>NW_026126418.1:52681250-53950833 GCF_943737965.1 Phodopus roborovskii | reverse complement strand
TTTTGTTATAAAATTTTATATGTAGAAATTTAAAATTTTATATAATCAAGAGTTTTAAGTTAGTTTTTATGGCGTTTGAATTTAAACTGTCCATATATTTTCCTCCTGCAATTTCCTTTTACATTTTAGTGTATCTGGAGTTTTAAAAATATTATGATATATCTTTATTTAGCTTTACAGTAAGAGTAGGAATTAGCTTTAATTTGTTTTTATAACTAGCCTGCCATTCTAATACCATTAAAAATATTTTTATTTTACATTTTATCTTCAGTGTTTTGCATTATATGCTATATGCTAAGCTTAATTATGGATTTTGAAATGTTCTTCCATAGTTCTTATGTTACCATACTGGCATGTGCATCTCTGTTATAACTGTGGTTTTATATTTTGTCATAGGTGTGGGGTACTTTAAAAATACTTTCTTAGTTGATGTTTTTATTCTGTCAAACTTTAAATCATGTTTAGAGTGATATGCCTGCCCTTGTACAGTCTCTAAAACTAATTTTTGTGTTCATAATTTCAACTCAGTTTCAAGAATTATTCTTTCTTTTCCCCTAGCTTTTAACCTAGACAACGAGCAACCAGATTATGATATGGATTCAGAAGATGAGACATTATTAAATAGACTTAACAGAAAGATGGAAATTAAGCCCTTGCAATTTGAAATTATGATTGACAGACTTGAAAAAGCCAGTTCTAACCAGGTACTGTACCATGTAAAAGTGTCTCTTTATAATTAAACCAGTTAAACCTTTGCTTCGCCTCATCTAACTATATTGTCTGAATGTGCTGTATTTTACTGTTTGTTGAATTTCTTTTCTTTTTTAAATCCTAAAATTACTATATGAGCAACATATTTATAAATTTTCTTAACCCCCCCCCCCCCGTTTTTTTTTTTTTTTTTTTTTTTTTTTTTTTTTTTTTTTTTTTTTTTGAGACAGTGTTTGGAGGCTGTTCTGGAACTCTCTCTAGACCAGGCTAGGCTTGAACTCACAGAGATCTTCCTGCCTTTGCCCCACCCCCACCCTGCCCTCTCCCCCGCCAAGGGCTGGTAGCAAAGGCATGTGCTATCAATGCTCAGCTTCTTCATTTTCCTGAATAGGAGCATAGAGAATAATGTTCTTACTTTTTCCCATATGGGTAAAATAGTGTTATAGTGCCTTGATCCTTTGCATAGTTGCTGCATTCTTTATATCTTAGTAACTAATTTTGTTTAATTGGGTTTCTGAGATAGTTATCTTAAACCTTATTCAGTTACCCAAATTTATACAAGTTTCCACTATGGTTAATAACATATATTACTCAAAATGCTAAGTTAAAGAAAATTGTTCACGAAGTAATTGAGAATTTTCTTTGGTAAGCTGCTTCAAAATCTCACAAGGAATTTAAAATAATAATTGTCTTTCTAGAAAGAATTAAATGGCACATATCAAGAGGCTTTAAGTGTCTTAACATATGTAAGACCAGATATCATCCCCCTTGCACAACATTAAAAGAGAGACATTTGCCTGTGTGATGGTTTATAATTGAAAGTGACTAATACCATAGGACATTGTTTATTACATGATGCTAAGTTTTGAAAATAGGATATAAAACTTACTAAGAAAACTGAAGTTTGGGTGAAACATATTTGCATTTACATTTAGCAAAAGAAGACACGACAAAATGTCAACAATGGTTTTATTTGGATACTGAATTTATTGGGGATTTTTATATTCTTTATGCTATTTCCTTTTTCTTTTTTTTCTTTTTTGGTCTTGGCAAGCTTGCTATAATAAATGATGTATTGCTGCATAACTGGATTTTTAAATAAGCTGTTTTAAACAGTACTTTTGATGGACCTGTGTGGTATATTAATTTGTTAATTATACATTTATAAGAAAGTTAGGGATATAACAAAATTGCAAATAAACTATATAATAGATTCTTAATTCTTTTCACCAGTTTACCTATAAAAATTAATTTCCCTTACAACTTAAATTCTTTAAATCTCTAAGGAGGCGGTTTTCAACATATGGGTCATGACCTCTTTAGGGGTTGCATATCAGATATCCTGTGTATCAGATACTTATATCACAATTTATAACAGTAGCAAAATTATAGTTATGAAGCAGCAACAAGAATAATTTTATGGTTGGGGTCACCATAACATGAGGAACTGTATTACAGGGTCAAAGCATTAGGAAGGTTGAGAACCACTGCTCTAAGGTGTTACTAGCTCTTCACATCATTTCAGAGCCTTTGCATTGGAAAATTACTTGCCTGTACTGTTAGCCAGTGTTATCCTTGTTTTGATTGAAATAATACCCAGTGTTCTGACAAAAGAACATACTTCGAGGCTGGAGCAAAAACTCAATTGGTAAAGTGCTTATGAAGCATGGGAATATGAGACCATGTTTCTAGAGATGCTCACTTCACAGTTGTGTTCAGTTGCCCTGAGTTTATATCCAGAGGTATAAGACAGTTTCTGGGGTCATTTTATGTACAAATGTTCCCAGCAAATCTAGGCTGGGATAGTCTTTTGGAATTTATTCTATTTTCTATAATGGCTTAGAAATTCACTTGATATGGCTGAGATAATAGCATCAAAAGTCTTCTGTTCCCTGTTGAATGGCATACTTTTCTTGGTGTCTAGGTTTAAAAAGAAAAAAAAGATGATAACATTGAATGAGACAGATGAACAAGCTCTACCTTTGTGCAGCTTATTATTCAAGTAGGAACAGGATAAATAAAAAGGCACACACCTGGCAGTTTGATGCGCATGTGCTCATTGCCAGCTTGTTTTCTCTTTGCTTAGGAATAAGATTCTAGGCCTTCAAACAAGTTTCTAGAATACATGATAGCACCAAAGAAATAATGACAGAGTTGTCATCAGATGACTGAGATAAGATCCTGTTAGCAGAATTAAGAATTTATAGGCCTCAGGAGGCTAACTATCCTCCTCCTAGCTCCCTGCTGTTAATTCTTATTTTTTTCTTTTGGGGGCTGGCATGATATCTCAGGGCAGAGGATTGAGATTATAGTAAACTAGTATCCATTAGGTTAATACAGGAAAAACTTGAAAGAAAAAAAAAGAGAGAGAGGCAAAGTTTTTTGCTCCTGTCTGGAGGTCACTGCAATGAAGTGATTTCTGAGAATGGTATCCAATGATGTGTTCACTTATTATCCTTTTTCCCGTTGTAGTGTTGGATATTGATCATGTGGCCTTGTGTGTACTAAGAAATTTCACTACTATGCTCTCCTCTTTATCTTAAAACTCTTCAGTGTTGTTCTTAAACAGCTTTATCCTTTCTGGTTTTATTTATCTATCCTCAGCTCTTAGTCCTTTATCTCAAGTTCCCATCAGCTTCTTGCTGGCCCTCGAGTTCTGTCTCTACTTGCTAAGCTCTAAAACATTGCTAACAGCAGAATTTTCAAATTCATCATTTTCAGACTCCCTATCCATTCTTTAGATCTCCCTTTCTTTCTAGATTAAGGGCATCATCTTTTATCCATTTGACCAGCATTGTACTTAATGATTGACTTCCTTATAATCATCCACAGCCTAATATACCCTAAATGAAATCAGTGATTTTGTTCTAAGTGTTGTATTGTCATTTCTACCTCTTCCATTCTTATTGTCTCTCATCTGAACTTTTATTCTGCTAGTCACTACTTTATTAAAAACTTTAAGAAGGAGAAAAAAAAAAGTTAGATGGTTTTTGCTAAAGAATGTCTTCCACCTGACTCCACATATACAACTTCTCTGTGATCCCCCAATGCCCTCTGCCCTTTGCCTAAAAGGCCAAGTCTACATTTCTATAATAAGCAATAGTCTAAACCCCAATGTGATGGTTTTTTAGTAAACATTTCACAATTGCTTAACATCTATCATCATCAGAGCCTGAAAAAGTAGCTACACTGATTTCTATCCTGCTTCTTCCCCTCAGCCAAAATCTATACTGAAGTTCCAGGATTTTCATCAGTTCTATTTTTCTAGTGCTAGATTCCTGCTAGAATCTATGAGATTAGAAGTAGAAGGGAAGCTAGAGCTGTAGCATCTTCCTGAGAAGATTCCTAGAGCATCCCAAATAGTTATTTTTCAAGAAAAATATGTTGATAAAGAGCTATTTTGTTGTCTGGTCCACTCTAGTTGTCATAAAGGTAAGTTTTAAATAGTCACACTCTGTGCTTTGATAATTTTAGTACTGTGTTATCAAATCGATGAAAAAGACTAATTTAAAATTTTATGAGCACAGGGTATTGCTTGCATGTTTGTATGTGCACCATGTAGTGCCGGTAGACATAAGAATATGTTGAATCACCTGGAACAAGAGTTAAGGATGGTTGTGATCCACCATGACAGCATTAGGAAGCAAACTAGGGTCTACAGTAGAACTATTGTCCCAGCCCCCAAGTAACTCAAATTTAGTGTTTATGATTTCCATTACAGCTCAAAGTGTTGTTATACCCAGGTTTGTTTTAACTTTGTATTGCTGGAAAACCAGTGTTGTTCATGTTGCTTCAGAGATTGGTTTTAGCGCATTGGCAGTTTTATCAGTATGTGGCTTGGAAAAATTTTTTCCTAAATGAAAACTGTAGTGAAAGCTTTGAATGAAAGAATGAATTCACAGAAATTTTTTTGAAGTTATCTCAAATATGAAGATAAGTGGAATAGTGTGATTTGTTTGTTGGTTGGTTTGTTTGGCTAGTTGGTTTTTTGTTTTGAGACAGGGTCTCATGTAGATTAGGCTAGCCTAGAGCTCTTAGTCCTCATGCCTCTACCTCCTAATTGTTGAGGTTCTGGTGTTTATCACTAGGCCTTGTAATCGTATGAATTTTAATGGATTAGTTTTGGTTCCCTATGGACAGGACCATACTATGCTATTTAGTTGTGCCATTAATAGGCTTACAATTTAAATGGAAGTCTTATTTTTTATTTGGACACATGTTCTTTGAAAAATAGTACATGGCTGATATGACAATGCTTTTTCAAGGATTCTGTCTCTGAGACTTTGTGGTTCTGTCAAATCTTCATTTCTATAGTTTGAAAATCTTTCTATTTTCTGGGCCCTTGATAAAAATAATGCCTTTTCTTCAGTTTAATACATGGAGAATACTCAGTGTATTACAGTGTATACTTCGCTTAATTGAATGCTGATATTTTTTTCTTCCCATTGGCTTTCTATAATTGTGTGGCACTATAAATTTGGAGTTGTTTGATGAGTAAAAATGTTTGTTGTGTTATCTACATAAAATTATGTCACTCCTTCACTACATTCATGTAAACCAACTGTTGTTACTCATTCTTGGAGACCATAAGGTGAAAAAGCACCATTTAACACGTTAATGTAGATCTTTTTGGAAACCAACGGATTTGAAAGAAGAAAGGTAAGACAAAGATGGTCTGTAGCAGAGTCACCCTCACAGAAAAGAAATGTAAGCTCTCCCAGGTGAAAAGTTTCTGTACTCTGCCTATATCTGATTTCACCCATACTCTATCCTAAAGTTCCCACATTCGCTTTAAGCTTTGTGTTTGTCTTTCCTTGAGAAGACCAGACCAGTCAATTAGCTTTTTAACAGGATGTAATGGATGTGTCAATGAACTGTAAATTAGAAAAAGATCATGTCTTTTAAGGCTGGGAAGCCTTGCTGAAGTAATGCAGCAAGGTTTTAGTGGTTTGATTGAACAGAACTTGATAGTGTTTATTATTATTAGTCATTTGAACACATTGACATTGATAACCTGCTGAAAGCCTGTTCTCCATTTGATCTTTTGACTGTGTGTTTACATTATTTGTTTTGCCTTTCCTAGCAACTTGATCATAATTTGTTTCCACTTCCAGTTGTAGCAATAGGAAGGGAGGGTGTGTGTTTGTCTATGTCTGTGTGTGTCTATGCATGTGTGTCTGTGTCAGTGTCTGTCTGGTAGGGCAGCCAAATTGTAAGACATCAGTTAATCAATTAAAAAAGTGACTACATAGATTTGGGAAGTCCAGGGTTCAGTACATTTATTCTGTAAAGTTACAGCAGCATAGGAACTCACTTAAGAAAATTATGTATTGAGTTGTGTCTTTTTTGGATTACTTTATATAACATATAGAAATTTTTCTGCTTATTTGATTTCTAGGGAACATATCTTAGGTTCTGTCTCTACTTGTGACAAATGACTCTTCTCTAAAGTGGCTTGAGTGTCATCACTTCAGCAAGGCTTCCCAGCCTTAAAATGTTATGAGAGCTTTCTAATTTAGAGTTCCTTTTAAGTAACAGACACCCCCATTACATCCTGCTAAAAACTGAGTGAATGGTCTGATCTTCTCAAGCAGCAAGATAGTGTGTATGATTAAACAAATTTGTATACATTTAAATGTAAGTCAGCATTATTTGACAATATATTGAACCAGGGGGTGTTGAGAACAAGAATTTTCTAGCATTTAGTCAACTCAACTAGTGTGGTTACTTTTATATGTATTTCATACAAGGGATTCAACATTTCATAAAGTTGAAACCTGTCCTGTTTAATTGTTAGCTTCAAAATAGTTATAGTGAGTTACAGTATATTTTAAAAATAGATAAAAAGAAACCCATATCTTCTACTTTCTGCTGAAAACTAAACAGATAGATGCTAATACACTTGAAACTAGCCAACTTGAAGTGGGGTAGAATCTTCTAATACACAAAGTTTGAAGGCTTGTAGAAGTATCTTCTACCACAAGACACATCAATGGAAATCTTTCCAAGTATCACTCATCCTACTTCATTAAATATTTGCATATGTGTATATGTATTTGTGTGCGTCTGTGTGTGTCTTTGTGCAGTGACACTCCACCTTTTTAGTTATATACTGAACCCCATCTCCCCAACCTCTTATCAAATATTTTAAATAGTACTACCTCCCTGAAGAAAATACTAATTTTTTAAAATAACATCCCAACTTCTGAGTCTTTTGTTAGGTTGAATAGAACTAGGTCTTTACCAGCCACATCACTATCTAATTGTAATTATTTAAACGGATCACATTTTCTCCAGTTGCTGTAGTTTAACCTGATTTCTTTCTCATCATTGCCCTTGGTGACATTTTGTGCTTTCTGTTTAGCTTGTAACACTTCAAGAAGCAAAACTGTTGCTAAATGAAGACGATTACCTTATTAAAGCTGTATATGACTACTGGGTAAGAAAACGGAAAAACTGCAGGGGGCCATCCCTCATCCCCCAGATTAAGCAAGAGAAAAGAGATGGCTCTACCAACAATGATCCTTATGTTGCATTTCGGAGGAGAACAGAGAAAATGCAGACTCGTAAGGTAATGTCCACATTGTATTTAATTGAATATAGCTTGATAGTATTTACTATCATTTATCATTTGAACAAAGTGACATTGATGGCCTGAAAGCCAACTTTTCAGTTGATCTTTTGACCATGTGTTTACAGTATTTGTTATGCCTGCCTTAGCAATCTGTCGATAACTAGTTTAGACTTGTAGTTGTAACTATAGGTAGAGTTCTGTGTGCTTTTACACTCATGAATCACTTCTATTTGAGAAGCTAAGAATCTGAACACAACTTTTCCTTGTCAGTTATTGAGGCTTTTTGAAATGGTATTCTTGTTCTTGCAAGTGAAAATGGTCTTGTTGTCTCTAAGTTTATGGGCTTGTAGGAAGTAAGGAAGAGTTCTTTTTCAAACCTGTTCTGGAAATCACCAAAAGTAATAGTGGCATCTTTTTCTCGCTTTCTTAATTGTCAGTTGTGTCAGATTTCAAATTGACAGATATGCTTACATCTGAATTCCAAAAGTGTGAGCCAGAATTTAAGAAAAATAAAATTTTGTACTCTGGGATGATATGACATAAAATAAAATGGAAGTATTGTTTCAGGGTATTGTTCTCTGGCTTGCATTTATCATAAGGAACAGTGAATACTATGCATGGTGTCACAAGGAAACAGAAACACTGAATATAAAAACTGAAGACTCTGGAACGTAGAATTTCCTATGGATTCTTGTTTCTGCTAACATTGAAAGCTTATCTTTGTCAGCTGTTAGATTAACAGCTGTGAAGTACAGCAGATGCAGGGATTTGTATGTTTTAGGAAAAACTCTCCTACTGGCTAATTACTAGAATGTTTGTATGTCTTTAGTGTGAATGTGATTTTCCTAAGCGTAAAAGAATAGATTTCCCAAGAATAAATGGCTGTCAGTAGCACAGACCTGTTTCTCAGTTTAACACCCCAGCCTCTGCTAAGAAGAGCCAAGGATTTTAAGGTTATAACATCTTAGTTAAAAAAGATTAAGGTGAGCTAAGTTTGTGAACACAGTAACTGTGGGCTGGCTGTGAAGAAAGAGACTTGCCAGCCCACCAGTTGCTGTTTAGAAGTGGTGTCATCAGCTGGCTTATATTATAAATATGACTGTTAGTAATTTTTTTCAGGTGGGAAACTAGTGTTGTGCTACTTTTAGTGAGTAGGTTGAAATCCTTGAAATTGATGATTTATTTACATATAAGTGATATTCTGGATATAAAAGTAAACTTTATTTTTTAGCAGTGTATTGTGAGAATTACGGGTAACTGTTTCTTAAAATAGGCATGGCAGTCACCACCCCACAATCACCAATACCAATTTTTCCTAACATTGCTTCTTGCCTTTTGTCTAGCTTACTGTCTTCATTTTCCTCTCCAGGGTACTGCTTTTTCCTTTTCAGAACTCTTTGTTTTTCATTCTTCTCTTCAATTGTAGACCAAATGGATCATCCTTGTCATGCACTGTGTGCTATTAACAAAGGTTTACTGTGTTTCAAAATTAGAAAGATGGGAAAGTGCTCCACAGATCTTGTTGTACACTTGGAATAAAGGAGGAGGGCAGGATGGGCCATGCAGGATAATACTGCTGGTATTAAACTTAAAAACACTTATAGCTTGTGCAGAGGCCAAGACTATTGTTGACATGGCAATATTTGCATGGCAGTCTAGAATTTAACTATAACTCACTGAACTAAAATTAAGTTGGACATTTAGGACATTTTTACACCAGATAATCTTATCTGAATGTATTGGTTAGAAAGTCCTAATCAGCATGTGTATTTAATATGCTAACTACATAGATGTAGTCTTATTATTGCCTGTGCCATCTGTCTACCTCTGACTCAGAAAAAGTAATTGTGTGGAAGGGATGCTCCCAGGTTCTCAGTTCTGCCTGTGCACATCAATCACCTGTGAATCATTTTTTATGACAAAAAGATCTGCAATTGACTCCAAATGACAGTAGTTTGAAAATCACTTCCCTAGGGATTTGATGGTAGGCACAATAAGTACAATAAGAAAAGAGTTAATCCTGAGGAGCTGGGAGGATGGAACAGTTAAGAACACTAGTTGCTCTTAGTGAAGATCTAAGTTTGGTTTACAGCTTACAACTTCTGTAATTTCAGCTCCAGTGGCTGGAGCTGAACACCTGTGGCTTCTCTGGGCACCTGCACTCATGTACAGATAGCTACATACACATACCATTAAGATAAAATTAAACATTAAATGAAAAAGGTTTTAAAAAGAAACATGAGTTGCCCCAGAGCAGAGACAGTTATAAGGTGTGAAGATTATTAGAAACTAGAGAGTAAGGTGTAAAAGGAGTTCTTAATTGGTCTAAATAATAAAAACCCAGAGTCAGATACAGTGGAAAATGCTGAGAGATCAGAGAGAAGAAGGAGCAAACCAAAGCCACATTTGCCTCATTAGCTTCTCAGTGGACAAGAGAGCGGGTTTCTGTTTCTTCCCACTTATATCCTCTCTCTGTCCAGCCATCTCACTTTCTGTCTGACTGTACAGATCTCCAGACCTCTATGATTAGTTAGTGGCATGCTCCATCCTCTTACCTTCAGATAGGGTTTATTTGTACAAGCAAAATATCACCACAGTAAGGCCATTATAGAAACAGTATCAGTGTGAACTTGTTGTTTTTAATGTTGATGTAATACAAAGATAAGCCTGGGAGAAGGATTCTGCTATGCAAGAAGATAAGAACATTAGAGCATAATAGGGTACACAAGCCAAGCTGAATGGAGCTGGGAAAGTTTCAGCATCAAAATAATGAGAGTAATGAATCATTATGAGCCCATACTTAGATAAATGTGAGGTTGAGACTGAGAACACATAAATGTTTTTAAGTCAATACTCAAAGTGATGGGTTTCATATAAACCTTTATGCTGTCCTTCCCCATTCCAAACACTGTTCTCCAACTGCTGTCTTAACACCTGCAGATAGTCTTTGTCTTAGTTATGGCTACTATTGCTGTAAGAGACACCATGACAATGGCAACTCTTATAAGAAAAGCATTGATTGAAGAGGTTTGCCTACAGTTTCAGAGGTTCAATTTATTATCTGCAGGCAGCCATGGTGCCGGAGGAATTGATAGTCCTACATCTTACAGGCAACAAGAAGTCAACTAACAGTCACACTGAGGAAAGCTTAAGAAAAAGAGAAGAGACCTCAAAGTCTACCCCCACAGTGGCACACTTCTTCCAACAAGGCTACACCAATAGTGCCACTCCCTTTGCTGGGGAGGCATTTTCTTTCAGGTGGCCACAGTCTTCTCTTATGCCCCCATGTCACATGTATTAATAACCTCCCTCCAAGATCTATTCATCCTCTTTCTGTTTTCATGACCACACATATACACATCTGTGCACAAATAAATTTAAATCTAGATTCTACAAATGAGGAAAAATGTATTTGTCTTTTGATTCTTGACTTATCTTATATAGCATAGTGATCTCCAATTTTATCCAATTTCCTTAAAATATAATTTTATTTTTATGGATGAAAAAGTTTCTACTACTTATATCTACTTTTTCTTTATCTGTTCTTTACATCTTTTTCTTTAGATGTCAAAACTTTAAAAAAATCAACAAAAACAGTTTAAACTTCACCATTTGGCAGCCACAATGCTAATAATTATCTAAGGTGAAAGAACCATTAAAGTAATGAGGGAAATTTTAATGACAAACCATGCTTATGTAATTATACAGCATACTAAGTTAATTTAAAAGGGAAAATAATATTTTAGTAGGTAAACCCAACAGACACTATCTTAATTAAGTAATCAGCAGTAACAGAACAAATTGTGTTACCTAACTCTTGATAAGTGTGTGAGAGTCAGTATCATTTCTGTGGTAGTTGTGTCAAAACAAACAACCTGATTATAATCATGTGAAACATCAGTGAAACTCATATTGAGGAATACACTATAGAAATAAATATTCCCCGTTTAAAAAATGGAATGACGAACTCAGTAAAACAAAACTTTTCCAAATAATGGAGTATTAGAAGTATAACAAGTAGAAACAGTATTTATTCATGAGTTGGACTAGCAAAATAATAATTTTGAAAATAAAAATACTGTCTCCCTAATATTTTGTTGATCTTAGTTTCCAGATTTTGATCATTGTGCTGTGATTATATGAAAGCATCATTGTCTTTGTAAAAGCAGATTAGAATATTTAAAGACATTTGTTTATCTCAAGTTTGGAAAATACTGAAAATATTATGTATATTTATATACCTAACTAGAGATAAAAAGCTAGTAAACTTCCGACCTTTGGGATATCCAATTAGATATCCATGAAAAGCATTTTTGCTGTTTTTTGTAGGTTTGTATGTCTGAAATGTTTTGAAGAGTAGAATGGACACAAAGAAAAGGTTTGCAAGAGTAATTTAGGTGGATGTGGCCTCATGGATATTCATCTTTTGACTCTTTTTTGTCTCTTATATGTGAACATATCTGGGGCGCACATATAGTATTAGCAGAGTAGAAGGCATTTTAATGTTTGTTGTTGATCATGTTTATTTTTGTTTTTAGTTACAAGTTATTGTTTCCTGTTTACCCTCCAAAATTGCTTTTAACTGTGCTCTACCTGCTATCTTTTGTCACAGAGTGCTAATGCAGTATAGGGGGATAAAGGTGAATTTTCTTCTGGTGAAATAAGATAGTATCTTAGCATTTAAAAATACTCAATATGGAATTCCATAAAGGATTATTATTTACACTATTTTTGGTAAGTGATCATTTCCCAAGTGCAAAAAGGAAAAATAAAACTCAGGGCTTGTATATTTTCATCCATATTCTATTATGAAATCTTTGACATTCTTCAGATTCTTCCTGATACTACATTCAGTTGTTTAATAAAGAATGAAAAGATTGCTTAAGTGTAGGTCAGTCTGATAGTTGAGCAGTATTAGAGGTCTATGTTTAAATGTGGCTCTGTATAAATTAAACACTGTGAGGACATTTGACTTAAAGCACATGTCATTTGTGATTTTATATTCTAATGAATGCTGTTTATTACAATAAAGCCATCTTTTAGTTGAAGTTACGTTTTATGTTTACAAGTAAGAAGTTAGTGATATTCTGAAGTCTAAAGTTTTTCTAGATATCTTTCTTCCCCCCTTCAATGAGGTGTACATTAAAGCATGAGAATTCCATTTCTTGAAATGTTCAATATACTATTTTTAGTTTTCTTAGTTACTAGAAGTGAAGTTTTGTTATTGGCTCCCACCTACAAATTTGGATGGACATGGTTAGACACTCATGTGGGCTATTTTTTTTACATACCTTGATCTTGGTAGAACTGTTTTTTATCATTGGGTTGCACGTTACTGCAAAAGGAGGACTTTATAATTTTTATTTATTAGGTTTTGGTGTCAGATGGATTTTTTTGAGTTATTCTTTCTGTACTATTAGTCATCAAAAAAAAAATTCCCCCCCTGAACATTTGTTTGTACTTAAATTTTCAAAGTTAAACAGATAAATTCTTGTGGAATTGGTATTTGGGTATTTTCATTTATTTTAATAATTTAAAACTTATAGGGTAATTGTGATTTACTAAGAGGTTGTTAAATGAAACTGGAAACATGTATAATTTCATTATTCTCTAAAATTGTTATTATTTCAAAAGAACCGTAAGAATGATGAAGCCTCTTATGAAAAGATGTTGAAGCTGAGACGGGAGTTTAGCAGAGCCATAACAATATTGGAAATGATTAAAAGAAGAGAGAAGACCAAACGGGAATTACTGCACTTAACGCTTGAAGTCGTGGAGAAAAGGTAACACTGTGACTGTTCATACTAGGGCTATGGCCTACCTTTTAATTTGTAGTTACTAGTTGTTTTTAAAATTAGATTGTTATATTTTAGAATTCATTTGGGGGGGATTTAGGTGTAGAGAATTGATCTTTTTAGGTATTAGCAGAATCATTGTACTTTTCTTAACAAAATTTAGGAATTATCTTGCTCATATCTCTATATATTAGTTTTTGTTAAACACTATTTATAGGAAATGAATGGTTGAAAGGCAAAATTCTATTCCTTAGAATTATGATCTACAAGCATTTTCCTGCATAATTAAATAGCCTGAAGTTTCATTAGGTTTTAGGGAATTATGTGTGATTGATGAAGTAAACATTATATGCAATATCCCCAGTGCTTGATAAAATACAGTATGTGAGAAATTAGGCATTTTTAAAGTTTTTGTTTGTTGTGTTTTTAATGGAATCTCAAATATGAACTTCTTGAATTCTGTAACTTTTCTTTTAACAATAATCTGCTATCCTAAAGCTTGATGATACATGCCTATAATTTCAGCAGTTGAGGTTAACACAGGGATACAGGGGGATTAGGAATTGAAGCAAGTTTGAGGCTGCCTGGACACTTGAGGCTGTCTCATCCCTTCCCAACCCCCAAAATTGATAGTTATATTTTGCTCATTCCTTTAGTTAAAAATGTCATAGATGTCATAGTTTTGAGTTTTTTGTTTGTTTTGTTTTGTTTTTGTTTAATCTTTAAACTCTGCTTTACTTTCTTACACTTCATTTTCTTTTCAAGATATCATCTGGGAGACTATGGGGGTGAAATCCTTAATGAAGTGAAAGTTAATAGATCAGAAAAGGAGTTATATGCCACACCAGCAACTCTTCATAATGGAAACCATCACAAAGTTCAAGAATGTAAAACTAAGGTAAATAATTCTTTGGAGAGAATCATGGGTGGTAATATTGATCCCATAATATGGTGGTAAAGGAAGAAAGTAAATATAGCATTTTTTTAATTATGCCACCACTTTGATAGGTGTTTGTATACACAGGTGACCCATTAGTCCCCTCAAAAACTACCTCTGTAACTTCTAGATCATAGTGTCACATTAGTGAATGTCACATTACAGTTTGAGTTCATGTCTACCAAAGTACATTGTTTTGATGTTGTGTCTGCTTCTCTAGGGAACGGGGTTGTTGCCAGAACCAGCGTTTGCAAGTTACATACCTTGATTTATTTTAGAAAGTACTCAACTTTCTGGATCATGGTTTAGTCAAAGTAAAAGAGCTGACCTTGGTGAACCTATTATTTATAGGTTAAAGAATTGTTTTTATTTAGTGGTCATTTGCTGTATTCAAGTATTATTTGAGTATGGGAAAATTCATAGAGCCTTTAATTTTAAGAAGTTTAGGTTTAAATAAGCATTGACCTGAAGCATCTAAACAGTAAGTAGAGGCTTACTCAGCAGTAAGATTTTATAATTGACTTGGGGTGTTTGTGGAAAATTCATCTTTAAAAAAATGTCATTGTTTTTCATGGGATCATTTTAAACACCAAGGAAGAATGTGGAGCAGTATGACTCCTCCTCATTCAACTCATGTCTTCAACCAACAGGTTCTTATTAATCACAGGCATCTAGCCCACCCACCCGATTCCCTTTGAATCACATTCATGAAAATAACCAAAAAAAGTTATCAGCACAATAAATGTCAATTTGAAAACTACTTTTTAATCTACTTCATATCAGTCAGAGCTTTTCCTAAGATTATGATTACTAGGCATTATAGTATAAAATTTTAACCCATAATTATTGACAGAATCACATTGAATCTTTACTTCTTGTCTAAGTAAATAACTATAACCTATTATTTTTTAGAGACACAGTGTAACACATTGTTGTCTTACCCTGCACACATAGTTACTATATTTAATTTTCTTTTATCCCACCTTAAAACATGCTAAATTGCTGAGAATTTGGAGTTTTCCTTTTGATCTAATAGTCTATACCTAATTATCCACCTCTGTGAAGCAGCTTATATTTCACTATGATGCGACCCTCAAACAGCATTTCTGTTATGTGCACTGTTTCTCATTCTAAGGTAATTTTAATATCTTGGCTATATAATTCAATATATAACAGTCATTTCCAGCATTTTTTAAAGTGGCAGTTACCCTTTTATCAAAAGCAATACCAGTATATAAAGCAGAACCATGTCTCTTGCTTTGTGGAAAGTAGGAAGGCCCAACCCCTCAGTCAGTCCCTTGCCAGATGGACTCCACAGAACCCTGGGGTACTTGAAGGCCATTCGATTATTCTTCAGTCAAGGAAATAATTATATCTTGTAAAAAATGAAAGTGTTTCTCTAGCTCAAAAGCTTATTTTTCTCTAAAGATTACCACCTGTAGATTTTTTAATTAGAATTAAGTGTAGAACTAAATAATTAAGTTTGATCTAATTCAGTTATTTTTTTAAAATACAGTAATGAATTTTGTTCACCAACACAATGGCTTTAACTAAGAATTAAATTGAAATATTTTTAAACACTGAATGGTATGATAATACAACAGTCTTAAAATTACAGTTAACTATTTATAAAACCCAAACTTAAACACCATAATTATTTTTCATTATAAATTACAGAAAGTAAATCTAAATCATGTTTCAGTTTATGACCATAATAAAGTTTTCATACTTAAAACAATAATCAAAATTAACTCCTAAAGAAAAGTGTATGTTTTTCAAAGAGCAGCATAGTTTTTCATGATTTCTAAAATGATTTTCATTTCTTCCTTTTGGGGGAAAATCCGACACGTAAACAGCACCCTCATCATTTGTCTTTGAAAGAAGAGGCTTCTGACGTGGTTCGTCAAAAGAAGAAGTACCCAAAGAAGCCTAAGGCAGAGGCTGTGATAGCTCCTCCGCAGCCCACTCCTGAGACATTGCCTGTGATCAATAAGAGTGACATTAAGCAATATGACTTTCAGAGCTCAGATGAAGATGAATTTCCACAGGTGCTTGTTTGAAACTGTTCTAAACACATGTCCTCTTTTATTTGCTGTATTTTGCAACGTAATTGGCATCTTAGTCTTGCTTCTGCTTCGCTCATGTAGTATTTTAAAACATTTTCTACATATTTCTTAAGTATACATACATATGTTGCCACTCACAGTATTTACTGTTATTTTCTGTCAACTGTAGAGTTGTGTTCTGAGGGACATTTAGATTGTTTCAGCTTTCCTGTTTTATAAAAACAAGCATCTTTGTCGTCTTCCTGTTTGTAAAGTAGCCTTTTAGAAATTGCATTACTGAGTCCAAGATGTCAATAGTTGAAAACATTTAAACATGAGTACAAATACTTAGTAGCAATTCACTTTCTGTCATATTCTACCAACATAATAGTTTTTTATATTAAATGTAAATTTATTTATTTGTCAGGTAAAAACTACTTTATTTTAAAGAAGATTTATAAGAACTAGTGGAAGTTTTAACTTGTGAAAAATTCCCTGTCAACTATTCAACAGTTTTATAACAAAGTATTTAGGATTAAATTTTTTAATTTCATTTTCATCAATGGTACTTTTAAAACAAGGTTTATATTTTATATATTAAAGGATCAGGTTATTTTTCAGAGTAACTTGGTCTGACAATAACCTATTTTTCTTTTTTCTGTTTGATCTAAAGCATTCAAAAGAAAAATTTTGTTACAGCTTGAATCTACTATTAGATGTGTCATATTTTAATATTTTTATTTACTTAAAAGCAATTTTCTTTTAAAAACTAACATATAAAATGCAATTGTAAAAGCAAGACTGCTTGTAAAGCCTTTTATTTTTGCAGCCACTTAAAATCCAGTTCATCAAAATGTACCTCCTGTGGCTATATTTTTTTTGCCCTGTCACTGACTTGGTTTTTGTCCCTCAAATAATATACTGCTATTCATATTTATTAATAAGTGTACAAAATATACTTTATATATTCTTGAGAACCACTTAATGAAAGCAGTCATTACATTTGTCAGAAGAATTATTCAGTTAGTTTGGGATGACTATTTTGAAGAAATGAGAAATACAACATAATAGTGGACCTATCAGATTCTTCCAGGTAGAGGAAATAGAGATACTGCAAGCAGAGATTCAGCATTGTGAGAGGGAATTGTAGCAGTTTTGCATTGCTGGAGTCAAATAGAAGAGAGAGGAAAAGACGGAAGGGATGATGTATGAATAGTTGGCGCATGGGAAATTATTAAAAACTTTAGTCAGAAAATGACACAGTTAAATAAATGAACATAAAATTTGCAGAGTAGCTTCCTGTCAGTTTTAGCGAGAACCTCAAAAGTCTCTCATATGCTCCGTGTTCCATAAAAAGGATGTATGAGATACTATAACCATAGGGGGCTGTTTTCCTAAGGCTTATTTAAGGATAAGCACCCACTCAGCATAATTTGTCATACATTCCTTGTGTATTAAGGAATCTTTTTTCAGCTCAAATTTTTATATTTATTCACATAATCCCTAACCTCCATCCCCACATTAAAATCACATTGTACAACTTTTTAAGAGTTTTCTAGAACCTTTTACTAAGTCTTAGTCAACTTTTATTCGTTTTTATGGTATTTTCACATTACTGAAGACTACTTGCCTATACCTTGGTGTCACTAAATAATGTGGATATTTACACTATAGCTCTCCTAAATTCTTCCAGTAGACAAGGAGGAAGGGAATAAATAACCTTAAGAGAGCATTGTAACCAGACTGACTAACAAATTGTGGGTGGGAAGAAGCCCTTTGTCTGCTCTGATTAGAGTTATGGTTCTTCTGTCATCCTCTACGTTGCTACCTTTCTGTCCATCCCTAGGGAGAGAGATTTGGAAAGGAGTGAAGTACTTCATGCCAAGAATTGTCAGATACTTTGTATCACTTCCTTCTCTGTTTTAGGAGAGGTAAATGCTTGCAGAGGAACCAAAATGTAAAAGTTAAGATTTCTGTATAGTTTTGAGTTTGGGAGTTGGAACCTCAGAAAAGAAAATTAACCTAGGCTCACTGTGCTATTGAAGGGATGTTGGAACCTCAAACAATTGCCCACTTCCCAAGGTGACCCAGCTCTATGGTAATCACCATAATTTGGAATTAATGTGGAGGGAAAAATATTCCTCTCTAAAAAGGAATAAGGGATTTGTGAGGTTCAAAACTGTACCAAGTAAATATTGTTAAGCAGACATATGTGAGAAAAGGATGCACTGCAAAGTAGACTTGTAAGACAACTAAAACTTAAGCACTAAGGTTTTTATGGTGTTTAACCGTTAGGGTGAGCATTTCTATTTTACATATCACTTATCCTGTTTTTATGACATAAACTGTGCTCTAGTGGTCAGATTATATAAGGATATTAGGCTGGTAGCATCTGGTCCTGGCAAAATTCTTCTTAATATAGCAACTCAAGTCTTTATATTTTTACTCTACTGTTTTGGTCTTAAACTATCTCTTAACAACCAATCTGTTTATATACTTCAGCAAATTTCTGTCTTCTGATTTTGTTTCTGACCTGCTAGATTTAAGCAGGGATTTCAGGAGCTAGAGAGATGGTTCAGTGATTGAGATCACTTTCTGCTCTTAAAGAGGACCTGGGTTTGCTCGAAGCTGCTGTGGCTCTCTTCCTAGCATTTGGTTTTATTATAGACAGACGTTTTCAAATAAAAATACAACTACCTATAGGTGAAGCATAACTGTCAACAAGTATTTATCACTGCACAGTTTATTACTTTATATAAGCGGCATATATAAAAACTGTACTAATTCTTAAGTCTAACCTTTATTTCAGAAATAAGAAAACAATACCATGTGTTCTTAGATGCAAGAATGACTCTTAAAAATACAAATTTATAGCCACAGAAAATATTTATCAGTTGTTAAATGTTTGGGGCAAATTAGATACCCACTGGATGTAGGCATATGTGTTTATGAACTGATTTTATTTTCTATCATTATGTACATTGATCTGTTAACTTGATGACTGCTAAATGGTGTGCCTATTTTATCAGGTACCATCTCCAGCATCAGAACCTGAAGAAGAAAATGATCCTGATGGTCCCTGTGCTTTCAGAAGGCGGGCAGGATGCCAGTATTATGCTGTAAGAACTTTGTTTTTTGTGATATTTATGTGAGCTGGAATTAACAGATCATTCATGTCAAGGTAACTTAGGCTGAGTCTAAAAGTGGGAAGTGCATCAGTATTTTTTTTTTTTTTATTTAATTCCTCCTGTAGTGTGTGAATGCCAATAAAAGTAGTTAAAAGCTGCCAAATTCTTTCAGAGGATATCATAATCCTTTACTTGGAAATAGACAGCTCATATTTTAAAAATTATTTCATTTGGAGCTTTAATTAGAGCTTTAGCAATTGTGATAATTAATTGTACATGTCTAAGTTGGCTTCTGAACTTTTGGTGGTGGCTTCTGGGTTTGCACTGAAATGTGTGTATGTGTTGTATATGGAATATATACCCAGTAAGTATAATTTGTAAACTTTTTTCATGCCACTATTGTCTGATAATTTTATCTATATACGTTTCAGAAACATTTAGAAGTAAATCCTTCTGTGGCCGGGTGGTAGAGGCGTGTGCACTTGGGAGGTAGAGGCAGGTGAATCCCTGTGAGTTCAAGGCCAGCCTGGTCTTCAGAACTAGTTCCAAGACTCCAGGGCTACACAGAGAAACCCTGTTTGAAGAACCAAAACAAAGAAAAAAGAAATCCCTTTGTGTCATTAATGTCCCACTTTGAATGCAGTGTTAAGAAAATGACTTGACTTTCCAATGCTAAAGTTTTCTATCAAGATGGTTTTACCCTTTTAACATGGTTATAGAAACCATGTGATTATATTAGGGTATGGACAGATAGACAGCTTTTATAGGAGTAGACTTAATGTAGGAAGGATGAGGATTTGTTTTCAAGTTAGGCTGATAAAAGATAGTAAGATAACTGTAGAAGGAAGACAAAGTGGCGAGACAGAAAAGCAGGATGGGATGATACATATAATGAAAAGGCCAAGAAATCGGCTCTACATGCCTTAAAAGTAAAGGGAAAGCTCACAACTTTTAGTTGTCTCTAGCATACCCCTTGGAAAAAAATCCATTTCAGTTTATCGGATAGAAAAATTATTAATTAATAATTTCATTCATTCATTTCCTGTGTATAAATATTAAGACATTCTTCTTAGGTTTTTTAAATATAGTGTAGTGTAGGTAATGTAGTGTAGGTAATTTGGATAGGAAATTTTGATTTAATTTTATAAATTTTAACTGGATTAAAACATTTGAACCCCAATTTTACGGTTTTTCATCTACATTTTAATTTATCTCCTAATACTACCTTTAGTCATTTTATTTTAATCATGATTTAATTTTTCTTCCTTTCATAATTACTGTTTGAGTTATTTCTCTCCCTCTCTCACTCTCTCTTTCTCTTTCTCTCTCTCTCTCCTTGCAGCCTCGTTTTGACCAAGCTAACCATACGTGTGAAAGTTCAGAGTTGGCCGACCTGGATAAGTTGAGGTATAAGCATTGTCTTACAACACTTACAGTTCCAAGAAGATGTATAGGATTTGCACGAAGGCGTATTGGCAGAGGTGGAAGGTAAGCTACCTTGACCTTGTTTTCATTTTTAAGCTGAAAGCGAAGTGATAGAGAAACAGCTATGCATTTTATATGTGATATACACAAACACATGTATGTCTTATTGCTTTACAGGGTCATAATGGACCGAATATCTACAGAACATGACCCAGTTCTGAAACAGATAGACCCTGAGATGCTGAATTGTTCTTCAAGCTCTTCCCAAACTATAGACTTTTCTTCTAATTTCTCTCGGACCAATGCTTCCAGTAAACCTTGTGAAAATAGACTGTCCCTTTCTGAAATATTAAGCAATATCAGATCATGTCGACTACAGTGTTTCCAGCCAAGGCTACTAAATGTACAGGACATTGATAATGAAGAATGTACCTCAAGAAAACCAGGACAGACTGTGAGCAGTAAAAGAGTTTCTGCAGCATCTGTAGCTTTATTGAACACCAGCAAGAATGGCATATCAGGTAAGCATCAAAAGGTCTGCCACAAATCTGTCGCTACTCTTCTCCTTCATGTCCATTATGTGATAAATTAACTCATAATAATTATTGAAGAGTTAGTTTTCTAACTCTACTTGGAAAATAAATTTTATTTTTAGTTTTCAGCATGAGAAACATAACCGTACTAAATGACTTGAATTTGGCATGTGAATGTCTGGCATGGTGGATGTGTGGGCTGAACACAGTGTTCCCTGTAAGCTTACTGCTTACTAGCTGTCTCCCAATAATCATTGTACAATGTTGTCTACTTATGTTTAAAAAAATTATTCATTAACTTGGATGGAATGTAAGCACTGCTCCTTGAGAGTTCTATTGAAAGCCTTTATGAAAAATGACTTTTTTTTTTTTTTTTTAAATGAAGGCTCACTGAATAGTGATTTTGGTCTGATAGTCTGAGATCAGAAAGATCATTTCATGTTTAAGAGATACTGTGTTAGATGTTATGGTCTGTGTTTATAATCTCAAAATTTGGAAGGTAAAAGCAAGGAAGATCAGGAGTTCAAAGTCATCCGTGACTTTGAGGCCCTATCTCAAAAAAAAAAAAAAAAAAAGATGTATACATACACACACAGGATTTGAGTTTGTGTTCTTATTTAGTGTTTTTATAATGTATACATTGTAAATAATTCTAATACCTAGACATTCTAAAATATAATTTTGATTTATTTTATTCAGTGGGTAATCTTATCACAGTTTACAAGTATTTATAATTTATAAATATGCTTATAATGTATACACTGCAATTAAGCATGGTATCCAATGAAAATGTATGATTTAATACTGTTAAGTAGTAGCCTTTCTGATAAAACATTTTATTTCATTTTTAAAATTTATTCTTTAACAATTTTATGCATGTAAATAGTATAATCTGGTGAGATTCTGGTGAATTCCTCCCCTCTTTCTTTTCTCCTCCCAGGTTTTTCAAAGCCTCTTTTCCACCCGTCAAGTCCCTACCCCACTTTCCTGTCCTTTTTTGTTGTTATTGTTGTTGTGCCTTTGTTTGGGAACTCACTGGGCTTAAACATGGCCCCTACTGTGGGCATGGGAGTGATTCTATCCACTGGAGTATGAACCACTCACCAGTAGCTGCACCACTCAAGACAACTGACATCCTCTCTTCCAGCAGCCCTAGATTGCCATGAACTCCCTGTGGGTGCTCTGGGGCCCCATGAGATCCTCCCTCTCTGTAATGTTTGTTTTCTGGTTCATTCTTGTATATGTCCCATATAGTCAACCACAGCTGTTTTGACTTCCTGAATGCCATGATCACAGTGTTGTAAGCATAAGACAGTATTTCACAGCCTTCCTTCCTGTTACTCATCTCTTAATTCTTTTTTATCCCCTTCCCTCAGTGTTCACTAAACCTTGGATGGAGTGATTTGCAAGCTTGGTTTAAAGCTGAGCACTCAGTCATCAATTGTTCTTTACCTCTTGACCAGCTATGAGTCTCTGCATTAGCTGCTATTGGCTACAAGCAAATGTGTATATCTAAAGTATTTCCGGGCTGATGCATTAGTAGGGTTATATTAGATTTCTTCAAAGTCATTTTAAAGTCCTTAAGTTTAGAGTCTGGTATTCACAGTGTATTGAGATTTTTTTTTCCAACTTGCTATAAACATTGCAGTAGAAAATTAGAATCATTTGAACGTGTGGAAGTTGGCCTGTATTTCCCTGAATATGTTGGTTCATTTTCTCCCAGCTGAACTTTAAGAAACTGATGGCCCTTTATATACAGTTTGTGAGTTGTTGAACCTTAATGAGCCTTTTTATCTGAAATGAATAAAATATATTGTATAATGTAAGATAATGGAGTTTCTAGAAATCTGTCATAACAGGAAGTTAAACTGTATTAGGTTGAGTCTTTCTCCAGCCAACTCTCAAAATTGTTTAAAATTATCTGAATAGAAATTTCTATATACCAAATATTCAAAAAGTGGATTCAAAATATGTAGGTGTTTATAGTTGTGTTGGACTATACATTGACTTTTTTATTCTACCAATGTATATAGCATGTTAAAAATGATTTGTGAATTCTCAATTTGAATATTTACAGATTTCTACTATATATTCCAGATGAACTCTGGATTTGATGTAACTGTGTTCTAGATAATATATGTATGTTCACTGTTGCTATATCAAATCTGAATATATATTGATCCGAAATTATAACAATGTAAATGATAGTTTTCTCATAATATGGTACATTATCCACATATTAGCCTCTGGAGTGCTAGAATTACATATGTACCCTATCATGCCTAACTTAAATTTATTATTTTTAGATACTTCAAAGAAAATTTAAATGTGTAACCTAAGTACTGGATTAAGACAGAAAACTAATTTTTAAATGAAGTGACAAGCATTATTAATTGCTACATAAAGATCTTCCTCCTCTTCCTTTTTCCTCCTCTCCCTTCTTCCTCCTCTATAGACCAGGCTGCCTTAAAACTCAGTGATTCTATTGCCTCTGCCTTCCAAAGGCTTGTATTAAAGGCATGCCACATCACCCTCCAGCTAAAATAATCTTTCTTAATTTAGAAACTAAACAGAATTGAGAAAGGAAAGACAGGATGTATTGAACATAACAAGTGAATAAACAGAAAAATGATTTCATATAAATTATTTACATTCTGTTTTATATACAAAGTATTATGTTGTTTAGCAATTGAAAAGTGAGGAATAAAACAGTATTTTCAAGGAGCTTGTAGCACATGGCAATATTATATTCATATAAACAGGATACTAATTTATAGTCATTTGAAACTGGTACTGTCAATTTTTTCGATTTTTTTCTTTAGTATAAAGTTCAAGAAAATATGTTAAATACGTAAAACAGCTTATTCAAACTTGCAGGGACAGATTTACATTTAATATGGGTTTCACTGGTACACAGTCAAATTAATATGACACAGTTTTCTTTTTTGCATGTTTTGATAAATACCAACAGTCTTTCAAGTAGCTCCAGACACCTTACAGTCATTAACAGTTTGTACTGTGTATGGGTTTATCTGAAGAATCAAAGCAGCTAGTACATGAGGGGTGTTAAGTTTGGTGTACAGAAAGGCACCTTTGGAAAACACAGCACTGATGCACAGGCAGCTAGGAATGCAAAGGTACCTGCCGCTCCATACAGTCCTGAACACAGAAAGGGATAGATTCTTAGAGGATGCTAACCAGGAAAACTTTAAAGCTTCACATGTACCTAAAGCAGTAAGTCAAATATTGTCCCCTTTCAGGACAGACAGCTGTGCGGTAATTGTGACCTGATAGAACTCTTTAAGCTGCCAACTGGTAAGACAGATGAGTTCATTTGGCTACATGGAAGAAGAGATTTGGTCCATCCTCACTTTCTGCCTTTGCCACTACTACCCTGACCAAAGCAGAGTTCCTTTCCTGTGTTCATTCATCCCAAGTAGATATTCACTAACTGTTAACTGTGACCTTTCTGATGCATTTTAATGTGTACCACTAGATGACTCAGGATGAAAAAAATAAATCTCTTGGAAATAACACAGCAACTTACAAAAGGAAAAATAATCCATTTAGGAGGTATTTTTAATCTTCATTTTACTCTTCCCCACCAATATTTGAGCCCACAGAATCAGCTCAGTATTGTGTCTATAGCATGAGAACTATGTCTCACCTCCTTTACTTCACCACCACTCTTTGGTAATAAAGGAATTAAGGTGTTTGTGCTGTACTTGGGCATGTGTCTGCAGTTCCAAAACTTGAAAGATAGAAGCAGGAGACCTGATATAGCAGGTTCTATATCATCCTCCACTGCATAGTGAGTTCTGGACCAGCCTGGGTTACACGAATCCCTGCCTGGGGGCAATTGTTGTACCTTTGTATCTCGATTTGCTGTTGCTTTCATCTAAAGAATTGAAGTGATACTAAAAAGTACTCTAGAAGATTCTGGATAAAGAACATCAGTTTGTTTGAAACACCTTAGCAAACTAAGCTTAGAGTCAAGTGGGGAGGGGTGTTTGTATTGTAGAATTAGATTTTGTTTGATTTTAGGTTTAGGATTTGGTTTTGTTTGTTGTTGTTTTATCAGTGATTCTTAACCAGAAGTGGGGTAGTGGATGAGAGTGTATAGTACCCCTGTTTAATATATGCACAAAAGACCACTTGCTCATTAAAGTGTGCAGAACTCTTAGTTGGCAGTACGTTGTAAGCAATGGACTATCTCAAGAATAATTGTTCCTTTTGCAGCCTTAGCTAATCTTGCTGCTTAGCAGGATCACAGCCAGTTACCAGCACAATCAATGTCAAAAATTCTTTATTTAATTAAAAATGTCAAATTATTCTGTTTACTAATTTAGATGTAGTTTACTGTCCTGTATCAAATACTTAAGAGGACCAAAGTATTATAGATTTCCAACTTTTTGTATTTTGGAATATACAATATATATTTTGGAACTTTAGTGGTTAAACATTCCTAATCAGAATATCTGGAATTCAAAACGCCAAATTAAAACTTCTTTGAATGTATAGGCTCTTTGAATACAGTAAAAGGTTCTAGATTTTGGAGCATTTCTGATTAGCAATGTGAGTCACTTGTATTATATTCTAAATTAGAACCATTTTACCAGCTGTCTCACAAGGCTTTGGAAAGATACAGAGTCTATTCACATTTCTGTTTTTAAATATAACTAAAAGTGTGATTATTATTTATCATAAGACAGTCAGTGTTTCACTTTTCCACAACAAAAAGATGAGTTCTAATCAAAGAGCAATGGCTCATTGAACTGAGCTAGCTCTGGTTTCCATGCCTTTTCCTTTCCAAATGGCCCAGCATTAGAAGACATAAGACTTGATAAATTTATCTTTTTTTTTTTTTTCTTCCTGCCTTCATATCTAATAAGCTATTTTACCCTATCTTTTCCTCCAAGGTTTTCAAACAGCTGGAAATTCATGAATACTTACATTTTCATTTTATTTTGAAGATTATAACTTTAGAATTAATTTTTTCATTTAAAATTAGAACACTTGAACTGAATTTACCATGTACAAAAAAGATATTCAATTTTGTTGGTAATTCAGTAAAATAACTATTGGTGTACTTCAGTAATAGAGGTAAAGATTAAAGAGAGCAATATAATAAATGTACCAGGGTTTGGAATCCTCTAGTAATAAAATATTTATTTTCTCTCATTTGTCCATCTCTGAAACGAATTCCCATCTCTGAACCATTTGCTATTTGTCTATATTACTATCCAAATGTTCTCATTTGATAATCTTACTAAGCAGAAACTTTGGGGAAATGAAGTGAATTTGGTTATAGGTCATATTGATTAGGTCACTGAATTTGGTTATAGGTCATATTGATTAGGTCAGTCAGTACATATCCCAGCACTTTGTTTCTTCCCAGATATACTGTAAGACTCCATTAATAATCCTTCTTCTAATGTATTTTTCCTTTAGTCACTAAAATTTCTTGGGTACCACTAAGTAGAGTGGGGCTGGAGATGTAACTCTGAGGTGGAATCTGCGTAGCTGAGGGTGTGGGCAACTAGCACTGCAAAAAGGAAAAACAGAGTAAGAATTACTTTTTAAGAGTATGTGTATTCTGGTGTTGTTGGACACTTGTATTCTAACTGTGCAGTTCCAAAAAGCCAGTTTGTGCACTAGGAATAGATCCTGGTCCCAAAGCCAGTAGCCTCACAAACAGCCCAAGCTGTCCACTGTCACCTGCGTTCAGGGGACCTAGTTCAGTGCCATGCAGGTTCCTCAGCTGTCAGTCTGGTCAGTGAGCTCCTACTAGCCCTACAGCTGTTTCTATGGGGTCCCTTATCATGGTCTTGATCCCTTTGTTCTTACTATCTCTCCTCCCTCTCTTCCACTGAACTCCTGGAGCTTGGCCCAGTGGTTAGCTGTGGATCTCTGCATCTGCTTCCATCATTTACTGGATGAAGATTCTATGCTGACAATTATAGTAGTTCTCAATCTGATTTCAGGAGGGGCCAGTTCAGACAACCTCTCCATTATTGCTTAGAGTTTTATCTGGGATTGTCCTTGTGGATTCCAAGGAATTTCCCTAGTGCCAGGTTTCTCACTAGCCCCATTATGGCTCCCTCTGTCAAGATATTTTTTCCTCCCTCTCTATCCTTCCCCCAACTCAACCATCCCATTCACTCACATTCTCCCCACAACCTTTTTCTCCTCCTCTCTCCCTTTCCACCCTCCCCACTCCATCCCGTGCTCTCAATTTACTCAGGAGAGCTTTCCTAGGTGGATCCATGTATGTCTCTTTTAGGGTCCTCTTTGTTACTAGCTTCTCTGGGTTTGTAGACTGTAAGCTGGTTATCCTTTGTGACTAATATGCACTTATGAGTGAGTACATACCATATTTGTCTTTCTGGGTCTGGGTTACTCTTTCAGTATGTTTTTTGTTGTTTTGTTTTTGTCTATTTCTATCCATTTGCTTGCAGATTTCAAGGTGTCTTTTTTTTTTTAACCATTGAGTAATACTCAATTGTGTAAATGTACAACATTTTCTTTATCCATTCTTCAGTTGAGGAGCATCTAGGGGATTTTCAGGTTCTGACCAATTATAAATAATTCTGCTATGAACATAAATGAGCAAATGTCCTTGTGGGTTTTGAGGTAGACTGATTCCCAATTTTCTGAGAAACCGCCATACTGATTTCCAAAATGGCTGTACAAGTTTGCATTCCCACCAGCAATGGATGAGTGTGCCCTTTACTCCACATCCTCTCCAGCGTAAGCTGTCATTATTGTTTTTGATATTAGCCATTCTTAACAGTTTAAGATAGTATCTCAGAGTTGTTTTGATTTGTATTTCTCTGATGGCTAAGGATGTTGAGCATTCCTTAAATGTCTTTCAGCCATTTGAGTTTCTTCTGTTGAGAATTCTTTGTTTAGGTTTGTACCTCATTTTTAGTTTATTTGGTCTTTTGATTTCTAGTTTTTTGAGTTCTTTGTATATTTTGGAGATCAGCTCTCTCTGTCAGATGTGGGGTTGGTGCAATTCTGTAGGCTGCTATTTTGTCTTGTTAACAAGTGTCCTTTGCCTTACAGAAGCTTTTCAGTTTCAAGAGGTCCCATTTATTAATTGTTCCTTTCAGTGTCTGTGCTACTGGTGTTTTATTTAGGAAGTGGTCTCCTGGGCCAATGAGTTCAACGTGACTTCCCACTTTCTCTTCTATCAGGTTCAGTGTGGTTGGATTTATGTTGAGGTCTTTGATCCATTTGGACTTGATTTGTGCATGGAGATAGATATGGATCTATCTGCAGTCTTCTACAGGTCAGCATCCAGTTACGCCAGCACCATTTGTTGAAGATGCTTTTTTTCTATTGTATAATTTTAAATTCTTTGTCAAAAATCGAGTGTTCATAGGTGTGTAAAATAATATCAAGTTCTTCAACTCAATTCCATTGGTCTATCTGTGTTTTTGTGCCAATCCCAAGCTGCTTTCATTACTGCAGCTCTATTATAATAGAGCTTGAAATCAGGGAGGGTGATGTCTCCAGAAGTTCCTTTATTATACAGGATGTTTTTGGCTATCCTGGGTCTTTTGTTTTTCCATATGAAGTTGAATATTGTTCTTTCAAGGTCAGTGAAGAATTAATTGTGTTGGTATTTTGATGAGGATTGCATTGAATTTGTAGATTTCTTTTGGTAAGATTGCCATTTTTACTATGTTAATCCTACTTATCCAAGAGCATGGGAGATCTTTCTTTCCATTTTCTGATATCTTCTTCAGTTTCTTTCTTCAAAGACTTAAAGTTCTTGTCATACAGTCTTTCACTTGTTTGGTTAGAGTTACCTCCAAGATATTTTTATGTTGTTTGTGGCTATTACGAAGGCTGTTGTTTCTCTGTTTACTTTCTGGGCCTGTTTGTCATCTGTTATAGAAGGGCTACTGATTTTTTTTCTTTTTTCTTTTTTTAGTTAATCTTGAATTCTGCCACATTACTGAAGGTGTTTATCAGTTGTAGGAGTTCCCTGGTATAATTTTTTTTTTGGATCACTTATGTATACTATCATATCATCAGCAAATAGCAAGAGTTTGACTTCTTTCCAATTTGTATCCCCTTGATCACCTTTTATTGTCTTACTGCTTTAGCTAGAACTTTCAAGTGCTATATTGAATAGATATGGAGAGAGTGGACAGCCTTGTTTTGTGATTTTAGTGGCATCGCTTTGAGTTTCTCTCCATTTAATTTGTTTTTGCTTGTTGGTTTGCTGAATTTTGCCTTATTATATTTAGGTATGTTCCTTGTGTCCCTATTCTCTCCAAGACTTTTATCATGAAGGAGTGTTGAATTTTGTCAGAGGCTTTTTCAGCATCTAATGAGATGATAATATAGTTTTTTTTTTCTTTCAATTTATTTATATGGTGGATTACATTAATGAATTTTTATATGTTGAACTTTCTCTGCATCTCTGATAAAACCTACTTGATCATGGTGGATGATTTTTCTGATGTGTTCTTGGATTCAATTTGCCAGTATTTTGTGTCAATTCCTCTTTAAGGGCTTCAGTCATCATCATAAAGATATTTTTTAGGTTGTTTTATTCTGCTTCATCTGCCTTGGTATGTTCAGGTCTTACTCCTTTAGAACCACCAGTTTCTTTTGGTGTTGTATTCTCTTTATGTTATTGAGTGTATTCTTAGACTGTTGTCTTCCCATATCTTCCTCCAATTGGTGCAATTGATAGCTGGGGCTCTGGTGATCGCTCCTCCAGGTGCTGGCGAGTCTAGGGCTCCAATGGTTGCTGATATAGCTGGTATCTTGAACAAAGGATGGCACTGGATGCTGGCTGTGACACAGGTGCACTTTCCCAGAGAGACTTCTTAAGGTAGTTCCTGGAAACCACTACTGTCAATGCTTCCTGGTCATTTGATACTCTGGCTGGCAGCAGTTAGCCACTGCTACTTTCTGATGCTCCCATCAGGCCACCGCCATTCTCTAACCATGAAATTTCGTTTACATTTCTTTAGGAAAAATTCTGTCTCTTAAATTTTTGAACTGATCCTTCTGTCAGCTTAAGAAAATGGGGCTTTCATTTTTACTTGAAACCCACAACTTCACACACTAGTCAGCACTAGTAATTGCATCTGAAGGTCCATTTTGACTCTAGTTTTCTGAAAGTATCTTCATTTCCAGAATTCATTTTAGATGTTGAATATACTGGGGCTTTATGATTGCTGAATGTCTTGCTTTCTACTCCAATTTAAAATCAGAAAGGAAAGTATTTTTACTTAAGTTTCATGAAAACTGGCATAAGTCATTTTTACTCGTAGGTGGCCCTTTCTTTTTAAGCCTGTAATTTATCATTATTAATATTTACATTAGTAAATAAAAGTGTTTATCACTATTTTTACTATTTTTGTTACTTCATGGAACCCTAATGTGGAAAACTAAGGAGATCTTAAAGATACTAAATCTGAGGCTCATTAAGGCTCAGTGGTAATGAAAACACTTGCCACCAAGTCTGAGGACCTGAGTTCAGTCCTCAGGATTCATTTGGTGGTTGGAGAGAACCCACTCCTGCAAGCTGTCCTGTGATCTGCATAAGTGCATTGTGGTATATGCACCCATGTGCATACACCAATAAATGTAAAAAAAAAAAATTCAAACACAAATTTCAATCTGGGTAAATGGTAAATTACTCATGCTAAAATCATGTTAAACTCTGCATAGGAATGAAGGAGATAGTGGACGTGAGCATGCACCACACTGAAAGACTTGTCATTGTGATTCTGCTTTGCACATGTATATTGTGGCTTGTGTTTAGTTTTTATTTTAACTAGTTTATACTGCATTGTACTTATGTCATTTAACATACTTTAATACTTACTTATTTATCCTTCATCAGTAACAGGGGGCATCACAGAAGAGCAGTTCCAGACACATCAACAGCAGCTAGTTCAAATGCAACGGCAGCAGCTTGCGCAGCTTCAACAGAAACAACAATCCCAGCATTCCTCACAGCAGACACATCCAAAAGCACAGGTGACCTCCCAGTCCCATCCTCCCATTTTTTACAGATGACTTGGCACTCTGCTCTGGAATGAAAATAGCCCAAGTTTCCATAGTTAACTAATTTATTTTGAATGGCTATTTAACAAACTAGTTTCTGATTATTTTGAGAGCCAAATGTGTAGGTACCTTGGATTTAAGAAAGAAATAAGTTTTTGGAAGGATTGTTAAGACTTTATAAAATAATTATATATTTTTGAAACCATCACTCCTCAACCCTCATCTCCCATTTTCTTTGTCAAGAATATGGCTTTTCTAACCTTTTCCTCAAAGTTTTTCCTATAGTGACTTCCTATGTCAGTATAGCTCATGAAGAGAAGGAATTCTATTGAATATACAATAAATCTAAGCTGCACAACCCCCCTTGTCTCTCTGAACCACATTTCCCTGAAGGGAAAAAGACATGCCACCAGAAGTTCATAGAAACTCATAAATACAGACAGACATTAGTGATAAGAATGAGAATACTATATAAGATTGTAGAAAACCAATACAACAAACACTTGATATGAGCCTTGTCAGACTCCATGTAAGCTGTGACCTCCAGAACTATGTAAGAATACAATACTTTGTTTCAAACCATTAAAGGCAAAACAGAAATAAAAAGAAATAATCTCAAAGTTGAACCATCAAAGAATAAACTTCACATTGTAGCTCTTAAGTTTGGCTGTTACATAATTCCAAAATCACAAATCTCAGTAGTAACTAAGAGTTACTCAGTTTGGCTGTACTCTTTGCATTCTCAAACGAGGGTCTACTGACAGTGGTTTAGTTAATTCTCAAAGGGTAAGTCCCTTTACCTTAAAGTCATAGGTCAACACCATGGAAATCTTGGGCAACCCTGTTTGCTATCCCTGCACCTCTTGTAGTCCCTGTAGATTTGGCCTTGACTTGGAACCTATGGCTGTCTTTGTTAATAGCAGGCAGTTTTACACAGAATCATGAGAGAGTGGCCACTATGTTTGCTTTGCTTTGTTTTTGTGAGCCTCTTCAAATAACTAACATGACATTTTTGAAGCCTACTTCAAAGTTGGATTAGTCTAGGTATTTACATTGTGATAGAAGTGGCTATTAATCAAGTCTGATTTTATTTTATTTAAAATGTCTGCTCATCAAGCAGTTTTAAAGTATTCATTATTACCTAGAAAAACAGTAGAATTTGGGTTTTTCAATTTAGTTGTTCTTTCTCAGAAGTAATTGCTTGCTAGTTTTTAGTGATTTTTTTCATGCATCATAAACCAAAAAAAATCTAAAGTTTTATATCTCATAGCTAAGTACTTATGACTATTAGAAAGGTAATGTCCTTGGATGCCACACATTCCTTAATGTGCTTATTGATCACAGCTAACAACACTGAGGATGTAGGGTGCTAGCAAGATTGCCTAGCTAGTAAAGGCACTTGCCAAGTCTGACAACCTGAGTTGGATCCCTGGAACTGCCATGGTGGAAGAACAGAACACATACCCCATATTCCTGTTCTCTACCATTGGGGGGGGGGCGGCATATGGGGATTAGATAGATGGACAGACAGACAGATGTAAAAAACTCAAATGTGCTTCTATCCATTTTATAGGGCTCAAGCACCTCTGACTGTATGTCTAAAACACTTGACTCAGCCAGCGCACACTTTGCTGCATCTGCAGTTGTCAGTGCTCCTGTTGCAAGTCGCAGTGAGGTGTCCAAGGAACAGAACACTGGCCACAACAACATGAATGGTGTTGTCCAGCCTTCAGGTACAACTGGAGTTTCATATACTACTTAGTAGCTTGAAGTTGCCACTTATTAGGTTGGGAAATGTGTACAAGTGCTCTTCAGAATGCCTGGGAAGATCTGGATGAGGAGCTGAGTGTTTCCAGAATCCTTACACTGTCTTCTATATGCCTGCTCCATCCATCCATCCATCCATCCATCCATCCATCCATCCATCCATCCATCCATCCATCCATCCATCCATCTTGATTACATCACAGACTATCAGTTGCTTCATGTGTTAGGAAATCCATTGAGCTCATTGTCAACTACCCCCATTGATTCATCTATGAATTGATTGAAAAGTGAAATACAAAATAGCATAGTCAGTTCAACAGCTTGAGGTCTGGTTTATGGACCCATCTGCACATATTCTTGACTCCTCCTCTTGGGATACATTATGGCTGTGAAAGCCTGTCTGCTGCCTACTGCCTGTGCTCCGGAGACCAGCTGCTCTGCCCTTCACAGCTCCCAAGCCCAGAACCCTCTAATCTCCTCCCCTTCTCTTTCTTTAGTCTGCTTCACTGATTCTTGTATACCTATAAGTCTGTAGGGCAACCAGCTATCATTTTCATCTGTCCTATTGTATTTATCTCCAAAGTTGACACATAAAGAGGTAGCAAAATACTTGGTGAAGCCTCTTTGTATGACTGTGATATGGAAAGTTAATTTAGAATTTATTGAATTAGATACGAGTACATTACTTTTCATTACTAAATTCCTAATTTTTGTTTTTTTTTTTTATTGTCCCATAACTAATTAAATGATTTCTCCCCTCTTCTGCAGGACCTTCTAAAACATTATATTCCACCAATATGACTTTATCATCCAGTGCAGGGATTTCAGCCGTGCAGCTTGTAAGGACAGTTGGCCACACTGCTACAAACCACTTGATCCCAGCGTTGTGCACAAGCAGTCCTCAGACGCTTCCCATGAACAATTCCTGCCTGACCAATGCAGTGCACCTCAATAACGTCAGTGTTGTTTCTCCTGTCAATGTGCATATCAATACACGGACTTCAGCACCATCGCCAACAGCCTTAAAACTTGCCACAGTTGCTGCCAGTATGGACAGAGTGCCAAAGGTTACTCCCAGCAGTGCCATCAGCAGCATGGCCAGGTGTGTGGCAGGGACCATTCTTGGGCTTTGCACCAGCTGTCCTTGAGGAGGAGATGGGCCTTTGGCTTTTCAGTGCTTAAACAGTATCTGTTGACAGACTTAATTTTTTCAAAAAAGCTTGAGGATTTGCTTAACACAATGAAAGCTCTGTGCCTACGGACACTAGTAGCATCCTTAAATGCCAACTGTAGAAAGGCGGGAATGTCAAATTGACAGATACTTTAGAAGCTTCAGTCACTCATTTTTTTTAACATTATTTTTAAATTTTCTTTAGAGTTATTATTTTGTATGTACGAGTGTTTGGCCTGCATGCACGTGTATGCACTATGTGCATGCCTGGTACATGTGGATACCAGTGGAAGGCATCAGATTTCCTGGGACTGAGTTACAGATGGATGCAGGACATTGCCTGTGTGCTAAGAATCAAACCTGGGTCCTCTGCAGGAGCTACAAGTGTCCCCAGCTGCTGAGCCATCTCTCTACCCCTTTCTCATCATATTTTCATAGATTGATAGTCGAGGTTGGAGCTATCATCAGTTCAAACCAGAACTTAGATTGAAATCATACTCTATGACCCTTTACTTAATATTTTAAAAAATTTTAAGGACTTTCTAAAACCAAATAATGTTTTTCAGGGCAAGTTTTTATGTTCCTTTCAGTGACACAAATGCAAGGATAATAGTGAAACAGAAAAAAAAAATTTATTTGTATGGGTTCATAAGTTTTGACCATAAGCCTATAAAAAGAAACTTGGATTAATCATTATATTTCCCCTAATTTATCACTAGTATTAGGAATTAGTGGAATTTCTGAGCTGAAGAAAAAGAATCTTTATTCCTGCCTGGAAATGATAAAAATTCAGGGTTTTGTGGGGTCATATTTAGTTAGTTACTTTAAAATGTGACCTATCCATACTCTAGTGATATATTCTCAAGAGTTCTAATGTTTATTCTGCTCTTCTCATTCTAGAGAGAACCATGAACCAGAAAGACTGGGTTTAAATGGGATAGCAGAGACAACAGTAGCTATGGAAGTGACATAACCCTGAAGCATGTGGCTTTGACCTGTGTGGATGGTGGCAGTCACTCATATTCCAGCGGAATACAAAAGGCGACGCTCTGGACCACAGAGCAGAACAATGGACCTAAATGGACTACAGTATATCGGATGTTAAATCGATATATGATGTATATTTTGTAAAATTGGGAAAATCACTACCTTGTAAAATAGTTTATTTGTATCATCAATATTATTTCTGTTACTTGAATAGTAGATATTCATCATCATGCTTTTGCACTTGAATTTGCAACTGAATGGATTTTAAAAATAATTCTTTAATGGGATCATGAGCATGAAATGGGATCCTGCATCACTTGTTTTAACTATTTATTTTGCCATGTTTACATTTTGTATCTTGTAAAAAAAAAAATAAATCCAACTTTGTGTCTAAAAAGTTAAAGATTCATAGCTAGGAAATGAAATTCTTGTAATTTTTTTCTAAAGGAACTGTAAAGTTTTCACTTGGTTCATTTTGTTTCACAATTTGACTAGATGGACTTTTTGGTAAATACTTTAGTGGCATTTCACTGTCAAATACGACTTCAAGGCAAAATAGTATTTTCTATTACTGTGCAGGGGAAAGGGATGGATCGATACATGCAAATTTAATGGAGTAACTCACTTTTCCATATATTTTGAATGTATATTTCTATTTATAATACCAGTTTATAAAAAATAATTACACAGAAAAAGTGGACTAGAAAATTATGCATCTAGCACATTTAAACTGTGCAGATATGAAAATTTTTCATGGATTACATTTTATCTGAAGACTGCATATTTTAACTGGCTTTAAAACTGTAACACACCACATAAAAGATATTTACCAGGTATGTATTGCATTATATCATTGCAATAATTATTGGAAGTCTATATATCGAGCCATCCCAGGTTTTGGGAGGGGGGAGGGTTGTGGCAAGATTGTCTTTTCAATTTTGGAAAGTTTTCCTGTGGCTACAAGGCAAGTAACGGGTTGGAAAAAGTCTGACTGTAAGTGTTGGACACCTTCATAGTGTAGTGTTTTAGTGACTTTTTTTATACGGTTCTTGTAAATTAGATACGTGTAGTGGTGTTTCAGAATGTTTGTTTATGCACTAGTTCAGACAACTTTCCCTGTTACTTGTTCTTGATAAGTGAAAACTGCAGGGAAATAAAAAATACATATCAAAACACGGCCATGCTGCATATGTGTTTATTTCACAATGTGCACACTGTAAGTGAAAACAAGAGGGACAGACAGGCCAGCACATGGTAGCACTTGACATCTCACAGTGCTCTCCAAGCATTAAGGCAAAGAGTTCTAAGAGGCTCATCTGTGGGCACTGTTGGGTTTCAGATAATCCAATATAAACTACCTTTGCTATGATAAGTTCTTAAAATATTTTACAGAATGTAAGTAATTTGCAGTATAGCAGTCATTGAAATCTCATAAATGAGCCTCATTTTATAAATAAATAAGAGTATAGCATAGACTTATATTGCAAGGGGGTTTTGGAAGTCCTGGGAAATGTAAATATTTTTAATGAATATGAGTAAAACCATTTCAAACTGAACATAATTTTATACCTTTTTTATATCTGCAGTCCTGAAAGTTGTAAACCTATTGTCAGTTAAATTAATGGACCAGGATTTCTGCTGAGAGTGGTTTTTATTCAGATCCTAAATGTAAAGCAATTTATGGTCAAAACCACAGGGGAAAAATAAATTTCATTACTTCATTGGTTGTGATCTAATAGGATCCATGCTCGTTTCTGCCATACTACCTCTGGGGTTCACTGCTGATAATATAAAGGAAATAATTTTGATTGATATGTATATGACTGTTTATTCTGCTTACAGTTGGATGTATCTTCTTGCTATTAAGAATTTGAAACTTCAGTGCCAATTTCAAAGAAAGATTTTCCCTCATTTTGCTGAAGTAAAGCATGAAGTTAATTTGCCTTATGTGATGTAATGTGTGTGTGTGTGTGTGTGTGTGTGTGTGTGTAAAATAAGTAAAACTAGAACCTCTTTATTTGTACAGTTTCTGGAGGTGGTAGCAAGTCCAGAACTTATCAAAGACTAATGGCCAATTGATTTGTTCCTTTTGAAGTAAAATCTAAGCCTCCTTTCCTTTGGTGGTTGTACCTGCTTTGTGAATGGCATTTCAGTTACTTGTGTGCATGGCTCCCAGAGCAGGGCTGAAAGGAGGAGGTACTGGCAAATTAACAGATGGCTTGTGTGTCTGCCCAGCTTGCTGCTAGCTCCACCATTTCTTGGAGTGTTTTCAGCATACTGGGAAAATGCATTCCTCTGGATGGTGCGGGGACAGGAAGAGGTTTTATTTGTATGTGTGCATTTGTTTACATTCAAAAGAGTAACTTGTGTGCTGGGTCATCCATTAATTGTTATAGGCAAAAATATCAACAAACTACATTTTCCTGCCTTACTGAGTATACCCCCTTTCTCAGTACATCAAAGTCAATATTACCATACAGCTCTAAATACATTGGAAGACATAGTGTATGTTTCTTTTGCAAATGACCAAAAGAAAATAAAAACATTTGCAGTGTACATGTTTTAAAGTGTATACATACAGCATTGTTCTGTTTTAAAAACAGTACAGTGTTTGTAACTTGTGTTTAGTATTTTATTGTTAATATGGCCCAGGGGCTGGAAGGGGTTAAGAATAGTAAAGAGGGTTGACATTTTGGAAACTCTGACCTGGTATGTTCAGCCGAATTAGAATATGATGCTACACTTTCCGAGATAATGTGTGCTTTATTGTCCCTTGGCTCTGTTTGGCAAACAATTTTAAAAGGTAATACCTTGATTTTACCCATCAGAGAAGGTTTAGAGCAAGCTGAGCTACTGATAGTAGCCACCAAACTTGTAGTCACAGCCTCCCACTTAACGGTATGAAAGACGTCTCCCTAGCTTCCTCACCGTGTTACCATGTGCTTGCTAGCATCTGCAGCAGCCCATAATTTTACCCAAACGACCTCTACCTCACCCACACTCTTCCACCACCAAGCTGCATGCATTTGCTAGCCTGCCTTCTAGTTGTGCCCTGTTCCTCCATATCTAGCAGTGAGTGTTCCAATGAAAGCAGGACTTGGCTGAGGTTGGCCCTTTCTGGCCCTTTTATATCCCCATCTGTAGATAAGAAAGTTCCTGAAACTAAAAGAAGCCTCACTGATAAACCTGGTGGAGGCTTATGTGTGACCTGTGTCTCTGATTGTTTGCCAAGGAAGAAAACGAAGTCAGATCTAAGTCTAGAGTCTTTCAAGTCATGAATGACACAGAAGCTGACAGTGTATTGCAGCAAACATCTAGATACATTCGTATAGAGTAATTATAACCAACTTAATGACTATCAACAAGAGAGACTACAGAAGGTTGAGTAGGTACAGAAGGGGTGTTTTAATTCTTCCTCTGCTTTAATCCGGGCCACTGGGGGCATATGGGCACATTACTTTTTTAAAATGTGTTGAATGCACGTGTCTCACTGAAGAGAGTTGATTTTGATCAAAAACAAAGAGAGGTCAGGTTGAGATATCCCAAAATACAGGCTTTGGGTTTCAGCATAGGATACCAGTATGTTAACACTGCTGAATGATGTCACTGTGAGGTTTGGGGTTGCTGCAGTCTCCTAATACCTGGGACTGCTTTCTAATCTAGATGCTCAAATAGAGAAGGGTCTATTTCCAAGGACCTTAGTTTGTAACAAGTCTTTTCCCTGAGGCTGTGAAATTCATAATGTTTATGAAGCCATCACTGAAGGTTATATCAGCTGCCTGGTGAGTTCCACTGATTAGGGACTTTAATCCCATCTTTCAAACCTTCATATTTGCTGTATTTTACTGGCTTGAAGCAGGTCAATGGCCTTACACACTTTTGGCATAAATAACAGGAATTATAGGGTATGTCTGTCTCATCATCTTTGTAATTGGATAACTGCATCTTGCTACCTTCACCCCAGCATTCCTGCAACTCTGGGCATTAGATTAGGACACTAATTGTACAGGTTATAATATTCAGAATTACTTGAGATAGCTCTGTTTGAATTATTTGCCACATTGTATGAATAATTTAAGATACTCCAATACAAACACAGCTGTTTTGTTGGACAGGAGATAAGGTCAGGAGTGAGGAAAGGCATCAACAAACCCGAAACCTTTGTGGAAGCTGGAATTGACAAGAACAGCACCTAAGCATCTACATGAGCAGGGTGGGAGAGGAGCCAAGGAAAGAAGAGGCAGGTGACAGGAGAACCATGCAGAAGCAGAGTGTGGGGGAGAAATCTGCAAGGAAATCCAGGCACAGATACGATGGTGTAGGGAGGAAATGTGAGGAAGCCTGAGGACAGTTCCGTTCAGCACTTCTGTGCTTCAAAAACATCTAAGATTTGAGAATACATGTGTAGGCCGTGGCAAAGCATACCTATAGTACCAGCTCCTTAGGAAGCTGAATCTGGGCCACAGCAATACCCATCCAAGTGGGGAAAAGGTACTGAAAATAAAGGTGTGTGCCCTTACATGCCAGGTTGATTGGACTGGAGTCACGAAGATTGATTCAGGATATTAGTGTTGTGTGCTTAGATCATTGTGGTTCTTTGCTCGTGTAGTTGGGTGACTGGGTGGGTTGGCTGGTTGCTCCCAAGTTCCCTTGCCACATAATAACTACAGCTAAGGTTGGTATTTCTGCTTTATATTCATGATAGTAAGCAAGTGGCTGCTTAGACACAGATTTTTTTTTTTTCCTTGCCTGGAAGATGAGGGAAATTATTTCTCTAGCCTCATTAACTTCCCTGAAGTACAAAAATTTCTCTGACTAAGTCCCCAGCTGCTAGAATTTATGTGGATATATAATTATCTCCTTATGACTTTTTCAGACATTCTCACTGTTATTTTACTCTCATCTTCCTGCCTGCGTTTATTTCCCTCCCCACTCTCTAGTTTAAGCTCCCTCATTTTTGTCCTTCCCCCTTCAGATATCTTTGTAGCCTTCTCTTCCCCTCTCTATTGCCTCTTCTCATGGCCCCCTTTTACTTTCCTGTTGTCTCCATTTACTCCAGGTTATGTGCTCACATCTGAAACCTTGGAGCTAGGAGCCTCAAGTGAGAGAGAACATGTGACATTTGTCTTCCTGAGTCTTATCTCAATCTATGTTTAGTTCCATCCCCTTACTTGGTGAGGCCCTGATAAGGATGTCCTCTCACATATATTTAAGTCCAGGCTAGACTGCTTATAGTGTCTCATACAAGGCCAGCACTACAGAAGGATCTGTTATCTCCTCTTTGGGTATTGGTTTAGAATAGAAACAATGTTTCTGATCGTTTTTTGACCCACAGTTGGTCATAGCCAAGGAAGTGGAGCCTCTGGTTGTGGAGGGCATAGGGGTCAGTTTTTCATCACTATGATAAATGCCTCAGAAATAACTCAGAAAATGATATGGTTTATTTTGGTTCACAGTTCCAGTCCATGTTCAGCCAGCTATGTTGTTTCCGGGCCCCGTGATGCAGTAAGTACATCACCAGCCAAAGGGCATGACACGGTAAAGCTTCCCACCTCAGGGAGGTCAGAAAATGCTGTGGAACCAATCTTTTTGTGAATATGTATTATTCTCATTGGTTAATAAAGAGCTGACTGGCCAATAACTGGGCTGAAAAGTTAGGCGGAATTTGGGAACAAAAGGAGAGAGGGAAAAGGAAGGGGTCACTGGAAGACATGGAGAGAAGCAAGATGAACATGCTGTGCTGGAAAAAGTTACCACCATGTGACAGAGCGTAGATAAGAAATATGGGTTAATTTAAGTCGAAAGAGCTAATTAGTAACAAGCTAATGCTATCAACCTATCATTTATAATTAATATTACATCTCTGTGTGGTTATTTGGGAGCTGGCTACCAAAACAAAACAAAACAAAAAAAAAAAAACCCTCAAGATACAATCACACTACAGGGATTGGATCTTTAGCAGCTTGGACCATGCTTTTGACACACAAGCCTTGTATTTATTTGTTCATTTTTTTTTTTTTAAGAATTTCATAAGTGAATGAAGTGAATGCTGTATTTATGCCATTTCTACCTTTCCTCTCTCTACCTCAAACTCCTCCTGTGTCTTTCCCTCTCCCTCTCAACTTTATGACTTATTTAACTATATATCTATATACATATATGTAATAAACCTGTTGGAACCATTATTATTGTGTGCATGCGAGTATGCGTGTGTGTGTGTGTGTGTGTGTGTGTGTTTAGGGATGATCACTTGGGATTGGATAACCAACTGAAGTTCATCTCTAGCAAAGACGTATATCCTCCACCTCTCAGCAGCCATTTATTTCCTGTAGCTCTTCATCTAGGTGTGGTACCCTGTGAGATTTTCCCCACCTAGATTTGTATGTCAGCTGATGTTGGCATTGAGCAAGTTTTCTGTAATTGACTACAATTTTTTAGTTTTCATGGATACAGCATCCCTAACATGTATAGAAGACACTGTCTTACAGCAAATGTCCTGAACTCTTACAACATTGCCATTCCCTCATTTGCAATGTTCTTTGAGCCTTAGGTATAGGGGTGGTATTGTAGATGAATGATTGGGGATGAACAACTCACAGTTATTCTTTCTGTAATGGTCTCAGTTTGCTGCAAAAAAAAGCAGCTTCTTTGATGAGTGGTGTAAGCTACACTTTTCAATGGGCATAAGAAAAATTATTTGGAATGCAGTTAGGAATTACACTGGGTTGTGAAAGTGGAAGTAGTAGGTTCTCACTAGAGCCCTACTAATTGACTAGGTTTACAGTTATAGGCCCAAATTCCCTCCTGTTGAGGGAACCTTAAGTTCAATTAGACAGCTAGTTATTGATTAACTCCAAAATACAAGTACCATTTATTGCAGCGTTGGGAATATCTTGACATGCTGGTCATTGTGGTTTGTAGGCTTTATATCTGGTAGGAATATTGGTTGTTTTTCTCTCTTGGAAACTTGCATAGCATCTTCAGATACTATGAGAGCTGGTCCCCAGGAAGGAGGCTTCCAGATCAATTCCAGCTCAATTACTCGCTTGGGTCCAAAGTGTGTGGTATCTTCAGGAACAGGGTCTTCCCTTCAAGCTCTGAGAGGCAACTAAGTGCAAGAGCAATGACTTAGATTATTTTGGGTAACACAAGTCTTTTTTTTTTTTTTAATGTATTTTTGTTCTGGGAGAAGTTAGAGAGATGGCTCAGTGGTTAACAACATGTGCTGTTCTTGGGGGTTCACAATTCCAAAGTGTTAGAGTTTATGACCATCATGACAAAAACCATGGCAACAGCAGTTAGGCATGTTGTCAGAGCAGTAGCTAAAAATTTATAATTGACCCTAAAGTATGAGGCAGAGAGAGAATGAGAGAGAGGGGGAAGAAGGAGAAGAGAGAGAGAGGGAAGAAGAGAGAGGGGGGGAAAGAGATAACTGGGAAAACTGGGAATGGGTGGAATTTTGAATTCTCCAAGCCCACCCACACTGACACACTTCCTCCAATAAGACCACACCTCCTAATCCTTACCAAATAGTTCCACCAACTGCTGACTAAGCATTTAAATATATAAGCCTATTGGGACTATTCTCATCCAAACAACAACTTTCTGTTACCATCTTGTAATAGTTACTTTTCCATTGCTGTGATAAAACTCCATGAACAAGGAAACTTATAGAAGGAAGGATTTCTTTGGCTTATGGTCACAAAGAGATAAAAGTCTGCCATGGCAGAGAAGCGTGGCAGCAAGCACACATAATGGCTGAAACAGAAAGCTGAGCACTCACATCTCAAACCACAGTACAAAGCAGAGAGGGCACATGATGCTACTCTTGGTTGTCAGTTTGACTACATTCTGATTGAACTACAATCCAGAAGTGGAGGACACACTTGTGATTCAGATCTTGAGGAAAGAAGACAACATGCCTTTGATCTGGATTTTGAGGCTAACCTCTTTCTGCCTAGCTAATAGCCATTTAGCTCTTTATCAAATCTTCACAGTGTAAACAAACATTCCACAACATTCCCCCTTTTGTCTAAATAAAAAGAAAAGGGTATATACAGTATATACAGTAAGAATTACATTTACAATATTCAATCCATTTGTATTTGGCAAACTTGGAGAAATTACTCCATTATCTATCAAAATTTTTATACCCAAACAATTTTCTATCATAACTTGTATCACAATCCTAAAAATATCTTTTTAGACCTAAACACATCTCTTCAAATAAACAACTTAAGATTTTATGCAACCTTATGCACTTTACATCTCTTATGTAAGTTTCCTTTCTGAATTTGGTAACAATAAAAATTGCAGCTGTACTGACTAGTTTTCAACTCCATCTAAGATCCAAGAAAGATATACTATTACCTGCATGTGTTCTTTGACCACGTGAGACAAATCTTAAACTGTTTGTTAGCAGATAGGCCCTCTGCTGCATAGCTTTGATTTACGGCACTAGCAGCTGGCTCTGCCCACTTTGGGTCCACCTAACTACACCTAACCATCCCAGGTATTTCTGTCTAGTCTCGTGCTATAGAGTGATGCATCAGCTGCTCGTAGCAGGGCCTCTTAAATTAGCCACACCTATGTATGCCAGAAGCAGTGGGCTCTGTGTGTGTGCTGCATGCTGAATGCCAAATGTAATGGAGCTTTCCTTTGGGCCACCAGCTCACAAATAATGATGTGGAGACTTATTATTAATTATGAAAGTTCAGCCTATACCTTAGGCTTATTCCTAACTAGCTCTTTTAACTTAGCCCATTTATATTAATCTATTCTATCATGTGGCATTACCACTCTTCTATCTTGTACCTCCTGTTTCATCTTCATGTCTCCTGGTATATCCTCCCTCCTCCCTCCTCCTCCTCCTTCTTCTTTTCTTCTTCTTCTTCCCAGAGTCCTCTCTGTTCCTGGAAGTCCCACCTAACTTCTTCTTCCCCAACTATTGGCCATTCAGCTCTTTATTAAATAAATCAGAAGGCACTTTGGCAAATACACACCTTCACAGTATAAATAAATATTCTGAAACACTCTACCATTTGGTCCATGTGACCCAGCAGACCCGATGAGAAGACAGTGGCAGATAGGGATGCTATTCAGAGTCTTTAGCAAGCCCCCATAAGTGAATCACAGAAGAGATCTTTGAGATTTTGGAGCAAGGCTTTACCATCATCTGCAGACAATTATTCTCCCTTTGAAAGACAGCTCTTGACCTGCTTTTGGGCTTTAGGGGAAACTGAACATTTGGCAACGTGCCAGCAAGTTACCATGTAACTTGAACTTCCCATCATAAAATAGGACATGCACAGCAGCAATCTACTATCAAATGGAAGTGATATATAGGAGATTGGGCCCGAGCACATCCTGAAGGCACTAGCAAGCTACATGAAGTTGTCCAAGTGCCTATGGTTTCTACTCCTGTTACAATGCTATCTGCTACCAAGCATACACTTACAGCCTCATGGGGTGTTGTTCCCTATGATTGGTTGACCGAGGAAGAGAAGACTAGAGCCTGGTTCACTGATGGTCCTACACGTTATGCTGGGACCACCCAGAAATGGACAGCTGCAGCATTACACCCCCTTCCTGGGACAACCCTGAAAAATAATGGTGAAGGAAAGTCTTCACAGTGATTAGAACTTCAGGCAGTACACTTGGTCATACAATTTGTTCGGAAGGAGAGATGGCCAGGTGTGCAGTCATTCACTAATTCATGTACTATAGCCAATGGACTAGCTGGATGATCAGGGACTTAGAGCATGATTAGAAAATTGATGAGAAAGACACCTGGGGGGGGAGTATGTGGTTAGATATCACCAAAAGGGCAAAGGATGTGAAGACATATGTATCTCATGTAAATGCTCATCAGTCTGGGTTGGTTCTTCGTGGACTCTTTGTGCATAAAATAACATTATCTTCAAATAAGAATACTTAGACTTCTAGACTTGTTCCTTTCCCATCTGTATCACTTTAGTTCCTGCTCTTGTCTGAGGGGTCTAGCATTAAATTAAATGAATGGAGAGTATGTGCTTGTCTTATTTCAGAACCTAGTGGGAATACCTTGAGTTTTTTTTTCTTTTTTCTTTTTTTAATTTGGCATGATATTGGCTACAGGTTTATCATACATATCTTTTGTTAAGTTTCCTCCATTTCTCATCCCTTCAGGGCTTTTAAAATTATTTTTAATGATTTATTTGTTTTTACTTTATGTGCTTTGGTGTTTTATATGCATGTATGTCTATATGATATGCCAGATCCTCTGGAACTGAAGTTACAGACAGTTGTGAGCTGCCTTGTGAATGCTAGGAATTGAATCTGGGTCCTCTGGAAGAGCAGCCAGTGCCCTTACCTGCTAAGTCATCTCTCCAGCCTCTCTCTTCTTGGTTTTTATCATGAAGTTATGTTAGATTTTGTTACAGGCCTTCTCTTAAAGCACCTGTTGATATAATCATGTGATTTCAGTCCTTGAATATGCTTATGTGATATACTATATTTACTGATTTACATGTGTTGAACCATCCCTATATCTGTAATGAATCCAACTCAATCATAATGAACATTCAGTCTCTCTCTCTCTTTCTCTCTCTTTGTTCTTTTGTTTTTCCAGATTGGGTTTCTTTGTAACTTTGGAGTCTGTCCTGGAACTTACTTTGTAGATCAGGCTGACCTTGAACTCATAGAGATCTGCTTGCCTCTGCCTCCCAAGTGCTGGGATCAAAGGTGTGTGCCACCACCGCCTGGTTATGAATGTTCTCTTAATATTATTGTTTTTATTGTTTATTTATTTAGAGACAAGGTCTCACTTCATAGTCATAGTGGACTTAGAATTCATTATGTAGATCAGGCTGGCCTCAGAGTCACAGCAAACTGCACTGAGTGCAGGGAGTAAAGATGTGTGCTGCCATGCCCAGCAATGAACTCTCTTTTTAATGTGTTCTTGCATCCACTTTGCAAGTATTTTATTGCTAATTGTTGTGTCTATGTTCAACATGGGGGTTGGTATATAATTGTTGTTGTTGTTGCTGTTGTATCTTTTTCTGATTTGTGAGTTAATACTGGCTTGATAAAATAAGTCTGGAAGTGTTCCTTCTTTCTCTAGCTTATGGAACAACTTGAAAAGACTCAATGTTGGTTCTTTAAAGTAGGATCAGGATGTTGCAATACATCTGTCTAGACCTGGATTCATTCTCTCTCTCTCTCTCTCTCTCTCTCTCTCTCTCTCTCTCTCTCTCTCTATCTCTCTCTCTCTTAAGTTTGGAAAAAATGTAATTAATGTTTCACTCTTATTGATCTGTTTAACTTATTTATCTTATCTTGACTTAACTTTGACATGTCATATACATCTAGAAATCCATTCATTTTTCTTTTTTACAGTGTGTGTGTGTGTGTGTGTGTGTGTGTGTGTGTACATGGGGTTGCACATACCATGGGAATGGAGATCCAGAGGACAACTTGTGAGAGTCAAATCTATTGGTGAAAATGAAATATTAAAGTTACCCTCTATAACTGTGTCTCTATGTCTAGTAGTATTTGTTTCTTGATGTCTGCTGTATCTGTATTTAGGGTGTCTATATTTAGAATCTTGATGGCTTTTTCCTTTAGTCCATATGGATTGCATTCTTTATTTCTTATGACTTTGAGTTAGGATCCATTTTGTCATCATTACCCTGAGGTTTCAGTTTCAGAATGTTTACCTTTAGCCTGGAACTCTGTTCCAAATGGCACTCTCCGTAAACTTCTTTGTGAGGTCTCTCACACATACCTACACAGTTTCCCACTTTGTCCTCAGCCAAGGCCACCACCTCTCCATCCCATCCCCTCATACACTTCCCCATCTCAGGGTATGGTACCACCTCACTCCATTGCAGTCAAGCCACAAGTCTTTGGATGGGTGCTTCAAAATATACATGCTGTTTGTGCCTTGTCCAGATTGCTCCAGCTCTTACCCTGCAATGACCCCCATGGTGCTTCTCCCAACTCCTGTTCCAGATAATTTGGTAGCAAATGTGACCCTCCAACAACCAGATTGAGCAAAAACCAAAAAGGAACTCCTCCCTTCCCATTGGTTCCCATTACAATTTTCACCATGGCTCTTAAAACCTTCCTGTTCCTATCCTGTGCTCATGGCCAAGCCCATGCTGTTTCTCTGCCTCACTCTTGTGCCCCAGCCTTGTAGAGGCTCCTTGCCTTTAACCATCTGCTTTGCTTCCTTTTCCTCTGCCGAGAGCACCCTTCTCTTTGTTTGCTTATCTTTTAGTTCTTTCAGATCCCGTCTTCAGAGAACCCTTCCTGTTTGTTTCATCTCCAGAACTTGCCTTTTGGCCATCCTCCCCTGGGAGCATGGGGCCATTATTTTCTGCCCCAACCATCTTACTATTAATGAGTGCTACGAGCGACATAACTATATTATTTGTCTGTTCACTGGCTCCTTCATCTCATAACAACAGGGGCTTGTTCTCCATTGTATCTCATGCACTTGGCAAAGGAGCTGGCACATGCTAATTATTGTGATGTTTGTTGAATAAGCAAATGAAAGAATAACTATTGCGCTATTAAATAAACTTACGAGATTTCCCATGCCCCTCTATTATAATTTTAAACCAAAATGCAGTGGCCACCAAACATGGTTTCAAATGTTATCCCAACAGATTTGAAATCTAAAATAGTTTCTGCTAAAGCAAGCTGACCCTCTGCGTCAGAACTTGCTTTTCCCCCGGAAAGCCTTCCTGTGAGGTAGTGACCATCTTATGCTTCTTTCAACTGTCATCTAGCAGATGGTTGTGGGCGCAAAGTGGCAGAAAATAGGATTTAAGATTCCCAAAGTGGTCTTTCTGTCTCTATTTATATGGGTAAGTATTTGTGTTCAAGTGTGAGAATCCAGGAGCAGATTGACAGCCCTGTGGCCATCTTGCTTGTAAGCTAGTAACATTTTATCAATGGTTACTGTGAGACACATAGCAGCATCTTCTGTGTTCCCTTCTGCATGGTGTTGTCAAGGTGATTGGTCAACAGTGATCAGTCAGGGAGCTGACAGCTTTCTACTTCAGCTATTTTGGAAGGAATCTGCTTGCAGCCATTAGAAGCCACATCAGGTTGTGAAATGTGGACTCTGTCTTCAGAGGTTGATGCTCAACACCACGTATCCAAAGGTGGTTTGGATCTAGCTAATTTGTCCTCTATAAACTGCTCTGCTCTCGCTGCTTCAGAAGGAGCTGTTGAAATTGGTTTTGTGTTTACAAATGGGTGAAAACCCTTTTCCCCAAGCTTTTGCTCTTTTCCATATGTCTTGGGGAATAGATGGCATACACGTTTTATAACTGAAAAAGAACTCTACGAATAATGTAATCCATTCTTCACCTGGGGCCCTGACAGGTGAAAGAGCTTGTATGAGTCAGAGCTGGGTGTGCCCAACCTGAGACCCATCCCCAATGCATGCTAATTCTTAATCCTTCCTTTACAGGATTTCAGTCCCACAAACTGCTTCGGTGGCGTTCAGCTCTTAGTTGTTATTCTGGAAGTGTCAAGTGACACTATTAACCATAAATAACATTGAGGTGCTTAATCATATACATTGTATAGGTCAGAGCAGTGGTTCTCAACTTTCCTAAAGCTGTGACCTTTTAATACAGTACCTCATGTTGTGATGACCCCCAAGCATAAAATTATCTCATTGTTACTTCATAACTGTAATTTTGCTGCTGTTACAAATCATAATGTAAACACTTGTATTTTCCGATGGTCTTAGGTGACTCCTGTGAAAGGGTTATTTGACCTCCCAATGGGGTCGCAATCCACAGGTTGAGAACCATTGAGTTGGCAACGTCTTAAACATTGCCTTGAAATCATTTTTTAAAATGTCCATTTGCTATTAGGGTGAGATTTAGATTGCTATATCTAAGTGGAAGCTCATGAAATTGCCCAGTTTCATTTGTCTAATTTTCATTCACATAGGGATCTCCCTATATAACTTAGGGTGTTCTCAAGCCTGAGCTCCTCTGGCCTTTGCCTCTGGAGAGCAGGAATGAAAAGTGTGCACCACTGGGCGTGCCAAGCCCAAACTCCAATTCTTAAGCAAATACAAAAAAAAACAAAAAAAAAAAACAAAAAAAAAAACCTCAAATGTTTAATATATTTGCTGATTTAGTTCATTCCATTAGATTGAAGGGCCCTTCTTTGCATTTATCTTTATTAGGTATACATTTCAAATTGGCAAACTCACTTGAAAGAGGTAAATTACTGCAGGCATGAAATCCAGCTAATGACCTTAAAAAATATTTATCAGATTCTAGACGAGGTGGCCCAACCTAAAATCCCACCACTTAGGAAAGTGAAGGGGGAGGGGGTGAGTTGGTTAACATGAGTTCAAAGTAAGCGTGAGCCACATGGTAAGTTACACACCAGTTTGAGATACAGTGTGAGAGTCCTCCAGGATAAGGAAGTAGTGATTGATGAAGTGTCTTCTGTTTCTTCCTTTGTTCCTTTATTTATCTATCATTTTATTCAGTAACTACTAACTATTCTGTTTTAAAATACCCCAGGCACTGTTGAGAATATAAAGGTTTTAAAGGCATGGCTCCCCTGGGGATGTTGAATTCCTACCAATGGAGAGAGTGAAATGGCCTTGGTCTTGGTCTCAAACTTTGCTTTTGACAGATGGAATGTTTGAGCCTCTAATGTGACTCCTTATGAAACCAGCCCCCAGGCCATTGTTTGTCATCTCCATCTCCATGAACTCCCAGTGTGGACTGGTGTGTCAGTGACAGCCCCCAAACAGGATTTGTCGGTTAGAGGATACACACAGTTGCAACTCTGGTGGGAATGGACAGGATAAAGGTGGTGTGCGCACTCTCATCGATAACGTCTGTGTCTGCTTGACACAGCATGAGCAACTTTGTCAGTCTGAAAGGCAAGGCCTTTTTCCATCTGTAGGTTTAATTTCTCTTATAATGAAAGATATTAAGCATCTTTTCACATATTTTCTTTTCCTGTTGGACTACTGTTCCCTTCACTTTTTACTTAGCACACTGTTTTATACACACACACACACACACACACACACACACACACACATATATACGTATATATGTGTGTATATATACGTATATATATAATATATATACTTTATTTTAAAAATAATCTTTTCTCATTTTACATACCAATCCCAATTCCCACTCCCTTCCTTTCCCCTGCTCTCCCCATCTTCCCTCATCGACCCCTTAGAGAGTGTGAGGCTTCCAATGGGGAGTCAAGGAAGTCTGGTATATCACTTTGAGGCAGGACCAAGGCCCTCCCTCCTATATCTAGTCTGATCAAGGTAGCCCTCCAAAGAGAATGGGTTCCAAAAAGCCAGTTCAAATGTTAGGGATAAATCCTGGTCCCATTGCCAGTGACCCCACAGACTGCCCATGCCACACTACTGTTACCCACACTCAGAGGGCCTAGTTTGGTCCTATGCAGGTGCCCCTGCTATCAGTCCAGTGTCAAGCATGTTGTTCTTAAGATTTATTTATGTTGTAACATGTCTCAGCATGTCATCCTTTTTGTGGCTTCATGTTATATATAAATATAAGTATTAATTAATTTTTCGAAGGATATTTTGGACCATTTACACCTTTAGTATAATGCTACTATGGACATGGGTATATGTGTATTTGTTTGGGTCTGTGTTTAGCTTTTTTGAAGACTCACTGAACTCTTTTCAGCCATTAGAAAACCACATGAAATTGTTGATTCCAATTTCCCCATGTTCTTGCCAAGATTAACTTTCCTTAAAAAAAAAAAAAAAGTATAGTTATTAGGGGGTTTAACTTGCATTTCCCTGGCTAATTGTGTGTGTTCTCTGCCCATTTTAAAGGCTGTATCTATTGCCTTTTTGGTTAAATTATATAAATTATCATCTGTTTGGCAATAGTCTCTATGTGACCTTGAACTTGTGGTCCTTCTACCTCTGCTTCCATAGTGCTACGATTATAGGGTATGTTGGATAAATTTATGTCAAGTTTATACACAATAAATCATTTGAGAGGAGGAAACCCAGATAAAAGTGTGCTATAGACAAGGCGGTAGGGCATTTTCTTAATTAGTGTTTGATGAGGAAGACCAAGCCCATTATGGGTGGGGCCAGCCCTGGGCTGGTAGTTCTGGGTTCTATAAGAAAGCAAGCTGAGCAAGCCTTAGGGAGCAAGCCAGTAAGCATCACTCCCTCCATGTTCTCCACATTAGCTCCCACCTCCAAGTTCCTGCCCTGTTTGAATTCCTGCCCTAACTTCCTTGAATGAGGAACATTGGTCTGGAAGTATAAGCCAAATAAACCCTTCATTCCCAACTTGATTTTGGTCATGGTGTTACAACACAGCAGTAGTAACCCTGACTAAAGCACAGGCCTCTGCCATCACACCGAGGTCTGTGAGATTCCTTTATATGCTGGATACTAGATCCTCTAAAGTGTCATGGTTTGTGAAGATTTCCTCTTTCCACAGCTTGCCTTTTTTCTTTCCTGATGGAAAGTCTTTGGTTTTAAAGTTTTGTTTATTATCATTATTGTTGCTCATGCATTTGGATACATAATCAAATCCAATGACATGAAGATTTCATCAGATTTTTGTGGTCATCAGCTCTTGGTTAATTGATCTGTTTGGGTGAGTTTTTCTGAAGGTGTGAGAAGAACAACTTCATTGCCTGTGAAATACAGGGCTCCAGAAGTCCAGACTCCCCAAGCCCCACATCCTGACAGAGCATGGGGTGCGGGTGCCCTGCCAACCTTTCCTCTGGGGTTCCTGCAGGTCACCCACTTGAGCCCTGCTCAACTTCAGGGTTCCATTAGTGAGCCTGGAGGCAGTGTGGCCTCTCTGTCCTTGCTGTAAAAACTTTGGCACCCGATACCCCCTCCTCCCCTGCCTCCCACACCCCAATCAGCTGAGCTATGTTCCCATTCCTGACACTGCCAAGGCTTTGGGATCCCATGCCAAGAAACCTTTTGTGCTAATTTCTATACACAGTGGCCCGAACACCTAACCTTGAGGACATCTGTGGAACATATACTCTCCACAGAGCTGGTAGTCACACAAAAGCATGCCTGGGAGAGGGCTGTTCAAATGTGGGTGCTGGGTCCCGAAATCCTCTGCTCTTTAAAAATGTCAGTTCCACTTTGCTGGTTTGGTACTATGCAGAGAGTTTCAGTCTCTGCCAGGATAGGAGGACAGAGACATCCACACAGGCTTGCCACTGTGTAGGCTGCTGCAGTCTGAGAAAGCTAAGAATTGCGCCTTGGCCTCGGAGCTGTCGACAATCTGTAGAAACTGAGGCAAATTTCTCTCTTGCCTAGGAAACTTGAGTTTTCCCTTCAGCCCTCTCAACATCTGCCTACCCCACAAAGGCCTTTTAGATCCTGATGTGTATGCCATTTTCCAAGGGCCTCTCCTTATCAAGGGTCCCCGTAAGAGACTAGACACCTTGCACTCTTGTGAAGTCGCCTTAAGCAGCTTTGCTTGTCAAGTTTATGTATCTACAAGCTAAGGTGAAATCCAGCCCATTAGTCACACTGGCCATGCCCCAAGTATTTGATGGCTGAAGACCATTCAGATTCAACAGTGAGTGACAGAAATGGCCAGCACCGAGGAAGCTTTAGAATCTCACTTCTCTTCCTTGTGTATATTAACTAGCCTTTTGTTTTTTGCAGGGAAACAGCAAGAAGCTCTGCCTTGTGGGTCCCTAGAGACACCCCCATGGGGAAGTTTGCTTCTTCAGTACCAGCAGCTGGTCCACCTGATACCTGGTTCATTGTCTGACCCTGATGATGCCTTTCACCTACTGTAATCCACCCCAGGGCAGGAAGCAGGCAACCAAGGACAGCCCCCAGGCCCAGCCCTGGAAGCATTATTCACACTAGTTGGATCTAGGCCTGTGGACCCTGCTTCTACTGTGCAGAAAGGCGGAGAGTCCAAGGAAGGCTCTAACTCAGGCTTTCTCCCGCTCCTGGCTTCTTCCGGTAGTACCTATATGACACCATGCCCTCTGTTCCCAGAATCTGCAGGCTCAATAAGCTTCTTTTCCATTGTAGTCATCTCTGTGTTTGTGTCTTTCTAAGCCAGTCTAGTACTGTAGGAATACCCTGATTTGGGGCTTATCTTCAACCCCAAGACCACCCTGTTTTCCTCCGTGCCTCTTTTGTTTAAGCTCCTGTCTCCTGAGTGAGGCTCCAGCCATCTGCGACTGATGTTCAGTATATTTCTTTGGGCCAGGAAAACTTCCTGACACTCCTCGTATCCTTTCTAGGTGTATCTGCGGATCTGCTGCTACTGGAGCAGGGGCACTGTCTGCTGATGCAGCTATTTGATCACTGAATCACAACCATTCTCCCACCAGCTACAGGGCACAGCAGCCAGCAGTCAGCAAAGATTGGATGCTCAGCTCTGCTACTGATAGGGTCTTGATTCCAACACCTAGCTCTCCAGACACATTCCCTATGCATCAGCAAGGAAATGGCCAGAAACTATCTGCAGGGAGTGGGGGGTGGGGGAGAGTGGGGGATGAGGGTGCTTTTCCCGACAATTTCCTGCTTGTAACTCAAGAGAGCCCACCCTTTCCAAGACAAATGTTCTCTAGAGTTAAGACTCAGTCAGTGTTTCACAGTCCAGAGGCCCCTGCCCCTGGAGGGCTGGTTTGTGAAAGCAGGGATGACAGGAACCTAGACCCAGAGACTGCTGGAGAAGTTCTGAGATCCCTGGCGAATTTCATTTCTGCCATGTTCCACATGATGCTCATGCTGTTGGCCCCTGGATCACCCTTGAAAGCCATTGCTCTGGATGTGTGGCCTTGAGACCCCACCAATCCCCGGGGTGCCCTGGCCCCTGTTCTGGTGAGCGGGGTCCTGAGCTTTCTGGAGAGAGTGGGTGTTGTTGAGACTCATTTGGTTCCCCCGAAGCAATCCTCATGTGCTGACTGCGGAGCTGGGTGGCTGGGAGCAACCCTCCAGCATTATTTGCATACCCTGTTCTTTTGCCACATTCAGTGATGACAGCAGTCTTCTGTGCTTCATGGAGTCATTCATGAAACTCCTCCCGGCCTCAACCAAATGACAGTGGGGCTGTGATTCTAGAATAAATAAGGACCACTGGGGCTCATTGCAAAGAGCTATAAACATCACAAGGAGGAACATCAGGGCAGGGGTTATTTTAGATGAAGCTATTTACTGGCTGTTGGGAAATACAGCTCAGCCCCCAAAAGCCACAGTCCTGTCAGTAGAACACGGTAAAGCAAAGTGGGGCCCCTCCCCCACCACACACCTGCCTTCCTTGCAGCCTCATTAAATGACAGCAAATTGAAAATTGTCAGTGGGAGAGCTGTTTGCAATGAAAAACTAAGATCTCCTCTGCAATTGTGGATTGTCAGTTGTGACCGCCTGACTGCAAGGACACTTTGGATGGCTCCCCAAGCTGCTGCAGGCTCCAAAATTGGACCTGGTTTCTGGAGCTGACGTCTGGGTATGCTGCCTCCTGGGAGGTGGGGGTGGAAGAGCTCTTAAATTAAAACCTAAAGCATCTCCCATCTCACAGCAGAACTGCGTCAGCCAGGCGCGCTTTCTGTGCGCACAGTCTAGGGATGAAGCTGATACCGGCTCATGATTGCCTGCCATTTAATTCTTGCTGAGCGGATGGGAGAGTGATCCTTAGGAGCCAAGTCTTGATCAGGGGACTCAAAGTACATTTTGAATCAGACATTCTAGTCATCAGAATCAACTAAGGAGCTTTTTAAAATATCCGTGTCTGGGAGCTTCCCTGAGGCCAGTTAAATCTAAAGTGCTGAGGTCAGTGTTTTGGTATCCAGACATTTAACCTCACTTGCTGCCACACAGTCGAACTTGCAGCCAGGGTTGAGGATCCCTGCTCAAGGCCTATCTGCCACCTCCTAACTAGGAGATGTTGGGGAGAGGCTGTTTACCTCTTTTGATTGATTAACACAGTGGCTCTTTGCCTGCCAAAACTGTAGTCAATGGATATTGAGACCCTAACACAGTAGAGTGTCCAAAGCAAGTACTCAGTAAATGGTATGTTCTATTTGAGCTTGAGTTACAGTTGAGGGAAGCCCCAGGATTATTAAAGTAACATGAAAAACAAAACAGAGCTGGAAACCTAGCATAGTGGTAAAACCAGTACCTGGTATATGTGTGGTTAGGGATTCAACAACATTCTTTGCCAGGAAGGAAGGAAGAAAGGAGGGAGGGAGGGAGGGAGAGAAACTTGCAAGAAAGTCCTCAAAATGCATCTATCTGATGAAGGATTTTTATCTAGAACGTAGAAAGCTAGCACATCTGCTGTGATGTGACTGTCCTTTCATCCTTACAGCAGAGAACCCAAGAATATCCCGCAAGCACCTAAACATGATCAGCAGCCTAGGTCAGTAGGGAAATGCAAAAGTAAATCACAGTGAAAGCCACTCCATAACTACTCTAGCTGCCAGAAGTCAATGGTCTGGTAACACCCAGTGCTGGTGAGGATGGGAGACTGACAGAATGTTAGCACAGTGAGGTAGAATTGTGCAATGATGCCATCACTTGGTAAAACTGTTAGAAGTGTTTCAAAGTTAAGCACGTAATACTGAAAATCCAAGCCCAGTTCCCATTCAGGAGAAATGGAGACAGGTGTCCATCATAAGACTTGTGCTTGGATGCTTATATTAGCTTTATTTATCATAGGCAGAAGCTGGAAATTATCCAAATGACTGTCAGATGGTGAAAAGATTAATACATTCTCATGTGTAGCAGCAACTCAGTGTTCAAAATAAACAGACCACTAATAGCAGTGTTTCAAGAAACATAAGAAAGAAGCAAAAAACTGGGGAGTCCATTCTAGAGTCCCATTCATAAGTCCACAAACAATTGGCATCTCCAGTGACTAAAAAAACATCAGTAGCTCCATCTGAGTGAGTGTAGGGCCCTGCATAGATCCCCAAGCCACCTTGAGCAAGCCTGAGCTGTTGTTTGGAACATTTTGCAGTTTTAGCTGGAACATCTTGGACCAAAGTAGTTCTTTGTACTCTTCTTGATTTGCTAAGACACTTGTGCTGGGGAGGAACTAAGCCTGAGAACTTGCATGCTTGACCCTTGATTGTTTTCCACTGTGCTGAATCAGTATATAAGCCCACTCCTTCCCCTCAATAAATGGCTTTTGGCATTCCTGTTGAACGAATGACCTGCTGTCTTGTCCTTTATTTAAATCTCTAGGCCTTTTCCTGATTAGTGGAGCAGATTGTAACGTGGGCGCTACAAGTGGAGGTCCCACCGAGATCGGAAAGAAAGGATCATCTAAGAGATCGTTCTCGGAGGCCTGCCAGCAAAGTAAGTGAATGATGGTGTATTGATGGATGAGTGCCAGTAACTCTAAGGAAATTCTCAGCAGGCAATTAGTGGCCCTATTGAAAAGACAGGGCATCAAGATTAAAATTAAGATAGCTAAAACATTCATTGCCATATTAGAGAAACATATTCCCTGGTTTATACACTCTGGAGGCTTAAATATCCCCAGTTGGGAACAGGTAAATGGAGATTTCCAAAAGGCTTATAAAGAAGAGGGCCCGATAATTTCCCTATTGCCACCTTTTCCCTTTGGCATCTAGTTAAAAATGTGCTCCTGAGCAACAATGTCAAAATAAAAGAACAAATGGCAGGGATGAATAGGACCTTTTTAGGAAGTACAATATTTAGAATCTGTGAAATCCATCAGGGAACAAGAGGGATCCCAACTGGGAGATGAAAGCTCTACCATAACTGATGAAGAAGATACTTTGGAAGCAGAAACTGAACAATTAAAACAAATTGCTGAAGCTGATGAGCACAAATGTCATCCTCAGTGGCACAACCCCTTCTCTTGTGATGCCTTTGGTAGGGCCTCTATGCCTGGGGGAATAGAGAAGGAGGTCAAAGATTTAATAGCCAGGAAAGGAAAGACAAGCTTTTCCTATGATTGAGACAGTGGATCCTCAGGGTAACAGGGTTAGGGAGCACAACCCATTAAATTTCAAGGATATAAAAGAATGTAAGGAGGCTTTCACTGCTTATGGGCCCCATGCTCCTTTCACTCAGGCAATTTTTGAGTCTCACAGTGTTAAATGTAGATCAAAAACAGATGCCCTTGGTAATCCCTTACAGACTCAGGAAAGGGGAAGCAGGGCCAGCCTGGGGCCCCTCAAGCCCAGGTGTACAGCACAATGGATACACCTGTACTGAGTAGTCCTGTGTGGCCATTTTTCCTGACCACTAATTATAGTTTGGGTAAAGCAGCTATAAAATTACACTTCAGTCCAAAGAATAAGAATTTCACCTTCATTTCAGGCACTTGTATTCTGGCTCCCTTCTTTTTTGATGTAACTAATGCTACTAATTTTGAAGGAAGTCTCAATTGTTCTCAGCAGGTCTGCTGACTGGTTAGCTGCTAGACGTACGAAACAATAACTGTTGTGGTTTGAGTATGAGGGGTGGTACCTATGCAGGAGACCTCGTCTACAGATGATCAACTTGTGCGGTGTAGAGGATAAAGAGACTTCAGGATCACGGTTGAGATTGTTATTACCATTGCCACCTCCACCACTGCAGAGACAGTTTCAAGGAAAGTCCTCTCCCAATCTGTAAATACAGCAAGCGCGATGGATAAACTATCAGGTGAAGTGGCTGAAGCCTTAGCCACCCAAAACACACACAATAATCTAGTACAAATTGGTATTTTAAAATGAAATCTACAAACTAGCCTCCTACAGGAACAATTGGATTTATTGTGGAAGGCCCATATGGCTTCTTGTTCTCTCTCCTTCTCATGTATCTGTGTTATATCTGCTAAAGTTAAGAATGCATCAGTTGTAGTTAGGATTCTCCAGGGGTCCTGAAGTGATCAGTTTTTAAATTATGCACATGCTTTAGCCATGCAGATTATTAACATCAGTGAAACCCAAGTACTACCTGCCAGTGCAGAAGACTGGGACTTAACTTGCCCGCAGATATATTAGAGAATGGGCAAGCTCTCTCAGTGGGGCTCATAGCCCTTGCCCTTGGTGCTATCTGCCTGATCTACCAAGACTGACACAACATTAGACAGGCCCAGACCAATTTTCAAACAAGACAGATTCTACTGGCTTTAATTCAAGAGAATGCCTCTGCCCAAGCATGGCTGAACTTACAAATTTATCACCACAGACAGGTAAGGCACAAGGGGGCAAACATCCAACCTAAGACAGGAAGGTTACGGGCCTGGGTGACCTCTTCAATGACAGGTAAGGAATTACGCCGATGTCCTCTGCTGCTTAGACAGGGGTAAGTTTATATTAAAAGAAAGGGGGATATGTAGGGCCTTGAATGGACCCCCAAGGCATCTTGAGTAAGCCTGAGCTGTCTGGAACATTCTGTAGTTTTAGCTGGAACATCTTGCACCAGAGTAGTTCTTTGTATTCTTCTTCATTTGCTAACATACATCTACTGGGGAGGAACTAAGCCCGAGAACTTGCACGCTTGACCCTTGATTGTTTTCCACTATGCTATGAGTCAGTATATAAGCCCACTCCTTCCCCTCAATAAACTGCATTCAGCATTCCTGTTGAACAAATGACCTGCTGTCTTATATTTAAATCTCTAGGCCTTTTCCTGATTAGTGGAACAGATTGTAGTGCAGGTGTTAAAAGTGAGTGAGTAGGATCTGACAGGAAAGAGGTGAGTGCAAAACTTCTTGTAGATGGAAATAGGTCAACAGACACACAGAATATGCATTTATTAAAATCAAAAACAAAACAAAAAACCCAAAAGACTGTCAACCTTTATAAACACGAGACCTGTGTGTGTAAACTATGCATCCTTTAGAAAGAATGTCTGAGGACAATAAAGTTTCACACAAAGATTCCTGGTGATACAAAGGATAGATAGATGTGAGAAGACGGAAGATTGCTTGGTTGCCAAGTTCATGACTTGCCTTTTGCCTAGATGATTGGACTATGTCCTGAAAGGAGATGTAGAGTGGGTTAATGAACATTAACCCAAAATGTTTGTCTCTGCAGGGGAGCATTATGCACTCTTAAGTCATACAGTCTTCCCCCTGCTAGGCTAGGAACCTTTGAATTCTCCAAGGTTTGTACAAATGAAATCATTGTCCAGGTGAAGCCTCCCCTGTGGATTTTTACCCTGCATGGTGACAAGGACTAACACTAGCAGTATGCTGATATGTTGTCTTCACCTAGCATGCATGTACTCAGGAACAAAGTAAGAAGTACCACTTGGAAAATGGACAATCTGAGCATCACTGACACTCACAATGATAACTACAGTGGACCGAAGCACACCAAATACATTTAAATGCATGAGTATATAATAATAGGAAAATGGTAAGAACAGCAAGAGTATATCAAATGGCCATCATTGGAGGATGGAAGGAAATGCAGCCATTATTTCGAAAACTATTAAGTGAAAGAGATAATTAATTGGCTATCCAGCCTTGTATTTACTAACTGTGACACAAGGCAAAACAATACCAGTAAATAGAGAAGAGTAGTTCAGCTTTGCATTCAAGGAATGAAATCAGCAAAATCCAGACTTAGAGCTGGAGAGATGGCTCAGTGGTTAAGAGCATTTCATATTCTTGCAGAAGGACCTGAGCTCAATTCCCAGCATCCATCTGGGAAGCTCACAGCTACCAGAAGCTAAAGTACCAGAGGATCTAATGCCCTCCTGGAACAACAGACACACGTGGTAATACACATATGTGCAATCCAAACACTCATACAAATGAAATAAAATAAACCTTAAATAAACCTTAAAAGATGTCCAAATGAGAAGCCATGACACAAACATGGAGGGGTATGGAAGAGAACCTAAAAAATGGAACAGAAGAAGACAATTACCTTAACCAATTGCAACATGTGAACTTTGTTTCCTAACTCAAACAAGATGCAGGAAAAAGAACGCAATGGCATTTATGAGACACTTGGGATTCTGAATGTCATTGATTCTTATATATATCCTTGAAATTATATGTAGATAAATAAAAGTACCTCATTTCAAGAAGGCTGCTTGGCCATCTTCCCACCTCATACTGGTATTTTGTCTGGCTTGATCTAGTGCAAATCTTGCACATGCACTCACAGCTAACGTGTGTGAATCCCTGTGAGCAAGTGTGCTGTCATGACTGCTTCATTGAAATCATCCACTTCCTCTTCTCTTACAATCCCCACTCTCCTTTTTTGTTTGTAATGAGCCCTGTACCGTGGAAGAATGACTGTGATATAGATGTCTCACTTAGAGCTGAGCACCCCTACAGTTTCATTCTTTTCACATTGATCAACTGTGGGTCTCTGTGTCAATTGTCATCTACTACAAAAAGAACCCTTAGATGAGAGTTGAGAGATCTACTTATCTGTGGATACAATGATAAGTTTTTAGAAGTCAGTTTAATAGTATGTCCATTAGCTGAATAATAATAGGAAGTTACCCCTAGGGCCTATTACTTACTTAGATTCAGGTTTTTGTCCCCACAAACAGTGCCAGACATGCATTTTATTTTCTGGCGGGTGCCTCAAATTCAACTGGAAAGGGTTTGGTTACGCCCATAACATTTGTACCACAACTGCATATCTTTTTATTTTGAAAAATTTGTATATGGTGCATAAATGTTTGTATAGCATATGCCTGCCCGTATCCAAGATGCCAAAATAGTGGATGCTTGTGAACTGCCATATAGGTGTTAGGTATTGAACGTTGGTCCTCTGGAAGAGCAACCAATGGTCTTAACCACTGTTTTAGTTAGGGATTCACTGCTGTGAAGAGACACCATAACCACAGCAATTCTTAAAAAGGCAAACTGGCTGGCTTACAGTTTCAGAGGTTTAGTCCATTATCATCATGGTGGGAAGTAAGGCAGCATGCAGGTAGACATGGTGCTAGAGAGGTAGCTGAGAGCTCTACATCTTGGTCTACAGGCAGCAAGAAGTGAACTGTCTTGAGTTTCTGAGACCTCAAAGGCTGCCTTCAGTGGCATACCCCCTCCAATAAAGCCACACCTACTCAAACGAGGCCACACCTCCTAATAGTGCCACTCTCTATGGGCCTATGGGGGCCATTTTATTCAAACCACCACAATCACTAAGCCATATCTCCAACCCCCATTATTTAAGGTTGCAGGATTGACAGGTAAGACTGATGATTAATCCTTCCCCTGGTAGTGAATGTAGCAACTTCCAACACTACAATAGCTAGCCAGCAATACAAAGCTTCCTGGTCAGTACCAGCTTGAGTTCTCCATGTGCAATGACTTAAGTAGGTGGTGCCTTCAGAGATAGGGTCTTACCATCAAGTTCTTAACAAAGAGCAATGGCAATAGCATGTAATTTTGGAGGGTCTGTGGAACTCCACTGACCAACAACTCCTAAAGAAATGACTCGTTGACACTGGGTTTCATATTTGATAGTCTATTGTGTCTGGGAGAGGTGCTATCCCATTGTTAAAGGGTAACTCTATTTAAAAAATATTTGTATGCAGCCAGGCAATGGTGGCTTTAATCCCAGCACTCAAAAGGCAGAGGCAGGAAGATCTCTGAGTTTTCAGCCAGCCTGGTCTACAGAATGAGTTCCAGAACAACAGAGAAACCCTGTCTTGAAATATATACATATATATTTATATGTGTATATAATTATGTTATATATTATATACACATATATTTTATATCATATATTACATATATTATATATTCATATATATTCTAGGAAGTTTCCAGAGTTGTAGAGTTTTGTTTAGCGTATTAGTTGTCCTTCCCCGTAGTTCTTCTTTCCCATACTCCCACCTCTGCTGTACACATGTCTTTAATCCCCAAACAGGGAGGCAGAGGCAGGAGGAACTCTGTGACTTTGAGGCCAGCCTGTTTTATAGAGCTACTTCCCAGGATGGCTAGGGCTGTACACAGACAAACCCTGTCTCAAAATACAAACAAACAAAAAAGAATCCACCCAAGGAATGAACATTTATAAATTCTTTTTATGAAATTACTATTACCTTGATACCAAAACCAGGTAAAGAGCCAAGAAAAAAAAATCTCTTTGAACATAGAAATAAAAATACTTGAAATAAAAATACTTGGGCTGTGATGGGTCATGTCTTTAAACCCAGCACTGAAGAGGCAGAGACAGGTGAATCTCTGTGAGTTTAAGGTCAGCCTGGTCTACAGAGCAAATTCCAGGACAGACATACACAGAGAAAACCTGTCTTGAAAAACCAAACAAACAAACAAAACAAAAACTTGCAAACCAAATTCAAGAACACATCATAAATATCATCTACTACAATCAAGTGGGCTTCATCTCAGAGATAAAGGGACAATTCAACATTCATGTAATTCATCATATAAATCAACCCAAGGACTGAAACCACATCTCAATTGATGCAGAAAAGACTTTTAACAAAATCCAACATCATTTCATGAGAATAGTCCTGAAGAATTTAGAGATACAGGGGACATATCTTAACATCATAAAAGCAATTTACAACAAGCCTGCAGGCAACATCATGCCAAACAGAGAAAAACCCAAAGCATTTTCAACTAAATTAGGAACATGACAAGGGTGTTCACTCTCTCCACACCTTTTCAATCTAATGTTTGAAGACTTAGAACAATAAGACATGTGAAGGAGATAAAAGGGTTACAAATAAGGAAAGAAGCCTTTTATTAAAATTTTATTTTTATTTTGTGTGTGTGAAGATGAGTATGTGTGTGCACACACATCAGAGGACCATTCTTCAGGAGTTGCTTCTCTCCTACATCCATGGGATCTGAGGATTAATCTCAGGTCACCACAAGTGGAGACAGCATCTTTACCTGTTGAATCAGCTTTCTGGCCCACAAGGCATTTTTTAAAAGATGCAATAGAATAAAATTTTGATACCAATACTACTGGCATTTACCCTCTCTGCCCTCTCACATGCACTCTAACCACCCTCCCCTCCCATCCCCCCTTAGTTTCACTTCTGTTGTATTAAAATATCTTATCAAAAAGAAAAATACTGGGGAGAAATTGTTTAAATATCATTAACAGAATGTAACATCATATAACTAGAGATAAAATACAGAACTTTTTAAATCATTAGGGGAGTGTATCTTAGTTTCACTTCTTTTTTTAAAATTTATTTTATATAACAAAGTCCAATTAAATGAAAACAAACATTTATACACAATATTTGGGAATTTGGGCGTTGTTCTTTCCAAACTACTTCCTGCTGGTAAGGGGTGCTGTCATGGGGGATTCAAAGAAGATTCAGAAATCCTGGCTGTAGTCTGTAAGGCTGCTTTGACTGCTTTGACCAGCTGTTTTGAATGTAGGATCACCTTGTACTCTGTTTCAGGTGGTCTGGCGTGATCAAACCACATTAGTCTGGAAGGAATCCACATCTTTTCATTTTCTGTGGAAAGAAAAATAGAAATCCTTTTCCCCAGTAACTTGTCCTTGAACTTAAATTTTGGAGTCAAAGCATTTTTTTATTTAATTTAATTTATTATTTTACATGTCGATCCCAGTTCCCTCTCCCTCCTTCCCTTCCTCCCTCTATCCATACCTCCCTCCCTCCTTCCCTCCCTTTTACCCTCTCTGCCCTCTCACATGCACTCTAACCACCCTCCCCTCCCATCCCCCCTTAGTTTCACTTCTGTTGTATTAAAATATCTTATCAAAAAGAAAAATACTGGGGAGAAATTGTTTATTTTAGCTCACAATTCCAGGTTACAGCCCATCACTGTGGGAAGGTTAAGGTAGGAACCTCAAACAAACAAAAAAGAAAATATCCAATGCAAGAGAAGAGAGAAACATTATACATGTTGCTTGTGCTCACTTTGATAACTACTCTTACACAGTACAGGACCTCTTGCCCAGGGAATGGTACCACCCACAGTGGTCTGGGTCTTCTCACATCAATTAATGTAATAAGATCATAGCCCAAAGGACAGACCAAAGTAGATGCTGTTCTCAGGTGACTCTAGTTGCGTCAAGTTGAAAATTAAAACTATCAATCACAGGGCAGGAGAATATGGTGATAAATTATTTATGATTTATTAAAGATTGCCTGAGGGTACAGAAAGCAAAGCCAGTCACACTAGCACACCTTTAATCCCAGGATTCAGGAGAAAGGCAAATGGATCTGAGTCCAAAACTTTCCTAGGCTACCAGAGCTCAATCCTTTAATCCTGGGATATGAGAGGTATAAAAGGTAGAGGTATTCAGTCTGAGAATTAGTCTCTAGCCGTGTTGAGTAGAGCCCAACAGTCTGAGTGAATCTGAGGAGCCGTGAAGTTGGGAGCAGTTTGAGGATCGCCACTTTGGTGTAAACTGAGACATAGGTAAGAGCTACTGGCTGGCTGCTTTGCTTTTCAGCTTGAAGATTGAACCCCAACATCAGTACCTGGGTCTTTTACTTATCATGCTACAGGGGAGAACCCAGGATACTTGTGATCCATAAGCAACACAATGAGGAGTGCTTTCTTGTGCTTTCAAGTGATTTTGCATGTAAAGAAGATGGTCTAAAACTGTTAAGGAGAAAAAGGAAAGCTGAGATACTTTGTTCTGAGGGAGAAAATAGGATTTCAGTGGGAATAAAGGTATTCACACATCTTCCTTTGTACACCTGTGTGATGGCTAATTTTAGGAGTTGGCTTGGTTAAGAGCTAGTTAGACATCTGGGAGAACATTATGTCTCTGAAAGTGTTTCCAGGTTGGTGGACAACGTGGGAAGATTTGCCTTCACTATGGTACCATTCAATCAGCAGGTAGGTATCCCATATGGAATAAAAGGGCAATGGGAAATTTAACTTGTTCTTTTCCTTCTAGAACCAGTACAGCCTCCTCCTTTCCTTAGATATCAGAGCTCCAGGCTCTCTGGTTTTGAATCACAGGACTTGGACTAGCCACCGGGAGATTCTCAGGCCTTTGGCCTCAAGAGTCAGAGTTGGAACATCATCAACACCTCATGGCTGTAAGGCTTTGGAACTTAAATTGAGTCATTCTGCAAACATCCCAGGGTCTTCACCTTACAGACAACATATTGAGAGACATCTCAGCTACTATAACCTTCTAATCAAATTTCCCTAATAAATCCAATAACATCTATCACCTATCTGTCTATCATCCATCTACCTATCTTCTGTCTGTCTGTGTCTATTTATCCATCATCTACTGGTTCCATCTCTCTGGAGAACCCTAATACAACTTTAAATTATGTCAAATTTTTAATGTTATCTATTCATTTGGGGAATATTATTAAAATATTTTTAAAAAAACCAAGTGACTAATTTTACCTATTGTCAGGGACTGCTTGGCCTGAGAGAAGGGCCCACGTGCTGCATTTTTACTCCCACCAGAAAGATTCACAGTTTCTACTTCCCACACACCCAGCCTCCACTACTACTTGTGTCTTAGGTTACTATGCTTTGTTTATCACAGCTGATGAACCAGCGTGGCTGAACTGTTCATAGATAAGGCTACTATATTATTCATTTCTTACCAAGTGTTTTCTTTCTGCCGTAGGACAGATGTTTAGTCACTAGGTGTGGTGGTTTGAATAAGAATGGCCCTCATAGGCTGATATATTTGCAGACTTAGTCCCCAGTTGATAAACTGTTTGGGAAAGGTTAAGATGTATGGCTTTGTTGGAGGTGTGTCACTAAGGATGGGTTTTTAGGTTTTAAAAGCCCACACAAGGACCAGTGTCTCTGTTCCCGCAGCCCATGGATCAGGATGTAAAGGTCTCAGCTACTGCTCTAGCACCATATCTGTGTGCTACTCACCATGATGATGATTGTTATGAGCAGGTTTTTCTGCCGGCCTGGACCCAGAGCCACCCAGAGACAGTGTATTAGATATAATGTTGTTGGTCTGTTACTAGCATTTCTTATAGGCGTCTTAAATCTTAACCCATTTATATTAATCTAAATGTTTCCACGTGGTCTTGGCTTACCGGAGAGAGGGTCCTTCCTCCTTGTCTAACCCACTGGAACTGTAAGAAAGCCCCAATTAGATGCTTTTGCTTATAGGAGTTACCTTGGTCATGTGTCTCCTCGTAGCAATAGAACAGTGACTCAGATACTAGGTCACTTCATACTCTTCTCAGCTGTGACATTCTCCAACTTTGCTTTTTTTTTTGGTTGACCTTCGAAGATTTGAGAAGTATTGATAAAATAGTTTGTAAAATGTCCCCAATTTTGTCCACCCAATTTTGTCTCATGGTTCAATGTCTGGAATGTCTACAGGTTTTTGAGAGAATGATCACCAAGCCTCATAGTCATGCTCAGTACACTGAGTCAATCAAAGATATCAACCATCACCATGGCATCACTGATGATGTTGAACTTGATCATTAGATATGTTCATGCCATATAAAATTGTCATAATACATTCCCAGGAGACATTCTTAAATACAAGTGTTAGTAGCATACCTACCTTTCTCATTTTTAATGAGACAACTAAAACAATGAAGGGCTGAGGATGGGGACTTTATTCTTTACCACATACACAGATCCAAGCTATTGCCTGCAAGCATGTGTGATCTATTCCAGAAGGTCATGCAACCTTCCAGGCCTAGGTGTGTGCCTCCATGTTAACTGATTTGCAGGCCAGCACCACCCTAAGCTTGTCAGCACTCTAAACACAGTAGGTGGCCGATATATACCTGTGAAATAGCCTTCAGGGGTTTAACTGTTTAACTAATGAATGAGGGAGGACCTGATTTGAGTTCTGGCTTCCTCCTTATGTTGTCAAGCAAGTCTTCACACAGAGGTAAAAACTGAGCCCTTGTCCACAGGCCATGCCACATGTTTGGCATTTACAAAAAGAAGGGTTTACACTAGTAAATGTGTAACTCTTATAACTAGGATACATGTCTCAAGGACCCAAGACTCCTTGTCAGGAATGTGGCCATCAAAAGAATAAGACCTGGGTTTCCAAGTCTTCATGGCCAGACAGAGAAAATGTAGACCATTTGGGGAGGGTCCCACAGCACTAAGGCCAGGTAAGAGACTGGACTGTAGGCTTTGGGGATCTTCATTTCTTTTTCATTCACTGGACAGATCTATTCTTCTAAAGCCCTCCCATGGATCAGCTTCTCTAGTCCCATAACACCTCAAAAGGAAAATATTTTATCTTTTTTTTTAGAGCACAGATCCAGGGGCAAGGTCCTGGCTAGAGCTTTCATATTGGAAAGCAAGTGCTGGAGCCAAAGGTGGCAGAGAGATGCAATGATGGGGTGGGATGAGGGGATGTAAATTCAGAGGTTGTTATGGAGGCAGCTGCCACACAAGACCAGCCTGCCTCCCCTGGAATCACTGGAGCACACAGCTGTAGAGATACCCACCTGCCCACACTTGTTGCACTGACCTTTGGGGTGTGGGGACAGATGCTGGTGTGACCTGGGAGGACTGGGTCTAGGGTCTGGGACCCCAGGACCCCAGCTTGCTCTTACTTCCTCGCAGGAGACAAAGCATCCAGAGGCATCCTTGGGACTAGAACCGACAGTGGTCATCTATTTCTGGTGTAAGTGATTTCTCTCCGAATAAATATCCATCAGCCTATTGTCTCTCAGATTCTTATTTACCATGCTATACACAGCTACTTTCATACTGACCTGCCAGCTGCCTGGAACTCCTGTCTGCTCTTCATCCAACATGCTATGGAGCATTACTTTCCTGAACCCCCAGAGCAGCCATTCCCCTGCTTCCTAGAATTCTGCAGCACAGACTGAGGATCCTGGCTATCACAGTAGCCTGAGCATCTGCTGCAAAACCATTGGCAGAAGTATGAGCCCCTCAGAATGGAAATGTCCACACCAGCCCAGCTGAAACCAAAGGCAGCTGCTGGGTACAGGCAGCCACCAAAAGCCTCTATAACAGTGACTCTCAGTCTTCCTAGTGCTGTAACCCTTTAATATAGTTCTACACATTGTGGTGACCCCCATGCAGAAAGATTATTTTGCTACCATTATGAATTGTGATGTAAATGCCTGTGTTTTCCAATGGTCTTAGACAACCCCGTGAAAGGATCCTTTGACACCCCCCCCAAAGGAAACATAACCCACAGGTTGAGAACCACTGCTCTATAACATGCTGCAAACGGCATTCACACATGGACACTGAGTCACGAAGAGAAGAATTAACATATCAAAGGTCACATAACTTTGGAAGTTGTCCAGCCTGGATTGTGACAATGGCAGTGTGTTCATTTTACCTACTTTAACCATAATTCTCCCCTGACCATTCCTTTGATTGCACTTAGATCCATCCCAAATCTTGCTGATGCCTAATGGACTCCATTCAATATTCTCCTCTTGATGTACTCTCCCCTGGTTCTGTGCCCATAATTTCTAATGCAACATAGGCCTTCGTGCCTTATTTATCTTTTATTTCTCTTATCTCTTTGAGCTTTCAAGCTGATAGTGAAGACTAGAAGCATCTGGGGAAGTATTCCCCAACCCCTCAGCAAGGAAACAATTTCCCATGCCACTTCTATTGTTAGAAATTTTCTGAGTTAGGATATGCTGCTGTTTGGGTTTGCGTCTGGGTCTTGAATGTCTCCTGAGTGCTATATTTTCCAATGGATTGGTCCCCAGTCTATGGCACTGATTGAAGTACTGTAACTTTTAGCATCTAGTAGAAGGAAGTCTGGTCATGGTGGCCTATCCTTGAAGGGATATTAGGGTTCCAGGCTTTTCCTGTCTCTTTCCCTCCTGACTGCCATCAGGCATGTAGTTTCCACATGCTTCCATGACAATGTGCTGCATCACCAACCCCACAACCCATGGAGCAAAAGATGCGCTGTAAGCCCTGAATCTGTGAACTGGAACAAACCCTTGTTTCTTTTAGGGTGACTTTGTCACAGCTATGGAGAGCTGACCAACTCAGGTTGTGAGTTGTTGAAGAGGAGCTTCCAGCTTTCCGTCATCCAGGTCAGGTTGTGCCCTGAGTGCTCATGGTCTCACTCATCAGGAGTCTGGTTCACACCGAGTCTCCCATCCCACCCTGACAGCTGACTGAATGAAAAAAAGAAATAAAATGGAAAGGAGCATGAGTGCGCCTAGGTATGGCCAAGAAGGGTTATTATAGATGTGTGGGAGACCATAGCCAGAGGCAGGGGCATCTGCGAGAGTCCAGAGTGGACACAGGACATAGCCCAGAGCCATTTGAGGGGAGAGGGTGGAGAAGGAAGACAGGAGAGAGGGAGACCAAATTCAGCAGTCAGGGGGCCCAAAGAGTAGATGAAAAAGCCAGGTAACCAAAATGGTAGGATTATACAGGGAAGGGCAGCTGGGGAAAGGGAAGACCAGCTCCTGGGCTGGAGAAATTCAGGGTAGGAGGTGGGGCATGCCGGCCAGGGGAACCCTGTAACAGGTAGGGATTGGAGGATTCAGGGAGAACCTGGAGGACAGGTCCTCTTTGATGTGTGAAATAGGCACTTCAATCATTGTCCTGCGTTGAAATCTAACACTGAACACTTGTGATATTGAACATCAAGATTAGTAAACCTTGGGATAAAGGTTTTTATTCAGCTTTCTTCCATCTACTTTTTTATTTTAGGCACCAAACTCACAAAGGTTATGGGCCATGTCTGCATTTTCATGGGTGCCTTGTAGATTGACTATACAGTAAGGTCAAATTCCTGGCTTGGACCAAGAGATAATAGACAAGAGGCACAATACAGGATAGATGTTGCTATGTAATGAAGGTGACCAGGCAACAACTTTTACACATGACTCACACTCCCCCCCCCCAGGTGTGCCTATCTAACTATCAGTCTGAGGTAAATGGCCACATAGTTCTTTCCTTTCTGGCTGCTAGAATGTGACCTATCGATGAAATACAGGCACAGGTGCGGAGGGCAGCCTCCTTGTCACAGCCACTTGCCAAGAAGTTGAGCACAGATTGATCGTAGAGTCCAATGGGCTTGTGCTTAGGCAATTAGCTGGGCAGGGAGAAGACTGAGAGCTGGAACAACACGAAGTTGCTGTGCGAATGCCCGGAAACACAGAGAACAGTGCACAGCTGGATCTTAGCCCCACTGGGTATTCAGATGCTCAATTCTGTCTTAAGGGTGGCACAGCATTAGCGCATAACCTTGTACATCCTCCATGAATCTTAAATCGCCTCCAGGTTGCTTATACTACTTAATGTATTGTAAGTGAAAAGCAGATACCCATTATAGTGCATTGTCTAGAGAAAGATGACAAGAAACAGTCTGAACATGTTCTGTATGGAAGCAGCTTTTTAAATTATTTTTATCTGCAGTTGATTGGATTCTTGGCTGCAGGAACAGTGTACAGGAGGGGTGGTGTACAAAAGCTGTGTACATTCACAAGCTGAGCAGAAAATCTGAGGTCAAGAAAGCAACAGAAAAATCTCAAGGACTCCAGCCAGGGCTGAATTCAGAGTCCTGGCACACATAGTTCTGCATGGGTGGAAGAAGAGAACAGGCTGTTCATGGCTTCCTATTCATCTGTATCTGTGGGGGCTTGGACAGGCTGACAGCATGGGCAGTCAAGGCTGTACAGGCAGTCAGAGGAAGGTCTCTGAGGCCATTCTTGCCTCTAGCAGGGACAGGCTGGGCTGAGTGTGAGGCTCTGCAGGTCTGAGGTCTTCTTTGTCATCCTCATGTGAACTTCACATCTGGACAACACTTTGTCCACCAACCGTGCTTGTGTTCAGAAGTCACAAGAGCTCAGCTGGTAGGTGCATGCAGCTGATGGGAGCCAATCTCAGGGTCCAGGGTGGAGGGAAGCTGGGACTGGTGCACAGCCATGCCTCAGAGAGCCTTTTTTTTTTTTTTTTTTTTTTTATTCTTCTGGTTCTCTGAGCTTAGCTGCTCAGTGCCCATTAGAGCTGAGAGTCAAGTTGCCTTGGTGGCTTGAACAGTAATCACAAATTGAAGAGATGGGTTTAATGCAAGAAAGTGGAGTGCTGGCACACTTGCTAGACTCCTGACAAAGAATCTGGAAAAATACAAGTTGCTGAGGACATAATATACTTTGTTCTAAAGGATGATGGATTGGAGTGGCCAAGCACAGGGGTTGTCTTTAGCTTACCTTTTCTTGTAGCTGTCTTTCCTGTGTATTTCTCCTATCTGCCAGTGTTGGCTTTGATAGCTGAGGGGAACTGAGCATCTACTGGGTTCCATGTATATCTGCAGTCACTGGCAGCACAAAGAAAAAGTGAGGGTGTGTACTCTGAGGGAGGGCACAGCAACCCTGTACAGAAGAACCTAGGCCCAGGCTGGGTGAGGATGGCTGCTGTGTTTCTTCTGGCCTTGGGGCAGATAGGCTGGCCTCCTTTAGTGTCACTGTTTCTCTCTCAGCAGCTCCCATCTCATGACTGCCAGTTTTGGGGCAGCTCCTCATGGACACGCAGGGAGGCATGGTTCTAGAAAAGGTGCTGAGAGTTCTACACCTCCCGATAGTGCCATTCCTTATGGCCAAACATTCAAACATGGGTCCATGGGAGCCATCCATATTCAAACCACCACACTGACCAAATGCAAATTAGTGCTATAATGTTAGCACTCGGCAAGCCATCAATAGTTGCCAGTCTCTCTCTAAGCCTACTCTTCAGAACTCTGCACACCCCCATCCACCACCATCAAAACAGCAAGTCAAGTAGACTTCTCAGGCTTCCAGGGGACATTTGGTGATTCTGAGTATCTGGGATTAGATTTGAATCATTGAGCAGCCCAGAAAACCAAAATTTGCCTAAGCCCTTAACTCTAATGTCCTGGTATGGCTAAGGAAACCATCTCATAAGAAAGGACAACCCAGATTGGCTGTGGTGGTATACACCTTTAATCCCAGCACTTGTGAGGTATATTCTAACCTGGTGTTCTTCATCCTGTACCATAGAAACAGAAGCATGACCTTTGCAACCTCAGTAACCCCTGCTTGTTTACTCTTGGGCATGTTCCTGTAGCCTCAAGAGATTTCATTGATCCATCTCTTCCCTTGGACACTCCACATTCAAAGGCTTCTTATTGGTCCTAGATTTTTTTTTTTTTTTTTTTTTTTTTTTTTTTTGCAAATTGTTTCTTAAGCACATTCCTGTCCAACTAATTTCGCATCTGCCTGCCCAACTTAATGTATCAAAGATTACCTGTTAACTTTACTTTCAATGTGTGTTAGTTTCAGGACCAAGCCTTAGCTTTTAAAAAAAGATATTTATTTATTTGTTTTTTTGTTTGTTTGTTTATTTATTTATTTATTTATTTATTTTTCCAAGACAGGGTTTCTCTGTGTAGCTTTGGAGTCTGTCCTAGAACTTTCTCTGTAAACCAGGCTGGCCTCAAACTCACAGAGATCTACCTGGCTCTATTTCCCAAGTGCTGGGATTAAAGGTGTGACACTACCACTCAGCCAAAAAGATTTAAATGTCTATATATGTGTGCTCACATGCATGCATGCATGAGTGTGCACATGGGGAGGCCATCCTCAAGTGTGTTCTCTGAGACAGGGTCTCTCACTGGTCTAGGACACATTAATTCAACTAGGCAGGCCACAGAGATCCATCTGTCCCTTCTCCCCAGTGCCGGAATTATACAAGTGAGGAGGTTCAGGGGAATTAAGATCAAATCTTCATGCTGGCATGGAAAACATTTCACTGAGTTTCCACTACCCGCCCCCCCCCCACCAAATACTATATGTTGCTTCTTTATTCTCTATAGTACTAGTTAATAACCTGGTCCCTGTTGGTGTGTCACTCCCTGCCTGCTGTCTGTACTCCATTCATTGTTCCACTGCTCTTGCTATTTCTCAAGCTCTTGAGCTCATTCTTGTTTGTGGTAGCATCGTCTGTGATGCTTGGTCCATGCAGTCACAGGACTATGTCTCAACTCTTCGCATAAACCTCCTCAGAGCATCTGCATGGCGCGTATGATCTCTCTGTTCTGTGTCCCTCACTCACTTAGCATTTATTTCTCTACAATATGCTACATGCAGCTTTGTGTACCTACTGGTAGGTATTTCCATGTTAAACTGGAATATTCAAGAAGCTAGCTCTTAACCACAGTGAATCCGGAGTGTTGTTCATAGCAGGCTCTTATTTGGTGAGTGCATTAATAGATACCTGTTTCATCTGAGGAACTTCTGTTTCATTTGCCAGGACTATTTTTTCCTCCTGTTTAGAATCCACAACCCTTCCCCTTTTCTCCAGTACCAAGTGGCCTTGGCCTTGAGACCAGTTCTCATAAACCCATGTGGTTTGTTGTAGTTTTGCAAGTCCTTAACATTCCCTTATAGTCTTATACCTTGAAAGGGATTTTTTTGAGGCTCCCATAGCATTTATTTATTATGGTATATTATATTTCTGATGCACAACATGGTATTTCAGTATATGAACTTTTATGGAATGGCCAAATCAAGCTAATGAACCTGTATGTTATGTACCTGATTTTTGTGGTGAGAACATCTAACATCAACTCTCATAGCAATTTAATGTGCAGGGCACACTGTCATCAAGTATAATCATTATGTTGTACAGTGTTTTTGTATTTTACTGATGCTAATTTGCCTTTAAGAGTTGGGTTTTTGGTTCTGTGACCAAGTGACTTATCTTCTTAGTGCCTGTTTTCTTGCCTGGACTATTGCAAGCATTTTTGTATCTCAAGACCCTCTATATCCAGACCATTAGAAAAATAAAGACATCTTAATTGACATTCTCACATAGCATAATTATATGATTTAATGGTGCTTAGTTTAGTCATGAAGTTGTATAACCATTCTAATAATCGATTTTAGAATAATTTCATTAACCCCAAAGAAATTTTATACCTTCATTATGTCCCGTGTGTCCCCCTAATCCCATGATTCCTAGCCTAGGCAACCACCACTCCTTTCTCTCCAGAGTTGTCTATTCTGGACATTTGTAGAAATAAAGGATATAACCTGTGGGCTTTGTGACTGGCTCCCTTTGCTTATCAGTTTCCATGTCTATCCCATGATGGAGCACTTAGCGATTCTTCACATGGATGAACAACATTCCATCGTGTGGATATTCCGCAGATTTAAAACCTTGTTATTGGCCCAGTGTATGGAGCTTGTGTTTCTTTAGGAGTGTGTTCACTTCATCTGAGTGATTTCAACTAGTCTGAGTAAATATTCTGTCACATCCCTTTTATTGAACAGTAAGTCCTTTTCCTCTCTGGAAAACGTAGATCTTTTCTCTTTTGTTCTCTGTCAGCTTAACTAAAGCTATTCAGTTCTTTTCATCTGTGTGCAGAGCCTGCTTCTGATGCCTGAGTCTTTACTCTAGTCCCTAATCCATTTGTCTCTGCTCTACTCCACAGGACTTTCTATATGCATGCTTAAAAAAGCTTATCAAGACTTAATGTAGAAACATTACTCATATTTATATTTCTGTATTTCTTTTTCCCCATTTTTATGCTATGATTTTTGTATGTATTATACCTATAAATGTTACAAGCCCAGTAATTAATGGTGAAAATTATCACTTACTTAAATCCATACTTATTAAAGATTCTAAAAATAGAATATATACATATCATTTTTAAAGTTTAATATACTTGCTTTCTAAGTTGCTGTTCCAGGTTTTTCCTGTGCCTGTGGTTTAAATTACCACACAGTGTAATTTCTTTACTGCCATCCAACTCTGCCATCACCTAATTCCTTCATGCTGTTATTATCTTTCTATATTTATAGGTCAAGCAACATAGTTATTTACATATTATCTAATAAAGTTGCTTTTAAAATACAGCTAGATGGAAAATAAGAATTTATACCATTTATTAATAGTTACATAATCACCTTTATGAGTGTTCTTTGCTTTTCATGTGGCTTGAAATTTCTATTTTGGTTTATTTAGTTTCTGGGTAAGGAATGTCATTTCTCACGTGGCAGATCTGCAGGTAATAGTCTCTTTGTTCATTTGGAACATCTTCATTTCATCTCCATTTTTGAAAGGTGGTTTGCTGATATACCTTCTTAGCTGTTTTCCTTTTTCATACTGGACCATCATTCCACTGCTTCTGGCCCTCCCTGGTCCTGCCGAGAAGTCAGCTGTTAGTCATTGGGTGTCCTTTACATGTAAAGTGTTTTGTTCTTTTCCTTTCATAGATTTCAAGCTTATTTCACAGCTTTTTATCATTATATGGCTGCATGTGGATGGTTGCCTTTATTCTGCTTAGAGTTTGTTGGGCTTCTTGGGTGGGCAGATTGGTGTTCTACAGCATATTATGGCCATTTTCACCCATTGTTTCTTTAAATGCTTCAAACATATTAATGTGCTTAAATATGCTCATATTTTTATGAGGCTCAGTTCCTTTTTAGTCATTATATTTTTCTCTCTGTTCTTTGGGAGCTTGGTGGAGTTTTATTTCTACATGCTCTGTTCTTGTTTGTTTGGCTCTTTGAACACATCAGCCCACTGCCTTTCTCCTCCATTATCTCTGATGACCTATATGCTAATGATCTTATGAAGGGTCCCTTGTTAGTGATGAGCTCTTTCTCTCTTTCTGCTGTCTAAATCCTTATTTACTCTGGTGATTTGATTACAATGCATTCAGACTGGGCCTATGAGTTCACCCTGTCTGAAGTTTATTGAGCTTCTTGGAAATCTCTGTTTATGTCTTTCAGCAAATAGAAGTTGCAGCTAGGGGTTCTGCAGCTATCTACTCTATTTACTCAGAACGTTTTGCTTTGCCTTCTTCTTATGGGGCATCTACAATCCAGCTGTTAATCCAGCTGTTAGCTCATCCAGCTGATGTGTCCCATGGCTTCTTTAGGTCACATTCAGCTTTTTTTTTTTTTTTATCATTGATTCTTCCCTCTGTCTGTTCATCTTATCTTTAAATTCCTATAATGGATTTCAACTTATGTTCCAAAGTTTCTTTTTGGTTTCCTTTTAGGTTTCAGAAGGCTCTTTATTGACATTTCCGTTTTCTTAATAACTATTTTCTTGATTTTCTATATGTCTTTGAATTTTCTGAGCACCTTTAAGAAGGCTGCTTTGCAGCTGTTGTCAATTGCATCTGGCGTTAGTTATTTTTCAGAGTCAGCTTCATTGGTTTTTGGTTTTTTGTTTTGTTTTGCTTTGTTTTGCCTTTGAATAGCTCATCCTTTTGTTTATTCTTTATGATGTTTTTGTTGATCTGTACTTCAGATTTTATAGTGTAGTGATTCTGGAAGTCAGATTGTACCCCTTTCCTGGAATTCCTGGTGAGTTTTGGGTTTGATTGTTACCAGGCTAAAGGCAGAAATTAACTAAATTTAGCATCATAATTAGCTTCACTGGACCTCCTAAGCCTTCCGCTAGAAGTTAAAACCTACAGTGGACTTTGGGGGTTCCAAAATAGTGCCCTAGTCAGATTCTGGGGGTGTCTAGGAACACAAACAGCTGCTTCTTTCTTCCACTGTTTCCCAGAATCCCCCAGGAACAGATTTTGGGTCCAGTTTTTGATTCACTGTCTGATCCAGGAGGATTCTTCCCCTGTTATTTGTGGTAAAGTGGCTAGCCTGTGGTTTTGCTTGTTGCTCTTAAAGCAGAGATGTGCATTTTTAGGCTTGATCCCCTGTCACTATTTGAAGTGAAGTCAGTTTCTTCGACCCGAGTCCTCTTGTCATATGGATTGCCTTTCCCCTTGAACAGACTCCCCAGGCCTCTTTTCTGACAGTGGGTAGTATGGCAGCCTCTGTTTCCTCTGTTTGACTGAGTCCTTACAATCAGTAAATTAGGATAAAAAAGCAGTAATAGATGGCTTTGGGTAAATGCTAATTTGTTGGGCGTCTTTATGACAGATTCCATTAAAATTTAAATGGTTGTGTTTTTGGGGGGTTGTTTGTTTTTTTAGTTTTCTCCCACTTGACCTGTTTTTCTGGAGAATGGGGCTATAGAACACTGTACACTAGCACATTGGAAATAGAATTCCCATATAAACCTTCATTTTTATTCCTTGTTTATGAGGTGTTGTTCTTTGGGGCATTTTGATGTGATATTACTACTTTAGAAACCTTCAAAATTTCAATGCCAGGGAACACCAAGATTCTATGCTCATTTCTCCCTCCCCCTCATGCATAGACTCCCAACACTATTTGAGACATACATATTTTAGGTACCTCCTAATGATCACAGTTGCTTAGTGGAGTCATAGAAATACATTTTCGTCCAGGAGTTTGAAGTAAAAATGCTGCCTATGTCCTGAAGAAAGCACTGGAGTGAGTTATTCAGTCAGGAATGAAAACCTTGGCCTTTCTTGTTGGTTAGAATCTGGCCTTGATGGCTGGTGCACTCAGAGTCATCTTGGGCAGAGAAGCAACCTTAAGTTCTGCCCTAAGGATGACAGAGCAGAAACAGAAACCCTTTTTGTTTCATGGTCCTTTGTAAACATGCGGAGTTGCTTTCTGATGAAGGGTACAAAGCTTGTGAGTTTTACTATTTTTTTCCTCAAATGTCACCATTCCTGTGAAATTTTGTCTTACTTCCAGTCAGATAGAAATAATTTCTCTTTCTTTTGAGTTTTCATAGTGTACCAACTTCTCTGTGGTACTGATTCTCAGCATTGTGTTTTCCTTTGCATTAATGCTTTTGGGTTTTATTCTATAAAGAAGCCAGGTGGCCTGCTTAATAAAATCTAGCTCAGGTCCTCCAAGTCTTGCTGCTGGGGATGGGCCATTTAGTGTGGAGTGCTGGCTGGACCTCAAAGACCTTTCTCAAAATGCACTTTCTTCCCCATACTCACCAATTTCTGTGCCTGCCTATAGGCTGGCCTCAGGGACCTCTGCTTTCCCTTTGAGCATTTAGCCAACATATTAAGACATAGAGCCTTTTGCTTAATTACATTTGGCACAGCTAAGGAAAGGCAGAAAGATATTTTTCAAAAATCATTAAGAGCTCATGATAACAGAGGAAATACATGGAGATAGTATATGACATTGAGCAATCCATCTCACTGGTCATCTTTTGCTCAGGGATCCTACTGCATCCTTTGCTGCCTCCGGGTTACAGATACCATCAGCCCCTTATCTCAAAGCCTTTTGGAACAGGAAGGGAGTGGGCATGTGTGCTCATGTTGAATTCTGGACTCTAACATCTATTTTTAATTGATTTTATGTATACGAGTGTTTTGCCTACATGCATATGTACCAGATGTGTACCTGGTGCCCAGGGAGGCCAGAAGATGGCATTGGATCCCCTAGAACTTGAATTATCAGCCAACATGTTGGCATGGGAAATGAACCTAGGTCCTCTTCAAGGGCAGCTGGAGCTCTTAACCACTGAGCTATCATCTCTCCAGTCCAGATCCTAACATCTTTGAAAGTCTGGTGCCTAAGAAGATAAAAGCAAGGAAACAATAAACTCTAGTGCTTATTCTTTGCATGCTTTGTGTCTTCTTTTACAGACGAGGAAGCTTAAGCAGAGAGGGACGAGTTAATTTCCCAAAGTCACACACTAAGAACAGGAGGAATTCCAGAGGCCATGCTTTTATGCCCCTGAGACCACTCTGGGTTAAGTGCTCATTTCTTTCCTTTGCTGCATAAAACCATAGTTATGAGATGCTATAAGACAAACTGTCAACTAGGTAGTTTATAAACAACAGAAACGCCATAGTTCTAGACCCTGGGAAGGCCAATGTCAGGCCTCTGAGGTTTGGTGTCTGACCAGGGTCCCCTCGTCTCAGTACTACCTCTCTGATGTGCTCACATGACAAAAGAGACAGACATCCTATCTTGGGCTTATTTTGTAGACTCAGTCATCTCAGTGATGACGTATCTGCCCACCCAAATATCCTAATGATCCCCAGTGGCCCATCAGCTGACATCACCATATGTATGATTAGATTTCAGTACAAAGTTCAAATGGCCATGAATATTTAGGCTATCACCCTGAGTTCTGGCAGCTCTCAATACCAGGACCCACTTTCCCCTTCAAAGCTGAAGACTCCTACAGAACAGAAAAACAAGTGATAGTCTCATCTACTCATTTTTTAGCCAGTCACCTTCCTGAACTCTCAGATGTTAGTCCTGTGTAATAATCTTTGCTACACTAATGTTGTATGGTTTAGTTTCCACATTTCCTATAGCTATGCTTCCCATTTCTGTTTTCTGACTCACTGCATCAGCTCTAATTTATGGAATGATAAAAATGAAATTGAGTTTCCTGATGATTGTAAGAGAAATCCACAAGATAAGAGAACACAGGGGCCATTGCATTAATTTTGGTGTAATGTCAAAACAGCTTATCTAGGATGACTGCTAATGACACATATTTGAAAGTTGTCTTGGCAAAGAGCTACCTTACCTTGAGATGTGGGCAAGCAATAAAATAAATACATGCTACCTGAAACCAAGAGACCCATGGTAAAGTAACATCTAACAAATGTCAGAATCTATTGAGAACTTATGACTGGCAATTAAGAGTCAGTAGGTGAGTGCCAGATCTCCACCAGTGATGGCATTAGCATATGTCTTTTCTTTTGGTTTGAGATGGGGTCTCACAATGTTGCCCAAGCATCTCAAACTCTCCATCACCTGCCTCAGCTTCACATGTTCTGGAATTACTAGTATAACAGATACGAAACACAGTTTTTAAAATTAAAATGCCATAGTTCCGTTTTCTTTCCTTGGATTATCTGTCTTTGTTTTCACTTGCTGGTTTCACCTATGAGCTGCTCTCTTTCTCTGTGCCCATTATCCTTTCCTTCTAAGTGTTTCTATCCAATTCTGGTATTTATTCTTCTACCGTCTTAGTTTAATGACCCCTGGCCAAGATTTCCTTCATTATGATTACAGCCCAGGGACTAATTTCACAATGCTGTCTCTCAGCATCCTACCTTCCCCTTTTCGATTCTCTCTACTGGTTGCAGTTTGGGGTTTGCATGATGTGACTGTGTGGTCTTGTTCAACTGGTAGGTGGGCCTAAGATCCATGAGGCTCAGGTTTCCATCCCTGATGGAAACAACTTATTCATGACTACCAAAATATCTTTTCTCCTTTCTTTCTTTCTTTTTTTTTTTTTTTTTTTTTTTTTTTTTTTGATTTTTCAAAGAGGCAGGGTTTCTCTATGTGGCTTTGGAGCCTATCCTGGAACTAGCTCTTATAGACCAGGCTGGCCTCGAACTCACAGAGCTACACCTGCCTCTGCCTCCTGAATGCTGGAATTAAAGGTATGTACCACTACCTCCTGGCTCCAAAGCATCTTTTTTTTTTTTTTTTTAAATTCTGTTTTTATTAATTTGTTGCTCTTTTCACATATGTATACAATATAATTTGATCATATCTATTCATATTCCTCCCCCAACTCATCCCAGATCCACTCCCTACCTCTTCCTTCCCCAACTGCCTCCCAATTTTGTTCCTGAGTCTGATTTGTGGAGCCTATATATTGGTGAGTGCGGGGCCATCCACTGAAGGTTGGTCCACCTACCAGGGACCACACCCATAAGAAAACTGATTCTCTTTCTCTCAGAAGCCAACTGTCAGTAGCTCTCAGCTAGGGATGCAGATGGTGAGCCCATCCCCCACTCCATGATGAGTATTGGCTGACTTGATTTTATGCAGATCTAGTGTAGGTAACCATAGCAGCTGTGAGTTCATGAGAACAGTTCTTTTCGGCTCTGGAAGATTCTGTTTTGATTTGTTCCTCCCCAACCTCTGGCTCTCATAATCTTCATACTCCTCTTCCTCAGTTGTCCCTGAGCCTTAGGGAGGGGTGTGATACAGATGTCCCTTTGTGGATGATCACTGAGGAAGAGGAGTACTCCCTATACTTTGATCATTTGGAAGATCCTTCATTAACAACTGTCCTCTGCTTAAGGAAACTTTGTGGACAGAAGTTTCTGTCCCGTCTGGCCCCACAGGATAGTCCCAAATAAATACAGAGGCTTATATTAATTATAAACTGTTTGGCTGACAACTCAGGCTTTTTATTGGCTAGCTCTCTCTTAATTATTAACCCAGTTCTATTAATCTGTGTATCTCTATGTGGTCTTAGTTTATCAGTGATGCCCAGATTTCTTGCTTCCTCAGCAGCTACACAGTGTCTCCTTGGCTCTGCCTACTTTCTCCGCCCCTGTTTAGATTTCCCACCTGGCTAAATACTGCCTGCCCATTGACCAAAACAGCTCTATTTAGCCAACAAGAGAAACACATATTCACAGCATACAAAAGGAAATCCCCCATCAAAACTTCTCTAATGAGGTCTGAGAGCTGCTCTGATTTATGGGTAGAGAGATGAATTTAGAGACCAGTGTGAGATAATGTCCATTCAATAGAATAATAGTAGGTTCACCATTGGGGTAGGCATATGAATTCCCAGATCATAATTTCTGGCTAGAGTTACAGTACCTGACCTGAGTTTTCTCCATGGAATAAGCCTTAAATTTTATCAGAAAGCAGTTGGTTACCCCCATAATTTGTGCTACTATTACACCCATGGGCACATCTTGTTAAGCTTAAGACATGTCTTAAAGAAGGAGCACTTGTGTGGTACCTTCTAGTTTACAGAGTACCTTCTACTTTATATCTATTCCTACATTCTGCCTCGTCTGGTTTTGACATCAACCCTGTGAGAATCACAGATCTGGAACTTTTAGCTGGTGCCTCAAAGTGTTCCATGTTTTCACTGGTATCAGTGTGTAAGACTCTGCACATGCCATATTCTTTATCCAAGCAGGTCCTTCTCTCAACTGAGCATGGTCCCTATTATGGATGACATGTGCCCATTCAGATTCCTCCCCCAGCTTCTGTGAACAGCTCCTAGCTGCTCTTTTCTCTGATGCACTACCTTCCTCCAAAAAACTAAGAATAAAGCCTATTCCTCTGGTAGGAAGCAGCTGTCTAGCCTTGAGGTATAGAGGGCCACACCACAAAGTGATGCAATTTTGGGGCTAGGGTTTCCTCATAGACCAGGCTGAGGGCAGCATCTTGCAGAGCCACACCCCCAGTCACCTCCTCCCTGACCCTGTTTCTCATGTCTGCCCTTTCCAACTCCCTAAGGAATCATGCTCACAGGAATTCTTGCTTCAGCCCCCACCCCCCACCTGCTGAAGGAGACCAGTTGCAGACTTCCTGAAGATTGTGTACCTCTGTCCTTCCTTGGTGCTTTTCCCACTAGAGGAGAATGTCCTTGCATGGGCTGCAGAGGCTCTTGAGTGCACATTGCAACATCCAGAGAGAAAACCCCAGGCCAGGCAGGGTCAGCAGGTGTGGAGGAAGCACCACAAGTGGGTATACAAGAGACCTACTCTAACAACTTGGGGATGAGGACACCCTGCAAGATTTTCTTGGGCACAGAGCCTTCATGCCTTGGTGAGCAATAGTCATTCTTTTAACTCCATTCTCCTAATTTGAAGGCCTGAGCAGACAGGAGGAAAGGCTTGGAGTTCCACTGGGCTACAAGATGACAGAGCTCACCACCACCTGATCCCTTGGCACCCAGCTTCCAAGAGAACTGGAGATCTCTCCTATCTGCCTAAGACTTTCATTCTTTCAGTAGGCCAATCATGGGCCTGTCTTCCCTTCCATACTCATAGACCCTACCTGTCACCTGCTAGAATTAGGCTTTCTCCTGTGACTGCCACAGTTTCACTCCTCTGAATGCATAGAAGAAAATCCCAGATTCACCCTCAGAGATGTACAATACCGTCCTATGCCCTGCTTGTCCCTCCGCTGTTGTTTATTTAACAGATGGTAAACTCTTGGAAGGTAGGAACAATGTCTTGCTTATCTTAATAGCTCTCATGATAGAAAGGACATAACACTGGGTTTTGGTGTATGTTTATTTTATTTTGTGCTTTAGTTTAAAAAAAAAACAGCCTTACAGAAAGCTGGGGACATAGCTGACTAGTAAGTATTTGCTTAGTATGTGTGAGGCCTTGGGTTCAATTCCCAGTAGAAACTTATCCCCCCAATTCACAAAAGAGTTCTTAGTGATATTTGGTACAATTTACTAAAAAAATATATACATGAAAGAATACTTTTTATTTTGTAAGATCTTGTAATAGCTCAAGCCAAAGTATTTTTTATTAATTTTTAAAATTTATTTTCTATACCCACCACAGTTTCCCCTCCTTCCTCTCCCTCCACCCCCTCCCCACCTCCCATCTACTCCCCTCCCCATCTACTACTCTTCAGAAAGGGACAGGCCTCCATAGATATCAACAAAACATGGCATGTCAAGTTGCAGTAGGACTAAGCACCTCCCCTTGTATTAAAGCTAGGCAAGACAACCCAGTATGAGGAATAGGTTCCTAAAAGCTATTGCATATACTGTGTAGTATAACTTGAAGTCAGGAATAGTGATACCTCTGGAAGTTCTTTTATTGTACAGCATTTTCTTAGCTATCCTGTTTTGTGTGTGTGTGTGTGTGTGTGTGTGTGTGTGTGTGTGTGTGTGTGTGTCTGTGTGTGTGTTTGCTTTTGTTTTCCTATATGAAGTTGGGTATATTTCTTTTAAGGTCTGTAAAGAATTGTGTTAGGATTTCATTGGGAATTTCATTAAATCTCATTAAATCTGTAGATTGCCTTTGGTAAGATTGCCATTTTTTCTATATTAATCCTTTTGATCCATGAGTATGGGAGATCTTTCCATCTCTTGATATCTTCTCCAATTTCTTTCTTTAAAGGCCTGAAGTTCTTGTCATACAGGTCTTTCATTTGCTTTGTTAGAGTTACCCCATGCTATTTTATATTATTTATGGCTATTGTGAAGGGTGTTGTTTCTCTATTTTATCATTTGTATATAAGAGAGCTACTGAATTTTTTTTTTCTAGTCTTGTATCTAGCCACTTCACTAAAGGTGTTCATCAGCTGTAAGAGTTCCCTGGTAGAATTCCTGGGGTTTATAAATAATATCATACATCTGCAAATAGTGATATTTTGACTTCTCCTTTTCCAATTTGCATTTGATCTCCTCTAGTTGTCTTATTGCTCTAGCTAGAACTTCCAGAACTATATTGAGTAGATTATGAAGAGATTGGACAACCTTGTGCTGTTCCTGATTTTAGTGAAATTGCTTTGAGTTTCTTCCCATTTAATTTGATGTTGACTGTTGGCTTCCTGTATATTGCATTTATTATGTTTAAATATATCCCTTGTATCCATAATTTACCATGAAGGGGTGTTTGGTTTGTCAAAGGCTTCTTCAGAATCTAATAAGATAATCATGTTTCCCCCCCCCCCCAGTTTGTTTATATGGTGGATTAGACTTTCTTGTATCTCTGAGGTGAAACCTACTTGATCATGATAGATGATCTTTTTGATGTGTCCTTCAATTTGGTTTAAGAGTATTTTATTGAGTATTTTTGCATCAATTTTCATAAAGGAAGTTGGTCTGTAATTCTCTTTCTTTGTTGAGACTTTGTGTGATTTGGGTATCAGGGTAACTGTGATCTCATAATTTGGCAAAGTTCCTTCTGTTTTTGTTTTATGGAATAATTTGAGGAGCATTGTTATTAGCTCTTCTTTGAAAGTTTGGTAGAATTCTGTGCTAAAAATCATCTGGCCCTGGATTTTTTTTCTTTTTTCTTTTTTTAGTTGGGAGACTTTTAATTGCCACTTCTATTTCCGTAGGGGTTAAAGGTCTATTTAAATTGTTTATCTGATCATTATTTAATTTATATGAAAATCTGTCTGCTTCTTTTAGATTGTCCAATTTTGTAGAGCACAGGTTTTTGAAATATGACCTAATGATTCTCTGGATTTCTTCATTGTTTTTTATTTCCCCCTTTTGTTTCTTGTTTTGTTTATTTGGATATTCTCTCTGTGTCTTGTTAGTTTGGATAAGGGTTTGTCTATCTTGTTGATTTTTTTCAAAGAACCAACTCTAATTCATTGATTCTTTGTATTGTTCTCTCTGATTCTATTTTATTGATTTCAACACCCATTTTGATTATTTCCTGTTGTCTACTTCTCTTGGTTGTATTTACTTCTTTTTGCTCTGAGCTTTCAGGCTAGGTTGCTAGTATGAGATATCTCTAATTTCTTTATGAAGACACTTAGTTTCTTCATGTGGGCACTTAGTGCTATGAATTTTCCTCTTAGCACTGCTTTCATTGTGTGCCATAAGTTTAGGTTTGTTGAGCATTAATTTTCATTGAATTTTAGGAAGTCTTTAATTTCTTTATTTCTTCCTCGATCCAGTGGTGATTCAGTTAGGAGTTGTTCAGTTTCCATGAGTTTGTAGGCTTTCTGTTGTTTCTGTTCTTGTTTAACTCAAGCTTTCATCCACAGTGATCTGATAAGACACAGGGGGGTATTCCAATTTTTTTGTATCTGTTGAGACTTGCTTTGTGACAAAGTATATGATAAGTTTTGGAGAAGGTCCCATGAGGTGCTGAGAAAAAAAATATATTCTTTTGTGTTTGGGTGAAATGTTCTATAAATATTTGCTAGGTCCATTTGGGTCATAAAATGTTACTTATATAATTTCTCTGTTCAGTTTCTGACTGGTCAACCTGTCCATTGGTGAGAGTGAAGTATTGAAGTCTCCCACTAATAATGTATGGTGTTCTATTTGTGATTTAAGCTTTAGAAATGTTTCTTTTATACATGTGGGTGCACTTCATTTGGGGCTATGTTCAGAATTGAGATATCTTGGTGGAATTTTCCTTTGATGAGTATTAAATATCCTTTTAATCTCTTTTGATTAATTTTGGTTTGAAATTTATTTAATTAGATATTAGCATTGCTTCTTTGGTCCATTTGATTGGAGAATAATTTTCCAACCACCTATTCTGAAGTAATGTCTATCTTTGATGTTGAGGTGTGTTTCTTGTATGCAGTGGAAGGATGGATCCTACTTTCATATCCATCTTGTTAGCCTGTGTCTTTTTATTGGTGAATTAAGCTCATTGATATGGAGAGATATTAATGACAAGTGAGTGTTAATTCCTTTTGTTTTTGTTGTTGGTGATAGTGTATTTGTGTGTGTGTGTGCGTGCACGCAAGCATGTGTGTGTGTTTCCCTTCTTTGGGTTTTGCTAGTGTGAGATCATCTATTGCCTGTGTTTTCACAGGTGTTGCTAACTTCCTTGTGTTGGAGATATTGTTTAAATTTAATTTGTCATGAAATATCTTGTTTTCTCCATCTATTGTGATTGACAGTTTTGTTGGGTACAATAATCTGGGCTGGTATCCATAGTCTCTTAGCATCTGTAAGACATCTGTCCAGGATCTTTTGGCATATAGAGTCTCCATTGAAAAGTTGAGTGTAAAGGAAAGACTAGTGGAGATCAAGCAAAAAGATAGCATAATAGAGGGAGTCATTATAGGTTTTAAGAGAAATCTGGCACTAGGGAAATGTCCAGAGATATACAAGGATGACACCAACTAACAATGTAAGCAATAGTGGAGAGGTTACCTTAAATGCCCTTCCCTGATAATGAGATTGATAACTACCTTATATGCCATCCTCGAACCTTCATCTAGTAGCTGATGGAAACAGAAGCAGACACCCACAGCTAAACACTGAGCTGAACTCTGGAATCCAGTTGCAGAAAGGGAAGGGTGATGAGCAAAGGGATCAAGACCAGGCTGGTGAAACCCATAGAAACTTCTGACCTGAACAAGGGGGAGCTCCTGGACTCCAGTCTGACAGCTGGGAAACCAACATAGGACTGTCCCAGATTCCCTGAATGTTGTGTGTTAGTTGGGAGGACTGGGCAAGTCTATGGTGCCTCTAGTAGTAGATCAGTATTTATCCCTAATATACAAAATGGACTTTGGGAGCCCATTTCACATAGAGAGTTACTCCCCCAGCCTAGACATATCGGGGAGGGCCTTGGCCCTGCTCCAAATGATATGACAGACTTTGAAGACTCCCCATGGAAGGCCTCACCCTTCCTGTGGAGCCGAAAGGGAATGGGATGGTGATGGGAGATGGCATTCTGTAAATATGTTTCTCTTATTGGTCAATGAACAAAGCCCCGTTAGCCAATAGGAAAGCAAGATAGGTGGGACTAGGAGACAAGGAGGATTCAGGGAGAGTTAGGAAGAGAGTCAACATGTAGGACCAAGAGAGCAGAGGTGCAGATCCTCTCTCCAGTAAGATAAGACCACATGGAACTACTTAGATTAATTGAAATGGGTTAATATTTTAGACAGAGCTAGCCAATAAGAAATGCTAGTAACAAGTCAACATCTTTATATCTACAGCATCTCTGTGTGTTATTTGAGACTTGCGCAGTTGTGGGACCAGGCTGGGGGGAAACCGCTCATAACAGGATGGGGGTCAATGGGGGGGAGCAGGGGAGGAAGGGAGGGTTCAGGAACTGGGATTGATATGTAAAACAAGCTTGTTTCTAATTTAAATAAAAAAATTACATATTTAAAAAAAAAGAAAAGTTGGGTGTAATTCTGATATCTCTGCCTTTGTGTGTTACTTGGCTTTTTCCTTTGCAACTTTTAATGTTCTTTATTCTATATGTTTAGTGTTTTGATTATTAAGTGATGAGGAGACTTTTTTCTGGTCTGCTCTATTTCATGTTCTGTAGGCTTCTTGTACCTTTATAGGCATGTCCTTCTTTAGGTTGGACAATTTTCTAAGATTTTGTTGAAAATATTTTCTGAATATCTGGCCTGGGATTCTTCTTCTTATATTCCTATTATTCTTAGGTTTTGTCTTTTCATGGTGTCCTAGATTTCCTGGATATTTTATGTTAGAAATTTTTTAGATTTAACATTTTCTTTGACCCATGAATATATTTCCCCTATCATATCTTGAGATGTGATAAAACACCTGAGATTTCTCTTTCATTTCTTGTAGTCTGTTGGTGATGCTTGCATCTGTAGCTCCTGTTTGCCTACCCAGGTTTTCCAGTTCCAGAATTCCCTCAGTTTGTGTTTTCTTTATTGATTCTATATCCATTTTCAGATCCTGAACTGTCTCCTTCACTTTTCCCCCCCTTGGCTTTCTTAGCGTTTCTGGGATTTATTGATTTCCTCCAATTTTTTTTGTTTGTCTTTTCCTCAATTTCTTTAAGGGATTCTTTTCAATTTCTCTTTAAGGACCTCTATCATCTTTATAAAGTTATTTTTAAATTCATTTCCTTGTGCTTCAGTTGCATTGGAATGTTCAGGTCTTCCTGTTGTAGAATAACTGGGTTCTGGTAGTAAAATATTATCCTTTCTGTTATTGATTGTGGTTTGTTTGTTTGTTCGTTTGTTTTTCGAGACAGGGTTCTCTATATTGCTTTGGAGCCTGTCCTAGAACTAGCTCTGTAGATCAGACCGGCCTCAAACTCACAAAGATCTTCCTGCCTCTGCCTCCTGAGTGCTGGGATTAAAGGCATGTGCCACGAATGCCCAACTTTATTGATTGTGTTCTTATAGTAGCATTTAGGCATTTGGATTTGGAATGGATAGAGGTCTAGGTGTTGATTCCTGCATCTTTGTTAGATAGGTGTTTTTTTCCCTTGGTTTCTCTTTCCTCTCTGGTCTTCTGGCCTAAGTAGCCAAGGATTCTGGTGACTAGTGAGTCTTCAGGTTCAGTAGAGTGTTTCTCCTGGGGTTTTGGGGACCTTGGGTCCCCAGATCTAGCCTGGCGTCTGGTAAAGCTGAAGTCTTTTTCTGAAGTTGTAGGCCAGAATATGGAACCCCAGGGGAGTGGTGCAGTCTGGGGTTGTTGGGCAGGCTTTAAGAATTGTTTGTGGGCAATGGCTGGTGTCTCACCTGGGGTCTCTAAATCTGGTCTGGTCTCCACTTGAGTCCAAGTTTTCTTCCAAAGTTGTAAGCTGGAATATGGAGTCGAGGGGAGGGTGTCTGGGGTTGTTGGGTCAGAATTATACTCTTAAATAAATCTATTTCTAAAGTTTGCCTGCCATATTGAGACAGGAAGTGAATAGGACATGATGAGAGTCCTCCAGACAGAACCAGAGCTTTTCACACAATCTTTGTTCTATGCATGGAACATCTCCAAATCTCATTTTATTTTTGGAATAGAATGAGCCAGATCCACGCTCCTTCTCTGTCCCTGGTTCCAATGCTATTTTCCTTCTTGTTGTGTCTGGTCAGAGATGGAGATTGCAAATAAGCCACAAAGCATACCATTGCCAGATAAGAGAAGGAGAGCATTGCTTATATTTCCAATTTTTTACATTTAAAAGAAGTCATCTTCTTCTTTCTGTCCCTTCTTTTCTTATTCTTTCTCTCCTACCTTCTTTCCTTCCTTCTTTGTGAAGGTCAAGGATTATGAATGACCTTAATGAATGACCTCCTCATACCCACACCTATCTAAGTGAGCTCATCCTGCCAGAACTAAATGTCTTGTCAATTTCCCACAAGTCAGAATCACCTGAGTAAGGAACCCCAATGGAGGAGTTGCTTGTATCAGGTTGGCTTGTGAGTATGTCTGTGGCTGCATTTTCTGGGGATGTAGGTGGGCCCAGCCCACTGTGGGCATTACCATTCCTAGGCACATGGGCCTGGCTGTATAAGAAAAGTAACTGAGTAAGCCAGTAATTATCATTGTGATCTGAGCTTTAGTTCCTGCCTCCAAGTCCCTACCTGGGCTTTCCTTAGTGAAGGACTGTAACCTGTAAGTCAGATGAATCCTAGTAACAAAGAAACAAACTGAGTTAGGGGTCAAACAATAGAATGTGATTTTCCCACAGTTCTGGAAGCTGGCAGTTCAAGGTCAAGGTTGTTTAGTTTGAGGAAGGCCATCTTCCTCTCCTGTAACAGCATGTTCTCATTATCTTCACATGTGTAAAGAGGGAGTCTTTCTCTCTTTGTTTTCATAATAATATACCTATTGGATAAAACTCCAAGTTTGCTGAGCCCAGTGCCACAGACTTATAATCACAGCTATTCAGGAGGCTGTGTCAGTGGGATTGCAAATTCTAGGACTGTCTGGACTAAAGACCCATAGAGAAGTCTTCAAACTTAGGAACCCTTTGAAATATCATTCCCACCTACAGACCCTGTCTCCAGGTGAAGTCACATGAGGGTCAGGGCTTATGAACTGGAGGGATAGGCGGTGTTCAGCCTATACTCTATAGTAACATTCTTTGCTACATAGTACTTTGTCCCCTCTGAATGTGTCTGGTTTCAGCCAAGTGGCCTGATTTGGTCAATGTTATCAACTGGGAGGCAAGGGAAAGCATGGAGATGTAAGCATGTGTTCACTAGTTTTCTTATCCAGTTGCCTTTGTCAGCCTTGGGTTTCTGCTTCTGCATGAGGATGTTCCTTGCCAAGTTAAGTACACTCCAGGATTTAAGCCCATGTTGGATGGACATAGCAGAGGTCAGCAACCCTGCCCATATATTCTGTGGACTGTGAGAAATGATAGGAGTTTGAGGGGCTGAGGAAGAGATGGCTCGGTCAGTAAATGCTAAAGCCGCAAGATTACATAGTAATTATACAGCTATCATATCATGAGATAATTTAGAAGAATTAAGGATTCTCCTGATGAATAAAACCAGTACAAACGCTGTGCTTGGCATTATAATCTCGTGAATTAATTGGCTGTTTCTTGCTACAGACTCTTCCTGTAGCTTATTCCTTTCTGTAACAAACTTGGTATTTACTTCCCACAGTTCAGCACCATCTGATCATTTACTGGGAACAAATTTCTCTCACATGCATTTGGAGTTTTACTGATTACATTCCCTAGATATGTCTAAATACCTGTTTTCCATTAACAGGCCCTAGTTTACTGATTACATTCCTTAGCTATGTGTGAGACATGTTTCCCACTGATATCACGTCCTTGTTCCCCTCTCCATTGGAATTGCAGAGACCTGACTTCTGACAATTATCTTTATGGACAGGCATTTGGTCAGTGTTTAGGGCCCAGGCAAAACCATCCCATCTAAGACATTCCCAGATATCCAAGGACATAGAAATACTACACACCCAAAGTTGTTGATTCATAGCTACCTAGATGAATAGAAAAAATAAACATGCCCTGGTTTCACCTCACTGGAAGACAGAGAAGTGATAACCTAAACCAACCCTGCACTAAAAGATGTTCAAACTTTTTGTTTTATTAATTCAAGATTTTAGCTCAGAGATTTACTGCTCCCTCCTGTTTCCCCTGAGAAGATAAAGACAACAGCAATCAGCCCATTTGCTCATCCTCAGGGAAAAGTAAACTTTCCTGGAGGCCTGTGCCACCACTGAGGCCAGAGCACTGGAAGGCACCAGGTTTTGTTTCTTGTGCAAATTAAACTTAGACCCTCTCTTTGACCTACAGCCCTCAACAGCTGACGCTAAAAGTTTCTCCTAGCAGTTTTAGTTTATTGCTCTCTGTGTAAATCTTATCTGCCTTGCTGACCCTGAGAAACTCAAGCCTCACATTGTATTGTAAAAAGAATTACTATTGCAAATTTATATATGTATATATATACCTGTACCCCCAAGAACTGGAGATAGAGAGACAGAAAACAGAAAAAAAAGAAATAGATAACAAACAAACCCAAACAGAGAAACAGAACAGCAAGAGAGAAAGAGAGCAGAAGAATAAAAAAAAAAAATACACAGAGGAGAAATTGTGGGTGAGTCAATTCCTTTTTCTCTCGGATTTTAGTTCCTTTACTTATTTGTATTTCCTTTTTTTTTTTTTTTTTTTTGAACCCTGAAACCCTGAACAAAAACCCTAGAAGCTGTACTTTTAAAGCTTTGGTAAGTAAAAGTTCCTACTGCTCAAGCATGGAGTTCAGATCCCCAGTGTTAAGGTGTGTGTGCTTGGGGTGGAGAGCAGAATCCCTATGTAGCAATGTGTAGCACTGGCAGCAGAGGGTGAAGCAGATCCCTGAACTTCACTGGGCAGACAGTGTAGCTGAATCAAAGAAATCCAAGTACACTGAGAAGCCCTAGCTCAAAGCATAAGGTGGAAAGTGATGGAGGTTGTCCTTCTGTATATATGTTTCTCTTATTGTTTGATGAATAAAACACTGGCCAATAGAGGCAGGACTAGGAGATAAGGAGGGGACACCAAATAGAGAAAGGGAAGACAGGATGCACTAGGCATTCTCCAGTAAGATAAGACCTTGTAGAAATACATAGATTAGTAGTTATTGGTTAATAATTAAGACAGAGACAGCCAATAAGAAGCTCTAGCCATTGGCCAACAGTTTAATAATTAATATGGCGTCCATGTGTTTATTTGGGACTAAGAAGGGCGAGTAGGGATAAGAAAACTCCAGCAACATGAAAGTGATTGAGGAAAAAGCTGACACTGACCTCTGGCCACCACATGAATGCATGTATACAAACACTTGTGTACATATTTACATGAACACATGCATATAACACACATACACACACACACACACAGAGTTTTTTAAACCACCAACTTTTGGGGTGGTTTGTTACATGGTCATTCCTAACCACTCTCCATTCACTCCCCCACCCCCTTGGTTTGTGTGTATGTATGCTGAAGCTTAAGAACTCAAGCATAGTTAAAAATTTCTTTAAGTCCTAAAGCTAAAATAGAACCCCATCCTGTATTGGCTTTTTATCTTCCTTGTATCTTTACTCTAGCTCAAGGCCCTTATTGCTGTGTTGGTATAATGTCACACACTTATGCGTTTATTGGCTAGATCCTTTAGTAAACCATGTGAAGGCTTGGACCACATCTACCTACCTAAGGCAGTGGCTGGTACTTACAGAAAACTTTTTTTTTTTTTTTTTTTTTTTTGAGATGGGTTTCTCTGTGTAGTCCTGGCTGTCCTGGAACTGTTTTGTAGACCATGACATCCTTGAATTCAGAGAGTTACCTGCCTTTGCTTCCTAAGTGTTGGGATTAAAGGCCTGCAATGCAACACCATATCCAACTAGAAACGTTAAAGATATGTGTAGATGAGTCATGGGCTGCTCATGAGAGACACCAAGAGGCTCCTGCCCACACCCACACAGTACAGATGGGACATAAGATACTGGAGGGGCCCTGGCCTGGGCCACCACATGGATACCATGATGATGAGCAAGTATGTGGTGGATAGATGGGCAAGAAAGAGAAGCAGGAAAGTTTGTGCTCTATGAAGAGAGGAAAAACTGGAGATGCAAAGGTGGGGAGGAATAGCCTGGTGTGCCTGAGGCTATGGTGATGTCATGGTCCATGCTGCTGCTGAAGACCATGACCCTACAGCAGCAGGGGTTGGGTCAATGTCCTGGCTCATGTTACCCAAAAGCCATGCAGACATCCCTGGCCTAGACTACCACCTGGGGCCACGGTGATGTCTAAGGGCTACACAGAGCTGGCTCCTCCCCTCATAGGTAGCAGTACTTCACTAGGGAGAGTTGACCTGACCTCACATGCACAGGGAGGGAAAACTGGCCCTGGAGGTGGGGGCACGCCTCCCTTGTCTGCTGTGAGCTAGTCTGGGCACAGGACAGACGCCCATCCCTCCCCTCTCCACCCTGTCCTTTGCCACCTATGGCAATTAAGAAGGCTGGCCCTGAGAGGTGGAGAGCTGGTCACACCTCTCACCAGTGATAGAACTTAGGAAAGCAGGCCCTGCACTCCACCTAGGTAGCTCAGTAGAAAGGGCCCCACCCCTGCCTACGTTGGAGAGCGGGTAGCTGACTCCAGTCCTCATCAGGGCAGTGCTAGAGAGCTGGCCCTGGTGGCACAGGTGCAGGAAAGTGTGAAGGCTGACAAGCTCAGCTACCACCCAGGCCCACACCCAGGGCTTTGAGTTGGCCCAACTTCCACCCCATCTAGGCGTGTGAAGGAGCTGATCCTGTAGAGCCAACTCTCTATGACACAGGGCGGTATCAGGATATCTGAGAGAAGTCCCAGTGAGGATCCATCCAGTATTGATAGTGTGACAGAAGCCAGAGACCTGGAACAAGACCAATGACTCATTGCAATTAACATTTGCAAGTAAAGATGTTTGGGCAAAAGGATATATACACTGTGTAACACACTCTAGCTACTATGGTAAGATTTTTTTTAAATTCTTATTTATTTATTTATTTATTTATTTATTTATTTATTTATTGTTTTCCTTTGGGGAGTTGCAAGGGCTCAGGGCAGATATGAAGGTACAGGGAGATGAGTAGGATTGTGGTGAAATTCACAAATAATCAATAAAAAGTTTTTCTTTTTTAATGCCCTAACACGGCTATTCAGACAATCCTGGAATCCTGTCATCCTTTCCCTGCTGCAGTTTGGAAATTGCTGTCTTTCATTTATTTTGAAAAACGTGCTATTATCCTTTTCAATATTACCTTTGTCTGCTTCTCTTCTCTTCCAGAAAGTCAATAAAATATATGTTGCCTTTTGTCTTAGGTTTTACTATTGTTGTGAAGAGATACCATGACCATGACAACTCTTATAAAAACCATTTAATTAAGGGTGGCTGGCTTATAGTTTCAGAGGTTCAGTCCATTAAGATCATTACAGGGAGCATGGCGGTATGCAGGCAGACATGATGCTGGAGCTGAGTGCTACATCTTGTAGACAACAGGAAGTCCACTGACTGTCACACTGAGGTAAGCTTGAGAAAAAAAGCTCAAAGCCCACCCCCTCAGTGACACACTTCCTCTAACAAGACCATACCTCCTAATTGTAGAGGGAGACTTTTCTCCATGTAGCTTGAGGTCCCACTTGTATGAGTTTTTCTCCACCCACTGGGTTCCCAAAGCTGCTTATAAGAACCCCTCAGAGACTTAATATATATTTATAATTGTTTGGCCAATGGCTTAGGCTTCTTACTGGCTAGCTCTCTCTTAAAAATATTAACCCATTTCTATTAATCTGTGTATCTCCACATGGTTGTAGCTTACCGGTAATGCCCTTGCATCTTGCTTCCCTGGTGGCTACATGGCATCTCTTCGACCCCTGTTTGGATTTGCATCTGGGCTTTACTCTGTTAAGCCATTGGCTTTCTTCACTAACCAATAAGAGAAACATATAGTCACAGCATACAGAAGGACATCCCCCATCACCTAATAGTGCCACTCCCTTTGGGAACCATTTTCTTTTTAAACCACCAAATCTTTCTTATTGTTATTTTCTTTGTTACTTTCTCTTCTGGAATCCCTCACCAATTGTTCCTTCAAATACACCCCAATTAAATTATTCCTATTTGGATTCTAAATAAATAGATAAAGACATGTGCAGAACAAATAAATGAGCAATCTTTTTCAAAACGCTAGAACAAGATCTCTATCCTATACATAAATGTGCTATATATTTGCCCATGCTTACACATATCAACATATAAGCTGAGTGCTTATAGCATGGAGTAAATACTGTGAAATGGTAGAGTTCACTGTGATGCTAACATTTTGCTGAGGTGCCAAATGAATGCTTAAAAAAATGGAAAAATAAATAGGACAAACTTGATTTTCATTAATCAGGGTTGTGAGGCTGCACATTGCTAATGTGGGTACTGTGGGAGTAAGGAGCCCTTCACACAGGGCTGGGAATATTTGCCAAATGGCTGCAAGCTGTTGCCCTGCCCACAACTATGTGTTTCTACTAGCAGTGTCTGGAATCCTCAACAATGATGACAGGGTTTGGTTTTAAAGTACCATACAAATTTGTTGGTTTTCTGGGTTAGTTCAGAGTGTCTTATACAATTAATTCCATGGTAATCCAATGACTCTCTTTCCTGTCAAAATGAACAGGTCTTATAAGGAAACAATGAAGCCCACCAATGCTGGCCATTCAGAGACAAGAGAGTTGGCTGGTGTAAGTAGAGCCTGCCAGCACAGGCTGAGCTGTAGCCATTTCAGGCCGTTTCTTTGATCTAGGGTTTACCAACTGGAGGGACATATGGTGGAGTGTTTGCCTATGGTAGAATTGAATGGGAAATGAGTGGCATTGTAGAGGACACACAGTACCAATGGCCCAGTCTGAGGGAGGATTCCAGGGGACAAAGTGACTCCCTAAGTCACTGTTATCAACCCGATGGTTGTTTCCCAGGACTTGCTTTCTTGGCACATGCTCCCCACCCCTCTCTGTCCAGGCGATAGGGCCACTTATCAAACATGATTTGTCCTGGCTCAGAATAGGTTTGTCTAATGGACGCAAACCTTCCCTGAGCTCAGACATTAAAACAGAGGGAAAGAGTTTCTGTCGTTCTCCAAGTGTCAGGTGTGCAATTGAGTATTCTGTGGTCCTGCTTGGAGAAGGCACATATACAAGAAGATAGATGCACACAGCAGCAGATGAAGAGAAACTTCGCAGTGTTCAGGTCAATGAGTGTAGTTTGTTTCTGAGCTCAAGTGTAGGTTAGCCTTATAATTCTTCAAGAACGTGATTTGCTCCTTCTTTGCTTTCTTTTTAGAAAATTTACATGTATTTCTATTGCTTGGAACCCAAAGAATCCCAACAAACCATGGCTTAGCAATCTCCATTCTTCTAGTTCTTGGTAACTCCAATCAATGTTGGGCCTGGGATGACAATATCAAGCTCACAAGGCCATATGCTTCTTATGTCAGTGTGAGAAGTAGCCCAAAGGCTGGGCTCATCTAGTCTCTACTGATTACTAAATACTGACTGCCTCTGAGAGAGATAAAAGAGAGAAGGCCAGAGTTCTACTGGGAAGAGGAATACATCTTCCGAATTCGACATCTGGATCCCAATGTATTTTCTAGAGGACTGTAATTGTGTTTAGGGATTTTGTTTTGTTTTATTTTTAGCCTTCATACTCTATTTACACACTCCCAGGGGCTTTACACTGACTGTCAAGGCTACCAGCAACCCCACATGCTTCTCAAGGTTCTCTAATACTTGACAAATTTTCCAACTTCGGTTCTCAGATGTCTCCACATAACGTTGCAATTCCTGTCCCACTGGGTTCACAGGCTTGTATCCTGATGCTTCTGCATGTGATAGCAGGAAGTTTATATCTGATCATTTGTGAAGTTCTGATTTATGTTGCCCTCGTTGGGAAAAGATACACAAACCTACCTCCTTGGTGGTAGGATGGGAGAACGCTGCCTTCCTGGTGTACTTTGGAGTAGGCTGTCCTATTATTTTTTGTCATCTTTGCCAAATTAACAGGCATTACCCTGGTTACTAATGAGGCCAAAAACTTTCCATGCATTTCTGGATAATGTATAATTCTTTTTTGTGTCATGTTTTAGTGCACAAGGTTAGCTTTTCTACTATGCATTTATTATGCATAGGAATTCTTATTAAAGGCATTGTGCTCTTTGTTGTGTGTGTTACAAAAACATTCTTTGGCTGAGTTTTAAAATTTATTCTCCAGTATGGATTTTGATGTATAGGATCCCACTTTTAAAGAGGTGCGCTATATTGCCAGCTTCCTTATGATTGCTATCTTGGGATATTGCTTAAATGGCTATGTTTCTCTGTAGCTTATACTTCTACTGAGGCTATTTGAGAAAAGGGTGTATTTTGGCTCAAGGTTGTGTTCATTATTCTACTCTATGACCCATTTCTGTGTAAGACACCCAGGAGTACATGGTCGCTGTGACAGGCAGCTTGTTTAAATGGTTCTCAGGGTGTCAGTCCCCTGAGTATTCACTCCACGGAAGCTTTCCATTGAATGTCCACTAAACATTCCGGTGACATTGACAAAATGTCCCGTGACATGCTTCTACTCACTGGAATGTGGTTACTGTCTTGTTCTTATTCTCTCATCCATTGTAATGATGCCTACTGCTGTGGGAGACCCACATCAGGAGAAACTGAGAGCAGCTTTCTAGCTAGCAACCATGAAGTACGTTTCCGAGTCAGATCTTAAAATAGAGCCCTGGCTCTATGACAGAACACTGAGCCACAAGACCAAGGTACATGGCTCCAAGATCGCTGACCTAGAAACAGCAAGGGCTATTTGGAGAGTTGGAGTGATTTGTTACCAGCTACAGATAACAAACACAAGTGCTGGGGGAAAAAAAGGCTCCCAGTGTCTGGAGGCTTTCCTTTAACCTCTGTTGAAGAAAGCCTCATCTCACTTATGGCTTCAAGAAGAAAAGGAGATGCTTATGAAAGTCACCCCACCCCCACTGTTGACTCCAGAGGCTGGGACTGACTATGTACAAGGAGGGCAATTGCTGCTGATGCTGCATTGTGGGCAGTAGAAAGCCATGAGTCTCCTTTCTTTTTCTCCCATTCTAGGAGACAGAGTGCTGCCTGCAGGAGTATACTTTGGGGCATACTTTGGGGTTTTGGTGTTATAGTTGGGACCACAAATCTGGGACAGAGCTAGGTCACCATGGAATGACTCTGTTGGGAGAGAGTCTCCTCAGAAGAAAGGAGCTATGTAGGGTATCATAAGAGAACGGACTCCTTGAGGTTGTAGAACACAAGAAAAGCCTTAGCAACATGAAGGCTCCAGTGAATGTTTATGGGGCTTGATGTGGGCTTGATGCATAACAGATAACCATTGTGTTTCCTGGTTCATTTTAGGAGAGTTTATCTTCTTAGTGGCTTCCTGAGAGTAAATTTTAGAGTCACTACCAATGTTGAATTTGATATCTAGGTGGGTCTTGGATGAATGACAGCATATTGACTGTGGTGGGTTATGCCTGAGAGGGCTGGGAGCTTCAGTGCCTCTCACTTCCTGTATCTCAGCTACCTTTGAGGGCCAGTTCTCATTCACAGGTGCTCTCCTGCTCACAGGTTAGCAAACTTCTTTTCCTGTCCTTCCTTGGAAACAGTGGTTCCCCCCCCCCCCCGCCCCCATGTGATTCCCTCCTATCTTTTACTGTTTCTGTAAGAACACTAAGGGTTTAATCCAGTAAAGCCGCAGCCGATGTACCAGTCCCCAGAGAAGAGAAAGGGCTCTCTCCCTCACCAGCTGATGCCATACTAGAGGGATGCCATAGTTGTTCCTTCTTCCTCGCTGAACTGCACAGCTCAAGCCGAGCTGATAAATTTTAAAGACATCCAGATTTTTCTGTTCTATGATAGCACATTATTTCTGCAAGTTTCAAAGGGACTTTTTTTTGAGCATCTTTAAAACTAGTTCGTGTGCTCCTTTGGTTTCTAATCTTCACTAGGGTCAGATCTTTCCTTTTCACTCTTAGAAGAATGGGGCTGGGCCCCGGGCAATCAGAAATGATTAGACCCACATGGCAACCTGCAGACCCCAGGGTTTCAGTTAAATGGCCATCCTGGGGACTGCCAAGACAGGAGCTGACGTGAAAATTGAAGCAATTACCTGGATCACTCAGGCAGAAGAATTTCTGAGGCTTTTTTTCCCCCCTTGAACAATCCAGATAATTGCTTCAATTTACACTTTTTACTGGCAGTAGAGATGGGGACAGAGACTATTCTCCAGGAGTGGGCTGAATAAAAGGAGGCAGAGTGCTGGAAAATGATTCTGGAAAGCAGGGTTATCAGAAGGGTGGAAAAAATTTCACCTGCTTTGGCCTTGATTTCTATCAGGTGCAAGTCACTCAAAGCAGGACTGCTTGCTCATTGTCTGAATGATGCAGAGATTTCACCATTTTCTGTTTCATCTCAACAATGAAGCCTTGGGCTGTGCAAGTATTGTTATAAAGGTGGCAGGAGAGGCTAGTTACCTTGCAGTCAGTCTGTTTGAGGCCCTTTCCTTGCTAGCTGTGAGCTCCTCCATTCATTAGCCCTCTGAAAGCACATGCAAATCCTTGCTGTGGGGAGATCTGGCTGGGCCAGGAAGTTGAAGAGGCAAGCAGTCTGCTAGTAAATCATACTGTGAATTTAGACATCAGCTAAACCTAAGGACCATCATTCTCTGAAACAAATATTTGTTGGATAGAGTCCTCAGGATCCATTTCCCACCACTGAAAACCCACATTTGTAGAAAGACTGAAATGGTGAGTGAATTTACGGAATAACATTGATTGGGTTGTATTATGCTGGGCCTTGGAGTTAGAAAACAACATAATATTTATGTAACTTTGTTTTGAGCCAGTGATGGTGGCTCATGCCTATAATTCCAGCACCTGGGAGGAGGAGGCAAGAGTTCAAGGTCACCCTTGCCTGCATAATGAGTTTGGGGCTAACCTGGGCCACATGAGAACCTGACTTTGAAAAACCTAGGAACCAATGGGCCAACTGGGAAGGTAAAGGTGCTCACTGCACAAGACTGGCAATCTGATCCCATCCCTGGGACTCATGTGAAGGTAGAAGCAGAGAAATGACTCCTCAGAACAGTCCTCTGTCTTCACACCTCCCCCACAGTAATAGTAAATAAAACAGAAAACAACAACAACAACAACAAAAAACTGTGTGTTGTACACATATACATGTATATATACACACACATGCGTATACATACACTATTTCTAATTCCTTCTTTTCTTGCCTCGTATTTTCTTGGCATGAACAATTCTTTCAATCTTTTCACTGCCTTTTTAAAGATTTTATTTCTAAAGCATTTTCTCCTCAAATATTTCTTTTTCAATTCTTTTATACACAGAATTGTTATTTTTAGTTTCAGCAGATGGGATAAAAAAATAGACTTTTTTTTTTTTTGCAAAAATAGACTATATCTCCACCAGAATTTGTCAGCAGCAAATCTGGAATGAAAAGCAAAGAACCCTGTGCTCAAGGCTCTCTATCCATAACTTGACACCACTGTCTTCAGGTTCCTGTGTGCATTTGTTGGTTCTTGCCATCACTAGGAATGTGATGGAAATAGATCAATCATTCAGAAAATAGTGATCAAGCATGTAAATAGGACACAGTTCTCATGAGCAAACACGGAACATTTGACATGAAGAGAATGGCTATGAAGAGAAGGGAACTAGCACAAACTCAACACAAAGGGCACTGTAAGACTACCCACAGTTAGGTTTGAGTTGTAGGTGAAGATGGAGGTTTGTGTCCCACCTGGTCCCACAGCTGCTTTGCTCCAAATAAACACACAGATGCTATGTTATTAAACCATTGGCCGATGGCTAGGGCTTCTTACTGGCTAGGTCTCTCTTAACTATTAAGCCATTTCAATTAACCTAAGTATTTTCACATGGTCTTATCTTACCAGAGAAGGGTCTGGGCCTGCTACTTACTTCTTGCTCAGCTACATAGTGTCTCTTTCTGGTGGCTTCTCTCTGCCTCTCTATCCAGCATTCTCCTTGTCTGGTAGCCTTGCCTATACTTCCTGCCTGGCTATTGGCCAAATAGCGTTTCATTCATCAACCAATAAGAGAAACATATACACAGAAGGACAACTCCCATCATGGAGGAAAATGACTCCAGAAAGTGATGGAGGTGTTGTTAAGTTCTTTTATTTTAGTAAATAAAACCATCACAAAATTTGCCATTTTAAACCATCTTCAGGCCCCAACTCAGTGGCATCAAGTACATCCATAATGTTGTCCAACCATACCATCACCTAGTTTCAGAATGTTTTCATGGTTCCAATGCCATCTCCATGTTAGAACTTTTGATGGTTTCTTGGATATCTGGTATTTGGAGAGATGAGAGAAAAGTACCGGGTATGGACAGACTGGGAGCTAACTATGTGAACAGGGTCAGATGTGTGAGGGACCCAGGTCCTGAAGCACAGTGATGAAGAGAGAGGCTGGTAGACCGATGGGGACCTTCCCCCTGTCAACAGGACTTTCTTTTCTTGTTCCTTTCAGGGTCATCTTCCAGTAATTGATTTTTGTTTCTTTGTTTGTTTGTGTTTCAGACAGAGTCTCACTATATAACCTTGGTTGGTCTGGTTCTCTGTAACATCAGGCTGGCCCTGAACCATAGAGATTCATTTGCCTCTGCCTCCCAGTGCTGGGGTTAAAGGTGAGTGCCACCATGCCTGGCATCCCTTCCAGTAATAGGTTTGGGATAGATAGGTATAAGATTTGTATTCTTGCCTAAAGGAACAGCACATCTCCTCAGTGCTGTGTTCCCAAACACCATCTCAGCCCTGCTCAGCAGCATACTCTGTCTTGCCAGGAAATGATGTGGCACACAGCCTTTTGTCCTTGTCTTAGCTGTCATTCTTCCTGGCATTTTTGCTATAAGGCTGTAGGTTATAGAGTCTTAAGGGATTGAAGATAGCTAGAGGAAATTTCTTCATGGCAGTTATATGATTAGATGTGGTTTGAGGGTCCCCTAGGGTATAGATGCTGAAATTTAATCTCTGGTGTGAGTATGAGCACAGTGGGAATGTAATCATGATGTTTAAAAGTGAGGTGACCTTCAGGGTAGGGGCATCAGGATTGCCCCACTGGCTTTAGAAAAAGAGGAAGAGGGACAGGTTACACACACACACACACACACACACACACACACACACACACACACACACACACACACACTCCTCCCTATCTCTTGTCAGGTGATGCTGGGTGAACCATTAAGATTCCAATAGCAAAAAGGTCATCAACAGATACATGGCCCCTTGACATTATACCTCCACAACCTGAGCCAAAATAAGCTCCTAAAAGATGAAGTAAGCCCGCCCTAGGCCTTTGTTATAGTAATGCAAAATACCCTAATATGAGGGAAAATGTTTAGAACTGCATTCTAATTTTCATGATTCCCAGAGTCCAAAAACCAAGATCATCAACAGGACATGCAGTTCCTTGCCAATACACTCTCTCATGCATATTATTGATCATACTGAATTGGAAGTAGCAGGAAAACCAGTGCTGATCAATCAAAATACCACTTGAGCCATTTATGCTGAAACAAACAAAAATAAACAAAACCAATGTTCCTAGAAGCCACTGAAATGAAAGAAAAAAGATTCTTTTGTAACTCCTTCCTGAACAACTTCTCTCTCCAAGGACTATTCATCCACCAGCCTCACCTAGGACCCATATTTTTGTGTCACTCAGCACTCAACAGAGAAGCTTCATCTTGCAATAGATGGTTATTCACAGAGAGACCCACAGCTGGAGAACGTGCAGTGAGAGACATTGCAGCACTCAGTAATGGGATGTTTATATGAAACTCCTCCCCTCAAGGCTCAGAAATCTATGTGGAAGAGGAGAAGCAGCGTAAGAGATAGAGGTGGTGAGTGATGCCAAGGAAACACCATCTTCCATACACAGTGGGGCTGATGCACACAGGAGTTCACAGACTGTGACAGCATGCAGGAGACCTGCACCAACTCACGTCAGACAAAACCTCAGCATTGAGAAGAGGAAATGGGCACAGAGCCCCATCCATGAGGTTGATTGTAATTGCTATCTGCTGGGAGAGGGAATATCGGTTTTGTTCAATGGAGTGTCACTGGTTGTATTAACCACACCCCAGGGAAGGCCCCATGCTTAGTAGTTGGCCAACACAAAACAGGTTCCATGACTTTTTGAGTGTGCTTTATTGACTTTTTTGTCATGGTTTTAATGGGGTGGTGGTGGTGTTTGTTTCCTTATTTTTTGTTTGTTTTGCTTTTGTTTTTTGTTGTTGTTGTTGTTGTTGTTGTCTTAGTGTTCTACTGCTATGAAGAGACACCATGACACCATGACCAAGACAGCTTATAAAGGAAGACATCTAATTAACTTGATATGCAGACGTATATGTTTAAGCTGCAATCTTTCACTCCTTGTTCTCTCAGGCTCATGGCTATCTTACAAGCAATTGCATTCAGTCTAATTTTAAAAGTTCTCTCTGTAGAGAGCCACCAGTGCCATTCCCGAAGATGGTGCCGGTTTCCTGTCCATAAGCCAGCAAGGCTCGGATGTGCGATCCATGTCATGGGGTGACCGTTATGACCGTTGCAGCCTGTAACTGTTAGTAACGGACACAGCTCCTCTGCAACTGTCAGTAACGGACACAGCTCCTCTATATAAGCAAAGCCCTTTTTCCTCCTCTGGGTCTTCCCTCAACTTGCTGTAATGAGTCGCGCAATAAACATAGCTGCAGAAGAATCCTGTTGTTGAGCGTCGAGCGTCGTTCTTGCAGGCAAGGCGATAGCACTCGACATCTCTCTGTGAAAATTCAGAGCCTAAGTGTCGAAGACTCAAGCAATCTCTTTAATTGTGAGTCCTGTACAATGGTGGTCTAAGGATTTCTATTGCCATGATAAAATACTATGACAAAGAACACCTTGGGTAACTGGGAGGTGGTGGCCCACCCCTTTAGTTCCAGCACTTGGGAGGCAGAGGCAGGAGGATCTCTGCGAGTTTGAGGCCAGCCTGGTCTACTAAGCTACACAGAGAAACCCTGTCTTGAAAAGCTAAAATAAAAAGAGCACTTGGGTATAATGAGTTCAGTTCATCTTATGCTTTCATATCAAAGTCCGGGTAGGGACTCAGGGCAGCAACCTGAAGGCAGGAAATGAAGCAGAAGCTATGCATGAATGCTACTTATTGTCTTGTTCCTTTATGGCTTGCTCAGCCTGCTTTCTTATATACAACAGGACCATTTGCCCAGGGATGGCACCACCCACAATTGGATGGCCCTTCCATATCTCCACATCAATCACTAAGAAAACCACCTACAGCCTTGCCTACAGGCTAATCTTACTGAGACATTTTCTCAACTAGGTCTCCCATCTCAGATAAATTTAGCTTCTGTTAAAGAGGGCTGCTGCCTGTTTCTTTGTTAAATGACTTATATTAATAAGACTCTTCAAGGTTTGTTCATATTGTAGCACATGTCAGGATTTTCTAACTTCATCATATGAAGCATATATCTCATATGCTTCATTATATGTTTACACAGTTATCAGCGATGAACACTGGTGACTTACGTAGCTTGTGTGTGAAACACACAAACAACCAGGACAAAATATCTAGAGTAAATATTACCGTTCCAAAGGGAGGGGGTATGATGAAGGTATTCAGTTCACTTTCTTCCTTTTATTTATTTCATGGAATGGTACTGCCCAAATTAAGAGTGGGCCTTCTTCCCTCAATTAATCTAATTTAGGTCCCCCTCACAGATATGCCCAGTAGATTGTCACCTGAGTGTTTCTAGATCCTGTCCAGCTGATAATCAAAATTAGACATCAGGTATACCCTGGGGAAGGAAAACTATGGCTTCTATGGATTACCCTGGGACAGGAGAAGTAGGTGAAAGGTTGACAGGTGAAAGGTTGACAGGAGAAGGTCTGGGAGCCATCCTCTGTCTCTGGAGCCCCAGCATTATAACAAAAGACATTTTAAATAAAACATTTATTGATCTAAAGTTGAAACAGGGACAAAGAAAAAAAATCTAAAAGCCAAAACTGTGAACAAAAATCAAACTTTACACATCACCACATCACACTACTTTGTTAAAGAATAGAGTCCTGTCTCTCTTTCCCCAGCTCCTGGACACCTGCACTGCCACCACCCCATCCCTGTGAACTTGACTGTTTTAGGCATTTCACAGGAGCAGAGTCACACACACGGCATTGGTGCTCCTTCTTGTCATGGTTCTGCATCCATGACATCTCCATCTGTATGTCTTACTAGCTGCAGTGGGAGAACACTCAAGAACTGTGTGTACTAAGCTGTGGAAAGTTTTTCTTCCTGTTATTTGCTGAATAATACAGTCTAGCAACTATTTATATGATGCTTACATAGTACAGATATAAGAAGTAACCTAGAGAGCTGGTTGGTGGTGGCTCACACCTTTAATCCCAGCACTTGAGAGGCAGGTGGATCTCATTGAGTTCAATGACAGCAAGTTCTAAGACAGATAGGATTGTTACTCAGATAAGTCCTGTCTCAAAATTAACCCAGAAATCACCTAAAGTACATAGAAAGATGCGTATAGTTGGTATGTAATGCTATGCCATTTTCTATGAGAGATTTCAGCTTCCTTTTGGTATCTTCAGAGAAAGGATCCAGGAACCAACACCCATCCCACTCCACTCCCACCCACCATACAGAGGGCTGCTGCCTCTTTCTTTGTTAAATGACTTATATTAATAAGTAGACTCTTCAAGGTTTGTTCATATTGTAGCATGTGTCAGGATTTCCTAGCTTCATTATATGAAGCATATATCTCATATGCTTCATTATATGTTTACACAGTTATCAGCGATGGACACTGGTGACTTACGTTGCTATGAACACTGATGTACAAATCCCCAATTATCAATTGACTATGCTTCAAATTTTGAGGGAGCTGATACTGCTTTCACAATAGTTTTACTATTTTTACCCAAAACCCTTCCGTTTTCTTTCTCCCTCCTCCTCGTCTCCCTCTCTCTTTTCTCTCTTCCTTTCTTCCATATCATCCTACTAGGTTTTAAGTAATGCATCTTAGTGATTTTAATTTTCTGGTCTCTCAATCTTTTTGTGTGCTTACCAGTCATTTATACATCTTCTTCATAGAAAGTTATTCAATTCCTTTGGCAATTTTTATTTTAAACTTAAGTTGTTTGGTTTGGGTGTGAGTTGCATGAGTTCTCTTTATATATTTTGAATATATGATAACCTGTATCATATATATCACTCAAAAATTCTTTTGTTTCGTTTTTGTTACATTGCTTTTTGTTGTTGTTACCATTCTCTAATGCATACAAGTTTTAAGTTACATTTTATTCCTTCATTTTGTCTGTGCATGCCTCTCTCTCTCTCTCTCTCTCTCTCTGTGTGTGTGTGTGTGTGTGTGTGTGTGTGTGTACATGTGTGCCATGATGCTCCTGTGCAGGTCCAAGGATGACTCTCAGGAGTCAGTTCTCTCCTTCCCGTGTAGGTGAAAGAGGCTTGCACTCAGGTTGCTAGGCCAGGTCTGTCTTTATCCACTGAGCCATCTTGCCAGGCCCCAAAGTCCACATTTTTATGTATTTAAACTTACCAAATTTTCTCTTGTTATTCTTTGGTTGCTGTCATATTTTATTTTATATCCTACTTAACCCATATTTTTAGATACACTGAGCACTTTATTTTCTGTATTTGTCACCTGGGGTCCTTATGATGACCTTCTTGATAAGGGTTCACTCCATACACTTAGCAATTGAAGCAAATGTGATTGCTTGGTAAGTAGCAGATGGTTGAATGGGTGAATTGATGTGTGAAGAGGGAGCCCATTGACACACAGGAGGGTCTCTGTGTATCCCTGGTTATTCGTAGTTCTGAGACTCGTAAAGAAACTAGTGTATATGGAGTTCTGAGCCTCCTGTGTTGGCCCAAGGAAGTTAGCAAGAATGTCATTGTGTTGTGAAATATTACTTTAACTATAACTATGTAAATATGTGTTACATTTTTTATGTTGTAGAATATTACTTTTAACTATGGAAAGGTGTGTTACATTTATTTATGATGCATTTGTTTTATCATGTAAAAATGTGTTACTGTTTTACCTTGTCTGCCTAAGGTACCTGACTGGTCTAATAAAAAAGTTGAACAGTCAAATCTAGGCAGTAGAGGGATAGGTGGGGCTTGTTGGGAAGAGAGAAGTAGAAGGAATCTAGGCTCAAGAATGAGAAGAAAGTAGAGAATGAGGGAGAAAGAGGAGATGCCTGGGGCCAGGCCAGCCAGGCAGCCTCCAGCCAATTAGAATGGAGGAAGAGGGAAGCAGGACATATAGAAGGAAAGAAAGATAAAGAGCCCCAAGGCAAAAGTAGATGAAAAACAGGTTAAACTAAGTTATAAGAGCTAGTGGGACAAACCTGTTGACTTAAAAAATTGGTTTGATTTAGCTCATGGATCTTGAGTCTGACGAGTCTGACACTGGCACCTGCTTAGCTTCTTTCGAGGTCCACTAGCTGCTTCATACACGGACAGCCAGAAGAAATATCCATGGGAAAGATCACATAGTGAATGAAAGAGAGAACAAGGAAGGGCAGAGAGAGCTGAGCATGGTTGGTAATACACACTCCCGTGCTAACTGATGTAGTCTCACAAGACCAAGAGCTCACTCCCTTCTAATGACTCAATCACCTCTTACAGGCCTCACTCTCTCTCAACCAAAATCTGACACTGGTTTTCCAAAGGACAAGTGGTCTGTTTGTGAGACCTGCTTAATGTGAGACAGATGAGAAAGGAACATCAAAGTCCCCTGCCCCTGCCCCTACCACCACTTTAGCTGCTTCTGAGGAGAGAAAATCAAATTGCTATTGCTTACAATGGTTTAGAAACATTCACTTCAGGGGGTCCGTCTTCTCAGCTAGGCAGCAGACTTGTGTTCCTGGGTGTAATGAGTCTTTTTCTGTCCTGTCAGCCAGCTCCCAAATAACGACAGGGAGACTTCTTAATTATAAAAAAAAAAGCTCAGTCTATAGCTTAGGCTTGCTACTAACTAGTTCTTATAACTTAAATTAATGCATTTATGTTAATTTATATTGCATCATATGGTGTTATCTCCTTCCCCTCTTGGACCTCCTGTTTCCTCTCCATGTCTATTGGCTTATCTCCTCTCTTCTCCTCTTCTTTTCATTGAGTCCTCTCTGCTCAGAAATCCTGCCTATACCTTCTGCCTAGCTATTGGCCACTCAGCTTTTTATTATATCAATCACAGCAATATATTTTTACACAGTGTACAAATATGCTGCAACACTTGGGTATAACTAAATGGAAGCAACAGATATATTTCTAAAGTTAAATAGCTGATTATTTACAATTATTTATTCAACACTCAGTCAAAATATATATATAAGCTTACATACATACACACACACACACACACACACCCCAGTCACCATGTTAAAGCTTTACAAGAAATGTTGCTCTTAATTTTCTAAAATGTTCAGAGGCAACATTGCTATTCTAATGACAGAGACTAGGAAGCTGGGTCTGAAGGAAACTAAATACCTTGCCATGGATGAGAGAGGAAGGATTCAAGGTCAGGTGAAATCTTCATACAATGTGCCCCTTGCTCTGCATTCTGTGTTGCAGACAGCACAAAGGCAAGGAGGTATTCATTGTCTAGATGTAGAGATGCAGATGCAGGAGTTTGAGGCAGTGAGTAAAGACAAGCAGCCACAGGCCACCAGGGAAACTCTCCTGTAGAAGTAGTCTTAGGCTTGACAAGTTAGTGTTGGCAAAATCCAATGGGTGCCCAGTTATTGCCCAATGCATTCTTGTGGGATGTGGGAAGGCACCAGTTTTCAGGAACCTTTCTACTATGAGGCTCCTTTATGAAATTACAAAATTTCTGACTCTAGTTTCTTGTGCTAAACTAATCCCAGACCATTCATAGATCTTCCCAAACGTTGAAAACCATCTATCCTTATATTAATTGGAGAATGACAAAATGTTGGCAAGCACTTGGTTTCCTGTAGGTGGGGATGGGTCTTGAGTAAGAACAAGATAAGTACAGAGACAAGATTCCCTAAGGCAAAGTCCTAGTAGCCCACCATTAACTCTGGCTTGGCTGTTTAGCACCTTCTTGAATAAATAAGTTAGACCATTCGTATTCTAGTAAGTTCTCCATTTGCTTCGGTGGCTCTGGTAATGTTCCTATCAACTCTCATAAGGCATAAGATTCCCAAGACACTGATGGATGGGAGTAGGTCAGTCTGGCAGAGCAAATGGCCTAAACAACAAAACAAAACAAACAACTAACAAACAAAAACAAAAAGCAGGACAGTTGAATGGAAGAAGTCTCAAGAATTTTGGTACCTGTTAGATTGTAACATCAAGAGGGGGAGTTACAGGAGAAGAGGGAGCCTAAACCTATAGGGATAAATGTGATTATGGGGACTTGAGCCTGTCAAGAACTTTGGATTTGATCTTTTATATATTCTGTTCATTCTGTAGGATTCTAAATAGAATTAGAAATTGATCTGATTAGTTGTAACTGAGAGGTCTTTCTTTATTTATTTATGTCTCAAGCTGCCTTCTGATTCCAAGTATGTACCACCACACTTGGTTGAGAGGTTCCTGACTTGGGATTCAAAAGCCAGTTTCAATGTCTAAGCTCTAAAATAGCATGCTAAATATGTGGGTGTGTGGATTTTTTTTTTCTGACTTAGTGTTGCAGTGGTAAAGTCCTGGACTTTCATCGAATATGAGCTATTATGAACTACCTATCTTACCTACAAGAATTTCCAGGTATAACTGGTTTCCATGCAAATCTCGTTTCTTTCCTGTTTTCCTTAGAATTCTTGCAAAAACTACTACAGCTGTTCAGTTGTACACTGTGTTGATAAGTATTTTTCCTTTGGGATCAGGAAAAGATGTGACCTGTATTTTTATAAAGAGGTTTACAGGGGATATTAATATGGCTTCCGTTCAGTTCTTGATTTGTGCAGCCACATCAGTCCTGCAGTTCCCCAGGCGTGGGTGGGAGTGGGGGAGTATCCTCACAAATTAATCCAAGCATCCTTGCCCTTCCACCTGTAGGTAGAGTGACCTACTACAAGTCCCGGGATGCGCCGCGCTCACACCCAGGGTGGGGCGGGCTCTGCAGTGACGTCACCGTACCGAGGCGGGGCCAGGGGCGGGCCTGGAGGTGCCGGAGCGTCCTGGTGCTGATGCAGGATGGCTGAGCGCCCCGGCGCCCGGGAGGTCTAAGCCGGGCAGGGATCGCTCCCTGCGCATCGCCTAGTCCGCCCGCCGCGTGGTCGCGGGCAGGTGGGCCAGGGCGCAGGACCCGGCTGCAGGTCAGCAGCAGGGGGGTGGGGGGGGACTAACTAATAGGCTGCTCTCCTTCCCGGTGGCGGAGCTGCCCTGCTGTCCAGCGCAGGCTCGCGATGACCTGCTGAGAAGCTGCGGGAGGCTGCGGGAGGCGGCCTAGCTGCGGGCAGCGGTTGGTTCGCGGCCTCCTTGCTGGCTGCCAGCCCGGCCCCCCACCCATCCCCTCATCCCCTCCTGCAGCGTCCCGAGATGGCGGATCCAGCCGAATGCAGCATCAAAGTGATGTGCCGGTTCCGGCCCCTCAACGAAGCGGAGATCCTCCGCGGGGACAAATTCATCCCCAAATTCAAAGGCGAGGAGACGGTGGTGATCGGGGTAAGTGGCCTTGGTGTCTCGCCCCTTCCTCTGGCTTTGCACCATAGAAATCTTCCTGGCGCCCCCTTGGACATCCCTGCGGGGCTGGGCTCGGGGGTGGATCCTACTAGAGCCCTTGGCGGGTGACTCCCTCTCGGCGGTGGTAGCACCGGGCGGCGGGGGTGTGCGAGGTCCGCCATTGTTCGTGGGTGGGGGCTCGGGTGGGCCTATTGTTCCCACGCCCGCCTCCGCGTGGGCAGTGTTTCGGGTTGCCCAGCAAGTCGGGATGCCCAGGCCTTGGTCGAAAGTATAAGCTCTACAACCACAAATGCATCCAGGCTAAGATTTGTCTTGAGACCTTAACCAAAAATGTAGGGAGGCAAGGTGCAAGAAAAACAAAATCCTCGCCTAGGCCTTGTATAGTCGGTTTCACCTTGCTCCCCGTGTGGAAGGTGAGGGGTGCTCTTGGTATCCCTGGGAGGTCTCTTCTGTCTTTTGCTTCCTATCACCCCAAATTGTCCTAGATTTGAGCTTTATCTGCTGGATGCCCCTGTTCCCCCCAGATCCTCTCTTCTGAGTGTCCACACACAGTGTGATAGGTTTCGATCTGGGTGGAGGGGAGACTGTCCAATATTCTGGAATAGGGAGTCTCTAAATACACCCTCTATGTCAAGATCAGAAGTTACTTTAGCATATCCAGGGTCTCCTCTTTGGTCACCCCCCTCCCCCAAGTGTGTATTCCCAACTTAGCTCTGTCCCTGCAGTCTGGCTGCTGGAAGGGAGAGGGAATACTAATGGCTTATAGTTCTTAATGGAATATACCAAATGAAATAAACTAGTCTTGTCCCCACCCCTTTTCTTAGTCTGCTCTCCCTAGAGTGTGTGGCCCACGGTGCCCTCTTTGTATTCGAGCCTCGTGGGAAGGGACTGAGTTAATGCGAGCCTCTAGGTCCCCGCTGATACGTTCCTGGCAGCCCGCTCAAGGCTGCTGATGCAGCCTTCCTGACTCCAGCATTGATTAAGTGATGTCATCTCCATCACTGAGCATGCTCGGACTCCCACCCTCCCCCCATTCCCCCAGTGACTCCAGTACTGTTGTATTTAGGTCAAGTGATTGACAGGTGACAGTTTTCTGAGAGTATAGCTAGTGAACACCCAGCCCTTTCCAAGTGTGAGGCCTGCGTTTCTCTACCTAGGCTGCCCCAGCATCTTTGGCAAGGTTGTCCTATGCAGTCACTGCAAAGAGACTTTGGACAAGCAGGTGCTAGTTGTACTGGTAGACGGGTATTTTCCTGTGTAGGGGATTAGAATCCAAGCCCTGGCCTGGGGACTTCATCTTGAATCTTGCTTAAGAAGGCACCTTTCCCCCACCTGCAGAGCATGACCCCCTTTTCTCCCGGTTTTCACAGTTAAAGGAAAATGCAGACCTCTGAATGCTGTGTGCATGGAGAGTCATTCATTCTGATACCTGATCTATGAGGGTAGGAAAGGGATTTTCTTTTCCTTTGCTTAGAGTTAACATTCAGAAAAGATGTGTGCTACAATTACTGATGAGGAAATTCTATACTTAATGGCATATATGGGCTAGTGATATATCCATGGCAGCCTGGAGCTAGGGTTACAGTTTCAAGCAGGAGATCTCATGATAGTCTGATCTGTTGTTTCTTGAGTGAGGCGTGGTTCAAGTACAGTGGCAGTTGCTAGGTACTTCTAGTCCCTCCCTCTTGGCTTGTAACAATTTTTAAAGTAACCATTGTTTCAGCCACTGAAAATGTTCTGGCGACCTTGGGTTTTGTTTTTCTTCTCCTGAAGTTCTTCCCATACCTTCTTCTCCCCCACTTTTGTATTCTTCTATGAGGATCAGTGAAGTAGAGTAATAAATCCTCTTAGTTGTGTAAGCAGAGATTAATTTTAGTTCTCTGCTTACTATCAGTCTGTGCTTATTCCCTGCCTAAATGTACACATAAAATACTAAGTTAATACAACCAGATACGGAAAAAAACTAACAGAAAGTTATGAATGTGAACATACATCCTGCACTTCAATTTTAAGGTTTTTTTCTTTTTTTACTCATCCTACTATATTTCTTTAATTAATGAATGCTTTTTTAAAGATAATTACTGAAATAAAGCATCATATAGAGAAGTATTATCAATTAGCTTGATGGCTTTTCAAAGTATGAGCTCCCAATAACCATCTTTCAGACTAAGAAACAGGCATTTTCAAAACCTTAGAGGTTTGTCTATTGTCACCTTCAATCCCCCAAACTCCAGGGCAAGGGTTATTCTCATTTCAATACCACATATAAATTTTGCTTGTTTTTCTTTGCAGTGGCTTTTCTGTTGTGTTTCTGGCAACCAACATTACAATGTTATGCTTGCCAAATTGGTCTTATTTGCAATGGTATTCCACCAGATTAATATACCTAAATTTATTTATTTCTTAGATTAAAAAAAAAAAAAAGAGGGTCTAGCTTTGTAGCCCAGGCTGGCTTTACCTTCATGATCCCCCTGCTTTAGGACCCACAATACTACACATGTGTGCCACCAAGCCCTTCGAAGCTGTTGGGAGACATAGTTGGTCTGCTTCCACTTGGGGCTAGCCTGGGTGGTGAATATTTCTTTGTGCATCTTTTGGTTCATGAGCATATAGAACAGACCACTCTCAGATTTGTGTTGAGATTTGTGTTGACTTGGGACCCTTCTCATTCCTAATTATTAATGTAGATGTAAATACAGTCTGGCAATGTGTATGACAGCAGCATAACCCAGTCATACATAGAAATGGCCTCAGTGGATACATGGTCTAAAAAACCTAGAACTGAGAGCCACCCAGAAGTGTCACTTTTACTCTCAGCAGACACAAAGGAGGACATTTGGTGGAGTTAGCTCTTAGTTCAAGGTCAGAAACCTGAAGTTCTTAGTTTTGAAGCAGAGATCATTTTTCCCTCCTTTAAAATCCTGTTCAGTTCTTATAGTGTGCACATTAAGAGAGAAAGACTTTCAGGTGGAATTTCTAGGTTTCTCCTTTAGGGAAATGCAGTCTTGGAGGAGTGCCCTTCCTGCTTTGTGTTTGAAGCTTCTATGAAACCTTCCCCTCAACTTCTCCAGCCATAAACAGCCTCTTTTTACTTTGACCTAATAGTACTGTGTTCATTACCTTTCTGTTGCTGCAACAGAATGCCATAACCAAAACCTTCTGGGAGAATTTATTTGGACCTATGGTTCCAGAGGGAAAGTCTACAATGGCAGGGGAGGCAGGGCATCAGGCAGCCAGAGCAAGAAGCTTAGCTAGTACATCCCCACCTGCCAACTTAGGCACAGGGCAAACTGAAAGTAGGAGTGAGGCTCCAACTAACTCTCAGAGCCAGTCCCCAGTGATTGCCTTGTCCAGCAACGTTGCCCCTCCAGAAAGTTCCTAACCTCTTCAAACATCACTACCATCCAGAGACCAAGTGTTCAAATGCATGAGCCGACTGGGGACATTTCTTATTTAAATCATCACAGACATGTTTGTTTTGTATAGGATCTCACATGTTTCCCTTTATACTATTGTTAATTCAGTTATATATCTAGTGATATTGTCAGCTACTCTAGGGATAAGGACCACCCAGGTTTTGCTCCTTTGTACTTTCTAGGGCCTTGTCCATAGATGATATTGCAATATTTACTGTCTGTTTGTTAGTCTGGAAAGCTTTAATATTTTCTTTTTCTTGTGAGTGTGTGTGTGTAAACATGTATGTGTACTTGTGTGGAGGCCGAAGGTTGACACTGAGATGCCATCTTCACCTTCTTTCCATTTGTTTTTTGAGACACGGTCTCTCACTGAACCTGGAGTTTGCCAATGGGGCAAGGCAGGCTGGCCACTGAGAGCCCGGAATATGCTTGCCTTTGATTATCCCTGGTCCTGGAAATACAAGTGCATCCCCTTACACTGGGCTTCTTATGTGGGTACTAGGGGTTTAACTTGGGTCTTCATGCACTCCAGTTTCTACTTTGATTTAGTAACTTACTGAATTGATTTTATAGACAGCAGGATGTGGAAAATAGTTAAACAATTTCAAGTGCCATTCCCCTATAAAAAGAACTTTATAAGAGAACATTAATTAAACACAAAGGGCTAAAAATTTAGATGAAAAATGCTGTCTTCAGCTTGTTGAAAAATTGGAGAGTACTGTCACTGATGATGAGCCAGAGTAGGAGTGGAGGACTTATGGTTAGTAAGGAAACTGTTTCTTGTTCCATATTAATTATTCAAAGAAAATTATCAGATTTATAAGATTTCTCAGATGACACCTTCATTAGCTGCTAAAATCCTGGTGAATCATCCATTACTGAGGGCTCTGCCTCTTGGTTGTGAATGTCTGTGTTAATGGAAGGTCTCTGTCTTGGCCAGTTCTGAATGGTTCTTTACTGTGGCCCTTCCTACCTCAGTTTCTTCTTGTTGGGTGTTTCTGTTTGCAGCCCTGAGATCGTTGGCCTTTATTGAGACTGTGCAAGCTTTGAGAGTCACACAGTTTGAGAGCCACAAACCTTGAACTGGCCACTGGTGAGGAAAGTGACCTGGGGACTTGGGAGCTTGGCGTTAGTTTTCCACAGTGGATAGACAGAAAAGGAAGACACCTGACAGACTGCAGATCCAGGTGTGAAGAAATGAGCTTTTCATTTGGTCCACTCTATTTACTGATCTTTCAAAGTAAGCATTAAAAAAATTAAGCACTAGAAATTTCTTAAGAGTGTAGTTCTAATGGTTTGGAAAACAGTGTTTGATAACTCTTACATTAGGTTTCTATTGCTTCAGTAATAAGTTGCCATAAGTTTAGAGGGTTAGTACAGCCCAGATTAATTTTGTCAGTTTACACAAGTCAGAAGCCCAGTAGGCTGGCTGTTTTCTCTGTTTTGAGTCTCTAAGGGTCTAAACCCAGGTGCTGATGGGGTTTTGCTCTTTCTAGGGGATCAAGGGGGGAAGCCAAGGTAGCTCTGCTACATTGGTGGCAAAACTCGGTGGTTTGTAGGCCCACTCCCTGATCATCTGAGGTCTTCTTATCCTATTGTTAGATTATTAGCAAGCTTAATTCCATGTACATTCCATTTATCATGTAACACTAACATATAATTGGGCTAGTGAGTGTGGACATTGTTGAGGAAAATTAATCTGAATAACATACAATATCATCCTAAGATATAAAATATTTTCATCTCTCAGAAAACAATACAATACCACATGGGAGTGCACACATACACACACACACACACACACACACACACACACACACACACACACACCAAAACCAGACAATAATTCTCTATTCACCCTTCCAGCTGACACTCATTATTTTCCTTCTCTGTAATTTTGCTTTTCCCAGTTTGTCATAAAATGTTAAATATGTTTTTGAGCCTGGGTTTTTTCACATAGCAACTCTTTGTGATTTACTTGGTGTTGGATATATCCACATATAAATAGGTTTGTTGCTATTTTGCATAATATTTTTCCATTGTATGTATGGACATACCACAACCACAGTGCTTATCCACTAATTTTTCTGAAGGGCATTTGGATTGTTTCCAATTGGTATGATTATGAAGAAAGTTACTATAAGCTATTGCATATAGATTTTATGTGAGCATACATTTTTGTTTCTCTTGGTTGAATGCCCAGAAGTGGGATTGCTGTATCATTTGGTAACTATATGTTTAACTCTATAAGAAACTGCCAAAGTCTTTTTCAAAGTGGTTGGACCATTTTTGCATTCTTATCTAAAAGCAGTAACATTTTAAGCCAAAGTTTAAAATAGCTTAGTCAGTCACTTAAGTGTGTGCTAAACTAGTAGTGTTTCAATGTATCAGCCCTTCATCCCCTGTGCCCAAAAATCAGAGGTGTTTCTCAATCCTGAAAGTAGATTAGTAATTTTTTCTAAAAATGCCATCAAATATTGGAGTGCATGAACTCAAGGGAGTAGAGTAGTTACAAGTTGACACATACTCCATATACTACTATAGTACTTACCATTCCCAGGGAGGCATACAGTTGGTGCTTCATAAATGAAGAGGTGTGTAGAGGCAGCTGGACAGTCAGGAAAAACTGGGTATGGATTTCCCAGGTAGTGGTGACACTTTTTCCAAGTGACTTTACTATGCTGAGCCTCATATTAAAAGTGTGTGTGTGGAGAATTATATAATGGGGTCATTAGTCTAAAATGAACTGGTCATTGTCTGGCAAGAAGAAAATAATCCAGCATTAATTATCTCCTAGGTTTCCCATCCCCTTGTACATCCCCTACCCCTTTCCAGAGATGTATTTGTTCATACAGATACTAGACTTACTCTGGCTATCCTCTGAGCATCTTTTTGCATTTCTTAGGCATCCGTTCGCCCCTTTCTCCTGCTTGAACAGCCACTCTTCATCTAATTTGTGACCAAAGCTCATGTTCCATGTAGGTATAGGTTTTATTAGCTGGTTCTTTATCTGAAAAAGTCATGCCCAAGACTGAATGTGTGTGTGTCTTCTCCCCACTGCATTAGAAGTTTCTGGAGGCAGAAGTTGTTTGTTTTAATCATTTCTGTCTGCTTTACTGTAGATAGTATAGTCACTTCATAAATGTATTCCGACTGAAGGTTGTTCTTTTCCCCTGCTTGGCAGCAAGTCTGCATAAATGCTGATTTCTGTATTTCTTAAAATAACTTGGGAATCGCTGGAGATATTCCTTTCCCTCTACCTGCACTCATATGGTCCATCTCTTCATGTTAATGTTTTCCACTCTCAACCCCCCTCTCCATTTAAAGTTTGAGCCCTCCCCTACTCTTGTTTCCCCTGTGGGTCATGCCTCATATTTTTCACCTGTGTCTCCTTATTAAAAAAAAAAAAAAAAAAAAAAAAACAAAGGCCTGCTCCCAACTCCCAAATGGTTTCTCTTGAGGAACAAAAAAAAAAAAAAAAAAAAAAAGCTCCCTTGATAGATCCAATTCCATATTTTATTTCTTCCTTTTTTAAAACAAACAAACAAGGCTCCCCATTTCCCCTCTTACTGTATAGCAACCAAATTTCTTGTGCTAGAAAGTGTTGCACACATATTTGCGATCATTTGTAAATATGGAGCGACTGGGAGAGAACAGTTGAAATCCATTCTAGCATCTCCCAACCCCAAACATGTGAGGTCAGCCTGGGAGGGATGCCCAGATCTGCTGCTTCTTAGCTTGGGAATTGGCTGGCCTGTACTTACTGAGTTTTGGCTTCCTCATTTGGAAGACAGTGATGGTCCCTTCTGGGGTGGCATGATGTGAACTGCCCAATTCACAGACTCAGCCGCAGGTGTACAACTGGTATTGAGAAATCATTCTCTACGGGTGCCAACTAGTGGCTGTTTCTCTATACTCCTGTGGGACTGACTCCCCTTGGGAAAGCCCAGGTCTTTCAGAGGTTCCTGGTGACCGCAGGATGAACCCGATGATTCTATGAGGCATTTGGGACCTTCTGTACTCGAGTCTGCCCACTTCCCTAGCCTACCCCTTACATGTTTCAGCTGTGTTGTGTCATACCTGGCCCAGTGCCCCTCCCCTGCACCCAGCTCCTCACACCTTCATGCCCCAGAGACAGTCCCTAAAGCTTCCCTGCATGGCTTCCCTTTCTGTTTCTGCTCCTTCAGTACTGCTCCGGGACTCTCTAGTCCTCCTTTTCTATTCTTACAGGCGAGGTATATTCTCCCAGCCAAGCCCAATGGATACTTTTATCCCATTATGCTGAAAACCCTGTGAAGGCAAGGAAAACAGAGCCCACTCACTCTGTTTTCAAGGCCTGGAATCATGCCTGGAACACAGTATTGTTTAGTGTAAGGTGTCTGTGGAAAGGCAGGCCTTCTTCCAATTGGTGCCTGCGTTTGTTTGCTTGGGGGGCACAGCCCTGACTTCTTGGAAACATATCTTTCCTGCCCTAGGTACTTTCATGGTTTTGTTTTCATTGTAAAGGAGACAGCTGTTCTCTGACCTAGGTGTGGTGGTGTCTATGTGTAATCCCAGAACATAAGAGGCTGAGGCAGGAACATCTCCAGCCTGAGCTACATACTGAGATTCTATGGCAAAAGGGGAAAAATAGCTTTTAATAGTTTGGGGATTACTTTTAAAATATAAGCTCATTGAAAAAAATTCAGATCATGAAAATCACAAAGACAGCAAAAATACTTCGTTGTTACTGACAAGGAATACCAGTGAACATTTCTACTCCTTACTGTTTCTGCCATGTGCACTTTGTTTTAAAACAGATTCTGCTATAGGGTATGTTATAGAACCCAGCTTGCTAAGGGGCACACTTTAGGCATTTGCATTTTGGTGATTGTTTACAATTTCATCAATTATTTAACTGCTTCATTCAGAGGAACATTTGGAACTTTCTCTGTTTTTCACCCATTATAAACAGATATTATTCACCTCAACCCACCAGACTTCTTTGTGAATTTGCCAAATTACTTTGGTAAAGTGCATTTTTAGAATTGAGATTGTGGGATGGAGGTTAGCTACAATTCTAGGGCATCCATGATCCGGAGAGGAAGCGATTTAGAGATGGGGAATTGTCCTGTGTTTTATAGTCTCGCTTCTTGGCTTGCCCTGTGGAATTGCTGCCAGTTTGTTTCATCAGGCAGTCTGGTCTGTGCTAAATTAAATTCTTACTGAGAGTGTGTCTTCGTCATGCACTGTTAACCCCTAGATCCAGAGCGTGGCGATGCCTTCAGACTCTCAATGTAAACCATAGGGTTTCGTAGGCAGTCTCCTGTCATTTTCAATATCCCAGAGGATGTTGTTTCTTCCGGGTGATCAAAAGCTAAATCTTTCTCTTGAGAGAGAGACAAAGAAACAGGGGCAGAGATTGTAGTTTTAAAGAGAAATAGGATGAAGTACCCTGTCTTCTTGTGTTGACATTGAATGGCCTGTGATAGCCTAGGGAGGTGTAGTGCTGAGTAGGGACCAAATAGCCCTCTTAGAAAGGCTCTTGGAAGAGGATGTTAGTTTCTTTTTCCCTGATTCCTACTCTTAAAAAAAAGAAAGAAAAAAGTAAAAATTCAATTGTACACCAGATCTGAAAGAATAAAAAGACACACTCCCATGTGCTTGACCAGTTAAGACTATCATCACCAAATAGCCAATCCTGCCCCCCCACCCCGCCCCATTGTCTCCTAACCATCCCCATACTTGATAAATTCCTTTATAGAGAAAGCAAACTCTTATACTTCATGTCATTTGGGGAAACTTCAGTTTATCTCTCTAAAGGTATTTTTGATCTGCTGGTACTCTCTTCCACTGGGAAGAGAGAAATGTTCACCTTGAAACAACAGAAGGGGGGCTATACAGGGACAGAGCCATTGTGGAGACAGGAACATGCACACAGTAACAAAGGCTGATCAAGATTCCAGACTCCAACCCTGCCAACAGTGCCCATGTTCTCATTCTCATTATCCGTTTTTTTTTTTTTTTTTTTTTCTTTTGGTTTTCCCTGTGTAGCTTTGGGGTCTGTCCTGGAACTTGCTCTTATAGACCAAGCTGGCCTCGAACTCAGAGATCCTCCTGCTTCTGCCTCCCAAGTGCTGGGACTAAAGGCATGCACCACCAACACCTTGCCTCATTATCCTTTTTAATCAAGCATGGCTGATGGCTTTGCCATCAGGAGGAACTTGACAAAGCTCCATATTCGATGACTTTGCCTTGCTGCTACACTCCCTGGCTCGAGTCAGCTTGTGGACATGCCAGGGACAGGCATACTATTTTTCTCCCAACCACAGTCCTCAGCCTTGTTTGATCAAGGATTTGGAGAGGTTCTTTGAGGCGTGTTTGGGAGATTTTCATCTTATCTTTTCATCCTTGGTGCAAGTTGAATATTGGGAAACACATCTTCAGGGGAGGAAGGGAGTGTGTGAGAACAAAATTTGTTGCAGCTCCTAAGGAAAAGAGTTCAGAAGTTTCTGCTTTCTCATTAAAAGAGGAGAGAAATGGAGAAAAACAGAAACAAAAAATCCAGGGAATCGGTATTTTAACACCTTGCAGGGTAAGTTCTGAGGAGCTACAGACCCATAACATTACTTTAGAAGTGTGCTCTGTAGAGATCTTGGCCACACAGCTCTGGACTGACAAGCCTTAGGGACCTTTTCCTTCCGCAGACTCCCTCATAGGGCTTCACTCCAGTTTCCTGCTCGCCCTCGGCCTCCTGAGGAGCCCGGAGCTGTCTGCTTCATTCTCTGGGGAGGTTGTAGTGTAGTTTTCTCAAAACCTGTCTGGAACCTTGCTCCTCAGAGCTTATTGATTCCCTCCTAGGAACTGGGGCAAATAACCTCTCCCTCTGACATCAGAGACCTTGGAGAGCTATGGGGGAAGGGACTTTATTTCCCTCAAAGCTGTCCCTACCCCAAAGGGAGGGACAGATGCCAGTCTCACTGTCTAGACCTCTGTTAGACTTGGTTTCTGATGGAGATGGAATAGGATCCTGAATCAGTACTTCCTGTGTTTGACCACTATAGTAACCTGAGGTAAATTGGCCTCTGCAGAGTCTAGCTTCTTGGGCTGGCCACCAGGGCTGATCCTCAGTCCTCATTACAGGTGGCTGAGTAGCTCACAGATTGCAGTCCCAGCTGAATCAGTCTCAAGTTCATGTAGGCTCGGCAGCAGGGGTGTAGGGTGGTGTGGTGGGGGGTGTGTAGAAAAGAGTATAAGCTTTCTCACTCGCCCTGGGTTAGGCCCTGTGTTGGGATGGTGGGTGCTGATGCCTACCTATGCCATGATGAACACTGTGTGTGTCACAGGATTCCTGTGTGGGACACACCCAATGGAAGGGTGGCCAAGTAAAGGAGCAGCTGGATTTTGGAGGAGACTGTGGTATTCTGGGGTCTCTGGTGCTAATGTAATCCTGATCCCATTAAATAAGTTCATGTTTGTAATGTATGTGAGAGAAGCATTAGCTTCAGAAGAAAAATGTGTAGCTCTCTGGAAAGTGCTGAACATTAAAGTAGCTCAGAACAACATCCGAAGTACTCTGTGCTCGACCAAAAGCATTTGCATGTACGTGCACTCACTAAATTTCCATGGTAAACATGGCTGTGAATCTGCTTCAAGATTTTTCTCTATACATTTTCTCATTTAGATTTGTTCAAAAACATTTGCAAAGGGGACAATAGATACCCGTTTGTCACTTCCTAGCCCTGGTGGGGTAGAGGCATGTGGGTTCTGGCACTCCCTGGGGTGCTAGTCTAGCTGAATCCTGTGACTCCAGGCTCAGGAAAAGGACTGTCTCAGAAAGTATGGCGAGAGCTGTGAAGGAAGGTACCCTGATATGCTCTCTGGTTTCTACACACACAAGCAAGTTCGTGTAACTGCCCCACCCCAGTTCCCTCCCCCAAAACTGCCTAAAACAGATATAAACGGTACCAAATAGATTGTGGAGAATTTGTCATCAAATACATTATTGTCACTCCCAAAATGTTTCCTTTTGAAAGATGTATTCTGTGCATTGTAACATTTCTTTGGAATTCCCCTCTCAGCTGCCCAGTCTGGTGGCCACTGTTCACATTTGTCTATTGAGCAACTTGAAATATAATCCATCTGAGTTAGGGTGTTTAGTAGTTGCAATATATGCACCAGACATGGAAGACTCAGTATCAAAAAAACACAATAAAGCTGTCATACCCCCCCAAACAAAACAACAAACAAAAACCTGCAGTAAAAGGCATCATTAACACGGATAAGATCCATTACATATTGCAGGGATATTTTGGATGGCGCCTGTTTGACTTCGTGTTTTGCTTTTTGAAGATGTGACTACTAGCCCCCAAGTGCAGTTTTAAATTTCATAGTGGTCGCATCTTCATAAAGCAAACTCGACAACTTCCCTAGCATTTCAGGGACTTTACATTCATTGCCTGTAGTTCCAGTCTAGTGTACTGAGGGCCTACTGAGTGCTCAGCTCCATCAAACATCCTGAGCTCTGCCATCAGCCGGAGGGAAAAATGAACCTTGTAAATAACTGTCCACAGAGAAGTGGAAGCCAAGCCTTGTTGACATAGAGAAAACACATCTGGTTCTGTTGGGGACAGCGGGCTGAAGGACCCTTCATCCATTGCCTTGAGGAACCCACTCTGTAAGTGTAAACTGGCCTCCTATTACTTTGTGGTTCTCCGCAACTACTTTCTATGTTTCAGTTTGTAATACTGCTGAGGAGAGGTGTGAGCCAGGTGTGTGTTGGCCTGGGCCTTCCCTTTCCTATTTTTCTGTGTCCCTTCCCTTTCCCTGTGCAAATACCAGGACATTGAGGGTTATCTTTGAGAACCCCTGGGCACAGCAGCCCCACTCTGCCCCTGTTAAGGACAAGACTTCTGGGGACTGGTGGCTAGTGAATGAAAACAAGAGCACCAAAAGGTGTCTGGATTCCGTGGATTCTGGGAAATGCCTCCTTGCTTCCTGGTGTTGTGGTCAGCCCTAAAGCCATCCTAGGGCCCCACCCATGGCCCTGCAGCTCCTGAGTTTGGAGAGCCTGTGTCACCTCCCCTGGAGATTTGCTTTCAATTTCCAGGCAAGAAACACCACAGTGACTGCAAATCTGCTACTTACCTTCTGTCACTGGTGTAGGAATGATGAGATCTTTTGTCCTGGAAATGCATTTTCCATTAGCATGGTGACTTCTAATGAGACCACTCTGCCTAATGGGACAAAAGCAGCCATTAGGATGTGGAGAAGTCAGAGCTGAAGCTGTAGTGGGAAGCCAAGGAAACTACCTTTGTCACTCTCAGGTGCCTTTGTGCATCTGTGGAAGAGATTGCCTTCAGTAAAGAAGGCCAAGCAGCTCTTTGCAGGCATTTAATTCAGTGCTGAAAATCTGCCCCTCCCCCCAGGTCCCTGGTATCTGAATCAATGCAGGATTGATTGATAGTCTTTGTAAATGGTGGAAGCAGGCATTACCACAAAGAAACTACCCAAATCACCACATATCTGCCATTATTTAATATTCCTACCCTCCCATCTCTTGTTTGTTGGTAATTGTTAAAAACAACATATATCCAGTGAGGGGTATACATGTAGCCCTGCCCCTTTTCTTCTTGCTTACCTAATGTTATCTGAGGGCTTTCCCTCAGATATCCTCAGAATGCTACCTTTTGTGATTGCTTAATGCCTATTGGGCTGGCATAGCAATTTGCTAACCCATCTTTTCCATTTTTGACGCTGAGAACTCCTTCTTGCATTTACCTTCGATCCTAGTTGGTGAGTGTCTCTATGCATGGAGCTGTTTTCATTAGTTCCATTATTTCTAGAGAATGTATTGACCAGAAGCAGATTTCCTTGGTCCCATGCTGTGGCTGCTTAAATCTGATCCTATTAAATACCAGCCTGTTGTTTTCCACAAAGACTCTACTGATTCCTGCAGCCTTCAGGGATGGGTGACTGGCCCATCTGGCAGCAAATCCATTTCTAAAGTAAAGGAACTGAATCATTTGAAAGGATGATTATATAGTTTCAGTATAGCAGTGGTCTAATGAAAATCCGTAGAGCTTTCCCTCCTGGTCTTTGCTCTGATGTAGGTGAGCTTTAAATCAATGGTATAACTCTCCAGCAAACTGTCTTTAAAATTTTGCAATATTTACTGCTTGTGAACCTTCCCAGAGTCAGGTGTGTGTGTGTGTGTGTGTGTGTGTGTGTGTGTGTGTGTGTGTCCATCTGTCCAACCTGGCAATATGAAAGGACAGATTTGGGAGCATCACTATACTGTAGCCCCAACATCCAATGACTGACAGAAGAACTGAGTGAAGGTGATGATTTATGTTTGGAATGACTTCAAGGCCCTTCTCACAAGTGATTATTTCTCTTGTTGCATGGGATGAGCATTAGCCTGTATACAGCAGCACCTGCCTGAGTGTGCTTTGGCTAGATGGCCTGGTTGTGATGGGTGGGCTGCAGTGGGAATTCATCTTTTTGGGAGGTGGTGTCACACTACACAGAAGAAATAACTTCACAGTTTGAAGGTTATATGTCATCCAGGGATACATCACCCTGGTTCTGGAAGAGATAGTACACTAGGTTCATCTTCTAGTCGGTGCCACTGGCAAGCCCTGATCTGCAAAGGCAGCCAGAACCGAGTTGAGCTGCATAAATGAAAAGAGGAGGTTCAGGCCAGTGCAGAGAGTAGAGGGTATGAACCATTGCCTATGGTTCCTCCCGGGTACCTTGATTTTTCTTCCTTCCTTCCTTTCTTTTTTCCAGAATACTGTTTTCTATGGCATGGTTCAGTCACTTAACACCAGAAATCCTTCTCGGTGTCCTTAACTATCGCATTGAGTATATTCACTTAAAGTAATTGGTTTGTGAAATGTTACCTATGCCTTTGGTAAAATCATTACTTTAAAATTTAGTAAGTGAAGACACAGGCATTGCATATAAACCAAGTGGTGCTGAAGGAGATAAAGAGAAAAGAAGGATGTAGTAAGCATTTTGCAGGGAGGAAAGGAGGGCAGCTGATCACTCTGTGTGCAAAAGCCAGCAGAGCACCCGGTGGCTACACATGCCTCCACACCGGGTGTGGAAGAAGCAGTAATACACTCAGGCTGTGAGCTCTTCAGTGACTTGAAATGAAATTTGACTCAGCCTACTTGCTTCACTGCTGTGGCCTGTGACTGGGTTAGAAATACTCCCTCAAGACATTTCCTCAGTGCTGCCTCTCTTGGCCCCTTTTAGGTTCCCAGGGAGGAGGATACAATTAATATTTGCTTTCCACAGTTTTATGGCTAATGGTGTAATATAAAACATCCATTTCTCATCAATCCCAAGTGACTTTCAACTGTTAGAGGCCCTTGACCTGATGACAAAAGGGATGAACAAACCACATTAAATGCGAGCAGTTGAGGGATCAGCTTGTTCTTTTTACAGGATACTTTATATAGATCACCACATTTCAAGTGCATAACTTAGTCACACTCCCCATGATGTTTTGTTCTTGGTGTAAATGTCCCTGGGAGGTTTCTGCATTGTGGCTGAGATTTATCCAGCTTGGAATAAGGCATATGCTGTGGCTTCTCAGTGTAAATAGTAGTTTCAGATTATATTTGTTGTCCTTTCCTATTATTGTTAATATTTTTTTTTAAACTGGGGATTAAACCCATGGTCTTGCTCATTTTAGATAAATGCTTTTCCACTGAGGGAAGGCAGAATTTCTCCTTCTTCTTCTTCTTCTTCTTCTTCTTCTTCTTCTTCTTCTTCTTCTTCTTCTTCTTCTTCTTCTTCTTCTTCTTCTTTTTGGGGTGTCTGTGTGTGTATACACATGGACCCACATACATTTCCTTGTTCCTGGAACACAAACACACACACACACACACACACGCAATACCATTGACACTGAATAGTTTATTGAAGATGAAACACCTTTAAGATATGACAGATTTGGCAAAGTGGTTTCATTTTTCAGGGAATAAAAAAATTCTTTTAAACTGAATACACTCTTTGTTTTGAACTGGATGTGTTCAGATTCGTTAAGCACAGAAGATGATTGCTCTGAAATTATTTCTTTTTCTACTAAAACCTGGAGTCCACGTACAAAATATTCCTCTATGGTTTGCAACTTACTAATCTTAAAAAAAATTATTTTAATTTCGAGCTGGGCATTGGTGGTGCATGCCTTTAATCCCAGCACTTGGGAGGCAGAGGCAGGTGGATTTCTGTGAATTCAAGGCCAACCTGGTCTACAGAGGGAGTTCCAGAACAGGCTCCAAAGTAATACAGAGAAACCCTGTCTCAAAATAAAATTATTTTAATTCCAACTGAAGGCTGATATCATAAAAGAAGATGAAACCAAGAAGTGGTAGATTGAAGACATTAATATAAATGAATCACACTTAAAATTCTATTGATAGTCTTCTGCTCTGAAAGGAAAATGTCTGCAATTTACCTAAATTGCCTTGAAAAGAAAAGAAATAAGAAACTTCCTTCTTTAGATGTCTGCTCCCCTGTGTTTTCCTAATCACCAGGCAGCAGAGCTATTGAACAACTGTTCTAACCCCCAGCTATTATTTTCATTGCCAAGAAGTGTGTGCTGACTCCAGCTAACCCTTACATTTTAAATGAGCACACACACACACACACACACACACACACACACACACACACACACACACACATTCAATCTGACCCACAAAAGTCTGACATTCAAAGCGGTTTCTAGACCATCTAATATGTATTTTTAAAGGCTGGCTTGCCCTAGCTTGCTTATTCCAGGAAACAGAAGTGACAGAGAGTAGAGAAGGGGCTACAGAAAGTGTCAGTGATCACAGACAGTGTATTTACTTGCGTTTTTTATTTTATGTATGTGCATGTGTGTGTCTTTCTCTCATGTACTTGTGTCTGCAGGTGTCCAGGGAGGACAGGAGTGGAAGTTGCAGGTGGCTATGAGCAGAACTTGAGGCCCTGCAAGCATTCTTAACCACTGAGCCTCTCTCTAAGTCTGTTTTACTTGCTTTAGTTTTCTTTTTATTTCATTTATAAAATATTCTTTAGGATCAATAAACATATTCATGAGAGTAAAATTTGGAAAGTAGAAATGCCCTCATATTGTCCCTGATTAACCATCTTATGTGGGTTAAATTATTCCAACACCTTGTTTATTAATTCAATTCTAGAATATGATATGTGGTGATATCTTGTTTATACTCTAACAAATAAAGCTTGCCTGAAGATCAGAAGGTAGAGCTAGTCACTAGCTAAACATAGAGGTCTGTAGGTCTGTACAGACAGACAGGAAGTTATATGTCTGGGCAGAGAGAGAAGTGATAAGGCAGGGAGAGAAAGGAGCTCAGTCTCTTTTTGGCGAGAAACTTTCACTCCCTAATATCTGACTCCGAGTTTTATTATTAAGACCTACTAGAACACATGCTACAATGATACATACAGGAATATGTAACAAAAGGACAGCTGGGATGGATTAGTGGGTAGGTCTTGAGGTTGATGCTGAAGACCACATGGTGGAAGGAAGAACTGACTTCTGCAAGCTGTTCTCTGGTCTCCACCCATGCCCTGCAGCTCATCACATGGGCACAAACAGATAAATGGGAAAAATTGAAAAGAATGTATCCTAAAGCTGTCATCAATTTAAAAAAGTAACGAAAATAAGTTATGAGTTATTCTAATCAAATGGACCCCTAGGAAGCGTCCATTGAGTCAGCATTTGCCATCATGAGGCATGTTCTTGGCTCCAACTGCTACCCTTCATGCTAGGTATGGGAGCACTTCAGGATTGACCTTTAATTAGTCCTAGGATTTCTCTCTCTCTCTCTCTCTCTCTCTCTCTCTCTCTCTCTCTCTCTCTCTCTCTCTGTGTGTGTGTATGTGTGTGTGTGTGTGTGTGTGTGTGTGTGTGTGATTTTGCTTGGTCTTGAATCTGTAAAATATTTTTACAGATATCGTGTGCTTTCTAGATCTTATCTTAATATTTATATTTCAAAATAGCTTCTTGGAGTTGCCAAGAATTCTGATGGTAGAAAAATCACAGTGCATTAAAACACAGTTCTACTTAGGTAGTGTATGTATGCAAGAGGGCGCAGTAAAGAAACTGTCGACATGATTGCTCCGTGGGATAGGAAGGATTTTACTGTAGATACAAGAAAGAGAAAACACCGAGAACATCTGGAAGAGTCCAGTGCCGAAAAAAGGAAACAAACTGGCCATAACCATGGCCAGCTCTATCTGAGAAAGCAGAATAGCAAGAAAAGAGAAAAGGAGAGAGAGAGAGAGAGAGAGAGAGAGAGAGAGAGAGAGAGAGAGAGAGAGAGAGAGAGAGAGCTGAGAATATCAGGAGGAGCCAGGGACAGAGAGTGTAAAGAGAGCAGGAATCTGAGGTGAGAAGGGCCAGCATTGAGGCTTTGAAATGTGTAACAATACTTGTGAATAGGGACTGAGGGAGCCTGGAGACCTGTGTGGGCTTTGATATATGACTACAGTGTATCTCAATGGAGCCTCATGTCTCTTCTGCCAGAGGTGAGGGAAGTGACTCCTTTTGGCAGATAGGGTTCCGATTCAAAAGTTCCTGAGGAATGCTGGCTTTTATCTAACTGCCAGAAATCTAGTCCAGGTTGAGCTGGGGCTAGACTAGAGTTTGAACTGAGTCAGTTGGCCTGCCCTTTTGAGTGGGGGACCTTTGGACCTGGCAGTGTATTGTCTGTTAATTTGCTTCACTATGGAAACATGATACTACAGTCAGCATGACTTGGACAGCAGAAAGTTATATTCTCACTGTCTGGAAGCCAGAAATCCAAGATCAGGGCACTAAAGATGATTTTTTGGAGAAGGCTATCTTCCTGGCTTATAGGTTTTTCCATGTGTCCTCTCCACACAGTCCCCCCCCCCCGCTCTGTGTGTGTGAGAGAGAGAGTGAGAGAGAGTGAGTGAGAGAGAGAGAGAGAGAGAGAGACTTGATGTTTCTTCTGTTCTCTTTTAAAGATACAGGAAGCTTATTGGATTAGGGCCCCCCCCCCCATCATCAACATTTGAGTTTGTGGATATATGCATTGTAGTCTCTAAGAGATCATATTTACCCTGGGGACTAGAGCCTATATTGACTTCCCGCGTTTTTCCTAATAACTTGGTCAAGAGTCCCCCAGCTAAGATCCCAGGTGAGCCCTCTTAGAGATTAGATGATACAAGCAGTGAAAACCATACCTATCCTGAGCCTGCCAACAGGGAGAAAGGGGCCATTCGAGAGGCACGCCAGCTTTCCTTCATTTCCCCGTGGGGTGGGTACTATTGGACCTGGAGGCCTGTGTATCTGGAGACATCCTGTAAGGAGTGTGGTTTTTCCGCCAGCCCCCGCTGGTCTTGTCCTGCTGCCGCGCCAGCCCCAATTAACACACAGAGACTCTGTATTTGATATAATGCTGTTGGCCAGGTACTAGTTTCTTATCGGCTAGCTCTGTCTTAAGTATTAACCCATTTCTGTTGATCTATGTATTTCTCTTACTGGGGAGCCAGCCAGCATTCTGCTTTCTTCTGACTCTCCATCTTGGCTCTCCATGTTGACCCTCCTTCCTACTTCCTCTTTCCTCCTCGTCTCCTAGTCCCGCCTATCTAGCTTTCCTATTGGCCAACAGTGCTTTATTCATTAACCAGTATGAGAAACATTTACAGAATGACATCTCCCATCAACATCCTTCAAGTCCAGGTGCTTCTGTACTACTGCGGTATGTGCCCGCATAGACGTAGGACTGGGGCACCTAGTCCACCCTCTGGAGCATCATAGCACTGACATCTTGCCTATTTCATTCAGGGAGGAAAGAGAATTCCAGACAAATGCTTTGCTAAGGACTTGAGAGTGCCCCAGTACAGACAGAGGATAATAATCCTAGCACCATCTCCCTATCTTGCTTTACTGTAACTGTCTGGGATGAAAGACAGCAAAAATCAAGACACTGAGAATTAACAGCCATTTGGGACCAAGTTACTGTAAACATATCCTCTCCAGGAAGCTTACTGCATGCCGGGGTTCCAATGAAAATAGTTCTAGAGCAGTGGTTTTCCTTGTTATTTTGTGGGTACCTTTATGTATTTTACTAAGAAACCCAAGATATATCTCTAATTGCAGCTTAGCACATAGGCTCAGAGATAAGGGCTTCACGAAATGACACTATTAAAAGTGTGATAGTCAGATAGTTCCTAGTGTCTGTCTCATTGGCCCTTTTGTAGAAATGCTAGTTTTCTTGATTAGGGTTATTATTGACAGCATGAAACACCATGACCAAAAGCTAGTTGGGGAGGAAAGGGTTTATTTGGTTTACACTTCCACATTGTAGTCTATCATTGAAGAAAGGGTGGGAACGCAAACAGGGCAAAAATGTGGAGGCAGACTCTGATGCAGAGGTGGTGGTGGTTCCCACAGGCTCATATAGTTGCATGTTTCATCATCAGGGAGGGGCACTATTCCAGAAGGATTAGGAAGTGTGTTCCTGCAGGAAGTGTGTTAATGGCAGTGCATTTTGAGGTGTCAAAAGCCTGTGCCAGGCCCAGTCCCTCTTCCTCTTTCTTTGCCTGAGGATCAGGGTATAGCTCTTAACTACCTCTCTAGGACCATGCTGCCATGCATGCTACCATGTTTCCTGCCATGGTGATAATGGGCTAAGCCAGTGAAAATGTAAGCCAACCCCAATTAAATGCTTTCCTTTATAAAAGTTGTTGTGGTCATGGTGTCTCTTCACAACAACAGGACAGTGACTAATATGGAGGCCCAGAACCATCAGCCCTGGGCTGGTACCACCCACAATGGGCTGAAGAGTGGTTCCTCTCCAGCTGATCACTAATTAAGAAAATACCCCACCGTCCAGTCTGCTTACAGCCAAGTTTTCTGGAGGCATTCTCAACTGAGGCTCTCTCCTTGTCAGATGACTCTTAGTTTGTATCAGGTTGACATAAAATTAGCCAGTGCCCTGGTTATGACTAATGGGTTTGATTTGCAAACAAGCAAAAAAGCAGGTACATTTCATGGTCTGTAGGGGTTTACAAACCACTTTAAGCATCAGATTTCCCAAGGTACCTTTGAAGGGCCAGAGGACATCAACACCCCACCCTTTACCGTCCTTATGCCCTGCTCAGCTCTGCAATCCACTTGACAGATTATAAAATGTGATCGTTGCTTATGCAATAGGTAGCTCTAGCTCTAAACAAGACACAATGCCAAGAACTAGAAAAATCACCTTACCAGAGTGGTGACATGTTGGTTAGGCTGCAGTTTAAAATTGTTATTTTTTGCAGGGGTGTGTGTGTGTGTGTGTGTGTGTGTGTGTGTGTGTGCGTGTGTGCATGTTCCCATGTGTAAGCTCCTGTATGTGTAGGCACACATGCAAATGTATGTGGAGATTGAAGGCTGGACCTTTACCTTATTGGTTAAGTCAGAGTCTTAGATTGTAAATGGACTTAACCTAATAACCAACTGGCTTTCAAGCAGATTATTGTGGATTCTCCGGTGGGTCCACTGTGTTCACAGAGATTTCTCAGCAAGAGAGCAGAAGAGCCAGAACCATCATGAGGAAATAATGAGGGTCTCCATTGCTATGGAGGTGGAAGGGGATATGAGTGAAGGAATGTAGGGACCCAGAAACTGTCAAGGAGAAGGAGGAAGCTGCCCTCTGCATCCTTCAGGAAGGAAAGCTGGCACGATGGTACTTACTATCAGCTCAGTGGGACCCAGGTCAGAATTGGGACCCGTGAGTAAGATGTGAATTGTTAGATCATAGATTTGTGGTGCTCTCATGTGTCCGTATAGGCTAGAGGTCAGCTTTGGGTCCTTCCTTAGGAGCTGTCTACCTTGGTTTTTTTTTTTTTTTTTTCTTTTTCTTTTCTTTTTGTGTGTGTGTGTGTGTGTGTGTGTGTGTGTGTGTGTGTGTGTGTGTGTGACAGGATCTGTTACTGGCTTAGAACTTACATTTAGGCTAGGCTGGCTGGCCAGTAAGCCCCAAGGATCTGCCTGTCAACTCCTCTTCCTCAGTGATGGGGTGCCACCAGGAACAGCTTCTTTTAAAATAAAGGTTTCTAAGGATCAAGCTTGAGTCCTCTTGCCGTCCCCAGCTCAGATCATTGTTGTTTTGAAACTTGGGATTTGTGGTGACTGGTTATGCTAGCAATAGGAAACTAATACAGTATGATACTACTTTCTATTATACCTTTTATAAAGCAAACTCATATTTATTTACTAGAAATGAAAATGAGACAAGAGAACAGTACAGTTTAGAAGAGTTCATTTTCATCTTAACCAATAGGCACTGTTCAGAGGTTGCTGTGCAGTGGGAATATCAGTATGCATGCCTTGCTTGTGCGATGGAGCTTGCTGTGTGAGATAGTAAGAGTTGTTGTTTTAGAATTCAAAATTACTAATCTGTGTTGTTTCTGTTGGCACAGAAGACTTTTAAAACTTCAAATGGATTCACATGACCAAGCAAATAAAGCCTGTATCTTACTGTTCCCTTTTAATTTTATTTCTGTTTCCAGACTGTCTGCTACTTTTTGGTTGAGTTTCCCTGGTAGTCTGAGTTTGTGGATAGATACATTAGAAGTTGTTGACAGGATTGTTTTACTCTGTTGAAGGAGAAGGTCTTGAACCTGCACTGCTTGTTGCAAGAAACAAACTGGAGAGTTCTTATTCCTCATGTTCCTCCACATAAAACTGGAGAGGTCTTATTCCTCATTTCCCTCCACATAGGCTCCTTAAGAACATAGGGCCCCCAGCACAACCTAAGCCATGGGGATTTGTTCTCCAGAATCCCGAGATCTGTTCCACTGTCTCCCATACACTATGCACTGTTCTAGATCTCTTGGCTGAATGTAGACTCTTCCTGGGTGATTTCAGGCCTCAAGGAAAGCAAAGAGCAACAGCCCTTTCTTCCTGCCTCCTTTGTAATTTGTACCTCCTGGTGCAAAGATTTAGCACTGGAGCTGTCCCAGCATCAGGATGCTCTTGTAGTTTATTGAACCCTTTTCTACTCTACCTTGCTTATTCCTTGGAAAGTGGTTCTGCAGACTTTGTGACACCACCCTGTCCCACCCTACCCTTTGCCTTCTATGCCCCTTTTTCCATCCCTCAGAGTTGCCTCTATTTTGCCAGTTCTGTCTACTTTGAAGCCCTCTAGGGTGATGGCTTTCCTCATAAAGCATTCCCCTTCACTACTCAAATCACTGTGGACACTGGGTCTGAGTACCCCATTCCTCACTGTCTTCCTTTGAGCTCATAGTTCAGTGATCTGGTCCTGCATGGGATGCAATTCTGCGGTGATTTCATGCAAGTCCCAAGTAAGGTCCCTGTTCACCCCCAAATTTTATAAGTCAACTTTTGCAGGGTTCTCTCTGTCAGAAGGCGCAGATGGCTGAAGCAAAGCCCCTGCATGTCTTCCCATCTCAGGGGCACCTTTGGCTCTTTGCAAGCATCCTGCCTCCTTTCTGACAGTGACTGTCACTGTGAAATGACATTTTCATTTAGTCATTTCCATAGCAACCAGAGCAGGGAATGACACTTCTGCTTTCTAATTATAAACTGGCTTTGGGAAAGGACTTCACAAACATTTAGTTGGTTCTTTCTCAATAGATCCCAGAGATGCTTGGTAACAGAGAAATGAAGTTTGAATGGACAGACTCTTGGAGAAAGTGGCCATTTTATAGGTCACTGTGGATCAAGGTGGAGAGAAGTGCAGGTGTGGGTTAGCATAAGGACACCTTGTAAGGACTGCATTGAGTAGTGATCCTGGCTGGAGATGAGATGCATTCTGACACTTATGGCTGGTGCTGAACTGTGTGTTTTTGTATCCTTATAAAATGCAAACAAAACAAAAATGGCCTCACATTGTCTTACTGTGATATAGAGTAAAAGTGGGTAATTGATGACTTGGAGTTGACTAGAAAGGGACACAATTCTAATGTCTTTTTCCTTTGGGGTGCTTGTTTTAAAAGGATACATGCTAATCAGAATAATCTACTGGAATGTTTCATATGTATGCACTGATTTGTAAATTAAAAATAAAACAGTATGAGCTGAGCAATGGTGGCACATGGCTTTAATCCCAGCACTTGGGAGGTGGAAGGTGGTGGATCTGTGAGTTTGATGCCAACCTGGTCTACATAGCAAGTTCCAGGACAGCCAGAACTACACATTGAAACCCTGTCTTGAAAAATAGAACAAAACAAAACAAAAAAACTAATAACAAAGCACCTCAACCAACCAAAAAAAAAAAAAAAAAAAAAAAACCCAAACAAAACAAAACCAGTATGTGAAAGCTTTCCACCTATATAGTAATATATTTGACTGTCCACAGATGTGGGGGATGGGCTCTGATACTTCCTCCATCTCCTCTGCACAGACACCGAAATCCATAGACTCAAGTTCCTTACACAAAAACAAAGGCACCTTCATACTACCTATGTACACCCCTCTGGATACCTGAAGCTATTCTCAACTGTTTACATTCCTCCTATAATGCAAATGCTCTGAAGCTAGTTGCTAAGTTTTGTTGCTAAGAGAATAATGGCAGAAAGCCTACATGTCCTGAAAGACATTTAAAAAATATATTTAATCTGCAAGTGAGTCAATTCATAAATACAGAACTTTCTAGATAGTGATCCATGGGGGACCTTCAAGATCAATTGAACGGAGAAAGCAAGATGAGGCAGGTGTGCACAAAATACCCCTTAACAACCCGAGGGGGTGGCATTGAGGATGTGCATCTGCTTATGCACAGAGGACTCTGGGATGACAGGTGGGGACCTGCCTGGTGGCAGCGCTGGGCTGGAAGGTAGTGATCAGCTGGAAGCTGTGGAAGTAGAGGGCAGGAAGGTGAGAGGCTGTCTACTTTTTATACTTCATGCTTTCAGAAATACTTAATATTCACACATATATGTGTTTGGAAAAAAATCACCCCCTCATTCCCTCCCCTCCATTTCCTCCTCACCCTACTAACTACTCTCCCCCAGCTTCGTGTGTTCTCTCTCTCTCTTTCTCTGTCTGTGTTTGTGTCTTAACACTCACTAAATCCATTCAGTGCTGCCTATATGGGGGTGTGAGACCATCTACTGTAGCATGGGTGACCTCTTATGGGTCACATCTTTGAAGAATCCATCAGTTGCCAGTAGCTTCTCCGATTAGGGTGGGTCTTTATGAGTCACTTCCCCAATTTGTGCTAGGAGTTCAGCTCCCTTGATCTTGTGAAAGTCTTAAGCATGTAGTCACAACTGCTGTGAGTTCATGTGTGTAGTGGCCCTGCCATCTCTGGAAGATATTGTGTCGTTATAGACTCTGTCTGGATCTTATAGTCCTTTTGCCCCTCTTCTGCAATAATCCATCTACCTTGTGGGGGAGGGAATGGGATACAGATGTCTCCAGTTCTCTGCTTGTTGTCCAGTTGTGGTATCTGTGTTAATTGTCATGTGTGGCACAAGGAGCTGCCATACATTACAGAGTATTGCCATTACACTTGCTTCTTCTCTTAACTGATGATAAGACCCTCTTGCTGAGTCATTGAACTTAGAGAAATCAAGCAAATACCAACCTGGAAGCTTTCTTCTTACTGGGCAGCTTTTATAGAATCTGAATAGTCTATGCATGCTCTGGAAGGTTCTACACATACTACTAGAGGAGAAAACCATCAACCACTTCATCTAACTGAAAACTGTGACAGTGGCATGATTATTATGGTAGTAACCAATTACTTTTTGGTTGGATCAAGATGGTTCCTAGCCTTGGTACCATTGACTGGGTCAAAGACCTTTTGCTGGCTAGTTGATAGAACATGGGGGAACCTACTGCTATTATTCTGCTAAACTGCTTGCTTTTTACACATAGATTGTAAACTCTTATCTTTTTTGTAGTAGATGGAGGTTAATACAGAGGCTTCATGTTTTTTTAAAAGATACTCCTTGGTGTTTGAACCATGTACATCCATTTTTTATTTAAAAAAAAAAAAAAAAAAGAAAGGAGGAAACAAAACCCAGCTGACATAGAGCTAAGGGATTTTAAGCTAAGATAGAAAGTGGTTTCAATTACAAGGTGAAATGTTTTCACGTGATGTCCTCTCAGCAGTTCTGTGGTAACCAGAGTGATAGAAGTGTCACTCCCTTGTTGGGTTTGTACATCAGGTGCTTCAGCCCATGGTTGCCTCTTCCTTCCTAACTCCTTGCTCCTGAGAATGCCTCAGTCAACCTGTCTGTCTTTCCTGCTCCCCCCTTTATGTGGTGTGTGTGTGTGTGTGTGTGTGTGTGTGTGTGTGTGTGTGTGTGTGTGTGTGATACCTGCCACACCATGGCATGCAGGAGGAAATGAGAGGGTAACTTGAGGAATTTCTTTTTTGCACCTGTCATGTGAGATCTGGAAACAAACTCGTAAGTCAGTTGCTCAAGCTCTCCTTCCCTCTCCCTCCCTCGGTCCCTCCGTCCTTCCCTCCCTTCTTTTTTTCCTTCCTTCCTATCTTTCTTTCTCACTCTCTTTCTATCATTCATCCCCCTCCTGTCCTCCCCCCTCCCCTGCCTTCTCCCTTCCCCCCTCCCCCCTCCTCCCCTCCCCTCATATCCCAGAGTGGTCTAGAATGCATAGCAGTCCTACCCAAGCCACCCAAATGCTTACAGGTATGAACCACCATGCCTGGCTTTCTTTGATGTTTCTGAGGAAGTCTTATTTACCACCCGTATACTCTGGATGCTCATCTCTGTAAGGTCTTTTCATAGGGACAACTTTTTCTTAGGAGCTTGGTAGCTCCTGCAGAGGCCCCAGTATCTTAGGAACTTCATTTCTGCTTCTTATCTCTCAGGGTGGGTCATGCAGGGCAGAGTCCTCTCCATTAAGTTCACTGGGCTTTGCACAGTGAGCTGAGATCTTGTAGTCAGGCTATGCCCAGGGCATGAAGGCCCAAAATCCTTCCTATTTTAATGTCTCCTTTCTAGCAGCAGCTGGACTTAGCAACTGTTCAACCTTTCATGGTCAGGTGCCCAGAGGATGTGCTGCTAGAGTCCTGTACTCTCCTTCCTCTGTCCTGTCATTTGTCTCTTTGTTTCTCTTCAATGGGCTTCAGCTTCTATACACAGGAGCATCTTTGATAAGCACCTTTGTCATAGTCTTTGTTCCTTCACTCTTCTTCACCTGAGGATGGTGCTTACCGACCTTGGGGAGGATAGGGATGTTTTGTTGTGCTTGTGTGTTCTAGGCCGAGAGCATCTCACGTTGCTATGTATTTGGTTTTGAGCCCTTTGTACCTTTGCCTCACAACTTAAGCAAGATGTACACAACATATCATTAACTGTTCCCAGTCAAATGTCTTATCGAAGGAACCGAACTAAAAGTAACCTGGATTCTGTGGCTTAGTTCAAGGCCTCATTCTCTGGCTGCTTGCTTAGACCTTCATTACCAGAACACACAATGTGAACTGGCAGGAGTGTCTTCTGCTTGTGTGATTGATGGGTGATGTCTGCCACGAGATTCAGAAAAGAAGGCAGCATAGTTTGAAACCATTGTTTTTTTCTTTTTGAGACAGGGTTTCTCTGTGTAGCCCTGGCTGTCCTGGAACTTGCCTTGTAGTCCAGGCTGGCCTGGAACTCACAGAGATCCAAGTGCCTCTGCCTCTTGAGTGCTAGTTTGTTACTTTGTATTTGCCAAGTTGGCAAGGTGAAGTCCTTACCTAAATTTCTTTTTCTGTCAGATAGTATTTGCTACTTTTTGCTAAATATATGCTAAGTAAATACTCAGGTTGCTGTTTTGGAGTTTGTTCTTTTTGGAAACTGGGTTAGAGGAATTAGCAGGTCTGGTCACAGGAGCTTAGCTAACACCTCTCATACTCATTCTGGTAGAAGTGAAATGACAAAAATTCTGAAGTCTCCTTTCAAACCTTTGTCACTACTCTCAGCAGCCTTCAGGTTTCCCCAAGCTTTGGGGACAGTAATATGAGAGGCTTGGTATGCACCCAGGTGCCATGCATGCAGGTTCCCACATGTATCACATCTTGAAATCACCAGAAAAGCATGAAGAGGACTTAGAACACTGGAGCAGTGTGATCTGCTCCAGGTTGTGGAGCCTGGTTTTCAGCTTTGGGATGTCTGGATTTAGCTTATGTAATTCCTGAGGTGCCCCAAGTGCTGGGCTGTGACACCGAGCTCTGTATGTTCTTGACAAGTTGTACCTTGGTTCTGTTTTCCCAGCCTTGAAAGGAAGGGTTGAGCATTGTAACTTGGGTGTTCCCCCGAGCCCTGGTTGACTTGATTCTTGAAGTTACCCTGGTGCCTCCTTAGGATCCACTGTGAGATCTGACTAATAATACATGTGTGTGCTGGAGGTATACTGATCTTAGTGAGGACTTGAACCTTCTCAGCACACTCCAGAATTATAGCTTGTCAAGAGCAAAAGACTTATTTTCCCAAACAATTAGAGGACACCAGCAATTATGTTTAATTGTACACCGAACAGTTTTCCTGTTGTGTCAACCCATCGTCTTAATTGTGCTTAAGAGCAGCAGGCTATTATTTTGCAGTTTGTGAGGTTGAAAATTGTTTTGGTCTCAGAGTCAGGGAAGCAGAAGAGTGACGAGCCCCGGCTCTGGAGCTGGGCACATTTCCTGCAAATCCTGAATCTGCCACTTACAGGCAGGCTTCTTAACATCTATAAATGATGGTCATCTAATGACAACAACCCCAGGGATAGTATGTGGCCTGTCTCACATGTGTGTGAGGTGTATGTTTGCCAATCTCTCAGATGGGGCCTATTGTTTTTTATTATTATTATTCTGTTTATTAGTTTTCTTTTTGCTGCCAGGTTTTGCTTATATTGCCCAGGCTGCTCTTAGTCCCAACCTCCTGAATGCTGGGATTGTAGGCATGATGCCCCATCTTGTCTTAGTCTACTGTTAATGCTAATGTTTTGATAGCAGGCTTTGAACACATTCCAGGCTTTAGCCCTGATGCATGGACCCTCCTGGGTGGGTGTGGTGTGGGCTTCAGCCTGGATGGATTGCTGTTGTTCTATGCTGTTTTTGACCTGAGTGTATTCATTATTTCTTCTATTGAAGCCCTAGCACACAGTGGACAATGGTCTTGGTGGTTGATCATCTTAAGCAGCACACAGATATGACCTTAGGTAACATAGAAACACAAGGAGAAGAGACACCTTTTTATTTATTTCTCTTTCAGGCCCTGTGTGTCTAATCAAAGAGAAGTCCCCAGCTTACTGATAATCCTTAGTCTTTCTTTAGAATTTCCCTCTTAACAAAAGGAAAGAATGGGTCACAGGCTTGGAGTCCTTGTTCAATTGTGATGTATAGCTAGTCATGCTCACTAATGTGTTGCTTGTATTGCATCCATCTTGAATGTCTCCCATTGTAGTGTGTAGTTATTTTTAATATATTTAAGAAAAAATAGATTCATTTAAGAAAATAATAGCAAGTGAAATGTAGAATGGCTTCTATATGGTTACAGGAAAAGTTATGAAGGTGCCATGAGAATCCTGAGTTTATGGGAGAAAGGGATGAAAGGCCATTAGCCCTAGGGAAGGTCTGTATTTACACAGAATAGAAATGAAAGAACATGCAATGCACAAGGAAAGCCATAGCAGAAGAGAGATGTGGCAATGGGGGTCTGCAGTAGAGAGGCCAATAGAGGGAGGCAGGGGTGAGGCAGTTGTCTTTGGCTTTTGTTTTGGTCAGTTTAGCAAAAGGCCAAACCCTGCCGCCACTGTGTAGGAGAAGAATCTGGAGTGTGTGATGATGCAGAAGCAGATGAGTGACTTTTATTTTCAGAGCCTCAGAAGTGTGACACACTTTTAGGTAACTGAAAATGTATGTGCACCTGAGAGGCCACAGAGAGTTCAGGAGCAAGGAGACAAGAGGACCTGTTCACCAGGGACAGGAGAGAAGGATGAAGCCTTCTTTGAAGCCAGTCAGGGGGAGAGGCAGGACAAGGGGTGGGGCACCTCCTTTACTGGTAAATTCTGCAAGTAAAATGTAGCCAATTCTTGATGTTAAATAATTCAGCCGAGAAAGTGAGAGTGGAGATTGAGGATGTGTGCCTGGAGGGAAACAAATGGCTGTGAGAGACCAAGGAAACCAGGCACATAAGTATTGATCATTTGGGAGTCCCCTGGAGAGCTCTTGAAACAGACAGGCCTCTAGGAAGGAAGGACTCAGCACACAGGAGGGGAGGGGATTGCTGGAGAGGCTCAGAGGAAAGCTGGTCTTTGCAGGCCATTGAGGAGTACAGTGTGAATCTCCCCATTGGACCACCATAGCTCCAGTTTTCCCTTCACTGTAGCTTACAGCAGTCTATGCTACTGGGATGATCTACTTGGAGATGTGGCCTGTGACTGGCAACCTGCCATTGCTGTGTTGGGGGCCTCACCTTGCAGGTTGCAAAGGTCCAGGGCTTTAAACCTGGTGACATTAAGGCACCCTGCTATGAACTTAAAAAGGGAAGAGACCCAGATCACTGCATGAGAGGCCACAAGTGTTGATCTCTAACTCAGGAATTAAGTTCTCTTATTGTCTAGTTTGCTGTATCTTCACACTCCAGATGTGGAGGCAGTGTCATTTGGGATGAATCTGATGGGGAGTGGTTTCTATGTGTGGTGAAGCCCCAGCCACAGAGCCACACATGGAGGAGACGAATCCTCTGAGGAACTGTTGACCATTGTCCGCAGTGGGGGAAGGAAGTGGAAGATACTGTATACCCACCCCCATCACCTTGCTTAGGTGCTTACCCTAGGACACGTGGTCAGCAGACTCTCCCAAGTTAAGATCAGTGCTCATCTAGCTAATGGAGAGAACAACCTCTGTCCCCCACTGTAGACTGGGAGGTTCTGGTGGGGTTCTTCTCACTCTTTTGATTTTAGATCTTGCCAGCCTGCTCTGTCTCTGCTGACATTAGTGCCGTCCACTGCCATGGCCATGGGATTGATGGGGAGCAGGCATCCAGGGGTTTAGCAAGGGCAGAGATAGATCTTTCCAAGCAGCTCACATGCCTATTTTGGAAATAATATCTATATGCATTTCCCAATAACCTGATTGGGCCTAGGCTAGGTAGAAAGCCATACCTGCCCCTCTGCATTCAAACATGGACAAGATGTACTCTCAGAAAGGAAAATCACTAGAGAGATGGCTTTGCAGCAGGTGGGCTCTGTGACATTGGTGGTTGGTAAGCAGTTACAGACAACAGAGCTCCCCTGGGTCCCCCAGGACCCCACTGGTATCCTTTATCCTGTCTTCACCAGATGGGTAGACAATGAAGACTTTTTCTTCTACTGTTATGGGAGGCAGAGAGCAGTATCTCTACTTGACTTTAAAATACCCTGAGTGGGCACCAACCACCCTACAAAATGGCTCTGCTCTGCGCAGAAGTAAGTTGAGCCCATGAGCCCTGCATCTAACCCCTAAGTCTCCTTAAAGATTTTTCCTGACCATAGCAGAATAGAAGAGGAGTTAAGAATGGGATGCTTCATCCCACACTTAACTAGGTATACAAACCCATACAAGTTGTGCAGCTGCCCAAGCCTCGGTTTCTCCCACTCTGAAGTGGGCATCCTAATACTCATTCTGTGACCATCCAGAGAGCTCATTTTTACAGCACAGGCCACTCACATTGGGTTCCAGAACTGTGTGGCCTTATCCATTACTCTCATGCCCTTCTCTGTGTGTAGCCTCCATCGTAATGGACCCTGGCCAGTGGTGCTGAGCTGCATCGCCCGTATTCTGAATGCTTCCTTCAAATAGAAGACTGACTTCATGTGCAGCCTTACTTTTTTTTTTTTTTTAAAGCGACACCTTTCTTTACGAGATAAAACTAGTACAGAATAATACAATGGAAGAGAATCTGTGAAGTGATCTACATAATGGGGCCAGTGTGGCACAAAAGCAGCGAAGTCCTTAAAAATGCACCTGAATTTTCACCTATTTATAGAATTTTAAAGTACATCAGAGGAAAAACAAAACAAAACAAAACAACAACAACAACAAAAAAATCACTTCTACTTTTTGCCTCTCTGTCTTCCTCATCAGACCCTGAACACTTGGTCCTTGGGAAATGTCTTCTTCTTACTGTTGGCTTCCTGACCAGTTGCATTGCTTTCACTACATGCTACCCAAGTACAGATACTTGTACTTAGAAAAAAAATTTCAGATGGGCAGTGGTGATGTACACCTTTAATCCCAGAAGTCGGAGGAAGAGGCAGAGGCAGGCTTGATCTGCACAGTGAGTTCCAGGACAGCCAGGACTGTTACACAGAGAAACCCTGCCCACTTCCCCTCAAATAAACAAACAAACAAATAAATAAACAAATAAATAAACAAGGAAGGAAGGCAGGAAAGAAGGAAGGAAGAAAGAAAGAAAGGTGTGGTGATATATTGTTTAAGATCTAATAAAGCCACTGATCAGAATGCAAAGCTAGCCACAGCTGTTCAGGCAGTGGTGGCACACACCCTTAATTCCAGGACTCAGGAGACAGACACAGATGGATCTCTGTGAGTTCAAGGTCACACAGGGTTACATGAGAGTGAATCAGTCTAAAAGAGAAATGGAGCTCACACCTTTAATCCCAGCCCTAGAGCGGTATATAAGAGAGGTGCAGGATTTCAGATTGGGGATTCACTTGACAATTAGTCTCCAGCCATGTTGAGGACAGGATTGCCCCAGCCTTGGTAGAGGTAAGAGCTGTACAATATCTTGGCTGCTTTGTTTCTCTGATTTTCATCTTGAACCCCAACATCTGTCTCTGGGTTTATATTATTCATGCTACAGAAAAGAAAAAGAAAAAAATTGTCAAACAAAATGGGAGAGACTGAATTAAGGGCTGGAACCCAGAGTGGCTTCGGGAGTGCATGTGGCCAGCTTGTGACTACTTTAGCTACTGTGAAGGTCACACTCCCTACAGAGAGGCACATACTGTGCCTGAAAGAGCATGGGTGTTGGGGGACTGGGCTGGGTATAGATCTGCCGCCTACCCATTGGGTATGCTGTCCCTGTCATGTCACAGGTGATGCCATGAGTTTCCTGGAATTGCTGTGGGGGTGTAACTTGGCAACTTGAGGTATCTCTGGGTTCTCTCTCTCCCTTGCTTGCAGCTGACACATTTGAACTTGGAGGTGGGAAGAGGAGAGGCAATATCTTGAGTGTTGTGAGACTGAGAGGGACAGCCTTTCTTGGCCCACTCAGCACTGATGCTGGAAATGGTGTGTGACCTGTGGTTCAATATGGAGAGCGATCAATTAGATTCCTAGTTTCTGCAAGAGCTTGTGGCATGGTTCTTGGTTGTCCATGCCGGCTTTGTTGCCTTCCTCTCGATTCAGATCCTTTCATCTTCATTGCTACACTGCCTCAGCTCTTTCAGGGTCTCGACAGTTGCTACCTCATTGTTCTTAATGATTGTTTAATTTGATAGTTTCTATTCCCATACACCAGGTCTCTACAGAGGGGCAGAACAGAAACCAGGACAGGCCATTCCTTTGCTTAGAAGGATATCACAGAAGAATGTACTGCAGGGCTTCCCAGCACTGAGCTCCCCAGTTGTCTCCTCCCATCCTGGGCCTTGCTCTCTCTGGATGAAGTGGCCTACTTTCCAGCAGATCAAGTGCTTCTTAAGTAAGCCCACTTTTTGGTTACCCCTGCCTGGAGCACTCTGCTCTTGATTTCCCAGAAGCTGGCAAGCCTTCTGGCCTTAGGTCTGTTGTCACATCCTCTCAAGCCACAGTTACAACCTGGAAGAAATTCCCTGTTACAATTGTCTGTGCAGAAGTGATGAATTGAGGTGTGGTCAGGAGTCTAGAACTTTGGGAAATCGTGAGCTCTGAAATCAGCCCGTTTTGCCTCTGCTACTTGCTCTACTGTGTAGATGTGAAATATTCTTTCTGACCCCTGGTTTCCCTGTCTTAAGATGGATGTTCAATCCTTGCCTTGGAGCTTTGCTATGATCATTCAAGATGGAAGTCTCTTTTTGACACAGAGACTTTATGTTGGCAATATTTTGGAGTGACATTTCTAAACCACTGTATTATTTAAGCATCGGTAATGAATATTTAAACACTGCACTCAGAGATGAGTGAGGTAGGAAATGCATTTCTTAACTAAAATTCTCACAAAGTTATAATGTTAGTAACTAAAATGGCTTGCACTTTCTACAGTGATTTTTGTGTGCCTTTTAAAAGTTGGTTTATTACTGAACTCAAAGTGGTTTATTTACTACTATGCCAAGGGCCTGGTGGTTTTGAACAAGGCAAAAAGGATTTCCTCAGAATTCCAGTAGAGTAAGGTGTTGGAGTAATATCTGGAAAGAGTCATCTTAACATGGTATGATTTTCAGGTTCTTTTGAACTGTAGACAAAGGGAAGGGCAGGGTTTTAGTCTAGGAAGTCTGGTGATTGGGCCTCTATATGCTATTGTGATGGTTTGGAGTGGGGCATTGGGAAAAAGGTTAGTTGGTTTGCTCAGAGCTACCAGGTCATGATGCCCCTAAAATCTTGGCAATGTCTCCATTTTCTTCATCTTGGTATTATTAGTTCTGTTTCATTTAACCACTGGATACCTGTGCAGGCCTAAATGAAGGGTCAGTGATTTTAACCCAGGCAACAGCTATCATCATAATACATGCATCCAAAGTGTTGTCTAGAACAAAGTTAGTGGGAGACAAATAATACACCGCTCAGCTATGAGACCTCCATTAGTGGTTTTAAAAGTCACTTAAAAGCAGGTGAAACTAGAGGGTTTCTTTAGAGCATCCCTTGTTTACATGTTCTCAGCACCAACATAGGAAGCAAATGATGTGGGTTTGTGACCCTGTGCAAGCCCGGGACCTTTCTGAATCTAACTTGTTCCCTGTAAAACGCAGAGTGGCAATTACATGAAAGTGTGGTTACTTAGAAATGTACACAATAGAGGGACTAGCATGCTCAATAAAATATATTAGCCCTGTCTTACCCCGTGTTCTAACCCTGAATCCTACTTTCTTTCCACGACATGGTGCTTCCAGATGCCTGCTGTCTGAAGTAGGCTCTGATCAGAGGCCCCCTGGAGTAGGACTACTGTGGATGCTCAAAGGAGAGAGAGGAAACTTGTTAGGTGCACAAGTGACAATAATTCTGGAGGTCACACAGCTGAGCAGTATGCATCCTACTGGCTTCTAGGAAGAGGGAGAGACAGTCTCAAGAAAAGACCTTCTCCCTATGTTGGAAAAGATAATATTTGGCATGAGTCTTAATGGATGGGCTGTATTTTGACAGAAAACAAGGTCAAGATATTGAGAGGTCATTCAAATTAGAGGGAATGATGCAAACAGTGGGGTGGCAGTAGGGAAGTTGCAAGCACAGTGTTTGATGGGGAGGTACCCTCCTGGTGAGATGTGGAATGTGTTGCAGAAGGCAGTGGGGCAATACACAGTAGATATCCTCACAAATTGTTGAGCACCTTTTAAAGGATGTTAGTCAAAGGAGATGTATTTGGAAAAAAATGTAGAAGTGTATTGAAGGGAAGAGAGACTAGAGGACCACTTAGAAGGCTCTTGCAGGAATTTTGGCAAAAAAAGTAGTAAGAACAGTTGAGATTTAAAACAAGAAAGGCATGAAGGACCACTCTGACAATGAGGTGGAGAAAATGGCCTTAACTTTGTCAGCTTTGATGTCTAGGGATAGGGATAGAAAAAAGGGGAGGTAGAGGAGAAGAAGAAACATGTGAGTTCTCAGCCTACAGCTGCCCCTTGTGTGTGTGCAGGACTGATGTCAGGGTACCTTGTGAGTCATCTGTGTCAAATCACATAGTGCTTGCATGTAGCCTATACATATCTCCTACACTTTAAATCATCTCTAGATTACTTATATAATAAGATGTCAACATTGTGTAAACTGTTGTTATGCCACATCGTTCAGATAGTAACGGCAAGAAGTGTTGGTACATAGGCAATTAAAAATATTTCAAATCTGTTGTTGGCTGATTGTGTAACTAGAGAACTGTAAGTCACAGCGGTCAACTGCATGCTGTGTTTAGGGAAGTTGGGGCATTTAGTTGGATTTATTTTTGTCAGACAATAACAGAGGTCTGGAACCTTGAATTGCAGGTAGATTTTTGATTCTTCTCTATGAGGCAGTGGCTGGGGCTACAAGTATACTTTAGTACCTCCAGGGCAGAGAGGACAAAAGAAAGGGTACAGAATGAGATAGAGCATGACAGCATGATGGAACTTGGATAGGTAGGGAGGAGAACAAGTGACAGAGGTAGGGAGATCAGAGAAGGATGCTGAGCTGGCCCATGCATCTGTGGAGACAGCAGTTTCAACAGGCTGACTGGGACTCAAAAGTGAACAGTTAGGTTTTCTTAGTTCTGTTAACAAATGAATCTGAGAAGTGAGTTGCTGCTTCTAGAGGAAGACTGGAGAGTTGATTTGGGATGACACTTTGTTGTCTAACCCACTAGTGGTTTAGGGAATGCAGTCTGGGTTCAGCAAGGAGACAGGTGAGTTAGAAAGGAGTGTTAGCAGGACTTGAATTTCACCTTTTCTTGTGTGTGTGGCCATCTCGCTCTTCTGATACCCAAACCATGGAGAAATGAGGTTCCTCTGTCACCAAGTGAGAAGACCATTTAAAAGACACAGAGCTGACAATCTTCCTACACTTGACAGCACTCAGACTTTTTTGACTTGAAAATTGTGGTTGAATTCAGTGACAGTAATTTTTGTTAATAGAGATTTTTGCAGGGCGAGGGGCTTTACCTGTTTTAGCTGTTGCTTGACATCCCACCATGGCATTAAGGACCAAATGTCCTATCATCTCCTGAGTGAGGACAACATCTCATTGGACTAGAACGTCTAAGCTTCATGCTGCCCACATGCTGCCCTTCATCCTAAATGTGGTTGGCTATAGAATCTGGCATCCACTTTGCAGTCATCAGCCTTCCCTTTCAAGAATCTATGAATCTCCATGCTCCCCTTCCCCCCCCCATGTGTGTGTGTGTGTGTGTGTGTGTGTGTACATGTACATACACACATGCTTGTATTTGACATTAGCCATCAAGACAGAACTTCCTGAGCCTACTGATTTCAGCTAGTTTTAGTCAGTGTCATCATGTCTTCTTCACGGGAGACTTTTTCTCCTGCAATTTACAGAAGTTATCTTAATAAGGAAGAGCAGTGATAGCAGTGTGAGTTGTGCCGTGTCATGTTCTGAACATGACATGTTCTATTATTATAGCATATTAGAGCCAGAGGGTTTCCACCTCTCATTTTCTATAGAGGAGGCGGCCCAGCAATGATGGGTATGTTGTCTAAGGTCACAGATTTGGCCAAATGTGTGAAGTTCTCAGAAAATCTATAGTTGAGAAATAAATGTGTTTTTGGAGGAACAACGACAAGACGCAGTATGGTCTTATGGGTGGAATGTTTGGCAGGGAGCCAGAATTCTGGTGTGTGCCTAAACTCACGTTACTGCTTTCTGAATGACCAGGGAAGTCATTCCCCTTTCTCAGAAGTGGAGGATAATGCTTTCTCCCCACACGGCTGAGGAACAAACAGAAACGAGGAACATACCATGAAAGTGAAGTTGTCATCCAGTGTGTCGGGTAATTGCAATTATGTGAGCTGTCTCTCCACTGTGAGAAAATGACTACAATACTAATTCTCCTGGCTGTGGTTATTTGCAGTGTGGTTTGCTGAGCTAGTCAAGTGACGGCTGGGCAGAAGCTCTCATATCAGCCTTACGTGAGTTCCCAGGAGGCTTTTGTGTTGGTGTGATCTCCGGTTCGACTTGAGTACATGTTGCTGCTCCTAGCAGCTGCTGCCAGGGCACCATACCCCCAAAAGAAGGCACATACTGTCCCTGTTATTGTGAATCTGGCAAAAATAATTTCTCCATTTTACCTTTAGTGAATTTTTTTTCCCTGCTTCCTCTCTGAGGAAAATTTCATTTTTTGCTCATACCTTGATGTGGTACCAAATCTACTGAGATAACCATGGCAGAGGTTTTTATTCCTTTCCCTGAGAATACATGCTCAGTGAACAGTAAACTCTTGGAGCAAGCTTCTGGGAAGGACCAGCCATTCTCTGCTCTCCTCTGCACTCTGGCAGGTTAGAGCTCCCACTCAGGGTGGGAGAGGAAGGAGTGCATTTTGCTTTGATTGGAAGTGAAAAATCACTGTGTTTTTTGAAACAGTCTCCATTATTCTCCCTAAAAGAAGTCATACTTTCTGTTTCCATTCTCCTGTTAGCCAGGCGATAATTCTGAGTTTCTTTATTATCTCCTTGGCAGTGTGCCTTGCAGAATATTTTTTCTTAGCTGTCTGCCATCTTGACAGTGTCTGTGTGTCCACACAGTGGGGATTTTGGCAGAAAGGAGAGAATTGCAGCCTGGTTTCCTGCAAGGAGCCTTACAAGACTCATTCTTGTGCGTTGCTTTTGTTCGTTCTCTATCTGTGAAGTGGTTGGCATCGCCTTGGCAACTCCACTGGGAGCTGGGCACTGCTTTGTGGACGTCTGCTTCATTATTGACTCTCCTGGGAGTAGCCTTAGCTTCAGCCAGCATGGGCACCAGCCACCTTCCTCAGGGCATAGTGCCAGTGCGTAGAAGTCTGACTGCTCTGTGGCTTAGTGTTTCTAGCCCCAGTTACAGGACCATCCCCATGCAGTCCGGGAAGTGCAAGTGAGAGCCTGCATCTGGAATGGAGAAGACAGCTGGTTTTAGAGTCTCCCTGTAAGGCAGTTAGAGACTGCCTTGGGTACCTGCCAGTCACTCCTAGGAATGGGGAGGTTTCCCTAATGTGCACAGAGTCCACTGCCCCCTGCCTTGGGAACTTTCTGGCAACTTCCAGACAAATAAGAATATAGATGGATAGTAAAGAGAGGTATGGGGTATAGGAAGACAAGGCACCCCGAGGACTATTAAGATTTAGGAGTAGAAGAATGAGAATGTAGAATTTCTGACACGAGAGAGGCATAGCACATGTGTCCTACACCTCCACACCATATGACGGAGTCCTGACACCCTACTCTAGCCTCCCTGGAGCCCAAGTGCATTGGGCACCTGCCCCAGACTGTTGAGTACCAAACACTATGTTAGTCTAGGACCTTCAGCAGCTGGTAGGACATTTTTGTACAAATTAGGGATTAGTGATCTTCTAGGCAAGTGTGGCCCCCACATGTCTCCATTTTGGCAGGTGTCTAGTGCCCATATAAAGGAAAAGGCACTTGCTTTTTCCAGGGAAAAGCTTTTTGGTTTTAATTTTATTTCTTTGTTTTTATATTATTATTATCTTTTGGTTCAGGGTCTTGCTGCATTCTCAGGCTGGCCCTGGATGTTTGGGTTCAAGTGATCTCACTCTTGCCTCCTGAATTCCTGGCACATACAGGCATGTTCCATTGCACTGGATTAGCTTGCTGAATTTTAACTCTTCTCTTCCCACTGCCCCGCTGTGCCTGTGAACTTTGGGTGATGGTCACGTGTTTGGCAGTGATTCTACCAATCTGGATTCCCTTTGTCTCTACTGAATGAAGGGCATAAAGGAGAAAAATGTGTGGGATTTTTTTTTGCCTTATTTGGGGTTCCCTAGAAGCAGAGGTTGAGACTCAGGCAAAGTGAGGTTACTTTGAGGGAGACACTGAAGAGGGAAGGGGGGAAGGGAGACAAAGGAGGCTAGGGTTTGGCTTCTCTGGAGTTGAAGCCATGATCAAGTGGAACTCTAGGGACCAGTTGGAACACCTGCCCAGTGACCCCTTCACACCACTTCTAGCACAGACAGCTAAAGTATTGACCCCTAAGTTTTATCTGTCATTGGCTAACACCTTAGAGGCCTAGACAGGCCAGACAACAGGTCAGGGTATGCAGGAGGCGGCCGTGGAAGGCCAGGCCAGTCTGCGAAGACTGGGAGGTGAGTCTTGTCCCTGGAACTCTACTTCACATTGGTAGTGGATGTTTCAGTCATGTTTCTGGAAGGCCCCAAAGCTATAGCAGTAAAGTTAATGAGCCCATGAGTGCCTGAGTAACATCCAGTTCCTTATAGTTCCTGCATGGGCTCTGTGACTGAACATGGAACTGTTTGTTTTGGAAGGATGCACAGAATTGTTCTGGGATATGTCCCCCCTCCTCAATTCTTTGGATCTCAGCTCTGGGGTTCCCAACTTGGGGGCTTGGAGGAGACCAAGATTTGATGGCACATTTCATTTGGGAATTGTGAGGGCAACAGGGTACCAAGTTCTGAACAGGTGCATTGAGTGGTTCACTTTTCTGCATCTCTCCCTTTTCAGGACTCCCAGCTTGGGGAGTTTGGTGCAATTCAAGCTATTGGTATGCATTGATCATCAAATCTCAAACCTTGCATTAGAGGGGATACACTGATCCCATCTTGAGCATCTTCTAGAACACTGGGCACTGTGTGGTAGATCCTTGATTTGCATGGTTATATTTGATCCTCACAGGAAGCCTGAGTTATGGTCTCTATGGGCTCTCCTTTGCAGGATAACTACAACAAAGAAGACAACAGCAAGTGCTGACAAGGGCATAGCAACGTTGGAATGCATATACACTGCTGGTGGGGGTAATCAATGGCTTAGTCACTTTGGAAAATAATGTGCCAGTTCCTCAAAGTTAAACTTAAATGTAGAGCTGTTTTATGGCCCAGCAAGTCTACTACTAGATACATTTCCAAGAGGGAACATAGATTCACATAAAACCTTGTATGTGAAAATTCATAAAAGCTCCAAAGTACAAAAAACATAATTGCCCCACAAGTTAATGAATCATACCTAAAATATAGTATATCCAATCAGTGGGATGTTTTTTGGTCTTGAAATGAAGCATGACATACATTGCAGATGGAGCTTGGAACATGCAAGGGTGGGGGAAGCTGATCAGAAGACCACACACTATGACTCCCTTTGCACAGAGTCCCTAAAATAAGCAGTTCTGTGAAGTCTGGTGGCAGATTAGTGGCTGCCTAGAACAGGCAGCCTAGAACAGGGAGAGTGGGGGAAAGGAGACCGACTGATAATGCAATACAGGGTTCTACTGAGAGTGATAGCAAGGCTCTGGAATTAGATGGTGATATAGGACTTTGTGGGTTCACTGTACTGAATTGCACAAAGGAGTGAAGCTTGTTGTGTGCCAGTTATATTGTAACAGCCAACCCTCAAGCTTCTGGTGAATTATTTCTGTTGGTAAAAAGTGGGCATCAACACTAGCCCAAGGACTTGGGCTTTTTGGCTAATGTTTTGGAAGCGTTCTTTCAGATTGTTATGAAAGCCCTTCATAGTGAATGATTTTTTTTTTCTTAAATTTCTCCCTGTGTAGGCTAATGTGATACTTAACTAATATCCTGACCTTAGGTATCTTTAGAGTCTTTCAATTAAAAACATATCCATTCAGCTTTTAGAAGCAAATGCACCTGCCTTGTTATTTGTTTCCAATAGAAGAAAGTGCTGGGGGGTGAGGGGGAGTGGACACTTGCTTCTTCCAACTCGAGGCAGAGCTGCCTTAGGCAGGTGTCTGTTTTGTTCTGGAGGACAGTGACAGTGCTCCAGGGAGGTGGGATTAAAGTTGATTCTATATGCTGCTTCTAAAGGACATTGCTGACTGAGCCATGTGAAGGCTCATGGACATTGTCACTGTAAGCAGATCGAAAGGCTGTTGTACATATTTGGCTGGATCACAACTAGTACAGCACTGGTTCTTTGTTCCTTGCCCTAATTAATTGTGTGTATTCAGAAATGGGAGCAAAGCAGGGGGGAGGGAGTAGTGGCTTACAGATTGAGAACCACTGGTCTAAAGCATAAACACAAAATCAGAGCCTCAAGTATTTCTACGATGCATAGTGCTGAAAATGTGACTGGCTTGCCACTTTGTGACACGGGGATGGTAAAATATCTCATGAAGTTACTGCAAGGAGTGAGATGGAGCACAACTGGGTGGGGACCATTGTCTGGGACTTCCGACATGGAGCATGGTCAGCTGGGGCTGTAAGAGTTCATCCTCTCCTGCTCGCTCTCCCTGCACTCTCAGGAATGAAACCATCCAGACAGCTATGGCTAATGATTGCAGCCGGGACTCGCCAGTGGACATGGTGGTCTTTCTTTTATGGTGTTTTGTTTGTTTTGCTTTTGTTTTTTTGAGACAGGGTTTCTCTGTGTAGCTTTGAAGCCTTGCCTGGCACTTGCTCTATAGACCAGGGTGACCTTGAACTCACAGAGATCCACCTGCCTCTGCCTCCCGAGTGCTGGGATTAAAGGCATGCACCACCACCAGGCTTTCTTTTGGTTTTTATTCTCTTCCTGTCTCTCTTAATGAAGATAGGAAAAAAACCAAAAACATCCAAATTATGGCCACTTTTTGATCACAACTCCTGGTCAGTCTTTAGGATTGTTCTTGGGTTACTCATTAATACTCTGTAGGAATAATTAATTTTATGTTCTGCAGTGTCCCTCTTGGTACATCCTGTGAGTATTCCTGGATCTTTTGCTCCCCTTTGCCTTTCTCAGTTGAGTTCCTTGCAGGCAGCAGAACAGTTTTTGGGTAACAGGTCAGATGTATTAATAGGCAGGCCATATGGTTCACAGACATTTTGCTCTCAACAACTTGATAGGAATTCTGGTGGCATGAGTTTTGTTTTTAATTTTAACCAGAGAAGTGTAAGGACCATCTGCTATTATTTTTTGCATGTGATCCTGGTAGGTCATTAATTTTAGTATTCTGCTCCCATGCAATTGCACTGCTGTGCACAGAGGCTTCATGACAATGTTGCCAAGCTTCATTGTCAGTAGTGGTGAGTACAAAGTGTGTCATCCAGATTCCTGTCATGAGGTTCAGTGGGTTTGCCTACCTGCAACTGCAGTTTCCAGTCCAGCTGGATAAGTGCTTTCATTGCAACGGTCCATTTCATTGGTTAGAATATGTCATATAATCATTCTCATGAAACAAACTGAAATCTTCAGGTAATAGTTATGCCAGTGTGGGGTGGGGTTGCTTTAGTTAGAATCATGGAATTCCAAAAGGATGAAGAGTATGAGATACGAAGAATGTACTGAATGTACTGTCAATTTGATACAAACTAGAGTGAGCTGAGATACAGGAACCTCAACTCAGAATATCCTTCCATCAGATTGGCCTGTGGACATGTCTTTGGGAATGTTTTCTTGATTGATGATTGATGTGGTATGGTCCAGTCTACTCTGGACAGTGTTTCCCCTGGTCCTGAGTTGTATAAGAAAGCAAACTCAGCAAGCCACAGAGAGCAAGCCTAAGCCAGGACTTGACCATTTCAGTATACATCTACACCAGAAAGAGATGCTAGCAGAGGACACTGGCATGGGTACTCAGGGAGGCTGAAGAACCCAGGTACTGGGAGGATACCTGGAACAAAAAGTTATGTTCAGAGGCTGGCAGATAGTGGTCCAATCCAGGCCCAAGTCTAGTAGCCACACAGCTATGTTACTTGAGTTTTGTTCTATAGCTGAAAACAGTAGGGTAGGTGTGTCTGTCTAGAATCCTCAGCCATTGCAGCATTAGAAACATTAGAATCTTGTCTCCTTGGGGAATCTGTGGAAGGGTCTTTGTTCCTGTTTTGGTCAGAATTCATGACATGTTCTTACTATTAAAACGTGGGGAGGAGGAGAGGAGAGGGAAATTGTACAAGTCATTTCTCAGACAATATTCAACAATGATAGTAATCTTTCTCTTTGTCTCTTAATTCTTCAAGATTCATTAAAATAAACTGGAAGCGTGTACAGTAGCGGAGTGCCGGAAGGACACTGAATGCTTATATTTTAAACTTATGTGCTAGGTCTGATGAGATGGGTCCTGGAACAAGTCATTTGCAGTTTCATCTTTTCTCAGTGTCAACCAGCCATAACATCTTGAAGGTGGTTGCTTTTTTGAGGTCATTTAAAAGTGTCATGTTTGTCAATTGGTAATTGGTCATTGATACTGTTTTTTAAAAGGGAGTGATTAATTCTTGTTTTCTTCCTCTCCTAAAGGAAAATATAGTGCATGACAGCAAGTGTTTACACAGCTGGCCATGCCATCATTCTGTACTGTACATCATCATTCACTAGGTCCTTTTTCTGTTGCACTGAAGGCAGGATGGGCTGGGGATGGCACAGTCTACTGTAGCTTGAGTTTCTTTTCCACCTGGTCCCTCAGCCAATTAGCCCAAATAAGCACACAGAGACATATTAATTATTAAACTGTTGGCCAATGGCTCAGGCCTCTTACTGGCTAGCTCTCTCTTAATTATTTTCCCATTTCTATTAAACTAGGTATTGCCATGAGACTGTGGTTTACCCATAATCCGGCATGTTATTCCTCTGGCAGCTACAAGGCTTCTCTCAAGAGGATTCTCTTTAGCATTCTTCTCATCTGGTAGCCCTACCTATTCTTCCTGCTTCACTACTAGCCAATCCATATTTTATTCATCAGCCAATAAGAGAAACATATATACAGAAGGACATCCCCCATTAGTCTACAATGCTGCTCTCTCTAAATTTAGAGAAACAGCAAAATTCTTTTAAGTTTCCAGAGTGGACAGAGTGGACAACTGAGGCAAATTCTGTAAACATTTGGTCCCATTGTTTTTCAATGCACAGGTTGGAGCATAGGGACTCATGCATGCTAGGCAAGCGTTCCCCTGCTCAGATATACCCTTGACCCTCTGTAAATGTTTACTTTTACTTGGTGCTCTCCTGGTTTTGGTTGAATTTTTAGAAAGATTTTTAAAAAAACATTTTAAATTTTTCTTATGTGTATACATGTGTGGATATGTGAACACAAGTACTGATGCCCAAGGAGACCGGAAGAGTGTCTTGGATCCCACTCTTGGAGCTGGAGAGTCAGGCACCATGCCTGGCATGGGTGCTGGGAACTGAACTTGGGTACCCTCTAAGAGCAATACTCACTCTTAACCAAACTGAATCTCTCCAGCCCCTGATAATTTGGTTGGATTTGAAAATGGATAAAACTAATGAGGAAGTTAGCTGAGGATTTTGGTAAGGAATATTTCTTGGTTATTCTACCAAACATCTGGTTCATTAACCAAAGGGTATGCAGTTATTAATAAAACATAAGGAAATATCCCTTTCCATATTTTTATCAGAATGACTATAGTTCTGTCTCGTGCATAAAACAAACCTCTTCCCTCTCCTCTTTCTTATGTTGTCTGAAACATCTCCATTTTTCTAAGATCAAATTAGAAGTAGCTTGTTTACCTCAATTCTGTTTGCAGAGACTAAAGCTCAAGCATAAGGCATTGAGTGTAGGATTTCACCTCTGGTTGCCTGGACCCATGGTGATGAGTGAGTAGCCATCAAGTTTTTCTGAGGCCTTGTTTCACTGGTGTGAGGGTTATAGGATGTAACAGGCCTTATTCTCTGAGCTCTGAAGAGCAGTTGTCTCCTCAAGTCTGCCCTTGACTCATAGGAGGTATGTCCTTCTTTTTGTGTTTGTGGATCAGGCTGTGAAAGGAGAGTTTCTGTTTACCTGGGCACTGTTGGCAAAGAGAAGTGCAGTTTGGACCAGTTTCCCCCAGTGTTCAGTGCTGTACATGATGCTGAGATACCCATTAGCCCTTATTGAACAGTGAATGACAGGCAGCAGGGTCTACTTGGTGGTGTGGCAAACAGAGCTCCCGCTCTCCTCCCCCAGAGATGGAGGTTGCTTTGAATCTTACATATGCAGCTGCCAACCAAACCCCTAAGCAACCCTTCTCCCCTGAATTTCTTGTTTTATTGCTTAGAAAGACTCCTTTGTTTTGGAGGCCTCAATCCAGTTTAGGCATTGCTTCTGCATGACAAGGAAACCAAATTGTGTGGGACAATAATAGCAGTGCCGTCTCTCTGCTGAGAATGGCTTCTTAAGTCTGATCACGTTGACTCTTCAGTAAATAAAGCACAGGCAGGTTTTATTTGGTTACATATTTGACCAGCAGTACCCTACATGAACTGTCTCCTGATTTACTTACTAGGCCCTGCTTGTGACACCCTCATTTCTTGCTATGTCAGACCCTTGGTGTGCTGTTCATCCCATGTCCAGAGTGTTCTTCCACAACATTTTCCTGACACAAATCTTTCTGAACTTTTCATGAGTCTCTGAATTGAGACATCTGTGGCCAAGCCTTCCTCGCCACCTCTGTCATGTGTCACCTTACTCTATACCTGGGCGCTTGATATTTTCCTGTGTCTACATTCTTGCCTGCTAGCTATCACCTTCACTTAATGGAGCAATTAATTCACAAATGTAGGAATTGTCTCAGATTTAGGAATTTGTGCTTTCAGGCCCTTGACATCCACACAAGCAGCATGCATGTGGCTCATGCAATAAAGGTTCTGTTGTGAGGGAATGGGCTGCCTTGTAGAGTGGGTTGGGATTTAGTTGCCTGTGGCCTAACTACTAATATTAGTGCTTTTAGACCTAAACCCCTAATGTGTTTTCTCCACCCTTTTCTTTCATCTGCTTTCAGCAAGGGAAGCCATATGTATTTGACAGAGTGCTGCCGCCCAACACAACCCAAGAGCAGGTCTACAATGCCTGTGCGAAGCAGATTGTCAAAGGTAAGTGCCACTTTATTTCCTCCTGGGCTTTCACTAATGAAAACATGAAGTGACATTTGCCGCCTGGCAATCAGTGTGCCTCGACTGTAAGCAGAGGCCTGTTAATTGGAAACACTAAATTGCTGGCTTGGCGCTGGTCTTGACTTGCTGAGATGTCCTTCCCGTTATTTGGCCTCCGTGTTTGTTTTCTTTGTTTCCTTTGCCACCTCTTTGGTGAGGTTATTCTGTCTAAAAGCTGGGAAGGCAATGCAAGCTGTGGTAGCTGTGTTTCTGTCTTGGCCTAAAGACAAGACGGAGTGCTGCTCTTGCTCTTGCAGGAGGAAATGCATTGCTTGGTACTTTAGTTGTACATTGTCTGCTGCTTCCTTTTACTAATGACTATAAGAATGGAGTCTCACAAGTGAGAGACTGCTCTTGCCATCAAAAGATATTCTACAGGGTTGTGAAGCCCCTAATGGAGGTGGCTGTGGAGCTATCCGTGCTGTACAGCATTCCTTAATTTCACTTTCATCTAATCCACTTCTATCCATCCTATCACACCCCAACATCTGTTCCTCCAAACAGGTAGCCTCAAGCTTTCCTGTATGTCTCAGAGATCAGTTCTTTTTGCAAGGGCTGGCCTCAGCCCTGGAGGATCTGTGTCAAAATCACAGCAGGGCGATGGAGCAATTTGCACATTGCTCTCTTGCCCTTTCAAAGCATGAGCAGGTTGAAGCATGCTGAGGCAGGGCCTGCCATCTGGACAGAGCTGAGGGGCATCTCCTGCTTCCTTGCTTTTCATCATCAAATCCTCACCTTCCGATTGGAATGCCATGGCCGTTATGTGCTCAAAGGTCTTGATAGCGCCACCCATGTAGGCAGCCATGGATTTGAAAGACAAGCTTTTTTTTTTTTTTTTTTTTTTTTTCTCTGCTTTGGATCTGTTGTTTTCAGGAGCTGAGCTGACTAACCTATTTGAAATTCATGAAATTCAGCCCTGGTACATCTGTTAGATTAATTCTGACCCCAGACACCTGCGTGGGAGAATCGACGTCAGCATGCAATATTCCTTGCTGGGATGTATGTTTATTCACGTTCTTGTTACAAACATCAATTAATTTGGAAGGTTTTCTCAGTGAGATTATTATAGAAGACTGACTAGAAAAAAATATGGCTAGATTGGAGCTGTCTTGAATGAACAGTTTTGGCCCTACAGGCAGTGGTAGTTTTTGTCTTTTTCCTCCTTTGCCTCTCTTTGAGTGTTTTCTCTGTTTTTGAAGGATGTCTTCCTTGGCTTGTTCCTACTCAGGCCTGCCTCCTCCCTGTGAATGAGCTTGTGCATCGTTTTTTTTTTTTTTTTTTTTTTTTTTTATTATTATAGTAAGATTAATCACATGTGTCAGAATTTCCATCCTTTTCTCCCCCCAATTTCATTATCAGAAGCAAATAGTATTTACCACATGCTGAGATAAGCATGAAGGCCGTTTAAATACATCCAGTTACCTCTGTGCTAACATAATTAGAAATGGATGCACTCCATTAAAAACAAAAACAGAAACAGCCCCCCAAACAAAAACAAACAGTAGTAACAGTAGTAATTATCTTTGGGTTATTATTCAGTAGTGAATGTTCTCCTTTCAATGTTTAGATTTTTTTCTTAATATGAAATGTCAGAAATAGACAATCTCATCTTCATTAATGTGTACACTTTTTTTTTTTTTGGTTTTTATGTATCAGCTAAAAACTACATTTAAAAAAAAAAAAAAAGGTCTCTGTGAAGACACAAGACGTGGCCTAACCCTAGGTAACTTGCTACCCTGCATAGATGGTGATCTACAAAGAGAATTCTTTAGAAGAACAGGGCTCAACAGATAATAAATAGACACCTCCAGGGCATTTTGGCTATAATGTGAACATGTTCATTTGGTATCAATGAAGAATACCTTTCTCTCCCTTGAAAAGGATTTTTTTTAGGGCAACAAAGGCCTGATTGGACAAAACTACCTTTTAGTTATTCTTTTCATCCATGTGACAATGCATCTTGATTATTTGTACCCCTCACTCCTTGCCTCCTCTCTCCTGTGCAACCCTCAACTCCTGGATCCTAGTTTTCTAGAGAGCCCTAACGCATTCCTTCCTCCCACCCAACCCATGTACCTCCAACGTGTCTCCCTCACTACCTCATGTTATCACCACCCCCTTTATGTTTTGGATGATGAGTCCAGTTAGTGATGCTTGTTGGAGTGTTGACTCATCTCCTAATTGCAGTGAGTTTCTGGGTGCCATGGGCTTGTCATGTTCTGAAGACAGCATCCCACTGCCTCTCCATGGTGTGTTCTAAGCCCTGGGGGATGTGGGAGATAGATATCTACTGGAGGCTGAGCACTTCCTTGCAGAGCCACTTATTCTCAGCACTTGGATCAGCTACAAGTCTCTACTCTAGCTATGACTACTGCAGAGAGAAGCTAAGACCTAGGGCAGCACAATTGATGGGTATAGGCATGAATATTTATAAGGCAGTTTGACCGTATGACTGTTTAGCAAAACAACAATAGTATGTTCCTCTTAAGGGTCCATGATCTCCTGGGCTAAGGGAAAAGCCAATTATAAAGTATCAAGCCTAAATTCCTTTCTGTGAAACAGGCCTCAAGTCTAAGCCAAAACCAGTTGGTTGCCCTTATAACCTTCATGTCACTGTTGCATCATGGGGTGAGTCTTGCCTGGCAGGTTGGTATTGTAGCATGGAGGGTTGGCTGCCCGCATAATATTGATATCTTTTCTCCCCCAGTGACCTGCATAGCACCTTCTGGTACTATTAAGCTAGCCAGCAAGGAGGAAGCTCCCAGGACAGTTCCAACTGATTTCTCTATGTCGTTCAACCAATGTGCTGGTGTTTTCAGCAATACAGTCTTATTTATCATCTAGTTGTGTTGTATAACCAAGAACAATGGCAGAGCTGTATTGTTCCGGGGTCTCTGGGACCTCCCTGACCAATAAATATATTGATTGTAATGAGATATCTCATGCTTAGTACTGAGATTTCACTTAATAACTCATGTCCTCTAGGGGGATCATGGTCCACTCTTGCAGGGTATCTGTGTGTCAAACTCTCTCTCTCTCTGTGTGTGTGTGTGTGCGTGTGCGTGCGTGCGTGCGTGCGTGCGTGTGTGTGTGTGTGTGTGTGTGTGTGTGTGTGTGTTTAATTTTGTTTTTTAATGAACTTACAAAGTAGTGGGTTTCCATAGTTTTATTTAGCTCACCTTGCTTGGCTTCTTTCTCTTCTTATCTCCATCTCTATTAAAAACCTTAAACCCATGGATCTTCTCCCCTTCGTATTATGTATTCTTTTATTTACTCTTCTTCTTAAGAGCTCTTCATGTTTCTCTTTGACGAGGCTCTTTCTATCTTCCTGGGCTCTACAGATACCTGATCAGACTTTTCAAAGTAACCTCCAAGGTTATTAAGAGAGGAAATGATTTTCCTTTCTGCAGTATCAAGGTAAAGTGTATATAACAAGCAAAACCTTCTCAGAGTACAAAACTTAGCCTAGCTGGGTTATCTGCTGTCTTAAGAGTCCTACCTAAGTTAGGACTGGGACAGGTACAGTGGACATTTTCTCTAGAGACTGAGATGGAATCAGGTGATTCTGAAGATCATCATAGCCCTGATTCATGATGCTGTTGTGGGCTGGTGACCTCTACTTCCTACTCTATCTAAATCCTTAATGATTCTGAGGGTCTATTTGCAATTGCAGAACCCTGGCATTTCCCACACTTCCATCACTGATGTGTTTTTCAAAATGTTGGACTTCTCCATTTCTGTGGGAAGAGTTTGTAAGGTTTGTGATTATAATCACAGTCAATAAGGCTTCTGTGGGTGCCTAGGCATTAAGCATCATGGTTACTGGATCTTATTGTTGATCCTGGTAACTGTATCCTAGCCAGCAGAAGCTGCTCTGGGCATTTGCCTTCCAAATAAACTAAATATGGATTACCCAAATGCCAGAGAAGGTGGTTTCTGATTTTCTAGTTTTATTTCTTTAAACTACAATTATTTATTTATACAAGTAATATTAAGTGCTTACTGTGTGATAAGCACTGCCAGGGGCTGGAGTCACTAAAATTTATAAGACTGTCTGTCTGCTAGGAGCTCTCAATATAGAGGAAGAGGCAATGCATATGCCATTATCATACACTTTATAGGCATTGTGTAGGTTAAGATGGCTGTGTGCACAATGCTAGGACAGCACAGAGGAGTGCCACTTTGTGCTGATTTTGGTGAGTGTGGAGAAGAAAGGTTGGGCCCTGAGAACTATAGATTTTAGTGGCACTGTGGTAGCAGAGGAAATTGCAAGAGCATAAAGAAACAAATGGTGTGACAAGCTTGAGTAGTTCAGAGGGCAATAAGGTTTTGACAACATGATGGGAAATGAGGTTGCAAAAGTCAGTTCTGGTCCTCTGCTGGACTTGCTGGGCCTTATCCTGTAGGCAGTGGGGGCAGACAGAAAAGCTTTAAGCTTAGGAAGATTTACTCAGATCTATTTTGTTATTCTGTACAAGTCCTAAAGAACTATACTTAGCTCTGTATTATACTTGTTCTTTATGACTTTATGTGTTGCATCTAGAAGCTTCCAGTTTATGAAGTATGAACATTACTATTCCCACCATATTAAAGTAGAATTTGATGCTCAGAGACTAAAGCACTTTGGCCAAAACTAGAGGTATCAGTGGGTCTGGGGCTTGGTTTGTGACTGCCTACACTCTGAATTATCTTGCCTTTCCTTTCTGATAGGTTCACAATGAGCATTTAAATGCACACAGTCATCAAGTAATTATTTTAACAGTTGTTCTCTTTCAATCAGGCCATGTGGACTATTAACCAACAGTCCAAAATGACAGGGATAGGAGTGTGTGGGAGGACAATAGCCATTGAGGTCCCACAACCTTGTGCTGGCCAGTCGTAGGGTGCATTTCCATTCTGAAATGCAGTGTGCTTTTGCTTGGGAGTGGTGTCCTTCAGGCAGAGTGTCACCAGGGTGTGGAAATAACCATTCTGCTCAACAGAGACTAAAGCAAATGTTTTTCTCAGGCCCAGGAAATGTTTGTCATTCACTGAGATGAAAGTGTTTTGTAGCCACTGGTGTATGGAGCTTGGATAGTCACTCTACAGTCATGGTCAGCTTGAGTTGTTTGGTTGGCTGATAAGAATCTTAGGATGCCAAATGGAGCAGCTGTCAGCTGTTGTCAGAAACTGTAGTGCCCCTGAAATGCCACCATTCCACCTGGAGAGGTCTAGTAGGCTAGCAGAGCCTCTTTGGGAACACTGTGTAGATGTGATGAACTGTCCCTAGGCTCTTTCTTAACAGAGGATGCACTTCTGCTCCAGCAGCACCTGGACTCAGACAGGAACAGAACCTAGGGATGCATGCCTGGGCTTCTAACATCTGGAGCTGGAGCTGGCTAGTGTTTCTGAGTAACTGTCCTTTTTCCTCCTCTTTGGGAGACAAGATGGGGCTTGTCACTTCAGCAGAGACTTCTGGGTTTGCCTGGCTGCTGAAGGGACACACGCTGGTCTGTGAGGTGTGGGGCTCTGTGGTGTGAGTTGAGATCACATCTTGCCAGACACCACAATAAAGAAAGGTTCTGTGTGGAAGAACATCACCAAGGTGTGGAAAGAGCCATTCTGCTAGACAGAGACTAAAACAAATGTTTCTCAGGCCCAGGAACTATCTATTGATTAACTATGATGAAAGGTGTCTTTTTGTGGGCCCTTCAGTTGGGGGTTAGAGCATGGTCCAGGAGGTGGCATGGGGCTCTGTATAAAGCCAGTGCTTGGATCTTCCCTCAGTAGATGCTGGGCTGGCTTTCTCTTGCCTGTACCTTCCCACTAAACGTAAAACAAGACTGAATAAACAAACATGTCTTCTCGCACCTGAGAAAATAGACAACCCTAGGTTAACCTTATCTTTTAAAATTATCTTTTAGTTCAGAATTGAGTCCATAGAGGGCAACATCAGCTGCATTCAATTTTGTTTCCGGAGGTGTTCTCCAAAAATGTATTAGCTGTAAGATGATTCTCGATACTTTAGAGGCCAATCAGAGTTTGTTTTAGTGGGTTTATATGTTCTCTATTAAAAAAGAAGGAAATTGTACTCAGTGTTGACATAATAAAGAGGATGGATTTTCTTGAGTCTAGTCCCACTTGTCTCTCAGCACCTCGGCCACACTCAGGGATGTTCCTGGTGTTTTTTTTTTTTTTTTTTTTTCTTCACCTCTGCTGCTGTCATATTTTTACGGAAGGAAGTCACCGGTCTTAATGCAATTTTATTACAATAGGAACCTCAAAAGATGAATTTATAATATATATCTCTCTGGTCCCAGGCTGTAAGAGTTAGATGCCTCCTTTTTTCCTTTTATTTATTCTTCTTTCATACAAAACATCCAGACTGCAGCCTTTCCTCCCTCCACGTTCCCCCACCCCTCCCCAACTCCCACACACACATCTCCTCTCCCACAGATCCACTCCTCCATTTTCCTTCAGAAAAGAGCAGGCCTCCCAGGGTTATCAACTGAGTGCATATAACAAGTTTCAATAAGACTAGGCACAAACTCTTATATCAAGGCTGGACAAGGCAACCCAGTAGGAGGAAAAGGGCTCCAAGACCAGTAGTCAGTCCATAACCACAGGAGAATAGGGAATAGAGACTATCTAGTTGGTAAAAACAATGTAGTACCATGTTGGCTCAGAGGCCTCACAGAGATGCCAGCTTCCTTCTCTCTGGCAGAGGAAGAGGGCTGAGCAGGATTTAGGCTCTGAGGTAAGTTTCCTTTAGGGTGTGACGGGTTTCTCAGAGCCACTGCATACAGTTTCTGCAGAGAGCAGGATGTCACATGTGAGAAGGACAGGAGCTGGGTCAGGAGCTGAGTGGGTGTTGGCCCCAGACTAGAGTTGGGGTCCCTACATATCCAGGAGGGTAAAGTAAGAAAGGCCCTTCCTTGAGTTTGAGGAGAGGTTTTTAATTTCTGATAAATGAAGGTTTTCTGTAGTGACAGTGACAGCGCTTGGTGTTCCAGTTGCCTGCAGTTGTTTATGAGTATTGATTTTCAAAAGCAAGACTGAAGGATGGAGCCTCTTTCTTTGTGTGGTGTGGAGGCAAACTGCCCTGGGGCTGTCTCCAGCCCTGGGGAATCTTCTCTGAAAGCTGACATTTTCATGGAAACTGAAGCTTAAACCTCTAACCCCAACACTGACTTCTTCCCCAGGGTTTTTTCTTCTTCTTCTTCTTCCTGCTGTTACCAGGGAAACCACCCTCAAAAACCATTTCTAGAAGACTGACATATGTAAACTTTATCACCCCCAGCTTGATGCAAACTCTTCTTTTAAAAACTTTCTATTGATTCTTTTCGGATTTCACATCATGCATTCCTACCCATTCATCTCCCCATCCCCTCCATTCTGCCCTCTGCCCTTGCAACCTTCTCCACAAAACAAAATTTAAAAGTAAAACCGGAAACAAACACCCCTAAAAGAAAACAAACAAACAAAACAAAAAACAAAAAAAAAAAAATCTTGGCATAGAAGCTTTAGTTAGTATTGTCCAGTGAGTCACTCACACAGTATACCCTTTAGTCCATACACCTTCACTTGCAAGTGTTTATTGGTTCAAGGTCTCCGACTTCTGCTACACCCTTGATACACCCTCCCTGGGACTTCTCTTGGATATCTTACTATTTCCTTGTGCCATGGACATCCTATATCAGGTCCAGTTCCTTCACATGCTCCAGCAGTTCATAGTTGGGGTGGGCTACTTGTGGTCCTGGTTCTGGGTCTTGGTAGCAACTGGGTTGATCAGCTTGCCCAGCTGTTCCTCATTGTCACCACCCAGGCGAGAACTCCAGCACCGCCTTAGCTAGCTCACACAGTGATGCAAACTCTTAAAGCCTGCTAGGGTTTTTTGTTTTTTTTTTTTTTTTTTTATATTATTTATTATTTTTTGTTTCCTGTTTTTAACTCCCTGAAGGAAAATCCTTTCTTTTCTGAACTTAAGTTATACTCTAATAATCTCAGATTAGTAAAATATGTATGCGTAAAAAAAATAAAAAAGTCTAGCAAGCAAAACAAACAAATACAAACCAAAAAGCCAGCATAATACAATTCAGAGAGGAGACCATCCCAGACTGAAGGAGTTGACCGGCTGGCACACCTTTCTCACATGGCCCCAAGTTGCATCCTCTGTATAAGGCACCTGTCCTTGCCCTCACCATCAGCCACATTAAGAATTCCTCCCTTGGTGCAGAATGGTGGGTCAAGGATATTAATTATGCATTGCTTCCCTTTCTGTGACAGTTGTATAGATGAGGGGAAGGCAGGAGGGAATATGTTTTAATCACCTCTGCTGCTTGGAAAGAATTCCCACAGTTGCTCTTCAGCTCTGCAACATGAAGCAGCCCCCACCTGCACGCCTCCTCTCATCCCCGTATGAAATGGAAGCCAGCCTGTCATGTTCATGGGCTTTCCCAGCATGCTTATTGTGTAATTAAGAGAAATTCCTGATGTTGATGGGCCCAAGCCGTCCTGCTAGCAAGACAGTGAAAAAACAGGCAGTAAGTTGAAAGTCAGGCCTGCTGATTTCCAGGCTGATTGGATTGTCTGTGGGGCCTGCTTTGTAGTGTGGTGTCTGTTCTGATGGGCCTCTGGTGGGATCTTCATGGTAAATGGCCTGAAGGATCCAAATTTAAGCTGATCCAGACCAAATGTTCAGGCAAGACCTTCTGCTCTAATCTCCAGAAACTAAAAGCCTGCTTGTGTTTTCTCCTCAGTGATCTCAAGAGAGCAACATGTAGACGAAAGCTTCAAGTAGCTAAAAATGGCTCTACCCCTTCAGACATACAGTCTGTAGACACATGAGTCCCTTTTTTGGTATTTGTGGAACAACAGACTTATTTCTGTTTTAATTTCACAATCGTACTTAAAAAGCACATGCAGTTGGCACATATCATTTGTGTAAGAATGAGATACGGGCCATTTGGAAACTGTAACTTGGACTCATGCAACCAATACCAGTGTAGGTATTACATCAAAGTAATGAATTAATTTGAATCTATTTTATGTTTGCAGATGTCCTTGAGGGTTATAATGGGACCATTTTTGCATATGGGCAGACTTCATCAGGAAAAACCCATACGATGGAGGTAAGTTTACACTGTCAGTATCTGAAGTGGCTGTTGCTTTCAGTAAAGCTTGAGATGCATGTGACAGCAGAAATAAGGTTAGGTTGGGGAGTCTTAAAGTAACTGTGAGCAGCTGGGTGGTGGTGGCTCATGCCTTTAGTCTTAGCCTTTGGAAGGGAGAGGCAGGTGGATCTCTGTGAGTTCAAGGCCAGCCTGGTCTATAAAGTGAGTTCCAGGACAGCCAGGGTTGTTACACAGAGAAACCTTGTCTTGAAATGAATGAATGAATGAATAAATACAGTAGCAGTAAGTAATAAGTTTCAAGAATTTAGTTTTAAAAAAACCCTTTGTTGATCTCTCTGTCCAATTGAAACAATAAATTTCATAGTCAGGGTATAGCTTAGTGGCAAAGAACTTTCCTAGCTTGCAGGAGGCCTTGGATTACACACACACACACACACACACACACACACACACACACACACACACACACACAGAGCTACCACTATCCTCAGTAGGTAATAAGTAGTGTGGAACCTTATGGATTGCAGTCCACCGTAAGTGACAGGACCTATAGCAAAAGTCATTTGTCCTTTGGAGGGGCTCTGGGGAAGCCAGTGTCTACAATAAAAAAAAAAAAAAAAAACAAAAAACCCAAAACCCTGTAGGTCAGAGACTTAATGGGATTGGCTTTTAAACCAAATTTAGCCTACAGACTTACTTTTATCTGACTTGAGTGATGTCTGTCTGTATGAATGTGTAACTTTAATTACTGGCAGTCTTTAAAAGTAGGTGAGTTCACACAATTCTAATTTTTTCATAGTTCTGGTTTTTCCATTTTCTTAGATTGAACACTGGTGATTTTATAGCGCTGGGTGAATTTTAGGATAGCAGAAACTGCATTTTCCTAGAGAAGGAATCTTCATTGTCTTATTTATCTTTGTGGTCTTTTTTTCTTTTCTTTATTTTCAATGCTTGGTCTAGAACTCAGGGCCTTATGCATCCTAAGCAAATGTTTTACTACTGAGCCATGCTCCTAGCCCTTGTCTGTCTCCTTATTAATGTGTGTGGTTGTCACTGAGAAGAGGTCACATAAAGTATTTATAAAAACAGTACTGGTGTGATGGCTGTTTCCACCCGTGTACATGGTAGGTTCTCCTATAGGCCCCAGTGCACTTTGCCCACAACCAGAGTGAATGTGAACTGATACACACCTTCTGATGTGAACTGGTGTGCACCTTCTGATGTGAACTGGTGTGTACATTCTGATGTGAACTGGTGTGTACATTCTTTGTGTGCCAGCACTGAAAGGGATGGCCCTCTCAGGCTTTGTCTGTAGAGCTTGGTAGCTTCAGACTGTCTTCTCAATGGCAACCCTTTCTTGCCTCCTTTCCTGGTTTTTACTGGTACTCCCAAAGGCTTTGGTGCTGCATAATTCATCCAGAGGCTAGGCCTACCTGACAGGTGAGGAGAGGCAAAACTGCTTAGTTATTCCATGAAACAGCACTGAGCAAATTTGGAGAATTCAGCTTACCAGCAGCAGGGTAGGATGAATCCTTAATCCTCCAAGCTAGGGTTTTTTCATTTATGAATCCCTCCTGGGAACAGCAGTGAGACGGCTGCTGCAGAATAGGTTTAGCTCATGAATCATTCCTATTGAAGAGGAGATTTCAAAGGCATAAGGCTAAAATCTTCAGAGCTCTGATGTTCTGGGCACTGGATTGAGTGTGGGCTGGGATGCTGGGGGATCTCATTTCCGTGGTGTTGACTTTCTTTTGCCCATTTTGCCGAAGACAAGTGCAAATTAAAGAAACACAGCCTCACCAGGACTCTTGCCCAAACATGGGTTATGTTAGCCAGTTGTCTCCACATCTCACACCCCCAGCAGTACATTACAGAAGACTGGGCTTCCTGTCTCCACTCTCCACTTGGCTCCCTCATCTGTCTCTCTCTTAAGAGCCCCCAGACCCTTGATGTTGCAGGCACTAACAACGTTTCATTGCATACTTTCCCAGCCCCACTTTTTCTGAAGATGGAGGACAGAGGATGGAAGGAGGAGAGAACATGTTCCCAAAAGGGAATCCATCAATTTTTAGGTTTTTGGAAAATTAAAAGGTATATGTAACATGAAAGGAAAAACCTTCACTACTTAAAATCTCCAAGCTATTAGGGAATGTTTATAAGAGTTTTAGGATTCATTTATCATTGAGAGATGCATTTGCTAAATGTCAGAAATGTAAAAATTGTAGACATTAAGGGAGACTGCCCTGAAAAGGAAGACTCTGGAAAAAAGTGGCTGGGTGTAGGCAATTGGGAAGGGGTGTGCTGGTCCTTCAGTGCTGGTGTGGGGACACTTTGTAAAATGAGATTGTCTGGAGCCTTTGGTGCCTTTGCAATATAAACTCAACTCTTGGGGAACACGAGAGGAACTGGATTCCACACTGATCTAATCTGAGGTCCCTAAATGCTGTCACCTTTGCATAGTTGTCAATTGTCATGAGTTACTTCTTTGTTGTGACTTCTGCCTGGAAGGAGTTGGCTGAACCTTTTCCCTGTCATCCAGCGCCCATGATGAATTCTGTTCTTTTGTGGGTGCTGGCAGACTGGAGGAATGTAGGGGGTCTGCTAAGCCGAGACCAGAGCTAAGGGGCTGCTGCAAGCTGCAGTCATAGACTGCAGGAAACAGAAATTCAGGACCCTGGAATGGAATTAAATAAGAATGCTCTGCAGGATTTAAGTCTCCTAAAAGGAGGATTCTATATATTCAGAATTCTACACAGGATCCTTCTGAGGCATTCAGGAAGGATGTTAGTTCCCTGAGGGACAGACTGTCACATTTTAAAGCAGTTTTTTTTTTTTTTTTAAGTATTTTAATCCCCTTATTTTGGGCCTGGCATCCAGTGGTGTTGCCTTTATCTTCTGTTAAAGAGAGTAACACATAATCCTCCATAAAATTGGAAAGATTAGCCTCTCATGATGTTGCATTTAAGGGGGATTTTCAGTAAAATAGGACCCACTGGATAATACTAGTCCCAAGGACAGTAGGCACCATCATGGACTTGTCAGGAGAATATGCAGGTTCATAGAGAGGATGGTGAGTGCTGGCTGCAGACAGGCAGAGGGTAGGAGCGGACTCATTGCTTGAACCCTGCCTGATGCTTGCAAGGGCTGTTGCTTGGTTTGTGCCCTCAGTGGGCCTCTTCAGCACACCTGTGAGGTGGCTGGGGATACCTTGTGGGTTTCCTTCTGTTCAGAGGGTTATCTGGAGACCGTAGGAAGCATAGTCTTTCTGGCCACCTTGTAAACCAGACTAATGATTCCTGACAAAATCAAGAGTGTATGTGCTCACACACACTGCAGGCCTCTGCCTTTCCCTTCTATGGTGTTTGAGGAAGCTGTGGGTGTCATCGAGGCCACTGGCAGAGAACAAAAGGAGTCTTGTTGTGTGCCCAGCGGGCTGTGTTTTCTTTCTCCTCTGTACCTGCTCCTAGAAGGCTATATTCAGTTTCTGAAGACAGTCCTGCAGAACATAGCTATAAAATGTTTGCTCCCTTGGAGGAGTAACAGATAGCAGCTCACTTCTTTGTACTGTGCCCCTTATCCCTGAACCAGACTACACTTTGGCTGTCTTTGGTAGGGCATGCTTGGTCTCGGTTCCTGCTTTTGCTGTTGCTAGCCCACCCCTGCTGCCCGCAGCCTCTGTTCAGCCTAGATCTCAATCATTCCATACAGTCTGGGGGCTCCCAGGGAAGCCGTCTCAGCTGCAAGGGCCTTCATGTTCACTGAATTCACCTCTGTTCATTGTCTAATGACCATGTTGTGTCTGTGCATGTGTTTCATCTGGAAGCAGTTAACTTGGAAACAGTAAGATCTTTATATACTCACAGACAGACAGATAGACACACACACACACACACACAGATTCTTACACGCACTTTTATCACACAAAGAGAGTATAGACACAGGCACAACATACTTATGCAACAGCACTCCACATATTCATATATATATATATATATATATATATATATATATATATATATATATCACATACACATTCCATATTCACCACACAGACAGAACATATACCATACAGATATCCTTCACATATGTGCATCACAAACATATACATTATACCCCCATATATACACATATATACATACTTATAAATCTCTCTTTGTGCTGCCCCATAAAAAAGAGATACCATAATAGAGGGAGCTGTTAGAGAAATCTGGCACTAGGGAAATGTTCAGAGATCTACAAGAATGATCCCAACCAACAATCTAAGCAATAGTGGAGAGGCCTTAAATGCCCTTCCCTGATAATGAGATTGATGACTACCTTATATGCCATCCTAGAGCCTTCATCAATAGCTGATGGAAGCAGAAGCAGACACCCACAGCTAAACACTGAGTTGAACTCCTGGAATCCAGTTGCAGAGAGGGTGAAGTGATGAGCAAAGGGGTCAATAACAGGCTGGTGAAACCCACAGAAACAGCTGACCCGAACAAGGGGAAGCTCATGGATCCCAGATGGATAGCTGAGAAACCAGCATAAGACCAACTCAGACCCCCTGAACGTGTGTCTCAGGAGGCCTGGGATGTCTATGGGGCCTTTGGTAGTGGATCAGTATTTATCCCTAGTATACGAATGGACTTTGGGAGCCCATTCCACATAGAGGGATATTCTCTCAGTCTAGACACGTGGGGGAGGGTCTAGGCCCTGCTCCAAATGATATGATAGACTTTGAAGACTCCCCATGGAAGGCTTCACCCTCCCTGGGGAACAGAAAGGGATGGGATGGTGATTGGGAGGGACAGGGGAGGAGGAGAGGGTGAGGGAACTGGGATTGACATGTAAAACAAGCTTGTTTCAAATTTAAATAAAAATGTTACCATAGGAAAAAATGAAGTATGTGACAGAAACCTGGGGGAAATGTTTTTCAGTCTTTAAAAATGTGAACTTACTACATGATCAAGAAATTTCAAGGGTGTGCTCAAGAGAAATTGAAAATGTATGTCCATATGATAGTTTATATACTTATGATTTTTAAAGGACTAAATTTTTAATGACTAAAAAAAAAACCCACATATCTCAGGTATATCACACCCTCCCATATACCACACATAATTCCACCTACACATACACACTGGCCATATAATATTTAATATTATATATATGCATCCACTCCCTGCCCAGGGTTACTTGGGCAGGCTAATTTTAAGTGAGGGATCAATACAAGATGATCTGTTGGAAGAGAACTATCTATGAAAATACATTTGAATCAGTTTTAATGACTTTTAGATGACTGGTTATTCTTCCCTTGTTTAGACCACTGAGAAGAATCTAAAGGGTTATCATGGATTATTCAAGAGCCCTGGAGGTTTGGGCAGAAAAGATTTTTGATTGACTGAATGAGGCAGTGAAATTTAACTGGAAGGAAATCTGTCTTTTTATTATAGGAATCCTTTTGGATGGTGGTGTCTGCAGTGCATGGCCATTGTCTGTTTTGCTTGTGTTTATGATGGACTTATGTGATTTAAGTGTGATGAAGATTTGAAACCCAAGTCTCAGTTATTTGGTGCTGTTTTCCTAAGATAACATGCCTCTCTCTCCCCATTCCCTCTAATAAGGAGTGGTCCAGAGCTTCCTACATCCTGAGCCATTGTGGCATCTTTTGAGAGTCTTCATAGTGGAAAAAGAAATTCTGGGCATTAAAAGTAGATTTAGTAATGTTCAAAGAGAGTATTTATCCTTCTATCTCTCTGCCTGCTAGGTAGAATGAATAAAAGTGGTAAAAAAAAAAAATTCAGGCTGAGAATGATAGATTTCAAAAAGAAATCAATGAAATGGATTTTCTTGGCTGGTCTTTAGAAATTTTTGAACAATGATTAATTATCCATTCTCACGGTGAGTTTATTCAGGATTAGCTTACCTGGACGTATTGGTTATGGTGTATTTGTAAATATTACAAGTGAAACTAAATCATGCTCCTTTCCTCTCCTACCTTCCTCCTTTTCACACGCTCAACAGCTTGTGTGCATTTGGATTTGCAAGGGAGGGGAGAGGGTGGGCTGACATACAGCCAGGACAGCCCTCTGCTGGATACAAAGGGGAATGCATTGAGTACTCAGGTGGATCCCAAAGGGAGCCACATATGTGGCTGCTTCCTGTTTTGTGGGTTCTGCTTAAGAAGCTCTGGGTTGAACTGGGACTAATGCCCATTTCAAGTCTTCCCCTTCCATCATTCTAGAAACTTCTGTTTGTTGTACAGTACCCAAACAAAACATGATCCACAAAATCAACTTGGGTTTTATGGATTTAACAACATTATTTGAGAAAGGATGACTTCTGTTCTTCTTTCTCAACACTCCTTTGACTGCCCGTGTCTGTCTTTTTCATTCATAGGGGAAGTTGCACGATCCTCAACTTATGGGCATTATACCGAGGATTGCCCATGATATCTTTGATCACATCTATTCCATGGATGAGAACCTGGAATTTCACATCAAGGTAAGTGCTTTTAACTAAGAACAAGACAGGACTCTAGGTCCTTGGTCTCCCTCCTTTCAGATAGATATAAAAGATGTTCTTTTTTTCACTCGAGTGTCATTCTGTGGGAAGCAGACCCTACCCGTACTGTTAATGATTTAGGTCAGTACCAAACTTTTGGAATGGTTTGCTTGAAATAGCAACATAAAGAAAGCATAAGTCCCCTCTAGGATTGAATCATCTTACTTATTAATCCTGGACTCTCCCCATTTCCTATTAGTTTCGGAAGACAGGCCAGGAATATGACTGTGTATGTATAGGTTGGGACACCATTCTCCAGTATGAAGTCCATGGAATCAATTGTGTTACCATAGGGGAGCTGCCAGAGGAAAGCATCATATGGCCAGTGGAACTTCTGCTGTTGAGCAGTGCTAAACTTCTACAAGTTCACAAGCTGTCTTGAATAATATGACTCTCAAACAGAATGCACACTCTGCACTTCCCGGCATAGTGACTCGTTGAGAAATGTTGGGAGGGAGTTGTCTTATCCTTTCCCTTCTTCCTCCTTGTTATTATTTTAATCCAGAACCACTAATCTTGTTTAAAGTTTGAATTGAAAGGGAGACTTCTACTCTATTATTTTAGTCATTAAGTCATAAAATTTGAATTTCTTTGTAAAATACAGAAGGGTTACTTGTTCAAGTAGAGAGACATGTCATAGGTGGAGACTGTTTGGCTGATGTGGGAAGACTGTGGAGATCAGGGAATTCCCCGGGTTTCCCATTCTTTTTAAAGTTAAAAAAATGAGATATAGTTCATATGGCATAAAATTAATCCTTTAAAAACATTATTTTGTGTAGTTTCCTATAGTGTCCAAATTGTATAGTCATCATCCTTATCCTAAATCTTTACAATTTCCTCCACCCCTGAAACAAACTGTACCTTCTATCCCTGTTCGTTAACACTTAACTCTGATTGTGGACTACCTCTGTTTGGCTGGGAGGGCCTTGAGCATCATGGCAGCCCCTTGTTGAATATTTCTAATACTGCATTCTACTGGGAAGGGATGACTGGCCAACCTAGAGCAGTCCCTGCCCTGCTTTTGTGCTCCCAGATCCACACTGTCTGGTTCTCCTTCTTTGTGACTAGAGATGTTGAAGGCTTAGAGCTGAGTGGATCAGTGCTCTCTAAAGCCTGACCGTCAGTACCCGTGATCCAGTTGGTTAGTCACGAGGAAGCGGAAGCTCAGACATAGACCCTAGCAGCAAACTGATACTTAGCAACTTTTTCGTTGTATTAGACTTTTTTCCTGGGCTGGTAAGGTGGCTCAGTGGGTAAACACATTTGCTGCTAAGCCCAACAGTCCAAGTTTAATCTCTGAGCACCACATTCGGAAAAGGACAATTGACTCCCAGAAGTCATTCTCCACATGTGTAGCCTGGCTCAGGCCCTTCCCACCCCCACAGAAAAGAAACAAATGCAGCAATCAAACATTTCCAACCTCTCCCCTTATTTATTTCTACAACAGACTGTTCCTAAATTTACATTCCAAAAGGCCATTGCTGGCTGTTTGCCCAATTATGAATTGCATCCAGCATGCCCTCACGTGTCCCTGTGCTGTGAAAACTTGCTTCTGTCCCTTAGCAGGCTTCCTGATGTCTGAGGCTACAGAGCTTGTTGCTTTGATGGGCTCAAGATTTAGAGGCTTAGTGCTTCTTTAAGGCTGTTTACGCTGACACACTTTAAACTACTACAGAGGTCTTAAGTGATAATCCTGAATAAGATGTTAAACCAATTACTGCCCTGAACTAGTGTCTTGTGTCAGAATCTTATTATGATTAAGAACGGTGCTGGCTTGAAATGGTGGGGGAGGGGAAGAATATTTCCTCCATCTCTAGTGTTTGGTCTTACCGTGCAGTTCCCATTGTGCATTTCTTAGTTGAATTTGCTTTCCTACTAATAAGAATTGTAAGTGGACTAGTTAGCTGTGTGAACTCTGGGTTCTGAACTTATCTGCTAACAGGCTAAACCAAAAGAGGCCCTACCAAGACAGTGCTCAAAATTTGCTTCTTAATGCATCCCACGAAGGCTTTGAATGTTATTTCTGATCATGTTCTTATTCACCACCAAGCAATGCCTATGGTGTTCCTTCCGCCTGGTCTCACAAAGCATTCAAAATAACACAATGAATTTTGACACCTCACAAAAGCAGAAATTAATAAATCAAAATTCCATTTTCACTTGTATTAAATATGAACAGGAATTTAATTGCCAGCCTTGGCAGTACATGGTTCATGACTACGTTTTAGATGTAATTCATTTTCTTTGTAATTTGTGGAAGTATAATCACACATTTAGGATCTCCAAAGTTGAGGGTGAATATGATCAAAATGCATAATGTGAATGCATGAAAAATATTAAGTTAACAAAAAATCTCAGAGATAGTGGGAAATCTTAATGGCAGTCAATCATGGACTGGAATAGGCTGGCACCAGAATGGGGCTGGCTGCTGGCAAGGCCTGGTTAGAGGTGACTAAAATTGGGCTTGAGGACTGGATAATGGGAATATGCTAACTTGAAAGACTAGAGAGAACAGTTAGGGGATGGCTTAGCTCAGTGGTAGAGTACAAGCCTTGCATATGTTATGTCCTGGGTTCAAGGCCCAAGAAAACCTCTAGCCAACCAGAACAAATTATCAAAAACAAAGAGCTGGGAGCAGGGAGACTTCTGACTGCCAGATAGGAGTTTCCAGAAGAGATGGAATGAGGAGTTGGGCACATGAACAGGCAGGTGTACAGATATCCAGGAGTAGGCACCATGGATTTCAAAGCAAGGATCTTAAAGCTGCCTGGAACTGGGAAGAGGGTGGTTCCAGATGGTGGCACATGAGAGACAATGAGCTGTGGTTAAGCTGGGACAGACATTAGTGTGAGGGCCAAGGAGTCTTCACATTCTGAAAATTAGTGGTAGGGTTTGTCTAGTCCTGATTTCACCTGGGTAGGCAGAACCCAGCTTTCCAATAGTCATGATCATGGCTGGCCTAACAAAGGGACATATCCCGAGAAATCTGTAAGATAATTTTATCATTCTGTAAGCATCATAGATAACTTATGCTAAACAAGGAGTCTGCGATATAACTTGGATAGTATGATCTTATGGGACTGCTACCACATATGTGGTCTCTAATGTTATTATGTAGCCCACGTCTATATTTTTCTTCTGCCTGTTTTCTTACTTGTATTTCAAAGATGCTTATGAGTTTTGGGGGAAGTTCTTCTGGCAGGAAAGTGTGCAAAATCCTGGAGAGGATTTTTCACCCATTAAAGACTAATGGCTTCATTTGCCAATGAGGAGATTGAAGCTATGTGTACATTAAATTCCTCAGAATTCATTTTTAGTTTAAGAATTTCATTACTTTAGCTATCAGATGAGTCACCTGGGAATTTAGAAGCTGATTTCTGGGTTCTAGTATCTGAGACTGTGTTCTGGTACCATTGCAGTAATTTTCAGGGCTCTGTGGTTCTGTAGCAGATGTTGATATAAGTGGGCTGGACTAAGGCTTGAGAATCATTATTTAGAAGGCTTCCTTTCCCTAAAAGTCTAATCATCTTTTGTTTGTTTGGTATTTTTGTTTGTTTTGTTGGTTTTTGAGAAAGAGTATTACTCTGTAGTCCTGGCTGGTCTTAGATTCATGATGGTCCTCTTGCTCAGCCTTCAGTAGTTCTCTCCCAGGTATCTTCCTGAGCCCCTGTAATCCCAAGTATCCTTAGCTTGTCCTTGCTTCCTTGTTAATGTGTAAGCTATGTTCCCATGGATCTGATAAAGCTGTGGCAGCATGCAATCAGCTGAGGTCTATACGAACATCATTGGTTTAGGATGCTTTCTCTTTTGGCTATTACCTTGCATGGACATTTACTTGGTGTTCAGTTAAGGTGGAACTTAGGTCCTCTTCTAAGAGTCTGTCTAGCACATGAGTGGAGCCCAGACAAGCCAAAAGCGTGGAGCTCCTGAGTTGTGCATATTCGACAGATGTATAGTCATACTGAGCAAGCTGGAGGAATCCATGAGGGTTGGCTGCAGCTCTGTGCTCAGGACTCTGAACTTCACTTGGTGCCCCCTTTTCTCAGCCACAGCAAAAGCTTTCATGAGTTTAATAGAGATGCTTTTGAAATGTGGTATGGTACTTCTATTTCAATTTCATTTTCTCCTTAATTAGGTTTCCTATTTTGAGATCTACTTGGACAAAATAAGGGACTTGCTTGACGGTAAGTTCCACCTGATTGCAGGTGTGTATGTTCTGTAATTGAAGTCCAGGGGGGTTAAGATGAGTTAGGAGGGCACCTCAGCCTGGACAGCTGATGCAAATGTAGAGAGATATTTGCCTTTAGGCCCTGTGTTCTTCTCAGCTACATCTTAAACTTGAAAATTATGGAAGGATTAGACTTGCCTATCTTCTTTAAGCATTGCAATTGTTCTTACAATATGGGGTCTTTAACTTCCCTTTTCTTCTTTGTGTGTCATCATTTTTGTCATTACAGTGTCTAAGACCAACTTAGCTGTTCATGAAGATAAAAACAGAGTCCCCTATGTAAAGGTATGAGAAGAGTTGGGGGTGATGCCGCTAAATTCTTCCTAGTCACTGTTCAAGTAACTATTACTTAAGAGTCATAAAGAATATCCAAAAGGCATTGTTAACTGTGAGCCCTATTCTATAATATTGATCTGATGCAAAAAGCAACATTTGGCTTCTCCAACTGTAGCTTTCCTGCTTGTAAATTATTTTTATTATTTTTTGGTGCTGGGGATCTAATCCAGTGCTTCCTGTATAAGCTATGAATTATCATACCCAGCCTTCTTTAGGACAGCTGTTATTTAAGAATTAGTACTTAGTATTGTTTACTTTAAAGAGGTTTGGGGATTGAATGCAATGGTTTATGCTTGTACCTCACAGAAGTCTAGTTTTGTAGCATCATTTGTACTCTGTTGTTGACTGAAATGGTAAATACTGATCAAAGGTGAGGAAATACAGTCTCAAGTCTTCTCCTCTATAGATTTTCTCCTTTTATTTTCTGCCTCCTGAAAAGTATTGCTGCAGGGTATGAACGTGAACATGATCTTAAAAAGCATTTCCTCCAGCTTTACATCTAGTTTTCCCAGGGCTAGCTCATCTCTTTAATGTAGAATCCAAGCCCCGGGCAAGGAGGAAACACTGTGGGCCAACATCACACCCTTTCTGTTTACCTGTACCATTGAGGGGGGAAGGAAGAAAGGAGGAAGGAAGGAAGGAAGGAAGGAAGGAAGGAAGGAAGGAAGGAGCTGCTCTAAAATGCTGTTGTTTTCGAATTGTTGGAGTGGCCAACCTGACTTGCTTTTGGCTCTTGCAGGGGTGCACTGAGAGGTTTGTGTCAAGCCCTGAGGAGGTAATGGATGTGATAGATGAGGGCAAAGCAAACCGACACGTGGCTGTGACAAGTAAGTGCTGTGGTGATGTTTATGCTGTCACATAGTATCCTAATATCTACCCTCTGTTCAGGATGGCTGGGTGATGAGGCATATGTGATGCTTGCACGGGAAGGCATCAGAGAGCTGTGACCAGACAGATCCTGGCCCATGTGTAGTGCGAGTGCGTGCAATAGTCTGAGGTTTTGAAGTGCTGGGTAAGATTCCTTGGTGTCTGATAACAGGTTTAAAAAAAATCCAAGCTAATAAATTCATATCAAACACAAGGAAAAACTACTGGGCTTCTTCCTTTGCAGAAGGAGAGTAAATGCAAAGAGGAGTCACAGCAGAGCTGGCAGCTTCCAAGAAATCCCTCCAGCACACTCTGAATAGTAGACACGCTCTCAGAAGCAGGCAGCATCTGCACCTGTGTCACGAATCCTTGTATTGGAGCAGCAGTGGCTCTTTAAAAAGACCAGGGCTATCCTTTCCGGAGAGCTGTGGATATGGCAGTATCAGTTCACACAGAGCTGGAGGAACTAAGAATTTCTAGTTTGGAGGAGAAAGAGGATGTGTGAGCAGTGCAGTGTCCTCCTGGGTTCTGATGTGGAGAAAGATGTGATTTGTTGCAGGGACTAAGGAGGCAGGCTTGACCAAGTGCCAGCACTCCCCAACAGCTACCCCAGGTGAAGCATGCTGCCGGGAAAGGGAGCCAGCTACTGTAGAGAAGAGACCAGTAAAGGACTGGTCTAGACTCTTTCAGCAGCTGGTCTCAGGCTCCTCTGTGGATGGGTTCCAGGAGTGTGATCCAGAACTGAAACTCAGCCTCTTCTCTGCCCCATAGCTTGTCACATGATGCTCATGAATGTGGCAGTTTTCAGAGCTGACGTAGGCTTGCATCCAGTTTAGGAAAACACTGAGTTTCTCTGTTCTGCCTGAATCTCGCATGTACACACCATAACTCTCTCACTGTGTTTCTTAAGCTGTCAGTCATGAATTATTCACGGTGTCTCAGAGTTGGCTGCCAGCTTCGGAGCTGAGGTTCTACAGTGTTTCTAGTGTTGCTATCATTCTGTCAAGGTGTCTCCCACATTATTTACTCGTGAGAGTGTGTGCTCATGTGTGCCTGTGTGTAAATGCACATGTGGAAGTTAGAAGACAACTTCAGGGAGTGGGTTCTCCCTAACATGTGGGCCTTGGAAATTGAACTCAAATGTCAGGCTTGACAGCAAGCATCTCTTCCCATTGAGTCATCTCACCAGCTCTATTTTAGTGTGGTAAGTATATTTAACTGCTCTGTTGTTGAGTCCATTTGCATTGTGGGTAACATCCCACCATCAGTCTCCACATTTCCATCTTCCCCAGCTGAGACCTGAACTCAGGTTCTCACATCTTTGCAGCAGGAGCTTTGTTAACTGTACATCATTTCCTGTTTGAACTTTCAAGATCAGCTTGACTATTCAGGATGCTCTAAGATTCTGTATGAATTTTAAAATTTTAGGATAGAGTCTTCTATTTCTGTAGAAAGTGTCATTGAGATTTTGCTACAGTTGTATTGCATAGATTATTTTGGCTAATATTTACATCTGTGTGTGGTGTGTGTAAGCAGGAAAACATGTTGACAGGTCCATGTGCATGGTGTGTTTGTGTGTGTGTGTGTGTGTGTGTGGTGTGTATGTGTAGGCCTGAAGTTGATGTTGGATATCTCTTTCACTTAATCCTAACATTTTATTTTTCTTAAGGGAACCTCTCTTATTGACACAGAACTTACCAGTTCCAGTTAGTCTAGCTAGCCAGCTTGCTCTGGGCCTCATCTGTCCCTGCCTCCCAGGGCTAGGACTGCAGGTGGCTGCCATGTCTGCTCAGGTTTTATGTGGGTTCTGGGACCTAAACTCCAGTTCTCATGCTGGCCCAGCAAAGCTTCATCTTTTAAAACCATCTCCTCAGCCCCAATTTTGATGTCTTACTACTGTTTAATATTCTAGTCAGTTATCACAGGATTCTATTTTCATTCATTTGTATCTGTTTTAATATATCTTTTCAGCAACATTTTGTAGATTTTTGTCTAAAAACTATCATTTTCTTTAAGTTTATTCTTAAGTATTTTATGCTCTATTGCTATTGTAAATAGATGGTTTTCTTAATATTTCTGGTCAACCATTGTTAGTAATACAGAGAAACATAAATTCTGTTTATGTGTTGACTTTGTAGCATGCAATGTTGCTAAATTTGTTTGTTACTTGTGACTTTTTTGGAGGTAGGTTTTCTAGACTGAGATTCTCAGTGTATCCCTGGCTGTCCTGGAACTCACTCTGTAGACTAGGCTGTCCTGGAACTCAGAGATCTGCCTTCCTCTGCCTCCGGAGTGCTGAGATTAAAGGCCAGGCATTTGGTATTTTTAAAATGATCTTCAGAGATTTTAGGAACAATCTGGCAAAATATTTTTTGAGAGATGGTGAAAGTTGAATGGGACACTTGCTGGACTGTGGTGTTTTCTGATACCCTGGCCTAATGAACCACATTTAATCCCTGAGGGCTCTTTGTGTTTAACATGAGTTATAGAGGTGTGTTTTAATCTTCCTTTAAGTAAATTTATGATAGTCCCAATAAGTCCAGGCTACACACACCAGCAGGACAAACTGTATCATATACTATACTGTGATAAAGTTGGAGGGTTTCCACAGGACAGTCAAGGAAGCTGTGAGTCACTTGGTGGGTGAGGCTAAAGTAGGATATGGGATCCATGGCTTCTGGAAGATGCCAGGAATGCTACCTTAAACTGCTCAACAAGAATGCTAAGTTAATTCCTTTATTCCTTAAAGACACTATAAATCTATCATCCCTAGAATACATTCTAAAGTTAGCAGCTCTGCCTGCAGAGAACTGCAACAGTGTGACATAACTGGTTACATTTTAAAGACCAGAGGTTTGCCACCTCTGCTCACCTGCTCTCTGTAGAGCAGTAAACCATGTTTCATTTCAGACATGAATGAACACAGCTCAAGGAGTCACAGTATCTTCCTGATTAACATTAAACAAGAGAATGTGGAGACTGAAAAAAAACTCAGCGGGAAGCTGTATTTGGTTGACTTGGCTGGGAGTGAAAAGGTAATTGGTTCTTAGTTACATTATCTATAATTTCCCCTTATTTGCTCAAGTGTATAGTGGTATAATTTTTGTGCCTTTTACTCCCTGATTTTAAGGTGGTTTAAAATATTGAGGCATAATTTCTTGGTTTTCTCATTTTCTTTTCTGTCCTGAAAGTTCCCTGTGTATCAGAGGTTCGTGTTCATTTATGCTTAGTAGGGCCTATGGCATTAAGCAGGGTTAGTATGGCTTAGCCTGGCAAGGCAGCTGCACAAGGCAGTAGTATGGCCTCCTCTTAGGATGGAGGGAGCCATCTGTCTTATGGACTCCAGTGGGCTAGGAAGGGCTCTTCCACTGAACCATGGTAGTCCTGCTTCTGCAGCTTTGCCTTGCTGAGGAAAAGTCTGGAACCTTGACCTTCCCAGTGTTCCAGTTCTACTGGTAGTGGGTCTTAGGTGACAGTCTCATATGAGTGACATTGGTTCCTCCAGGTTATGAAGCAAGCTTTCTTTGGTTTTGTTGTGACTCTCTTTACACACCGTATTCAAGTCTATGCCCCCAGGAACTGGCTAAGACCACAACTAGAATCACTACCTTCCCCTCCCAGCCCCCATCCACAGTACCAGGGATGTTCTCAGGTCCACATTCCAGCAGGACACAACCCCTTTAGACAGCATCATAGAGCAGTGCACACGCACAATGCCTCTTCTACATTCACCAGTGACATCAGCTGGATGTCCTCACCAGTCTCCCTGGCTGGACAGGGATTCCCACCTTACTCCCACTTACTGCCTCACACCACTAAGATCCTGAGCCCTAATTATGACCACAAATATCCACGTAAGTCATGGCTGTTTGAATAGTCCTTCTACCCACCTTTGTCCCTGGGGAAAACCATCAGATACCATCTCAAATGTTGTATGTGTGAGCTGGCCACATTCTCAGTCATTCACCAGGATGAAGGGGCAATCGTTCAGCTCTAACCTAGCCACTAACTTGAGTGCCATGCCCAGTATAGGTTCATGCAGAGAGCCATGTGGGGATGAGTTATTTAGGACTGAAATACCTCCTGCTGGCACTTCTTGCCAGCACTTCAAGTGTCCCTCCTGTAGTTTTGTTTGTTCGTGTCTGTTTTCCTTTTCCCTAAATGAATCCATATGAATGTGCTATCTTGAGAACAGAGAACAGAGCTCTAACTCCAGTTCCCATCACCCCAAAGGGCCATCCTTCCCTTAGGCTGGCAGAGTGATATCACTGGAGCTCATTGCCCTTGCCTCTCAATGGAAAGTGATAGATAGCCCCTTCTCTGAGTATCTCACGGAGTTAAGATGCCCACATAAGAGATCATCTAAAAAACACCTGCAATAGGTTGCTGCTTTTTTGTGGCCCATCTCTCTGTGATGTCTCTGTCTTCAAGCAACCTGCCCTCCACAGTTCTGGGACAGACATAGTCTGTCCTATTTTCAGAACCCCACCCCCCACAAGCATTTCCCTCTGTAATTGAGCGGAGCTCGCCTTCATATGTATTTGAAATCCATCTTTGCTCAGTTTAAAGTTATTTCTCCTCTTTCTTTTTTTTAAGAGAGCAGCTGTTTACCCTGTAGCTTTTGCCTAGGCAGCCAGAACAAACCTTACTGAGTCCCCTCTCCTTAAAAAAAAAAAAAAAAAAAAAAAAAAAAAATTGGCAGGATTTGTAAATGTGAAATTGTGAAGTTATCTGTACCAATGCAGTAGAGGAGGCACTGTGTGAGGAGGGCTGTAGAAGAAAACCAAATTTATGGTGTAGCACACATATCCTTGTCTTTGCATGTCTAAGTCTTTTGAATTTTAGATACCCCTCCCTCCTTTTCTTAGTTCCCCACTCCCTCCCCCCTTGCTAGGAAATAAGTAGAGAAGGAATAGTTAGAATACCTATTTTTTTTTTAGTCCTTTGCCTAAAATTGGGGCTCGTAATGTTTTCCTCACTGTGCCCCAATGGACCCCATTCGACTGGGACTGGTTTAGTCCCCCAGGACTCAGCTCACCATGGTGACAGCACTTCAGGAGACTAGTTTTCCTCGATGGATGTCCCCCAGGGAAGTATGTACAGCTCTCCCACTTGAGGCATTTCAGACATTCCACTAAAAACCAATCGAGAGGAAAATGACAGCAGGAGAGACCAAACCGTCAGCTCCTGGCTCCAGGGACAGCTGGGTCGTTGTGGTTTAGTTTATTGGGTGCTTTCCTGGAGGGTCTACCTGCTGCCTTTCCATGAGTTTTCATTTTCTGCTTTCTGCTGTCCCTGCCCTCACTGCTTTTTCTATCCTCGGGTAGGTCAGCAAAACTGGTGCCGAGGGAGCTGTTCTTGATGAAGCTAAAAATATCAACAAGTCTTTGTCTGCTCTTGGAAATGTGATCTCTGCCTTGGCAGAAGGGACAGTAAGTAATCCTGTCGCCATCTATTAAATAGTATTATGGGAAGCTGCCTTTGGGGTTTGTGTGTTCTCTTTGCCACAGACATTTATTTGCTTTCCTATTTGGAAGAGAACAGAGGGATTCCTGGCTGGGGCGCTTGTTGCTGGGAGATCCACTCCACTAGAAATTGTGAATGGTGATGCTGACTTCCAATGATACGGGTCACAGAATAGACGTTGTTTGGCAAGATCCAAAAACCTGGCTGCAAATTCTTATTCCACATCCTTCTAAGTTTGGCTTGCTTGCTTCTGCAGTTTTTCTTTGAATGGGCTGTCAAAACCGATACTCCTTCTTTTCTTAAATAGAAAACACATGTGCCATACCGGGACAGCAAGATGACTCGGATTCTCCAGGACTCTCTGGGTGGGAATTGTAGAACCACAATTGTCATTTGCTGTTCTCCTTCCATCTTCAATGAAGCTGAGACCAAGTCCACGCTGATGTTTGGACAGAGGTGCGTGCAGGGTCTCGGAACCCAAGCTCTGAGCTAGGTTAAAGGTCTTAGGTGTGAATGGCTTGGGACAATAGTCAGAGGGGCACATGATTTACATTGCATCTAGCAGATGACCTGTAAACTTGAGGCATTAAGTTTTCAGCAGTGGTCAGGAATGTGCCTGTTGGAAGAATGATACTGAACAGAACAAAACAAAACACCTAACTTATAGGTGCAATAGTTTCTGTTCTTTATGGACTTGAAGCTTAGCCTTTAGCTATATACAATTTCACATATGTAAATCTGAAGACTGATAACTACCTTTAGCTCTGGAATCTGGGACCCATTGCAAAGAAATTAGATAAAGGCAGAGTAGAGGAGGCACAAATAACAAAGGAAAGGAATCAGATGCATAAACTTCAAGGGTGGGAGGCATGGGGTGTATATGAAAAAAGAAAAAGTGGAGGATGACCACTTCTCACTGTTTGAAAGGACAGGTCAACATGCCCTGCCTGTGAGGATGGTAGCAGGTGGGTGGGCATGAAGAACTTGGTAATGAAAGCAGTCTTCCCATGTGTGGGTGGGTTCTTACTTTCTTTGCCTTTCTTAATACACTCTTTTTCACTTACCTTGCCCTGCTGCCCACAGCTGACCTCTTTCAATCTTGTTTGCTTAGTTTGCCAGCCCCCATCTTCTCAGTTGTGTTTTCTGGAGGGTTGGTTATCTAAGCCTGTGATGCTAAGGTATTTTTTTTTATGATCTGGGCATCTTTGGTGCCTACGGGGCTCAGCTGGGACAGATGTTGTGAGATGTGGATTCTCCTACTATTGTTACAATTCAATGTTACCAGCTGGTGAGCTGTGTCTGTAGCCCTTACTGCCTTGGGTGTTAGTGGGGTTCCTAGTGCTCCCCTGCTTTAGTCCTAGGAGTATGTGTTGTATGGTTATGCCCAATAAGTAGTTTCAGATGGGGCAGATGGGTTGGGCATTCTCTATGGGAAATTATTACAACGTGTTTGAATTGCATCACATCATCAATAGACCATAGGATTATTCAGCTGTGGTACCTACGGGCTGTCTAAATAATTGTGTTGAAATGTTGTAGAGCTAATCTATCTTTTAAACAGGGTTTGGGTCCTTTGCTTCCTTCTAAATGACTTCCTAGATTAAGCTAAAACTTAAGGCAGTGGCATTATATTAGGGTGACACCTTTGTTTCCTGGCCATTTAAGCTATTCTCTCCTTGACTTCTCTGAGCTTCACATCTCTTTGCCATAGAGATGGAGTGGATCCTTTCAAGGACTTTTGGGAGGATGATCAAGCTGTTTCCATTTTCCCCTTGCCCAGGGGCTGGTACAGAGGGGGTTACCACTGATTCCAAGCTTACCTTCTTCTGCCATAAACACTCCAGTGGTATTGAGGGTTGGAAAGGTTATAGTAGCAGATAGGACTAGACTACAAATAAGGAACAACAAACAGTACAATATAAGGGTCAGGTTTGAATAAAATAGAATTTTACTTCTGGAACTAGTGGGTAGAGAAATTTATAGGTAATTTTGGATTCCAGAAAATAAAATGTAACCTCAAATGTGTTTCCAGATGAAATAGTTGGTCTGCTTATTTTATGAGACTCTGAACTACGGGAGAGCAGAGAGTACATTTGCCATTGGCATCTGCTTTCCAGCATGGGAAGTATACAGTAGCATGGGAAGTGTAGAGTAGGTGATTAATAAGTACACGCTTAGTGAACGAGGAAGCATGGCAAGCTTAAGTTCATGGTGCAGGATCCTTGCTGAGCTATGGCATCACGGACCCTAGAAATTGACCTGGGTTTGGATCTGGTTTGCCCTCTAGTCAGTAGTCAGAAAATGTGATAGTTTGTTCCTTATTTCTCTACCCACATGTTAATTGACCCTTTAAGGACAGTGGATTTTTTTTAAATGGGCCTTCTATCTGCTTTATTAGCTATACCCATTGAACCCAATTATACAGCAGACATGGATCTGAACATCAGGTTAGACATGGAATCTGATTGCTGATAAGATTAAGCACTTTGAATTCAGAAAAGCTGCCAGGTGTCTCCCAAGGGACAGATAGCCCCTGTTCATTTTGTTCTTGTTGCAGAGTAAGTTCTATGATTCACTCAAGGACATAAGGGAACAATATATCTTTCCTGGGATGAATAAATAACACCATGTTCTTTGAAGTTGTAAAAAGGCAACAGGGTCTATGGGTGCCTGAGGGCAACCCTGCTGAGAGCCCAGCCAGCCTTCCATACAATTCTAGGTTTAGTACTAGATTCAGACAAAAAACAAACAAACAAACAAACAAAAACCATGTTGTCTAGGTCTTGTTTGATCAAGTTTGTCCCTTTAGCACTCTGCCAGCACAGAGGTGGGCAAGTCTATGTCAGAGAGCAGCAGGTAGTTCAGATACTTGAGAATCAAATTAAGACTTTTTTGTTTGTTTCTAGAATCCAGAATTTTATTCTTTAGTTTTTAATTACTCTTCCATAGTACTTTCCTAGCATTTTTCAAAAAAGGCATTTGTAACTTTCGGATATGTGAACTCAAGTCACCCCATTTTCTTGGAAGTCTGTTTATGTGTCTTGATTTGGTTGGGGTGTGTGTGTGAAGAAAAGAGGGTCCTGAGGGACGTACCAGTCAGTGCAAGAAGGCCTGAGTCAGTGTGCGTTGGGCCAGCACGATTCCTTTAGCCTGTTTGTATGTTGCATGTGACAGGAGACTGATAACTTGAGAAGAGTAATAGTCTTTGTGTTCCTGGTGTGCACTGATCTCAAAAGGACACCATGCCATCATTTTAATGAAGCCACCTGCCATAGTGACAGCTGGATTCGACAGAGACTGGGTAGTATACATGTAAAATTCATGTCACAAGAGTGTGCAAACAAATTGCCTGCAGAGACAGAGCGAGCAGTTTAGTTAAGGCACACACTTTGATGCACTTGACAAAAAAACTAAGAATTAATTCACCTCTGGTAGAGGACCTGTTTCTGGGACACCAGTGGGGTAACAGAGGCTCTTGGAGGAAGAGATGCTGTCTGGTCTAAGTTTAATGAGAGGCCAGCTCATCACTGGTCATCAGAGTTTTAATTCCTTCTCACTGACTAGCCCCTTCTCTCAGAATAGGGAGCCCTTTCCAGGCCTGGAGAGCGCTTTGAAGCAGGAATGTGTTCTGAGGAAAGTGTAGGTGTTTATACAGCAACTGAGACTTGGGGCAGATTTTGTGGTGTTAATCTCACACCCAAATATGTGGCAGGCTCTTTAATCAAACACTGATCTAGCTGTTGCTCTGACAGTAGTTTTTAGATGGCAAATGGCTATACTAAGTTGACCAAGTCAAATAGATGACCTTGGATAATGAGCATGGCTCTCCTCTGATCTTTCAGAGGTGTTCAAAAGCAAAGCCTGGGGTTTTCCAGCAAGAATTAAATACACATTTGCACCTGCATTTCCAACTGGTTGCCTGCATCTGACATAGCTTTGTATGTCTAATGGGGTCTATATTCTTATCTCCCTCTGTTTCCTTGGTAACCTCTGACAGATGGAGATAGATACGGGCACTGCCCTCCTACCCTCCATAGAGGGCACTGCGGTCTCTCTCACTCTTCCCCTTTTTCTCTCTTCCCTCTCTCACCCAACACTTACTGTGTAAAGCATGTGTTATGGATTTTTCTATGCATTAAAGGTGTGGGGTAGTCAAGAGCTTCTTATTCAAATGCCAGCACTCTCTGGAATACCTGTGGAGCAGAGAAAGATGCTGAAGTGAGAGGTACCAAGATCCAGCATCCTCGGCTCTTTAAGGAGGACAGAGTGTTAGAAGAGGCTCTATGGGTAGCCAGTGTGCTTGTCACTCAGAATCATAGAAGAGATCAGTGAGGAAACAGGCAAAGGTGGGTCTTGCCAGGGGGTAGTGAGCCCAGACTCTGATGTTCAGTCTTGTCTGAAATATGAGGACTCTTTTCAAGTGTACACAATGGGATGTCTTCAGTGTCAGGCATGAGTGCCCAGCCTCAGCTGCTGAAGCTGACATGTGTAGTCCTCTCAGAACCTGAAAGTGTATCCCTTCATGTGTGAACTGGACACTCAGGATGGAGGGCCTGCGGGTTGCTGGAAAGGTGATGGATGACGCTTGAGAGCAGAAAGGTGGCTGTCTTCTTTGCAGTCCTCAGACTTTTTAAGGAGAATCTTTCCTAATATAACCACCTCAGTGTTTGCATCCAAGTGATTGTGTGCTGTGTCCTCTGGTTACTGTTGACTGCACTTGGAACTGCCTTCCCTGAGGCGATAGCTTTAAGGGCCTTAAAAAAAAAAAAACCTTGGCATTATTCCTCCCCAGAGAGAGAGGAGATCTAATACCCAGGCAAACCCAGATGACACATTACCGAAGTGGTATTTGAATCTCTGTGGCAAGGCAACACAAAGAAAGCTGTATCCACATAGTGGGCTTTGTCCTGCCAAGTGGTCTTTTAGGGCAGAAGCAAGATTAAGCATGGATTCTTTCCCCAAGGAGCCCTTGGGTTTTGCTCAGTGTTGGCTGGGGTTCCAGCTGTAAATAGGCAAATGTGACAGCATGCATTAGGGTCAATCACAGGCTGTCACTGTTTTAGCAGTAAATAATTAGAATACAGCTCTGGACGGTCACTGGCTTGTGTCATAGAGATAGTGTCCCCACCCTATCTGGCTGGACTTTGCTGTTCTTACTTTGCTGTTTGCTTAACAACAAACTATCATGTGAGACTATATCACCCTAGTGATGTCTAATCCATCTTAGTTGTATAAACAGACTCTGTGATGTTGGCACATCCTGATGCATTTTTGTATTAACCCCATTTTAAAGTATGACAGTAAGCTTCAGATACAATTATAAGATTGGCTTTCAGGTTCTTCCTTGATTCCTGCTGTCTTACTGAGTTCTTACTGAGTTCTTTACTGAAATTCTTTTGGAAGCTAAGCTGAGCAATAAGGGCATGTATCTGGTTCTACGCTCTGTTCCCCGACGTGGGCACCAGGATCCTTGTTGACTTATATGTCTAATTCTCCATATAATGCTCTTTAGTTGATTCTAGGCACTAAATAAATGTGTGTGTGTGGGCAAATAAAAGATCCAGGAAACAAAATCCTTTGACAGTCTCTAAAATGAATGAAAATGAGGACATGATTGTTCCTAGGTGTGGCTGAGGAGAGTGTTTATTGTACATATGAGGGAGAGTTCAGCCAGGTGCATCTAGAAGGGTCCATACTGAACCAGGCCACAAGAGGAGAGGTAGGGTGGGAAGTTGACAAGAGAGGACAAGAAGGGAGAGAGAAGAGGAGAAGAGGGCAAGTGGACCAAAGGAGGAGCTGAGGAACAAGACAGTGTGGCTGAAATGGCAGGTTTATACAGAAAGGCACTGAGTAAACTTGTCAAGGTTTTGCTTGGGACCTAATATAAAGTGTGCAAGGCAAAACCATTTCGCATTGGCCAGCTACTAAGCATGGGGCTTGCCCTGGAGTGTGATTGATATACCCAATGATACTCCATTGGACAAAACTGATTTCCCCCTCCTGGCAGTCATCGATTGCAAGTAGTCTCTTGTTTGGGTTGGGACTTTGTTCCTCTTCTTTCCTCGGTGTTGAGACTTTATTGGGTCTTACTCATGCAGGTTTTGTGTGTGCTGTTACACGCTCTGTGAGTTCATATGAGTACCGACCCTGTTGTATCTGGAAGACTCTCTTTTGGGGTCTCTTTGGCGTTTTTGGCACACACACACACACACACACACACACACACACCATTTTCCCTTTCTCTTTCCTCCCTTCAAGCCTTCCAATCTAGTTCCTTGATTTCTTTCAAACTCATGTCCTCTTTTTAAATTAATTGTCATTATATATGTTTATATGTATATAGGTATCTATTTCTAAATATAACCTACCAGTCTGCATAACATTGCTCATGTATTTTTAAGGGCTGACCATTTGGTGTTAGTTAAACAATTGTTGTGATCTCTTTGGAGAGACTGTTTCTCCCATTCTCAGTATTACTTAGTTGTCTGGGGTTCTTTGTGTAGAGTTGAGGCCTCCTGGCCTTGAGAGACAAAGAACATGAAGTTGAATAGGTAGGAAGGTGAGGGGAGGGTCTAAGAGGAACTGGAGGAGAGGAGAGAATGACCAAAATATATTATATGAAAAAATTCTAGTTAATAAATAAAAAAACAAAACAGGATATAGCCCATGTTAGAGCCCAGGGCTGGCTGGAGATATGACTCAGTTTAAAGCAGAGGACCTAGGTTTGGTTCCCAATACTTACATAGTGACATACAACCATCAGCCATTTCAGTTCCAGGGGATACACACACACACACACACACACACACACACACACACACACACACACACACACACACCACATCCAAACAAACGTTCATACCCATAAAAAATAAATGTTTCTTTTGTTTGTTTGAGATAGGCTCTTTCTGTGTAGCACTGACTGCCTTGGAACTCATTCAGTAGACTAGAGAGGCCTCAGACTCACAGAGATCTGCCTGCCTCTGCCTCTGAGTGCTGGGATTAAAGATGTGTGCTATCACACTTAACTGAGAAATATTTTTTTTCAAGATACTCTTTTTTTCCCATTTTTATTGGTTCTTTGTGGACTTCACATCGCACACTTCTATCCCACTTATCTCCCTGTCCCCTCACTTCTCCCTCTGCCCTTGTAACCTCCCCTCCAATTAAGACTAAATTTAATAGAAAAATAAAAAACCAAACCAAACTGGGGGTGGGGGGTAGAGGAGAGGTAGAAATCTTGTCTCAGAAGCTGTAGTGTGGCCCGTTATGTCACACCATTTACCTTTTAGTCCATTCTTCATTACTTGCAAGCGTTCACTGCCTGGAATAATCGATCTGGCTTGAAGCCTTTGGCTTCCGATACACCACCAATAATGGGCTCTCACGGGGGCCCCTCTTGGATATTCTGTTGTTCTGTGTCATGGAGATCCTGCTGTTTTGGATTTGTCAGTTCACCCCCTTCATATGCTCCAACAGTTTACAGATTCGGAGAATGTTGGTGTGGGCCAACACATAGCCCTGGTCCTTGGCCTGGGTGGTAGCTGGGTTGGTCAGCCAGGCAGCTTTCCCTCATTGTCGTTACCTGGATTAGCTCTCCAGCACTGCCTGGGCTACCTCACCCAAGACAGCCTACAGCAAGGGCCAGTTCTCCTGCTTTCAGGTCTCCAGGTCCACACTCGAACCACTAGGGCCAGCTCTACTATTTGGCCAGGCAAGGTGCAGAGCCCTTTCTCACAATTGCTGTAGGGGCATACTGGGAGGGGGTGAGGGTTGAGGGGTGTCAGCTCTCCTGCTCTCATGCCCTTAACCCTCTTAGTTGTGTAAACACACTCTGTGATCCCATTATGTAGCCTACACCAATGTTGCATAGCTGGACAGTTACAGGAGGAAAGACAGTCAGCATGGCAAAAGGTAGGGACCGACGATCATTCTGCTTGCTCATCTACAGATATGCTAGAGGGAAAAGGACGCAGATTGCCGTTATATCCCACACTGCTTTACTTCAGGTCTCTTAGGGGAAGGAACACTGAGAACCCTTTACTCCACCCTTCAGGGCTGTTTCTGGCTGTCCTAGGCAGGTGAATATTTGTTCTATTAAAAAACAACCCTCTGGGCATAGAAATTCAATTTCTTTTCAGTAGCTCTGGTTTGCTCCACAGTCTGAAAATGCCTTGTATTTGATGTGTTTTCTTTCCCTTTAACAATATATTTGGATTAATTCTTTGAGAATTTCATACATTGTACTTTGATCATGTTTATTCTCAAAGCTTCCTCTCATTCATCTCAGATCCACCCCTCACTCACAACTCCTCCCAACTTCATGTCCTCTATTTAAAGTAACTCACAGGATCTATTTTTGTGCTACATACACATATCCACATTGTACCTTCCTTTCCTGCAAAATGTAGTCAGCAGAAAGGAAGATTCTTGGTCCTACTTGACAAAAGTATGTGGTATCTTGAGCAATAGGATCTTGTCATCAAGTTCTGGTGGGCAACCAAGATCAGTGGTAGTAGCTGTATTAGTTTTGGAGGTCTGAGTTACTCCTGACCTATGTAACTCAAAGGGGAGGCAACCCACATCTGACATCAGGCTTTGTATTTGGCATCCTATGACCTCGGAGAAGAGCAATAGCCCTTGTTTATGGCAACTCTGATTAAACTTTTATATGAATATATGTATATACTTAGGAAGCTTATAAAATAGGTTTCCATATAGCTTTTCTAAACATCCTTAGAGTTAGTTATCCTTTCTCCCAACTCCTCCTTCTACATTCCCCTCCCGATCAAATACAGGTGACATGAAAGGGGAGGGAGGAATAATGGGGAGGCGGTTTAGATGGGGAGACGCTGCCCTTCTGTATAAGGTTATTTCTGTAACTCATTTTATTGAATACAGCATGCATATAGTAAGAAGCATAAAGTGAATGTATCCAATTTATAAATGTACAAAAGCATACAAACACGTAACTGCTTTCCACTGTGTTAGAAGCCTCCATTTTACACTAGCTTAGCTAGTAATATGCTTGCAAGAATAAGCACCACCCTGACTTCGGTCAGCATGGATTGGAACAGCAGGCTTTTGAATCTTACCAGCATAAGACACACAGTATTGTTTTCATCCAGCTGCTGGGAAATTCATTAACCGTGTGGGACATGGCAGTTTTGTGTATAGTTATATAGTATCTGGTTGAATGTATTCATTGTACCATTGGTGGGTATTTGGACTGCTTTCAGATGGGGTCTATTATCAAGAACACTGAAGGTATCTGTTGCCTCTGAACATACCTGTTAGGTAAAAATACATATGGGTCATAGGGTGTGGTAGATGTTACAAATCACTTTCCTAAAATTATAGTAACAATTCCTACTCATAGTAGATCATCAGAGGTGAAGTCACTGTCAATTCTCATGAGTTAGCTCTTCTGTTGGGCATGGAAAGGTATCTTGTTGCCACTTTAATTGCACTGCACTTCCCCAATAGTCAATGATGTTGAGTATTCTCTTTGCAGTGTTTATTGGCACATCTTTCAGGAACTTCCCATTCAAATCTTTGTCTGTTTTCCCCGCCTCTGATTTACTTCAGATAACTCTGCTGTGTGTATTTTAGGATCTCCTATTTTATGACTTTCCTTTTAACTCTTTTAATGGTTTTTAATGAGGGAAGTTTATAATTTGATAGTCATTTTTTTTTCTTTTATGTTGTAGTCAAGAAATCTTTATCTAACACAGGGTCTTGAGGATATTCTCTGTATTTCCTTATAGACATTTTACTGTTTTACCCTATGACCCATCTGGAATAGAATTCCTATGTGGAATTGGAGTGTTATTGCCATATATTGAAAGGGCCACGTTCCTGCTCTATGGGGTGAGCGCATCCCATAGGTCAGATGGCAGTGGTGCGAGTATTTGGAGCATTTGTCTGTTCTGATTTTAGCCGAAGTTTCTGACTCTGAAATCATTTTAAGGACTATGGCTTTCTAAGTATTGATATACATTCCTTTAATTAGTACACACACACACACACACACACACACACACACACACACACACGCACACACGCACTCACCATCTCTCCCTCTTTTTCTCTCTAGGAAATGGGAGATATTTTAAGTCTATGGAGCCATTTTGCTAGAGTCAGCTCTCTGTCTGCTCACTGATTTTTTTTTCCCATATCCTGACCTCAAGGGATTCAAAGTTTTGCTTGAGTCCCATTTGGAGCCAAGAGAGTTCTAGGGATCCAGCATGAGCTGTGGTTTCCCACCATGGTTTGAGCTTCAGGTCAGAGTCGGGTTGCATTGTTTTCTATCTCCTCTTCCTCTGCTCTGTTGTCTCTGCCAAGCTCTGCTCTCTTCAAGCACTGCAGTGGCCCTCTTACCTCTGGCTTTTGTCAGGTCAGGCCAGTAAGAGAGGAAAACATGGGTGGGTGATCAGAAGAAACAGAGGGAATGAATGCCAGGTATTTATTTCCCTGCAGACTCATTTTGAACAGATGGCTCCAGACCACAGGCCATTATAGGTCCCACAAGCAAGTTGTCTCTTCTGGCTCTCTTTTTGGGGCTTCTCCCATGTCTACTAACACAGGAGTTATATTTTCCTATGTTCCTCTGCATCTTTTCATACCTTTGCTAAACTTTGCAAATTGTGCAAGTTGAGTGGATCAGCTCTGCCCTGCCAGGACTCTGCTTAATACAGAAGTAGAAGAAAAAGAATGTTCTGGGCAGTTGAGGAACCAGGACCAGTTATACTGCAGAAACCTTGACAGATCTGCTGAAGAATGTGCCTCTGACTAGCCCTGCCTGGAGGCAGCGCAGGGACTCCCATCTTTCTCTCTCTGGTACCATTTGGGGCCATCTGGGGACTATTTATGACTGAAGCAGACTCAGTAGTCTAAAGCAAGCATTTTAGGTATGAGCTGGTTTTTTTTTTTTTTTTTTTTTTTTTTTTTTTTTTTTTACTTTCTGACGTCAGCTGATAATGGAATGGACACTGCTCTGCCTGTGCTTGCATCCCAAACACAGCCTTAACACTGCCTGAGGATGTCAGAAGGCGGGGCAAGAATGCCAGGCTGCAGCAAGCTTTAAAGTAGTAATAAAATTACTGCTATTGAAGAATTGGAGCTAAGACAGTTCCAGAGAGAGCAGCCTCAAGCTACAGCAAATGAGAATTACCCTAAATCTTTAGTGAGTCCAACACTGAAGTAGTTTAATCCCTCTTTCGACAGTTGGGTTATTTAGTTGTCTGCTTTAGCAATTAATTTTGGAATGACATCTGTGGCAGTAGGGAGGACTGTTGAATTTCTTGCACCAAAAGAGAAATCATGTCCCAAGTGTCATTTGATGACAACAGTAATTAACCTGTATCACACATCAGCTGTACCAGCAAACATGACAGTCCTAGAATTGTTTGGAGATTAAAATAAGAATGTCAGCAGCAAGTAAGACAGAACATCATATATTTTCACATGAGCCTTACCTGCATAAGTAGCAGATGGACTCCTACACGAGGAATCCACTTTTTCTTGGACATGGCTAAACCTGTCCATTTCTGTGCAGACTTAAGTAAGCCAAGCCTTCTGTTTAATCTCACTTAATAAAGATGGTGATTTTTTTTTTCTTTCCAACTTCTTTCACTAGCTGTCCAGATGTTGTGTATATGGCATGACACCCCTAGGCCACATCCTGTAGGAGATAATGAAAAATAGTGCCCATGCATTATTCTTTTAAAACATTCTGAATTTAGGAAATACAAATATTAAAAATACCAACTTCTGGCTATCTTTAAATGATGAGATGATTCGAGAACAATCATCCCTTTACTCTAGCATAGTGATCCTTGCCTTTGATGAAGAGGTCAGTAGGAAGCCCTGGGGTTCACTAGTCAGCCTCCTTCACTTATGTGGCCCACCTACACTATAGCCATGGGTTGGCATGTGCCCAACACTTTGGTAATAGGTACCAAAGGCGAATAAGAGAAGTAATTGATCATTCAGTTTTGTTCCTTGTAACCCGAGTTCTAATAAGTCTTAATAATAAAAGCCCAGAGTCAAATATAGGGGAAAATGCTGAGAGATCAGAGCGACAGAGGAGCAAAACCACAGCCACCTCACCTACTCAGCTTCTCAGCCAAAAAGAGTGAGCTTCTGACCCCTGCCTTTTCACTTCCTCTCTCCACCCATCCACATCATTTCCTGCCTATCTGTACAGACCTCCAGACCTCTATGGTTAGCTAGTGGCTAGTTCCACCCTCTGATCCTCAGGCAAGCTTTATTTGTACAGACAAGTTATCACCGCAGTCGCTTTCATAAGAAGCCCCAAGCTCTGAGAGGCTGGGGAGCTTGTCCATCTGTGTTGGTATGTCCCTAGTGTTTTATAAATGTCTATTGAATTAAATGGGAATTCTGTTGAAGAGATGCATTTGGCAATGGAATGATTAAAGGAACATGCTGAACACTGGGGTAAAACAGACTAAGAGGTGGGGAGAGGAAGTTAGACACAATGGGACTCTGAGACACAATTTGAATAAAAGTCCATTGGATTGAAAGGCTTATGGAGTGTGAAGGAGAAAAGGACAGGATGGTTTTGGAGCCTCAAGGAGTAACAGTGTGATGCTGGAGAGATGGCCCAGCAGTTAAGAGTGCTGTTTGTTCTCCCCTGAGGACCAGAGTTCAGACCTCAGTATCCACATCAGACAGCTCACAAACACCCATAACTCCAGCTCCCTGGGATCCAATGCCTTCTGGCTTCTAAGGGAACACATGCATACACAGAAACACATACACTTACTTAAGATAAATCTTTTTTTAAAGAAGTGAAGTATCAGTGCCTGGAGCCCCGCTTTGAGGGTTGTAGGCAGACACCACAGGAAGTCTCTGCTCTCCCAGTCCATTTTAAGATGCGAAGGCAATCCGAGGCTTGACTATATAACATCAGTGAGTGTGATGGCTAGTCTAAGAATTGATTGCATTTTAACCCAGGGCAAAGACCATCAAGAATACAGTCTCAGTGAACTTGGAACTAACAGCCGAAGAATGGAAGAAGAAATATGAAAAGGAGAAAGAGAAGAACAAGGCCTTGAAGAGTGTCATCCAGCATCTGGAGATGGAGCTGAACAGGTGGAGGAATGGTGAGAATGGATGGGGCGGCGAGGAGGCGAGGCATAGAGGCATACGCTTTCTCCTTCCCGTGACTGTGGGAGCCTCCTGGGAAAGGGGGTGATGGTGGAATTCAAGCATTTCCAGTTCCCGTGATGATGAGTGTTTTATTCTTTTGTTCAACTAATATGTTTTATGATTCCTTGGCACCATGGTGTGCCTCATTCTTCTGTCCTGTGGCCTGCACATAGTGGTGTGGGCAAGGTGGCCTGAATCAATCAATCACTTTGTGTGTGCATGGAGAGGTGCGCATGTGCGGGGAAGGGGCTCGTGTGGGTGGAGGGGTGTACATGTATCAGTAGGTGTGTGTGTGTGTGTGTGTAGAAGCATGTGTGTGAGGGTTCATGTGTATACACATATTTGTGGAGACTAAAGAACAGCTATGGGTGTTCTACCCAGGAAGACTTGGAGACAGGGTATGGACCAGCTAGCAAGCCCCCATGGACCAGTCTGTCTCCACCACCCCAGCACTGGGATTATGAGCGTGTGCCACCATGCCTGGTATTTTTATGTGTATTATTAGGATGGATTTCAGGTCCTTGTGTTGAACACCAAGCACTTGCTTGAGAGAGCAATTCCTCAGCCTGATCAGAATCTGTTTCCAGTGCTGTGCTTTCTGTATGTTACTGTCCTTCATTCTCAGGGATCCCTGCCTTCATGTTTAGGGGGCAGCATCTGAGCGTATGTTTTGACTAATACAGCTTGTTTTGACTAAATGGAAAAATATGATTTGTTTCAAGTCTTGCCATTTATTTGGGGTTAAAGGTCACCTCTGGCAAGTACTTGCCTCTTCTGACCTGCCTCACTGCCAAGTTCTTCAGAGTGGAAGATTGAGGGCTAAAGAAACCGTTCTAAAATGGACTCCGACAGACCTGCCTTATGACCAGCCCCCCCACCACCACAATCTCTTTGGTTTGTTCTATAGGAGAAAATATCTCAGAGAACTGGCGTGCCGCGGGTGGGTGGGTTGTGGGAGAGGTGTTAGGAGTGGCTTCCAAATCACAGGGCAGACAGATTATTTTGGTGACTTTAGCATTATGACAGAGCTCAGAAGGTAGCAGTCTGTTTGAGTCTGGTTGGAGCTATGTGTCAGAGGATGGGAATAGCTGGAAGTCATTCGTTCCTCAGATCCTTTGCTTCCCTGGACTGTGTGTATTTCTGCAACTACCGCAGCCTGTGTGCCCTGAGGGTGGGCGAGATCCTGGGGGTTGATGAGCAGACCTGGGTGTAGCACGCCTGTTGCGACTGCTTAGTGAGCTGCAAGCCATTTGTTGGTGATGGTATTTGCTGCTGCATCTCGCTACTAAGGACCCAGTGTCAGTGAGCTGCTTGGTTAATTGAAAAGCAATTACAAGGCAAACAAGAATTCGAGAGAGGATCAAAAATTGACCTAGTAGCCTAAATAACAGGATTTTCCTCTTTTCAGAGGCGTTTCTTAGCTACACATGTGTTTCAAAAGCTGCTAGAATCATTGAATAACTCAGCACCTGTGCTGGGTGATGATTCCATGCAGATTGGCAGGGGCAGAAAAACGGGAAGTGTAGAAAGCGAGGTAGGAGGAGGCTCTGGGAAGCTTTGCTGTATTTCTGGAATCCTTTTGCATTAGTTCCCTGAGGGATGACTGGGCCATTTAGTAAAGCCTTAGTGAGGGGTTGGCTCACTGGCTTTAGAAGCTCTGTGAGTTGGGCAATAACCTGGTTATTCTAACCATTTCCCATCTCTTGCCTAATACTAGCAGTCCAGTCCTTCATGCTACATCCAGCGCCACCCTGTGGAACCTGCCTGCCTTGTTTGCCTGGTTTCCTGCATGCCTAACATTTCTTTAGGGTTCTGTATCCCATTCTTGGCCCCTGCATGTGCCATCACATTAACGGGTTGGCCTACTTCATCCTCATTGCAAATCTTTTAAAAGTACAATTTTCTGTGTCTTTCAGTAAGAAGCTCCATAAACCTATACGTTACATACTTTGGGGAAAGTAAGGCATAAGGCATGAGGGTGGGGAGCTCAGGGACTTCCTGAGCTGAGGAGGGGAGGCTGAGTAATACTGATCTTTCTGTAGTGGTTGAAGGCATAGGGAGAGGCAAGGCCCCTATAGGTGATAGGTGGAAAGAAGAGAGGAAGTGGAGATTGGTGGACCCCCACAGTCTATTGCCTTGTAACCACCGGACAGCTGAGATGGGAGGTGTTCTGCAGAGAACCTTGCTAGTATTTGTATTATAAAAGTGACTGGTTTTTGGAGGCACAGGTTTTTAAATGCAGAAAACATAGACTGATAGAGACTCTAGGTGGAAGGAGCATAGTGAGGCAGAGTAAGTTCTAGGATGAACCGACAGAAAGTGTAGAGCAGTGTCATGATTAATTGTACATCATGTGATATGCTGATGTATACCACATGTACACCAAACCAGAGCCAGGATTTGTTTTCTGCTCAGGGTTTACTGGCACCTTGGTCTCTGGGAAAGCTACAATTCCTTCCTTCCTCCCTTCCTCCCTCCCTCCCTCCCCCTCCCTTCCTTTCCTTCCTTTTTTTGATTATTTTCGTTTGCTTTTCGAGAAGAGTTTCTCTGTAGACTTGGCAGTCCTGGAACTTGCTTTGTAGACAAGGCTGGCCTCCATCCACCTGCCTCTGCCTCCTGGGTGTTGGGATGTGCCACCACTGCCTGTCGAGAGTTAGTTGTAATCTTAACCAAAGTCCAGTCCCTTCTGCTTCCTACACATAAAGCTAGCCTTAGTGATTGCATATAGGCCAATGAGATGAGTGAGCAAAGTACCATCCCAGAGGGGAATGGGCTGCAAGCCCTCAGGTGCTGTTCTGCACCAGTGTACTGGAGCCCTGAGGGATGATAGCTACATAGAGAAAAAAGCTAAACTGGAGACAGTGTCAGCTCTCCCAGCTCATATCAGAATGGCAGGGTATTTCCCTGGTTTCTTTTGAACTAAGGCAGTGGGTCTAAACTTGTAGGAGCAGCTATTTGATTTACTTCAACATTCCCTGGGTAGTGGCATTTCCACATTGGGATATGAACAAGTTCTCGGAGCCCTGTCAGTGTGTGCTTTTCATGGGAAAGCTATTCCTTTCCTTGCATGATGCGCTTATAATTCAAAAGTTTCACTGCTCTATTCCAGCTGTGAGAAAGCAAGGGAGAAGTTATGTGCACACCTGTGAACCTTTGGGCTTTTCTAGCTTGTTGTCACAGAGAATCCAGTGGTAATATGAGGCAAGAGGAAATCGACTGCAAATCAGTTGCAGACAAATAAATGAATAAATAAGGACACATGTCTAGTCCAGTTTGTAATGACAGATGGTAGAAGACATTGCCCAAGAAAAAGGCATGCTTGGACTAGTATAACTGAAAAGGCATAAAATGTTACCCTATTACATGCCTAGAGGCTGAGCTAAGGTCTGACCTCCACCTGGTCCAGTTTTCAACCTTTGAAGCTTGATTGAAAGTGTGTGTTCCTTCCAAAGCACATGTTGAAATCACAATTCCTGGGGTGATGAGATTAGGAGGTGGTTTCTGTGGGACTTGTCCTAGTTAGGATTTCTACTGCTGTGATGAAACACAACTAAAAGCTGCTTGGGGAGGGAAGGGTTTATTTGGCTTACACTTCCACATTGTACTCCATCACTGAAGGAAGCCAGGGCAGGAACCTGGAAGCAGGAGCTGGTGTAGAGGCCATTGCCAGGTGCTGCTTCCTGGCTTGCTCTCCATGGCGTGCTCAGCCTGCTTTCTCAACAACACAGGACCACCAGCCCAGGGAAGGCCCCATATAGGTTTGTCTGAAGCCCAGTCTTAGGGGGGCATTTTCTCAGTTGAGTTCCCTCCTCTCTGTATCAAGCTGACGTAAACCAGCCAGCACAGGAGGTGACTGTTTCCTGAGTATTATTGCCTTCATGTGGTTCCCATGATACTGCGCTTCAAGAGGTGCCATCTGCAAACCAGGAAGAGCTCCCCCCACCCCATCCAAGAACACTTGTGCATGGATATGGACATACACTAAATAAAAACATAAATGTAATTTATAAAATAAACTGAGAGCCCCCATCGTAGCTCACACCTGCAGCTCATACATCATCGCTCATCTCCCAGAATCCTGGAGGCAGTGGTGAGAGGTGGGAAGATTCCAAGTTAGCTTGGACCACAGAGAGACACTGCCTCAAAAGGAGTCATAAAAGAGGATGAAAGGCTATTTTTGTCTAGTCTGAACTCCATTATTGTTTTCTTTCTTTTAAAAAAAAAATCTAGTTTTAACTCCATTATTGTTTTCTTTCTTTTTAAAATCATGGATAAGTGAATAAAACATGTAATTTCCAAGAAAAAGAAAAACAAAAAAAAAAAAAAAAAGAAAGAAAGAAAATAAAACAAAAAAACCCCCCAAATTTAAAATTGAAACAGTTTTTATTTTTGAGATTATAAATCTATTACAACATATCTACCTTCCGCTTCCTCCCTCCAAACCTTCCCATGCACCCCTCCTGCTCTCTTTCAAATCCATGGCTGATTTTTCACTAATTACTATTGCCAAACTTAAACTTTTAAAATTACATTTATGATATTTGTGTATGTGTGCACGTATGTTCGTATGTGGCACACTTCACTTGTGAAAGTCAGAGGACAGTTTTCAGGACTTAGTTCTCTTCTTCTGGGTCCCAGGGTCTGAACTCAGATGATAAGGCTTGGCAGCAGGCACCTTTACCTGGGAAGCCTTATTATTGGCTCCTTCCAAAATTTTTACAAAAGTCCATGTCAAAAAAAAAAAAAAAAAAAAAAAAAAAAAAAGACCAGAAAGTCTAGAAGTCCAGGTGTCAGGCTATCAGGGTAAAGGCCATCTGGTGAGTCTGCAATTTCTCCTGTTGAACAACTAGGTACAAATTGAGTAGAGAGGGTTTGGATTACGTTGTGGAAATCATGATAGTAAATGCCTTCTTTTGTTTGGTTTTCTTGAAACAAACTTTTGCTGTGTCGCCCAGGCTGGCTTTGACCTTTGATCCTTCCTTCTTCCTGCCTTAGCTTGCTGAGTGATGGAGTTTCAAGAATGAGTGGGCCACTATGACTGTTGAGATTTGCTCTTTCAGCATTAGGCCTGTGGGAGATGCTGGCCCACTCCTGGATCCGTAGGTATGAGCTCACAGGCGTTAGCGTTTCAGTCAAGTTGTCTACTTTATTAGGTCTCCTTTCTTCCTTTGAGAGCACAGCTAAACTAACAGGAATACTGACTGCTCAGCAAACCACATGACCTGTTCAAAAGGCCATGAATGGAAAGAGGGTGCAGGATCTGTACGTTAAAAAATTGCTCTAGACAGGAATAGGGGATGCCAGGAGCTGCTTACAGTATTTTTAGGAAGGAGGGTAAAGGATGCTATTTGTATGCAAAACAGTCTCATAAAGGAATAATTTTAAAAAAAAACCTTCACATTTATATAATGACATCTTGTAGCCAGCTGCTCTTACCCATCTGGCAACTTTAAAGACTTCCTTTCGGTGTCTTCCATACAGAAATTACTTACCAGTAGGTTTGCCAGTAGGCCTGTGTAATTGGTATTAAAACAAAACACCTCGTTTTCCAGATCTCCAGTGGTTTCTGGTGGAAGCTGTGAGTGACTTGCAAATCCCTGGCCTGGAGTGGCTAGAAAATGCAATTACCTCTGTATTTTCCAGAAGCTTCAGGGACTCAACTTAGGAAAAGAATAACTAGCTTGTTGCTATTTCATGTGTGAAATTTTAATGATTTCCTGGCAGTCTAGTGGCATTCCTAAAGAAAAAGAGGAACCAAATAAACTCACTTTAGAATTTTTAACTAATAGACCTAATGAGATTTTGTTGTTGTTGTTGTTGTTGGTCTGCCGTTCTCATCCATCGAAACTGATGGATTTCCATTTTTGCAGAGATGTTATTTATGCTCTCTGGGGGTTTTCCTTTTATAATTAGAAGGTTCTGCAAGCCTTATAGGTATGCTCCAAGTGAGTGCTCCTGTGTAAACACAAATCTTTTTAGTCCTTAAAGGTAATTACAGCTGACAATAGTAAATGCCAGGGTGCTTATTTAAAGAAGTGGGGGCTTTTCAGTTTAGAACTCCAGACATTTCCAAGGTTATAAGCTCTTCTATAGACAGCAAGTACAAGCCTCGTGGGCCAGACTAAAAGAAATCTGCTTTTAATAAAGCAGAAAGAAAATAAAAACCATTGCTAATCTTCACTTGGTGGTCTTTCTCCCCGGCTGATTACAGGGCATTATTCCTCCAGGGCTGGCTGGAAGCTTCTCTCTCGGTTACAATCAGTTATTCCATAATCATCTTGTGGAGTACACTGCAGTGCAGGGAATATTCTCCATTAACACGCTGAGATTGCCATGGAGACAGATTGCCTGGTGTCAGCTCTTGCACAGTGTTGGGAATTTACAGTCCCCAGACATGGTAGTTACCAGGGTCGCTTCTGGAAGTCATTCGCCTGGTTCTTTGAAGGGCAGCGGTGTTTGGAAACCCCTTGGTTCCTTCCCGGGCGGGAGCTCTGCTGCTTCTGCGTGTGGCTGCCTTGTTCAGCTCCACCTGAATGGCTGCTGCAAAAAATCATGTCTGCCTGACCTTTAGAATATGAACTAGCAAGAGCTTGCTGTTTACACGTAGCTTTGTGGGAGAGGTGTTGACACACCGATTCAGAGGAGTGCTCATGAGAAACCAGAAAGACTGCTGTAGCTTTCAAACCCTGTTTTAATAATGTTAAAAATAACACTGAAATGGACTTGCATAACTGGTGTTTCATTTTTTAAGAGACTGCTGGCCACACAAGTATATTGAACATACTAGAAAAATTAAGGATAAGTAAAAGTAATTGAATTGCAGAGCATCTGAATTTGCCCATGTGGGGGAGGGGGCAGAGGGGATAAGAGGTGGGACTTGAGCCTGTGATGGCCGCTGTGCTCATGACATCTACTGTCTTTAGATCAGTTCTGTGATGCAACCAGTGTTGTTTCCTCTTCTCCATTACAAAAGAGGCAAAGCAGGCTGTGGGCCTGTGATTAATTCAGCTTGTGAAAATGTGTAGTCATGCTTCAGGATGGCATTACGGCACTGGACATATTTATGAGAGTCTGTTGGTCATTTTCAGGGGGCCCCATAGCAGCATTGTCAGCTTGCGGGACCTCTAGAACCTGGGACATCACCTACCTCCTGGTAATGATGTCATTCATAGGTGACAGAAGGAGAAAGTTTTAGGGAGAATCAGATCTGTGACTTTTGGTTTGAGCAGGTCATTTGTAGGTCACAGGAGTTAATCCCTGGTCCTTGCCTGCCCAGATGAATTAAAACAAAACAAACAAACAAACACGCACCACTGGGCAGCCCTCAATTCTCCTTGCCTCCAGATATCATTGCCTGTCTAGCCATTTGGAACCTAAGCACATAGGGACTACATCTCTTCCAGATGTTTGTGGGTCTTATCTCTTTGCCTGTAGTGAGTGAGTCTGTGGAAACTATGGTCATGGTTGGCTGGTTTCTGGGTCGGGGCAGTTAAGAGGTTCACCTTCAGCATGTTGAAGCAGGAAGGTTAAATTCATAGTACAGTGTATTGCTGTGTTCCGCAAATTTAAAAGCTATTCCTGAAAACTCCAAAATATAACCATAGGCAGCACTGTGACAAATGCCAACGTGTCAGTGGGGAACAGAATTAGAGAGGAAGACAGGACTTCACAGTTCTAATATATGCCATACATTGCCTGAGTTGTCTGAGGGCATAATCTGAATTCTCTGTGTGGTTAGAAGTTGTATCTTCATCTATCCACTCACCCCTCCTTTACCCAGTCTCCCGCCTATTCATCTATCTTGCCACTCTGATAGCCCACAGGCTTAACAGGCTGTGGAAAATATAGATTCTTTAATTGAGTGAAACCCATTCCCTACCCTAAGGTTGTTGTTGAACATTTTAAACCAGGAGCTTGGCGATACACTGATTTGGTCCACAGGCCGCCATGATCTTCTAGGGTTATTTCAGGTCAATAATTCAGAAAAAAAGCATTCACATAGTATGTAGTCCAGTTGAAAGGAGAAGATAGGGAGGCTGTTTTGCGTGTAGTGAAGCATGGATTATCTAGGGTTTGCTTCACATTGCTGCCTTAGATGAAACTGATACAAAAGTGGAAAATCATTGATGTTAGCTTTACCTCTACAGAAGCTGGCATACAAACAGCACGGCCAGATCATCCCAGTTTTTTGTTTATACTGAGATAATGTGCACTATGTTCAGGTGGGTTCCCTGAGGCATGAAATACCCTGTTTATGACATTACAGATTAAGATCTTGGTTCTTCTGTCTTTGTTCCCACTTTTGGCCCAGGGCAGTTTTCCAGGGAGATTTTTGCAGAATGGATAATATGGACTGAGAAGCAGAGTGAGGCCTGGGCTGCCTTCATGCTCAGGGGCTGGAGCGAGAGCATGAAGTTCTGGTGAACACTGTGGAGGAGAAGTGTGTTTGGTGTGGATTTGCTTTCCAAGAAGACAGCTTAAAGAGTCGGGCCATGTGGTTTCCATAGGCTCTGTTTCTTGTATGCTCTCTTGACATGATGATTTTCCTGTTGGGGCCGCCTTTGGCCAGCTTGAGATCTATGCCTTTCTCCCCATTTGCATTGCCAGTGTGAGCCATCTTCCTTTGAAGGCCCAGCAAACCCTGCTCTGCAGACTGAGAAGTAGTGTGTAGATTCTAGATTGACTGTCTTTTTTTTTTTTTTTTTTTTTTCCTTCCTTTCTTTCCCTGGGACTACCTGACATCACAAGAAATTATTCTATTTGAACTCTCCAGCAGAGCCAATTAATTCATGCTTCCTGGGGGAGATCATGATGGTGGAGAGAGTGATTGCACAGGGCAGGTCCAGTCCTTGAGTTGAGGCTGCCCTGACACCGCACCCTCCTGAGAGTCTCAGGTTGGCAGGACCTGGGTCCCACAGCATTCTAGTTAAACAGTGGCACTGTGTTCGTTGCTTTGGCTGTTTCTACTAATGACACAGTAACATAATTAATTGGTAATTAGGATGCCTCAGAGGTCTGTTTCCCTTTGAATCAGTGACTAGAGAGAATATGATTCTAGTAAGTGCTAGTGTAGTTCTCTACAAAAGGGAAATGTGTGCAGGAGCTCCCAGGCAGTGCTGGGATTGGATCACTTATCATTACTATGCCCAGTGGAGCCATTTGATTTCTGCCATGTGTCCTAGATCCCACATTGGTCAATTAGCTACACCTTTCTTCCCAAATAGAAAGAACAGACATTAGCTCTACCCAGGACTTCTTTTTAATCGTGTCTTCTGTGTGTTTGTCACCAGGGCAACTGTTTTTAGAATTCTTCCTGGAGGGTTGCATGCTTGATTTCTTTAAACCTCAGCACCCCACTTGCTGTGTTTTCACAGGGGAAGCTGTGCCTGAGGATGAACAGATCAGTGCCAAGGACCATAAGAACCTGGAGCCCTGCGACAATACACCCATCATAGACAACATCACGCCCGTTGTTGTCGGCATCTCTGCAGAGAAGGAGAAGTATGATGAGGAGATCTCCAGTCTGTACCGACAGCTAGATGATAAGGTCTGTGGTTCAGGGCAAGCGCCTTGTCTCTGTGGGCCCCAAAGACACCACTTAGCTCCAGTTAAAGAGATAAGTCATGTTATCTCTTAATGGCAGAGATAAGTAAGTAAGAGGAAGATTCGATCAGAGTTACCAAATCAGGGAGAAGGGGATGAAAATGAGAAAGGTTAGGTAGTACCGGTGTTTAGATAAACAGTCCCTGAATGGTTAATATACTTATATGCAGAAGTAATCAGGTTACTGATACAAAGTAAAGGGAGATACAAAATGAAGATAGAGACCGTAGGCTTTTATCTTGCTTTTCCTTGGCTTTGCGGGGTTAGTGTTTTCTAAGAAAAGCAGTTTCTGCATGCCTATTATATATATTAGCCGGAGACCAACAGTCTTCACCCTGCTACAAAGATGGAAGGTGGCAGGCCCAGTGAGTACCAAGCCTCCTGGAGCTGAGGTGGGGATGCAGACAACTACAGAGGGTGCAGACAACTACAGACACCTGTCTTCCTGATTCCTGTTCTCTAGTTTGATTGCTACGGGAGTAGAAACTTTCATGGATGATTGATTAGAAGAACCAGGAAGTTGGACCGGGATTGGGGAACTGTTCAGAGAGACAGGTGCTCACTCCTAGCGGTGTGTCTGGGTAGATTGCTACAGAAGAGGAAGGCTGTGTGGGTGTGTATGGATGTGTTTATCACTTCCCTTCTTTTCTTTGCCTCTCCTTTTCTTGGAAAAGTCAACAGTAGCCCTAGCCTAGGACAAGGTAGGTGACTCTAAAGACTCAAGCATGTAGCTCTAAGACCGTGGGCTTTGGAACTAATCACATTAAAGATGGTGGCCTTTCTATTTTGACGCTGTTTTCAGAGATCATTGTTGAATGATGGAGTTTGACCACATTAATTGGGGATGCTTAATCCTAGGACAAACTTTTAGGGCCCACTTAGGCATGTAACTGTATAGGTTAGAATAATGAAAAAGACTCCTTGAATTGCATGTATCAGTCATTCCCAGTAGAGTTAGGAATCCCACAGGCACAGAAATTAAGTCAGCATGTCATGCGCACCTGGCATATTGCCCATGGGATATCCTAAGCTCTTTCAGTTCATCTCATCAAGGTTTCGGATACTGTCAGTCTAGCTTAATCTTTTCTCTGGTAGTTTGGCTTAGGTGCCATGGGAATATCTCTGGCCTGGATGTAATATAATAGCTTTGTTCTGGGAACATCACCGTTAATCTTACAAGGCTCTTTCTTTGGGGTAAAGCCCAGGGTCTGGTATCACCCTTGCAAGATGAATGGGACTGGTTGCCTTGAGGACACTTTCTACTGTTTATGGTTCTTGGAGTTATATGATCCCCAAAGATTAGAGCAGAGTCATCTTGTGTTTCTGGAAACGAATCTCACAAAATACCCATGCTAACGAGAACTGGGTACTCTGCCCTCCATGTTCTGGGTGTCCTCTTCCCCTTTATTCTACGTGGGTATTATACTCAAGATCTCAACAGGGCAAAAGGAGGTCAATAGTATGTTAGTAGTTTATGTGACTTCCTGATTTCTCCAGAACTGCTATTGTTTTCAACTGTGAAGAAAACCCCTCCTCCCTTCACAGATTCCTGAATCTACAGATTCTTGGATGGCAGGTCAGAATTGGTTCTGTGATGCTGACAGATGTCCTGGAGGGCATCAAAGCTCACGGTCTACTGCCAGCCGTGTTTGTGAGCTCTTGATTATGTTTATCAGCTGTCATTCTTTGTCAGTCTTTGAGTCCCCTCAGAGACTCTAAAAGATAGCTCCGTGCTTCTGGTGATTTAGGCATTTAGATACTTTAAGAATGCACAAGTTGGAACATGGTGTCTTCTTAGATTACAGAATGGCAGGGCTGGAAGTAATCTGGAAGGAGGCGAGGCATTAGCCTGGGTACATGCATGTATCTTTCTTAAGTTTTCACAGCCCATTGGTGGCAGACAGGAATGAGTTTTCATAGCCCTTGACCTTTGAGCCCCACACTCATTTCATGCTGACTTTAGCCCTTTAACCAAGGAACTGGTTATCCTTAGTGAATCTTTTTAGGACACAGTGGGAGAAAGATAACACAGTTTCTCCCAAACCCTCTGTGTTGTTCCTCGTGGGCTTAAGGATAGATATACCCCAGGGTCAGCTGCTTGATGGAAAAGAGGCCCAGAGGAGATGCCCTGCTTGCCTGTATGCTCCTGTCATCTGTAACTCAGGGCTTACAGATGTCACTTCAAAGATAGCAATGGGGACTAAAATCTTCAATATATAACAGTATACTATGACTACTAGGTTCCTCATTAGTCTCCTCTGTGTGTTCTCTTTGCTTGATGGAGAAGCCACATCTATGGTGACATCAAAAGAGTGTCAGTATAATGGGGAGCTAGGTTAGAGCATTAAAATATTGATGTCCGGCCCTATCTCTCATTGAAGACAGTAAATTCGAGAACTGTTAAGTTGGTTTCATATTGTACTAATTACTGAGTAGCAAAACCATCTCCAGAATTAAAGATGGCCATATTATTTCATGCATAAGAAAATCCAACTACAAAATTAATTTTTGAAGGGTGCTATGAAATCTGTTATCTCAGTGTGAGCACACTTAAACATGACCTAAGAGAGACACTTGCTGTGTGGAAAGTACAGCACTCCTTATTCAAAAAGGCTTAGATATTAAAATGAAATCAGAATAGACAATACTAAATCCTTAGGAAGTTGCCCTTGTAAAGGGCAAGTCTACCTTGGGACATGGCTCTAGTGGAACCTGTTTTCTCCATCTCAGAGGGAGCTGCCACCCCCACCCCCCTTCCATTCCATTTCAGTTTGTCACCTGTCAGGGAGGAAGGCTGCCTCTCCAGGCTTTGCCAAGAGTGCAGTATGAGAATGCAAGTTACTTCACCCTTCTCTTTTTATTTTTGTCACTGAGGGGCAGGAATACAAAGCTGATCCTTGTAACTGGCATGCTAAGTGTCTGAAAGTGAAGAAAAGCATGTCCTACGAAACAATGAGTTAGCTGCTGGAGCACCAATTCCTGGCCTTTTGGCTGTGTGGTCATTTCTCTAATTTTTCTGCCAAAAATTGGAGCTAGGTGAAAAATCATCAATATTTTATACAGCCACTGAAGAAACGTTGCTGTACAAAGTTCAGAGCAAATGGGCTTTCTTTTTTGTTGCTGTTGGTTTTGTTTTGTTTTTCAAGGCAGGTCTCTCTGTGTAGCTCTGATTGCCCTGGAACTCGCTCTTTAGACCGGGCTGGCCTCAAGCCTCCCTGAGTGCTGGGACTAAAGGCTCCACTGTACGGCTTGCACCACCACTGTCTGGCACACACAGGCTTTCTGAGCAGGGGAGTGAGACCAAGTGTGTGGAAAAGATCCAAGACACAGAATAAGGATGTTCAGAGCCTATGGTGCAGACCTGAGGATGCTAGTGCTCTGGGGAAGGCACTAGCTACACCATCCACTAACCACAGGGCAGTGCTGGCACAGACGCCACCGTACATGCCGTGGATGTCTGCGGAAGTTCTGTGAGCAGATCCAGACATCCACCCTTTTCACCTCACCTCTGAAAAAGATCCAAAGTTCAGGAGAGGGATTTTTAATGGGGACAACTCCAAAGCAGGACCTGGCACAGAGCCAGTGTAATATACTGGACTGAATATGACTGTTTGGTGTGCAGCCTGTGACAGGTCAGCAAATTGTAATTTTCCTCTTATAACTGAAAGATAGGTGAGCCTCAAGCCCCACTGTCATTTCTCACAGACTGAACTTAAAATTTCATTTGAAATCATGAAAACAGAGCAGTAAAGGCCGCGTTCTTCTGCAGTGGTTAGGTGTCAAGCCTGCTCGCTGCTTCTCCTTCATTAGAGGTGGCTTGCTGGTTGGGAGGCCTGCAGGGCATTCTTGCTTCTCAGCAGCGACACCTAGTGGCAGTGAAGAGAGCTGCTGTTTTTCCCTCGAGCAGTGGCTTGGAAAGAGGCACCCCTGTGTGCATACCCAGTTGGTTGCAGGGTTTGTTTCTTTGCTTGTTCTGACTTTCAATTGTTCTGACTTTCAATTGACAAGACTATTGACTGCCAACCAAGAGGGCTGTCTATTGATACCAAAGAGAAAATTCCACATACGCACTAGTTTTGCTTACTCTAAGTAAATGGTCATGGTGTGGAAATAGTGGGCCATCCTTCCTGTCACTTGGCAGCATTCCTGGTCACAGATGCACTTAACAGTCCAGTCTGTTAACGTCTTTCTTTGGGGAAGGATGTATGTGGAGTCCCTTTCAGTGTCCAAGTGCCAGATCTTTGATTTCTGGATGATCAGGGTTTGGGTTCAATTTGTAGATATTACATTTCCCAGAAAGAAAGCTGGGTGAAGAAACACACTAATCAACTAGCTCTCAGAATTGTCTCCTGCTGTTACCCTCCCCTCCCCCCTCCCACCATCTAATGAATGAACTTAGGACTGGCCTCTTGGTATCTGACTCCAGAAGGGAAGCCAGGGTACCAAAACTGACACAACTAACCCAAAATTAAGCATGATGTTTCTTTTTAGGATGATGAAATTAACCAGCAGAGTCAGCTGGCTGAAAAGCTAAAGCAACAGATGTTGGATCAGGATGAGGTAAAGTATGCAATAAATTCTTTTGTCACAATTTTTTATTGGTTTTTATTGTTATTGTTAGTCCTAGAGACATAATTTGCAAATAACCTTTTCAAAACCTTAAAGCACGTGGAGATTTCTTAGTAGCTCTCTTACCAGTGTCTGCTCAAGGTTGGTTGTCGCTATGCATAGAAGAGGAGTATGTCACTCTGTAGTACCCTGAGGCACAGGGAGTTGTTTTGTGCTCCACTTAGGCCTGGGAGGGCATCCGCTTCTCTCCAGGTGGCAGGGTGAGGATGGTTCTTGCCCAGCTGCAGCAGGGTCACACTGTGCTGTTTTCAGGCATATCACCTCTGCATGTAAGTGGCATTATATATACAGGATGGGTTTCACTATGACATTTCCATACATCAGTCTAATTCACTTTGATCTTATTCACCACCTGTGTCCCCCCCCCACCATCTCACTTCCTCTCCTGATTTTTTTCTACTTCCTTTTTCAAGATAACCCTCTAGAGCCCACATGGAACAGAAAGAATGTGACCTTTGTCTTCCTGGGTCTGGCTAAATGTCTAAATGTGATGATGTTTCTGATATTTTCCTACAAATGACATAATCTCCTATTTCTTTATTATTAAATAAAATTTCATTATGTGCATGTACCTGTCAATCATCTGTCATCCATCCATCCATCCACCCATCCATCCATCACCTCCCTGTCACATTTTCTCTATCTACACATCTATTGATGGATGATATCTAAGCTGGTTCTATAACCTGACAATTGCATAAATCTGGTTTATGTTTTGGCATAGACCATATTCTCTCTCTGTCCTATAGGGAAAACAAATCAAATGTAGAATGTCAGAGGGCAAGTGACGTGGGACCCAGTGCTCTGCTACTGTATATTTGGTACACTAGAAAGGAGGCCAGCTGTTTTCAGCCTCCCCCTGCCGGCATTCTGTTCTACAGTAAACGCCCTGATTGCACTTTTTTTTGCCATGGATTTTACACACAGAAACCCAAGAGAAGCATAGTCAGCCAATCTATCAAGCATAGATAATTCGAAATTCTCTTGCTGAGATCACCTAAGTATTTTTCTCTCCTGTGCTTTAAGATGCTTTTTGCTTCATTGCTAAAGTGCTGTCGATTGGCTTATGTGACGCAGTGATGGCAGGTGGCAGAGACTGATGTTCCAATCTCAGTCCCTGAACCCAGAAATAACTGCCCCTGTAACCATTCCCTTCCTCTTTGTTTCCCATCATCTTTACAAGGGAATGATTGTGACTTTGTAGCGAGACAATCTCTGCCTTTGGAGTCACGTGAGCCATATTGAATAGTTTTCTCTCTTACCTGTGGTTGAAGCCACTTTTTATGTTAGCTGTTCTCTGCGTGTCCAAGAGAGGTACAGCTACCTTAGATCAGTTCTTTTTGTTACAGCTCAAACCTTAACATTTTTTTCTTATAAAGCAATAAATGTTCATTTTAGAGAAATTAGAAAATAGCAGTGGGAAGAAAGCTAAGGAAAATATCTAGGAGGCCAGGAACTCATTTTACCACATGTCAGTGTTTGGGGTATATGCTTCTATACATTCCAAAAACATGTTAAGGAAATGTCTCCATTTTAATTACTTTTTGATGATTGTGAAATCAACTTATATACAGTATGAAATCTTGGCACTGATTTCAAACGCTCTGCCAGTGTTAATTTAGTCATTAGGAATAGTTCTCCCATTTTTTTTTTGTTTTGTTTTGTTTTGTTTTGTTTTTGAGACAGGATTTCTCTGTATTGCTTTAGAACATGTCCCGGAACTAGCTCTGTAGACCAGGCTGGGCTTGAATTCACAGAGATTTGCCTGCCTCTGCCTCCCGAGTGCTGGGATTAAAGATGTGTGCCACCAACACCCGGTTCTCCCATCTTTTGTTAAACATGTGAAAGCCAGCCCACTTGCTTGTTACACTGTGGCGTGTGTGTGTGTGTGTGTGTGTGTGTGTGTGTGTGTGTGTGTGTGTGTGTGTAGTTCAGTCTTTGATTTAAGCATAAAATTCTCAAGCTAAGATGGAGAAAAGAGGAAAGAGTTTTGGAATAACATTTGAAAATGTATTTCGCATCTGTTCCATACAGTGAGAGCCCCTGACAGCCTGAGCACTTCCAGCCTGATGTCTTGTATCTCGTTATAAAGTTGCTCTATGTGAGTAGAGCATAGGTCATTGACATAATTAGTGGAGTCACCATTCCTTCTGATTTCCCCAGCTTCTAGCTTCCACAAGAAGGGACTACGAGAAGATACAGGAGGAGCTGACACGCCTCCAGATTGAAAATGAGGCAGCCAAAGATGAAGTGAAAGAAGTCCTCCAGGCCCTGGAGGAGCTGGCTGTCAATTATGACCAGAAGTCACAGGAAGTGGAGGACAAGACCAGGGCCAATGAGCAGCTGACGGATGAGCTGGCCCAGAAAACGGTTGGAGCATTAGTGTTAAAGGGGCGGGACTTCCTTGTTGACAGACTTACATAGGAAGGCAGTTGACTGAATGCTTGTTACTGTAGGACTCAAATTGCTCCCTGAGGCTTTCTCTCAACAGTCCTTTCACCACAGACTGCCTGTCACAGCTGTTTTACAGCCAGGAAATATATAACATCAGCAAGGATGCTTTCTGGAAATAGTTGAATGCAGATTCTAGATCCAGAAAAAGCTCAGTGAAAAATGTGACTTTATGACTCTTTGACCTCAGGCAAGATGTTTAAACATCTTGAATATTTATTGCTTTATCTATCAAAATGACAATAGTTTGCTCCTTGAGTGGCATAAGTGTTAGTGGCAGTTTTTGTAAAGCACTGAGCAAGGACCTGTGCTTGTGATGTAGTAATGCTGAACAGTGAATAACACCAAGAACATTGTTACTAAAGAGCATTATGCATTCCATTGTTTACATCCTATTGAATGAGACTGCTCCCCACTATGCCAGCTTCTTGTCCTAGCTTCAGGAGGCCAGAAATAAGCCAGTCCTGTTAACTTGCATCCAGCCAGCACATTGCTGTATTTCCAGTCCTTCCCAGGGAAACAGATGCTGTGGCTTTTACTTGGTGAGCTAGTGGCAGGCAGCAGGACCAGTGAGCATTTGGTGAGGTGGCTGTGCCATGCCCTTTGCTGCCTGGAGATGGGTGGTGGAGAAGTTGTATGGCTGCAGCCTGCTGCTAATGGTGCCTCTGCCTAATGACCTGGTGTCCTAGACTGTGCCAGGTGGCCTTATGGAAACATCAGTTCTGGGCACACAGAGCTGGTGGTGAGGACAGTGCTGGCTGCAGGTGGTAGAGTGGACAGGAAGTCCTAATGGTTTCCCAGAGAAAGGACTGCTGTGTCTGTGGTGTTAAAAATAAGGTGAAATGAACAGTTGGCAGTGGTGCCCTAAAGCACTGCACACTCACTTAGGGAGGGCACCCACTGCTCTGTGTTTTCCTGGGTTCCAACAGCCTGTCCTTTGTGTTTTGTGCTTCTCAAAGTAAGGCAAGATTTTCCATACTGTGCTTCTAATTTTATGCCAAAACAACTGTTACCAGACTGCTTTCATATTTTTTAAAGTAAATTGTAGTGACTAGCTACCGTGGGGGAATTAATTTGCAAGACTCCAGGAGTAGAAGACTTGCTCCAGTGTTGGCCGAGTTAGTACCGAGATGCTAGAAGAGGGGTATTCTGTTGCTCTGAGTTAAGAACACATTACTTCTCCTGGTAATAAATGTGGAAGGTAGAAAAGAGATTGATTTGGTGAGGAGACAGGGCTTTTACTGCTTCTGAAGGAGCTCCACTTTGGAGCTTGAGTAATTTTGAAAAATTACAGTATTTAATTTGTCTTCCCTGAGTATTAGAAGATGTTTTAAGTTATTTTCTATGCTCACTAATGTTTTGTCTGGGACATTGATTCCAGACCCATTAATTAGGTTATTTGGAAGTGACCCAGGGAGCAGATTTTTGTTTGAGTGTGGAACTGGAGATCTTAAAATAGAACAAGGGGAATGAAACAGCACTTGGTGAGTTAGAAAATGTGGTTAAGTACTATAAGCATAAGGGCCTCCTTTTGCATCATTGTGTGCATGTGGATGGAGGCCAGAGGTCAGCCTTGGGCGTCATTCCTTGCTGCTGTCTGTCTTGTTTTTGAGACAGTCTCATTCTTCTGGAACTCATGGAGTATGCTGGATGGGCTGGCCAGTGGGGCCACAGGATTCCTTCCCAGCCCTGAGATAAGAAGTGAGCACCACCAGACCCAGATTTTTGTCACATAGTTTTCGGGTTATTGAACTCAGCTCCCAAGTACCTTATTGACTGAGCTGTCACTCTAACCCTTTATTTATTTAAAAATCCTTATTTTCACTTGTGGGTGGAGGTCAGAGGTCAGTTAGCTGGAGTCGGTTCTTGTCTTTACCCTCTGCGCCACCTTCTAGGCCCCGGATTCATTTTTAATAACTCGCTTGGCTAACATGGATATTGTCAACTAAAACATACCCGGTTAGTCTTACAAGATAACATTTCTGTATTAAGTTCCCCTATCAGAGAATGGAGTGCGGAGTAACAGTTGTGCACTGAGATCAGAGATGATCAAAGAGCTGCATCTGGCATGAGCTGTTGAGCTCTGGAAGCTGCAGGTAGGAAATTCATGGGCCACCTTGGTAACTTGTGGTTGAATTTGTTTCTCCAGACGACACTGACAACTACACAGAGAGAACTGAGTCAGCTACAGGAGCTTAGTAACCACCAGAGGAAGAGGGCCACGGAGATCCTGAACCTGCTGCTGAAGGATCTGGGGGAGATAGGTGGGATCATCGGCACCAATGATTTGAAAACGGTGAGTCAGACTTGTGTCAGCAGTGTGATGGAGGCCTTGTGGTACCCAAGCCTCAGGGCTGTGGTCTGCACGTGTGGCATGCTGGGAAATATTTTAAGGCAGGAATAGAAAAGATGGTGCACAATTTGCCTTTCAGGTCGGGGGAGTATCTTCCCGTCTTGATTGAGCTTGGTGACTTGGTTTATTCCTCAGCCTAACTTGTAGTGTTTCCATGTTGGGGCTCAGTTGGGGGAGTCTGGGCCAGGCCTCAGTTGTCTCCCACTTATGAACCCAATGCACTGAGAATTCTCCAGCCAAGCTGAAAGTTTTCCTAGGTGGCTACAAGCGGCTTTAGAAGTAAACCACACTTAATTATCCGAAACAGGAGAAGCCAGTTATTCGTGATCTGCATCACCTGGGGCTAACTAGCAATACAGACCCCAAGGCCTACCCCAGACATACTGAAGCAGAAGTTAACCTTTTTAAGAAGTTTCTCCAGGTGACTATTAGAGTAAGAGAAATAAATGTTTTGGTGAAGTGGCTTAATAATACAGAGGACCCAGCCACTCTGATTCCTTTCTGGCTGTCCTCAGCCTATTCCACTTTTATATCTTTAAGCTTTTGCCTCCTCAGCCTATTCCACTTTTATATCTTTAAGCTTTTGCCTCGTGTAGCAAAATCACTGCTCTAGCACCAATCATCACATCTTCACTCCACTACATCCCAGGCAATATGGGCTACAACACTGACTACTTTTATCCAAGAGGGAACTATATGCCAGAAATTCCCAGGAAATGTAGCTGGCCAGATGTAGGACATGGACCATTCCAAGGGAGAATAATTTTACCACTAATGGCTTTAACCCCTGGAGTTATGCAGGTTGGTGCTCCTGAGGGCAAGGAAGTGAGAGGGGTGGGGAAATAGAGGGTGGTCTAAGGTTATCTCAAAGCTGGGATGAGAAGGAAGTGAGAGAAAAAGAATGGTATGAGCCAAGAACAATGATAGGTTGTTGTCATTAACCAGAAAAACAGGGTAGAGAATTACAAAATAGCCATATTGGGGTAAACATTAGATGAAGTCAGCCTCACACTTTTGACTTCTGGACTGTGGTCTTCTGAGGATAGTGGTAACTCCCAAAGCCTGCCCCTCCCTCTGAAGGTCAGTGTTGCACAGTTCTGATGAGCATAGCTTTCTGGTGACAGCACCTATGACAGAGAAAGTAGTTACTGTGTTGGTGACACTGGGCTCAGGACTGGTGTTCTTAACTTGCTGCCCACAAATTCTGAGAACAGACCCCTCTGAAAAGCATTTTTCACCTCTACTGGATGATCCTCCAGAGTGTTGGCAATGGTTAAGCACTGGGAACCCCTGCAAAGTTTGCAAAGTTTAGAAATCTCCTCTGGGAAACAGGAAGCCATTGGAAGGTGCCGCAGGTCTAACATCTGAGGCTTTGTACCTTGATTGCCGGGGAGTGCTTTGTGAGTGCCTGTGTGTGTGCAGCAGTAGCACAATGTGCGGGCCCCTCAGGGTCAGTCTGTCAGTCCCTTGCGATTCCGTGCTCCAGGGTTAATTTTTAGTACCACATGTTGGTGTTGAGCAGAGCAGTTCTGACACTGGTTAAAGGCCTCACAGGGCCAGGTGGAGCTAATTTATGAGCAATCGGCATCTGCTGCTGACAACAGTAAGGGAAGGTGTTTTTATGCTAAATTTCTAACAGGGACCTGATGAACACGCTAATGAAATCAAAGCATGCCTGTGCTTTGCCATTAACGGTCCTTCCTGCCAGAAGTCAGGTATTTTAAAATACTCATTGGGTGTTTTGAGATTATTTTTAGATTCCAGACATTGGATGCCCTAGTCAGTTTTATTGATGACTCTCACTTACAGATCCTGGTATTAGACTGCCTTGTTCCATAGTGGACTGAGTGTTTTCCATTCAGTGTTTCCATGCTGTTGCATTACAAGAGGGATGGAATGAGGAGCCCTGCTGGAAGGCAAATCTCAGGCAGTCACAAACCCAACTTAAACTTAGCAAGGGCCTTATGAAGGGGAGACAGGCTGATGGCTGTAGCTTTTCCCTGCTTTTGCTTGGTATTGTGTAGGAGTCACTGTTAAGTGCTGTTGAATTATCAGAAGTTAAAAGCCCAGTGCCACATGCAGAACTATGAACTTTATATTTGCTACTAATTTTCAGGGCTCATACTCATGACCATCTAAATCTTAGCTCTCAAATGTATACGTGGAAAAAAAATGACTAGCTAATGACAGCAGTAATGACATGAGTAGGTCATAGGGGGCAGTGAGAGGACACTGAGGAGCATTAGAAACTAGAGTTAGAGGCCTGGCCTTCAGCAGAAGCTGGTCTTTGGGCTGGAGTCTGCAGGGTGCTGGGACAAAATAGTCTTCCTACAGTGCAAGGCTCCCCTCTGGTGGCCAAATATAGTACACACCAAGCTACTTTCTCCATGGCTTAGCTTGTGCACCGTGCATCTCAAAAATACCTTGTTTCATCTTTTTTTGGGGGGGGGGACTGAAGGGGGAAAGTGTGTTCCACTGGCCCTCTGAAACTTAGAGACCAGACGTAGCTCATTCAGGAACTCCATCAGAATCATCACCTTTTAATTTAAATTTAGGCTTGTTCTTAGATTTCTTACTAAGTAGTTCTACTTGGAAGAGCAGGTGCGAAAAGGCAAAGAAAAAGAGATTGGCAGCAACAGATAGAAAAACAGGGAAACCATCTTCATGAGGAATGAATGGCGTACCTCCAAGCATTAGGGGTTCAGTTTGAAGACTGTGGAAAGAGTCTTTTATAATTCAGCCATTGTACATAGGTTACCTGACTACTGTAGAAGGTGTGGAGAGTTGAAATTCTAGACAGAGCTTCTCTACAGGTAGGGTTAAGGACCCTTAATGGGGGCACTGCTGTGGTCATGGCAGGGTAAAGCTTCTGAAAAGATTTCTCCTTTAAGAAAATCTTCAGTTGTTCTTCTTCCTGGGACGTCTTGTCTATCCTCAACACAACTGAGAGCACTTTGGATTGTGGAGTCTCTGAGGACTTGACATGGACTTGGTAGCATTTATTTTCAGCTTTCCCCATGATTAGACTTTCTGCCAAAAGGCTAGGGGCATCCCAAAGGGCCCATGGTCAGGTATCAAGGGATCAGCGAACCTCTGACGTTTGTCTCTCTTCTCAGCTGGCCGATGTGAATGGAGTCATTGAAGAGGAATTCACCATGGCGCGCCTGTACATCAGCAAGATGAAGTCGGAAGTCAAGTCCCTCGTGAACCGTAGCAAGCAGCTGGAGAGCGCCCAGATGGATTCCAACAGAAAGATGAACGCAAGCGAACGAGAGCTGGCAGCTTGCCAGTTGCTCATCTCCCAGGTGGGCTGTCCATCCCATCGTGTTCACACTTCTCTGCTGACATCTGTTTCTTCCGCACCCTCCTTGGGCTGTGTGTACTAGGGCGAGTGAAGACACTCAGTCTTCGTGGGCATGGCTCGGGTTATCTCACCCACACCTTTTTGTCGTTTTGAAACAAGAACACCACTTTGTACCCCAGATTGGCCTTGAACTCATGGTCCTCCTGTCTCAGATCCTCACCGTCTCACCCGCTTGCTGAATATGGGTAATTGGGATACATATTAGCAAGCCTGACCTCTAGGGTTATCCTTAAGGCTTTTGTTGTGTAAATTATCCAAATCAAGGCTTTTCTGTCTTCAAAGGGTCCGTCTGTACTTTTCTGTCAGCCTATAGATGATTACATAGTTGGGCATATATAATGTATGTCTTAGTCTCCTATTAGTTAAGGCAACATTCCTACTTTTGTAAATCTACCATGGGGACAAGATGTGCAAATAGAAACTGTTGATGTCAATGGTGGTGACAGAAACTGTTTCATTGTTTATCACATGCGCACACATGGCACTCAAAAATTTCATTTGCATTTTCTCACTTGATCTTTAAAAAATTTCATAGGCAGAATTTATTATTTTTTTCCAGATAAATAATGTGATTGTGATTAAGTATATTGTCCAAATCCATAGTGGCAGAACTGGACAGAAAGCAAAACTTGTGTCTTGGTTCCTTATACTCAGGGCATGTGTCATTGGCCAGTTAGCAAGCCTGCCCTTTTCCAGTTGAAACGGTGTTTTCATCTCAGGAAGGTAGTTCAGAGGACCGTGTAGCAGTTCTGGGCTACACTGATGTGTAAGCTTAATGTTTGGGTTTGAGATCTGAGATGGTGCGGTGTGTACTGCTCACTGCCTTGTGACAGTCATTTGAGGAAGCAGGTGCCAGTGTGGCCTAGAATGTCTAACAGTACCCAGAGGCAGACAAGAGAATACCGTATTCCAATATGGCTTTAAGAATGTGCAGTAAGAGAGACAACTCTAACCTAATTGTCTAACATGGGATCTACGGTTGTTTTCATATTAAGTAAAATAATATTTAAAGGGTTATTTAGTGCTGGTATGTGATAGAAAGTTGATAAACACAGTGAAATATAATTTAGTAATCCTTTTGGGAAGCACTTGGGAAAAACAAAACCAGAAATAATGCGTGCGTGCGTGTGTGTGTGTGTGTGTGTGTGTGTGTGTGTGTGTGTGTGTTCACATCTATGCACACATGTGGAGGCCTGAAGTTGACTTTAGGTACCTTCCTCTATTTCTTTCTTCTCTGTTTGTTTTGAGACAGGGTATCTTAGTGACACTGAATCTGTGTTTTGGCTAGATTGGCTGACCAGCAATCCCTGGGACCAACCTGTCTTTGCCCATCCTCAGTTCTGGGGCTGTAGGCAAATGCCACAACTCTTAGCTTTTATATGGCTTCTATGGATCCAGATGTAGGTTTTTGTTCTTATACAAAAGACACCTTTGCCTTCTGTGCCAGCTCCCTAATCTAGAAGTGTCTTTTGGTCCAGTATTGCGGTAAATAAGGATCAGGATAAACAAATAGGCCGAATAGATGTTTATTCAGGGAGAAATAACTTACAACCTAGACAGATGAACACCAGGAAATTCAACCCGATCCTCTCCTGTCCGAGTCACGCCAGCAAGAGAGAGCGCCTTCCTCGCCCCCTCCGACCTCCTTCCTCAGGTCACCTCCGCCCATCGCTCCACCCCCAATGGGCGTGGTCAGTGCTACAGAAGGACTACCTCACTACAATTCCCCTTTTAGTCTAAAGAAAAGATTTAGGCTTAATACAAAACTATATACAAAACAGTGAATAACAAGTGTGCTCTAAGAAAAGGAAAATCGAGAACAAAATGACCTACATATCTAGTCCTAGGGTGAGGGCATAATGGAGTTTACAATAGAGTTGTCCTAAGCTGGAAAACGTAAGTCTAGTACCTAATATATCTAACTAGGAAGAGAGAATAATAGTTGTGATAGTTTAATCTTCAACCTCATCAAGACCTGAGAAGGAAATTAACAATACTAGAGTAGACAGGAAATGCGGATGGACAACTTCCAAAAGGTGCAGCAAGGACAGAAACAGCAAGCCACCTGAACAGTCACCCTAGGTCTCACAGCGACGTTGGTACACCCAGATTTGGCTAAGGCCAAGAGAACTTGACAGACCACAACAACAGCAGGGAAATAGAATGGCTGTCTTACCCTGACTTGGCAAGGTCAAGCAGTCTTCTATATTTGTCTCCTGCAAGCACATAGGACTGCATGTCCAAATCAGTGGTCAAGGTGGGGGCAATTCTATGCCCAACAGGCCATTAGCTGAGGCGAGATTGAACTCCAGCAGGAGCAACAACAGTGTCCAACATATTTTCGGGAAAGTGCACGGTGCTGTCAGGAGCAACAGTGTCTCATGTCAATGGAGTACTAATATTAAAACATTTAAATGCCATGTTCTGCATGTCTATGAAGTGATTGAAGATTAAGCATCTATATCTGACTAATCCCATAGGTACAGGAAATGTGAGTGAAGATGATCTGTAATACTCGGGAGCTTAGCTAAAAAGACTGATTAAAACTTTCCTGAGTAAAGCAGGAACAAATACTTAAACAATATAACTATTTACATATACCTACATGTAAATCCCTAAAATAGAGGTAGAGTATAAGTGTCAAGACAAGAGGTAGAACTATAAAGGGCAGCAAGATAAATATCCCAAATTGTATCAATATACAAAATGTCTTGAATACAGGAAAAGTATACATACATAGAATATGGTAAAAAATAATGTGCATAAATATTATAAGTGGAAACATTTAACACAATATAACAAAATATAAACTTAATTTTACATAGCTTACCACATAGGAATACATAACAATGTAAGCTGTAAAATACTATCTCATTCATACTCAAATTCTCAAGGAAATAGGCTAATCTACTTATATCCCATCTAAACCATACCTTTACCCACCATTCCCTATTCCTGTCTAAAAGATAAACCCGAGTGTAAGCATCACCCAATCCCAAATAACTAAAACCAACCCAAAGACGATGACTATTATCCCAAAATTCCAAGGGTAGGGAAAGGGGGCGTAGTCATATTAAGATTACTTCCTGCTGAAATGGGACGATGATTGCTCCAATGGATCCTGTAGGAAGAAAATTTTTAGCAACCAAATTTCTCAACAGAACTGGCTGTGACATATGTAGTTAGTCACTGTGTGGCAGAAAATTCTTGACTGTAGTTCTATTTGAAACTGGCCAGGGTGTAATAAAAAGGTGCACCATTACAGCTAGCTAGTCATGAGTTGTCTCGAGCAAAACAGTCTCAAACCGGTTTTAGGGTGATGTTTGTAGTTCCGATGCATCAGGTTGAGTCAAGTGGAAATGATGATGTGGGGCCCCATCTTCTTTCCGGAAAGTTCAAAGACTGCTGTTAGGAATCGTTATTATTCCTTGTGGAAAAGTTACACATCAATATTAAAGTAAAATTTTCAAGTTTTAAGGTATGTATTAGGGAAAGACAACAATAAGCATTAAAAGTATGTGAGAAAATTAGGATTTCAGAGAGAAAATTGCATAAGATATGAGTCCCCAGATTTTGTTTCTTCTGCCTTACACCAATTGGCTTCTTGATTTAAGGCAGAAACCATGAATTTAATCTTAACAACATGCTTGAATTTAGAGAAGGAAAGCCAAATCCAACTCCAAAGCCAGCATTGGTTTACAAAATTTGGGACTTCAGGAATACTAGATAGTAGAGAGAAATAGATTTCTATATAGAAATAGTTTACTACAATTAAATATTTTTTTTTTTTTTTTTTTTTTTTTTTTTACCATATATCAGATTCTGCTTCCTTAAGTGATTGTTTCTGAAGAGCTGTCTTCTCTTCTGTAGGCACCTACATGTTCAGTGTCTTTTGGCTGTTTGATGATAGGTTTTCTCTGTTTTCCTGTAAAAACAAGAACAGAACACTTCCCCTACCTTTGAGAGGCCTCCGCACACCTCATAGGACCTAGTTTGTTGGATGACTTGTCATTTCTCTTCATTAAGATGTTTCTCTTGTTCAACTCGGATCTTGATTAACTTAGATGGTATCCATAGTTTTTCTTCTCCTGTAGATACAAATGCAAAACCCCTACCCCAACGTAACACATATCCTGCTTTCCATTCTGAGGTCAGTACATCCTTGAAATACACTGGCTGATTTAGTTCAGAAGTTTTTTCTATTGTCCAGTGTCTTTCTGCAGCTGTTTTTCCTTTTTCATCAGCATTAAGAAAGTTTAATGTTAATAAAGCATTATGTAATCTGTGTTTGGGTGTTTTGGTTCCTCCTGCCTGTTTATGGAGCATTTCTTTTAAAGTACGATTGGATCTCTCAACCACTGCTTGTCCTGTAGGATTGTGTGGTATACCAGTTATGTGCTTTATGTTATAATACTCAAAAAACTGTTTCAATTTGCTGGAGACATATGCTGGAGCATTATCAGTTTTTATTTGTGCAGGTATGCCCATAATGGCCATTACCTCTAAAAGGTACGTTATAACAGAATCAGCCTTTTCAGAGCTCAGAGCAGTAGCCCACTGAAACCCTGAAAATGTATCTATAGTGTGATGTACATATTTTAATTTTCCAAATTCTGCAAAATGAAACACATCCATTTGCCATATTTCATTCCTATTTATACCTTTAGGGTTACTGCCTGGTGGTAAAGGAGTTTGGTTATAGAATGAGCAAGTAGGACATTTCCTTACTATTTCCTTGGCTTGTTCCCAAGTGATAGAAAAATCCTTTTTTAAACCTTTACTGTTCACGTGGTGTTTCTTATGAAACTCTGAGGCTTCTAGCACACTTCCTATCAATAAACGATCAATTTCATCATTGCCTTGTGCTAGAGGACCTGGCAGACCCGTATGGGATCTGATGTGTGTTATATATATAGGATGAGTCCTCTTTCTGATAGTATCTTGTAACTGTATAAACAATGAAGTTAATTCTGTATTGTCAGGAATAAATTCTGCAGTCTCAATGTGTAAAACGACTCTCTCTGCGTATTGAGAGTCAGTAACTATATTGAGGGGTTCTTTAAAATCCATAAGTACCATGAGAATGGCATACAATTCTGCCTTTTGTACAGAATTGTAAGGGCTTTGAACCACTTTGCTAATATTTCCTGATTTATATCCTGCCTTACCTGATTTATTTGCATCAGTGTAGAATGTATGAACTCCAGAAATAGGTGTTTTTCTTACAATGCGTGGAAGGATCCAAATCGTTTTCTTTATGAATTTGATTCTCTCAGTTTTGGGATAGTTGTTGCTAATTGTTCCCAAAAAGTTACTGCAAGCTCTCTGCCAATATTCGTTATCTTTCCATAAGGAAGAAATTTCCTCATTAGTTAAAGGTACTATAATTTCTGCTGGGTCCCTTCCTATTAGCTGACGAAGTCTTAATTTACCTTTTATAATCTAGTCAGAGATCTTTTCTATATATGTTTTCAGTTTTTTATTCTGTTTATGTGGTAGGAATATCCATTCTAATATGATATCTTCTCTCTGCATCAAAATCCCTGAAGGATATTCTCTAGATGGTAATATAACCAGAATACAGTCTAGGTTTGGATCCACACGGTCCACATGTGCTTCTAGTATCCTCTTTTCTACCCATTCTAATTCCTTCTCAGCTTCAGCTGATAGTATTGGTGGACGTGGGCGTGGTCAGTGCTACAGAAGGACTACCTCACTACAGTCCAGTAATTTTATGTACTCTGTTTTTCACTGGTAATGGAGATTAAATTTTAAATTTAATATGATATTATAATTTCCTGATTAAAATATTAAAAGTTTATGTGGAAACTGTTGAAGTGCTATTATTTTACATTATCATAAAATATATCATCCAAGTTCCTATTGATAGACAAATGTGGAAGAATATTATATGAACTTATAAAAATCTATAGAACTTGGGCATTTGGAAAGTATAAATATAATGAGTTATTTATACCATTTTATATCTTTGTAAAATATCCCTTAATTTGTAATACAGGGCGGTTTGTAGGTGAAATTCATACTGCATTTTTATAGATTTTCTCTATATTATATGACTATATTGTCATTAGCAACAAGAACTTTTTATTTGCAGCAAGGCATTTTTGCAATTTACAGAATTTGAGAGAAAACGATAAACAATTGAGAAAGGTGCAGCTCAACTCTAGTTTTTAGCTTTTCTGTGAAACCATGGCATGGACTCGGGTTGGGGGTACTTCTACTCCCAACAGTTGTGAGCTGAAGTCAACCACAGGCAGAGTGTCCATGGCCAACAGCCCAGTGCTTTCTGTGTCCAGCTGGACAAAGTGGCCCCATGCCCAATCCCTTCCACACCCTGCACATGGATCTGAGTACTCAGATGGAGTCAGCCGAGCCCTGATTGAGTGAGTGAGGAAGAGATGGTGCAGCCTGCAGAGCCCCTGGACAAGGGCACCACTCAGCCTGCAGGGCTCAAAGTGTACCCTAGATGGATATAGTCTGAGAACTCTGCTCATTGGAGCAGGTACAACCAGAGGAAGGCTGAAGAGCATTCACTGTCAGGGGTGGGGTCCCAGCCTCAGAGTGACACTGACTAGAATATGAGAGTTGGGAATATTTCAAAGTTAGGAAAATCTCCTTATGTCAGCAGCAAGGGCGGCTTCCCATGAGGCTGTTTCATATCTGCTATGGTGTCCAGAAAGTCATTGATTCACTCATTACATCCAAGAGATTTAATACTGACAAAACCATGGCTCTTCAGGAGTCTCACAGTATTCTTTGCTGAAATTCTTTCTTCTTTGGTTATACCTTCGTCCCCCAAAACTGGTCTCATACATCTTCCCATTGAGTTGCAGAGGTGGTATGTCATCACTGTTCATTCTGTAGGATCTTCCTGCCTAAACATGAGCCCCTCATTCCAGAGGGGGAAGTCTGTGTCTTCTGTCTGTCTAGAAGCTGTTATTCCTGCCCAGCCACTGACTCCTTCCACTGGTGTTCATTAAGTATACACTCTATACCATTGTGGGGGGAAAAAAAAGATGATATCACATAGAAGCAAGAGCTGTGAGCAAGTGCTGAGCACTGATGGGGAACCAACATTACATTGAGTACATGTGGCAGAGAGGGAACTGTCTAGAGGAACCCTAAGATGCACAGTTGCTAATGACCAGAGGTGGTGCACTGTGTGTGAAGGACAGAAGAAAAACGGATGTGCTATTTGAATCCACAGGTGCATGACCAAAGACAGACAGGGGCCTTCAGCCCTGTAGTTCCTTAACGCACATCTTCCTCTTGCTCCTCATGGTGCTGGGCACTGAATCCAGGCCATTGCTTCTACTAGGCGGTGTTCTACTATCAAGCTACATCAGTAGCTATTCAGTTTTTACTGTAAGGAAGGAAACCAGGATAGGCTTTGATCTCCACATGAAGTGGAAAGCACAAGGAACATGGTATGCAGTTTGTGTGAACACATAAGCTGCAGACTACATTAAAGAAAGACAGATCTGCCTTGGTCCTCAACTGTGAAGCCCAGGCAAAGGATGGAATAGGAGCCGTTCATTGTGAGGCCTCTGAGTTGTTGTTTCCTACTGGACAGCTCCAGACAAGCCTGGACAAGCAGATACTCACCACTCACCTTTCCTTCCCTCTGTTTTCTTGTTAAAGCATGAAGCCAAGATCAAATCTCTGACGGACTACATGCAGAACATGGAGCAGAAGAGGAGACAGCTGGAAGAGTCCCAGGACTCACTCAGCGAAGAGCTGGCCAAGCTCCGAGCCCAAGGTAAATAGTGGCCACTTTGGTGGTGTCAGATACTTGGCCTAAGTCAGTCTCTGTTTAGCTGAGTCAGTTACAGCATCTCTGTGTCTGCTGGGAACCCCAGCACAACAAAAAGAAGGTATCCATGCTAGCCCCACTGTGTATCCATTGCCTTCCCAGCTTCCCTCTGTCCACTCAGCTGCCTAGGCAAGCAAGCATCCCCATCTTCCACCCTTGTGGCCTCTAGTCACTCGCAAAGTGTGTCCCTTACACTTGTCAGATATTTTGGCTCTACTCATCTCTTTTATGATTGGCTTGGGCAGCCTGGTTAGGGATTGTGGCTAAGTTGGCATACTGATGGGTTTTCTCTGGACTAGCCACCTGCTGTATTCTAGTGGTAATTATCTTATGTCAGACCCTTCCACGGAGTTCTGCCCTTGAACTGTGGCTAAGCTGGGAAAGTCAGCTTTTAAACAAACCCTTCCCTTAGCTGTGTGGTGTTTGACACACAGGAAACACTTAATACACGTGAGTAAACAGATGTGAACATTAAGAGTGGCAATCAGAAATGCAGAAGCCAGAACAGGATTAAGAACTTTGCAATGGGCAGCATGAGACCAACCACACATAGTAAAGGCTGAAGTGAAAAAATTTTAATAGAGCAATTTGAATAACCATAACAGTTCTTCATAACATTGGATCATAAAATTTTAACTATATTTTTAAAGATTTATTGTGTGTGCACATGTGTATGTTCATACACATGTGTATTTGTGTGTGTATACACACACACACACACACACACACACACACACACACACACACTTGTGCCTGAAGAGGCCAGAAGAGGTTGTTGGATGCCCTGTAGGTAGAATTATAGGCATTTGTGAGTCACCTGGTGTGGGTGCTGAGAACTGAACTTCATCCTCTGGAGGAACAGCAAGTGCTCTTAACTACTGAGCCATCTCTCCAGCCCCTCATCATAGAACTTTAAATCAAAAAAGCGTAAACAAGCATGCAGGGAAGAGGAAAAGAGAAAACCATCCAAAATATCTAAAAGTTTGGTAGACTTAAATAGAATGGTAGATTTAAATAGAATACCATTGTAGATATTAGAATTCACATTGGAGACAAAACATGCATGTGTATCACAATGATTTATGATGCAGCGTTAGGTTCAAACCTTTACTGCAGTTATTAAAAATAAATGGATCCTTGTGGTCTTAGAAATTAGTATTTAAAATAAAAATACTTTGATAAGTAGTAGGATTGATGGTGTTATTATTCATTTCTTTTATCTTCAGGTAAAGCTATTTCCTGAATAAATACATGCTGCTTCAGGTTCAAAGGCAAATTAAGAAAAGGCCCTGCCATAGCTTTGCAACATTGTATTTTAGTGGTAAGGAATAAATGTTGAGAATAGAGTATGCCACCTAGCACAGGGTACAGAAAAGCATTTTCCCCTCTTGCGTATGTTTCCTGCAGTGGGGCCACTGAATAGAAATACAAACAGGGAGAAGACCTGACAAGGTAAAACAGACTAGAAATAGAATGAGTTAGATGCCAGTGTCCAAATGACATTTGCTCCCCGTCCCCCAGCTCTCCAGCTCAGGGAGCCCCACTGAGCAGGAGCACAGCACAGAGACAGGAATATTGACAGCAGCCCTGCCCACCTGGGGCCCCCTGGTGAATCCGGAAACTGTTTGAATATATTTCTGTTTCCCTGGTTTTCATCTTTAGCTTGTTTTCCTGCTTCATATCCTTAGAAAATCAACAGCTACTCTTGGGAGGTAAATTAACTCCCTGTGGAATTCTACCAGTGACATGAATCCAGATGTCACCTCACGCTCACAAGAGCTTTATAATCTGTGAGACTTGATTGTGTCCTCATGCCCGAGCCCTTGGGGCCCACTCCCAGAGGCCAGGTGGGAAGCAGTTCTGGGGCTGCCTGCTTCCAATTAGTCCCTTTCTTTCCCTGGCTGCTCTGCTAGGGAGTCCTCAGTCCACTTGAGGTCCCAAATGACCTAAGTACCAGCACAGGCCACAGGGGAGGTCAGCCCTGACATTTGGGGTGCTCTGGTACAAGCTGGTTGCTGTTTGCACTATGTTATTGTTTTGTTTCCTGAGTTTTTGCCAGTTAAAACTGAAGTCACTTTTACAATTTGAAACAGAAAAAATGCATGAAGTCAGCTTCCAAGATAAGGAGAAGGAGCATCTGACAAGGCTCCAGGATGCCGAGGAGATGAAGGTGAGTATGTGTGGGTTTGAGGTGCACACATCTGGAAAAATCAGTCCTCAGACCTGTGTGTGTCAGTGTGAGACGGAGAAGAGAGGAATCAGGGCTGAGCCTCTAGAGCAGCTCTCCTGGGGCCTCATGTAGTTGCTGGCAATGATGTGGTTGTTCAGGAAGCCAGACACATGTGTGGATACAACCGTTGCAGATGAATCAGGTATAAGGGTAGCACCACAGTGACCACACGGGCCATGTGACCTGTGTTAACTTCTAACGAAAACTTCTCCTCTCAGCCCTTGCAAAGAAAATCTTCGAACCCAAATTTCCTAAAACACAGATCTTCATGGTCACATTTAAACCAAGAATGGAAAATATAGAAAAAACAACTGGGAAATAAGACTTCCAAAAGTGAATACAATAAGCAGGAACAGACAGGGGTTCAGGTTGATTTAGAAAGATCCTGACCCTCACTGAGCAGAAACGCACAGCTGATACTGTGCTGCAGCCCTATTCTGGCCAACGGAACACAGCCCAGCCTTGCTTTGGTGGCCTGCTTTCATGTCAGAGTGGCTTTTGGAAGTCTCCAAATGCCACATAGGTCTATGGTGGGCTGGACAGAGAGGGGCTGCCCCTTAATTCAGCGGGTGAGGAAGTGTTCTTGCAGGGGTTAAGTGACATGACTGAGGTTATTCAGGTAGTAAGGGAGCCATGTTCTGACTGACCTGGCTGGGAAGACTATGTAGCTCAAATAAGTGAAGGCAAAGGCAGACTTCTGTACAATTATTGGGCTGGTTTGCCTCCAAGGCCCACCCATTCAGTTTTGTGACAGATCTGTGGGCTTTGCTGTGCAGAGAAAGCAAGGCCAGGAACTTGGGCACAAGAGCCAAAATACACCCTTAATTCTAGAATTTAACATCTGAGGGAGGTAGACATAGATTGGGCACTTGTCACTGAGCAGGCAGACTGTCAACAAGTTGATGTAACATTTCTCCTGGCCTGGCTTGCAGAAGGCTCTGGAGCAGCAGATGGAGAGTCACCGGGAAGCGCACCAGAAGCAGCTGTCCAGACTTCGTGATGAAATTGAGGAGAAGCAGAAAATCATTGATGAGATTCGGGAGTGAGTTGGTTGGCGAGGGGTTCACTGGACGTGGGTGGGCACAACTTAGGCCTTGTGAGCCAGACTTAAAGGACAAGACTTTTAGCCAAGGGCCTTTGTCTCCTTGTGCTTGGGCTCTGTACTTTGCCTGGGTGGTGCTGCCTCCAAGGTCTATTCTCCCATCTGGTTCCCAGCCTCCTGGGGCTCTGGTGTAGTAGATGTCAGGCAGGCTCAGCCACCCCTCTGCATCACACCAACTGGGGATAGGATCAGTGGTGACTCAGGTTGGGAGATACATGTCCAGGAGTGAGAGAGATTATATGGAAGTATGAAAAAGAAAAGACTATTCTCCCAGGAATTAATAAACACTGCAGACAAGCCATTTTGGCATTGCTGCCCCCTCAACCCAACAAATAATGCATCTGTAGCTACCTGGCTGCCTTAGTGCACACCTCAGAGACCAGGTGGATGCCAGAATACCATGGCATTGTACTGGGATGGTGCCACTGCAGCTTAACTCCAGATGTTGCCTTATGGCCGCATCCTGCCTTCTCAGAGTCTCTAGGGGAACCCCCTGCTCCACAGTACCCTTTCCTTTCCTGCAGCACAAGTCCCCCAGATGCAAAGTTCCCTTCTGGGGGGGTCCCATTCTGGGGGCTTTATATGCTTTTTGCTTAGTTGATCTCCTTGGCAGCCTCTGCACCCCTTTGTAGAACAGCCCTTTAAATGTTGCTCCCAAAAGGCATACTCTTACAAAGAAAACAAATATCTACTTGTCTTCTGAAATGAAATTTCACCCACTGCCCCTCCCCCCACACTGGGCCAAGGTCCCCTTCTCTCCCACCCCCATGACCAGCACCATCACTTTCTATAGATGAAGAATTAGATATGAGAGGCAAGGTTGAATTATTTACTTAAGGTCACACTGCTAAACGGGAATCAGACTGGAGCTAAGCGTTTAATTCTCCAGGCTGCTGATCCAAATCTTCTCTGAGTATGTGAGCTGCTTGCAAGTACATTTGCATCTTGAGGGAGAAGGGGCAGTGGAGGGGGAGTCTAGATGGGGTGTTGGTTCTATGCAGTCTGCCTAAGGACAGGCCTGAGCATGCCCTCCCCGTCCTTCTGTCCCTACCCTGTCTGATCAGACCTTGAGCTTTCCCTGGACATGATTCTGATTAATCTCCCTCAAAACACTGTACAGAAGAGAGGGAAGAAAGGAAGGGAGACAGAGAAGGTCAGTGAGCAAGTCCCTGCCTGGGGAGCTTCCTGGGCTTGGGCTCTGAGTGCTTCTGGCTTTCTTCACACAGTCCTGTGGTCTTGGCCCCACACAAAGCCTGGTCTATGAGCACTGGCATGGTGTAGAAGGGCACCAGATGCCTTAGGATTTCTGTTGCTGTGATAAAACTCTATGACCATAAGCAGCCTGGGGAGGAAAGGGTTATTTCAGCTTACAGTTTGCAGTTCATCATCCAGGGAAGTCAGGTCAGAGGCCAGAGGCCATAGAGGCATGCTGCTTACTGACTTGCTCCTCATGGCTTGCTCAACCATCAATTAAAAGAAATAAAGAAAAACAAAACAACAAACAAACAAACTGCAGGCAGAGCTTCTGGAGTTCTCAATTGAGAGTCCCTCTTTCCAAATGACTTTAGCTCATGTCATGTTGACATACATCTGACCAGTACAGTCCCAGCCACATGATGACCTTCTATCTTCATAGCATCTGTCTGGACATCCCACAGACCTGGGGCTGCCCCATACAAGCTGCTGTCCTTGGAAGACAGCTTTAGATGGGGGGGGTGTGTGTGTGTGTGCAGAGGCTTGAAATGGTCAAGTAGTTACCATTTGGGTGGTTACAGAAATAGAGTTTGTGAAATGGGTTTCTCTCCTCTCTCTCTCTCTCTCTCTCTCTCTCTCTCTCTCTCTCTCTCTCTCTCTCTCTTTCTCTCCCCCCCTCCCCGTCCAAGAATCACGCCTTTCACAATGTCATTACTTCCACCACGGAAGCCCTTGCACACAAACAAACTATAAATACACCCTCAAAGCCTTTGTTTCATTTCATGCTTCCTAGCTGCTCCCCAGAAATTAGTTTTCACTTGGGCAGAGAAGAAGCTGTGAGCTTGTTCTCTAATCTCCCCCGAATCCTCCCGAATTGCTGCCTTTATTGCACGGAACTAATGGGGCTGGAGCAGACCCAGGGCTTTAGGCGGATGACTCAGAAGTTCAAGCTGATCTGGAATATATTGCTTTTTCCTCTCGATTTCAGCTTGAATCAGAAACTGCAACTGGAACAGGAGAGGCTGAGCTCTGACTATAACAAGCTGAAAATAGAGGACCAGGAGAGAGAAGTGAAACTGGAGAAGCTCCTGTGAGTGCCTCAGCATCCTGACCTCTCATCCCCCGGAGGGAAGAAGCAGCCTTTGTGCCCCAGGCTTGACTCTGGCTAGGGCCAGCTGTTTAAAAGCAGGCCAGGCAGCATAGGCATGGTGTGCTCTTTGGTTAGCCTTGTTTATTTGCCTCAGGTGCAAACTGTATCTGGTTCTCCCTTGGTGACTCATGGTTCCTTTTGGTCTTTCAGGTTGCTCAATGATAAAAGGGACCAAGCCAGGGAGGACCTCAAGGGCCTGGAGGAGACTGTGGTGAGTCAGTTCCCAACTCACCTCTCTCTCAGAGGCCTAATTTGTTTTTGATCTACCCAGTTTCACCCTCAGAGTCTGGATTTGTTTGTGATCTACTGAATTATTTATTGTAGAATTTTATCTGTGTGCCCCTTTCCTATGTAGCATTTAGACACAAAACATCCTGTGGCAAACTGGCATTTGCAGAATTACTTTTAAGAGAATCAGTCTGTTAATTGATTAGTTGGTCACCAGTGCTGTAACCCTGAATTACTTGAATGAGAACTAAACTTCGTTGTAAGCTACCTCTGCAGTTTGTGACACCACTCAACTAAATATCAGGAGATATTTAGCAAGCACCTGCGGAGGCTGGCACTTGTCTAGATATTTGGATATATCAGTGTACAGTAGAGGGAAGTCTTGCCTCTAGAAGCTGACCTTGACAAAGGGAGCTATAGGGAAGAACATTCTGGAAGCAATGATTTGTAGCATGTGGAGGTAACAGGGCTGCCAGCGTGTGTCTGGGTGAAGAAGAGTAGAAGACACAGAGGACAAAGCCGTAGCAGGTGCCTTGGAGGAGGGCCAGAAAGAGGAGGAGTAGACACTACTTGCCTCTGGGAGGACTCTGTACCTGGAATTGCTGTTGGGTTTCTCTGTGCTGTGCCCGCAGCCATTGGCTTCCTCCACCAGCTTTGGTTTCAGGGGCCATGCAGGGTAGCAGCTTGGTCACACCTCACAGCTGTGGCTTATCACATCCATTCTAACATCAGCAGGACTGGGTGAAAATGTGTTTAGGTATGCACATGTTTAAATTCAGTGCCACTGTCTGAGCCCACTCATGTGTCATGTGAGTTTATGTGGGACAGAGCCCATCCCCACCAACCAGGAGACTCAGGCTGTAGGCAGATGGCTACTCCCATCTGGAACTGAGGCTGCATGCTGACTCCTGGGCCAGGACAAAGTGCTCCTCAGACAAATGAGGACACAGGCCTTGAGGGCTGAGGTCAAATGCCTGTGCTGACAGGAAGTTGGACTTTTCAAAGGTGAAGTCTGTTGGGGAAAGTATCCATAAAGCCATGCAATCATTTCATTTACACCATTTAATAGAGCAGTCCAGCCCATGAATTGAATCGCAGGAGAATTTTGAACATTGAACTTTACTAGATTCCTGACAGCAGAGATGTATGAAACTTTGGGATGTTCTGTGCTTGTTCCCCCGTGGATCCCCTATACCCATGTGCCCCTGTTTGCCTTCTGTGCCTCTGCCGTCCTCACACACAGCTTGCACGTACATTTGCACATAGATTGTTGACATACCACACAGGCACTTTCTAGATGTCTTCTGATTTCCATGTGATATTCATATGTATTCCCACACACTCACACACATCTGCATCTCTTTTCTCATTCAAACACAATTTTTTCATTTACACAAATTGTTACATACTTAAACTCACACTCGCTTGCCTTTTCTCATGCTTCCCCTCGTACATATAGACCGGTATGCCCAAATGCTCAGTAAACTCAAACATATCCATACACAGTCACAGTCACAGCTCACACTCATGCTGACTCATGCACGTCACACTCGTGCACCCCCCTACTGCACACCCCCTCTGCTCACATCCAGAGTTATTCTCACCCTCACATGGCTTTCTCGTTCCTATCCCTGTGAGCATTAAAGGTTTGGTAGCCAGTCCCTTTGCCTTCTTGGGTGGTTGGATATGTATTAAAATGGCATGTTTTCTCGGTAGCCTCCAATACCTTCTCAATTATTCTCTCTCCTTCCCTCCCACAAGCTCATTTCCTTAGTAATCTGGCTGCGCCTACACATTCTCAGTCTCCAAGGCTGCCCTCCACTTACACACACACCCTTTCATCCCCCACACAAGGACAGACCCAGTAACATGGTGGTTCCTGTTCCTCTTCCTCTTTCCCTCACCACCCCCACACCCTCTTCCTTAAATCCCGGACCAGATTCCTGCAGCGCTGCTGTTTTAGACTTGAATGTTTTGTCCTCCGCTTTGGATTCTTCCCAAGCTGAGCTGTAGATAGTCTTCAAAGACAGGTCTTTCTGTCCCTGGCTGCCATTCCATTCTCAAGGCCCCCTGGCCTGCCTCCTGAATGTTGTGGGGAGGAGTAGGTACTGTCAGCAGATTGCACTGTGGGAATCTCACTGCAGACTGACCATCCTCGAGGTTCTTTGGCTCCAGGCAGGACACTGACCAACTCCCTCTAGATCTCACCTCATTCAATACTGACCACCTCTCTAGTTGTAGCTTCACCATCCACCACGATAGGAAACTTGGCCTCGAGTTCATGCATGGAGGGTGGAAGCCCATGATTGGAAGAGAACTGAGGGGAGGGTGGAGAAATAATTATGAGCGTGATGGAGGAAGGAGCATTGCTGCAGGACGCCACATGACAGCTGCCTAAGCATCTCTGTACAACAGTGTAAACCACCTTAAATGCCTTTGGCAGCCTCTGTGAAATGGTTAGAGCTAAGAGTAAGGGGCCAGCTCAGGACTCTTAGGTGGCATTTATATCCCAAGGAAAGGCCTGGCTTTTGGGCAGGGTGTCAAACCTTGCCTCCCTTTTGTGCGGTGGTGCTTTTCACCAGAAAATATTAACGTGATCACAGTGTAGGCAGAAATAAGAGATCTGAAGTAGAGGGGCAGCATGCAGGGCACTTGTAAACATTAAAGGATGTGGGGGCTGAGCTCCTTCTGCAGGGGTGGAGGGCACCTGGATAATGGTGAGCAATGCACTGCACCCCTGTTCCTGTGCTGTGAGGTGGCTCACTCGCAGATGGTGCTGTGTGCACATTATTCATAATACTGGACCTGTTTGGCTTCCTGCAGAAAGCAATTTACCTCATCCAAGGATGCAATTGACTTCAGGTGCTTCTTATTGCAATGCAGAATTGAACCTAATAATAAGGCCTTAAATAAACAGAATCATATTTCAAAAAAGTGTTTCCTTAACTCTAGGTCCTGTTCCTACCTTTTAAATTCAAGCATTCATTCCCCTAACATCCTGTTGATATATATATATATATATATATATATATATATATATATATATATTTATTTATTTTTTTAAAGATTCTCTATCTGTTTCCCATTTATAAGGAATAATTTACCTGACACTAGCATCTCTTATAGAAAACATATGAAGAACCGGGTTGAAAAGATGGCTCAGTAGTTAAGAATGCTTGCTACTTTTGTAGAGGACCCAAGTTCAGTTCCCGGAACCCATGTAAGGCAGATCATAACCACCTATAATCTCAGTTCCAGATGATCCAATGCCCTCTACACACACACACACACACACACACACACACACACACACACCCTTGAAGAGGATAGGCGAGGCAGTGGTGCACAATATTAATCTAACATGTGAGAGACAGAGGTAGGAGAATCTCTATGAGTTTGAGGCCATCCTGGTCTATTTAATGATTTCAAGGCCAAAAAGAGCTACAGAAATTAAGACCCTTACTAATATATATATATATATATATATATATATATATATATATATATGGGCGTGCGCACGTGTGTGTGTGTGTGTGTGTGTGTGTATGTGTGTGTGTGTAGACTAATGCATGAATAGAAGGAAATGTTTTGATATTCTGGTTTCTTATGAAAGATTACCAGGTTTGGTTCAGGCCCTTGTCTCTCACTTATATTCTTAGGTGTTTATTCATAGAAAATAATCCAAACTGAAGGAGGAAATTGTCGGCTCTTGGCCAATGAACTCACTGTGGTCCAGAAACCTTCCTAAAGGCTTTCTAGATCTTCTTGTTTAGTCTTGATGCCAGTGAGTCAAATTCTCTTCATCTTCACATTGAAAATGAGAAAACATATAGGAAGTTCAAGTGTTTGCCCAGGGCCACCAGATGGAGAGTCTGAGAGATGCCTCATCCATGAGCTGCTGATATGAGGCAAACATACTTGGGGACTGGGCCAGTAGTGGGCACAGAATCATGGGAAATGTCTGCTAGTTTGGGTGAGAGGGGTCATGGTTACTCTTTAGTTTGTTAGTATGTTGTGTAATATTTATGTAGGAAGTAAACAAAAACAAAAGCAGACAACCCCCTTCCCCCATTCTGGCAGGTAGCTTACTAGGAATTTTTGTTTGGCTCCGTTGAGAGCAGAGGAGAGATGGATATGTTCTGGCTTACAGGCAGTAGTTGGAGTCCCCAGCATCTTGTACCATGTGTGTGTAGGTTAAGAGTAGTCAAGACACAGGCAGTACCATGGTACCAACAATGTCAGTAGCAGCTCTAGCAACACAGTGATGATGTCAGGGGAGCTAATGACCTACCTCTAGAGCAAGTGCAACACCTGTTCAGTCCATTGTCTCACTGATGCTGCATGTGAAATATCTCTTCCAGTCTAGAGAACTCCAGACTCTTCATAATCTGCGCAAACTCTTTGTCCAGGATTTGACCACCCGGGTGAAAAAGGTGAGTCCTGTCATTTCTGAACAGTTGACCATGGGGTATCATCTCCACTTGAAATATCACTTGCTCAAATTAAGGCTGGTTATGCCTATAAATTAATTACCTCATGCCAGAGAATGTTACTAAAAGAATGTGCTGGGCCTGAAATTACTTGGGAATATTTTACCATCTGATTTTCCTTCTTAGTAAAAGGAACTTATAATGCTGTCCCTGGCTGGCCTTTATTTAAAAGGGCATATATCTGTCTGGCCTCTGCTGTGTGGAGGTCACTGTTTGGGGCCAAAAATGTCTAGAACATTCTTGTCAGAAGATAACAGCATGGTCCCCTAGTCTACAGAAGTGAAATGACCAGAACCTCATGTTTGTCTAGGTAGTTGGTGAGATGCATTGGCATTGTACTTGTTTAATACCAGCATCTGTGCAGTAGCTTCTAGCATGCCCGGGTTGCAGGTGCGAACCTAGGTGGATGTGATCAAAGACTGAAAAGAGGCAGACGTAAGTCTGCAAGCTCTCAAAATCCCGGTGATCTTAGGGATTCTTTGCATTGGTGACTCAACAGGTCAGCTCGGAAATTTGACAAGACATGAAGCCAGAGTGTAATAGACAAGGTTCAGGGGCTCATGGAAGGGGCATGAGAAGATTGAAGGAAGGATTTAAGAGAAGCATGTGTAAATGTTTAGTAAAGGCATATGCATGTTTGAGTGTGTGTACATGTAGTTGTACTCGTACACATGGGTATATTTGAAGAGGCAAAGGAGAAAAAGTCAAGCACAGCAAAAAGGGAGCAGTTGGTAGAAGCAGGTCTGAGAGTAGAATTAGCAGCACAAATAGATATGCTAGTTGGTAAAGAGAAGGCACTGAGTTTTTCAGAGGTCAGAGAGAGTCAAGCTGGAACATTTGCAGGAAACTCCTAGACAGGTAAAGAGGTCACATCTGATGGCTGGTGTCCTCAGTGAAGGAGGGAAGAGAATGTGGAGCCGGGTAGGGCGGGGGTGAGGGGGATGAGAGAAGAGTCAGCCAGCTATGGATAGAATCAACTAGGGATGAGTTAAGTGGGTTTCTGGGCAGTGGTGTTCATGTGTCCAACAGAAAGTAGTGCGCAGTTGACAAGCACATGTGGCAGCATGGCTCTACAAGTTGAAATCTTGGTAATGCAAATATCGGAGGGAGGCAGAGAATCATGAGAGATTTTCAAAGCCTGAATGGCAGTGGTCAGTTCACTGTGTGATGACCATGTTAACTTTTGGGGCCTGCACCAGATAGAAGGATGAGGTCACTGTAGATGAGATGGACAAATTGAACACCTGGCAAGAGCTTATAACAAAGAAGACTTCCATCCCTGGGGAGAAGTGGGATGCTGGTTAGAGAACAGCTTAGGAGGAGGACACCAGAATCCCCTGGTTTAATTGTGTAAAATTTCCTAAGGATGATCTGCTTTTAGACTTTCAGCCTGTGGGCTTCTGGCAGCTATATTGACATCACCTGGGAATTTGTTTAAATGCATGATACACCTCCAGATCTGAAGAATCTGAGATGGGGGAGGGCTCAGCAATCTGAGTTTCAATAAATGTCCTGGGGGTCCTGATGTATATTCCTGTTTGAAAGCTCGTGTTTTGGGCTGCATTGAGAAACCATTACCCTTCTTGGGAAGGATGGTTTCTTCCATTGTTACACCAGACAGACATGTTTTGCTATTTTTGAACTTAGGTTGTGTTTGCACATGTTTTTTAAATTTATCTGTGCCACCTTGCTTGTCAAGAGTGTGATGTTGTTGCCAATTTCAAGATCTGATAAATCTGAAGGATTTTCCCAGCACCTGGGTGCTGTGACAGGGCTGAGACTGACTCACAGAGGAGCCACATAGCTTTGGGTGTTTAAGAGACAAGCACAAGCCATTAGGATTTCCCAGTGGCAACAACAACTCTGGCTGACAGGTGTGGCAATTTCTTGTCTGGTCCTGATGGCTAAGACAGACTTGAGTCTTATTTTCACACTGGTTCTTCTCAACAAGTTGTGAGTGTATTCTTTTTGAAAAGAAAAATCTCTTTATCTGCAGAGAAGAGGTGCATTTCATTAAAGAGAAATGTGTGCACTGTACAAAATCAGATCTGAAGGTATTCTTAGTCCAGCACTCCAAAGAGTTACTGCTCCTCACAGCACTTCAGTGCAAGCCAAGGAAATTTGTCGGAAAATCCAGGGAGTGAAAACTTTTACAACTTCTCTTTATTTTCACTTTTAGACTATCTTTAGTACAACTTCTGTTTATTTTCACTTTTAGACTATCTTTAGTGACATTGGGGATTTTTCCTTTTCAAGAGCTTTAATGTATCTTGAACACTGGGTAGGTGAGTGGGGAGGCGGGTCATGCCACTAACTGTCATGTTTGGATACAGAGTGTGGAATTGAACAGTGATGATGGAGGGGGTAGTGCCGCCCAGAAGCAGAAGATCTCCTTCCTGGAGAATAACCTGGAGCAGCTTACCAAGGTGCACAAGCAGGTGGGTGAGCTCACTGTACTCCACCCCCAACCTCTGCTGTTCCCTGGCCGAAGCCTAGGTTAGTTGGTGCAACACAGAATGGTTCTGATACTGGATGTCTGTGCATGGTCAGAGAATATGTGTGGTGGAAGGAACACAAATCGTTGAAAATCTCTGACTCTTGGTCAGGCATGGTGGCATGCACCTATATTCCTGGCTACCAAGGAGGTGGGAGGATCATTTAAGTTTTGGGTTGTTTGTTTGTTGTTTTGTTTTAAGACTTATTTATTATGTATACAGTGTTTTGCCTGCTTTTTATGCCAGCACACCAGAAGAGGGCACCAGCTCATTATAAATGGCTGTGAGCCACCATATGGTTGCTGGGAATTGAACTCTGAACTGCTGGAAGGGCAGCCAGTCCTCTTCAACTTTGAGCAGCCCAGCCCCCCACTTAATGTTTTTAACACCAGCCTGGAAACCATAGTAAGATCCTGTCTCAAAGTGACAACAAGATGGTAGGTCTCTGAGGAGTCAGGGTGAAGAGGGAGGCATTGATGTGATCCAAATACGTTGTAAAAAATTTAAAAGAATTAATAAACCAAACGGAAAAAAACCCCATGCCTTTGACTCTCAGTAATTTCCTTTATATATGAATAACTTCCTTTGGCAAACATGATGGCTCCTTACATAGCTGTGTGCTGCCTTGCTTGATGAGTCCAGTCCCCAAAACCCATACCATAGAGGGAGATAACTAACTTCTGCAAGATGTCCTCTGACCTCAGCATGTGTTTGATAGTGCCATCACTCATACAAAACAAGACCCCACACACACACACACCACACACACATACACACGTACGAATGAGACTTTCTTTGATGAAATCCAGCTATATGGAATCTATTTATAGTGAGGGGAACTCTCTAGCGCTTGGAGTGAGTAAAGTGTTGAGCCTTGTATTTCCATTCTGCTTTCATTTCCACTCTTCCATACTGACTGGCTGTGTGCTTCCCCATGACATCTCTGAGATACCTCAGTAAAACAAAAGTCTTTGTTGAGTGTATGTGCTGGGCAAGCTGGTTCAGGTCCCTTATTTTACTGCCAAGGAGACATTACTTTGTCCCACAAATGGTATGGAGGTTTGAATGAGAATGGCTCCCACAGGCTCATATATTTGAATGCCTAGTCACCCAAGAGGGGCACTATTTAAAAGGATTAGGATTGGAGGTGTGACCTTGTTGATGTAGGTATGGCCTTGTTGATGTAGGTATGGCCTTATTGGAGGAAGTGTATCACTAGGGGTGGGCTTTGAGGTTTCAAAATCCCATGTCGGGCTCAGGCTTTTTTTTGGCTCCCGTGGATCAGGATGTAGAACTCTCAGATACTTCTCTACTACCATGTCTGCCTGCATGTTGTCATGCTCCCAACAATGATGATAATGGACTAGTATCTGAAGCTGTGAGAAAGCTCCAGTTAAAGGCTTTCTTTTATAAGAGTTGTGGTGGTTGTGGTGTTTCCTCACAGAATAGAACAGTGACTAAAATAGGTGGGAACCAGCAACCTGAGCTCTGTTGTTCTCATCCTGCCTTGCCCATCTTGGGTGTCCCTTAGGATCATTGTCCTGACATCTGTTCAGAGTGACAGAAAGGTATAACCATGTCCAGTACACCAGTGACTTAGGCAGGCCATTTGCCTCCCTTCCTTTCTATAAATGCCAGCATGTCTGTGACTCTTTCCCTCTTAGGGTTTGGTATGGGGTACAAATGGTCTAACTCTTTGGGCCAGATGACTCAGGGCATGTCACTTCTTTTTGACTTACGAGGTTTATTTCCATAGAGCGGTTGATGACATTTCCCCAGAGAGAGGATGGGAGATCAACATAGTGAAATCATTCAAGCAAACTGATAATGAGAAATACAGAAGCAAAGACTGCCAGGCATCTTGAGATCTGGCTCTGCAACTCATTATTTTATTCATGAATTCAAGGAATATTTATTAAAAAGCCAAGTCTGCCAGGCATGGAACTGCTGCTGGCATAAGCAAAATAGGTCAGAGCAGTAGCAGCAGCTTGCTCTGATGCCTTTTTCTCATTTTTGATCCTTTCTCTGATCCATCTGGATTCCAGCAAGTGTAACTCGAGATTAAAGTGCAAAACCCTGGGCTCTACCAATGCCATCAAGCTAGGCTGGGCAGGCCCCATGCAATGAGATCTGCAGTGCTGCAGCCCGTCCTTCATGGTGACTGTCCTCATCTTGGGGTAGTATGTCCTATAGACTTGCCTGCTACTTGGGGATAATGTCAGTCCCTTGCCACAAAGGTATTTATGGCTCGGTCCTGCTGTTCTTGTAACCTAAGGTAATTCAAGAGAAAAGATTAAGGACAATGGCTTCTCTGTGGGTCTTCAACCATGAAGGGGGATGAGACAGGTTGGTTAGGAGTTGGGTGGGTGGGTAGGTGGGGGCTGTCCAGATCCAAAGAAAAGAGATAGAGATAAAATCATGCCAGATTCTCATCCTTTTCCAGCCCCTCATGGACCTGTAGCACGTTCTTTTCTCCTTCTGACTAAACACCTGACAAAAAGTGACTTTAGGGAAAACAGATTTGTTTTGCATCATGGTTTGAAAGTATAATCCATCATAGCAAGAGATGCATGGAGGCAGGGTTAGTTAACAGTTGTAGGGTATAACTCGAGTTTTTAGGGTACAAGCCTGGATCTCTGCAGTCCTAACTCAGCCAGTTTCATCAGTAGTACCAATTAAAATGATGAGCCATGGTGCAAGGCAGAGAAATATTTAACTAGTGTTATCACATTGGGAAGAGGACAAGGAAGGAGGTCCAGTGGCCCTCCACCCCCATTCATCTGAGGAGTACTTACATGAGGTTTAGGTTTAAATAAAGGTCAAGAGAGATGTATAACTAACCCACCCTAGTCAAGGTAGTGTCCTGTCCATCTTCACACATTATTGTCTTTGTCTGTGCTTCTGGTATAGCTTACAAATTGTTAAATCCACATGAAATCTCTTATCAAGAAACAAGATCCTCCTCTGGCTGACACCATGCCTTCAATCTTTCTACTTTGACAGCAAGAAATTTCTGGGGAACTTCCAATTCCTTGGGGACCATTGCCTCAGTAGTCTAGTAACCAATGAAAGGGACACAAGTGTCTCTCTTCAGGTCTTCCCTCCTGCCAGGTTGGCTACAGTGGAAGGAATCTTCTCACAAATCAGATTAAGAGACAGGAAGTCGAATGCTGGAGTTCATCAGGCCCTCTCTCTCTTTTAAAAAATTTCCCTCAGTCCAGCACCCAGTAGGGTGATGATGCCACCATTCAGTCTGGATCTTCCCTCCTTAGTTAAACCTTTCTGGAAATTACCAAATATATGCCTAGATCTATGGTTATAAAGACAGTCAAGTTGACAAATAAGCACCATCAGTCCACTCCCTGTCAACTGAACACCCAAAAAGTGAATTTAGTTTTATATTTTATGTGTATAAATGTTTTCCTTGTATGTATGCCTGTGTACTGTATACATGCCTCCTGTCCAAGGAGGCCAGAAGAGGGTGCCAGATTCCCTGAAACTGGAGTTACAGTCATCTGTGAGTCAGTGAGTCACTGTGGATGTTAGGAATCGAACCCCATTCTCTGCAAGAACCAGTGCTCTTAACCACTGAGCCATCTCTTCTGTCCCTTCATCACATTTAAACCAAAACATTACACCTTGATCTTTAAAGACTCATAGCCATCAGTTAGGCATGGTGGCACACACTTTAATCCAAGCACTCAGGAGGCAGAGGCAGGTGGAGCTCTGAGAGTTCCAGGCTAGCCTGGTCTACAAAGGAAGTTCCAGAACAGCGAGGGCTGTAACACAGAGAAACCTTGTCTCAAAAAACAAGTAAAAAAATATTTTATGTGTATTGGTGCTTTGACTGCATGTATGTCTGAGTGAGGGTCTTAGAATTTGGAGTTATAGACAGTTGTGAGCTGCCATGTGGATGCTAAAAATCGAACCCAGGTCCTTTGGAAGAGCAGTCAGTGCTCTTAATCACTGAGCCATCTCCCCAGCCCTGATTCATAGCCATCTTATCATACAAAATGCATTTAGTTCATCTCCAGGAGTCCTTAAGTCTTACCAACACCAACATTTTTTGAAAGCCCAAGTTCAGAGTCTGCTCTGAGACTAAAGGTAACATTTTTAACTGTGAGCACCTGCATGGGGAAAAACAAAACATTTCCAAAAGGAAGAAACAAGGGAAAAGCATAAAAAGATTGGACCAAACCAAGTTAGAAATGAACCAGAGCAAACACCAAACCCTACCTAACATCTCAGTTTGTTACAGCATCATTTATGGTCCAGTGGGCTTCACAGCCCCACTCCTCAGGCTCTGTTGCCATGGCTCCCTGTGGCCTCTCTGTTGGGCTGGCTCTGCTCAGTACCTGCACATTTGTAGATTTCTAATATCCTCATGTACCCATTGCAGCTAGGGCTTCACCTTCACAGCTTTATGAACAACACACTCCTAAATACCATGCAGGTTATCTTTCCTCAACACAGGTTTCCTGACCTTAGTGGCCTTTTGGAACACTGGTATAAACTTCTATGACACCTCCCTCACTTTTAGATATTACATGCCTTCAAATTCAGTACCATGTGAATGGCACAAATTCTGCTGTTCACTCAAAATGTAATCTTGCCCCATGGAACCATAGCCACAGTAATCTTTTTGTGTCTCTCAGGCTGAGCCTGAAGAAACACTTTCCTGGAGCAGCATGCCCTAGAAGCTGTCATAATTCAAGTCTTTTCAAAGGAAAGACTTTTAAACATGTTAGGTAGGATTGTTAGGCTCAAGCTCACAGGTGGGGTGAGGCTCTACTGTCCCAGTTGTAATGTTTGAAGTTTCTCCTTAATGGCTTTAACAATTTAATTTCTTTAACAATTTTAATCATCCTGTCCATATCCACTTTAAACTCACACAGGCTCCTTTTGTAGTCCAATTTCATATTTTTATATCTTTGTGTTCTTTTTCACCACAAATCTAAGAAAAATAAGCAACAGCCATGCCACAGCCTGAAGATTATACGATTTTGAAATTCCTTGAATTCATTAGTCCATCACTTTTGAATTTAGCTCTGCTCAAATCTTCAGGGCAGAGATAGACTACAACTAGATTTTTTTTTTTTCTTTTTGCCAGACTATAACGTGAATGGTCTTTAGGTGGTTTCAACAACAGAGCCCTTGTTACTTATGCCACACCATGAGCCCAGCCTTCACTGTCCTCCTTTCTGTTGGCACCCTCCAAATTCCCACCAGAATAGTCCACAAAGCTCTGCCCATGGCACTGGAGGCCCCTCAAACCTGTATTTCCTTGGCAGGCCTCTTCCACATTCCCCCTGGTAAGCTGTCCCAAAGGTCTGAGAACAGCAGGCTTATTACAGCGGTGCCTTCCGACTCTGGGTCCACATTTCTGTATCTGTTACTGTTTTCATTTCTGTGACAAAATAGCTGACAAGAAGCAGGTCAAGAGAGGAAGGCTTTGTTCTATGGCTTGAGGGTACAGTCTGTTAGCACAGGAAAAGCATGGTGGGAGAATTGACTGGCAGCTGTACTAGCAAGAGTTTGCTCACATATGGGCATTTCAGGAAGCAGAAAAGATGAAGACTTCTGCTCATCAGGCTTACTCCTTTTTTCCCCTTTTACTCTAACCCGGTACTTCAGCCTATAGGATAGCTCTAACCACACTTGTGATAGGTCTTCCCTCAGTGAAACCTTTTGGGAAATATCCTGAGACACACATCTCTCCTTGTATGTGATTCTAAATTGGGTCATGTTGACAATGACGATTAACCAACCACAAAGCTCAAGTGAAGAGTCGGTGCGTTTTAGTGGGTACAGTTTCTAAGTGATTATCTCACTGTGACCTTTTCATTTTGTATATGTAACCCCCAAACTTGGAGTGGTTCAGCTCCATACACCAAGTCAGATGCTAGGAAATGATAGCACCAGCATTGGAGACTACCATCCACCAAGGGCCGGCCTGCTACTTCTTAATTATGGGTCCTAGCTAAAATGGAGCAAATAGAAGCCTCCATCCTCACCTCCATCTCTTGTGAGCATCTGGATATGGCACAGAGCTGGGTTTCAACCAGTGCCAATACAGACAGTGGGCTGCAGGAAGGTCTGCAGAGAATTCTGGGATGTGCGCATTTGCTGACTTCGAATTTCTCAACTCATGCATACATCCTAGAGTAATAAATTCCTAACAGCCCCTTCCTCCCCAGTACACACTCAAACAAAAGAGAAAATAAGCCTTCTCCCAGAATAATCATGTCCTGTGGCTTGATATGGCTTCCCCTTTTCTCCATCCCCCTCAAGACTGCTCCTAGTGAGTCAGGGTAACATCAAAGACACCTAGTCGGGTAATTGTTCAGCTGCTGAGCAGAGTTGTCCCTCTTCTTGCATGTCTTTGTCCTGCCAGGGACACAGCTCAAAACCGACTTTTTTGTCCCTGCTGCAGCTGGTCCGGGATAATGCAGACCTGCGCTGTGAGCTCCCCAAGCTGGAGAAGAGACTGCGTGCTACTGCCGAGCGTGTCAAGGCTCTGGAGAGTGCACTGAAAGAGGCCAAGGAGAATGCCATGAGGGACCGCAAGCGCTACCAGCAGGAGGTGGATCGCATCAAGGAGGCTGTGCGAGCCAAGAACATGGCCAGGAGGGCACATTCGGCTCAGATCGGTATGTGTGTTCCAAACATAGGGAGCTACTGTGCCTCTTTTTTAGGATTTCACTCATCTGAAAAGATATAATAGAGCCTGTGGGACTTGTAGTTCCTGGCACCTGGGTGCTCATCCTGGGGAAGCATAACAGTCAGGCACCACTGCCCTCCTGAATAGCCCTGTGTGTAGTGTGTTCTTCAGAACTATACTCTAAGCCCCACAAGCCAGCTGTGCTGCAGCTTTTGGCTGTAACCGGAGGCACACTCCTGGAACTAGCGTCATATATGAATATTTCTCAGCAGGATCATGAAGGAGACCATCTGTCTGCCTCGGGGAAAGCTTCTTGCATGCACTGGTTTAGAAATAACTGGAAAGAGCCTGGCTGGCAGCACTGAGCTGAGTGTTGCTGGAAGCTGATTGGTGGCCTGAAGTTCAAGCCCCCAGGCCTATGGAGTTGGACATTTACTGTAATAGGAATGGTGGTTGTAGCTTCTGTTCCATAGTAGATGCCAGGACAAAGCCAGGGGGATTATGGGACATACAGGTGTTCTCTAGATTTGTTTTTAATCGAAACACCTCTAATAATATATAACATTATTTTTCACCAGATATTGTTTTATAGCTATATTGTAAGATAGTGCCTTTGTGTTTTCATTCTTAAAATCCTATAGATTAGTGGTATATTGAATTTATTGGATTTCTTGCCCTTTGAGAGTCTACTGAACATTGTGGACTCTTTTCCTAGGAAACTCATCACAGGTGGAATTCTTGTGAAACCTATAGGGAACCATGGATATACTGCAGATAAAACCCCAAATCCTTTGCTTCTAATTTTCATTTATTTATTTTATTTTTCATACTTACAAATAAGATAATGAATAAATCACTTCTTTCTCCCTGTTCCCTGAATTATGTGGGTGCCCTGAATTTACCAACTCTACTTCTCAAAGGCCAGACCTCTTTTGACAGAAAGATCTTGGGGAGGGCAGTCTAGATAAGCAGTGCAAAGTGTTGATAAGCATCGTGACTGGTTGTCACTAATGATGTTGTTCTCTCTCCTTTCTCTGGGATATAGCCAAGCCCATCCGCCCAGGACATTACCCGGCATCATCTCCAACAGCTGTCCATGCCATCCGAGGAGGAGGTGGCTCTTCAAACCCCACTCACTACCAGAAGTAAATGCAGAGTGAGTTCCTGCAGTCTGGGGTGTTTTCTCTTTGCACCTGGGCTTATTTGGAGGCAGAGCCCTCTTGCTACTCCAGAGCCCCATCCCAGCTTTCAGCGACATTCTTTAATAGAAATAAGTTCAGCTCTGTCCCAGGAGAGGCCTGGGATCCAGACAAGACAGATCTGGGACTAGCTTTGTCAACATAGAGAGCCGTGAGGGTCTTCTAGCCATGGGTCTCTGGGGTTGGTACAACCCTGAGCCATGCCTGGCCTAATCACCCGCTTCTCAGGATAATGAGTGCCTCATCTGAGCTCTCTTTGGTCTGTGGGAATTCCCTCTGCCAGATAAGCATAGCAGGTGGCTTTTGGTCTCAGGATCGGAATATAAAGAGCCAGGAATTGTCATGTTTTTGTACTTAATGTGAGCCTCGACAAACAGGGTTTTGAAGAATGTATGATTTATATTCAAGTGGGCCTACACCCACTTTCTTTGAGATGTGGTCTTTGGGCCCTAGTTTTTGCAACACATATACTCAAATTGCTGTGACAGCAAAAAAGGAAAAGTGATATATTTTTGAAAAGAGAGTAAGGGAAGAGCCAAGCCTACCCCTAGTAACTGAATAGATTGGGCTGGCAGATGGACAATAGCGTGCTAGAAAACTTGGACAGGAAAACTCAAGACTTTGAGTGTATAGATGGGAGGAGGTGATCAGGAAACACTGATCCTGGGCTATGAGCCCTCACTAGGGAGGCTAGCTGACAAGGCAGGTGAGCATCCATCAAGCGATGTCTTTATGATCAAGAGGAATGGAGGAGAACCCCCATTTATTCAGTCCTTTCTGAATTGGGGTATAAGTGAATGAGAGGGAGCAAGGCCCTCATACAGGGCACAATGACAGCACTGCCAAGGCCCAGCTTTACACAAACAACAAGGAATAGTTCAGGGCCTGGTCCAATGAGCAGGAGCCAGAGGGCAGGCCTAGGTAGTCTGCACTGGGACAACATACATATCTTAAATGCGGATGAGCCACCCATCTATGTCCAAACTGTGCTTTCAGTCTGAAATAAAATTAAATTGGATTTTACTGAACTGTTTTTGGTTGCATGCTGTTAGTAGTGAGGACAAAACTGAAAGGTAGGCATTTTGGGCAGTTTAACACAGAAGAGCCTCAAATTCTGGTGGGGCCTGGAGGTGGAGATGGGGGCAGGGGCAGAGAGTGTACTTAGCATGTATGGGACCTGGGTTCAGTACAACACATCTTTGGTGAGCGGAGGCAGTACCTTAGACCATAGGCCAGGCTACTGATGGGATGGGGCCTACTTGGGCCTCTCTGTTTTACCAAGAATAGCTAATGGTTTTGATGTCCACCAGAATGTAATGCCTACTTCCCTGAAGTAACCATGGCCCATATACACTAGCAGTCTGTTTCTCATGGGAGGAAGCATAAGGTCTGGGGCCAGTTGGTGAGGTCCACAAATATCACAGAAACTTAAACTAACAGTCCTCTGTGGTCCCCAGAATGACTTCTGCTAGGCTTTGAGCCTTATGCCTTCTTTCCACAAGGAAGCCAGTGCAAGACAAGGTAGCACTCCTGGCCATAGCAGCCTCTCTTAAGTGGCCTCCCTTAGAGGACTGATGAAAACTGAGGTCTATATTCCCCTGACTGGATCAGAAGCACATGACCACACAGGAGGCTAGAAAAGGCAGCTCATTAGTTGGGCACATCAGTGCCCCAAAAGGGAACTATGTTTTATATTGTTGTGACCATAATTCAGCATTTGGGATATAGAAACAGGAAGATCAGAAGTTCAAGGTCATCCTCACATCCTCAACTATATATTTAGTTCCAGTCTAACCTGATATGTAGAAAGACCATCTCAAGAAAAGAAAAAAAAAATCAGAACTAGTAAAAATTTCAAAGCCTTCAGAGAAACAACCATAGCAATTTCTTTCTTTCTTTACTCAGTGAGCTGAAATTGAAGCCCTTTTATAGCATACTTTATCTATCCAGTACCATAGTTGGGTACTTCCTGTGTGTATCTAGTAAGTTTCAGGGACTTCCTAAGATTCCTAAATGTTAATGAGCTTCCTTCCAGGAAGGAATGTTCCAATTAAGAGCAATGCTATGCAACATTCCACGCCTTCCTATGGCTCTTAACATTCTTTGTATACTCTTTTCTGTGATGTTCCCTGAACCCCAGAGGGGGCGACCTGGATGTCTGTCTAAGGCCAAGCATTAAGCTACTGTATCACAGCAACAGTACATTGTTCTCAAGCACTTCACCAAGATTATGAGTTTCTGTGGTAAGCCACCATTTGCAGAACAGTGACTCACATGCATATGCACAATTGGCAGTATGACAGGCACATTACAACCAGTTAATAAAACCATAGCAGCTGCTTTTCCACTGGGTCCTGTGAACATCCTTAGCTTTCACTACCATAAATGAATTCCTCCTACTGAGTGGGCTTTAAATCTAATTGGAAAGCAGTTGGTCACAGCCCAAACCATCTATGCCACTGTTGCACCTGAGGTTATATCCTGCTTGGCATTTTGATAGTGTAGCATGCAGGGCCCAGTGTAGGACAGTTGTGACAGTTGGCTCCCAGCAGTCTGCACAGCGCCTCTCAGCATTATGAAGCAGCAGGGAGGAAACTTCCAGTTCAGTCCCAGCCTGACTTCTCTGGAAGCTTTCGGCACACTTTCCTGCTTATGCAGGATGCCTCTCTTTAAGTTCAACATCTGCCTTAACTGCTCCTCCACACGCTTTTATAAATCTGTAAGATGCTCAAGGGTTGTCCTTTTATAATGACAGAGTGTTACAGAGTGTACACAGGATTGCTGAAGGACCATTTTCATCCATTTCAAGTAAATGCCAGTTGGTCTTGAGCTGCTAAGGGCATACCAGAAAAGAAATCTTAACAAGACCTAATGCATACAAGAAGATCTCATCACATTTATAAATTCTTTCCTCAAAAGTGCAACGTTAGAAGCTGTTCACAGTGGCACATCTCTTTAATCCCAACACTTGTGAGGCAGAGGCAAGTGCATCTCTGAGTTCAAGGTCAGCCAGGTCTAGTTCCAGGACAGTCAGGATTGTTGCACAGAGAAACTCTGTCTTGACAAATCAAAATAAATAAATAAAAAGAGAAAAGGGGGAAAAGGTACATACAATGTTATGTATATTGGTATGGATGGGAGACTCTACCCGTCTAACCCTCTGTAATCTATAGACATTTCCATTGAGCCATCCAGCCTCCATACTGCTGTTGTCAGAGGCCTGTTGTATGTCTCTTTACTTGTGCTGTTGGTGGTGAGGCCAGCTGGTAGGCTTAATGTAAAGGGATGCACTCTTCACTTGCCACTGGAACTGACTCCTGACTTCAGACAGGCTGCAGCCTGGCACTGTAGCCCCGTCCTTTTCATCACCCCGGACAAGTTCCACCTTAGCACGTTTTATTCATGGCCTCTGCTCACTCCACATCAGGTTTAGTTTTTGCCATGCATATTATTGTATCATTTCTATCTTCTGTGAACTATTACTTCAGGCTTTAAAGCCTTTTAGAAGCTCCCTAGCACTGCGTTTGACTAGCACAAATCTTACTACACTTGCTAGCCCCTGCCGATCCCTCTTCTGTTTTTCCTTCTTATTATCTCTTGCTGTTGTGTTTCATGAGCCCCATGTACACGCTGGCTGTGTTGTTCAGATCTACCAGAGCTTCTCTTACACCATGGAGGTCACGTATCACCATGGTGCTCAGCAATGCCACCGAAGCCCCATAGTATTCCTGGGGTCCCAACGGAGTCAGTCTCTTTTTAAACTGTGTAAATGGGTCCATCAGTCCCAGTAAGCTAGGCATCTAGCTTACTACCTCTCTCAAGCTGATTATCTCAGTGACACCTGTCTTTTTATCATCTTCCAGCCCCTCATATTCATGAGGATCACACCTGGTGATGACGTTTAGTCCTAACGGTTCCCATGAGTCAGTCCATCCCATCCAACACTGGTTTCTCATGTAACAGTTTAGCTTTCCCATCTTTTGTCTCATTTCCTTCATTGCCACTGCACTCAGACTGATCCCATCTGCACCCGTGTTCCACAGCCCCACAAGCCAGGCAGTGACAGCCCCTTTTATCTTTAGAAGTCTTTCCCAATTCTCAGAGCTGAGAGACAGACACTTCCTGCTTATCCTGGTCTTGCATGAGCTGTTTTAATGCCCATATGTAATGGATTTCCCTTTTGAGAGCTATGGATTTTGTTGTTGCTGTTGTGTTTGTTTGGTTGTTTGTTTTAGAGACAGGGTTTCTCTGTGTAGTCCTCGCTGTCCTAGAACTCACTCCATCGACCAGGCTGACCTCTAACTCAGAGATCCACCTACCCCTGCCTCCTGAGCATAGGGGTTAAAGGGAAGCATCACCACCACCCAGCTCTTTGTGTTTTATCAAATCACTTTTACTTTATTCTCTTTTCCTCATTAGCTGACTTCTTCCATAGGCTCTAGTTTTTTTTTTTTTTTTTTTTTTTTTTTTATCCCAGAAAAAAAAGCTATTTAACATAGACTATTGCATTGTGTATCCATAATAAGAACAAGGAAATGCCTCTATGTAATACTTCCCTTTTCCACTATCCTTTCCAAATTGGGCTAATATGGAGGCAAGCAATTACTACATGTTCATTACCCTTTCTAAGGTACCCGTCAAACTAGCAAGCTCTACCTGGGAAGACAGCTGAGCTTCAGTTACATGTCTTTTCACCCATACCAGAGGTCAGACCACTGTTACTACAGCCAGTTCATGATCTCACCTCATACATGTCACTATCAGAGACTGTAACACATTATTTAATCTATCAGCTCTTTGGAGGTATCCCATGGTCATGAGGTATTCATCAAGAATTCATGCTACCCCATACCAAGCAGAGGAAAATGGCCACAAAGATGGGGAATCCACTAACCGGCAGTGTGGCCTTGGTTTTGTGCCCATCACACATCTCATAAAAACTGCAGCCACCATTTACAGCAAGAAAGCACACCATCCCATACCACACGGAGAAAGGTAGCCATGTTAGGATTTCCTCTCACAGGTCTTAACAACCATTGCAGGGACCATGCAGCCACCCCTTCCCAGCCTTTCTTTGGTTTATATCCATCCCTGACTAGGTACCATTTACATTGTGTGACATTATTCATCGGAGATGCAACACAAATAAATGTCTTTTCATCCAAGATAAGAAACCAATAGCAGACCAAAAATAATGATTACACCAAAGTTTAGTTAGGTGAATCAATCAGATCAGTTAGTGTTACTCACAGGAACAAGATGGTCCAAAGAAAGACAGCTGCATCATTGGAAGTCTATTGCAGCTGGAACCTTGGTGCTCTCTGCATGACTTGTAGGTAGCTCAGCAGGCGGGAGACTCTCTTCTGTAGTCCTTACTGCTTGCTCATCTAACCTTGCTGGAGTAGTGGGGATGCCTATAATGCCTGATCAGTTTCAGAGACTTTCTGAGACTTGTGGGTTGTTTACTTCCATAGTCTTAAGTATAGAACTTTTCAATTTGGGGGAAAGTGTTCCACTGTAGGTGGGTAGGATTCTGAAGCTCAGCCGAGGCCAGGGCCAAAGACCTCGAGAGTGAAGATGCACACATTGTGTTTGCAAGCTGATGTCTTAGAGAAGGTCCACAGAGTGGGGGGGGGGTGGAACATGGGGACAGATAGACTGACCTGAAAATTGACAAGTAAGAGGTCATTAAAAAGGAGGTGACACTAGGGGAAGATCTGAGTAGAAGAATGTAAGGTTACAGGGTGACAATTACTAGGTGATTGGTGAAAGCTAGATGGTGGTGACCTTGGACAGATTTAAGAGAGTTTGTGTGGAACTGGATGACAGGTGGTAGTGATAGATGGTACTGGGTGATGGGTGGTGGTGGTAGTGGCAAAGAGGAATGAGTCAGATACTGTGGAGCTATATTTGATGGAAGGCAGAGGTAAGGAGAATGTAGGGTTGAGATAGGTGCCTTTCTCTAAAAAAGCAGATGATATTCTAGTATAGCTGATTATTGACTGTGGTATCCATACACCTATGGTGGCAGGAGTAGAGGTGAAAGTATAGCAAGGGGGTAGGTGGGGTGGGCAGAGAGGTCAAACTGCCGGGGCATCAGGCTTCCTTTCTCAAGCAAGTGAAAAGCATAGGCTATCAGCACAACAGGTGGAGGGGAGAAAGGCTGCAGGCCTGAGAATAGACACGGTGTGAAATGACCCTCTCAGGCAATGCAGAGTGCTTGTTTGAGGTTCCACACTGAGTGTAGACACCCAGTTAAATATTTATCCAGCACTCTGGATCTGAGGGCCCTGGAGATAGCTCCTCTTGGCAATCTAATAGGGACTTGTTCAAGTACATCCACCAGATGGCGCTAGGAGGGCATTGCTAAATCCTCACCTATTAGACTTTGAAACCACATTTGTCATCTGCATGTGTGTGTGTGTGTGTGTGTGTGTGTGTGTGTGTGTGTGTGTGTAGACATATGTGGAGATATTTATGTATCTACATTATGTATAGAGGGAGGATATTTATTTGTCTCTTTCCCTTATTTATAGACCAGTGGTTTTCATCATGTTGTGATGACCTCCAACCATAAAATTATTTTCATTGCTATTTCAAAACTATATTTTTTCCTACCTTTATGAATCATAATGTAGACATCTGTGTTTTCCAGTGATCTTCGGAGACCCCATGAAGGGGTCATGTGACCCATAGGTTAGGACCTGTTGATCTATAATGGTAAAAACATTTCTAACAAATACAATTGTCAGAGGTCTCTCCCCAATGTTGATTGAACTTAATTTATTATAATACTTAAATGTTTATAAATCTAAAATAGTATACATTCCCTGTTCTTACATATTTAACATGGTCATAAAGTCAATTTAGAAATTATATTAAAACAAAACTACAAATCAAAAATCCAAACCACTTGGCTTTAGCATAATTTAATAAAAGACGAGTTTTCATTGAAAATAAACAGCAAAGTGCAATGTGACCTCTGTGTGCTGTTGCTGCGGTCCTTACTTGCGTGTACCTTGACCAGACCATGGTATCACACCCCTTTTGTTAAAACGACAGCACGCCTTTTCTTGTGCTGGAATTTATCACATCATTTCCCTACTAAGTGCTAGCCTGGAGACAGTTAAAGAGAAAAATAGAGTAGAGTATGAAGCTGGAGTGTGGTGGAATGTTTTGGTAAGCGTTGGTAAAATGTTTGGTGCCATTTTGGAAACTATAATGGTAGATGCAGAATGCCATTTAGTGCATGGAAAGTATATTTATTGAAGCAAATCAATGGTTTTCCATTCTGATTTCATGTTTTGAGACATAAGGAAAGCACTTGGGCAGCCACTTCCACAGCCTGTCAGGATCTCCTGCTTAGCATGGCCTAGAGGAGCCTAGGCGTCCTACTGTGACCCGACAGTCCCTGGACTTGTAACTGTCCTTGAGCAATATCCATCCTATTTAGGATCTCTAACATGAATAGGTTTCTGAATTATTAGTATAAATAGCATCTTTAAGTTCCTGGATAATGGGATGGAAAAGGTGTACAGTGAAGCTATGCCTGTGTTCATTGGTGATTGCTGCTACAGTAGTTCCCTATGACCCAGTCTGAAATCCCTACTCTTGCTACCACCTGGCCTGTGCACCTGCTCCGGTGCAGACCTTTAGCCTGCCCTGATGAGTGCATCTACTTGGAATGCACATATTACGTTATAGTCTCATCACAGTAAACTGGGCTCATGCAAGTGTGATTCCAGATATGCCCCTGGGGTGGGAGATCAGTAATTCTAACTCAGTTCTCTCCTGTGTGTTTCCTTGGCTCCCAGTACCTCCACCCCACCACACATCCTTTCACCATCTTCACTTACAAGGAAGCCGAAGCCTTAAACTTTTGGCCCAATTGCAGTATGTGTATGTCTTCCTTGAAGCTCCAATGTCCTCAGAACCCCCACCCCCACAGCCATCCCCTGCTTCCATCCCCCACCCAGGCAGCATGGCATTTCCTCACTAAGCGCTTGGTTACTTCTACATCAAGGCCCTTCCTTTTAGGCCTTTGATGATGGCCGAGGTTCCCAAGAGGATACACATTCACTCTACTCATCTGTGTCCCTGATTTTCTCCTGTCTTTTTCATTTGTGACATTTTGTCATAATCACCCAAATACCATTTGTGTTGCCCCATCATTAGGATGTCTCTTCACTGTCACCTTTTCTTGGGTGTGACACCCAATCACAAGTAAATTATCTTGTGTGTTCCTAAGCTGTACACACAGCTTGCTGTCCTCAGCAAAAATGGGGTCACACTGCACAGGGAGGGTGGATCAGATGTGGCTGTCAACTTAGATCCTGAAATTGGCATGTAGGTGGCATGTAGGCATCCTCCAGACAGGTGCAGTCCCCTCTAAATGTCTAGACCATTCATATTGCTCTTCTAAAATCTAGTTGTTTGTGACTAGATGATCTGTCCTAGTTAGGGTTTCTATTGTGTAAAGAGACACCATGACCACAGCAACTCTTATAAAGGGAAACATTTAATTGGGGTGGCTCATTCACAGTTTCCATTATTATCATGTTGGGGAACATGATGGCATGCAGGCAGACATGGTGCTGGAGGAGTAGCTAACTCCTACATTATTGAGGCAACAGGAAGTCAACTGAGACACTGGGCAGTATCCTGAGCATAGGAAACCTCAAAACCCACCTCACAAAGATACATGTCCTCCAACAAGGCCATATCCACTCCAACAAAGCCACGCCTCCTAATAGTGCCACTTCCTGTGAGATTATGGATCCAATTACATCAAACTACCACATGACCACAAAACTCATTCATTCGAGGAGCCCACTGCAGGCAGAAACAGTGAGTAGGTTCCAAACTGACTTTGGTCTGAGTCAGACAGGCTCTTACCTTCTGGCCAAGTCACTTTGTCTTTGTGCCTGTGTGTGACCAGCATCTACTTACAGGGTCCTTTGAGGATCAAATGTGTCAGTGTGCACCTAAAGCTTAGGGTCTGTGGGCACAGACCAGGCATTTGCAAGTCTCATAACCAGAGTAAAGGTTCAGGTTTCACAGGCCCCAGAACAGAGGCTGGACCACCTTGCCATATGCCAGGCAGATGGCAAAAGTCAGAGACAGATTTGCTCAGTGTGGCTGCATCAGGAAAAGGAACAAATAAGGTCTCCTGAGCCCGTCTGTTTCAGGGCGTTTGATGTAAGCTTTACATTTATCTACAGGGAGAACAGGTCAGGGGAAAGAGATGTATGCATAGCTGGACAGTGCTGGTCAAGGTGTGGTCAGTTTGCCATTGTCTTGGTTCCTATTCTGTGGGGGTCTGCAGAAGCCCGTATTGCTTGAGGCAGGTGGTTCTCAGGCGATGGTTCCTTCTATTTCAGGCTACAATCTGACCCTCATGGATACTTGCCTTCATGCAGGAGTAGGGGGTGTGGGGTATGGGGATGTGGGTAGGGAGTTAGAGGGTAAGGGAGCTGTCGTGAGGGTTTTCCTGAAACTCACAGTGGCTGTAGGTTAGGACAATGACATCGCTGCGCCTTTAGCTTCGAAAGGACATGAGCTGCATCAGTCCGAGCTCTGAGCGGTTAAGGGACCGAATTGAAGTAGTAAGCTAAGGAGCCAAAGCAGGAAGGTACAAAAGACCAGGATGCCATGTTTCATCCCACTTTCAGCTGCCTCATGGGCCTGTGGGAGGAGTCAGGGCTCATTAGCAGAAGCAGCCCTGTGCCTGTCTCTGTGCATGTCCACACTGGATAGCCAGGGTTCCTCATTCTGTGTGTCAAAGAGAAGGGCCAAACAGCCTTTGACCAGGGACTCAGAGCTTCTCTGTGCCAGTTCTTAAAGTTTTGTCCTTAGGAGCCTTTGTACCCTTAAAGAGGATCAGTAGCAACAGAAGGCTATGTTGTTATATGTATGTATCGTATACAATTTTAAAATAAAACATTAAGTGAATGGTTAATTGAAAGAAGTTACCATAATCGACTTAAAATATTTATTTTTAATTTTTTATGTGTGTATATGTGTGTATGTACACATGAGAACAGATGCCTCCAGAGGCCAGAAGATGGTGTCAGATCCCTTGGAGCTAGAGTTAGTGGAGGGTGCTGGGAAATGAACTCTGGTCCTCTGCAAGAGCAGTATGGTTCTTAATCACCGAACACTTTTTAAACAGTTTGTTTTCATTTAACTGTGTGTATCTGTTTGTGTGTCTCTGTGTGTCTATGTACATATGAATGACTATGGGCATAACTGTGTGTATCTGTGTGTCTCTGTATCTATGTACATATGAATGACTATGGGCATACACAACACGTTAGGGGAAAATTGTTCTTTCAAAATCCTTAGCTAATTGGCATTGCTTTGCACTTTGCAAATCTCTTGGATGTCTGCTCTAATAGGTAGCAGCTACTTCTCCAAGCTGCTGCTGCCTTGTCTGTTTCTCTGCGTGCCCTTGGCTGGAGTATGTGAAGGAAGCAGCCATCCTTGCCACTTCAGAGGAGATTCTTGCACAGTGATGTAGGGAAAGTTTAGGGCCCTTGTATAGGGATCTGATAAGACCATAAAGAAGGAATTAAAAAAAAAAAAAAACCCAGAAAAGAATTTAGCAAAATTCTGACCTTCGAAATACTGACTAATCTTATAGCAGTCGTGAAGCTGGGGTCTGAAGAAAAGAAGTTTCTTCAAGGACTAGGACAAAGGTACCAGCAGTGGGTGGTGTTGATGGCTTGGAAACTACCACCTAGAGTGCAGAGGGAGACTTGGTGGCACCAGGAAGAACTTGCTTCGGTAGTCTGGGTTTTGCATTTCTCCCGTCTGGGGAACTATTTCTTTCCCCTCTGCTACAGATTGCACCACAGTAACAAGCAAACTGTAACTGGTAATTCTTATAAATGGGGATTGAGCTACAGAAAGGGAAAGGGAAAGATAAAACTATGTACTGTTTGGATTAAGCTTAATTCTAGTGCAAGCAATTTCAAAAGCCAAAGTCGAGGGTTGCAATCGAAATATGTCTTGCAAAACCCTTATATATATATAATTAGCACCTTTGGCTTTCTCTGCCCCTTCTAAAGCAAGGTGATTCTATTTCCTTCTAAATCTGGTCACACGTTCCCACTCTGAACTGCTGGCCTCAGCTTGGCAGAGCCTCAGGTTAGTACACTGTCTGATCCCTTGGTCTGATTTCTTGCAACTGTTAGGCGAGTGAGTAACTCTTCTACAGCACTGGAGAGACAGTCAACAGAAGCGGATGTTAAGATGAACACAGGCAGACATGGTTTTCTTGTGGAGCGAAATAACTTACCTTCTATGTTTCCTTCCCTTTTCTGTGGTGCATTCATCAAAAGAAATGGGCATCTGGGTAGTGGGACCCAAAATGATCTGAGAATTTGAGTGAAGGGGGACAGATACTTCATTGTAGTGGAGAAAGGACCCTGTTTCAGCTTCTGCTTTTTCACTCAGCATCCTGTCACAGCCCACTTTTTCTCACTGCCCTTGAGGTGACTAAACTAAGTAGGTTGGGCCTCCCTTGTGTCTCCACCTCCCATTTTGTTCAAACTGTTAGGCCAAACGTGCTGGATCTTGTACTTAGGGGGAGGGGGGTTGAATGCCATCTTTCTTGTGGAAATCTTGTCACTTCATGGTCTGCTGGAGTTTTTGAGGGTGTGCCATGGCATTTGTGTGCTGAATACTTCCTGTGTCAACATGGGTTGCCTGCAGTCATTGTGTCAGTGTATAACCTCACAATGTAAGGTATGCACTCAGCACCTCCCTGCCTCTGGGCACACAGGAAGACCAATCCCCTCTGCCCAGGGCTCTGATATGTTTGGAAGAATGAACCCTTAGGTGAGTACGATCCCAGGGGTGGTTTTCAAAAAACCTTCCTTCCTGTTGGTTTTTAGCTCAAAGTCGATTGGAATTGACAACTTCATTCTGCACTCAACAGGAAGTATGGATTCTCTAAAGAAAGGCCGAGTGGAATGTGTCCTTCCTACAAACTTTTAGTTTTTCTTGCTGTAGCTTCTAGAAACTACAAGATTATCATCAAAGGTTCTTAAAGTTCCTTTTAATCGGGCAGGGTTGTAAGCGAAGGAAATGACATGGAGTGAGATTGCTGCATGTTTACTGTGGGGTCCAGGGGGAATGGGCATCCTTCAAAAGTATGAAGTGTCCTCTCTCTTGCCAGTTTCTCTTCTGTTCTGTGTTCCTCTTGCTTTTGTGTGTGTGTATGTGTGTTCACACACAATTTATGTTATGTTTGATTACACAAAATATGTGATGTTGATTATGGTATTATAAATGAGGAGGTTGAAGAGGAACAAACATAGCAAAAGTATCTTGGCAGGATGGAGAGTCACTGTAGGTGGGCATCAGTTTGGATTGAAGGCTAGAGGTAAACAGGAAGTACAGTGTGCTGGTTATTAGGTTATTAGGTTTAAACTCAGGAAAGCAGATGAGGTTTTCCTTGGGTCTGACATATTTCCTATTGTACCACTTCCTTTGGTTTCATAAGGATGGGGCTGTTCCTACCCATCATGTCCTCCGCCTCTTGCACCCTAGGGCATCAGGAGCTCTGCAGGAAATCCACAGGCCAGATTACAGATGGGCCAGGCCCCCATGATGCTGGCAGGGATTGATGCTTTTGGTATGTTCTGAGTGCTGAGTTTACTAGAGTTAGAGGTAGACCACTCAGGACTGGCTTCCAGTAAAGATTGGTCCACAACTCCCATCCTGGGGACCTACCTGCCTAGGATCAGATGGACAGATCTCCAGGGAGAGGCAGAGTGAACTCGAAGTGGGTATCATATTGAAACTTTTACAACTCCAATGCAGTGAAACACACTTGAAGATCAGTCCCCACCTGACCTGCCTGCCTGGTGATGTTTGTCCTGGTTATTAACAAATGATGTTGTCTGATTGTCCCTTAGGGCAGAAAGTACCCTCTGCTACTCTGATCACACACAGGCTCAGAACTTACTGGTTCTAAGAAGAGAATATAGACTGACTGTGTCGGGACAAAAATACTTAACTCTAGGATGTAGGAAGCTATATCATCCATTATGTGAGCTGAGTCCCAACTGAGAAGCACAGGTAGTGAAAAATAGACACAAGACTGAAAACCCTTGCAGGGTGGGGTGGTGTGTGCCACAGTCTTTCAGTGGCAATACTGTAGTGAAATGTAGCTCCACGTGTACGTAATATTTTAATATTAGACTACATAAGTAGATTATTAAGATTAATATTTCCTCTCCTTTTTCATGCCAACACCAGAAGAAATAGAATAAGGGGCTCACACTATATTTGTATTGGACTGCTTTGCTCTAGACACCTAGACTGGAACAAAAGGGCTGAGGAATGAATCTCTGCTGGTCCCTAACTCCTGTGTTCTTTCTCTCATTCTTTTTCAACAGATATGACTCCATGTAGCATGAAAAGGACTATATTAGTCACGAGTCCCTTTATTTTCCCCTCCTATACAGTTTCCATTTCTTTTTACACTTGCTTGCCCAGCTGTCTGTAGTACACCAGATTCAGGTGTTTGAGCTATGTAGAATTTGTGTGTACAGATGCGTGCTTGGATCCTTCTCCTAAGAACTGGAAGGAAGTGGTTACAAAACACCCACTTTCTGCTTGGAACCGTCCCCACTTCATGGCCTCCAGGATTGTGTGATCTCTGGAGGTCCCTGCAGTGCACTGATGCATTGGAATGGAACACTCTGCTGTGCCATCTTTGAGGGGACAACCAAGTGCTGTGGAATCAGTGACCATTCTCTGCCTCGACTGTCTGGTTTCCTGTAAAATAAACACATTACTTTATATTTTTAGGGAACAAAAAAACAGTGCTGCTATAGGGTTCAAAGTTTTCATTCTGAACACTTTTCCAAAACCAACACCAGAGAGCATTTTAAATAACCTGGTTATGTCTTTGGATCTATAAAATATACCTTTTAGTATGGCACCTGGTAAAATGAAAGCAGATTTCTTCAAGGCAGAAAAACAGTTTGACAGTAGCAGCGTAGGATTTGCTCAGACACATCTATGAAAATGGGAAGAGTCATACATTTCAGCTCCAAGCTGCTCGCTGGTACACCTGCAGTAACTAGTCTCTGCCAGCCCAATTGTTTGAACATCATTCCTCTAGAAGTGTTGGAAATGCTGCAGAATTGGATGAGTTGAGATGGGGTCCCCTACTTCGCACTGCTTCCTCCCAGTCCCCTGGAACCCAGACTGGGATGGCCTCTTTCTCTAGTGAGCCATCAAGCACTTGAGATGATCCTAAAGAAATCCAGCATCATTCCAGTAGTTGGAAAAGAATTTCCTCAGGGGAAAGTCATTGACGAGATTTGTGCTTGTCTGTGGATTCATTTTCATTGTAACCCATCATCACAAACTGCTAATTTGAAGTCTTTCTTTAGCACCAAATGGGATTTTTCTTCTTCTATTAGAGGATGGAAAAGAAAAGAAACAGTATAACTGGATTTTTTTTAAAAAAACATTTAACTATTATTTTATTTAAATCCATGAATCTAAAAGGAATTCTTTACTTCCAGCTGGGCTTACTAAAAGAATCAATTGCCAAGTAGTAGAGTTTCAAGGGAAACTGACAGGTTTAAATCAGTTGATACTATGTGCTGCTATTTGTTTTTATTAATTTAATGGTTAGTTCGTAACCTCTCCTCCAATCTCAGAGAAACCACCCTTCCTGGCATCTTATGTGCCCATGAAGTGTAAGCTCCACACCATCTTTTCTAGCTGACACCACTGAAATTTAAGTCTATGCCTGGGAGGGGTGGGGAGGGGCTTTAGGCTTTCTCATGGCTGTGAGGGTGGAGATAGAAAAAGTTAATATGTGCACTCATGCACATGCATGTGTAAAATGTCAAGGGTCATGTACATTACCTTCAGATTCTTTTTATATAGACTTTCCCTAACAAAGCAACATTGCTTTGACTTAATTTATTTGTTAAATGTTGCTCTTTTATCCACATGTATTTTGCTTTTAACTAGGCATGAAAAGAAGATAACTTCTATTGAAGTATTTATTTCACAAAGATGATTTTGTGTTTGTCTAACTGTGTTCACTTGGTTTAACTTTGTTGCCAGTGTCTGCTCAACATAACTGCTTGGCTGTGGTCTGGAGTCTGATGGGTACTTTGCAGGGCAAGTTTGCAAACCTTATCAGGGACTACCTGATACCAGATTAGAAGCTTGTTGCCTATGCTTGCCTCTGGCTTTGGAAGTTGAAACATTGGCCTGTAAGAGGACTGCCAATCAAATAATTCTATAGGACTTGCTATTGTCTTTTAGACAACTGTGGTGTTTAGAAATTGGGCACAGGTCAGTAATGCCATGTTCTTGGCTTTCATTAATATCCATTAGAAAATGGATTATTGTAGATTCTTTCTAAAGCAATTTCCCCCTAGGTTCCAGTTTTCTACTTCTGAAGAATTGTGGGGCACTTTCAAGTTTCAAAAGGCAGCATTCATTTGTAGTTCCCATTACTTGATCTCTTCAAGGGCCTTACAAAATTCACTGTACTTTTATTCACAGAGAAAGTTGGCTTTGATGTCTTTTAGAGATAATTCTGTTAGTTGCTGATCAGCCAGTCAGTTCTTCTAGCGTCAGTCTTTATAAGACCTCTAATCTAATTTTCTCACACTGTGACTAAAAGCTAGGCACATCATTGGAACAGATTATATAGTTTATTCAACAGGTCCCTTAATCTCACTTTGACTATTAATTCTTTTATCAGGACATGTTTATAAAAGTTTCATTGTTGAAAGCTTATTACATCCTATATTCTAAATGTAAAAAACCCACTTCTGAACAGCTAAGTGGTTGCACTGTTGGTCACACGCTGCACGTTACTGGTGTATATGTCAATGTGTACTCTGCTCTAAATAATTTACTATTTCATGCCTTTTTCTTGAAAGTTTACTCTGAAGTGCTGTCTGAGAACAGCCAATGGCTCATACAAATAAAGTCCACCTGCAGGACCACAGGGCGCTGATAATGAATGCAGTTATGGTTGGGACTTACACCAACAGCTGCATTTTGGTCTGTTCCTAGAGAATTCTGTATGTGCGTACCACCTTTTCAAATGAACAATTTGCTTTATTGAACAGCAGGTAGTACAACATTAGAGGTGTTAAAACTTTTAAAGGGTATAGAATTGTTTGGGGAAGAAAATCAGAATTTGTAGAAATGTTGGAATAAATGAAGGGCTAAAAAATGTTTGTCTAGAATGTAGATCCAGTGATCCCTGGAGTCTTCAAGTTCATATAGAGAAGTGATTTTTCCAGTCTTAAGATGGGCGCTACCAGGGCTCTTCACCAGAGCTTGAAGTGATGGGGTTTGTATAAGCTTCACTCTCCTAGAAGAATAGCTAAAGGAACATAAAGTTTCAACAGTCCCTTCCTTTGAAGGGTGGGTGCTATTGAGACTCTAGGTAAACAACATTGGGTAAACTAGTCTTCAGCAGAAGTTTGTCATGGGCAGGTTTCACTTCATTGTCTCACCCTATCTTAAGCAAGCTAAAGAACCATCATTGTTTAAAACTGCTTCATAACATAAGTTGAAGTTTTGAAACGGATATTGAGTAAGGACCAGATAACTGCCAAAGGAGGCACCATTTTTTGAATGGTTAGTTACTGCTTAGTTACTGAAAATTGTGTATCGATTTTAAATACTTGCCATGTGTGCAGCTTCAAGGGGAATAGGGCTTTCTGTGGAATTCTATCTGTCTAGTTTGTAAAGTGTATTGTGTACTGCAGATTTGTGTTCTCTGGGCTTTATGTCCTCCTGTACAGTAGATTTCATTAAGAAAAATTGTGGGCAAACTTGTTTCTGTGGTTTGATGGGGAGAGTGGCAGTGTGTATTAAATAGCTATCCTGTGAGATAGAAATGTCCCCAAAGATCTGGAAGCAACCCTCCCTGGCCCTTGGAAAACTCTGGTTATCTTCTAGATTCTAAATGAAGATGTATGGATACTCTGGCAGACTGCATGTTGTATAATTTGAAAATACTCAAAACTGGACAATAAAACCGAGTTAAACTTTGACTGGTCTGGTGTTCTTATCTGAGCCTCAGTGGAGCATATGACTTGAAGTCAGGAAGTGTGTGTTGGGATGACCCATCTTTTTAAAGTTGTTCATTTCAAAGGAGCAGCCAGCCACTCAACATGTAGCGCCACCTAAGTCTCTCTCTCTCCCCCCTCTTCCTGGCTTGATCTCCACTTACATTTGCTTTCATGGTAAAGCTAAAATAATAATAATAATAATAATAATCTACCTTTATCAAAAAAGCTGTCTTTTCTTATCTAGTGACAAAATTAATGATGGAAGGGTTTATGATGACCCATCTTTTTAAAGTTGTTCATTTCAAAGGAGCAGCCAGCCACTCAACATGTAGCGCCACCTAAGTCTCTCTCTCTCCCCCCTCTTCCTGGCTTGATCTCCACTTACATTTGCTTTCATGGTAAAGCTAAAATAATAATAATAATAATAATCTACCTTTATCAAAAAAGCTGTCTTTTCTTATCTAGTGACAAAATTAATGATGGAAGGGTTTATTTTGGCTCATGGTTTCAGAGTGTTCACTGTAGTGGGGAAGAGCATGCTCAGAGGCTTACCCATGGCAGTGGGAGTAACTTGCCAACATCATGGTTACCAGGAAGCAGAAAAAGGAGGCTGGAATCCCAGGCAAGCATAACTCTCAAGCACTTCCAGTGACCTGCTTCAGCCAGCTGGGCTCCACAGCCTTCAAAATGGCACTACAAGCTGGAGACCAAGTGCTCAAATTATGAGTCTGTAGGAGACATTTAAGATTTATATGGTGTACTTGAGAGATGGCTCAGTGGTTACAAGTACTGCCTGCTCTTCCAGAAGACCCTGGTTCAATTTCAAGCGCCTACATGGCAGTTCACAACTGTCCATAATTCCAGTTCCAGGGAACCTGACACCCATGGCAGAACACATTAAAAAAAAAATTCAAATGGTAACATCAACTATGTAAGGGCAAAATAAAAATCAAGCTAAAGCTCAGTAGACCAGCAGGTGAAGGTCTGAGTTTCTGCCTGCCTGAGGAAGACACCCATTCTCGTGGCAGGCATGGGGCAGTGGTGACCTTCATGGGAGCAATCAGAGTACTGTTTGTGCTGAATGCCTTCTTCTGGTGGCTCCTGAAAGTGATTGAGCCTTGTATATTTCTGTTTTGAGTTGGTTCTTAGTTTTTAAGGTACAACTCTGAACTCTCATGAGAAGACACTAGAGCATGAGGCCTTTGGCAGACCATAGGATGATTTGCTTAACGAGGTTACCTAAAGCAAGAAACCCTCGCTGCCTCCAGTTGCTGGGGTCATGTGACTTCACATGGACTGCATGTATAAAGCATCTTTGTTCTTGAGGTTTTGTTGATATTGCTTGTGCATGGGAGCCAGTTCAAAAACCTCTTTGCTTTAATCAGTTAAAAATGGAAAAGATGTGGACAGAGTGAAGGGTCTGTGTTTAAGAGCACTAGCTCCTCTTCTAGAGGACTCAGGTTCAATTCCCAGCACACACATTGTGGCTCACAACCCCCTGTAACTCCAGTCCCAGGGGATCTGATGCCCTCTTCTGGCCTTTGAGGCCACTGCCTGCACATGGTACATATAATACATGCAGAAAAAACAGCCATACAAAATAAATACGTGATTTAAAGAATTTTAATTGAAAAAGATGAATGCTAAATGAATAGTTAATAAGAGCAATGTGGACACTGCAAATAGTGTGCTTTTATGATGCTTATCCATCTGTCTAGAAGTAATTTTCCACATAACTCAGAAGAGGCACTATTCAGATACGACATTGTGGGGTCACTTATGTGGTTAAATCCACCTGTTTAAGATGGGAAGCAGTCCTCAGAAAGAAACAGATCACAAAGCATATTTCTGTATCACCAAGGTGATCAGGAGTGGCTTTCTCTGCAGCATGACTACCATGGCAGTTCCTGGGAAGATGTCTTCGAGTCTCCTGTCCCTGGCTCTAAGCTTTTCCCAGAACCCCTGAGCTGAAGCATCCTCGGGACAAAGTGAACCAAAGAAGTATCTGCCAAAGCAGTCACTGGTGATGTGAGTGTGGCAGGTGTAATTCTGACATTGTGACAGCCATGTCTTGTAATGTGTCTAAGGTACATAATACACTGGATAGAAGTAGGCGGCATTGCTCTGACACCTGAGATGTGCAGTCCCTGACAAGAGGCCTCTTGAGCTATAGGGTTGAGGTTCTCTCCTTGGCATTTCCATCCTGTCTGCAAAGAAAACAATTTCTATATAATTAGTTGGGCTCGTAATCTTTAAAAAACAAACAAACAAAAAACACTCTTGGAGGCCTCTCTTTACTGTGCCTGCAGTGGCGAAGGCTGGAATTCTTCTGCATTTGGTCTACTTTCCTTGTGAAAGGTATGATTTTGTTTTATTTTTGAATCCCAGATAACCTAGAACCATCCAGACCCTCACCACATTCTTGATGGACCTGAAGAGGAGTCACAATACAGCTCTTAAGAAGATTTAAACATAGCAAAATGTCATTGCTACAGAATTTGTAAATTAGGGAAGTCTGCAAACTTGTTTTAGGTGACATGTGACAGCATCAGGAACTTAAAATACCCAGAAAGCCACAGTAAGCAGTCAATTAATTCACAAGTGCATTCTGGCTGTGTGCCAGACACTATTCTAAGTGCTTTACATGTATTAATCCACCTAATCCTTCTAATAACCCCATGAGGTAGGCCCTGCTATCTGCTTTTCGCAGGTGAGGAAAGGGCACAGAGAGGTTAAGTAGCTTGCCCAAGTTCTCACAGCTGGCAAGAGGAGCAGCTGGGATTTAAAATCTAGTTCCAGGGCTTGTATGTTCAACAGCTAGCAAAATTGCCCCTCAAAACAATAATTGTGCGTGTGTGTGCTTCATGGGTAGATAAATAACCAGCAACCAGCTGCCAAGACCCCCCCCCTTTTTTTTTATTAAGAATGCATACAAAGCTTTATACTTCAGTAAATTTTCACAGGAATTGAAGACAACCTCATCGTTTGAATCGCTTCAACCAGTCGAGAAAAGACTTGGAATAGTAAGAAGGGGCATGCAAGGATGTCTGCAGACACTGAGCTCTAGGCTTGTAAATAAAGGCTACACTCCAGTAGCACCCTTGTCCCTGGCAGACTCTTGTTAATATATAACATACTTAGAAGTGCATCAATCATTGTCACAACGTGTCAACTCTGTGTTTGTAAAAATTAACCATGCATAAGAATTTCTTTTCAAGACAATAATTTTTGCATTTAAAGTCTGAAACACAATTCTTTGACTAAGTCAGAGGGATCAGCACACTCGTTCCCTCCCTCAACAGGCTCCCAAAGAAAGTCTAGTGGTGCTGAATAGTGGTTCCTTCATCCTCATGGATATGGGGGGCCTTCTAGGGGCAGCCAATGCATCCCCTGCTGAAAGCTGCTGCTCCACCCCCTGGCCTGTCATAATGATTAATTGGATTTCATTTTAGAGCTTAAGTTTTAGAAAAAGCAAACATGCCAATCATACCACACATGTACATGCAAGTCTAACTACAGGAAGGGGTGGAAACAAAGTGGGGTTCCCTTACAAGTTACCCACTTAGCCACAGACTCATTACCTGTGCCTGTCCTATGAGGATTTTTCTGATGAGCTGCCAAGGATTGGCCAGGGCAGACTGGCTCCAAATAGTGTCTGGCTAACAGGATGCTAACTCCTTCAGCCAGCCCTGGCTCTTGGCTCTGGCATCCTTGTAGATACAAGATACTCCTAGAGCATAGGTTATTGGACAGGGATTCTATGGTTATTCCACACCAGAAAGGAAGATGGACTTGACCCTGGAGCCAACTCTGAATTCCTGTTTGGCTAGCTACAGGATCATAATTAAGTGTTTAACTTTGCAGCCTCAATGACTTCATGTATGCACCCACATCACTAATATTTAGCTCACTACAGCTCATATATTTCTTTGTGTTGTAGGAGCCAAATGAGAATCCATAGGAGAGTATTTTGTAATGGTGCTGCTTAAATAGAAGTGAGTGCTATTATCACAGCCAGTCTAGAAGACATTTCACTGTGAACTCCAGCTGTCACCTTCTATGTATCTCCTCCAACACTTGGGAGAAGACTAAACTAGAGGGGGCCTTGAGGATCACTAGCTCCCATTCAGCCAGTGAAATCAAATCTCTTGTCCTCTGTCTAATGGCTTCTTTATTATTTTGTAGTGAGCTGGGTGTGCTATGATGAAGTGCCATAGGCTGGGTGACATAAACAGTGCATCTACTTCTCACCATTCTGGAGGCTGGGTGTCCACGATCAGGATGCAGGTGTGGATGGAGTCTGGAGAAGATCACCAAGCTGCATACTTTTGACTTCTCTGGTCTTAACATCACAGAACAGGGGCTCTCTGGAGATCCTTTCTTAAGAGCACTAACCCCATCCACGAGGGCTTCATTCTAGTGAACTAGTTACCTTCTATGGTGATTTGAATGAGAACGGTCCCCTAAGGATCATATATTTGAATGCTTACTCACCAGAGTGGCACTATTTGAAAGGATTAGGAGGTGTGGTCTTTTTGGAGGAAATGTGTCACTGGGGGTGGGTGGGATTTGAGGTTTCAAAAGCCCACGGTCAGTCTGTCTGTTCTCTCTTTCCTCTCGATCTTTCTCCTCTCTCATGCTGTCTGCCTAAGGATCAGGATGGAGAACTCCCAACTACTTTTTCAGCACCATATCTGCCTGCTTGTCATGATGTTCTCTGCTGTGATAGCAATGGATTAAATCTTTGAACTGTAAGCAAGCCCCAATTGAATACTTTTTTTGTTTTTGTTTTTTTTTTTAATATAAGTTTCCATGATCATTATGTCTTCACAGCAATAGAATAGTGACTTAGACCTTCCCACAGACCCCTACCTCCATATACCATTGCCCTGGGATTAAGTTTTGGCATGTGAGTTGGGGGTGCAACTATTGCACCTCTCTGCCCTCTTTCTGCGTGGATCACATGCCATGGCCTGTAAGTAACTGCAGTGAGGTTTAAGGCTAGTTTCCATGCTATGCCTTGAGGCATTTCATACCAGAGAGCTTGTCAGGATTTGAGACATGACCTTGGATTATGGGCCAAGTCTGTGCAGTTTCCCATGGATGGAAGAGGAAGTTTGGTAATCACAGTTAATGCTACGAGATGAAATCCCAGCAAGATATCTGAAGGGGCTTAGCAAGTTTCCCACACGGAACCAGGGACACTCAGAGTCATTTAACCAAGTCACACATGAAGCATGTTTAGCTTCTGCTAGCATCTGGAAAGTTTTTTAAAGAAAGACCAGACACCCGAGGACTCGCTTCCCAACTCTATAGACACAAGTAGTTGTCCACTATATAGTACCAGCTCCTGTGCCCATGGGCTGCTGTGCATAAATATATGAGGTAACTGTGCTCACAGACTTGGTTCTGTATGCCTTGTCTCTGGAAACCCATGTCCTGGGAGGTAGAGGAACCTGTCCATATCACACTTTTGATCCCAGAGCTCAAGTTCTATTATGGTTCTTCACTCGTCCATCTCAAAGGTTGGTGGCTGTTACTGAATGCCACTCCCAATTTCCCCCAAGAGTTGAAAATAAAATAAACAAAGCCTTTCGAGGTAGCTCTCATTTAATTATGTGGAGCAAAAAAATTGAGGAGCTCTTAAAGAACACATCAACAACTATATAGAGGTGACTAGAGGATCGTCTGGCAGACAACAGAGCAGCAGAATGGGAAGGGAACATGCAGAACCATCTAGTTCTACTCAGGTCAAATGACTCTGCTCACTTCATGCATGTGGTCAGTGGAATAGTCCAGGCCCAGAACGATGACTTTTTTTCAGAGTCTGTTCTGCTGTATCAACCTTTGATCAAAGCAGTGCAGAAGCCTTTGTGACACCCAGTCACATCAAGATGGATGTCTGTGTGGAAATGCCTTGCCATAGCCATTAGTTGATTGTGTATTATGGCCAGGGACCTTGGGACTGAGAGTGATTCTAGGTATTTTCGAGTAGCATTCTAGTAGCTGCCTCTCTCCCTGGCTCAGCAATTGATAGAATTACACCATATTCTAGGATTCTTTCCACAAACATTTGAATACAGTGCTTGGTGATTTTGGTCAACTTGACACAAACTTAAACATATCTGTGCAGAGGGAACCTCAACAGAGGGATTGCCTCCATGAGATTGGCCTACAGGTATGTCTGTAGGTGTTTTCTTGTTTAAGGATTAAAGTGGGAGGGCCCAGCTCAGCAAACTGAGCAAGCCTCAAGAACAAGCCAGTGTACAACATTCCTCCATAGTCTCTACTTTAGTTCTTGCACTCAGGTTCCTGCCTTAACTTCCCTGGAACTGTAAATGGAAACAAACCCATTCCTTCCCATGTTGCTTTTGATCATGGTGTTTAACACAGCAACAGAAAGCAAAGAAGGATAAGTCTACCTTGCATTTAGTAGAACTGGGGAATAAGATAAAACCGAGTCTTCATTTCCTCAGAGCAAATCACAAACCAGGCAGCAGCCCTCAGTAAAGTGATTTGGGATATTCCAGCTCTGTGAAGAAAATCTGGTGGGGAGACCTCTGTAACAGAAGGAGCCAGCTGGGAAGGCTCCTGAAGGAGAGTCTGACTGGGATATATGTGGTAACTTATAGAATGTTTTTTATACCTAGATGTTTCTCCACACTAGTATGGAAAGCATACTTTATCTACTCAATAAGGGGGTAATGTGTTTGGGTTGCCTTCAAAAGTAACATAAGTCAGACTGCTCAAGAACAGATTCATGGGTTGAGGAACATGACACCAGGAGCTAGTGAGGAAGTTCAGTGGGATACTGTGCCTGTTAATCTTGGGGTTTGATGGCCAGTGCCTCAAAAAACAACAAACAGAATACAGAAAGGTATTTGAATATTCCTGTTGCCAGGATTATGAGCAAATCTGAGTTGGCAGCTCATGCTTCCTTGCTGCTCTGAATTCAAGTAAAGTAAAACAAAAATGTTCCCAGCTGCTGGACTTTAACCAGCCAAGCAAATTCATTCTGGCCCCCAGTGGGACTGTGAAGAGTAAGACAGACAGAAAGATAATGGCAATGCTGGTTTGCTGCTCGCCCCAGGAGGGGCCACTTTGTCTTTTAAAGTCTCCTCAAGGATACAGAGCTACAGTGTGCCACCTTGAAGACTCTGCATACTGGCCTAGTACGTGAGATGGATGCCCAAAGCACTTTGGGAAGGTTATTTTTTATTTATTTTTATTTATTTATTTTTTTATTTATTTATTTTTTGCTATATCAGTACTCTGACTAACATAAAAAATCTTTAAGGTTTATTTATTGGCCACCCTTGGTCCACGTGTCGGGTTTCACAATCAGTAAGAGAAGATACTGGATTTTTGTTTTCTTTTTCTGATCACTCTCCAGCTGACATTTCCAGGAGCCCTGGAAAGGTTTCTGTAATAATTACTCCTGCTGCGTCTACTGCCCACTCTCAGCTCAGACCCAGAAAGGAAAGAAAGTGGTTTTCCAGGTGGGGATCATGCAACTGCATGGCATTAACTGGACTCTACCCCACCCCTGAAGTCCTAGGTCAGTGTTCACTTGTCCAGAGAGTGTGGCATGTGTCACATTTCATAGACTTGTCTCATGAACATGTGGCTGAATAGTTTCAGCTCTTCAAATAGTGATGGTGACTATAATTAAGAGAGGACACCACAATACTGAATGCATTTGCAGAGTCTGGAGTCCTGGGTTAGGACTGTAAACATTTAGAACAGTGCCTAGTACAAAGTAGCCGCTCACTATAGGTTATTGTCTTTTAAATCTCCCAACTTCTCGTTTCAACTCAAATGCTCTGATCCAGAACCATGGAAGCTAACAAGAATCCTAGATTCTTGGCTCTTTCTGTTCTGAATCTTTCTGGATATTTCTCTCTCTACTACTCCCATGTTAACTATAATTAAGTGGGTGGCTTCTCTGTGTCAGGATATCTACACACCTAGTCTCAATAAAAAAAAATCTACCAAGAGCAGAGTGTGATTGGTGTTTTCATCCCAGCACTTGGGATGCAGAGGCAGGTAGATTTCTGTGAGTTCTAGGCCAGCCTGGTCTACACAAAGTTCCAGGATAACTATGATTATTCCAGAGGGACTTTGTCTCAAACAAAACCAAAACCAAAATATTAATGTATACATGAATTGAAAAGATAAATGTATTCTGGGGCTCATTTTTAAAAGATTATGTCTCTATTTTTTAAGGTTTGTTTATTGTGTTCTGTCTGCATGTATCCCCACCCACCAAAAGAGAGCACCAGATCTCATTACAGATGGTTGTGAGCTATCATACAGTTGCTGGGAACTGAACTTAGGACCTTTGGAAGAGCAGCTAATGCACTTGACCTCTGAACCATCTCTCCAGCCCAAGATATTTTCTCTTTTTATTCTTATTTCATTACTATTCTATGTGTGTAGTATATGTGTGTGTACATGTATAGGGAAGGCTCATGCACATGTGTGCCAGGGCTAGTGTTCCATGTTGGGTGTCTTCAGTTGCTACCCACCTTACATTTTGTGATAGGATCTCTCACTGAACCTAGAGCTCAACAATCAGGCCAGCATCTTCCTGTTTCTGTCCCTCTAACCTCCTACCACAGCCCTGGGGTTACAGACCCAAGCAACCATGTCTGGCTTCCACCTGGGTTCTGGGCATCTGACCTCAAGTCCTCAATCTGATCAGCAAACACTTTACAGATGATTGAGCCATCTCCCTGCCTCATTTTCTCTTTTATTTTTCTGTCAATTAGAGATTGAGGAAAAAATATAATTTCCCTAGGCATCAGGAAGGATAGTATCAAATACAGCGATTTGCAAGAATTACCTGGTTCGTCCTAGAATCTTCAGACACCCTTCAGTGGTTTTGTCCTTTTCTCCAGATCTTTAATATCTAGTAGACACAAGTAGGTTCTCTGGACTGGCAGCCAGAGCCCAGGCAATGCGACTAGGGCTCCTTTCACTAAGCCTTACGCAAAGGGACCACACAGACATTTCCCAGGCTTAATTTCATTCATGCTCACTGTAGCACCAGACTGCCAGATTCCACAAACTACTTCTAGCAGAAGTTTTGTCAAGTTTTGGGGCTTCATCTTCTTCTCCAAGCAAAAGAAATATCCATCAGGATACATGTGGGCTGAAGAGAAGGCTAACCAGTTAAGAACACTGGCTACTCTTCCAGAGGCACCAAGTTCAGTTCCCAGCAAACACATGATGCCTCACAACCATCTATAATGGGATCTGATGTCCTCTTCTGGCATGCAGGCATACATGCAGACACAGCACTCACATAAATAAATACATAAATATAATTATATACATACATACATACATATTTATATTTAAGGAAACACGCTGAGCTGGTCAAAGTGCTAAGAGACTAAGTACACAGCTCTAAATGGGATCTCTCCCTCAATACTCTGCTCCCTGGCTCAGGGAATATTGGAGAGAATGGAAGAGCCAGATGATGGAGAAGGGCACTATGAACTGCAAATGTCTGGCCTTGACATATCTTTTGCACTCATTAACTCATACAAACTGTGGTTACCCATACAAACCCTACACAAGGTTAATCCAGCCAAAATAGGTAGGGGAGGTGCTCTCCCAGCCCCAGCCTCTCCTGAGGAGCTCTTGGCAACTGATAGCAACTGGGAAATGACAATTATTCTTTTGTTTTAAAATGTGTGGTCACTGACTGGTAGGTTTCCCATGCCCCAGTGACCATACACATTTGGGCAACACTAACTGGATTAAGTGGATTATCAAAAAGACAGAAAGGAAGAAGAAGAAGAAGAAGAAGAAGAAGAAGAAGAAGAAGAAGAAGAAGAAGAAGAAGAAGAAGAAGAACAAGAAGAACAAGAACAAGAACAAGAAGAAAAACCATGAAACTAGGAAACCAGGAGGGGACTGTGTTGGGGAATGGGTGAATATGATCGTGTTTCATGATATACATGTATAAAAGCCTTGATAATGAAGAAAAATTATTATGTATGTATATAATCCTAGCTAAACAAAAAAAGGAAACATGTCACAGGAAGAGAAAGGGATAGGAAGGGGAAAGGAAGGGAAAGGGAAGGGAAGGGGAGGGGAAGGGAAGGAGAAGGGAAGGGAAGAGGAAGGGGAAGGATAAGAGGAGGGGAGGGGAAGGGAAGGACAAAGGAAGGGAAGGGGAGGGGAGGGGAAGGGTAGAACTGTGTTTTCTGGAAAGTTTCGGACTTTCCAGGTGGCATCACTCACAAGGCTGTCCCAGCCATGATCACACACACCCAGCAGAGGCTCTTAAACCACATGCTCCACTGACTGAAACCAAAATATAAAAAGGGCTGGGCCTGCTTCTCCTGGGTGGGACCTGGAGCGGCTTCTTTGTTTAGCCTCACCAGCTGGAGCAAGTGGCTGACCCATAGGGCAGGCTCTGCCTGGCTCCACCCTGGGACACCAGCTGCCATACCTGCCATGGGGGGAATAACAGCGTGGTAAGGCACACCTAGGTGGGGCATCCTCTGTAACTTTTTTTCCCCAGGATGGCTGGTCTAGTGTGACCAGGCTGGACTGGTATCATCACCCTTGTGTAGGATCCATGGATGAAGGAGGGGCCCAGGCCTTGACAGCGTTGGGCCTGTAGTCAGGGGGCAGTATGGAGCAGCCCACTTGGTCCTGACAACACCTAGGCAGAGCACCTTCAACTTTTGTTTTGGAAGTTTAATGTGCAGTCATGGCAGGACCCTGAAATAGTTCCAAGAAAGACCCGTGCTTCCTCTATCAGGCTTGGAGCAGATTTCTTTGTGAGTCCATAAATGAAGCCAATGTGGGGACTAGCTGCACCATACACACTTTACATGTCTTAAGGCCTGGGAAACTTAAAAAAAGTTCCACTCTCTTAGAATTCTTCAAGAACCTCAGTAATGACATTGATTAGGTGCCCCTTGACTGGATGTCTAGGTGGGCACTCTACCTCAGTGCCTCCTTCACTCCCTCTTCCAGACCCCACCCCTTAGAAAGTGTTCCAAATGTTGGTACCTACCCCCTGGGATGCTCAAGATCATGCCTACAAGGTATTGAAGACTTGGTTGCCAGATCTGTTACATGCTCTGACTCCTGCCTTCCCAAGGGTCACCCGGACTTGCTTAGGACTTGCTCTGCTTTGCTGTTTATTAAATCTGGATTTACGAATTCGGTCTGGTTTGGCTTATTGCTTCTGTGGAGGACACCCAGTAACCAGGATCCAATAGCTACCACTGCAGAGTCCATGGGTCTCTGTAGTGGCCACATCCATACCTCCAACTAAGTTTTCCTAGTGGGAGGTTCCATCAAACACCTCAGGGTTCCAGTCCACTGTGTTGTCTTGGAGATATAGGCCTGGGCCTCAGACTACCTCCAGCGTGGGTTCCCAGTGGTGAAGTCTGACAGGCATTGCTTTTCTGTGAGTTCCTCGGTATGTGATCTCTTCCTAAGTTAGAGAGTTGCCTGAGCACTTACACAGGTGTCCAGAGGGTGTAGGCCTCCCACAAACTGCCTGGTTGGAAGTGTTGGGGAGGAAAGTGATACATAGTGGCCTACAAGCCAGCCACCAGGGAAGCTTGCTTTCAAATGGTAACAGAGTAAGGCTGGAGCCAGCCTGGGTTGGAGACCATAACTCTTCTGCTTTTAACAGAGCCCTGGGATGCTCTGAGTTTGTACAAGGCTTTGGAGATTCAACTGAAGAGAGGCAAGGTTGGATTTATTATCCAGAGCTGGAGATGGCAATCGGGAATTATCTCACTTATAGCAGGATATATTCTTTTAAAAGAGGCTTGGGTGAGGCGTGGGAGGCGTAGGTCTAAAAGGCCTGAGTTCTGTTTCTGAAGTAAGTTGCTCTCCTGGCCTCACCGTTTTCATGCTTGAGGCACTCGCACTCCTCTCTGTGAGGGCAGCAGTGTCCCTCTAGTCTAGCTGCTCCGTCCCAGTCTTTGCTCTTTTCCCAGCCGGCCAGGCTAGGTGGGAACAGCTCTCCTGTTCGGGTACATTAAGCGACCTACTCGCTTTCCCTAGGCTCCGTGCCACCAGGCGCAGGATCCAGGCAGCGTCCCCAAGCGGGTGCTGCACCCCCGCGGGAGGCTCTCACCTGTCGGCCCGCCCCTCCGGGTCGCCCCAGGTGGCTCGGGGTGGGGAGAAGCCGCGCCCCGCCCTGCGTGGTCCCAGCCAACGCCAGCCCCGGGCGGGTGCCGCGAGCCCAGGCTGGGAGCAGAGCGAGGCGCCGGAGTCCGCGGGCCGCGATAGCGTAGGTGAGCCGGGCGAGCTCTGCGGGGTGGTGGCGTGCGGGGCTGCAGAGCCGGGGCTGGGAGGGGATGAGCGTCTGCGGCGGACGCTGAGCTAAGCTCCGCGGTTCCCGGGACTCTCGGAGCCGCAGGGGAGCGCAGCTGCCTACATCAGGAGGCGCGGGAGCGGGGCGGACCTGCAGGGCTCTCCCTGGGACTCCGCGGTTGGAGGCCACTATGGCTGAGGCTGGGGCCGGATCGTACCGCCAAGTGCTAGCCGGCTCCCGCCCTTCCCTCTGCGGCGTTTCATCCGGAGCCGTCGCTCCCCCTGCCTGGTGCTTTACTTTCGCTGTTAATTCACTAACGCACACATTGCTTAGTTACCTAGGTTTCAGTAAAGCTGGGTCCGCGGGGCTGCTCTTACTCTTGGGAGCATACTTAGTAAGTCCGCTTGGGGCTGTGTGCCCTGGGGTGTTGTGGGGGATGAAGGGGTGCTGGCCACCTCTCAGTGCCTGGTGATCCGAGTGATGAAGTGGGAAGAGTAGTCCAGAGTGGTGTTTACATTTCAGTTCACTTACTAGCTCTGTGACCTTGAGCAAGCTCTTTAACTTCTCTGAGTGCGTTTGGCAAAGATAAAATAGACATTGAAAATCATCAGATGGCCTTAAGTTATTTGAAGCCCGTGAAGTACGTGGGGGGTTTTCTCCATGTTTGTCCCTCAGGTGTTAACATATTGACACTTCATGTCTCCAGAGGTCCCTGAATCTTTCTGAATAGAAGACACCCAGAGGGAAAGTGAATGTCTGTGTGCATGGGAGGGGTGGGTACCATCCTGACTATTGATGGAGGCCGCGGCAGCTATAGGGGAGGGGGTGGGGCTGTCTTAGCTGCCAAAATGAAGGTCAGTGCACATGTCTCCCTTGTAGAAGGGTGTAATCATCCTACTCCTGCCACTGTGAACTGTCAGAATTCATTTCTTAGGGTTAGGGTTTGGTGACTTGAGAGTTGCCGTATGTAGTGTAGGAATTGACTGGGTTCTCCAATGAAGTCTGAGGGCTGCAGCTTCTACTGTATGAAGATATTGTCACTCCAAGAGCTCCCAAGACAAGTGCTTTCTTCGGGGGCATCTTAGTTCTTTCCCCTCTCACTAGGTTGACATGTTCTTCTGAATGCAACTGGCACCTTATCTTTGAAGGAAAACAGGAGTAAAGGAGAAGGAAGGAGGAGAAAGGGAGGGAAAGATAGATGTGGAGATTTCTTCCATTTATTCTATCCTTCAGCAGACCTTCCTGGTGCACTGGACTGCAATAAGAACAAGCCATTTTGGCAGCTATGGAGTGGGTTTCCATAACAGGACTAGGCCTGCATTACCCAGGTGCCACCAGCACCATGGAGGGTTAGCTTAGTTCCTGGGATAGACCACCCCGTCTCAAGTGTAGGCGATTTGGAGGCCTGTTCCCAAGAAGTAGACAAAAATAGGGCTACACTGTGTCTGCTTTTCCTTGAGGACACCTCAAGGAGACCTTGATCAGAGTGTAGACAGCCTAGGTGCCAGCCTGTCAGGGCCATGGTGTTTCCAGATTTCATTCATTCAATCGTTCCACATTTAGTCATTGCCCAGCATATGCAGAGCCTCTGCAAAGAGTGAGGGTGGATGGATGCTCTGAGGAAAGATGTGTGTGCAGATAGCAGTGTTGAGGTTGTCTGGCTGGGGACATTGTGAAGTCCTTCCAAGGGAAGTGTAGCTTAGCTCTCAATTGGAGATGAGTGGGCTGCAGGGCAGAAGGTATGGAGGTACTGTCTCGGTCACAGGGTAGGTTGTCTGCAGGGTACACTTTGATGCATGTTGCTTTAGTTGGGTCACTTACCGTTTCCCTTAGGATGCCTGAGGGGGGTTGGAGGGACAGTTTATGGCTCTAGGTTGTCATCTAGAAATTTCTCTAAGTTTCCCCTGACTTCTGTGGGGACCAGAGATTCTGTTGCTTTCCTTGACATAATAACAACCACAGTAGAGGAAAGGTCCAGGCTTCCTTACAGATTTCCTTACAATTTTTGTCATTGGTCATGTGCCATTAGCTATGTGCCATTAGCTAGAATAGGCAGCCTACCCCTAGACCAACTCTTAGCAGCAGAACTGGGACTGTGCTTGCTTTTGTCAGATATTTTTCTGAGCTGGGGTGGGGCTCATCATCCTCGGGTTCTGTGTCTAATACAATCGGAAGTGAGCGCCAAGGCAAGGGTGGGCACTCGGCCATGCCTCCTGCAACTCCCGAGTCCAGTTCAGTAGGAAAAGTGAAGCATGTGGCTGGGGGAAAGCGAAGGAGCTGAGTGTGGCATAGCAGGGACAACAGGGACACCTGTGTTGAAGTCCCTATGGTGTCACTAAGAGTCACGGTCCCATTTGTCAGACAATTCACACATGAAACCCGGAAAAAGGCTTTGTAAGCTCTCTACATGCCCCTTAGGATGAGTGACAGTTTTCTATGTATCACTGTCATTTAGTAAGCGATAATGGCTCACTTTGTTGGAGGAGTTCCAAGAGGGGGCCATGTGTAGTTGAAATCTCACAGATGACTATGGTCTTCCACTAGCGACCCACCCTAGCCCAGGGCCTCCTCAGTCCTCCTGAGAGCACTCCCTTGCTCAAAGCCATGGCTCCGTTTCAGCATTGTTACCTTCCCTCAAACTAACAGGCCAGGGCTTGGTGAGCATGCAGCTAGTGGATCCTGGACTAGAAGGCAGACTTCCTGGTTCTGAATTCAGTGTGTGACCTTCAGGGACGCTGTTCAGTGCTGCTTTGAAGTCATTTGTGTAGTCTGTTTTCACCGAAGTGCTATGTGACTCATTTCTCTGTTTCCCCTGGACATGGTGGATTATCAATGGACATTTAGTGTCTGGCTGCAGAACGTGGCATGCAGCTTCCCACAATCCTCTCTCCTCAGTACCTAGTCAGTCCAGAAGCTGGAAGAATGAGTGCTCACTAATCCTGAAGAAAGTAGGTGGGGAGGGCCAGCTCATTTAGCTCTGTTAGGATCACTGTGCAGATGTGGGAGGAACAAACCTCAGACAGTATTCATTCCACAAAACACCTACTGTGTACCACACACAGTTTAAAGTGTGGGAAATCCATGATCCTTAAAAATGAGAAAGTCATTGTTCCCATGGAGCTCATAGTCCCCCCGAAGGAGATATAGTTATGTTTTAGCTAACATTGTGGATGCTGAGCAGTGAGTAAGGAGAGGGGAGTCTGTCATGTTAAGAGCATTACTGGTCACAATCCCGGAAGTCTTATTTCCTGCAGAAAACTGTGGCCTGAGTAAGTATGGTTTGGGGCAAGAAAAGGACAAGTGTTCACCATGAGGTCAGTTAAATATCAATTACTTAGAGCACTTTATTTTATTAATGCATAATGTGTTTGTGTGTGTGTGCACATGTGTATGTTTGTGTGTCTGAGTGTCCGTGTGTGCATATATATATATATGTTTGTGTGTGTGTGTGTGTGCATGTGTTCGAGTGCTTGAGAACAATCTCAGAAGACACACTATGTTTATGAGACACAGTTACATCTTGTTGGTTTGAGGCAGGAACTTACTGGCCTAGGGCTTGCTAGTTTGGCTAAGCAGAAGTCCTAGGGGTCTACCTGTCTCTACCTCTCCAACCCTGGGATTGCAAGTGCATACCACTGCACCTGGCTTTTTTTTTTTTTTTTTTTTTTTTTGTGTGTGTGTGTGGGTCTGGGAGTTGAACTCACATCCTCATGCTTGAACAGCAAATATTTTTATGACTTTCCACAACCCTGGCTTTTTTCTTTGTTTTAAAGCAAATTTCTTTCTTTGTTATAGCTTTCCTTGTTCCCATAGTGACTTGCAAAACAGTACCGGGTGATGAGAAATGAGTGAAGAAATATGAGCAAAGGGAAAACAGGGCCATTCCTTTCATCATTTTGCTCCAGAATTGTTTAGTTTGGGTGGTAGAGAAAGAGGAAGTGTAGTTACATTACAAATGTGCTCAATCATGCTCAGGGCTCATTATTTGAATAGTGAGAAAATAAATTTTGAAGACTTAGACAATTATAAACGTTTCTGTATTTTAAAGAACCATTCTTACTTGATAGGGAAAGTAGTCCCTTTCCTAGGAATTTATATGAAATTTACCTCATTAGTTCAAAGTCATAATAATACTCCTGTTTTCTTTTATAAATTTCACAGTTTATGTTTTGCATTTAGGCCTATGATTAAACATGTGTTAAGTTGTGAATAAGGTATATAAGACTTTATGGACATGTCTAAGCCCAATTATTTTAGCACAAGTTGTTTTAAAGACCAATATTTCTCAACTGAATTTCCTTGGGTATTTAAAAGGAAATCAACCAGGGACCAGCCAGGTGACTCAGTGTGCAAGGGCACTTGCTGCCATGCAGCACAGGCTGAAATGGGTTACTGGAACCCTCATGGTGGAAGGAGAGTACCGACTTCAGCAAGATGGTCTTAGAGCTTCCGACAGACAGACAGATAGACAGGTAGATATAATGGTTAAAATAGATTTTATTCTATCTAATTTTAAATATTAAGTAAGATAAGTCAGAAATATAATGATCCATTGATTCTGGAACACTGGATTGTGTTCTGCTGTTCCAACAGCCTACTGTGTGTAAATATTATCTGGTCTTGACCTTGACTTCTTGACTGGATGGATTCTGGATTGACTTTTTTCCTTTTTTTTTTTTTTTTTTTTTTTGGTGTTTGTTTTTTTGTTTTTTGAGACAGGGTTTCTCTGTATTGTTTTGGAACCTGTTCTGGAACTCCCTTTGTAGAACAGGGTGGCCTCAAACTCACAGAGATCTACCTGCCTCTGCCAACGTAGGGCTATGTTAGGACCTTTTAAAGTGGGTAGTTATTCATGGTTTCTTAGTTTCTTTGTTTTTCTGTGTGAATAGTAGGATCAGCTTGTCAATATCTAAGAAAGTTCCCCTGGGGTTGCAGGTGATCTGTAAATTGATTGACATTTTTTAATATTTGAGTCTTGCAATCTACAAGTATGGTATATGTATATACAATAACTTGTCTTTGGTTTCTATCATTGGATTTTTAGAAAAATGGTTTGTACATAAGGTTTTGCAATGTTCATACCATGAATATTTACTATATAGAACTATTTATTTTGATATATTGAATTTGTATTCTGTGAACTTGCAAAAATTACTTCTTGTGTATTGTGGCAAATTTGTTGGTAGAGTCATTCAGATGTTTTACAAAGAGAATCACATGCTCTTTCTTTTCCAATCCAGATGTCTTTTATGCCTTTCTTACTTCACTGTGCTGGCTAAGAATTCTACTACATTTGGGTGTGGTGAGAGCTTGCTAGCTTTGTTTCTTTCATAGGGAGGAAATACCTAGTTGTTCACTGTTAATCTTTCAGACTAAAGCAAGTCGGGGTTGGACTTGCAGCCTATGCTAACTCTTGTTTTAGACACTCAACTTATCTCTGTTAGCAATTAAAAATAGATACAGACTTCCCAGTCAACAGGCTGTTTATCATTGTAGTAGTTTAAAAATGTTCTTAGCTGCTTTTTTTTTTGCTTGTAGGCCTTTTGACAAGTTTTCCTTCTCTGTTCCTTTGTATTTAGCATTTACTTTTTCTCTTCTTGCACTTAATTTTTTTTTTTTTTGGCTTTCAGGTTTTTGACTCTGCTATGGGTGATGCTCAAGCCTGCCACACACAAATGCTAGTTATGTAGCTTGGCTTTCTTAAACTTCTTGGGTTTGTGGCTTGTAGCTTTCATTTATTCTGGAAATTTCACAGCAGCTTTTTTTTTATTTGCTTTATTCTTCCTCCTCCAGTTCTGAAATTTCAATTACACAATTACAGCTAGGCTACAGTTTTTGGTACAGCTTCCCTTCCCATCTTGAGCACTGTGGTCTATTTTCCTTATTCATTGCTTGCTCTTCTGGTTTTAGTTTGGGTAATTTCTATTCACTTGTTTTCAAGTTTGTAATTATTATTTCTCAACTTGGCTGTGTACTCTAATCCTTGTTGAGAACACTTAATTTGTTTCTGGGTTTGGCCCTTAGAGTATTTACATTAGATTCTTTTTAATAGTTTCTTCCCCCTGCTCTGTTAAAATGATCGATTTCCCCCAAACAGATAAACGATTGTGTTGTCTACTCATTCCACTAGAGTCTCACATAAGTAAATATGCTTGTTTTTAATTCTCTTCCTGATAGCTTCACTATGTCTGTGACATCGGTTTCATGTCTGTGTATTGCTTTATGGTTTTCAGAGCAGTCTTTTTCTTGATGCTCATATGCTCTGCAATCTTTCTGATGTTGAGTACTAGGCATTTTGGTAGGATGTTGAAGGAGGTAAAGTTCTTCTGCCTGGACATGGGCATGCCTTCCTGTTGCTGTTTTTGTTTCCTACACTCTATAGGATCCAAGGCACTTCTGTGCATCAGACTTTTCCTCTACTAACCCTCGTGTTTAGGGTTAGGCTTTAGTCTTTCCCAGAGACTGTTCTGCGGTTGACCTCAGGTCTCCTTTTTTGGGGGGGCCTCCAATTGGTCTGTCTCCATGTTCTCCCAGTTTTCCCCTTTATGTTCTTTTAAAACTGTTTCTTGATGCTTGCAGGTACATCTGTCCAGGCAAACAAATGCTCACGTATTACTACCCTACAGGTTAACATTTCTGTTTGGTTTGGGCTAGCCTGGTCTCTGTCGGTTGTTCAGTGGATTTGAAAAGGTTATGAACTTAAAGTTTCTATGACCTTTTATTTGGCATAAGCATGGGAATGATGCCTGTACATCTTGAGTAGAAATCAAAAGCCCTGATTTTATGTTTTAAGGCTGTTCCTTTTTATGATCTTGTAAAATCTTGGCATTGCTTCTCTTCTCTCTGCACTCTATAAAACTCTGTATGTCTCACACATCTACAACACATGAAACCAGTGGGTCTAACTTGGGAAGGGTCAGGACCCAGAGTCCTACATGATATTCTTGTCAGCTGGTCAGAAGTATGTTTCTCATATCCCTTGAGTGATTCTGGGGTTCATCTAGGCTGGGAAATTCTGCTTTACATAGCATGCATAGCTTCTTCTTTCACGGGGGTAGTATTTCAATATAAGTGGCCAGGTGACACTTCAGGCTGTGGATATCCACCCGTGGGATTGTTTTTCTCCTCTCATTGTGCCTCAGTGGTAAAGAGTGGCCTGAGATCTAGAATGATGCTTTTACAGAATGGGGTGGAAACTTAAGAGTTCTTATCCAGCTTTTCCATGCTTGCCTGAATACCCTTCAGAACAATCAGTAGCTTGGGTGCTACATGAAAGTTTTCAGGGGCTGTACCTTTCTCAGTCTTGCAAACTATTTGAAAGAAATCAATGATCTTGTGTCTCTCTAAGTATACACACACACACACACACACACACACACACACACACACACACACACACACGGCAAGCATTTTATGAAACAGTGCTTACTCTCATTATGTGTCCTGCACTCCTAAATTCATTTTATGGCTGCACAAATACATTGCTTCTTGCAGAATGAAAAATACCTGTGTGTTCCATCTCCCACCAAACAAGCTTTTGAAGCACTCAGAATGGTCCCCTTGCTGCCTCTAAGCACTCTTGGGTTTGATATATGTGGCTCACCATCCTGGCCAGTTTAATGTAGCAGGCACTGTGGGAAGTGCTGAGTGAGAGGGTTAGTGGCATGCCATAGCTTGGCCTATGCGAGAATTCATGATTATGCATGATGAGTGTCAACAGGTCATCAGTGGGTGAGTTCTCTTAAAAGTCATGTAAATAAGAAAGTGCATACTCCTGGATAGGAGACAGCCATTGGGGGCTTGAAGGAACATGTGGGACAAATGGAGAAGAGGGGATATGACAGAGGAGAAAGCTGCATTGGTAGTCTCTAAGCTTTGTCCTCCTAGGACTTGGAGCCACAGCCCTTGAGTGAAGCTGGAGGTTGAGTTGAAAGGGGAAACTTAATTTAGACTTGATTCCTCCCCATCCTACCATGGTCAGCCTCTAGGTATCCTGACTCAGATAAGTGCAGTTTGTTGGTTGCTTTGGAAGCTATGGCTTATACAGTGATTCTCAGTTTTCTGGAGGCCACTTCAGGGCAGTGTGCTATAGCCCTTGAAGCTCTTGTGACTTCTCTCCAGTCTTAGGGTGAATACTCCTAGCTACCGGCCTAATTTTGTTTGCTCTCTCCAGTCAGGGGGCCCTTCAGCAGGTGCATTGCTAAGAAGATTATTCTCAGAGCTTAACACATTAGACTTCTAATGACCTGTCTCATTGGTAAGGTGACTGAGTGTTCATATTCACAGCGAAAAGTACCAATGCCACAGTATTGTGTTAAAGCTGCTAGATGGACATTGAAAAATGGCATCAGCTGGGCCTGTTTACTGTGATAGAAAGCAAGGATGGGTGTGCTCTACAGAAAAAGTAGTGTGTGTCATTAGCAAGGTCGGGAACCAGGTCTTAATCAGCTGCCTGAAGAATTAGAACAATGTGAAGGTTATGAGAGACCTATTGCTGTGTCCACATAGGGTGACTGTTAGCATAACATAGGAGCAGACAGTGTAAATTCTTCCTAGAATCTAGTGCCAGAATACTAGCTGATAAAACAACAGAAGGCTATGAAGTTCTTTTTATTCATATTTTTGCCTTGGTAGCTAGGAAGTTTGGAACAAAATGTAAAAATAATTATAGTGACAATTTTATTTCAAGTGATGGGTATAAACATTTCTTGTCTTACTATGAGTTTGCCTTTCGTAAAAAGCAATTGTTTTATTTTTTATTACTGTGATGATATCTGCTCATTATTAAAAATGTGACATAACAATTTCTAATCCCAGCTGCATATTTTCCTTTCACACTTGCATCTTCTTATCACAACTTATTTTAAACATACATACGTATATGTCTACATGTATATCATAAAAATGAAATGCTACCTTTCATACTGTATTAAAATTCATTTTTAAGCTTAACACTTAATGAATGTTCCCAGTACCATGAACTCGTTCCTCTTGCATTGTCCTTGGCTGATGGTCCGTGTTATCCTGAGGATGTATCAAATTGCCCTCAAAGCTTGAATTCGGCTTTTTGCTGTCATAAACATCTCTGCCAGTTACATTCTTTAGTACCTTTGAGTGCACTCACAATTATTCTCTCAGAATAAGTTGCTGAAAGTGTCATAATTGAGCAAGGAGCTGGAATGTTTTTACAGCTTCAGCTATGCATTTCCACAATGACTTCTAGAAAGCACATACTGTTGCCTGGACTTTGAGAAGCCTTGTCCCCAAGCCCTCCTCCCCCTGTAACAGGATGAATATTTTTTAAGTCTGTATTAAGGTAGGGCTTCTATCCTTGGAGGACACAGGCAAATCTGCTTTCCTCAAGAGCTGCTGTAAATCAGGACATAAAGAACAGACACCACCATGTTACCATGCTCACAATCCATTGAAGTGTGCAGTAACTGGAGAGGGCTTCCGGATACAAAGTGCTGAACCTGGCTGGGGGTGCCTTCCCCCATCACCCTCCTAGCCTGGGGAGCAGATGTTCAGCCTAGGTGAGGGAGATTGTGAGCCCCACTGCTACTGCTGCCAAGTCCACAGGGACCCTCAATTTGAGCAAGCAGGTGACTCCTGGGGCATGCATGAATGTGTGTGGGGGGGTGTTCTGTATCACTATTTGAGTTCACCTTCAATTTTCATTTGTTTGTTCATTTCTAAGATGTATTTTACTGTTTATTTGTGTGTGAACACAGGTGTGTGCCAGTGTGTATGTACACCTGTTTCTGCAGGCCAGAAAAAGGCATTGGGTCCCCTAGAGCTGGAATTACAGATGTTTGTGAGCTGCTTGGTGTGGGCGCTGGGAACAGAACTCAAGATTCTTTGCAAGAGCAGCAAGTGCTCTTAATCTCTGAGCCATCTTCCTCAGCCCCTCTTCAATTTTGTAAATCTTCACTTAAAATGGTTACTTTATTATAAACATTTGCTCACTATTGAAAAATTGAAAATGAATATAAAGAAAGTGCAAAGCATGCATAACCCTGCTTGGTGCTGGCCCAGTCCAACAGGACTTTCCAATTGATGGAGATGCTGATTCTTCCTTGTACATAGCCACTGTCATGATGTGTTGACTGAGCCCTTGACACAGTGCCAGTGCCCCGGAGGAACCTGGGCATGGTGATGTTCTCATAGTAATTGTACCACTCAAAAGGCTGAGGCAGAAGTATTACTGTGAATCCGAGGTCAGTTTGGGCAACATAGCGTATTAGGCCAGCTAGAGCGACATGGCAACACACTGTCAAAATAAAACATCAATAACAACAGCCAAGTCCCAAACCTTTGAGTTGAATTTGGTACCCATTAGAACTCTACCATTGACTGTGATGAGCAGTATGTGCAAGCATATGAAAATTATGTGTAATCAAGATGTGATACACGTAGCACATTTTACCCTTTTAAAGTATGCAATTCAGTTAGCCTTTATAATATGTTCACAGAATCGGGCAACCATCGTATCTAATTCTAGAACGTTCTTGACATTTCATAAGGTAACCCATACCCTTAACGATCACTCCATATCTTCACCTCCTTGAGTCCTGGTGTGAACTAACATACTCTCTGCTCTGGCTAGATTTGCTGCTTCTGGTCTGTTCATATACTCGAAACCCTCTTATACATAACCATTTGTGTCTAATTTATTTCACTCAAATATCTTCAAAGTTTAATATTTATAATTGTTTTAAGATATAGTAAGTCAGTTTATTATTGCTTTTGATGTCTGGGTAATATTCCTCTACAGCATGTGATACATTTTGTTTATCTACTCGTCACTTTGTGGATATTGGGTCCCTTCCACCTTTGAATTATTATGATTAATGATTCTCTGAACATCCATGAATAAATTAAATGTGCACTTATGTTGCCTAATCTCATGCACCTCTATGTAGTACTACAACCCTGGATCACATGGTAGGTATGTCTATGGTTAGCTTTTTGAGGAACTGTCATTGTGTTCCCCAAATGGCTGTCCCACTTCCCTTCCCACCACCTATGCACAAGGGTCCCTTAACCTGACTGCACTTGTTACTGTCCTTCTTAGTCATCCTAGTCACTGCCATGGTATCTCTTTGTGGCTTTAACTGGCATTGGTAGCTAATGGCACTGGGTATTTTCATGCACAAGTGTTGTGTCTTCTTTAGACAAATGTCGGGTTAATATGTTGCCATTTAAAATTTTGGGTATTGGCATTTTCACAGTAGAGTTGTGTGAATGTATAAATACACACACACACACACATATGCACACACACTCACGCACACACAGACACACACACTCCCTTCCTCTCCTCCTTCTCCCCCTCACTGTCTCCTTCTCTCCTTCCTGGCTGCCATAGCTGAGTAGCTTTGCTTTACCATGTGACACTGTCATTCGTCTCAGATCCAAAAGCCACAGAGCTAGCCAGCCATGGACAGAAGAAGTCTTGGAAACCCTGAGCCCCATAGTCTCGCCTTCCTTTAATTTGGCACAGTGAAAAAAGCTGACAATCATCCAGTTACTACGGATGTCTTCTCTATGTCCTTTACAACTTAAACAGTTTTACTTTTCATGTGTATGTGTATGTGCTCATATGCACACATGTGGGTTCAAATGGTAATGCCAAGGCACACATGCAGAGGTCAGAGGTCAACTTGTGGAGTTACTTCTCTCCTTCCAACACATGGGCTCCAGGGTCAAACTCTGTTATTATACTTACCTGCCCTTCTTTAAGGTTTTTATGGTCTGTTTTGATTACTATTGTACAAGCTTTGAAGCTTCATTGTTATTTCTTCAGCATCTTATTTATTCATTTACTTTTCATCTATTTATTTATTTATTTATTGGTGCAGTGTGTATGTGAAGATGTCAATTTTATCCGAGGTTGTTCTTCTTTAATACATAGAAATACAGTTGATTTTTGTGTTTTGATCTTGTATTCTGAAACGTTGTTGGAGTCATTCATTTGCTCTAGTAATGTTTTAATGAATTCATTAAGATTTTCTAGATACAACACCATGGCATTTACAAATGAAAATATTTTCATTTCTCATAAGTCTGTATGACTTCCTTCCTTCCTTTTTTTTTCCTCTCTCATTTTGTCCCATCACCAAGATGAGTTAGATGGAGCACTTTGAGGTGCTCATAGAGACACTGTGAGGGCGATACAAAGGATAGTTGACTTTACTAGCAGTTACATTGCTACATTAAATAGAAGTGAGGGTAGACATCCTGTCCTGTATGTCTGATGGTTGTGAACATGAGGCCAGTCTTACATATGCTGGTTTCCTATGACTGTCTTTATATGATAAGAGTCCAGGTGAGTAAGTGGAAGTTGCTGGGTCCAGACTAGGAATAAAAACTCCTCTGTCCTGTCCATCAGGAGGTTTAGTGTTGTGGCCAAAAGAAAAGAAGTATTGTAGTTAATTCTTCTATGTATTCACGTGACATGTAGATGCCAAGGAGTTTGATTGACATTATCTAACATGTAGGCATCTGTCATTTGCACATCAAATGAGACATTCATTTTCTGTTCTGCCATTCCACATTTGGGGGCCCATTGTGTGGTAGGTACTGTGTTTGGGTCACCAAGATGAATTAGATTTGGCACCTCAAGGGGCTTATGGAGACTTTATGGTGGAGACACACAGATATTAGTTAAATATTGTTTAATTCCCATTGAAGTAACTTGTGGGAAAGAAACAGATTTAGGGTTCACCCTTGGCATTGGCTGGAACATTTACTCTCTGCAGCACAAAAATAAATATGTTTATAAGTAGAGTCTTGAATGTTCTTTTTTCAGCAGAAGGACCCCCTTACCTTAGTCCTTCCCTCTCTTACTCACCAGGAGGGTGTGTGTGCGTGGCCACTCCTACCCTCATTCTCTGTAGCCAGCAACCCATGCACAGCCCACTCCTGGCCCCATTTGTTGTGTCTGCTGTGGGTAATCTAACACCAGTCCCTACGATCATCTTTAATGTGACCCGTCTAGGATTGCTAGCCTGTGGAGAGTGCAAGGCATTGTCCTTCCAGTAGATGCTTATGACATGGAACTGACAAGGGGGGGGGTGCTATCTAACTGCCCAGCTGAGCTACTGAGTTTTGGGGGAGGCTTCCCCTTCAGTTTAATTGCATGTTCAACTTTCATTGAAAAGAGGATGCTCCAGCTCTTTTAAACTTGTCAATTTGGAGGATTAACTGGGATATATATAAAGTCATACCTGTGTGCTTACTGCTAAGTCACCTGTCCAGATGAGAATGAAAGTAGTATTAGCGGAAGCAATTAAATATTTAATATTTCAATCTTTACAGTTTTTAATGCCTGTCCTGAATTTTATGGTACACATGCTTTCAGTTTTACTTTTCTGTTTAAAAGAAATATTTTGTTCTAACTTTATTATATACTATTTATTACAGCAATGAAAACAGCATCGGGTTTTATTGCCCCACTGATGCAGCAGAATGGAAACCTTGTGGTCCTGGGCTACAAAAGAAATGAATGAGCTCCACAAACCTTTCAGGTTTAATTAACTTTTGAACAAATCTGAAATCCTAGTTTCCCCTTTTTCTTTTTATTGCAGTGTATTTTTCCTTTTGCTTATGTGAGGGAGTGAGATAAGCCAGCAGAGTGTTCTCCGCTCACATTGTTTACTGCACTTGAAGCAGCAGCCGGTTCAGTCAAAGGAACTGGACCAGGAAAATTAGTACTACCTGTGCCTTGAACATGTCCAACCCCTGCAGTGAAAGCGCTGGCCCCTCTCCTTCCAGACTTCTGATCTGAAATAAAATTAAGAAGCAGAGACAACACCACCAGACACACAGAGTGGGTGTAAGGACACACCAAACAAATTGCAGATAGACAGGATTGCGGGCAACCCTGAATTCAGTGTTGTTAGACAGTGGGAGAATAGAAAAGGGGGGTCAGAGGAGTCTGAGAAAGTTTCAGGTCATGGTGGTTTCAGCAGGGCTGTGGCAGTGTGTTTGTGTGGAAACGCCTCATAAGGCCCAGCAACCTGGTCACTGGTTCCCCAATCCAGGCTGCAACTCTCTTCTGGGGTTTGCTCATGGGGAAGAAGATGGAGCAGGGTGTGGAGGGCAGGAGAATTTGAGCTAGCAGATAAGTTGAGTCTTGCTCTTGATTGTCTTGTCTTCTCTGTGTGACCTTGGGGAAACTACCTGGTCCCTTTGAACCATACTTGCCATATCTGCAAAAATTGAACTAAATGAGTGATTCCTAAACTGAACTCACGGGAGTCCATTAAGCCATCTCAGAGATGGGCCTGCACCCACCCCTGGAGTTCCTGGCAGATACGTCCATAAAGGAGCAGCCTCAGTTCCCTCTCCTTCATTTATACTCCTGTAAGGTTTGAACAAAGTGTTTGAATAGCAGAGTGCCTGAAGCAGAGCTTTCTTATCTCTCATAACCAAGTTGTCTGTGACTGACATCTTGTCCGGGTGCATAGGTGTGTGGGAGCATCCATGGTACTGGGGCCATCTGGCATTCTCAGGTAGCCTAGGAATGCCTATCTTAAGGGATGGAAACACATGCGCAGTGAAGGGGAAGCTGCCAGGTGCTGTGTGGGTTTGCACTACCCTCCCTTTCGCACTAAGTTCCAGCCCCGTGCTTACTTGGCAATCTTCCCCTTTGCTTTAAGACAGAACACACCCGGGGGGGGGGGGGTGTGCACAGCATTTGAAGGCAGCCTCTGTCTACGCTTTCTGCCCTCAGCAGCTCTTCATGGCAGCTGTCTGGCCCTAAGCCCTGACCCTTTAATAGCAGTCTCTGAGGTTGAGGCAGTGATTAGCACCTGTAAGCTGCCCATGGGCTTCTGAGCCTGGCCTCCCTGTGAGCTACTTGCTGGCTCCTATTAAGTGGGACTGTGCTCGTCTCTGTCAGGCCTTCATCTGTCTGCTCCTTGCCCTGGGACTCTTTTCCTTAATAATGGGCCTTCTCCTGTCACAAGCTTCTTCCCTGTGCTTTGGGTGCAGAGCGTGGAACTCTGCTGTGTTGCAGGAAGTGAAGGCTCAGGGGGAATCTTCACTTTCCCCGCCGCCTTAAGAAAATGCAGAGCCCTTTTGCTCCTGTCTTCAGAAACCCCGGAGAACACTGAGGCCTTCAAATGAAGACTTGGCAGGGGGAAACCGTCATAAAAGAACCATTTAATTGAGGAGTACAGTGCTGCAGATCCAGGGGTGTTGAGCAGTTTAATTAATGCTTATTGGGAATGAAGAGCTGATGATTTAAAAATGGAAATTCACCCTCATTTCTCTATCTCTCCATCATGTTCTTGTCCCTTTTGCCCATTTCCTATTTTTGCCAGTTTTTATTGAGTGCCCTTGGCGAGAGCAAGCTTCCCACTGGCCCTGCAACGGGCAAGGATCCAGACCTTGTCACTGGGGGCTGGCAGTTGAGCTCAGGAGAGAGCTGAGTGGATAGGAGTCATGGAGAGCTGGAGCTTGCATAGTGATTCTTGAAGGATTCTGTGCCAGGCCTATGTCCTAGAGCAGTGATGGTCCTAGAATGGTGAAGAGGGATTCTGGGCAGACCGAGAGGAGTAAAAATTTGAGGGAACCAGAGGGTTTGGAACATTGCATGCTGAGATGCTTGGAACAAGGCTGGGGAGACAGGAACGTGGGAGGGGGCAGGAAAGGGATGGAGCATGAGGAGCTGTGGTGGCCTTGGGGCAGGATGGAATGAGTAGAACCAGGCCATGCTGAGTCTTGAATATCATACTAATTACTGTGCTAATGTGCTGGTCAGCTTGGATTGTATCCCAGGGGTGTGGAAATCCACAGAAAGAGTGTGAGCAGCGTGGCCTTTGAGGCATTGTAGGCTGTTCAGCACGGAAGTTACCATCAAGGACTTTGAGTTCAGTTGACTGATGTTTGAATCCTGTCCTGATGGCCTTCCACTTGTAGGCAGGTTTATCTGCTGGGTCTTTGTGGCCTCATCTTTAAAACAGATAAAAATCCCATGGTCAGCCAGGCAGTGGTGGCCATACCTTTAATCCCAGCACTTGAGAGGCACAGGCAGGCTATCTCGGTGAGTTTGAGGCCAGCCTGGCCTACAGAGTGAGTTTCAGGAAAGGCTCCAAAGCTACACAGAGAAACCCTGTCTCGAAAAGCAAAAAACAAAACAACAGCAATAAATCCCATTGTCATGAGGAATAACTAAGTACATTCATCAAATGTTGTTACATGCTAGGGTTTGTTATAGCCCAGCCCTCCCCTAGGGAAAAGCTAGAACCAAGGGGCTTAGCACTACTACTCCTTCTAGTAGTTAGTGGCTGAATCCATTTGGCAAAAGGCTCAAGGTCACTGATGAGGGCCACCAGCAGTGCTCATAGGCTCCTGCATCTGTTGCTTTATAAATTTTAAGAAGGAACTTCTCCAGAGGGCAAAGTCAGAGCTTGCCTGGTGAGCCAGCACCCAGGGTCTGGCATCCTTTGGGGGCTTCCTTCCTTCCTTCCTTTCGTTCTTTCTTTCATCCTTTCTTTCTTTCTTTCTTTCTAAATATATATGTATGTTTTCATACAATATATTCTGATCATTGTCTCTCTTTCCCCAACTCCTCCTAGATCTTCCCCACCTCCAAACACAATAGGACTAACATACAAGTGAACTCTCAGAGACTATGGCAACAGCACAGGGCCCACACAGGTTCTAGCCAAATAGGTTTCCATCACCGAGGGGGGAAAGAGACATGGGCTCCCATCCCTAACCAATCATTGTGTTCCAATGGAGTCTCACTGGGTGTATTAGTGAAACTTATGGGTAGGCCTCATGTCCAGCAGTATATGATAACACAGAGTGAACTTAATGGTGTTTTTAGAGACTTCTTTTTGGTCTCATATTGCTTTGTTTGGGCATTTTTTTTTTTTGTTACTAGTCTCTTGCTTGCATATTGTGCTTTCAGACTTCATGTTTTTATGGGGTTTATGTATGTTTCTTATGCTTTTAATTTTTATCGTAGTAGATCCTTGTTTGGTTGGGATGTGGAGTTGGGTGAGTTTGTGCAATTGCCTTAAGACTGAGCTTGGAGCCTTGCTGTACTGATTCATATTGATAATCTACCTCAGAAGATCCAAAATAACCTTGAAGACAAGTCCCTGGCTGTGCTTGCAAGGGGGCATCTGAATTTGGTATACCATGACCAGGCCTATGAGGGATTGTTTTGGTCTTACTAACTGACTTGGGAAGACACACTGTGGTGGTGGGTGATCACCATTCCCTGGGCTTGGCACCTAGACTGCTTTAAGAGGAAAAATCTCACTGAGTATGAGCGGTCAGTGTTCTCTATTTTATAACCTCAGATGCCATGTGGCAAGCTTTTTCTAGTGCCTGCTCCCAGAACTCCTTGGTCATGATGTCATCCCTTGAACTATAAACCAAAATAAAGCATCTCTCCCATAGATTGCTTTAGATACTATCACAGCACCAGGAAGAATAACCCAGGCGTGTGCTAAGATGTCCTTTCCTGTTCCTTAGTCTGCAGTAGAAAGAACACGTTTTAGGGAAAATATGCTAGTGTTATTGGTTCTAAATCCTATGAAATAAGCTAGATGATGGACTGTGGTCAATGCAAATGACCAGGGGTGTTTCTGCAGGAACATCTGTGACTCTTGCAGGTGTTAGGAATGCAGTAGATTCCTGAGCATGACTGAAGTGGACATGGACTGCTGGAGTAAGACTGTGACTAAATTTAGTAATGAAGTGTGTATTTATATCTTGCTATGGTTTGGGTGTGGTTTGTTTCTCAAAGGTTCATGCTGGAAGATTTGTCCCCTGTGTACTGAGGAATGGTAGCATCTTTAAGGAGTGGAGCCAATGGAGGGTGAGTGGCATTGCCCTTGGAAAGGAAGGATGTTGAACTGGAGTAGTTTTCATAGGAGAGGACCATGCTATGCTTGGTCTCTTCTGCATCTGGACATTTCTCTTTTTCCCTCCCTCTCTCCCTACTCCCCTCCCTCCCTTCCTCCATTTATCCCTCCTTCCCTCTCTCTTTTTTTTGTTTTTGTTTCTCTGATATATTGTTGCACAGCAAGCAGTCCCTTTACAGATGTTGGTACTGTGTGATCTGCACTTTCCAGCCACCAGAATTGTAAGCAAAATTAGCCTATTGTTTGTATTTCTCAGCTTCAAGTATTTTGTAACAGCAATACACAATGAACAAAATTACACATATTCTTTTAGATGCTTCTTTCCCAGGACAGTTGAAGGAATTGCATTGTTCTGAACTCTCAGCTCACTGGGAGCCTCCTGTGAAGTTGGTCTGACTCCTCAGTTCACACCCCTAGGCAAATGCTGGGGTAGAGGACAGGGAGAGGCAGTTGGGTAACATTTACTGCTGTGCAATTCGACTCAGTTCCCCTAGACTCCCCAGGGACTGGGAGCAGGGTGGACCAGTGATGGGAGGCATCAAAGAGGTTTCTTTTGCCAGTAAGGTAATCTCTGTCTTCCCTGGCCTCCTTGTATTGCTTAACAAATACATTCCTTCTCCAGGGAAAAGGGAGAAACACAGAGGGAAGATGCTCTGGTAAATTTGTTGTTCTATTTTTATGGGCTGAGATTTTAAGCAATTATACAACAAATTTCTTAAATCTTAGTCACTTATTAGATTAAAAGTTGAGCAATGGCTCTAGATTACACTTGGTAATTAAGTATAATAACATATAAAACAGCATTTTTTTTTTTTTATTTTTAAGGGAGAAAAGGGATGCATTCAGAGTTTGCTAACAAGTGCCACATATATATGAGTACAAATGGCTGACATGGTTGGCTTGGGAAAAGTAAATGTAGCATTGATGAGGTTTGTCTATTGGGGTGGGAAACTAAAGACATGGACCACAGGGCTGAGACAACATCGAGTCTGTCCTTCCTCTCACAAAAGACAAGAGGAAAATGAACTCATAAAGTTTAGTTTCTAGTACCAAGCCAAGTATGTACTTCAGAAGTAATGACTTTTTTTTTCTTTCTTTCTTAAAGTGGTTGCTTCTAAAAGGCACAATTCAAAATAGCTGCTGCAAGAATAGACATGCCGAAATCTTAATGGTGCAATGCTATTTTGTTGAGTAAAAAATGGGGCAGGATAATGACGAATCGTAGCTATGCAAATGAAAAGAAAGATCATCATGTCTTGTGCTTCGGGGTGTGAACTGATGGCAAGAATTGGACTATGTTTCTCAGTGGGGAGATGGATTTCAGATGGAACTTTTCAGTGCTATGTGTACCCCCCTCCTTTAAGATTTATTAACAGTACATGAAATACTAAGATAACTGATCTTCAGTCAGCCTTCCTGAGGGGTCTACCTCAGAAGCAGCTGTGTGTTCATGTGTCCTCCCAGCTTACTCTCCCTTCTCTTTCCCTCTCACACACTCTCTTTCTCATCTCTGATGCAATATCCTTTGCTTCTAAGAACTTACATTTTAGTGATAATAGAGAATTGGAAACAAGTGCAAATCTATATAGTAAATATTGTAGAGCTTCTTTCTAATAAATCTGGAAGGAAAAATCAGTGGAGGGAAACGAAGGTTCTAAATCTTAACCAAATTAAACAATGGAGTCACACACACACACACACACACACACACACACACACACACACACACACATACATATATAGATTTCAAGTCAAGGGGTGTTATTTCCAGTTGTTTCAGACTAAGAATAACATTACCACCCAAGAAGTAATAATCCAGCCCCATGAAATAAGCAGAAAATTCAAACAGTAGTCAATGACTCAGCTAGCAGGTACTTAGCAACCTTGCAATTACATTCTCACAGTCCTCTATAAGTGGGTGAACTGATTTCATACCAGTATTATTATTTCGGTGACTGACTTCCTGCTAAAGTGACTTGATGATGATTGGATTTGTTCAGAATTCCTTAGAAATTTCTTTAAAAATATTGTATATATTTGTTTCAATATAGGTTTTCTAAACTTTACATTAACAAAGGAAGGAATTTCCAAACTTTTTAGGTTAATATACTAGTTTCCAAATAAGATAATGAATAAGAGTTAGTTAGTAAATTATTTAATGAATGATTCAGACACAATAACCTGTCAGCTTAGACCCCAACAATCATACTGTACCCAAATAAGTTCCAGAGAGTTGAAGATTGCAAAGAAATCTGTGGGAGAATTATCAGAATCTACGCAGGAATGACTTTGTTCTTGGTTGAAAGCCAAAGAAGGCATTCATGAGAAAAAGAGAATATTTGAATATTTCAAGGCTAAAACTTGTACACGAAAAGAGGCAAGCAACTGGGGAGATTTACATTAAGTTTGTAACACATGCACAATTTTGTTGTGTCTCCTGCTGAAATGTGTAAGAAAAGGGCTGGGAACTTAAGAAGGTGGGTGTGAAATACAATAGCTACCACTTAGCGCACGGTTTTCTATGAGTACTTGGATTTACAGTATCTGATTATACTGATTGTGTTGTGACCAGCTTTTTTTACAGACTGGCACAGCCCATGCCTCTAACAATTCTATGGCATAGTTCCCCCACCCTCCCCATACCACCCCCTCCCCAAAGTTTTTATTGGTGAGAGAGTACAGCCCTATGTTGTGGAGTTTTAAACATTAAATTGAGCTTTCAAGGCTTGATGCCAGGATTAGGGAATTCAAAAAGATGTTTTCTAGTACTTCATCTGCTTTTGTAGCCAGAGCCTATCATTAGAACTATGGTTATGGACAGATGTTTAACAAAACTGAGTGATTTACCAAGAAACCTGGCAGTTGCTTTTATCCACTGTTCTAGAGAAGACATTTGCCATTTAAACCTGTTTTAGCAAAAGAGGATGTATCATTTGAGGTCCCACGCTTTTCACAATGTGTCATCGTTATCTTTAAAGGCCTTAGTAAAAGAAACACATTAATTACCATCCTGGAGCATCTTTGGGCTAGCGTGACTATAGTATTATGCTAGGGCTCTTTGTCAAGCATGCCAATCTCTTATCTTGTTTTTATAGCAGAGGAAATAAAGGCACTGGAGACCTATCTTTGAGGTCACACAACAAGTTAACAGCAGGTAAACATTAGAACCGGCAGCTCCAGAATTCCCACTGTGTGTAATTAGTTCACCACAGGCAGGAAATGGCAGCACTGGGAATAAATGACAGGTGTGGTGTTTGGGGACCTGGTGGCTGGTGGGAATTCTCTGTACACTTCTGAATGGTTAATTAACTTAGTGTCTCTTTGAAGGTCTCACTGTATAGAATGTGGAGGCTTCTTAGCCCTGTACTTTTTCCTTAGGTCAAATGAACACCATGTTTGCCCTAAGGTTTTTGGAGGGCTTGCTGGGTGATGATACTTACTGGGTGTGGTCCTGAGTAATTTTTAAAAGCATTTCAGTCACTTTCAGAAGCTTTATGGAGTTTCTCAATGTGGTTTCTGTTGTTTCATCCCTAAGGATCTTGGTGTGCCTGGGAAGGATGAGGTTGGGAGTGGAGGGCAGGGCCTGACCTGACTGTTGGTATTTCTTCATGCTTCTGGCTCTCTGGTATTGTCAGGGGCCCCTCTGTAAGTCAGCATGTGGTCAGTCTGTGGCGTGCCTTTGTCTTCTTATGTAGGTACTGCATTTGCCAGCACATGTCCCCAGGTATCTGAAAATGCCCTCCTAGAAAACTACGTAGTGCTTGACAGTACTGGGGAACAATTTCAGAGTGTTCCAGAGAGGGCAGAGGCACTTTGCCAAGTTGGAACCCAAGGCTAGTTCCATTGTGTGTCCTAACAAGCTCATTTGTCCTAGAAGCATGGTTATCTGGATTTCATTGACCCCCTTGTTAGGAGTGGAGAGGGATGATGTGGGCTCCTGCTCTAGGATGTTGAGGACTCTTGAGTGGGCTGGCCTTTCTGTGCCTGTGTACTTTCTAGAAGAATCTACTTACCTCTAATTGTATCAAACCTGTCTCTGGGGGATACAGTCTGTAGATTGGATGCTTCAATGCCACCTGGGAACTTAAAAGTACAGGCTCACAGCTTTCTTCACCTGTGTCTTTATGTGTTCTCCAGGTGGTTCTTAAGTATGCTTAAGCTTGGAAATTACTGTGGTTCACTTGCCACTTCTTTAACTGGCCAAAATAGCTAGTCATCAGGGGAAGCTTCATCTTGAGCCTGCTTTTTATCTGTATATCACAACCCTTAGTAACTTATTAGTCTCATCACATTTTAATAACAGTGACATATTTCAAATTTGTCTTTATGATAAATTAAGAAATCTTCACTATAAAATCCCTAAGAACACATAAAAATGGAAAATAAAAAAAGCAATTCACTCCTCAGATGTATTTTAAAAATATGTCTTTATTTCTGTGCATAATTTTTAAAAACGTTGTGTTCACCCCCTGCTCACATTGTAGGCTCTCTGTGTGGTTTCTGTTGGAAAATAAAGCAATAGGGAAAAGTGTAAGGAAGTTGGAGACAGAGATTTGCTAAGGTAGTGTCAGGGTTTTTGTTTGTTTGAGACAGATCTCTATAATAGTCCTGGCTGTCCTGGAACTCCTTTTGTAGCCCAGGCTGACCTCAAACTCACAGAGATTTGCCCACCTCTGTGCTATAACTACCTGGCCAGGTGTGAGGGTTTTGTGTAGTAGCATTTCACAGCTTGTGGTGGTTTAAAAGAAAATGGCCTCTAAAATGAGTGTCTCTATTGAGAGATGTTGCTTTGTTGGAGTGGGTATGGCCTTGTAGGAAGAAATGTGTCACTGTACTATGGGAGTGGACTTTGAGGTTTCCTATGCTCAGGTACTGCCCAGTGTCTCAGTCAAATTCCTGTTGCTTACAAGATGTAACACTCTTAGCTATTACTCCAGCACCATGTCTGATTGTATGCCACTGTATTCCCTGATGTGATGATAATGAACTGAACCTCTGAAACTGTAAGCCATCCACCCCAATGAAATGTTTTCTGTGGTCATTGTGTTTCTTCACAGCAATAGAAACCCTAAATAAGACACAGCCCTCTCTTTCCTTTGGTTTCAGAGAGTCTCTTTAGATAATCTTTGTCTTGAAAGACCATCATTTCTCTTATTTTGTTTTGAATAAAAAGAATTCTGGTGTAATCATAATCATTGATGTCTGAAATAGCTGTTTTATGATTAGATTTATGACTTCATTTTCATCTTGGTGCAAATGAAAATTTTAATTGACTACTCACTGGTGTGGCATGTTTTGTTTTTAGATAAATTATTTTTGGCCAGAAACTTCCTGGACTGTAGATTTGCTTTTGGATGAAACATGATCTGGTCCTTCTCCTCTCAAGCTTTGGGCTGATCTCTAGACAGCAGGAGTGAGCGCATGCTCAGACATTCTCAGGTCAATTGTTCAGAAAATTCTAGATGATCATAGAACCTCACTGTGAAGAAACAGAATTTTGCTAATTGGGCTTCTTTGTTGATACTAGGAAAATGCATGACAGAAAAAAAATTTCTCGTTTCTCTATTTTTTAAGGCAGTTTAAGAGGAAATTGGCATGTGGCTTTTAATCTCTTTATAATAACTGGCTTTTATATATGAGGCAGGGGAGAAAGGTCAGCTGTGGTTTTCCCTGCAGTGTCTTCACAGTGTTTTGTTGTAGAGTACGTTAACACCCTAGACAATGCAGAATGTGTTATGACAAGTGAAAAACCCTAAGCATTCTTCTGGACCACACTGCTCAGTTCCAGGTGCTTCAAGAGTAAAGCCGCTCAGAGCTCATTTCCAGATATTCACTCTAATCGTGTCTTTCAGAGACCATAAAAGAGATTCAAAGGGTATTTCCAAAAAAAAAAAAAAAAAAAAAAAAAAAAAAAACCCTAAGCAATAGCTGTGTCAATTTTCTCCACTCTGTTTTGTCTCGCATAGTTTTTATAATTTCTTCTCAAAACCTACCCTCACTGTTAATTCCCTATTTTTTTGAAGTTTCAGGAACTTCTTCTCCCCAAGTTGGTTATTATACAGATCAGCTTAACCTCTGCAACCTCTTTTAATTTCATGATAGCTTCCCAGGAGAGCAAGAAAGAGACCCAGCCCCTCCCCCCCCCCCAAATGTCCATTTTGTTGGTAAATAGTGGGAGTGGCTTTGGGCAAGCTCAGTGGGAAGGATTGTGGCTAATGAGTCATTAATAATATAATATTTTTGTTACACAAGCTCCAGGCTATGCCCTGCAGTCCACACCTGTCATCTTGGTGACAGACTATGCACACATGAGTGGAGTCACTGCTTTAGAGCTGTTTAGGAATATTTGTTAATGGAAAACTGTTTATACCAACTATGAAACTGGGTTAATTGGGATTAGGTAGAATTAATGGGTGATAAGAGATCTTAAGGTACCATCCCACCCAGGATGTGTTGCAAATCTTGGCTGATAGTGTCTCATGTTGAGAAGCTGGCTGGGCAGGGAGGGTGGATAGTCTGTATATTGCATGAGCCAGTTTGACTCTGAAGTTTACCAAGATCTTGGGGCTGCTACACTTTTAAAATGCCCATATGGCAAATTTCAATATTCCTGTCTCCCATGATTGCAGATTATCATTTTTTTTTTTTTACCATGATGCAACGCTGTCTTTGTGTAGCATCACCGGGTGTGCAGTTCCCTAGGGTGCTTATAGCTGCTTTGCTTGTCACACCTGCTCCCAGCTCTGGAGGTTTCTAGTCAAAGCATGAACAGTTTGCATTTGTATTCAAAGAAGTTTAGGATTTACCCCCAGGCAAATATGTTAACTTGATGTATAAGTTTTTTTTTTTTTTTAGCCCCAAATGCCCCCCTCCCCAGTTGCTCTTTTGAAGTATGAATGTATACATTCCTGGGAAAGTAACCATTAAGGTTCTGAATAAATGAAAATTTGTAAATGGGTGACTTTCCACAGCTGGTAGAATGGAGTACGCCTGGCAGCAAGGCTCTGTGTGACTTCACTCTGTTCTAGCTTTGTCTTCCAACCCTGATGTTGAACACTGGGCTCCACCTTGTTCACGTTCCAACCTGCTGGCCATGGTGTGCTGCAGGGCCTTACTGCAAACATTTCTTCTGCCTGGAATGCTCTTGCTCACTTCTTTGTAAGACCATTCCTTCAGGCCCAAACAGTGGCTTCCTACCGAGGATGGCCATGGCTAGCCATCTGTGGTATCAGTCCTTCCTGGTGGGCCTCCCGCATTTTACACCCCAGTTCTCTCATTTCTTCGCTTTCCTTGGACTTACCAATGTCAAGTGATATAAGTTATCTTAGTTGTCTTGTTGACCACTTCCCCTCTCACACTTGAATGCAGGGTAGAGTTGAGATTTTTATTCCCAACCAGATTCTAGCATGCAGAGCGTGAAAAGCACTCAGTGAATATAGAAGGAGGGGGAGAAAAAGTACTAAGTGACATTTGTTGGCTCCCATCTGTCATCGTAGACCTCCATAGCTTAGACACAGAATTTATCTGACAGTCAGCCCATTCATTATGCAGAAAGGACTAGCTGTTGAGGTGAGTTTTTGAGGTTCTGGTCTTCAAGCAATGTTAGCAGTGCCACTGTTAGCAGCGACAGGAAATAAGTTCTCAGTTGGATTTGGGGTTTAAAAGTTTGTTCAGTGAAGTCAGAAGCAGCTCTTGCTGTATATACATTTCTAGTCTTTCATATATTTCCAGGAAGTCAACAGGTGGTAACAGATGCAGCCTGTGGATTTCTGGGAGGCAATGACAGAGCATATTTGCTGTGGGATAGGCAAATGGAATCTCTGGCACTGAAGTTCCATTATCTTTGGTCCACGCATAAAGAGTGTATGACTTACTTATCACCGAATCCCACACCCAGCATTAGCCCCACTGCTAGGTGAGGGGCTAGAAGGAGAGGGGTTCCTGTGCAGCTCTGTAAACAGTGATAAGATGGTGGGATATGAAGCTCAGCTTGGCAGGGGCTGCCTGGGATCTTGCTGAGTCCACAGCAATACTTAATTAACTGTGCAAACATTCTATTCAAGATAAGACTATAACAGTTGCCTTGGGGAAAATTCTTTGAATCAATATTTGTTTGATCTTTTATATAGTATTTTGGCTTTGGTATTTGTGCTGTAGTACAGTTCCTATTATAAATGCTATTTTCAAGGATTTGCTGTGTTTGCATACCAGGTCAGTCCTGGAACAAGGAAGGCTGGGAATCACTGTTTAAATAGAGTTTCTAGGGGCTTTCAGCTGGATCTTTAAAAGGTGAACTTTTTGTTTTGTTTTAAGCAATTACTAAAATTGTGTAGTAAGGGCTCTGCTTCAATCTCTATAACCACCATTACTATCATCACCCAAAAGAAAGATAAATAAAATAAAATAAATGTGTGCAATAAAAAAATTTGTAATAAAAACTCTGGGGATTTCCAAAATACAGGATAAGATCTCTGCCCTGAGTTTGCGTGCATGGTAGCTGCATAAATACAGCTTGAGTCAGTATATGCAGATATGTATGTATGTATGTGTATATGTAGATATATCCCAAACAATTACAACAGTGATTTGTTGGACATGGCATGTAAGATGTAAGAAGGTCCAAATCACTGGCCTAGTGCTTTTCTGTAGACTATACAATGCCTATACAATACCACAGAAGTCTGGAGAAAGGGGAGACCAAAGAAGAAGGGAACCAGAAGGAAAATGTCAGGTCTGGTACCGTTTGTGAAGCGACAGTGTTATAATGGCAGGAGGGGATGTGACCAAAGGTATGCTCTGCTTGTGACATCATTTCCTCTTCGGCACTTATTTGGGCCTTTCTGGGCTTTCAGCACTTGCTTTCTAGTGATGGAGACAACACAGTAAAAAACAGAGAATGACCATGTCACACATGCTGTGACAACAGCAGGGAAAGGAGATAGTTCTGGGTGGTGAGGGGGGATTTGTAATGATAATTTTATAGGAATGGCTGGGGCAGTTGAGTGAAGATGGCAGGAGGAAGTGCTGAGGGCAAGAGCTTTCTAGGAAGAGGGAGCAGTAAGTGCCAGGGTCCTGAAATGGCGCTGTACCTATTCAAGGAACACTGAATTGGCCAGAGGGCTGGAAATGAGTGGTGAAATAGTGGGGCATCCTCAGGGGTAGCGGATGCTCACTGCTGTTGTTTTCAGCGACGATGATAATGGCAGTGTAAGAGGAGCTTTGCTGTCATTATTATTATTATTATGTTCAATCCTGTGCTTTGTAGTCCCTCCTGTGCTCAGCTGGCAGGCCCAGCTTAGTGTCTCAGTTTTTGACCCATTGTTGATGTGGGCACAGGTATGATGGTAGCTGCACAGCCATCAGCTGGCAAGTGACAGACCTGGAGGAAGCAGGCATATCACCCTCATCGCCACCCTCAGGGTTTTCTTGGCCTGTACTGCTGGGTGTCTTTTTCAATTTTCTGTATGGGGCTGTGTGTGTTCCTGCTGGAGCGGGATCTGAAGGCTCATTGCCTGGACGCTGGGTTCTGCCTTGTTCCTGCTGCCCTATTCTCCAGGTCCACCTGCTTATTCCAGGGCTTGTTGGTTTTTGGGACCATTCCCCCAGCTGCTTAGGCCTGTGATGGACACATGTTAGGAATACCCACAGTGTGCTTTAAAGCATCCACTGCCCTGTTCTGATACTGGTCACCATGCACCTACAACTGCTATACCTCCATAGATAATGGATTTTGAGGCTACAGCAGTATGATGGGCTATACTTCTATAGACACTGGACTCCTGTCAAGATGCCTTGGGCAGCAGGAGGCAGCTTGCAGGTTCCTTGGAGCCTGTGATTCCTGTTTCTGATCCACTCCCATAAGTACAGACTGCTGGTATTCATAGGAGTGAGCACAAGCCAACTGAGATGGTGAAGAGAGGGACAGCTGACCATAGTGCACCTGCAGAAGGACAACACAAGTCCAGAAAGGAAGCTTCAGAAGACAAGGATCTCCTGGCTCCACAACAGCCAGATAAATGATCAGAAACCAGATAAGGTTTACAAGTTTAAGGAAGGACATTAATTAAAAAGTTGCAAATGCAAAGAACACTTTCAGAGAGACATTGAGCCAAGTCATAACAAAGCTATGTGAAGAAGAATGGGGGCAGTGGGGACCTGTGAATGCACAGTGAGGACTTCTGCGGCAGCACAGGTTGAGGTCAGAGACAAGCTAGCATTTACAAGTATGGTCAACCATTAGGTCACCCCTCTGATCTCTCTCTCTCTCTCTCTCTCTCTCTCTCTCTCTCTCTCTCTCTGTGTGTGTGTGTGTGTGTGTGTTCCTCCTATGTAGATCTAAAACACCAACTTTCATGTCATTGACTGAGCAATTATAGCACAAGCAGGCTGGGTTCTCAGAATCAGCAACAGTCAGTGTGTATGCCTTACTGTTTTTCTTCCTGCTTAGCCATAGGGACTTGACTTAGAGGGTGTACATGGTTATTTTTCCACTTGGCTATGAGTTGGAGAAATCTCTCTGAGCCCTTACTCTAGAGAAGAGTCATAGGGCTGAAGAAATGTTATAGTAAAAGCATAATATACCTAACCTAGGAGGTAGCTACATGACGGTGTGTTCCCTTAGCTTGCTTATGTAAGGTAAATGTCTCCCTGTGCTCACCACTTATCTTCCTGAGAAGTAGATGAATTTGAATTAACATTTACTGAACTTTCAGAATCTCCTGTGGAATTGTTTTTTTTTTTTTTAAATGCTAAAATACAATTTAATTCCTGAATAGGTAATTCCCTCGTGTGGTTCAATATTGAGAAACTGAGAAAGGAGAACGGAGTGAAAACTTCTCCTACCCACCCTACACCTCTTGGTGAGTTTCCTTCTTCAAGGCAAACATGTTTGCATGTCAAACATGCTATGCTGTCTTCAGTCAGTAATAGTTACTGTAAAGAGAAAAGGGGGGGGTCTTCTTTTCTTGTCAAGGTTATCTGTAGATTCCACATATCTTGTTCCACCTAACTGGGAAGTATTGGAAAGAGATTGCACCCTACAGAACACATACAGACCTTCTTTTCTTGCCATGATCCCATAAACGACATAGCATAATGACTGTTTACATAACACTGATATTGCATTAGGTATTATAAACAATCTAGAGTTGATTTATAGAACATGGAAAGCTGGATCTGGGGAGCCAGGCCTGTGATCTCAGGTACCTGGAAGCTGAGGCAGAAGGTTGCAAGTTCAAGGCCTAGCTAGGCTGTGAGTGAGCCCAAGGTGACAATTTAGTGGAATCCTGTATTCAAATTAAAATGAGAAAGGTCTGAACCTGTGGTACCAGCCCCACATTGGAACACTCACACAATGTGTTCAAAGCCCTAGGTTCAATGGGAAAGAAAGGGAATATGGATAAATGTTGGCTACATGCAGAATTGATACCACTTGATAGAAGGGATTCTGATATCTAGGGACTTGTGTATGTCTGAGGGAATCTAAGAGCCAAGCCCCTGAGATACTGAGGTGTAATAACTTATTTTCATAAGTTAGAGTGAGTCTGACAGTCATTTGTTGAAACTATGATCATAAATTAAAGTTATAAGGTTCCTAAGTACCATAGAATACATGCTTGCAACTCAGTCTGACCCTTGGAAAGCAGGGAAGTGCCCACATCTCCTAGGCAGGAGATGAGGCAGGGTCTCAGTTCTCACCCAACCTCAGGAGTAGGAGTTGGCCAGCCACATGTCTACCTGGAGTGAAGCAAGCGACAGATGATCTTGGGAGGAGATCTTGGCTGCCCACATTCCTTGTGTCAGGCCTTAGCTGCAAAATGGTGATCTTTTCATGATTGGAACCACAATCCAGGCACTATTGGATACCTGTGATTGGAATTTAGCCATTTCTTTTTCAAAGAGGGTCATCTTCAGCTGCCTGGACTGGCCTCTAACTTGAGGTCTTCCTGCCTCAGATTCCCATGTATTTATTGTGATGGTAAGTGTGCACCACTGTGTTCAGATCTGAGTTTTCAGTTTGGACTCTTTCTCTTCTCTACATTCATTTCCTAAATTTGTCTTAAATCTTGGGCTGTTTCTGTTGCTCTCTTAGGTGCAGTGCTGGTTCTGGCTGAGAACAGTAAACAAATGTTAGTAGAAATATGTGGAAGCTGTCAGTTGGGTTTGCTTTTACCATTTCTAAATTAATAACTATATACACATATATATACACACACATATATATTACATATTCACATATACAATACTATATATACATGTGATTTAACATTGCATTTTGTAGTGTGTATATTTTATTGAACTTTACACTAGTGAGCAATTAGACTTGTATGTTTGACCTAAATCTGTTCATGTGATGGAATTAAATAAAGAGATGCATGGGGGAAAAGTTCCAGGACAGCCAGGGCTACACCGAGAAACCCTGTCTGGAAAAACCAAGGACAAACAAACAAAAAGTGAATACATAATAAAGAATTGAAAATTAGAAAGCATCTAAGCAGAAAGATGGATATGTAAATTTAGGTGTATCCATACAATGGGCTGTTTGAGGCAGAATAAAAATTATGTGGGAAAAGACAGGAAGGAAACTTTAGCAATGGTTGTAAATGTGTAAGAAGATGGAAAAAAAAGATTTTATTTGTATCTATTTGTGATTATGCAAACATGGATGTCTATAGAAGCCAGAAGAGGGGACTAGATGCCCTAGAGCTGGAGTTACAGATGATTATGAACTGCCTGAAAGGGATGCTGTGAATTGACCTTGGGTCCTTGAAGTATACTGAATCACTGAGCTATCTCTTCAGCCCATGTAGGATGATTTAAAAAACGTACAAACAACACCTTCTGGATTTAATTACAATTGAGGGTATCTTACCTTAAAAAGTAGAATAAGTAAATAAGTACATAAACAAACCTGAAGCTGAAAATGGGTTAAAAACATCATTTTCTTTATTCAGTAGAGGGTGCTCTGAGTCTAAGTTGTCTAAGGCAGTTTGATGAGTTCTTTATCTGTATAGTGATGGGCAGTGGTATGCTGTTACTAGAGTTGATTCTGTGGTAAGGACAAAGAAGAAATTGGGTGAAGTGAACCATTGCTAATCCAGGGTGTGGATGGCTTGCAGCCTCCACCTTAACCCAATGTATCCCCTCTACTAGTCATTTGCAGTGATGGTCAACTGCCTACTTGCCATAGACACTTAGTGACTAGTCCAGGAAAGAAAATGCCACAGGTGGTGACTCATTTATTTATCAGGAAGTCCCTTGCAAACGATCAAAATACAGGTGTGTCCATAGAATTAGCTACCCTTTTCATGCCTGTACACAGAGCTCTGCAGGTAAGCAAGATTTTAAGCCTATAGTGTCTGAGAAAGCTAAGAGAGCTACCTGCGCATAGTAGGTCTACTCTGAAAACATGTTCTCTTTGAACTTTGATTTTTTTTTAATATTTTGATCTAACACCTTCTCCAATATTCCAATATTCTCTCTCTCTCTCTCTCTCTCTCTCTCTCTCTCTCTCTCTCTCTCTCTCTCTCTAGGGTCTTCAAACTTGATATCCTGTTGTTCCCAGCTTCCTAAATTCTGAGATTCTGGACATGTATCCCAACTACATCTTTCTTTTCTTAAAGATGGTATGGCTTATAGAAGGGACAGTAGTAGGCGGGACAGTGTTTATTTTTAGCCTGTTTTAAAAACTATTTGATGAGAATGGCTTTGAAGGCTTGCATCCTTACTTTTTTAAATGTTTATTACTAAAAGCAAGTGATTATGTGAACACATGCTATCATTATTATTGTCTCACTTTACTTAGAGATAGAGTCTCACGATGTTGCTCCAGGGTGGCCTTGAACTCCTAAAGTCAAGTGATGCTCTTGCCTCAGCTTCCTGAAGAGTAGGATTTCTGGTACACAACTCCATGTCTGGCTTAATTGTCCCATTTTTGAGCCACAGTGAAAAATCCCTACCATATACATGGTGTGTGAGTTCTTTATTGGCAAGCATCTTTTTAATAGCAGGTTTCAAAGTTAAATGCTGAAGTTCTCACAGTGGTCAGTGACACTGACACCTCTTCTTCCAATTTGTCATTAGGCTGAAGGTGACTGACTGTGTGTCACCAAGAAAGAAGGTAAATTGGAATGACAGTAGGACCTGATGGTGTGCTTTAGGCTGGAAGCTACCACTGTTCCTGAAGGACAGACCTGGGAAGGGCTGTTTCTGTGCTGTTGGATTCTCAGCAGGATTCACATGAGGGATGACACTCAACATTACTAGTTTGTCTGACAGACTAACAATGTCACATCACAGTGCCTTCCTGAAGGCCAGCTGAGGGTCCCAGGACTGAGCTCGTCCACTCTGTACTGGTAGTGGGAATACCTTACATGTTTCAACTAGGTGCTATGACTCTAGAGAGAGGTCCCTGTTGCCCTACCACAATGGATTCATTGTTTGGATTGACTTTTGTTTCCTTCAATATTCATTAAATGCTTTGTTTACATCAGCAAGGGTTTGGAGGGCATAATCCCTTCCTACAAACCAGTGGCTTGGAAAGTGGCTGTCACCTGGGATAATGAGTACTCTCTAGCTGTTACCTTGTCTTCTGAGGACTAAACCTTGGCTTTCTCTAGAGCAACCTTGGTGCTTCTGTGTCTTCCACACAGCACAAAGGGAGGTTGTCTTTTCTACAGTTCATTAAGGTGAACCCAAGCCCAGTTAAAGATACTGATTTCAAAGATAGTCACACTGGTGTGGGAGTGTGGCTTATTTTAAAACAGAAAAATACATGGTAATTTCTAATATTACTGTGACCAAATTTAATCTCGTTTGTCTCTGTCTAACATTAGACCCAGGTTCTTATGATGTAGTTCATTCAGGCTTGCCCTGAATTCACAGTCCCCTGCCTCAGCCTCCTCGGTGCTGGGATGGCAGGTTTAAGCCACCACACCAGCTGTGGAGTCACCTTTGATGGGCAGGCTGTGAGCTAGGTTGTAAAGCCTGTGGGAGTAACAAGTCCTTGTTCTCCACTGGCCAACTTCTTACCATCCAGCATGTATGGACATTCAATTAAGGTCTCAAATGAGTTCATTTCCATTCTGCAGAATTTAACTCTAGCCACATAGTTCCAGCTATTATAGACATTTAATGCAATTTGGACTTGAGCCATAGTGGGCATATACCAGAGTTCAAGTCATAAAACCTACCCCAATGCTGATTGCTCTCAGAGGTTCATTTTTTTTTTGTTGTTGTTGCTGTTGTTTTCTGTGGCTGCGTTTGAAGCACACTACAGAGTGCATGGTTTTTGCTGGACCGACATTTTTGGAAGACAACCTAGATTCATTCTGCGGTAAAGTTCAAAAATGCTCGTGAACTACCAGACTCCCTTGAAGTCTCATTACTTATTAAAATGCCATTTCTATTCACCCTCCCCAACCCCATGCACCTCTTCTTCAGTAACCACATTCTTTTTTAGCAGATTCAGGTATTTGGAAACTAATTCATTCCCACAGTGGGAATTACCAGCTCACAGGGGAAGTTATAAGGCGTTGTTTTTTATGTGGGGCTAGGAGGCACCTTCATGAAGGTGCCTTTGCCCACCATTAGTTATAACAGAGGCCTCCTAAGCCATTCCACATGGCAGGGTGGGGTGGGGTGGGGGACTCAGACTGCTTTTCTTCTTAAATTTTTCTATATTGCAGTCTCTCTTGCTTCCTGTTCTATACGCAGCTGTGGATTCCAAGTGATTCCTTTATCCTTCTGTGCTTGTTTCTTTGTCTCATAAGCAAGAATGGCACCACTTGGATGGTCACTGCCAGTGGGGCTGTGAAGGTGTTAGCTTGCTAACACTACCATAAAGGATCCCCGGGGAGATACAGCCGAAATGTTCGGAGTCACTTGTGAGATGAGACTGAAAGCCAGGAGGTTGGCAGGGTTGTGCTTTTCTGTCCCCTCTGTGCCCCTTTCTCTGGCTTCTGGTACTTCCTTGGTTTGTGACAGCATAACTCCCAGTCTTCATGTGATGTTGTCCCTGTGCACATGCCTGTACCCAAACATACCCTTTTCAAGGGGACACAAGGGTGGATGAGAACTACCCTTCTCCAGAATGAGCTCATTTTCCCTAATTATATCTGTGATGACTCTGATTTTCAAATAAGATTGGATCTGAAACTTAAGGCTTGAAATGAGCATTTGGATTTGGATGGAGCATGTGTGTAACCATGGCAGTGCAATTCAGTGCAAGTAATGCATCCGGAGGCCTGGGGAGACAGGTTCTCTTCTTCCTTGTAACATTCAACATGGGCTGGAGAGAAGGCTCAGCAGTTAAGAGTTCTTATTTCTCTTTCAGAGAACACAGGTCTGGTTCCCAGTACCACATGATGGCTCGAAACCCTCTGTAACTCCAATCCTGGGAGAGCCTCTTCTGGCCCCCACAGGCACCACGCATGGCACACACACACAGTCAAAATACCATACATGTTTATAAAAAGTCTAAGAACAAACAAACAAGCCTCTATTACAAACAAAGCAAACATCTAATGAATTAGGAAATGCTAAGTGCTAAATACAGCCTATGATGGAAGAGCGAACAAAAGGCACCCAATGTAAACACTGAAGTATTGGTTTATGTCATGTTTTCTTTCCCAGTTTGAGCTTCTGGGTACTTAGTAGGTGAGGAGATTTGGCCTGGGCTATAAACAGACCAAGCCACAGGTGGTTTTGCAGAGGCCTCACTTGTTTATTGGCTGCTTTGAGATCCCAGATAGAAGACATAATAGAAGATCAAAGGCCTTTGTAATTACTTCCCCCCAGCAATTCTTGCTAATGCCTGCAGAGTTATTTGTCAGCTGTTGCTAGGACTGTGTCTAATTTCACTTTACATATAGACTTAGATGTTGCCTCCAGATTGCCTTGAGCTCTTCTCTGTCTTTAAGTTGATGATTTTATGTAGCACTACCATTTCTGGGGGTGCTTCAGAAGCTTTAGTGAGAGAGCTCTTGGTGCAAGATTTTACCTTGTATTCACAACTTTATGTAAACCTTTTATTGAAGTGTAGCATGCTTACAGAAAAAAAAATCAGTAAGAACACAATTCACTAAACAGACCGATTTGAAAAGTATCCCATGCTAGAGACAGACCCTTATCAAGGTACCCTCTGTCATGTCACCTCCTGGCCTATCTCTCACCACTATTGGAATTTTACACACACACACACACACACACACACACACACACAGAGAGAGAGAGAGAGAGAGAGAGAGAGAGAGAGAGAGAGAGAGAGAGAGAGACATAGACATGCTCTCTCTAGCCCTGGATGCTCTAGCCCTGGCTGTCCTGGTGTATATTTTAAAAGATATATTTGTGTGAGTGTATATGTGTATGTAGGCCACAGGATATCTATTACCCTCCAGAATGACATCTACCTCCTCTGAGAAAGGAGCTGAAGCTCACCTATTAGGCTGGATTGCCTAGCCAGGAGTCCCAAGGATCCTATCCCTGCTTTTCCGGCCCTAGGATTACAGTATATAAGCGCTCCTGGCATTTGTATCTGAGTGCTGCATACACATACATGTAGGCAAAATACTCATTAAAAATTCTAAAAATCCAAATAAACCACTATTACTAAGCAAAACAAAACCACAGTGCTGGGGGTCAAATTCAGACCCTTGGGATTGCATAGTAAGCACTTTATGGACTGGACCATTGCCACAGGCCCTGCATCAATAAAACAAATAACCAAAACAATAACAACAACACAACCATGCAGTCATTTGTTTATTCCCCCGTGCTAACAAATGGAAAACAAAGCCTTGATCATGGTAGCTGAGGTACATCGTTGAGGTATATTCCTAGCCCTAGGTATGTACTTTTAGTGCCCAGCTTCTTTCAGTTGACATGATATTATATGAAGTTTCATCCATGTTGTTGCCTATAGTGATAGTGCATTTGTGCATTTGTTCTAATTTTTCTGTGACATTCCAGGAAGCCTCCCTAATTTGTTAATAACTGTTACTGTGGGTTGTTGTTTTGTATTGTCATGATGTACTAGAACTGCATTCTGAACATCTTTCCTTCAAACAAACAAACACATGTTGAAGTAATCCATTTTCTGATTTCTAAGATTTACTGTTTGAAGGTCTCCTAAGGACTTTTATTCTGTGCCCATGGGATGATGGGAACTTTTTTTTTTTTCCTCTTTAAAAATTGTTTGCAGTGATGTTGAAGGAAACATCTGGTTGGGTCTTTGTAATTTTCTAACAGTAATGTGTGAAAAGAAAGATACAAACAGTGGCAACAAGGCCACAGTCCTGGGAGCCAAGGCAGGATGAGGTCATATGTCTTGCTTTGCTGATTTTGCTTTGATTGCCAGGTAGCCTGAGCCTGTGTCAGGAAGCAAGCTGTGATTTTGACTGAGTTTCATTCTTTCAGTGATAAATGACTGTGGGTGCTGAGACTTGCAGGGACTTGGGCTGCAGAGGGAGTGGCATTAATGGTTTTAGGAAAGAAATTGCTAATGTACTCCTTCCCCTAATTCTTGCCTCTTTAGGTAAAGATGATTTAGCCTTCTGAATATGAATTCTCTTACTATTTTTTGCCTTTTATATGAGTGTTTCATTCACTTCTTGATGGTAGCATGTGATGATGATGCTTAATGATAATGACTAATCCTACATGAGAGTCCATGAATTAGGATACATGTAAGACACTTGGTGCCTGAGGAATGAATGGTAAGACCTCAAGAACTGTGGCAGTTGTTATTAAGTTCTTCTTCTCCTTCTCCTTCTTCTTCTTATTTTATCCTAGTGGAGGACCCAGGATTGGCAGATTTCTCTCTCTCTCTCTCTCTCTCTCTCTCTCTCTCTCTCTCTCTCTGTGTGTGTGTGTGTGTGTGTGTGGTTAATAACCACACTGTTGTAAGGCAGCTGGAAAAGCTTGTGAGCTGAACCTTACTTAGAAAAACCATAATTCAAGCCTCCCTTTGTACCCCATTGCCCTCAGGAAATAAGGAATGCAGGGTGTGGAACGGCCTTTTCCCTAACTGCCTGGCTGCACTGGCTGTGCCTCCCTAGAGAGACCCAGTGCTGAAAAAGAAGCAGGTGTCCCTTCTGTCAGATGACAAAGCCAAAGCTCATACCAGGTCCCTGGACTGGAGTCTAGGGGTGCTGAGCAAAGTACCCTAGATGGGAATAAAATGCATAGTTTTTATGCAGACAGTTACTGTAAAGGATAGTGGTCCATGTGTTTCCAGCTCGGATGCTATCTTTGCTAGGGTTTCTATTGCTGTGAAGAGACACCATGACCACGGCAACTCTTACAAAGGAAAACATCTAATTTGTGCTGTCTTACAGTTTCAGAGGTTCAGTCATTATCATCATGGTAGGGAGCATGGCGGCATGCAAGCCCACGTAGTGCTGGCTACTTCTTGATCAGAAGGCAACAGGAAGCGGAGCATAGGAGACCTCAAAGCCCACTGCCACAGTGACATTTTCTCCAACAAGGTCACACCTACTCCAGCAAAGCCACACCTCCTGATAGTGCCACTCCCTTTGGGGGCCACTTTCTTTCAAAGCACCACAGATGTTTTACAGGCAAACAGTTGCATGTTGCTGTGTCTGCCCTTCCCTCTCTCTCATTTCATTTATAGCATTTCACCCCTAAAGACTTCAGAAGACAATTATCATTATATAGTATCACATCTAAGAGAATAGACAGCTATCTTTAATCATCTAATATCTAGAATATTTTCAATTTCCCTGGCTTAAAACAAAACAAAACAAAAAACCTTTTTTAGGTTTAACTTTTCCTTCTATTGCCTTTTGAAGGGCTGAGTTTGCAGACAGATACAGTTTAAATTTGGTTTTACAATGGAATATTTTATTTTCTCCATCTATTGCAATTGAAAGTTTTGTGGTGTACTGTATTCTATTAGAGTCTGCAGGACATCTGTCCAGGCCCTGGCTTTGAGAGTCTCTACTGAAAAGTTGGATGTTATTCTAATAGGCCTTTATATGCTACTTGATCTTTTTTTCCTTGCAGCTTTTATTGTTTGTTTGTTTGTTTGCTTTTTCGAGACAGGGTTTTTCTGTATTGCTTTGGAGCCTGTTCTGGAATTCACTCTGTAGACCATGCTGGCCTCAAACTCACAGAGATCCTCCTGCCTCTGCCTCCCGAGTGCTGGGATTTAAGGCATATGCCATCAATGCCCAGCATCCATGCAGTTTTTATATTCTTTCTTTCCTCTGTACATCTAGTGTCTTGTTTATTATGTATCTAGGCTAGGGGGCTTTCTTTTCTGATCCAGTCTATTTGGTGTTCTACAGGCTTTTCATACGTTGAATGGGACTCCTTCATTAGGTTATGGGAATTTTCTTCTATGATTTTGTTGAAAGTATTTTCTGTGCCTTTGGCCTGGATTTTTTTTCTTTCCTCTACACTTATTATTCTTAGATGTGGTCTTTCCATAGTGTCCCAGATTTTCTGGATGTTTCATGCAGAATTTTTTCTAGATTTAACATTTTCTTGACTGAGTTATCCATTTCATCTATCATGTCTTCGATGCCTGAGATTCTCTGTCATCTCTTGTATTCTGTGGGTGATGCTTGCTTCTGAGGTTCCTGCTTGAGTTCCTAACATTTTCACTTTAACATTTCCCTCAGTTTGGGATTTCTTTGTTGATTCTATTTCCACTTTCAGGTCTTGAGTGGTTTTATTTATTCCCTTTCACTGTGTTTTCACAGATTTCTTTAGGGGATTCCTTCATCTTCTCTTTAAGCACCTCTATCATATCCATGTAGGGTATTTCAGCGATATTGCAATACTCAAGGTCTCCTGCGGTTGGGTTCCTGGGCTCTGATGGACACATATTGTCCTGGCTATTATTGATTGTGCTTTTTACACTGGCATTTAGGATTCTGATTTGGGCTTGGGAAGATTGTAATTCTAGGTGCTGATATTTGGTCTTGTCTTTGTTGGATGGGTGCTTGTTTATTGGTTTATGTTGCCTTGTCTGGTTCTTAGGAGGGGGTGATGGCTGTACCAGGATCCTGATAGGTGTGGCCACTGGAGTTTCCAAGTAAGGAAAGAAGATGAGCAGGGGGAGGGGTAAGTGACCCCCAGGAGAGAGGAAAGCAGGGTATGCCACCAGGATTTGCTTAGGTAGGCCTCTGAGAATGGGGACAGAAAGTAAGGAGGAGCTGCAGCAGGTGATCTGCAACCAAGTTGGATGAAACTGGGGGATTGGATTTGGAGGGATGGAGGGAGTGATAATCTACAGTTAGCCTTCTTGCTTTGTTGGCCAGAGTGGCCTACGGGTACACAGGGAAACTAGGGGAAGACATTCTCTTAGTTATATACAAAAATATTTTGCAGAATAAATAAAATGTTACAGGCTTCATGTTGGGACTAAGGGCACTTTAGGGAATCTTCACAATGTTGATTAATTGTATTAGAGTAGAGATACCAGGACAGAAGAAGTTTTCAACATTCTCTCATTGAAGGGGGAGACAGTTTATTATATCATCTAAGAACATAGCTTCTGCAACAAGGACAGGGCAGAGCTACCAAATATTTTCTGAGCATTTTTCTGAGGAGTTTTCAAATTCTTGAAGACTCATTTTTCTCTCCTCAAAAACAGTGATAATATTTAATGCCTGATTGAGTGGTAACTGGAGGATAAATGTATGCATGTAATATGTATACTATCACACTGTTGTCTTATAAGTGCGTTTGTGGGCTGGAGAGATGGCTCAGCTGTTAAAGGCTAGGCTCACAACCAAAAATATAAGAAGTGCATTTGTTTACATACTCCAAATTCTGTGATTGTTGTTTCTGAACGAAGAGCCATTTGGCATGTAGTACAACAAACAAAGGAAAGAGAACACTCCAGGCAATTAGTTAACCTTCTGTTGTGTAGAAATCTATTATGAGCCCAGCTTGGGGCTGGCTAATAGGTTCTCTTTCAAATTGGAAGGGGCTGGTTGGCATGCTGCATTGAGGGCGGTGAGGCTGCATCTGGTGTGGTGGGAAGAGCTGGAATAAACTCTATGGGTTCTGCAGGGATGATGGGAATATGCATGCCAAGCATTGCCCATCCTCCCTCCAACTCATAGCTAGGCTCTTTGATATAGTAGTGCTTTCTTTCATATTTTTTTTCTTCTTATGTTTGATGTGAATCCATGATCTCACAAAATAAAAAAAAATTCAGTCTGCTGTTAATAGTTTTCCTGAGTGATGATTACAATCTATGTATTTGTGGTAGACAACATATAGAAGGTGTTTACTTTGAACAAATAAAGGAAATTAGTTATTGATAGCTTGATAGCTTCTTTCATCTATTTGCAACTTCCTGTGTTTTTTTTTTTTAAATTAAAAATTAAAAAACCTGTCAGTTTTTAAAAAGTACTTATTTAAAAGTATTTAAAAGTATTAACTGGTCCAGTAAGAAACATTTAAAATCTATTAAGAAGCCCAAATCACTTATATTGTAATTTGGATCTTAAAGGCCTATATGTGCAAAGATAGTCACCTGTTAGCTTTGGGAAGTGTGGAACCTTAGGTGGTGGGAGAAGGTCAGGTTGCTGGAGGCACTTCCTTAAGGGGCCTTTGTGAACCTAGACTGGTCTCTCCATCTTCCATGGATCTAAAGTGACATGGGCTAAAACCTTTGAGTTAAGCCAAAACATTCCTGCATTTGTTTCAAGTTGATTATCTTGGGTGTCTCATCCTAGCAATGGAAAGGTCACTAAAGCAATTGAGCTGCACAGGGGCTGAATGCGTGAGGGTTTGGGACACAGTCAGTGTACCCAAAACATCTATTTTTCAGAGCTGGGATGGGGCCATTGGCCACTTGTGCTTGTATCATTATTCTCTTTTTCCTCAAAACTCACTTATGACTGTGTGATGAGAATGGACACAACTTATTTGGAGAATCTAAAATTTCCGGTTTGGTATTGCATTGTCTGTATGGGGCTGGTCAGGAAATTGGGTAGGTCCTCCTGTGTATAGTTTCATTGTTCTGGTGTGGTAAGAATGTTGCGTCATCACATGATATTGAATTAATGGTAAAAAATGGCTGATGTCCTTTAAAAGACCTTAAAGTTCAGAATATATGAACCACTCTTTGAAAGGCATAGACAGAGTCCACACTGTTAACATCACATAGACTTACAGGCAATTATATTGTATTGTATTGGGCATGTGGACTGTTTTTCCCAGAGTTGTTTAGATATAATTTCCAAATGGCCAGAGAGGGCCATAATGATTTAAATGGCAGAATGAATTGGTATGCACTGAAAGAACCCATCTCTTTATCTTTCATTTCCATTTTAGATTTTCTTCTTTTGGCTTGAGAGGACATAGTCACAGAATGTTAAGAGCAGAAAACATCTTTGTTAATTTTGTTAATATTTCTATTCTGTTCGCTAGAGCAATAGAACCAATAGGATGAATATTTGTATCTGTATCTATTTCTACTTCTATATCTATATCCACATGAATTTATTGAATCAGCTTATGTTATAATAGTAACAACTTTGGTCTAACTCCCAAGACACTGAGAGCCTAGCATTGGCTGTCTCACACTGGACGCTTATAACGCTGTAGGTGCTTGGTCCACGAGGTTGGTGCCTTAGCCGTCCCAGTCTGGCACTGAAAACCAGGTGGATGCATGGAGAGCCGCTGCTCCTTAGTCCTTGACCGAAGCCTGGAAACACCCACTCTGTTATCAGTGATGGAATTTATGTCAATTGGATGGCAAGTGGGAAGGTCAAAAAAGGGAATGGCGCAAATCTCCTGCCAAAAGAGAAGGCTCTGCTCACTCTCTCTCTCTCTCTCTCTCTCTCTCTCTCTCTCTCTCACACACACACACACACACACACACACACACTTTTCACCTGGGCTGCCAACGGAAGGTACCGCCCACACTTGGGCGTGTCTTCCCACATCAGTTAAGGAAATCAGGACAGTTCCTAGGTATGGCTTCCTACCCAGGTGATTCTAACTTGTGGCAGGGCACCCACCCATTTTCATAGTTTTGAGTGGACCAGAACAAATGCAAACAATGGTAACTTACAATCACCATTGGATCTTTCCCCATGCTCAGTCACTGTGCTTCCAAGCTCTGCAATTTTGTATACTAAAGTGTACTTATGCATGCAACAAAGGAAGACTTCATTCTTGATGGCTTATGTCTACTAAGGTAGAAGTGGCATTATCTACTAGGGGACTTTTGATTAGAGCTTTGCAGTAAAATGGAACCTTATGCATATTTTCATGTGAAATACTTTGTTTTTCTGCGTTTTGTTTGTTGCAATTTAGAATCTAAGTGAAGGACCTAAATAAAATGAAGGACTTAACCTTTGTCTTTATTTTTATATATATAAATATATATCTATCAATAAACACATATTAAATATATATGTAACAAAATATATTATATATTAAATATTTAACATGATTATATATAATAAATATGCTTATATATCTATTTATATAATTTATATATAATTATATATATATATAATTATATAATTTATAAAAATATTTAAAAAGATATATATAAATATTTTAAAATGATACTATATTAACATTATATGGAATGTATATTAATATATGTAAAGGTTAAAGACTTGAACATTATTCTGGTCTATTGGACTTTGGATATTACTTCTGGAATGTTCTAATCATTTACTCTTAGCTTCAATTCTTTAGTATTTTTAATCACTCCAATTGTGTTCTCTTTATTTCTGAGGAGGCAGTCCCAGTGGTAAAATCCTGAGCTGTGCCTTTGGTTTTCCTGGGGCTTACATTCATCATAAACAGCACCCTTGGTTTTTTTAAAGGTACAAATGCAGAAATTTATGAAAATATACTGAGTGGAGTTTATATTCTTCTTGTGGTCAATTCATTTATGATGCAGTCCCTCATTCTATTTATAAATCAATGAACATTATGGTATACTGTGATACTTTTGCAAATTAAATGCACAGATGTTATGGGCTATGAGAAAGAACTAGGAAAGGCTAGAGTGGCATGAAAGGACTAAGGCTGACAAATGTAGGCCAGCTTTGAGGGCTACTGCTTTGGAAACAACTGATTTAGGACAGAGGTTTGCTGATGAGTTGTGGTTCCATAGGAATTTGGGGAGCAGCAGACAGTGAGGTGAGCTGTGGTACCCTGGCTTGGGGAGTGGGGATGAGGAGCAGCAAAGCTGGAAGAACGGTGGCAAGCAGGGAACTAGAGGTCTTCTGTGTGACTGGAACTGGCATGTGAGTGGGAAATGGGAATGTGGGATGGAGGAGAAAGTCTTGTGATTTAGGAAGTGACACAATGGCAGAGTTAAAATGCCGATTAGTAGGCTTTCTATATAAATTTGAAGGGTGTTTAAGATTATAACAAGGGAACTGGGGAGATGACTGTGGTTAAGAGCACTGACTGCTCTTCAGAGGATCTGTGTTCAAATCCTAACACCTCCACAGTGGTTCACAATAGTCTGTCACTCCAGTTGCATAATATTGAAAAAGAAAGAAAATGTCAACAGGGTCGGAAATGTCACAGAGACCATGGGCTAAGTATCAGTGAGTCAATGAATTGAGTAGACATGTGAGGTTAAAAAGTCATGTCTGAGGCAGAAACTATACCTTGATGTCTGTGTTGGTTCTTCCTTGGCAATACACAGATGACTTATATATGACTATGTGACCATTTCTCAAACTGCCTGTATCCATACGTAATCTCACAACTGAGTTCTGACCAGTAGCGTGTCAGTAGATTGGAAACTACTGTTTATCTCCTTACATTCTACCACCGTATTTCCTTCATTACTCATGGCTGTCACAAGAATTTTCAATTTTCTGTTTTCTGTAGAATTGTTCTCTTACATTTCCTGCTTGTCCTATGAACCCACACTATTTTGTATTATTTTTTCATCTCTTATCTGTGAATAAATTGATGTTTTTCAATTCATGATAGTCACTTTGAATTATGTTCCAACTGACAAGAAGCCTTCCTTCTCAGAGAATAAAAGCAAGCCTCCTGTCATCTTATCTTCTAAAGCCACAGCTACCATGGGAGTTGTGCTAAGTGCAGCAAACTAATCCTCCTTTATCTCAGGATGGGAGGAAGAAGTAGTTTCTATCAGGAGAAGATGGAAACTATCTCTCTTTAAGAGAGCCAGATCTCAACTAAAGTCTAAAGTTAGGAACAGTATTTTGAGAAGAGCATGGATGTTACGCACTGCTACCTAGATTCAGGTTTCCAGAGACAGAAAGAAACTTTGAAAGGTGGGGAATAGAGGAAGGCAGTGGAAAAACAAAACAACACTAAGATGGGGGATAGAGAAGTGTCCTTGGGACACAGACACAGGAATTTATGTTTTTGATGGAGAACAAAGAAATGAAACGTATGTGGCAAGCTGTAGAAGCTGGCCTCAAAGATTCAGACAGGTGATTGGTGTGGTGTAGGTAACTGAAGATTCTGCTTGGGGAAGTAAAGTCTGTGGGTGATAAATCTTAGGTCCCTGGTCTAAAGCGACCTCTGATATACTGTCCCATGTTTTACCTTTTTCCCATTGAGACTGGGAACACTATTTGGAAAGGAAGGGAGTGTGGACTATTACTGTTCATTGTTCTGGGCCAGCGCATGGTGCTTTGTAATGATCTGCACACTCCCCATAAATGCTCATAGGCCATCAAATTTAGGTCTTCCCTTAGATTTGCCATTTTGAGCTGTGTGTGGTTGATTGTTTATCTTCTGGACAGGGCTGACCCTGTTTATCTCCTTACATTCTACCACCGTATTTCCTTCATTACTCATGGCTATCACAAGAATTTTCAATTTTCTGTAGAATTGTTCTCTTACATTTCCTGTTTGTCCTATGAACCCACACTTTCTTTTTGTATTATTTTTCATCTCTTATCTGTGAATAAATTGATGTTTTTCAATTCATGATAGTCACTTTGAATTATGTTCCTGTACATAGCTCTTGTGCTGGTTTAGGTATGTATCTGTTTCTGTATACGTGATTCCCATCAATCACTGTGATACTCCTTTATAACAATTCAACAACTTTATCTTTCTAATTATAATGACAAAAGCATTTTATTTTTGATGAATTCTACTTTTTGATATTATGGACTCAGTACAAAGTGTTAGAGCAATAACAGAAAAAATAAACATGTATAATGCATGAGAAAATTTTGTTCAGGAAGTAAGAAAATAATTATCTCTTTAATGTTGGATACTGATTTAATTATTTTTGGTCCCTGTGTGAGAATGAATAGACATAATAAATGGTACATAAAGGAACATATTCTTTAGAAGTCTTGCATGTCAGCATGCAGCTTTATCAAATAAATATACAGGAAGTTTTGATAATAGAATTTTAGCTCCCAAAGGGAGAATTAAATAAAGCCTTGTAACTTCTAGAAAACTACGGACTTGTTGTCTTGTGAAAACATTTTGCTCATAAAGATCCTAATTAGATTTGCTAAGCCAAATATCCAAAGGCTTGTCTGAAAAATGCCCTGGTAGCCCCCACCCCTACACAGTCCTCAAGCCCCTGCAGTTTTAAAGGGTCCATTGCCTTGTGGTTAGCCACTTAGGGATTGGGTTCTGGGCATAGAGTAATTCTGCATTTCCCACAAGGCTGGGCATCTTAAGCACATTTCTTAGCTCTCAGAATCTTCTTTGTGAAGAAGAAAAAATGAAATAGGCCTTATTCTATAGTATCTTAACTCAAACATTTATAAAATCATCAGACCATAAATTGTAGTTAGAAATATGTACGTATAAATCGTATTTGTGCTCTCCAACTTCATTTCTGATCCTTGTCAACAACTTGTTACTTGGTTGTGTGAGCAAACTTTAAGCCTCATCATACTGGTACTGTTTTGGATTGTTCAAAGGTTTTCTAAGCAGGGTGAGGCTCTTGTCAAGGGGAATTCCCTAGTTGCTCTCAAGACGGTATTAGTCTAGCTTGGATGTTTTCTTAATGTTTAAATGTTTAAAGGAAACTGTGGTGTGGAGATCATGGTCCAATATAGAACAGTGCTCTAGGTAAATACAGTAGAAGCTATTTGATATCCAGAGAAAATTAGTGTACATGTTTAGCTTTTTTTCTTTTAAAAAATGTGTGTGTGTGTGTACATGTGAGCTATGTGAGCTTGCTTGCTTACTCAAGAGTGTCACAGTGCTGGTGTGTATAGGTCTGAGGATAACGCGAAAATTGGGTCTCCAGTTCTATTATGTGTCTTCTAGAGACTGAACTGAGATCATTAGTCATCATGAGCTATCTTGTCCACCCTTAACTTTCTCTTATTCCAAGTCAGAGCTCGGTGAAACACATTAGTGCTTGGTGCTTTTCATTCACGAGGCCTGAAAGTTGAAACTAGTTACCTTAGTTGGATTACTGCTGTTTGGCGATTGGACTCCTTGGGGAGAAAGCGGTGAATGCAGAGTACTGAGAAGAGATCTCAAGTTAGTGAAGCAGGGAGGCTGTGTCAACAAGAGGTGACAGAGGGAAGGAAGGGCTTCCACAGACAGGACAAGAGAGACACACATACATCGAAAGAAACAGAGGCAGAGAGACAGACAGATGGCAGTGACCGTGGGAGACATACAGAGAGAGAGAAATGGACAGAGATAGCAGTGAGACACAGAGACATACGGAGATGGAGAGACAGAGAGGCAAAGGAGGCATGGAATGAGAGGGAAGCAAAAGCAAGCAGTAGAAGAGGCCGGGCGCTACAGAGAAAGAAGTAGGCAGCACAGAAGGAACAGGTCTAAGGAGGTCTTGCCTGTGTCATGGCCTGGTGACAACCACCCACACTCCCCCCCTTGTGAGTGACATGGAACAGATGTAAGTTTATCTTGAGCTGCTTACTGAGTGGAAAATTGGTAGGGAGAAAAGTAGCAGATTTACCCCATGGGTTAAATGGCTTTAGTTTCCACCTCAGCCAAGCTTTCTGATCCTGACCCTGGGTTCTGAGCTGCATTAGTCATTGTTTTATATTAATATGGAAATGTAGTTGCCAGGCTGCAAGTCCCAGTTTCAATCAGCAAGTAATTATGGAAATCAGTCTTAAAGAGCTCAGGAAGGGTGTTGCTTTCCAGGCAACAATTAAACCTCTTAGTACCCTGGGTGGTTGATGTTTCTTTGTGTGTGTGTGTGTGTGTGTGTGTGTGTGTGTTCTTTTTCCCTCCAAACTTTTTGCAGGTGGAGAAAGAAGCGAGTTGCAGACTGAGGGTTCATTAGTTGAGGCAGGCAGAAGTCCCATCAACTGAAGGAAGGAATGAATGGAATGTTTCAGAGCTAAAGATGGAAAAAAAAAATTCAGCTGCTCTTTTCTAGCCCAAAGAGAAGATTTAAAAAAAACGTGTAAATAGAATCCTGAAACCTCCCGTTATTTTTATAGAGGAATTTTCTAAAAGAAAATTATTACTAGTGTGTATGTGTATAGGGAAAGGAGTGCATGTCCCAGGATATGTGTGGTGTGTGTGTGTGTGTGTGTGTGTGTGTGTGTGTGTATGTGTGTACAGAGGTCAAAGGACAATGTCATGGAGTCAATTCTTTTCTTCCACCTTTATGGGAGTTTGGGGATCTAACTCAGGTTGCCAGGCTTGCAGGGCAAGTGCCATTACCTACTGAACCATCTTGCCAGACTTTAGAGCCAGCCCCCAAATGTGGAATTAACTCTCCATCTTTAGTGGTAAATAACCAAAGATGCTTTCCTATTTCAGTTTCTGGAAAATAAAGTTTCCAAAAAATCTTGACATATAGATGATGAGGAGGGTGAAAATATTATAAGAGTTGTGTGGTACTAGAGAAATTGATACTTAAAGGTTTTACAGACACTATGCCCGCTAGTCCTCTGATGCAGCCCAGACTCAAGGGAAGCCCTTCTGTCTGGAAGTGCTAGGCAAGGATGCTTTGAAAGTCTTGAAGCAGGAAGCCTTTGGGTACCAGTCACAGAAAGAAGCAGGCACTGTTCTTAAACTCTGTGCTTGTTCAAGTTGAAAGCTCTTCTGCAGAAGGCTAAAAGAAAAACAAAACAAAACAAAACAAAACAAAACAAAACCTTTTCATACACATTGTGTACATGAACACATTGTGGAGGATAGCATCATTATCTGATAAAGGGTAGGATACTTATAAAAACGTGACTTGTTTGTCTGAAACAAACAAACATGGATTTGGCTGAGAATCCATGTTTGTTTTTGCTAACCTGCCTACCCAGCAAGACTTACTTGGATTGGATGTTGCCAGACCCTAAGCATCTCAACTGACCAATAATTAAGCCTGTCATCCCCAGGGCTGTGGGAAGCCTTATATCTTCTAGGAGGCAGAGTGCACTGTAAATAAAGAAAACAACTTCGTGCACTTGGTGTCATTAGAGATATAAATGAAGTGATAAAATATGCCATGAAAATGGCCTTTAGAATCCATTAGATTTGGTTTCCAACTTTAATAAAGTCCATGGCTGTTCGTCAGTTTGTGATAAACACAAACATGCTTAAATCTATGATTCTTCTCTCTCTCTCTCTCTCTCTCTCTGTGTGTGTGTGTGTGTGTGTGTTTGTAGGCCAGAAGACATTTCAGTTACACTTTTTTTTTTTTAAAGACACATTCTCTCACTGTTCTGACAAGCCTTAGGGAGTTTCTAGCCTCTGCTTCTACAGCACTGGAATTATTATAATTCCACGTTTTAAAAATGGGGGTCCTGGGTGTTAATCCTAGTACTTTCCCAACTGCATTGTCTCCTCAGCTCCTCTAAATAATTCCTAATGCACGGACATAAGATGTGTTAGTGAAGACCTAAGTATTGCATTTTTCATTCTGTTGAATTCAGAGATCTCAAAAATTAGAAATTGCAAATGGTAACTTTTCCCCTTCATGTTTAGTTTTGAAAATTCAAGGAGTTAAAAGACACAGGCCCTTGCTTCCTGTAGGACTTGTGCACCCTGTTAGGGAATGTGCCAATGTGGTGTGCCCTGGATTCCAGGTGAGTTTCATTTTTAAGTTGCTCTAAATTTTACATCCTTGGGCTGTTTTGATCTATGTTTTTGGACCTATTTTCCCCATGTGAGTTCTGTAGGACATGATGAAGGATATTTGTAAATGGGTCTGATGTCTTACACAGCTTGCTCTAAATAGTTGTGTGTGTGTGTGTGTGTGTGTGTGTGTGTGTGTGTGTGTGTGTGTATGTTTATCTGTATCTGTATATGGTGTATATGGCTATATATACTTTTTTTTCCCGCATCTTGCTTTATAGTGGAAAGCTTGAGATGAATGTGATATGACAGGACTTGGATGCAGGGCATGTCCCACACTTTATGAGACTCCCCAGTCAGTTTTTCACATAGTAAACTGTCACAGCAATGATCAGTAGCTTAGAATGCCTCCTGCATTCCTCATCAGCTGCTAGAACAATTCCTTAAGTAAATGGCTCCTGAGGCCAGTGACCATTAACACTCCCATCTGCATGGCTGTGAGCTAAGACTCTGTGGCTGGGCTGGCTGCCTGTGCATGGTACAGTGCATGACAGAAAGCTTGGCTACTGGCCCTTTGACTTCTCTCCCATCTGTTTCTTACAGAGGAAAGGGGGCTCTGAACTTCTAAGGGTTCTTTCCAGGGAGGATCACATCAGGGCCTGTAGGAGGGAACCCAGTTCCCTCCAACTCGGTGTCACCAGTGGCGAATTCTAACCCTGGCAGATGCCTCCTACTGCATGTCATGAAGTCAGTCCTAACTACTTGTCCTAGGTAGCTGGGACCCTTTCTGGGCCATCTGGAGTTTTCAGAGCTCTATGTGTGGGGCCATAGAACTTAGTATAGAAATGGCTGTTTTTACAGGGGCTTAATGCTTCTCAATATACATTTGAACCCAGCGATGTTTGAAACCTTATTCTTTTCCCCAAACTGCAAGTAGAAGTAGCACTTCTGAATCAGAGCACAACTGCTAGCCCAGCATTGCCCATGTGGAATCTCACTGGGTCCAGCACTATGATGCTGAGTAAACAGGGCCCAGTGATTGCCTAGAGGCTGTTTTCCAGGTTCATTTTTGCTAGCTGGGACCCAGTAGGTACATTACAGCCTATACTGAGTTGAATCTTTAAAGTTTTCATCAAACTTAGGCCCACCTGGGTCTGACCCCAGAATTGCCCAACCCAGTGGACATAGCACTTAATGCTAGGCAGTTGGTACTGGCTCATGAACTGAGGGCAGATTAGTATTTTTGGTTTTTATGGATTGCTTTTGCTTGGCTTCTTTAATAAGTAGCATTCTGAAAAATGTATGACTCTTCACAAGGTGAGTCCCAGGTTGATATTCCTTGGCCTTGGCAGAAGAAAGGCCAGGCTAGAAGTAGAGGCATGGTCATTTGCCGGGGGTGAGACATTGGCCTTCAGTAGAGGTTGGGATATTTTCCCTTAGTCTCATCCCTGCCATGTCACCAGCAATACAGTGGGTACAAGGGCTGGCTGCTCAACATAGCTCATTCTTACACATTTAATTCTTTGTCCTCATTCCTTTAATTCCCACCAGGATCTGTCAGCCGAGTCTATCTTATTATTATTATGTACACTTAAAGATAGTAGCATTTTAAAAGTTACTGTAAAGGGCTAAAAGAACTAATCTTTTTTAATACTTATTTTTTATTATTATTTAGGATTTTGTATATGTATAATATGAGAAATATGATCATACCTATCCCTCCAATTTCCAACTCTCTCTAAATTCTCCTTTACTTTGTCTTTTTTTTTTTTTTTTCTTTCTTCTTTTAATAACCCACCTTGGTGGCTTGAATGAGGTTTGTGTTTTAATCAATGTTCTATTGCTGTGAAGAGGCACCATGACTAAGACAACTCTTATAAAAGAAAGTATCTAATTGGAGTTGGCTTACGGTTCAGAAGTTTAATCTATTTTCATCATAGCAGGGTGCATGGCCACACGAAAGCAGACATGATCCTGGAGAAAAAGCTGAGAGTCCTACTTCTGGGTGGGCAGGCAGCGGGAAGAGAAAGACTCTGGGCCTGGTTTGGCCTTTAGAAACCTCAAAGCCCACCCTTAGTGACATACTTCTTCCACGATCATACCTCCAAACACTTTCAAAGGGGACCAAGAATTTGGATCCGTGAGCCTATGGGAGCCATTTTTACTGACACCACCACAGTCTGCCTATGGTGTTTGGAGAGGGTATAGAACCTCTGTGAGTTAGAGCCTTGCTGGAGGAAGTGGGTGGCCATGCACGTTTAGATGGCCCCTTCCTGTTCTTGCTATCTGATTCCTATGTGTGAGCTGTAATCAGTCCCGCTGTCCTGTCTACCTTGCCATGGAGGACTTCATCTCTCTGGAGTTGTTAAGTCAAAATAAACTCTTCGAGACAGGGCTTCTCTGTGTAGCTTTGGAGCCTGTCCTGGAACTCGCTCTGTAGACCAGGCTGGCCTCAAACTCACAGAGATCCACCTGCCTCTGCCTCCTGAGTGCTGGGATTAAAGGCATGCGCCACCAATACCTGCAATAAACTCTTTTCTAAGTCACTTTTGGTCATGCTATTTTTTACAACAATAGAAAAGTAACTAATAACGGACTGGGTCCAGTTAGTGCTGCCTGTGTGTGTACATGGAGTGCATTAGAACATGGGATAGCTATCAGTGGCCACATGTTAAATAAAGCAACTTTTGAATTTATTGAAAAGAGCCACACTTGCTATTACACACACTATAATCCCTGTCAAGGATTATAATCTCCATTAAGAGACAAACTATAATCTCTGTCAGGAGACAGAGGCAGGACTATCTTGTGTTGGAGGCCTACCTTGGAGACATGAGGAGATCCTATCTCAATATACAAATTAAGTAAAAATCATTTAGGAAACACCCAGGCCGGAAGGGCTGTGAGTTATCTAGCATTCAGCATGGAATAAACCAAGTGGTCTGCTTCCTTTTTGTGCTAACCCTAGTCTCTCCTACACCTAGCTCTTTTTGCTGTTTGAAATCTACATACCCATTGTTTGAACCAGCCCTGTGAATGTCCTCCTTTCTCAGGCCTGAGCTGTGTCTTCAGACAGTCCAGATAGTCAAACCTCTTAGGTAACAATCAACCCTCTTTGTTAGGGTCTGCTGGTTTCAGTAACTCACCTTGATGTGAGGTTCATTAGCATGCCATTGGCAAAAGAGGCATATTTCCAAGCCTGCCAGTTACTCTGCCATTCATCACTGCCTGAACTGGAGGATGTTGGAAAACCTCAAAAGAACTGCTAATGATCCTCTTTCTCTATAGTCCCCTCCTACACCCCCACAGAAGCACAGTTGGTTGAGCGACTGCACAGTTAGTCCAAAAGCTGGAAATGAAAGGGAATTAGGGAGTGTGGAGTCAGTGGAACTCGGCCATGCTAGGCAAGTCATGTGGAGTTGGGTCCGATGCTTCACAGCAGCAGGGGTCAAAAATCTGCCTGTCAGTCAGAAGTTATGGTGATCTGGAGAAATGGAGGCCTTTAAAAATTCTCACACTGGTTGCTCTTCCAGAGGACCTGGGGTCCGATTCCCAGCACCCAGGTGGCAGCTCACAACTCTTTGTAATTCCAATTCCAATGCACATAAAAATTTTTTTAAAAAGTTAAATTATTTTTTAAAATTTTCATACAGGTACTGTCCTCTGTCTGAGCTGTGTACAGGTAAGAACAGCTTGTCCAGGGCTGGTACTGTCTCTCATTTGCTCCAGCTGCCATCAGAACACAGAAGCCCCATGAGTGCGACTGCCCAGGGCATCAGCTTAAGTCATGCTTTTATTCAAACCCTCTTAGCCTCAAGGATTGAGAGAGCATGCTTTTCTATTCAAAGAATGGAAGAGTTTTTACTAAGAAAATGAGTTACTTAAAAAAAAAAAAAAAAGGTAGGTAGATAGACATGGTTCTCAACCTCTGGGTCAAGACCCCCTAGACAAATCTGTCTCCAAAATATATTTACATTGCAATCCATGAGACTATCAAATGTACAGTTATGAAGTAGCAATGAAAATAATTTTATGGTTGGGGGTCACCACAACATGAAAAACTGTACAAAAGGGTCATAGCATTAGGAAGGTTGAGAACCACTGCTTTAGTAAAGCCCAAGTTGTCACAGACTCAGACCCCATTTAAGAAACACTGGTTTAGGATTTAGAGTGTGTGTGTGTGTGTGTGTGTGTGTGTGTGCATGTGTGTGTGTGGAGCACAGCACGAATATGTTGTCAGAGTACAGCCTTGGATATTGATTCTGGCCTTTGCTTTGATTGAGACATGATCTTGCCACTGCTTTTGCCAGGCTAGTTGGCCTGCAAGCTTCCTGGGGTCCTCCTGTTTCTGCCTCTAGTCCTGCACTGGGGTTATAGAAACATACTCCTATGCTCAACTTTGCATGGCTTCTAGGGATTTGAACTCATGTCCTTATATTTTACACAGCACATGCTTTATGAACTGACTTGTCTGCCCAGCCCCAGAAACATGGACTGAGTATAGAGACCTCTTATGAGCAGAGTCATTGTGAGGTGGAAAAGCTTCACAGAAATGCAGGTTTCTGACAGTTTTATTAAGAAGCAGAAGAAAGGGAACATTTGTACCATTGAGGAGGAGTTGAGTTCAGACGGACACGTGCGTGCATGTCTCAGTGTTTACGTGTGTGCTTGTTCCCTAAGCACATGCTGAGACGTTGTCTGCGGCCTCAGAGTTCCTGAGGGTAGGACTAGAAGACGCAATTGAAGGGAGCTATTTAGAAATAAGCAGTTACCACCACATTCTTTTCTGAGAGGCTGAGGTAGCTGGGTGAAACAAAGTTCTGGGTGGGGGTAGGGTGGAGTGGGGGGGGAATGGGGTTTGGGGGGAAGGGGTCTGGGGAGGGATGTCCATGAACTGGTGCTTGACTAAGGCTCCCTTGCTGAGTCCCTCTGTCCTTCATTCTTTCACTGTGTCTGTCTTTCTCTCTTATACCTGAGTGCACAGGAACCTCAGACTTGCCAATGATTCAGATCTGCACTCTGCATTGAACAGTTTGCACAGGCTTGACCCAAACACTGGGAGCTCAGGGCACTGTTCTCAGTTCTTAGTGAAATTACACATACCACTGTGGAGATGACTGCAGTAAAAGCATTGTTTGGTATCCAGAGGCAACATCAGTTTGTGTAAACACAAAGAGAAAAGTATCGCCTGATATAATCTCAGAAAACGGCTGCCACAGGCCTTTGAAACAATTAGTTTAGACTATTTCACAGGACATTAAGCCAAACAATGCCAGTCTGTTCCTAAATGCTGTTCAAGACATTTTTGCAATCAGGCCAAAATTTAGGGTGACCTCAAATAGGCAGTCTTGTCTTATTATTTTTAACAGCTTTCCTGAGGTATAATTGACCTATAATAAACTGACATATTTAAAGCATACAATTTGCAAAGTTTGGACACCTATTGTCTGTGGCACTATCGGCACAATCAAGGTAATGAACACATTTATCACCGCAAATGTTTTTAGGTCTTCTTGGAAGTTCTTGCCTCCAGTCCCTCTCTGTCCCCTTTCCTGGCAGGGGGCTGCATTCTGTCACTGTAGGTTACTTTGCATATTCTGTAATCTTAAATTAAGAGTGTGGTATATCCTCTTCTTGCCTGGCTTTGTTCACTCTAGGAAATTTTTGTGGGATTTATGTATGTCATGTGTATCATGTGTATCAGTAGCTCAATCTGTTTTACTGCTGAAAGACATTCCATCAGTGTTAATATCATGATCTGTTTATATGTTCACCCCGTGAGGGCGTTGTGTTGATTTTAGCTTTGGGCTATTACATAGAAAGCTACATAGAGAGCATTTGTGTACATCTCTATCCTATCTATCTATCTATCTATCTATCTATCTATCTATCTATCTATCTATCATATATCTGTCTATCTATGTATTTCATTATTCTCAAGTAAACACCTAGGAATGCAATGGCTGGGTCATATGGTAGTAAGGTCATTGTTGCTGTTGATTAAATGGTTAAGCCATTTTAACATGCGGTCACACTGTTTACCAGGGAAGGCAATGTTATTCTTTGAATCCTACAAGTGGTACATGAAAGTCCCAGTTTCACTGCATCCTTACCCAAGCAGCCTGTGCTGCCATGTGCTGAGGATTCTTTATGGGATCTTGATTCTTTGTGTATTTTCTTTGGTGAGGTGTCTGAACATTTATAAATTGTGTTGTGGGCTCTTCCATTTTTGAGCCATTTTATAAATTCTATACCGTCTTTTTATTAGACCTGTGCTTGTAAATATTTCCTTTCTTGTCTATTTTGTCTTTTCATGTTCTTACTGTATCTGTCAAATAAGAGAAATTTTAAATTTTGATAAAATTCAATGTGTCGACTATTTTATTTTGTAAAAATGGATCTTGATTTTGCATGTGAAAATGAAGAAATCATCCCTTCACCCAAAGCTACAAAGATTTTTCTCCATGTTTTCTTACTAGAGGGTTCTTGATTTAAGATTTTAAGTTTGGGTCTATGATCTACTTGAGTGATTTTCCACACAGGGAGTAAGATCTGGTTCATCTCTTTACAAGTCTTTGTTCCAGCATCTCTGATGAATGGTCAGTTCTTTTCTCCATTGGCTGGCTGCTGTGCATTTATTAGAAATCAGTCATTTGTCCAATTTTCCATCTGCTTCTATTTCTGAACCCCCTGTTACACGGATCTGTGTGCTGATTCTGTCTTGACTGCTGCAGCTGGTGGTAAGTCTTAAAATCAAGTTGTCTTGTCTACTCTGGGTTCCTTTGCATTCTCATATAAATATCAAAATGAGCCTGTCAGTTTCTACAAAAAATCCTGGTAGAAGTTTGATTGACAGTGGAATGTACAGATTGATTAATGGAGAATTGCCACTTTAACCATAAATATCTTCCACCCCACGAACAACACTATGTAGCTGTTTATTTTCTGTACTCTCATAGCAATATAATATCGTTTACAGTGACCAATCTTTTCATATTTTCCCAGGTTTATCCCTCAGTGCTTCTTTTGGAAAGACATAGTAAGTGATATTCTTTTTTGTTTCAAATTTTAACATCAGAAATAAAAGTGACTCTTGTATATTAATGTTGAAACTGATAACCTTACCTAGGAACTATAGTTATAATAGTTTCAGTGTTCTTGTAGGGTTGCTTAGATGGTGCCTATAGTTTGAAACCTGTTGGATAAAATTGAATGTACCAGGAAAAAAAAAAATGAATAAACATTGGATTTCTGGTAGGGAGCATGGCCTGGTGGCAGATCACTAGCCTAGCAAGGATCTAAGGAACTGGCTCCAATACCTGGTCCCCAAATCAAAAAGTCCCTTCATTTACAGATGAGCCTTCTTTCCTTTGGTGTCCAAGCTGAAGTCTAGCTGTGAGCCTGAAGGAAGGTGGCTTGTAAATTTGTCCCTGTTTACTTGCTGTGGTGTCATTGTCCCTCTTTACTTGGAGAAATGCCTGAGTTGGGATGATAAATGCTATGGTCCCTCTATTTCAGGATTATGGAACCCTTACAGGTTTTCACACAACTTAGTAATGCTCTTGGGTGGTGTTGTGCATATATCATTTAATAGGGAGATATGTAGTAGGTTTTTATTACTTTTTTCTCTTTTGGGGGTCCCACCACCCAACTCCCAAATAAATCACACAAAGTTTTATTATTACTTATAAATGCTGGGCCTTAGCTTGGATTTTTTTTTCTAGCCAGCTTTTCTTTTCTTTTTTTTTTTATTTATTTTTTATTTAATTTTATATAACAAAGTCCAATTAAATGAAAACAAACATTTATACACAATATTTGGGAATTTGGGCGTTGTTCTTTCCAAGCTACTTCCTGCTGGTAAGGGGCGCTGTCTTGGGGGGATTTGAAGAAGATTCAGATATCCTGGCTGTAATCTGTAGGGCTGTTTTGTCCAGCTGTTTTGAATGTAGGATTAGCTTGTACTCTGTTTCAGGCGGTCTGGCGTGGTCAAACCACATTAGTCTGGAAGGAATCCACATCTTTTCATTTTCTGTGGAAACAAAAATAGAAATCCTTTTCCCCAGTAACTTGTCCTTCAACTTAAATTTTGGAGTCAAAGCATTTTTTTAAATTTAATTTATTATTTTACATGTCGATTCCAGTTCCCTCTCCCTCCCTCCCTCCCCCCCAGCCTTCCCTCCCTCCTTCCCTCCCTTTTACTTTGTCTGCCCTCTCACATGCACTCTAAACACCCTCCCCGTCCATCCCCCCACCCCAATTCCATATGTAGGGGAATGCCATCCAGCTGGGGTCATGTAGATCTGTCAGGTCCTGTGAAGTAGGAACTAGGGCTTCTCTCCTGTCTCTAGATTAAGGCAGTTATCCCTCCATGGGGGATATGTTCCTAAGTCCTTTTGTGCACCAGGGATACATCCTGGCTCCACTGTCTGAGGTCTCTTAGACTGCTCAGTCCTTCTGGCTGGGACCCATATTCAGGGGGGCCTGAGTCAGTCTCATGCTGGCTTCCCAGCTATCAGTCTGGTGGCCCTTTAGCTCCTCCTTGTTCAGGTAAGCTGTCTCTATGTGTTTCTGCTGCATGGTCTTGTCCTCTCCATCTGCTTCTGGGTTCTAGTTCGACTCAGTGTTTATGTATGGGTGTTTGCTCCTATTTTCAACATCTAGCCAGCTTTTCTTAACTTAAATTATCCCATCCACCTTCTGCCTGTGGTCTTTTTCCTTTTGTTTCTGTCTATCTTTCTTTTACTATTGCTCCTTGGCTGCTGGGTGGCTAGTCTCTAGTCCTCTCCTTGTTCTTTTGTGCTCCTTCTTCCTTCCCCCCACATTTCTCCTTCTGTGTTTACCCTCTGCCTGCCAGTCCCACTTGTCCTTTCTCCTGCCTTGCTATTGGCCATTCAGGACTTTATTAGACCATCAGGTGTTTTGGACAGGCAAAGAATAGCCGCTTCACAGAGTTGAACAAATGCAATGTAAAAAAAAAAAAAAAAAAAAAAAAAAATGCAGTACATCTTTGCATCATGGAAACGTAAGTCCCACAGCATAAACAAATGTAACACACCTTAGAACTATATTCTACAATGATTGGCCAATGAAATTAAAAAAAAAAAATCAAGGTTGGGAGCTTGAACGATGATGGCACAGTGGTTAAGAGCACTGACACTCTTCCAGAGGGCCAGGGTTCAATTCCCAGCACCCAAATGGCAGTTCAAGCTTTTTGTAACTCCAATTCTGGGGTGGGGGCAGACACCCTCATAGAGGCACACATGCAGGCAAAACCCCAATGGAAAAAAAAGTCAATTTCTGGATTCAGACTTCTCTGATGAAGTAGGAAAAATAAACAGCCTTCGTGTGGGAAGAGACTTTCCTGTGAAAGTTTCTGTCCTGGTAAAGTAAGCAGTGTAAGGATGAGTTCTTACAGTCCAGGGAAATGATATTAAGTGAAATACGTTGCAAACCATTAGGCCTGAAAAGAATCAAATGCACGGTCTTCTCATGCATGTAATTCCATCTGAGGCTCCCCAGATTCTCTAGTGGTTAAAAGTAGACACTTTTTCTGCAAGCTGCCTGACAGAGGAATAAAAACCTGGATTTTCTCATGCCTGTGGGAGCCCCCACCACACACTCTGGCAGGGCCTTGTGTGACAATAGAGTAAGTTGAGGTATCTTTCTGGAGTGAGCTGTGTGGCTCTTTTCCTGCATAAAGCATTGAGAAAAAAGATAGGAGTTGGTTCTGAACTCACTTGTTCATTTCTGAGGCAGACTAGATGTTGATTGCTTGAGCTGAGGTTTTGTAATGTGCCTTTCTTCTTGACATTGGAAATGTCATCCCTTTGTCTCCCTGTTCAAAAGCCCAGGAAACAGGAAAGGAAGGCTGTGGGCAAGACCTCAAGGGCTCAAGTGAGCTGGTACCAGCTGAGGCTCTTGTTTAATACTTCCCTCACATGGCAACTTCTGAATTAGCAGTTATTGCATGGAATCTAAAGATTGAAAGAAATAAAAGCATGTGGCTAATCACTCCTGACTACATACTATTTGGAGCAACATCTTCCCATCCTAAGTAATGCTTTTATCTCAGTGCCAAGTGATATTTTGTTTTGATCTTGGAATCTAGACTTTTTGTAAATATCTCTTTGGGAAAGTGTTAATTCTGTGCTGGTGAATTAAGTAAACTCACTCGATAAAGAGAGCTCCCCCCCCCCATTGCAGCTCCTTCCTGCTGTATTAAAACTGTACCGAGACCCCACATATCTGAGAGAAGGAAAGTGTACCTTAAGGCTTAACACATAAAGGTTGGTTCCCCTTAAAGCTAGGCTGTCAGCAGCCTGCAAATTAGAACTGTAGGGAATGTTGAAATCTAAAGTTGATCATTAACATGAAGGAGGTTCACACACAAGTTTTTCTGAGGGCTAATCTTCAGTGACAGGTGCAGAGACAGGAGACTCAAGTGTTATTAGGAAACGCCAAGCTTTCTTCCATCCTGAGCCTTTTGGCTTTCATTACAGGCATTAGTCAATCATGGCCCAGAATATGTCTGAAGGACTGATCCCAGCCATTTCAAAAGGCTATCTTTCCATAATGGCTTAGAGAACCAGAGTGTTGTATTCTATGGTATACATACCATAATAGCTAAGATTTCAATTACCTTGATTGTTTTTGTCTTGAGTTAATACTAATATAAATTTGTGAAAATAAAATTTCAGAAAGGCTTGAATACTATATTGCAACTAATTAGGTAAGTTGCTGGGACTTTTGATACCTCAATTTCCTTTTCTATTTAAAATGTTTTTGTTACATTTATTGGTTTGTGCCTGAGGTGATCAGATGGTACCTCATGGGAGGAGTATGTTCACTATGCAGGAAGGGCAGAGCCCTGTTTATGTGTATGAATGTTTTGTCTGCATGTCTGTCTTGTTCTGCTTGCATGCCTGATGCTCACAGAGACCAGAAGAGGATACTGATACCCTGGAACTGAAGTTACAGACAGTAGTGGGTCACCATATGTGTACTGAGAATTGAACGCAGATCCTCTGGAAGAGAAGCCAGTGTTCTTTCCAACTGAGCATCTTTCCAGTCCAGTTGTGTCCTGTTTTGAACTCAGATCATTGGGGTTAGCAGCAAACACTTTTACCTGCTGAGCTGTCACACTGACCCTGATGCTTCAGTTTCTACATCTGTAAATTTGCTTCCATTAAAACATACTGTATAGGGATATTTTCATGGGAATGCACGATTGGATACCAGATCCTTTGAGGAACTAGAAGTCTGAATGTGATGGAGGTTTTCGTGTTCACCTGTATTTAGTTGATCATATGGATTGATTCATCTTCCTTATTTGGCAGGTTATGTGACTGGCTGATGGGTTGTGGTTTGACAAGAGTCACTTCTGTGTTAGACAATTGAAATTGCTGGTATGAGACCCTTAGGTCTCATTTTGTGCTGTGATGATTAATAAAATTTGTTTCCACAGTTTAGAGCTGCTTGGGATATTAGAACTTAGAAGCAAAGATATGGGAGAGGTGTCCTGGCACCTGAATAAGAAGAAATAGATCTAGATTGAGAAATTGCTTGTTTGGGTCTGTCTTTCCATCTTTCTCCCTCCTCCCTCTCTTCCTCCCTCCCTGTTTTCCTCCCTCCCATTCTTTTTGACAGACTATCACTATGTAGCCCTGGATGTCCTGAAACTACCTTTGTAGAAATCCCTGGTTAAACTCTCACAAGAGTGAGTTCTTAAGGGAATCAGAACTTGACATCACTCTGCCAGTTGCTCTCTGACTTCCAGTATTTTAACAGTGTCTTTCTCTGTTGTGCATCACCGTAGAGCTGATGTCATGGCTTTTGGATTTCTAGCTTCCAAAGTGTGAGGTTAACAAACCTCATTTGCTTATAAAGTATCCAATCTGTGGTTTTGTGTTCTTAGCAACAAAAGACAAATTAAAACTCTTTTGAGCCATGCTTTCCTAGACTCCAGAATCTCCTCACTTTCCCCTTGACTCATGGCCACTCATCAGTCTCTTTGCTGAGATTTCTTTCTTATTCCAAACAGTAGAGTGCTTTTGAGCTCAGACTCTGGTGTAAATGGGCCATGTAGCTCATCCATCATTATTTGGCCATGTAGCTCTGTGCTATTCTGAGCCATATTCTTGACAAATTTCCTTTGTTACTATAACAAGTAGCCATTGCTATGTAACAAAGCACTAGTAATAATTTATTATCTGTCATGGTTTCTAAATGTTGAGAATCTGAAGTGGCTCAGCTGCATGATTCTGGATCATTCTCCCATGATGCATTAATTAGATGTTGACCAGGGCTGCAGTTATCTAAAGATTTTTTGAAACAGGAACATTTACTTCTAAGGTGGCAAACATGGCTAGCATCTGGTACTGGCAAGTACGTCTCTTCTCATGCAGGCTTCTTCACATAGCTACTGAGAACCCTCATGGCATGTGCTCCACTTTTCTGAGAAGGCCATCTAAGCAACCAAGAAGAAACTTCAGTGTAGCAGGCTTTTCCTTTTGGGCCACAACAAGCACCCAAGTCATGACAATGATACTCATTACTAGTTTTGAATGCTCACCCTTAGTTTAGTTCTTATTTTAATCTGTTTCTCTTTACATTTTACATCAGGACTTTTTACGTATGTCCTACGCTGTCTACTAACTGGTAGATGCCTGGCTGGCCCTGGGCATCTCCTTCTCTTCCTTCCTCATTCTCTATTCTCTTCTTCTCTTTCTTCTTCTTTTAGAGCCTATATTTCTCCTCCATTTATTCTTTCTGCTTGACAGCCACACCTAGCTCTCCCCTGCCTAACTGTTGGCTATTCAGGTTTTAATTACAGCAATCAGGTGCCTTAGGCAGGCAAAGTGAAATAGCAACACATTTTTTCATAATTAAACAAATGCAGCATAAGCAAATGTAATATATATTTGCATAGTTAAATATTCTATGACACTTCTGTTTAATTTACTTTCAGAAGTCACATGTCATGGCTGATTAAAATCCTATTATGTTTATGTGCTATATTTTCATTACCTTTTCATCTGTTGAGTATCCGTGCGGATTCTATTTCCTAGATATCGTGAATAGAACAGTTATCAACATGGATGAATAAATATCTTTTTAGGCTAGAAAGAATCTTTTGGGTAGATGCCCAGAAGTGGTAGCTGGGTCATATAAGCCAAACACTGAGTGTTCTCATCTGTAGTTCTTAGTTTCTAGTTTTTTGTTTTTCTTTAAATTTGAAACAAATTTGTTTTACATCTCAATCCCAATTCCAGCACCCTACCCCTTCCCATGTTCCCCCCCCAACCCCACCCCATCCCCTTGAAGTTGAGGCCTTCAATGGTGGACCTTCAAAGTCTGTCATATCATTTGGAACAGGGCCTAGGCCCTCCCCCATGTTTTTAGGCTGAGGGAGTGTCCCTCTATGTGGAATGCGCTCCCAAAGTCCATATGTATACTAGGGATAAATACTGATCTATTACCAGAGACCCCATCGACTGTCCAGTCCCCTTAACTAACACCCATGTTCAGAGGATCTTGGTCCATCCTATACTGGTTTCCCAGCTATTAGACTGGGGTCCATGAGCTCCCCCTTGTTCAGGTCAACTGTTTCTGTAGGTTTCTCCAGCCTGGTCTTGACCCCTTTGCTCATCACTCTTCCCTCTTTGCAACTGGATTCTAGGAGTTTGGGTCAGTGTTCAGCTGTGGATGTCTGTTTCTGCTTCCATCACCTACTGGATGAAGGCTCTAGGATGGCATATAAGGTAGTTATCAATCTCATTTTAGGGGGAAGGGCATTTAAGGTAGCTCTCTACTATTGCTTAGGTCGTTATTTGAGGTCATCCTGTAGATCTCTGGACATTTCCCTGGTACCAAGTTTCTCTTTAAACCTATAATGGTTCCCTCTATTATGGTATCTCTTTTCTTGCATTTTTTTTATTCTCCCCCGACTCAATCTTCCTACTCCCTCATTTCCTCCTCTCCCTTCCTCTTCTCCCCTAACTCCTTCTCCCCCCCCCCACTCTCCCAATTTGCTCAGGAGATCTTTTCCCTTTCCTATTCTCCGGGGGACCATGTATGTCTCTCTTAGGGTCCTTCTGGTTTCCTTTTCTGGAGTTGTGGATTGTAGGCTGATGATCCTTTGCTCTATGTCTAACATCTGTATATGAATGACTACATACCATGCTTGTCTTTTTGTGACTGGGTTATCTTACTCAGGATGGTTTCTTCTAGTTCCATCCATTTCTTTGCAAATTTCAAGATTCCATTTTTTTTTTCTTCCGCTGAGTTGTGGATGTACCACGTTTTCTCCATCCATTCTTCAGTTGAGGAACATCTAGGTTGCTTCCAGGTTCTGGCTATTACAAATACTGCTGCTATAAACATAGTTGAACAGATGTCCTTATTGTATGAGTGTGCATCTTTTGGGTGTATGCCTAAGAGTGGAATTGTTGGATCTTGTGGTAGACTAGTTTCTAGTTTTATATGTGTGTATTTATGTGGAAATGACTGTGTGGAGCTGCCAGGAAATTAGAAAGAGGCCTGTGATAGGAGAGAGAGAGTTTAGAGAAGAGAAATAGAATGGATCAAAGAACATGTGTGATATGAAAGTGAAGGGGAGAATATTGGGGGTGGAAGGGATTTAGTGAGAGATTTCAGGAAAGGGGTAAGGGAGAGGGTCAACTAAAATCAAGTGTGTATAAAAGCACTATAAAGAAACCTGCTACTTTGGATGCTAAAAATAAAAGAAAATGAAATCTCAGTCCAGGCTTATAATCCCAGCATTCCGGAGGCTGGAGGCTGGATGCTGGAGGCTGGAGGCTGGAGCATTCAACATTAAAGCTCTGTTTTAGCTAGGATTTACAAATGAGAACTTCATTCAAAAAATCAGAGTGTGGTGGATTTAAGGTTGCTCATTGTCTTGAAGCTGTTTATGAAGTTTGTTTCTTCTCTCTAAAAGATTCAAGCTGTCTGCCATCTTCCCAGGAGTTATACAACTATATGAAGTGATGTTGGTCTACGCTGACTCAGTGAGGCACTCGGTGGGATCCTTATAGAATTAATGTCTTTCATTTCTGGAAAAAATTAAACTTGATTAAGAAAAAATCATGAACTGGTGAGATGGCACATTGGGTAAAGGAGCATAATGCTAATTCTGACAACCTGAGTTTGATTTCTAAAACACACATAGTAGGAGAGAACTGACTTCTGCAAGTTATTCTCTGACCTCCACACACATGCCATGGCCCAAATAAATACACAGCAGAGTAAGTTTTTAAAGTTGCATATTGTCATTTCTACCTAATTCTATTGTGTGCAATAGACTGTGCATATCTCAGTGTGTGTAGTAGGTACCAAAGGTGTGAATACCAAGCATGCTTTGGGGTCATTGTAGAGTTAGCCGACATATTGACCAAGGACAATTATTTAGTGGAGATGCTTTCTTGGATTTGATAAAGAATTTTAATCAGAATTCAGGGATGCCAGCTGAAGAATCCTGGGAGTTACCTAAAGTGCCACTGACTTCATGTGGGACTCAAACAATGGGAAAAGGATAGTTTTTTGTGGGTTATTTGCTTGAGCACCTGACAGATAGAGAGTGCCTGAGACTGCAGGTCCCAATGCCTTCTGGAATAGTTTCTCAGACTAACCTTGTTATTTGTAATTCTTTTCACTCTCTTGATTCTTCTCTGATTCTAATATTTTAAGGAAAATGGATAGGATGGGAAGCAAGAGGACGTTGAAAAGAGAGTAGACATAGCTTCCCACAGGAACCATCACTTACTGTTTGAAGTTTTGTTTTATCTAGTTCTTCCAAAGGCCAGGGATGGAAGGCAATATTATCTCCATTTCAAATCTAACAATCTGACAGAGTAGTACATACAAGGCCATGTAGAGGATGTGTGTTCTGAGACTAGAACCAATGTCTGTCTGTCTTTGAAGGCCAAGGTAAATCTATTGTCTTTTATTGTATTGTGTTAGTGTTCATACACACACACACACACACACACACACACACACTGTCCTCTGTCTCGTTCACACACATACATACAAGCACACGTGTGCATACATACATGTGTGCACACTCATGTATATATGCATGTGCCTACATATATGCTCACAGGTATACACTTATACACATGTAGACATGCACACATACATCTGTCACCCGCATGCTCACCATATGCACTCACACACACTATTCAGGCATTAGAAAACTGAAAAGGCTATGAAGCTGTCTGTTATCTGAAAGGTCCTTTCAAAGGTAAGATGTAATTTTAGGTATGCAAACACTTTGAATCTCGGAAGCACATTGTAAGTGCAAGATCACAGTGCTATTAATCAGCTCAGAGAAGGAGAAAAATGAGCCATGCATAATTTCTGTATTTCTTCTTTAGTCAGGTGATGATAGAGCACCTGCCCATTAATCCTTGCCTTATTAAAACAATAACAGCCAATCCAAGGAATACACTGGAATTGATGTGTAGTTACAGTAAATTACCATTTGCTTAGATGTGGAATGGAAATATCACTATTTCAAGTTAGAATATATTCTATATGGTAAATGCGTTAGATAGGGAACTCTGCTAGGCTCAGAACTTTAGGGCAATGTCAAACCATCAGTTGAATGCTGAAACATAAAGAGAAGCATATCTGTGAAGCATTTTGCTGTAATGTCAATATGGTGTCATATTTGTTTTCAGTGGGAAGACATTGCCTTTGTGACAACCAGTATTTCAAGAAAATAGGCTTTGAGTATGGGGAAAGCACATTTCCCTTGGACTGCCCTCCCCCCACTTCTGGCATGTTCTTCGGTAGCATAGCACATTAACGATGAACTTGAAGACAATCTTGAGAGTGAGCGATGATATGTAGCCCTCATTACATTGCCTTGGCACCCTGCCCATAGACACCAGAAGCAAGAGCCTTGATTTCATTTTAAAAAGGAGTTAGAAGAATGCGAAGAAGGTCATAGCCATCAATCTGTTATCACTGTGCTAGATGGGATCTCTTTAAGGAGGAGTATGAGGCATATCTTAAAGCCTCCAATGAGGGTTCCAATGACAGAACTCATCTCACCGCTTCCTAATGAAAGTGTGCAGTGTCTGAGAGAGCCCACAAGCACTGAACAACAGAAATTGTCTAAGAAAATGCTTTCATTTTTAAATTGTTCCAGCTAGAGTCAGCAAATAGTCAATATATACAGCCAGACATGAATATGAAAGTGAGAAGGCACACTTTGCCACTCGATGAGGTTTTATTAACTTCACATTCTGGTGAGTGGGTCAGTAGGAGACCTGCTGAGGCTGAACAGTCCCTGAGAAACTGAAAATGGATGGGAAGGCAGAGTGAGGCCTTGAAGAGCCTGAACCTCCCAGAAAGTACCACAGCCACACTGGCTGTAGCCATGAGATTTCTAGGGAGTGTGCCTTGCCCTTTGTCCATTTCCTTATGTTTCATTTTAAAGGTTAATTTAGAAAATAAGTATATAGTACTTAACATTCCAGTCCTCCGACACAGGAGTTATCTTTGTGAGACTTTATCTCACATTCAGATGCATGCACATGCTTTATATAATTAACATTCCCACCCATTTTCAAATGTGTTACTTATCACTGTTAATAGAAACTTCTGCAGTTACAGGTTTTTAAAATTTTTTAATACAAAGTTTTAACATTAACATTTCATAGTAGTCTTTTAATCTATCAAGTTGATGTGCTACAATTTAACTATTCTCTTCCTTTTGTCCATTTAAGTTGTAAAATTTCCTTTAGTGAATATGACGGTATAGTACATTCCTCTGTTAAGCACACCTTGTTAAATTTTCTAAGATATTTTCTTAGGCTAAATTTTCTAGGAGTGTATTTAGAGGGTCAAGGCAATTTTATTGCTTATACAATTTACCTTTATATGTTTGTTTTCCTGGTAGATGTCAAGTGATCTCTCTTCTTTTATTTACAGTGTTGATTTTAGAGAGCCCAAACAAATATTTATGAGTAGATATAGTATCGATTTGCCTAACCAAGTGTGATAATTGTATCAATAATGGCTCCAGCCAGACACAGAAGCCACACCATTGGTTTTTTTTATTCCTTCCTAGTGCAGACAGTAGCTCCCCTCCTCTCCCGTCTCCTACCTGTACAAGTACCTAGTTGAAGCCTCCTCAGAGATTGATATTGCCTGAATGTCAATGTGAAATGTTCCCCATGGACACCTGCATTTCCATGCTTGGTCCTTGGTTTGGTCCCCAACTGTTTTGGGGAATTGTAAATCCTTTAAAGAGTTAGGGCCTGGCAGAGTTCTAGGCCAGCCCTCCTACCCTTGAAGGCCTCTTCTGCCTCTTGACTGCCTCTGTGATGTAATAGCTGCCTCACTTCTCCTGCCATCACCATTGGGATGGACTGTATTCCCTCAAACCCTGAACCCAATGAGATCTTCCTTAAGTTGCTTCTTGTCAGAGGTTGGGTCACAGGGACAGAAGTGTCAACTAATAACCAGGGGTCACCCTTCTGGGACACAGAGCAGAGCTGGGGAATAAGAGGCAAACAAACAAAAATCAAAGCCAGCCCAGCACTGTTGTGATGGGAAGTTGGTGTCCACAGCAGCTTTGGGCTCATGTAGGCTCGCATTTGTGTCATATTTCACATCTCTCTCAGAAAGGCTTGAACAGTTACAAGGATTACATTTCCTTTGCTATAAAAACTATGTTCTAATGAAGGAGCTGGAGACTATAGAAAGACAAGGAAAGCCATAGGCCTGTGGACTGTGCACTTGCTCCTTGGCAATCTTGTCATCCACAGCACCTCTGGCTTTATTCCTCTTCATAGCGTGTCCACTTCTCCAACCCTTTAACTTCCCATAACCTCTCCATTCAAGGTTTGCTGGAACGAAGTTTCCACTGTCAGGTACACACTACAATTGCTTGTCTTGATGGCCAGATAGCATTTGGGAAGGTGACTGAGGGTCCCTGGGCATTGGTGGAATTAGGGGTTTGTGAGTCTAACAAACAAATTCTCGATCATTAGATTTCTGTTTTAGGCTTGAGTACTGGGGTTATGATTTTAGGTCCTATTCCTGCATATAGGTTCACATTCAAATCAGTGTCAATTTGAGCTGCTTTTAATGTGAAGGTTCTCTCTCCCTGCCTCCCTTCCTTCCTTTCCTTTTTCTTCTTGTGGTATTGAAGCCTAACCCTGGCAGAATGTTTCACACTCTAGGCAAATACTCTACCACTAAGCTACATCCTTAGGTCAATATAAAGGTTCTTCTTAAGTGATTCCCACACACTCCACATTCAATCACCATTATTCACAAGGCCAGCCAATAAAAGTTACACGATAATTCTCCTAGAAACAGTAGTGGGAAAATCCATTCATGCTTGGGACATGGAAGGAAATGGTTGCAGATGACAAGAGGACACATGTTGTAGTGAGCAGTACTGGCTGCATCTACATTGGACAGCAGCGTGTTTGGCCGACCATCATCTAACATGTTAATACAATTGGACTAATATGACTGGCTTTGTGCCTCTGACTGTTTGCTTTAGCCTGTTCTTTTGTTTGTAGGTTCAGGTACTATCTCTACAGATTTTGTCCCTTAGTTCTTGTTGGTAGTTATCTAGGTAGCACATTAATAAGAATAATTACGATTCATTAATACTGAGGTATTCAAGGCAACGCTGTTCTTTTACCTGTAACTTGTTATATAATTGGTACGTAGAGGTAAGGATACCAAAATGGTGACCTTGGCCTCTGTGTACTGACTTAGGGAAGGAAAGGAGAGCTATGCTTTCTACTCTTCACTGTGAAATGTAAGGGCCAATCTATCCATATCTACATGGCTTCATAATGAGCACTCATAATCACTGACTCTTTCCTCCCTCCCTCCTCTCCTCCCTTCTCTCTTTCTCTTTCTCTTTTGAGTCAGGGTTTCTCTATGTAGCGTTGGCTGTTCTAGAACCAGGCTGACCTTGAACCTGGATATCTTCCTGCTTCTGCCTCCCAAGTGCTGGGATTAAAGGCATGGACCACCTGCCAAGCACTACTGATTCTTTTTCAAATTTTTTTTTTCAAATAATAGTTTCCCCCTTTGATTTTTCTCAGTGCTACCTTTCTAAGAATGCAATGATTAATTCCAGATTTCTTGAGGGATTACCAACATATAATTCTCTTTGGGTACAGAAGGAACATACTTCAACTGCCAGCATCATTTCTTCCTGTTGGGGAGAGGACATAGTCTTCAGTTTGTTAATAGTGATTATATAAGTACTCAGGGCAAGTATATGCACATGGGAAATCCAGGTAGTGTGTGTTGGATATTTTGTGCATGGGTCTGTTCTGCAGGCAGGGGTTGTGAAACATTATGTACGTTGGGATCATATGATACTATGAACAGGTGTGCATGCAAGAACAGCCTGGTGTTTTTAGCCAGGCAACACCTTTGTCCTTAGCAACCCACTTCTTCGAATCCTTTCTGATGCTGTTGATGATGTTGAAGTGGCAGGGCAGTTACCAATTGTTGTCATGGCTGCTCACTAATTCCCCCGGTGGAGTTCATCAGAGTGAGAGATAATCCAAACAGATAGTTCATAACTCATGTGGCCCTGTCACAGAACTGTGAGATGCAGTTTCTCTCCAGCCGGTGACCTCGGTGCTTGTTTGTGTTAGGATTAGAAGAAAAAGAGCCCGGATTCCACAAATTCAGATACCAGTTTCAACACTGCTCCACCCCTCTCCCTAGACCAACCCAGGCAGCCAGAGAGCAGGAATAGTGATAAGGAAATGGCCATTTAAGGCCTCTTTGGTAATTTATTCAGCACTGTCCTTGCTGGGATGGGTTTGCTAAGAGAGTGGATGTGGGTTGCGATTGTCTGACTTCATCTCCTAGAGCTCCAGCAGGAAGTTGGACTTTTCTAGCCAAACATACTTTTCACATCATCTCACCCTCCACTACTGAAACCTCTCCACCGGCAAAACCCAGGAGGACAAACACATGGTTGCCTACCAGTACATGTGGGCACTTTACAAACTGCTAATCTCAAAGCCTCTTTGCTAATCAAACAATGCCCTCCCCTGCAAAGCCTTGCACAAACAGAACCACACCCAGCCTGCAGTTAGGATGAGGGGATTGCTTTCTAGACTTGGCTGTGGTTTCAGCTGCCTGGACACCTTTTTTTTTAATTTTTAAAGCATGTTTCTAATTTGCTAGCAACCATCTGCACAAACAGGGACCTTATGGGACCTTATTTTATAGCAGTAAACAAACGAGAAAAATGAGCCAAAATTTTTATTTATTTATTTCTTGTACTTGAAGTATTTTTTGATGACATCCTTGGCCTGAGATTCTTTGCCATAGTCCTTAACCACTACACAACTACAGCCAACCACTTTCCTCGGCTTCCCCTCTCGATCAATTTTACAGAGGCCAACCCATTCCCCTAGCTTCTTGTTGTCATCACCTTAATTAGGTTGATCTGGTGCTCAGCACAAAGGGCCTCCACCAACTTGACATACATGGGCTCATCACAATTGGATGCAAGCACACAGAGATGGGCTTGGCGCTTGTCTAAGGCTTTGGCAGCTTCGCGTATGCCACGTGCGAGGCCATCGTGGATGAGGGCGGTCTTGAGCACCTCATCTTCTTCCTCCTGGAAGCCAGCTCTTTGCTGCAGCCCCTCCTCCTGGATCAGGGAAGCCACTGTGCCTCCAGGGGGCATTCAGCTTGTTAAGCAGGACTGCTACTCTGTCTAAGTCCCAGCTTTGGAGAGACCAGTTTAGGAAAGCTTAGGGTGGGAGGATGAGCCCTGGTGCTGATCCAGGTGACTGGGACCATGAATTCTTGTGTCTTCTGTGAATCCAGGCAGTGTCCAAAGGGGGCACCTTGGAATTCTCTAATGCAACCAGTCTCTCCAGTTACATGCCATTCTTGCCAGACAGTTTTAGTGCTGATCACCTTACCACCACATTATAGATGTTACTTTTGTTATTTGAGAGAAATACTTTAAAGCATTCATTTAAAATTACCCACTCATCTCCTGCCCTTTCTACTCTTTTGTTCTGCCTTCCTGCTGGGTTCACTCTCCACTTTCTTTAAGTATAGTCTTTAGAAGTCCCTCTCCTGAACTTCTGTTGCTAGTAAGATGAGTTCTTGTTTATAAGAGACTGAATTTGCTTTAGTCTCATCTTTGAGACATAACTTTGCTGTGTGTTTTACTAGCAGCTTGGAGGCTCCTAGCTTGACCTCTGCTGTTGCCATAGAAATCACTGCCACTCTAGTAGTTGCCTGCCCTGGTTTCTTTTCTGTTTCTGTTACTGTGTTTTGGTCTTCTGCAATGTCTCGTCAGCACACATTGATGAGGAATACTTTTTAATCTCTTCTGTTTGGGATAGAAGATATTTTCTGAGAATTTGGAGTACAGTTTTTCATTAGTTCCACAAAATTCTCAGCACCCCCCTCCGCATTCTGACCACTTCTAGAACGCTCACCAGGTTGGCAATTCTTCCTTCAGTTATCCCAAGCTGCAGCAGAACCCATCTGTCTTAGGGTTTCTATGCTGCCATGAAATGCCATTATCAAAAAACAAGTTGGGGAGGAAAGGGTTTATTTGGCTTATACCTTCATATCACTGTTCATTATTGAAAGGACCCAAACAGGTTGGGATCTGGAGGCAGGAACTGATGCAGAGGCCATGGAGGGGTACTGTTTACTGGATTGCTCCCCATGGCTTTCACAGTCTGCTTTCTTATAGAACTCAGGACCACCAGCCCAGGTGTATTCCCTCTCACAATGGGCTGGGCCCTCTCCTATAAATAACTAATCTAAAAAATGCCTTACAGTTCATGGAGGTATTTTCTCAGTTAAGGTCTCTTCCTTTGAGGCACCTCCATTTTATGTGTCAAGTTGACACAAGACTAGCCACCACACCATCCATTGGGTTTGAGTTATCAAATTCTCCTGGTAGTATTTAAAAGTCAGCTTTGTCATTCATTTTTAATTATATATCTCATTACTGCACGTTTCAATATTTGGTATTTGAGGTGTGGTTCCTATCAGTCCTTCCAACTCTCTTTTATGCTTCTTTACTTCCTTGTGTTTTAAGGACTGCTTTTTTTTTTGAGAGCTTATATTTATATTTAGTCAAATTTAATTTACAGCAATAAAGAGGACTTCAGTTGAGAGCACTTTCTTCAAAGGATTTACATTTCTTGTGCTTGCTTGAGGCTTTGGGGAGGAAATGACCTCAGACTGCATTACTGCAGTCAATGGTCTTAACTTGCAGCACACATTTTGGGCTCACCATGCCTGGGGCCCTGGGGCCTGGGGCTCAGTTTCTGCTTCCAGAAGTGAACAGCTCCTCCTTTCAAAGCAAGCCTCTCTGCATATGTACTATTTACTCCTCATATTTACAATCCCCTTCTCTTGTTTTCCTCTATTCCTTATGTATGCATATGTATCCACAGATATATACATATATGCATATATGTGTGTGTACATATATCTACAGGTGCACATATGTGTGTATGTATATCTACAGGTGTACACACACACATATATATAGGTGTGTGTGTGTAGGTATGTGTGTGTGTGTGTGCGTGTGTGTGTCTACAGGTGTACAACTTTTTTTCTAGTGCTAGGGCTTGAATGATTGAACACAGGACCTTGTGTCAAGCTTCAATCCACCCTCAGGCTATGTCTATACTTTTTTGGAATATTTTCTCTATTCTTTTGATGGTCGAACATGCATTATAATATTTGTTAGGAATAATGTATGTGGGGAACCTTGGTGGATTCCATGGCAGGTGAGGGTGACTGAGGTGGTGGACAAACATGCCAGGCAGACAGAGCTTAAGTGGGAAGTTTGTTAAAAGAAAGGGAGGAGAAGGAAAGAGAAAAGAGGTAAAGAGAGACAGAGACAGAAGAGATGGAGAGAGGACAGAAGAAAAGAGGGAGACAGGAAAAGTCCTGTCTGCTCCAAGGGAACAGCAGGAAAGATAGCTTAAGTGGGCGGGATCTTTCTTTTAAGGGGGCCTTTTGAACCTATGTGCAGACTATGCAGCCTTGGAACCCTGGGCTGACCAGGGTACTGCCTGAGTGCATTCCACCAAGTGACAGGGGCAGGACAGCACAATGCCTGAATCCTTACAATATTTCCTTAGTATATTTATGTGGGATCTTATTATATCATAGCAGATATAAGAGGGCCTTAAACAGAATAGGCTAAAACAGAAACAACCATATCACATGAGAGCATGTTTGAGTCCTTGTCTCCTCCCAGTTTTAGGTAATTTAAGCTGCAAACCTGTGGGAATGTTTTTTGGAGCTTTTTTTTTTTTAACCCTTTTTAAAGAATTTTATAGGTAGATACTGAATTTACATGATTTCCACCCCACGCTCTGAATCCTCCCACTCATCCTGTGTCTCCTCCCTCCAATCCCTGTCATATCCACAACTTCTTCTTTATTATCCTTCCCTCCTGTCATGAACAGGACTCGTGTATCATAGAGAGGAAGTCAGTCAGGTGCCTTTTTTGAATGTATGGTTTATTGTTTACCCAGGAAAAGAGGAAATGGATCTGACATGGCAAATGGATCTAACAAACTAAATGCCCCAGCTCTAAGTGAAGCCAGTAATACCCAGAGGCAGGATGCATTCATTTACAGTAGGTGGAGGTAGCACATGTCCATTGCCTAGTACATTGACCAATAGTGGGAGGCAGGATGCATTCACTGACAGTAGGTAGAGGTAGCACAAGTCTGTTACTTAGGGCATCACAACACAATGTGCTGCAGAAGGCTTTTTATCTGTGTGTTGCTCACGAGGTGAAGGTGTGCCAATGAGGAAGTAGGCTTTTTGAGAGCCTACTATATTTTTAGTTTTCTCTGCTGTTCTGATCCCCTATCTTGGAATAATAAGGATTGGGGAAAACAGATAAGCTGAATAGATGTTTATTCAGGGGGAAATAACTTACAACAGAGACAGATGAACGCCAACAGGTTCCAATGCCAAGGATGTCTCTGGATGCCCTCTGTCTCCATCCAGGAAGCAAGAGCACCTGGAGTCCCCTACCCCAGACCTAGTTTCCTCAGGTCACATCCTTACCTGTCCCCACCTACAATGGGCGTGGTCAGTGCAACAGGTGAGGACAGAGTGAATATCTCACTACAATCTCCTTATTATAAACCGGAAGAAAATCTGATGAGAATAACACACACGAGCCCCCTGCCTCAGAAGGAGAGAGAGGCAGCACTCACCTGGGTATCTTGTCTCTTTTCTGTTGTGAAGTGATGAATAGTCCCTGATTGGTTGCACAGTGAAGCTGAGTGGGTAAATAGAAAAGGGCAGATGGAATTTTGGTGTCAGAGGCCTGCTTTCTAGAACTCTGATTAGTGGATATATTTCAAAGCCAAAGAGAGCCTCTGATGATCGTTTACTGGAGGCATGGAAGGCAAGAATGAGCAAATGCAGGCATTTAGAAGGATTTCTGTAAAAGCCATCTCCTTTAGCTTTCTAAGACAATAATAAGGAGCAGGAAGATATATTTTTTTTTTAATTCCCAAGAGCTATAGTACTTAATGTATAGACAACATTTAAAAGTATGAGATGAGGGTTAGTGAGATGGCCCCAGGGGAAAAGGCAATTGCTGTCAAGGACAATAACCTGACTTTTGATACCTGTAACTGACATGGCAGAAAGAGACACCACATGAATGTCATGGCATGTACATGTAAGCACACACAATACATCTTTTAGACAAATGAAATGAATAATATATTCAGGGTCTCACTGATAGGACAAGTGTGAGGCCTGGGTGCCTTCTGCTCCCTTCAGAGAATTTTCCCTCATGCTGTCTGCAAAACTCTAAGAAGCCTGTAATGAACACTGTCATGCAGAAATGTAAATGGCTAGCAGGTTGCTGGGCTCCTGCTCTGGTTTCTAACTGGAGATGAGTTTTTGAGGCAGATGGTTGAGACTGAGTGGTTTTTGGAGTCATGGACCTCTCATGGGATGTTGGCAGCATCTCCATCCAGTGGTACTCGTCATGGCAGCAGACATACTTTCTCCACGGAGCTTAGTTTTCAGAGCCGAAACCTTTTTACAGTTGTTCCTCCATTCTGATAGGTAAATCATAAAATTGATAAATAGAAAATACCATGTGAAAATGAACTACATATCTGTAACACATTAATCCTCCAGCTTAGCTGTATGGTTCGGAGTGCGGGTGGCTTCCCCTTCTGATTGCACAGCTGGTTGAGAGCTGCATTCTTGCTGCTGTGGCACAGCACCTTGGCAGCGTATCTTGCCATATTTAGCTAGTCCGGGAAAGTGTTAGAAATAAAAAATTCAGAGTATGGTTTCAAGTGAACATGAATTGCTTTTGCATCCCACAAATCTGAAAATTAGTAAACCGAGCTTTAGTTAGGCGAGACCCTTCTGTTTAAGTTCAGCACTTGGTGAATAGCTCTGAATATTGACTATAGAATGGGGCCAGCGAACAGCCTTTCTGATGGCTGTGATGTCTAGGGTAGACACAGAAAGAGATGAGAAGACAGGGATCTGTATGGAGGGGTTAGGGTGTTAAACACCAACATTGGCTTTGATAACAAATTTTCTGTTTGTGTAATAAATGGCCTTGTTAACATTTTGCTCCTTGTGTCAGGCTGTGGCCTTTGGTCAGCCTGCTGTGGTCTGCTGGTACTCTGTAAAACAGAGTGGATATCTTACCTTTTCCCAAGTGCTGCCCTGAGAGGCCACCTGGACAGGACTCACTCAGTGGGAGCCATTCTTGATTCTGCTGGTCTTGCTTCTTTTCTTAGATTTCTGGGACACAGCCAGAAGTGGTGGTCTACCACCAGACCCTTGCTGAAGCCAATGTGTACCACTTCACTAATTGTCCTGCAGGTCCCACTGCAAACATGGCATATTTCCAGATGAATTATGTCACATTTTCCTGGAGGGAAGAAGGGGGAAATGGCACTATTAGAATTTCGACATTGGGATAGTTTGGTCTTTGTCTCATGGCTATACCATAGTGAGCATTTAAGAAAACATTCATGGAATAACTTAACATTGAACATAAATGCAAGATTTTTGTTCAAAAACACAAGTTTCTGCATATGCAAGTGGAATCTGGCCGGGTTTAGCTGAGTCAGGGCTGAGCAGGATGATTAGGAAGGAAGTAGCCACATCCTCCTCCCTGTGTCTGCCTACACTAAACTTTTCTACCTGCATCATGGATATCCTGTCTAGTCTTTCTACCTGGAGATGATTACACACAAAATCTGTGCACCATTGCACTCGATATTTGAGAAGGAAAGGCTATCATGCCTAAGGACTTCTTCAACAACTTGTCCCCAGCCTAAAACCTCCTACCTAAAAGCCTTTTATCCCAAATGTCTACAACACCCACCATAATGATACCTTTCTGTGCCCGCTTGCTTAGATATGCCACACTTCTGCCTGCTGTTGGCAGTCCTCCTGGACTTTTGTTAATCACATGGGCGTTGTGAGTATTAAGTCCACAAGTGGGTGCAGAGAAGATACTTTGATTGAACAACAAATCCTCACCTCATGAGTGATTCTCGCTTTTGGAGAAGGCATCACACAGTTATTCTCTGCAGTTTCATTAATCTCAGGGATGCTGCTGCTGGTATTGGTTAAATGCTGTGATTTGGGTAACTTCTAACTGTATCAACTTCTTATGGGAGAAGATCATTTCTACAAGGAGGAAGCACTTGATCTAATTTGCCATCTTGCATTCATTTCATCCCATGGGCTTTCATGTTTCAGCTCTCTCAGTGCTGTTAACATGAAGTGCTTCAGATGCTGTAAGTCCTAACCCTGTGGTTCTGCTCACTGAAGATAAGCAGCAATCTCTCATTTGGTTTTGTTTTATCATGGGTCACTGGCTACTGTACAGGCAGCTCCAATTGAGAAGAGAAGAGCCAAGGAAGAGGGGGAAAGAAAATGAAAATAAAAGGGCGTATGATGATGTACAAAAGAACAAAGCAGAGAGAGACAGAGACAGAGACAAAGACAGAGAGACAGAGAGATTTTTGGCTGTGCATTGCTTCAGGGCTGGGTGTCTCCTGCATAGTAAGCCTGGAATTAGAGTTTATCGTCAGATCCACTAAAGAAAATACATGGGGGTCTGTGTGGCCATGGCTGCTACTTTCTTTAAGTCTGATGATCAAATATGGGAAGGTTGTCAGGACCCTGGGTGACCAGATACCTAGAAGTTCCTGAGCCTTAATATCCAGGTGTACATGACAAGTACCACCTATCTCAAAGCTCGTGTGTGGAGGCTTTGAACCCCAGTGCACCCCAGAGCTTGTACCTTTGGAAGGCAATTGGATCGTGAGGGTCAATCCGCTTGAACAGATTGTACCATTGTTGGGCTCGTAGTAGCTTAATACAAATGTTTGGGGGAGATAAGTTTTGTTATGAAGTTCATCTCTCCTTCTCTGGCCCTCCGTTTTTTTTGTTTGTTTGTTTGTTTTTACTTCCCTTCCCCTTTCTCCATCTTCCTCTCCCTCTTCCCTTCCTGGCTAGCATCAGTTTTGCCATATGTTAGCTAATAATAAGCTTCTACCTCATGATAGGCCTAAAAGCAATGGAGAGGTCACACACCCCAGCCCACTATGGACTGAATCCTCAAACAAGCAGTTGATTTCTCTCAGGTATTTTGCTAGAGGTGGAAAGCTCACTCAAGTTGATCTCTTGAGAGACTTGAAGATTCACATGGGAAATTTCCTGGCAAGGACATGTGACTAGCAATGTCCTCATAAGAAAGTAAGATGGAGAGACCAGAAAGAACTGATAATGAAATTGCTTCTTTCAGAGAAAGAAATTGCTCGGACAGATATAAAACCACACAACTTTTGAGTAGCTGCCACTCTCAGGCATTTCAGTTTCATCTCTGTGCTTTTCATATTAGGAAACTAAGACCAAGAAAGTGGAAATGGTATGCCCAAACCTGTGTAGTCACTATGGGCAAAACTGCCTGCTGTGGGTCCTCTTCACATTGTATGTAGACAAATCAGGACAGACAAGAGTTCATTTCACTGCCATTGTAAAGAAGAGCTCATCCTAGGCTTTCCAGGCCATGCCCAACACTCTGTGCAGCAAGCAGAGGCAACATCCTGCAGCTTGTGCAGCCCTTTGGTAGGGCTGATGTGGGGTAGGACTCACTTCCCATGTGCCATGAATCAGTTTCTATTTGGGACAAAGGGAAGGGACTTAGCAAAGGTACCTGGGTTTCTGAGAAGTGGAGCATGGTTCTGTGTGTTCCTTCTTCAGGGAAAGGATTGAATGCAACTCAGATTCCCCAATCCCTGATGCCAGTGGGCGCTGGGCAAAGCCCATGCTCTGGCCAGCTATCCTTTGAACTCATTGCCAGCTGTACACTGACGGAGAAAGACTTCGAACCCTTTCAGAGCTGCTTAGTCAGGAGAGTTACTGCCGAAGAACATGGCAACTTATTTCCATCATACAGAAGTGCCATTTGTTAACTGCACTTGGCCCTGCCCCCTTAAATTAGCCTTGCATTCTCAGTAGCTTGTTGAAAGAATTGCTAGAGCTCTGCTTCATTGCTCCTTGGCAGGCAGTTTAGTGGAAGACTTTGTTAGCAAGCGCCAAGACACAATACTGAGACTTAGAATTAAGCCTGCTCAAAGCCCAAGGTTTTTGCAGACGAATGTTTTTATTTACTTATTTAAAACCTATTTTTCTGTGGTGTGTTCTGAGTGGTGACGGGCCGAGAATAATTATGGGTCAGGCGCTGCGGTGTTTGTTTAGTCCTTTTCTGTTTAGTTCTCTTTTACTGGTTTCTGGAGTCCTGATGACTGGGTGATCACAGCTCTTGATTTCTGTGAATATTGGAATCACAAAGTTTGCAGAGACCTCTAGACCTGTATCCAGGAAACAGGATGATTTCGACTATGGAATAAACTGGGCCTGTGAGGTCAGCTTGATGAGGTGCAGTGGATAGTTGCACAGTGTGGCTAATGTTTGCTACTTGCCTGGGTTTAGATGCAACATTGGGAGTCAATGTAGCCAGATGGCATTTGTTTCATTTGAGATCATAAGTAGATACTGTAGTGATATATCCTCCTAGTGGGAAACTCCCAAAGAATGTGCTTGGGAGCCAAGCAGAGTAGACATCAGAAGCCAGCATATATTAATCAGTCAGTCAAGTAGATATGTAGGACTGTTGTTAGCAAGGCTTCTTGAGACATCTTCTGTTGTTCTTGGCCTTCTGTAGGGAATTGCTCTTTGCAACAATGATGGAGAAGAGGAAGTCAGATAAAGCATTCTTTCCATCTTCAGTTTGCTTTGGTTTCCATGTAGATATATAGATTGAATGGGAGTGAACCAAAAGAGTATAGTCTAGAACAATTCATTTGGCAGACATTTGCCAAACTCCACCTATTGGAGTCTAAGTAGTGGACTAAACACAGCTCTCCTCTTGGGACCCTGTTCTGTGTGGAGGGAATTGGTGAACGAGCAAGCATTTCCTAGTGATAAGGATGTTCAATGCAAAAGAAGTGTGTGTGTGTGTGTGTGTGTGTGTGTGTGTGTGTCTTTGTGAGTGAGGAGGGTGGGGGCTAAAAGGGTGGAGGAAAGAGCAAAGCCCCCAAGCTGGGAAAGGGTTGGGAGTTACTATTTTGTGCAAAGGTGACCAGGAAAGACCTTTCTGGCAGGTGGCTTTTGAGCCCAGAATCCTTTGGACTTCAGCTGAGAAGACAGCCTGAGACTACAGGAAGGATATGGCCAGCCCCTCTCAGCGATTCTCCCCTAATGCCCCATTCAGTTCCTTGCTTATTCTGATTGACATATGGGACATTGTCTATCTCCATAGCTTTATGAAGTGACCACTATTCAGTGAGACTCTGGGAGGAATGTATTTTATTTAAGCAGCTGTTAAGCACCCAATTCATTGCATTATGTCGAATTCTGGCTTCTTAGAAAGTCACAAAAAAAGGACTCCAACCTCCAACTTTGCAAACTTACTTTTTTTTTTTTTTCTTTAAAGGGAATTTGTAGGCACAGAGGACTATTCCTTGGGGATGGGAATGCTTACATAAATGTAGAGTTGTTTTTACTGATTCTGCTCTGTAGATCACTAGAGAGTTCTCATTTGAAATAAAAGCAGTTTTGCTCAGGGATAGATTTGAATCAATGATATAACTTGAAATAATGCCAGCAACCCCATTCTCATACAGCATATGATACATCAGAGGGAAAATCTGGTATAGGAGCTAGCAAAGGAATGTTCTGGCTCTGCCTTAGTCACACCCAGAAGAAAGCCAGGATCCAGAAGTCATATAGCTGATCCGGGTTGTCAGTCACCATCTACTGGCCCAGAAATGCTCTGTAAAAACCTTTGCAGTTGGTATGTTAGCATCATTGGTAGTCAAACAGACAAGGTTAAGAATATGCTGAATGGGGCTGGAAGGGTGGCTGAGCAATTATGATCACTGGCTACTCTTCCAAAAGCCCTCGGTCCATAGTCTCAGCACCCACATGGCGGCTTACAACTCTGTAATTGTAGTCGCGTGGGATCTGATGCCCTCTTTTGGTGTGCAGACATATATGCAGACAAAACCCATATGCATAAATAAATCTAAGAAAAATTAAAGAGCGTGCTAAGCTAATGTAATAAATACCTTCATGTTTTTAAATCAAATTTATCTTGGAATCATAAGAAATACAGTAACCAGCAACTATTCAAAAATTTCTTCTGGTTATGTCTGATTTCCTCAGAGTCTTTATTGAATGGACTGAGGACATGACTATGCCAAAGTTTGTTTGAGGAGAAGGTTGTTATTGTAGATATGAGGGAGAGCACAGCCAGGGGCATCTGGGCCATGTGTCTGTGGGGGGGGGAGAAGAGGAGAAAGGGCTAAGAGAGGGGACCAAGAGGACAAAGAGAACTAAAAGGACCGAAGGAGGATAGGCCAAGGGAGCATATGGCTGAAATGCAGGGTTATATAGGAGTCAGAAGCTGAGGGAAGGGAAGGGAAGCCTGTGGGCTGGAGAGGTATAGAGTAGGCAGTGGGGTGAGAAGAATTGGGAGGAGCCAGAACTCCAGCACTGGACTCTGTAACAGGTACTTGCTGGGAGAGCCTAGAGACCAGCACCTGCTCACTGGCTTATGGGTTTCTTTTGGACCCGACACTTGTATGGCCTGATACTAGCAGGTTTACTTGTTTTTTTTTTTTTTTTTTAAAGTTTTATTTGGGTTGAAAAGTTAATGTTTTGTGAGTTTTGTGATTATGCTCAAGTATGTGCACAGGAATATGTATGTATTTTTTTTTAAACTTTTTATGTGTTATCTAGGCTAGTCTCTAACTCCGGATCTAAAATGACGTTTTCAGCTCAGGCTCCCAAGTAGCTGGGACTGCAGGTACATGCCACCACACCCAGATAGGGGATCTAAGACATTGAACATATTTGTCAAGACAGAACTGAGAAACACCAGAAACCAAATTAGAGATCATTTACAATGAACCAGTGCTGAGGTCACTTTAAAGAGTCCCCATCCTCGTTGGTTCCTGTGTTCCCTCCCCAGGCCAGGCTGGGTGAGGTGCTCATCTTCTGGGCTTCTAGAGAATCCTGTGTGTCTCAATTACAGTAATGACTAGCTGTGGATTTAGTGTCTTTCCCTGGCTCCCTGGAAGGCCAGTACTGTGTCTTTGAATCCAAAGTCATCCATAGCTTTCATAGTGTATGATCTGAAACAGGGGGCCTATGTATGTTTGTTGATTGCATAGATAAATAAATGAGCTATCAAGACTCATGCCTGATTTGAAGCCTTCTGGTAATACAAGAAAAAGAAAATTATATTGGCTTCATAATCTTCCATAAGCCTATAGATCTAAGCAGAACATTGCTTCGGATGACACACTTGTTTTCTGGTCTTGGCGCCAAGTTCCTGAAGGTATGTGAGGATGACACATAGTAAGAGGATATTGGGTTTCCTAGGAAACACAGAAACACATTTCCCTTCCTTCCTTTCTTTCTTCCTTCCTCCCTCCCTCCCTTCCTTTCATTCTTCCTTTCTGTCCTTCTATTTTGAGACAGAATTTCTCAGTGTAGCCTTGGCTTTCTTTGAACTCACTCTGTAGACCAGGCTGGCCTCAAACTCAAGAGATCCACCTGCCTCTGCTTCCAAGTACTAAATTAAAGGTGTGCACCACCACTGCCAGCTCTGGAAACACATTTTCAGTGCATCCTAAGTGCCTTTGCCTTGGCTGAATGAAAGAACCACCATGGCCTTTGGAAGGACCTGACAGCTGGAAGCCAACTCCAGCATCAGGAAATTGGGGTTCTTGTTAGCTTCCCAGTACATTCTCTGTTGGAACTTCCCTTTCCCAGAGGGCAGTGAGCCTGGAAGCTAGCTTACTTGTGCCACTGGATTTTATTTTCCTGTTTGCAACCATCTAATAGATATTCTACTGAAAATTTTACTGCAGGCTGTGGCCTTAAATGAAATGCGGGTATTAAGGAAAACCACCAGTAGAAACAAAAGGGAAGGGAAATGAATGTATTTGGGATTTGCAGGATGCTTGACAGGGCGTGGCTCCCCTGGGCTTTTTAGAGAAGTTTGCCTTGAATGGCTTAGGCTGTATGAGAAAGTAATTATTTTGTGGGGACAAATGGGAATACAGGTGAGGGGAAGCTAATACATTCTGCTTTCTTAATAGTGTTCCCTAAGGAGCTACTTCTATGAGGTGGGAGTAGTGCTAAGAAATACAAAACATTCTTACAGAGGGACAGAAGATTAATTGAGTTCTGCTTGTGTGTATAGGTGCAGAAAGAGAAAAGAGAGAGGGGGAAATTAAAAGTCCTTTGATCTAGCACAAACAGTTCTTCATTGAGACATTTTTGATGGATGCATTTTCTTTTTAACTGTATAATGTGGTGATATATTGTTTATGATCTAATAAAGCCACTGAAGATCAGAAAAGCAAAGCAGCCAGCCAGTAACTCTTACCTCAACCAAAGCTGAAAATGGAGATCCTGCCTTCCCTGTGACTGGAAACTGAATCTCACATGAGACACTTTGCTTCTTCCTTATATACCTCTTTTGTGCTGGGATTAAAGGTGTGAGCTCTATTATTCTTTTTGATGGATTCAGTCTCGTGCACCCCTGGGTGGCCTTGAACTCAGAGAGATTCATCTGCCTGTGTCTCCTGAGTCCTGGGATTAAAGGTGTGTGCCAGCACTGGCCAGCTTCTATAACTAACTAGTGTGGCTGCCTTTGCATTCTGATCTGCAGTGGCTTCATTTATACAGAGCAATATATCACCACAGTATAAAAAAAATACTAGACAGTGAGTGGTTAAATGCTCTGAATCAGCAATGTAAGGAACGAAGTGAATATTTACTTCTGACAGCCTGTAAAGAGTTTTAGTATTTTTCTTGTCCTCAAACTCTTTTTTAATAAATTTTTTTTGTTAGGTTGTTTTGTTCATTTATTTTATATGTGTTTTGCTGGTACATATGTATGTGCACTACATTCATGCTTGATGCCCAGGGAGGATAGAAGAGGCCACTGGGTTCCCTGGAACTGGAGTTACAGATGGTTGTGAGCCACCAGGTGGGTGCTGAGGATTGAACCTGGGTTTTCTGCAATATCAAGTGCTCCTAACTGCTCTGGTCCTTGAACTCTTATGCAGAGTCTGTGAGACAGTGGTATCTGGATTGTTAGGTTAAATTCAATGTTGGCTTCCTGAAATTAGCATATGTACCAAAGTTGGGGTCCCAGACCTCATACCAGAGCCATTGTCTTAACTTTAAATAACTCTGGTACTTCCCATTTGATCAGTAGAACCCAGAGAAGCCCCAGTCTCTGTGTGAGGTGTTCCTTAAGAGAATCTGTCATTATCTAGACATAGAAAACAATATATCTCCCAAATATGTTTGTCTCTATTTCAAAAATGAGCAGCCATTTTAGGAGTTATCCATTAAAATTTTAAGGAAAAAAAAAAAAAAAAGTCAGGCAGTGGTGGCCTTTAATCCCAGTACGGGGGAGAAAGAGGCAGGTGGATGTGTGAGTTGGAGGCCAGCCTGGTCTACAGATTGAGTTTCAGGACAGCTGGGACTACACAGAGAAACCCTGTCTCAAAACAAACAAACAAACAAACAAACAAACAAACAAACAAAAACCACATACATACACAGAGGTTGCTTTAGGGGTTGGAGAGATGGTTCAGTGGTTAAGAGCATTTGCTACTGTGTTCCAGGTTCAGTCCCCAGCACCCACTTGGTCACCCACAACTCCAGTTCCAGGAACCTGAAGTCCTCATCTGATCCCCAAGGGCACCAGGCATACATCCAGAGAAAATTACCTCTACACATAAAATAAATAAATAAGTAAGTAAGTAAATAAATAAATCTAAAAAATATTTTTAAAAATTGCACCTCGCTTATAAATGCTAGAAGGATATGGTTTTGGCATATATTATGTAACTCATGTACCTTATATCCAACTCTGCAAAGCAGATGTTCAGTAAACAGCTGTGTACTCAAGAGTAATCATTATGGTATTTTGAAGCTGGGGTATGGTGGTGCATGCCTTTAGTGGGAGGCAAAGGTAGATAAATCTTTGTGAGTTGAGGCAAGCTTCCTCTACTTTGGACAGCTCCAGGTCAGCTAGGAATACATAGTGAGACCCTGTCTAAAATAAGTAAGTAAATAATAAGCCATGATTCAGTTAATGACATTTCTGTGAATAGATATTTGGATTATTTCTATTTTTCCATACATAACATGAAAAATTCCCTACATATTCATCTTTATACTTTATGAAAAAATGTCCTCATATTTTGCTAAAACATGTGCCTAGGACTTGCTGAGTCAAAGGAATATACATTTAAATTTCAAAAACTCCTTTTGGGGCACTGTGTTATAAAATTGTAATTGCACTTCATCTTGGCTCACACAGGAACCAGTCATTTCATTCTTTATAATCTGTGATTAAATTCCCAAATTCAAAAGGCTGATTATTTCCTCTGAGTTTATTTATCCTGCTTAGACCTAGCACGGGATAGGACAGTGTCTTGCTTCCTGGATGGAAAATGTGTATGTGACATTATTCAGTGAAGTGTGTGTGCGCGCGCGTGTGCGCGCGCGCGCATGCGCACACATGCACCATGTATGCATGGGCCCAAGGCTGTCACAAGATAGGATTGTATCCTTTGGAACTGGAGTTACAGGAGGTTGTGAGCTGCCTGCCATGTGGGTGCTGGGAATGGCTGACTTCTCTGCAAGAACAGTTAGCTTTCTTAACTGTTGAGTCATTGTTTCAGCCTCAAAATTAGTTTTCTTACACTTGAATCATACACTTTCTGCTAATCTCTGCAGTCATTTGAATGTGTAGACTATCTCTCTTGTGTCTACGAGGGAAAATAAGTCTAGAACTAGTACACAGTTAGCAAGTGGTGCCCAACCTCTTGCTGAGAAACCACACACGTGTTTCTAAACCCAATTTAAACACTATGAATTCTTCACTTCTTCAGTCTCTGGTTTATTCTTGTCCCTGTCAGCTAATGGGAATGAATATTGAGTTCTTACAGCAAGGATGCCACAGACCTTGATATTTGCCATAAAAGCAGGTATGTCCTGGTTGGTTTTTGTCACCTTGACACAAATCTAGACATATCTAGGAAGAAGGAATCTTAATTGGGAAAATTTCTCCATCAAGATGGGCCTATGGGCAAGTTTACTAGTCATTTTCTTGATTAATTATTGATGTGGCAGGGCACAGCCTGCTGTGGGTGATACTACCCATGGGCTGGTGGTCCTGAATTGTATAAGAAAACAGACTAAGCAAGCCATGAGGAGCAAGCTAGTAAGCAGGATTCCTCCACAACCACTGTTCAGTTCTTGCCTCAACATTCCTACCTTGAATTCCTGTTCTGACTTTCCTTAGTAATGGGGTGTGAAACTGAGAGTTGTAAACTGCAATAAACTCTGTCCTCCCTAAGTTGCTTTTGGTCAAGGTCTTTATCATAGTAGTAGAAACAAACAAACCTAAGACAGAAATTAGCACCAGATTTGTGGGATATGGTTGTGATCCACCTGATCATGTTTTGGGGAGGAATGTGGAACTCTGCTTTAGAAAAGCCAAGTGTTTGGAATTTAATGTGCTACTCGGGGAAGATAGTGCTGACAGCAGTACAGACAGTGGAGGCCAGGCTGCTGAGGTTTCAGAAGAAAATTTAGAGTCACTTCAAGACTCTATTGGCTCTGTTTGATATTTTAGATTAAGACTCTGTGGTTCTGGCTAGCTGGGGCTAAAGAATCACTTATGATTAACAAGATACCAAAACCTTGAAAGTGAAATCATTGTTTGCTGGGACGGTTGATACTGCTCAGCTTAGACCAAAGAACCTGCTGTGACTAAGAAGAGAACAGCTACATTGAGGGAAGTCTTCTAGGAAGTGTTTCCTCAGGGTCAGCACACAGAAGCTGTGGTCCAGAGGGAGTCAAGACTGTACCTCATGCTGGCAGCCGGACTTGGTAATGAGTAATAATATCCCAGGTGGTAATGGTTTGAAGGTTGTGAAAAGGTCATGGAAAGCAGCTGGGACTTGGTGCTGTGAGTGGCCAGGAGAAACCATTGGTGAAGGTGCAGCCTTGGTTGATGTAGAATGCCCAGGATTAATTCGCTTTTATTTATTCTTTTCATGGTTTTCTGCTGAGGATTTTAGGAACATATGGAAACATATGCTCCGCACTCTCCCAGACCATGCTAGCAGCATTGTGTCTTCTGGGTAATATTATTCTTATTCTCATGCACACATGAGAATCACACATGCCAGGCTTATTTTCTGTTTGCTTGGTTATTGAAGAAATTCAGAACCAAGTGTAATCTTAATAACTCATTCATTAATTCTGTAAACCAGTATAGAGGACCACTGCAAACCAAGCACCAGGGAGAGGTCTGATTCTGGATTCAAGGACCCAAGTGAACCTCCCAAAGTGGCTCACCTCTCAGACAGGAGCAGTCTATTACCCTCTGCAGCCCCTTCCTTTAGATGCTTACCTGGGGAGGTTGAGCACACATTTTCCCATGGAACCTAACCCCTTCTCCACTCAACTTATTAGCACTAAAAAGGAGGCAGCTCATTTTCCTCTCAGGTGTTGACAAAGGCTGCTGTTGTTCAAGGGCCAAAGGCCTTCATGGACTTGATTAACACACAACCTGGCTTGTGCCAATTTTCGTATGGACACCAGTGGATAGCATCTGCCGCCTCATTAGGCTGACACTCTTCCTGTCCCCCTTGTATTAATGTCACTGGAGCACATAGTAATTTTAGGTAAATGTTGGAAGCATACACTCCAGAGGTGACCCAGGGTCTGCAGTGACAGATGCTATAAAAATCAATTGTTGTCTCGCTGCTTTGTGTGGAGTACAGCAGGCACGCTGGGGCTGGGTGGGTTTAAATGCTTGAGGAACAGAACATGCATGATCCAAGACCCTCTCAGTGAAATAAGCTGAACAGTCACCTTGGACTTTGAGAAGAGAACTTGCTTATCGTAAAAAAGAAGGCAGAGACGGGCCCTGGGACACTTCATATCATATAATATGGAGAGTGTTTAGGAAGTCTGTGTGCCATTTCTAATGGCAGTGGGAACCATATGGTTTATATTAGCTCAAGGAGGACTTATATCTAGAGAAGTCCTTCCTGGCTAGAGACTGAAAAAGCCCATAGAGAGGAGCAAAGAACATTTGCCTAGTTTTGCCCTCTTTTGTTGTAGTTATTGTTATTTTCTTTACCAGAATGGATTCCTAAACTGGTTCTTTGGGCTGACACCAGAAATGCTCTAATTCACAGTTACATGGAGACACTCTCCTTGGAGGAAGAAATGGTTCTGGTGACTGGGTTACTAGTGTGGTTTGAAGGCCACTATAGTGGGACATTGCTCCCCTATAGTGAAAGCCACTTTCTCAGTGGGCACATTTGGGAGATCAAGGCTGCCAGCCAGCTTCTCATGGAACCATAAGAGGCGGGAGTTAGGGTTCTTTAGGAGCAGGACTGTCTAGATGTGACATTGTAGCCAGAGTTTTCTTTGTGTGGTGATGCTACCAGGTAGGCTAGTGTCACTTCTCATGGGATTCCAACAGAGGGTTGGAACTGGCAAGGGTGGCCCCATCCAGGGTTACACTGAAGGTCAAGGACGTTCTCTGATTCTCTGGGACTTGGATGGGCTTGACACTCACCCATCCATTGGGCCTTGAAAGCCAAGGACGGGGTTAGACCCTTCATTTCAACTGACTTCCTACAAGGCACCATTGTTTTAGGACATGTCTGAAGCACTGTGCTCTGCCCATACTATCTGAGAGGTTTTTTTTTTTTTTTTTTATACATTTATTTTTCATTTTTTTAAATAACCAAGTCCATTTAAGTGAAAACAAACATTTATAGACAATATTTGGGAATTTGGGCATCATTCTTTCCAAACTACTTCCTGCTGGTAAGGGGTGCTGTCATGGGGGATTCTAAGAGATGCAGAAATCCTGGCTGTAGTCTGCAAGGCTGCTTTGTCCAGCTGTTTTGAGTGTAGGATCACCTGGTACTCTGTTTCAGGTGGTCTGGCTTGATCAAACCACATTAGTCTGGAAGGAATCCACCGCTTTTCATTTTCTGTGGAAACAAAAATAGAAATCCTTTTCCCCAGTAACTTGTCCTTGAACTTAAATTTTGGAGTCAAAGCATTTTTTTTTTATTTTATTTATTTCTTTTATTTATTTTTAATTTATTATTTTACATGTTGATCCCAGTTCCCTCTTCCTCCCTCCCTCCCTATCTGAGAGTTTTTTTTTATTGCTTTTTGCTTGGGTAAACAACAACAACAACAACAACAAAAATGTCATTTCTGAATTACTATCTCATTGGCCTGGTGAATTGTAGGAAAATGGAACATTGTGTCATGAGTTCTTTGTCTTTTCTTTTAATGTTCTTTCTTCCTGGGGACCTTTTCTCCAACTGTCCTGTGTTTGCTCATCAGCTAGGTCAGAAAGATGAGAAAAAGCCACAATTTGAAGAATCAAACACTATGGGGAGGTACTAATTTTGTTGTAGGTTTCTTACCTGCAAATTTTCTTCCACATGTTAGAGCATTTTTTTTTTTTCCAGCGCCTCCTATGTGCAACCTGCTACTAGAAGCTAGTGGTAAACACTGACTATGCCTTCCTTGCAGCTGCCTTTGGTGGCAAGTCTTACTGGGTACGTGATGGCAAAAGAAACAGTGCAAAAAGAGTTAGCCAGACAAAGAACACCTTCAATATGTTGTTTATAGGGGATTGTTCTGATTAAGAGGCATTTGGGCACAGCCAGGTAGACTGAGCATGACTGTGTAGGATGGGGGCTTTCCAGGAACCAGGAAAAGTATGTACAAAGGTTCCAAGCAGAATGTGTATAGCATGCCCATGTGAGTAGGGAGGGGAGAGAGATGGGGGGCAGGTGTGGGATGGGTATCGAGGGTTAGAAAGTGGGTTTTCTGGGAAAGGAAGCTGACTTCCATTTGTTATGTTCCTGCTCTGCAGGGTCTGGAGGAGCATGTGCCCATCAAATACTGAAGCTCTCAAAAACCTTGTTGAACATGTTTTTCTGATTAAATTGTACAGACATGTTAACCAACAGAGAGATGGGGAGGGAATGTGCAAAGGAATTTGGATTTTCTTCAGTGAGTTCATTAGGCTTACCACCAAGCAATTCATCTTACTAAGATGTTGTGTTTTAAATGAATAAATAAAATGGCTAGAGGCTTTTGCTTGTTTATTATTGGAATAGTGAGACGTGAACAGCGTAAAAATGCAAGTGCTAGGAAGAAATACTTAATGAAGGGGGGGGGGCTCTCCTTTCCTGTGGTTCTTTTCTTCCAGAAGAATCTAACGTTAGCAGAGCCTCGGAGAGTTTGTGCACGTTCTCCTGTCCTTATAAAAATGCAGCAAGGGTGCTGTACTGTTACTATGCTCTTGCGGGTCTTGGAGCTGTTTGTCTGAAAGTGTACCAAGTTACCCTGCTCTTGTTAACAGTGGTGATAGAAGAGGGCCACAGTTAACCCTGTTCCTACTGAAGGCCACTAGAGTGTTTGTCTTTTCCACTTCAATAAATACTATGACAAAAAACAAAACCAAAAACAAAAAACAACCCACCTACAGTCCTCATTTTACATATTTCTAAGTGTTTCCATAGGAAAAATTACTCAAAGTACATATTATAGACAAGAGAGATAACTATCTGGTTATATTTTGTTATCATTTTTCTCTGAAATTAATGCCATCCACCAAATTAAAAAATTAAAAAATAAATGCACAATTTAAGAAACATACACATGTGCAAAAAAAAATTATACCCAAGCATCATTTCACACTCCAGAACATCAATGATAAAGAGAAGATTCTTGAAAGAACCCAGATGTAAACAGCAGGTGATCTACCCAGGTGTTAAGAACAATAATCACATACATGACTTCTTCAAAGAACCCCTTCACTTTGCAACAAGAAGAGAGTGAATGAGACAGTCAGTTCTAAGGGGAAGCAGAAACAGAAATTCTGTATTCTCACAGCTTACTCTATAAGGGTGAGGGACAGCCAAGTCTGGTGGGCCACACCTATAATCCTACTTTCAGGCCCAGGGAGGAGGATTGCAAATTTGAAGCCAGCCTGGGCAACTTGATAAGCTCCTGTCTCAAAATACAAGAATGCTTTTTTTCCCCCTTGTAAATATTTTCCTTTTATTTAAATAGTTTTTCCCCTTACATAATATTTCCTTATTATAGTTTGCCCTCCCTCTGCTCCTCTCATTTATCTCCCCCTCCTCTCCCTTCTGGATCCACCCCTGTATGTATCTCATCAGAAAATAAACAAGCTTCTAAGAGATAATGATAAAGTATAATATAATAAGAGCAAACAAAACCTAATGCACGAGAGTAGGACAATACAAAGAGTAGGAAAAGAGCCCAACAAAAGGCATAAGGAACAGATATGGACTCGGAGACCCACCCATTCCCACACTCAGGAATCCTGTGAAAACAGTAAACTGAAGCAATACTACATACACAAAGGACATGGAGGGGGAAATGACAGGGAAAACATAAGTAAAATAAAAATAAGATTAAGAAAAAGCCCTGGTGTGATATCCAGAGAGCAGGAGCCTGCAGTGATGCTGTTGACTTACATTTTCTGTTGGCATCTACTGCTGGGCATGCAGCCTTCCACGAGGAAGAGTCTTAGTGAGACTCTTGGTGAAAACTAACTTTTCATTTGCAAGTGAGCATCAATAGAGATAGCCATGCATCCACTTCTCCTTTGTGCCCTAGGACCTTATGTGGTGCAGACACACGTAGGCCCTGTGCCTGCTGCCTCAGTCTGATTCAGTTCATATGTCCATCAATCCTGTTGATTTGGAGAGCTTTGTTTTCTTGATGTCCTCCATTCCCTCTGACTCTTAGCTTTTTCTGCCTACTCTTCTGCAGGGTTCCCTGAACCTTAAGGTGAAGAATTTGATGGAGACATCCCATTTAAAACTGAGTGTTCCTAGGTCTCTCACTCTCTGTGTATTGTCTGGGTGTGGGTCTCTGTACCCTTTTCCCTGTCAGCTGCAGGAGGAAGCTTCTCGGATACCGGCTGAGCAAGGCACTGATCTGATTCCATGACTGGAGTGCAAACATGTATTTCCCTCCCTTCCCCTCCCTCTCTTCCTCTCCTTCTCCCTCCTTTCCCCTCCCTTCTCTCCTCCCTCCCTCTCCCTCCCTCTCCCTTTCCACCCTTCCCCTCTTCTCCCCCTCCTCCTTCCTTCCCTCCCTTCCTCCCCTATTGCCCCATTGGGCAATCTTGCTGACCCTACGTATCTATTTTAAATTTTGGTGGATATCACCAAGTTATATCAATTTACACTGCTAATAAGACCGGGAGGACCCTGTCTCCTTCCATTCCCTGTGGAACACCAAGTCACTGTTCTTTTGTGCTTGCTTGTTTACTATAGTTTAATCTGCATTCCTTTCCAAAGGAGGTAGACTTAGACACGAACAGTATGTGGCTTTAGTCCAGGAATGTTGTCCGTGATTATCTGAAATTTATTGAGAATTCTTAGAAACCTAAATGCATGAGAAGCTTTATGAGCATCCCCAGTGTTCTTAAACACAGACTGTGATTTCTGTTCAGGAGGAGTAGAGTTTTATTCAAACCAGTTGATCTCACTGGTTAGGCTGCTCTGTCTTTTGTAACCCTACTCATTCATTTAGTCTGCACCTTTTCTCAGACTGTTTATCCCAGGAGAAAACATCTCTGCCTCGATTCCAGGTGTTCCATTTTTCGTTACAGTGGACAGTTTTATATTTTTGTAGGCTTTACAGTGTTAGGAACATCATTGTTACCTTTTTGGTTTTGGTGCACTGTCAGCATGGATTGTTCCTTTAAATACTTTTTTTCATGTGCACGTATGTATGTGTGTGGTGTGTATGCCTGTGTGCACACGTGTATATGCACTTGTGGGAACGTGGCTGTGGAAGTGCATATGGATCCTACCTGAGATTGACTTAGGAGACTTCCTGAATGGCTCTCCACCTACTCAACTTGGGCAGGGTCTCTCTGTTGAATACTTAGTCATTGTGGCTAGCCTAGCTAGTCCTCTTGCTCTGGGGAGCCCCTGTGTCTGCTTTTGGAGTCCTAGAACTGTAGGCAAGCTACTGCACATACCACCCAGCATCACACAGATACAGTGTTGTTTTTTCTTTTATTCCTGCCAAACATTGAAATACCAAAATGTTGATAGTTTGCTTTTTTTTTTTTTTTTTTTTTTTTTTTAATTCATTGTCCTCACTCTTTGAACTCTTTGCTCTTTGGGGGCCTGCCACCCAGCTCCCAAATAAACCACACATGGAGGTTTATTCTTACTTATAAATGTCAAGCCTTAGTTTGGCTTGCTTCTAGCCAGTTTTCCTTAATTTAAATTATCCTGTGTACCCTTTTGCCTCTAGGCCTTTTCCTTTTCTTATTTCTGTACATCTTACTTTCACTCTTCCTCTGTGGCTGGCCACTAGAGTCTTCTCCTTGTTCTCTCATTCCTTATTCGCTTGTTCCTTCTCTCCATCCTTCCAAATTTCTCTATTTATACTCTCTGTCCGCCAGCCCCACCTATCCTTTCTCTTGATTCACTATTGGCTGTTCAGCTCTTTATTAGACCATTGGGTTTTAGACAGACAAAGAATAGAAGCCTCACAGTTAAACAAATGCAGCATAAACAAAAGCAACGCATCTTTACATTGTTAAACAAATGTTCCAGAGCATAAACAAATGTAATGCACCTTAAAATAATATTCTTCCACAACCCAGCATCCTGCACACCTTGCATCACACACACCCAGCATCACACATACCCTGTATCACTTACACCCTGCATCTTGCATACCCAGCATCTCAGGCATCCATCTTCATGCACACTGCTCATTTATGTGGGGTCTGTGAGTGCTTGCTGCTTGAGAGGAGGTGCTTTTACACTGAGTGCCTCCTTGGCCCAGTTTCTTTTTGTCTCTGATATGAATGTCACTCTATGAGCTTTTTCCTTTGAATTGTTTTTAGAGTTAATGCATTGCTCATCTTTTTCCCCCTCTGTAACAAAATGTCTGAGAGAATTTAAGGACAGGAATTATTTGGTCTGAGGGTGCAGAGGTTCCAGTTCACATTAGGTGGGCCCATTGTTCCGGAGCCTGTGGTGAGGCAGCCTGTTGAGAGGATGGCACTGTAGAGCAGATCTACTCACCACTTGTCAGCCAGAAACAACAGCAGAGGAAGGAGAGTGGCCACCATCCTACAGCTGTCTTACATGCACATCCCTGGTTACCTAACTTCTTCCAACTGTCCATCCCTTAAATGTTCCACCAGTTATTAATGTGCTATGGTCTGGGGACTGAGTCTGCACTGGGGTCTGGCAGATACACTAAACCTCAGCAGTTAGTGTTTGTGTATTTTTCACTTTATTTCTTTGGATTAATAAGGATCAGGAGAAACAAACAGATGTTTATTCAGGGAGAAATAACTTACAACATAGACAGATGAACACCAGCAGGTTCCTGGTCCCAAGGAGGCCTCTGGAAGCTCTTCTGTCCCCATGCTGCAAGCAAGAGAGTACTCTGCCCCTGTTCCCACCCCCAATGGGCTTGGTCAGTGCCACAGGACAAAGTGAATTATCTCACTACAGTATATTTTGTATCATTTTGTTCTGTACACACCTTTAATCCCATCACTGAGGAAGCAGAGGCAGAAGCAAGTGGATCTTTGTGAGTTGGAGACCAGACTGGACAGGTTCCAAAGCTACACAGAGAAAGCCTGTCTTGGATCTAGACAGCATAGCATTAAATGATGTGCCACAAACTCAAAAAGTAAAAAAATTGCATCTTTTCTCTCATTTGTGGATCCTAGCCTTTAATGTTGTCTGTGTTTGTATGTAAATGTGGGTAAGACCTTAGAAACCACAAAGGAAACAAAGAGGGTAAAGGTCACATGGAAAGAGGAAGAGAGACTGGGGGGGTGGCATTTACAAGAGAGTGGGCGAGATAATGGTATGGAAAATATACTAAGACACTTTGTTCAAAAATACCATGTTATTTAATATCTTGCATGATAATTAAATAAGAAAATAATATACTAATGAATTATATTTGTAAACCCACTCAGCATTTTGTATCCTAATAAATGGATTTACTATGCCCATAGCTTTTGAATTATTAATGCATTTGATTTCTCTCTGCCATCTTATTTTGTTCTTGGTATACAAAACCTCCTCTTCCTTCCTCTTACAATTGAAAATATTTCCTGCTAGAAAATTAACACATTAAGTTATCAAGTTTTCTCTTACTGTTTATCCCTCCAGCCTTGTATCAGCTTCCTAGAAAGCTAGCATACAAACTGTGAGTCTTGGAACAACAGAAATTTATTTCCTTATAGTTCTGGAGACTAAAGGTTTGGCATCCGGGTGTTCCCAGGGCTGGATCCCTCTGAGAAACCCTTGCAAGCTCCTGGTAGTTAGTTGCCAGCTGTCTTTGCATTGTTGAGTAGCAACTGAGTAATTTCAGTTTCATCAACATGGTAAGTTAGTTGCTGGAAGAAGAGAAAGTTCTGGTGGTTTGGAATTTCCACAGCTATTCTGTTTGAATAATTAACAGTTTGCTTGACATCTAGATATGGTCTGCTAGAATTCACCATGGAGATTCCTAAGTATTCAGCCATGACACACATCACAACTCCTGGTCAGCTTTTAAAAAATACTAATGTTCTGGTCCCCAGCCAATACCCGTTAAATAATTTCTTTGGGGGGGGGGTTCCCAGTCCTGGTGTGTATCAAGACTGCCCAGGTGACTTCACAGTGCATCTGCCGCTGGACCCACTGTGGAGACAATCTGGATTAATGCTTTAAGTACACCCAGACTGCTAGGGCTGGGAACCTTTTAATAGGGCCTATGAGCCATACTGGTTCTCTTTCCAGAAGTGTTTCCAGAAGCACTTACAGAGGTCCTCAAACCAAGGGGTCACTTAGCATCCGTTAACTGGTGATTGAATTCAAAGTCACAGATGAGCTTACCAGTCTATTATTGGAAGAGCTTAGGAATAACTAGAGTGTTGGAAATTTGAGCCAGAGGCCCTACAGTCCTAAAACTCATCCCTTATTTTCACTAGTCATTTTCATTTTTCACTAGTCGTTTTCATGTTTGTTGTCCATAATGCTTATTGATAGATAACTTGTGGTTTTTCAAAAGTAAACAAAATGCGCCTGTAAAAAAAAATCACATTTCTGCCTGATTTTCACCTATCTTAAGGGACTAAGAATATTTTTTAAAACTAGCAAACCTTTACACAGAAGTTGAAAAGAGAGGATGCAGGACAGAACTCATGCTGTTCCGCTTCTACTCTTAGTAACGACTTGCATTTGATGGCACTTGGTCACAATTAATAAGCCAGTAATAGTCTAACAGCCACGTGTCTCCGATTTTCCTAGTTTCTCTCTTCAATCCTTTATTTGCCCAGGATTTCATTCTAGGGTACCAAAGAGCATTTATGAACTACCCTTTATTTTATAAATTCCGTAAGTTCATTGACTTTTCCTAGCAAATCTAAGTTAATTGGTAGCTTAGCAATAATATAAAAAATGAATGTACTTACTTTAGTTTCCCTTTGTCTTTCTGTACCAAGTTCTTGGTTAGAAGGATGTATACTTTGGTTCTGCTTTTTAAGACTTTAAAATGGCAATGATTGTGTGAACTGGGCAAGGATATCCAGTTAAAATATGGCTGGAGATGTGAGTGAAAAACCAAAGGTCAGCAATACCCATCGGGACTGTATCATTTGGAAAATTTAGAAAAATGCACTGTGAAATTACAATGATGCCATAGAGAGGATGGGGTGGGAGGAAGGAAGGAAGGAAGGAAGGAAGAAGAAAGGAAATCACTCTTCCTTCACCTCAGAAGGAAGACAAAGGAAATTGACTGTGGGTAACAATGGCAACACCATGTCCCTTCAGTTTCAGCCCTTCAAGATCTAGTTGTCTCTTTTGACAAGCATAAAGACAGAACCATCCGGAGATGAGTAAGTAATCCCCACAGAGTTTAATTGTTTTTTAAAATTGCAATTATAACTAACTAAATGCTAAGATGTTTGAACAGCTGTACAAAAATACTTCACAGATCTCTTGGTGTACCCCTCCCCTGCTTTTGATAGTACTATAAAAAGACTAGCTAATTGAAACACATTCTCAGTGGTTATTTTATGTTTCACACCAGAAACTGAAAATCAACCTAAAAATTGGCAAAGAAGACCTGTCTGGTTCTTGTCTATACTGTTTGTTGTAAATCACTTTAGTCAGTGGTCAGCATGCGGTGGGCCTTAGAGTGGTCCCTGGGGACTGCCAGTGAAGAGAGAGATCAAGCCAGGAAGAGTTGATGTTCTCTAAGCATGTTCTTCCAGGCAGCAACTTGAATGTGTACCCTTTACCACCAATGACTGTGGCCTGCAGGCAAGAGCCACCCCCAACCTGTGTAGGCACTCCTGAGTTAACTAACCTCTGTAGAATTGAAGCAGGACCAGATGTGAAGTCTCTTGAACTGACTTTTTAAGTTTACATTCCTGGGCAACAGGGAGCTCTATCTGGCCCTTTAGATAGTAGAGCAGTGTTTTGTGGGTGTAAGTTACAGCACACTTGTAGAGGGACAACTAAATCAATAGGAAAAGAGAGAAGTCACCCCAGCAGGGGAGTTCTGAGAAGCAACCATCTACTTCCTTCCCAGGCTGGCTCATGTTTCCATGATTTCCATGATTTTCATTTTCATTTAGGAGTCAGTTGCTTTTTAGCTTTTCTGTGGAATGTTCGACAGCGTCTCTTAGCATGGAATTTTTGGGTGGGGCCTTGAAGGTTGGGGTGCTCTCACTGAAAGCAAGCAGATGCATGTGTCATCTTTGTGGAGTCAGTGTCATGGCTCGAAGCAGATTCTCTAGGAGGTTCCTCATTTCAATTCCCGAAAGGCACATTTTCAAGTTGGGAGGAACTTCTTTTAGGGGGACTCAAATGGAATAATCTTACAGCTGGGCTAGAAATCACTTAAAGGGTGTGGTCAAGAAGGCCCTCTCAGTTTTATAGTCATGCTAGAATTGTGGTTGTAGGGGCCACCCACAACCATGTTAGCCACTCCAAGATATCTGAAAGAAAAATAACTCCCAGAAAAAAACGCTGCCACAGAAAGCAGAAGGAACTACAGCCTGGAGCCAGCAGCCATGGGGTTAAAAGACTCAACGAATTTGCCTGCTGTCACTGGGAACATTTCTTAAACATTGTATAGGTTTATCTAGACCATCATCTTTCTAAATTTCTTAGCAATTTTGTCAGGCAGAGGGAGAAACAAGGTGCTCATGTGAAAGTCCTAGAATTGTTTCTTACTGCAAGTTGTCATACTGGGGGCTTGTTCCACTGTCTTTCACAGGGAACCGACAATGAAGGATGTGTGTCCCCCACAACACAGACTCAAATCCTGTGCCTAAAGCACTAGTACTACACTTCCAGAAAAGCTCCGAGAGACTGCACAGTTCTCAACCTGTGTCGATCCTGTCCCTTTCATAAGAGATTGCATATTCTGCACATCAGATATTTACATTACAATTCATAACAGTAGCAAAATTACAGTTATGAAGTAGCAATGAAAATAATTGTATGGTTGGGGACCTGCAAAGCTTGAGGAGCTGTATTAAAAGGGTCGCAGCATCATAGAGGTTGAGAACCCTGGCCCTACAAGGTTATGAGATGGCTGTGTGGCTAAAACCTCTGTACATTGTAAGTGAAATCCAAAGCAAAACAGACAGCCATCAGTGAGAGCAGTTGGAGAGAAAGCTTTTAACAGTCCAGCTACCAAGCAGCCCTTGGCTTGTGATGAACAGAAGGATCCAAGTCATTATTAGCCCAGGAGAAGCTGTGTCTGAAGGGCAGGCTTAGAAAAACCTCTTGAGAAGCGTGGAGAGGAACCTAAATTAATTCTTGTTTTACAGGAATTTGTGTATTGTGATTAGCTCCAGTCAGCAAATTGTTTGATCCTTTAGTATGATTACAAGAAGTCCACGATGGGGTGGGCTAGGCTTGGTTGATTAGAAATTTATGCAAGCGTATGAGCCAGACTGTGTGGGGCGCACACACAGATACGTGCTCATGATTGGAGTGTGTGTATCTATCAGAGATGGCTGCAGCTGTGCTTCTTTGTGTCTTTGGGGTTGTCAAGGTGGCTGCAGAGGTAGGTCTCTTGGCTCACATGCCTGTGTCATTTCAATGCACAGGAAATCACAGAATCTCTCAGTGCATTTCTAGCCCCCACCCCTCCTCATCCCCAATTTCCTGAGGTCTGCTTTTCCCTGCTGAGCTGGGCATTGCATGTGAAAGCTAGTTTGGCATCTCAGCTCTTGGCAAACTTTTAGTAATTCTAAATTGTGTTACATCTTTCCAAGGTAAAGCGGGGCAGGACTTCACAACTGAATTGGAACGAACTGAATAGGAGATAGAGAGAGAGAGAGAGAGAGAATGAAGCTGGGTTGGTAGAAGAGGATCTGGGAGGAGTCATGGGAGGAAACTGAAGATGATCAATATACACTGTGTAAAATTATCAAAGAATGATGAATAAAAATTTTAAAGTAAAAACAATGCAAACAACAGCAACAAACAGTTGGCTCAATTAACCACATAGTTCTTGTTCTTTTTGGCACCCGTTTGCCCACTTGTGTCCTCTTTTTTAAAAAAGTTCTGAGGAAGGCTGGGGGGTAGTGGCTAACATATGAGAAGAAAGCCATCACTAGCCTGCAAAAAGTACATGCCCATTATAAGACGGTGGAGAAGATTTATATCACCAACTCCTGCAGCCTGTGGTCAAAATAATCCCACAGCCCCAAGACAAAGGCACAGAAGGAGCTGTGAGATAGGGTGTCAGTTGAGACTAATTTAAAGTGTGTGTTGGGGAAGAGGCAGGGAAGGACCTCAGAGAAAATGGTTAACATTGAGATTTGAAGGATATGTGAAAGACTGACTGGGAATAGGAAAGAGAAATGTTCTTGGTGTTCAGGGATTGACAGGGTTTACCAGAGTCCAGACGCTGTGTGTCCAGTTTCTCCATTGCATAAAGAGAAGCCAACCTCCAAATGCAGCTCTACTCACAAAAATTTCCAAAAAATATTTGTATATGACATATATATATATATATGTATATATTATTCTTGGCTTATACAACAAATTAGTCTCGTGAACTCAGATCAGTTCCTACGGAACACACACATACAGAGTTATATCCACGTAGTAATTGCTGGCTGTTTTTTTCTCGAACATTCAGCTTGTAGTTACCGAGTACTTACTGAGGGTAAGTCCCTATGGAGGAAGTGTGTGCCTCTGCAGTGCCTATATTCCAAGATGATGGGTAGTTTGTGCTGTCATAAGTTGTCTTCTTGTAAATGGATATGTATAACAAGAGCCTAATGATCCTCATTAGTATCTCTGGTCTGTAGAGACCCCTTCTCTATACGCCTTCTGATGTGGTCTCTACACGTCTAAATAGCACACTTATACCACTCTTTCTGGCCTCATAGAATTTATAGTATTAAAGATAAGTTAATAGTAAATGTCAATATTGCTATAATTCTTTAGTTTTGTCACTGGTCACTGAGATCCCTTGGTGTGTACTGTGTCATTTTTCCTTGAGTAGACATGCATAAAACCAAATTTGAGCGGCAACATGGAGCCTTCATGTTGCCTGTGCTAGTGACAATGGTCCCTTGTGCGTCTTTCTGTGTCAGTACTTTGGTGTGGCTAAGTCACCTCTCCGATTCTCCCCAATGCATCTTTTAACAGAAGCTGTCTTCCTGAGCCATCACATATCTAATTGTCTTTAATTATGTGCTCACACCAGTTACCTCTCATGAGTGAGAAGATTGAAATCATTTTCTGCAGGCATGTGCAGGTATTTCCTGTGTTTCTCTGGGTCTGTAGTTATGGACAAGTCCAGTCATTGTCTTCATCCTCTGGATGCTTAGAACTCTTACACATTTCTTCCAATTCATTTTATGGACACTTCTCTTGACCCTTTGAATCTGAAGCCCTTGCATTTTAGTTTTGGGAATACAAGGAAAATTTCTCAGTTCTTTTTGCATCTTTTTCTTCTCTAAGAAATTTTATGTTCTTTATCTCTCACTCTCAACCCCTCCCTCCAAAAGGAAAAAGAAAAAAAAAAGTTAATCAAAACAGAAAACATTTAAAAACAAAAAGAAAATCAGTTAGACAAAGTGTAATGAAACAAAATAAAACCAAAAAACCATGAGGTCTGTTTGTGTGGTGGCCAACTTCTCCTGTTCATGGGGCCTGCCTGGGACTGTGATTGATATACTAGGTGATACTCCACCGAAGAAAACTGGTTTTCCCTTTCTTAGCTTCTTGCTCATAGGCAGGATTTTGTGTCTATTTCCCCTTTCAATGTTACAAACACATGATACTCCTAAAGTGGCCAAGAACCTGAGATGAGATAGGTCATGGGCCTAGGGAAAAACTAGAACCAAGTGTTCTCTCTCTCTCTCTCTCTCTCTCTCTGTGTGTGTGTGTGTGTGTGTGTGTGTGAGAGAGAGAGAGAGAGAGAGAGAGAGAGAGAGAGAGAGAGAGAGAGAGAAGAGAGAGAAGTCAGAGGATGATTTGGGAGTTCTCTCCTACCTTCTGAGTCCAAAGGGATTATATCATACTTAGGTCATCAGGCTTAGTAGCAAATGCCTTTACCTGTTGAGCCATCATACCAGCCCCCTTTTATTTTTTGTGGAACACACACACACACACACACACACACCTGACCATTTTGAGCTCTAGGTGTTGCTCTGTGTTGGAACTTCACTCATGGGCTTTCCTTAAACATCTTGTTCATTCTTAGCTAGAAGTTCAGACATGTTTGGGCCCTCCTGTAGGTAATAGATGGTGAGTAGGGGTTCATAGTTCTGTCTAGACTCCTTGGTTGATGCAGAGTGCACAAGAAACATGTTCTGTAGCTGGACATTGCTATGATGGGTCAGGGTGGTTTGTGGTACACAGCTAGTTTTTAGTCTTATACTTCATTCTTCTGATCCTTCATCCCTGATGCTTTTGAAACCAGAGAGCCTATTCATCATTTTTTTTTTGAAAGGATGAGGTTCCAGGCCTCAGGGTAAACCACCTTGCTCTACATGGCTGGAGAAAGGCTCTGGGATCTAAATTATTATGTCACTTTTTTTTTTCTTAGATCTTGCGCTCGTGTGTGTGTGTGTGTGTGTGTGTGTGTGTATTGTGTGTTTCATCTGCATTCATGTGTGTACCTGGTGCTGGTGACATTCAGAAGAGAGTGTCAGATCCCAGATCCCCTGGGATGAGTCACAAGTCATTGTGAGACACAAAGTAAATGCTGGGAATTGAACCCAGGTCCTCTGGAGGAGCAACCAGTGCTCTTAACTGCTGAGCCATCTCTCCAGCACATGCTCTATCTCTTTGGAATAATTTCTGTGTTTCAGGCAAAGGTCCACTCTGTCTTCTTGATGCCTGGTGTCTTCTGGTGGTAAACTCTTTAGGAGTGCTATGGCACAGTTAGCACATTTCTTATTGATATCCCGCACTTCACCATTGTCAGGTTCCTAGGCTGTTAGGTGTCATTTGCTGTACATTCTGTTTTCCCAGTCTTTATCCTACAGTTATTTCTTTCATGTTGTCTTTGTCTTAATAAAGAAATACTTAACAGAATTAACCAATCCTATATATTTTAGTGGGGGTAAGGGAAGTATAGGAAAGGATGAACATATGTGTTTCTGGTGTGAGATTTTTCAACAAAGCACCTCCCTTTTTCCTGATCCCAAACCTCATATAAGACCGGTGCTTGCCATGGGGGAGGGCCTAGGCCCTGCTCCAAATGATATGACAGACTTTGAAGATTCCCCATGGAAGACCTCACCCTCCCTGGTGAGCAGAAAGGGGATGGGATAGGGAGTTGGTGGGGAGCAGGGGAGGAGGGGAAGGAGAGGGAACTGAAATTGACAAGTAAAAAAAGCTTGTTTCTAATTTAAAAAGAAAAGAAGGAGAAGAAGAAGAAGAAGAAGAAGAAGAAGAAGAAGAAGAAGAAGAAGAAGAAGAAGAAGAAGAAGACCTGTGCTTGTGAGCTACCACTACTATGACAGAATACCTGAAGCAATCAACTGATAAGAAGGGATAATTTGTTTTAGTTCCTTATGTCAGTCCATGGTCACTTAGCCATGTTATATTTGAGGGTGTGGTGAGACAGTACAGCATAGTAGAGAATTTATTGTGGGGGACACAGGTCACCCCATGGCCTCCAGAAGCAGTGAAAGAAACAGGAAAGGTCTATGTCCTGGTAGTTCCTCTGAGGGATGCCCCAATGACTTCCTACCTACCACCTCCCATTAGCACCAAAGCTGGGGATCAAGCTTTAACATTCAGGTCCAAATTATAATAGGCTCTTATTGCATCTGTTTTTTATTATTTAATATTTTTCTTAATTTATATATCAATCCTAGCTCCCTCTCCCTCCCATCCTCCCATACCTCCACAGCGTCCCCCCATCCCATCCCCCATCCACTCCCCAGAGAGGGTGAGTCCTTCCATAAGAGATCATCAAAATCTGTCAAGTCATTTGGGGTAGGGCCTAGGCCCTTCCCCGTGTCCCTAGGTTAAGCGAGTATCCCTCCATGGAGAATGTGCTCCCAAAGTCCCTTTGTGCACTAGGAATACAACCTGGTTCCACTGCCAGAGGTCCCTTAGACTGCCCAGTCCTCCTAGCTGACACACATGTTCAAGGGGTCTGGTTTGGTCCTGTGCTGTTTCCCAACCTGCCAGACTGGGGTCCATGAGTTCCTACTTGCTCAGGTTTGTGTGGGTTTTCCCAGTGTGGTCTTGACTCTTTGCTCATCACTCCTCCCTCTCTGAAACTGGATTCCAGTGCTTAGCTGTGCATTTCTGCTTCTTACTGCATCTATTTTTTTTTTTTTTTTTTTTTTTTTTTTTTTACATTTTTCTTTCCTTTCATAGTTTCTTTCCCTCTGGCTCCCCTGTCTCATATTTAGAAGAACAGTTACTCCTTGTTTTAAATTCCAAAAATCATCTCTTGAACTCTGATTGCTCCCAGGACTCTCCCTCCATTCCCCAACACCAGTAAGTGGGGAAGTTGCTGTTTTCAATGGTTGTTAAAGCCTGTAGCACTCCCTGACCTCTCCCCCATTATTATGGCAACTATTAGAAAGGTCACCAATTCTCTAATGCTCCTTTAGTCCCTGCTTCCTCCCCATACTCTGCCACTGTGGGTTTCTACCTTGATTCTTCCTGTGGCTTCTGTTACCAGTTGCCCTTCTGTTCTGGCCATGCCTGTTTCTTGAGCTTGCCCCATGTTCTCAATCCTGAACACAAGCATAGCTTCATCACCCCACCTTTATGCTGAAACTAATGCATCCATTGCTGGGTGTGCAGCTGTTTCTAGAAATCCTGGGCCTGCGTGGCAAGCTCGCCCTCTTACTTGTGGCAGCTGGTTATAGATGCCTATTAGAAATACTTATGCAAACATCCTGCTGAGCCTCAGATTCACACATCTAAACCCAAAACAGATTTGTCCTGCAGCCAGTTCTCTCTCAGATGTTGTCCTTTCTTATCAACAGTCTTGTGGTTTGGTGATTCATTTGTGATTCATTCAACTACTGTCTTTTCTCAACCCAGAGTCCAAATACTTCATAATCTTCATGGAACTTTCGCTTGCCTTTGTTATTTTATCACTATTGCCTTGGTTATTAATGTATATCACCTCTTGCTTGAACCGATTGGACACATTCTTCATTCCCTTCCTCCATCTTACTTTCCCATTTCACCTACCCCTGATGCTCAGCTGGAGCCATCTAAATGAATGGAACTCTTCTGCTGAGGTTGTCAATTATTAGATCTGAGTGGGAGGCAGGACTGAATTTTGGAAAATGCTTTCCAGCAAACATAGCCACCTTATAAGTATAATCATTAAACTTACCATTTACACAATTGAACACAATGGCAATAGTATATAGTCTTTGTGGACCTGTGTATGTCTTTCTTTCTCTCAGTATGGACTAAAAGGATAACTGACAAATGAGAGTGCTTCTTTCTAGGGAAAGGAAAAAAATGGAACTAAAGAAAATGGCCAAGTATCAGCATGGTTTTATTATCAACTGAGAAATATTTTATTATTCTAATTTTTTTACATAAGAAAAGTTTTGAAAACACCAGATGGATCAGATGTTGGGGGTCTGTGGTACCATGTTAAGTGATGGTCTGGAGATACATAAGTGACCATGTGAGACCTTCTGCAGCTCCCGCCTGACCAGACTCAGCCTTTTGTCATGGCATTCTAGATACTTTGTCTTCTGATCTGCCTTCTGCCACTCCCCACTTACACAGCTGGTAGACTTGACCTGGAATTTGTCATTTACTGTTACTTGCTTTGTATCTCTTCCAGACAGTTTCTTCAGTTCTTTCCCAGACTCCCCAACACTTGTTCCTTAAATGCTCTAAATGATCTATCTTCTGTCCATGCTTCCACTTTCTTTTTTGTTAATTTACTTATTGTGCATTGTTGTCTTGCCTGTGTAAGGGTGTCAGCTCCCCTACAACTGTAGTTACAGACAGTTGCAAGCTGCCATGTGGAAATTAAACCCGGGTCCTCTGAAAGAACTGTTGGTGCTCTTAACCACTAAGCCATCTCTCCAGCCCCTTATGCCCCATTTTCAAAAGCTTTTCTTTTTCCTTGCTTCTCATAGAAACTGTTTTCTCTTTCTCCTGTGACAGACGATATATTATGAATCACCATTGTGGTCGTTCCATCTTCCCCATCCCCAATGGAAGCTGCTGAAAGGCAAGAACTATATTATCTCCCTACAGCATATGTCTTTTGTCCAGCAAGCACTGGCTATATGCAGAGCACTGCTACACCCTGGGGGAGGTGTCCACTATTCAACAGAGTGCTGTCTGTATCATTTTGATGAAGGTAAACCCAAGGAGCTCTGAGTCCTCTATGGAGGAGACAAGAATCCTTCATCTATGAGGCATGCACTTGAGCTTATTTTATTTTATTATACATATGCATAACACCAGTTGTGGGGGATGGGCATGTGCATGTGCTGTAGGTGTAGTGGCACTTGTGGAGAAGACAGCTTTCAGGAATGGGTGCTGTCCTGTAGCTATAGTTCTTAGGATCCAATTCCTATCTCCAGGCTTGCAAGACAAAACACTTTCAGCTGAGTCATCTTGCAGGCCCTGATTAATTTTAAAGGAAGAATCCAGTGAGGTTAGTGAAGTTGAACAAGGGAATAAAAAGGAATTATCGTTTGCCTTGGGTCTTTCTTTGTGAGTTGTAAAGGAGATAAGGCAAGTCCAGAAAAAGAGGCAAGCATGAACGCCAGTGCAGGCAGAGGTGATAGCCCTGAACGTCATTACTGTGGCTCATTGGAATCAGACAGTAAGAGCTTGCAGGCCCCTGAGGATGGTTCAAGAGCAGCCAGCTAGGGGATTTTGTGAGGAAGGTAAAGATGACAGAGGAGGTGGCAGGGCCCCATGTTGCTGCCCATGGCAGCTTCTGGATCCCTTTTCATAGAGTTCTTCTCAGGTGAAGATGGGGTTCTTGGCTTCAACAAGAAGCGAAGTTGGAGTTCTTTAGGGAGAGATTCTAACCTAGATTTAAGCACAGGGTGCGGGTGTGACCGATAGAGAAAGCCACCAAAGAAAAGGTAAGATACACCCAGGTGTCAATCGAGCACGATCAAATAAGTGTCTTTATGGTAGCCTCACTCATGGTTTTGGCAGCTTCTGAAGTTCCATCTCAAATGTTGCTAAGGAACTTTTCTTCTGTGACAAATGGGTTCATAGGGTGCTTCTTGATGCGTTTTGGATGTGATCGAAGCTGATAGGGAAATTCCTAGATCACAGGGCTTGCAGAGGAAGTTAAGTCCCGGGGCCTGTAAGATTGCTGCTCAATGGGTAGGATCACTCGACAGCAAGCCTGGCATTCTGAATTCATCCCTAGACCCCAAATGGTAGAAGGAGAAACTGACTCCCACAGTTGTCCTCTGATCTGTGTGTATGTGATCTTTCTCTCTGTCATTCTCTCTCTCTCTCTCTCTCTCTCTCTCTCTCTCTCTCTCTCTTTCAACACACACAGAGTATATAAAAATCATTTAAGATTATCAGGAAATATTTGGCAGTAAGAAGTAACCATACTCAGGCCCTGAGGATGGCTCATTGTTTTAGCCTTATTATTCAAAAATATCTCTCTATGAATGGAAAATTGCCTGTACATAGTCCATCCTCACAGAGTATGTTGTTAAATGTGCTGAGATCCTTGGTTTTCAATGGGTGAGAGGCTTTCTCCAGACTCTGGAGGACCATTTACTTCTTGTGGCCCCATAACTTCCCCCATCTTTCTATCCTGCTTCACTGTGTTCTGATTTTAGACACTGTATTAAATCAAATGGTATTTCCTCAAAAACATATTCAAATCCTCTCTTCCCCGGTTCCTATGCATAAGTGATTAAGAGTCTTGAGAAGATACGTACTAGACTTAGGGTGCACCTTGGTTCAGTAGTCTTTTAGGAGAGAAAGCAAAGGAGTTGACCAAAAGGCACAAAGGAAAAGCATGCAAAAGTCTTCTGCAGCAGCACACTGAGGACTGTGAGACTGTAACAGCAACAGCATATAGAAGGGGGCATGAGCAGATTCCCCTAGATCTTCAGAGGGCCCACACTGAACCCCCTTAACCTTGGTTACATATTTCTGGTCTCCCTATCAGGGAATACATTTTGATTGTGTTAAGCAACCGTTTTATTTTTCAATTCACTTTTTAAATTCCTTTTTTTAATTTAAATTTTTATTTTATGTGCATCACTATTTACCTGCATGTGTGTCTGTGTGAGGGTGCCACATCTCCTAGAACAGGAGTCACAGACAGTTGTGAGCTGCCGTGTGAGTGCTGGGAATCGAACCTGGCTCCTCTGGAAGAGCAGCAAGCAGTGCTCTCAACCTCTGAGCCATTTCTCTAACTCTCCAACCCTCTTTTATTTATTTTTTTAATTAATTTTGTAGCTAGCTCTGGAAAGTCAGTCAGATATGCTTTAAAACAGGGAACAGAAATTACCAGCTTCATTTGTTTTAACATTGTCATTTTATATGATCCACTGAGAAATAGGTATTCTTTGTAGAGACCCTAGCATGGATGCTAATGGTGGTGTGGTAGGGGCTTGGGACATGATGCTGGTAAGGGAAGCAGGTGAAACTGTTTGCTTCCCTACAGAGAAAACCTTTTCCAAACAAGAAGCAGCCAATAGTTGAGCATTTCAGTTTTACAATGCTCTACTCAGTGCTGCACTAGTCAGGGGGAATGGACAGGATTGTAAGATTCCATAGGACCCTTGAATGATCACAGCCCAATAATTAAAACCATCCAGCAAAGTCAGTATATAATTACTGGGGAAATATTGAGTTGGGTAAGGAAGCTTAGCTGTTTTTCATTTTTACTTTTCTATATTTATGTATTTTTGTATTGTGTGGTCTTAAAAAAAAAACTTCAGTGCTTCAAGTTTGAAAAAACAATTGTCATTGCATTTAGAGATTCTGTGGCAAAGTTACACAGCAGGGTGTGTCCCTTGCCATTTTAAAGTCAATTCCCTTTGGCTAGAGGTCTGGTGTTAGCTGATTTTACAGAGGAATCCTATAATTTGTAGGCTCAGAAACCATCCTTTCTTTTACTTCCTTTAGGAAATTACTCTTGGAGCCTGCACAATCAGCAGGGGGTGGAAGGGCAGTCACCCGAGGAATGGGAAGGGAATCAATTCAAGGACTGTCTTGTCTAAATGGTTGACAAGTTCCCTGCTCACCTGGCTAATTGCATCAGTCTTCTCTCTTGCTACATAGAGCTGGCAGGTATGAGTGTCAGCAGCCCCCTGTGGCTGGGATGTGCACCTAACAAAAGTTCCCAACCGGTTTCTGTAGCCTGGATGGGCCTCCAAAAGCAAAGGGATTTCTCATTCACTTCTGCATACTCTGGGCAAAGCTATGCATAGCTCTTTTTGTTTTTTGCTTTGTTTGTTTTTTTTTTTTTTTGTAATTAAATGTTTTCATTTATTTTACATACTGACCATAGTTTACCCTCCCTCCCATCCTCTCACCTCCCATCCCCACCCCACCATCCATTCCTTCTCTGTCTCCCTTCAGAAAGGGGCAGGCCTCCCATGGACTTAAACAGAGCATGGTACATCAAGTTGAGGCAGGGCCAAGCTCCACCTCTTGCATCAAGTTTGGGGGGAGGCAACTGCATGGGGAATTGGCTCCCAAAAGCCAGCTCAAGAGCCAGAGACAGGTCCTGATCCCACTGCTAGGAGCCCCACAAAAAAGACCAAGCTGCACAACTGTCACCCACATGCAGAGGGCCTAGGTCGGTCCCATGCAGGCTCTCTAGCTGTTGCTCCATAGTCCATGAGCTCCCACGAGTTCAGGTCAACTGTCTCTGTGCCTGCCTCCCCCATCATGACCTTGACACCCCCCTTTTGTCTCTTTGACAGGACTCCTGGGATTCAGCCTGGGGCTCCAGTGCCTAGCTCTTATAGGCTTGCTAAAGTCAGGAACTGTGAAGTCACCTGAGCAAGATCTGCAGTGGAGTGTGGTGGGTCTGAAACCTGAAGACAGGTTACACATGGTCTCTCCATTTGCCCCTGGTGCCCTGGTCCTCTGTAATTACTCTGGTCCTTAATCTAATCCTCTTTGAGCTTCACCACAGTGCCATTTGAATATATTGTATGTGGAGGGCATGGAAAATTAAACTGTCATTTTTTGCGACTCCAAATGCCAGTAAGAGACCACAGTCAGTGCCCTGTAAGCTCTCCTGTATGAACATTTCCAATGAAAGAAAAAGCAATTACTCGTGAGTTAGTTTTCTTGTGTTTGATGATTTCTTGCTCTGAACTTGACCTTTGTACTCTGTAAGGCACTTTGTCCTTGCTACTTCCTCTACTCATTCAAGGAGAAGTAGTGGTGGCCTAATGAAGCTGGTTAGGGTGTTTTAACCATATTAAGGCAAGAGATATGGCTGGTGGAGATAGTGTCTGGATGATGCTCTTTGAAGGGCATGCTCTTAGCAATTCAGTATTTGGTAAAAGTAGGCCAGTCCTATATTGTAGAGGCCAGAGGGCTCAAGGCATGCAAAGGCCCTCCATGTTGGGGGTTTTCTTATTCTCTTTGGATTTAGAGATCAGCCTGGCTGGAGTTGAGGATGTAGATGACAGTGAGCTCCTTGAGAAGTATCTGAGAGTTCCTTTGATGTCTTTGTAGATTCTTCCCTGGCAGTCCCAGCAGAGGAAAAGACCATTTTTCTTAGGTTGACAATAACCCAATGCCAGAGACCGGTAGCTTAAATGATAGAAATTAATTTTCTCTCCGTGCTGGAGACTGGAGGTTTAAGATGTGGTTGTTCAGCAGGTCTCCTCCTCCTTAAGAGCTCCCTCCTTAGCTGTGGATGCTGCATCTTTCCACCCATCCTTCCATGTATGCACCTGGTACATGATTTCTTCAAATGATTTTGCCAGTCATTACCTGCTGTAATGACCTCATATTAAATTAACTGCCCCTTTAAAGACCTTATCTCTGTGTAAGTTACATTCTGAGCTGCTAGGGTCAATATGTATATGAGGCAGGCACAATTTGCCTCATAACAAAAGGGTATTGACCTTTAAGCAAATTCAAGTTCAATTTTATTAACTACTGATAAGCCTTTGTTACTTTGTTGGTGTTCCCACCCTAAAAGATCTCTTTTGTTTTGTTTTAGTTATGAGTATTTGACTATATATGGGGTATGTACACATGAGTACAGATTCCTGTAGAAGCCAGAAGAGAGTGTTGGGTATCCTGAAGTTGTAGTGGCAGATGCTTGTGAGAGGCCTGATGTGGGTGCTGGGAATCCAACTTAGGTTTTCTCCAAGAGCAGTGCAAGTTCTTTACTGCTGGGCCATCTCTTCTGCCCTGGAGTTTTTTTTGGGGGGAAGGCTCAAAACAATGAGACTTGCATTTTGAGTGAGGACACAGGTTGAACACAGGAAGGCTCAAATGAACTTAATGGCAGCCAAAACATTAAAATGCTTGTATGCCTCCAGAATATAATGTTACTGATGCCTTGCCAGTGGGGGACAGAGGATGAAGTGCCTTCTAGTTCTCAGGGTTCCTGTTTGGGGTACTTGTAGTAGCATCTGTTTTAGTTCCTTTTCTCATTTCTGTGTGGAAATACCCAACAAAAGCAGTTTGAGGAAGGAACGGTTTATTTGGCTCACAGTTTGAGGGTACTTCAGTCCATTATGGCAGGGGACATATGTAGTGACAGGAAAGTGAAAGAGGCAGCTGACCATGGGAAGAGAGAGAGAAGAATGCTGGTGTGCTGTTTGCTTTCTCCTTTTTTTTTTTTTTTTTTTATCCAGTTGGGTACCCCATCCCATGCAATGCTGCCACTCACATTTATGGTGGGTCTTCCCACATTAAGTAACCTAATCTAGACAAGCCTTCATAGGTATGGTTTGTTTCTGTATTGGTTCAAAGTCTCATTAAATTGACTATTGGGACTAATCATCATGGGCTGGGGAGATAGTGCACTTGGTAAATTGTCTGGCATATAGCAGAACCCAGGTGAAAAGCCAGTTCTGTAATTCTGGAGAAAGGGTAAAGGTGGAGACAGATCCCTACAACTCACTGTCCAACCAGAATAGCCAAATCAATGTGCTCTTGGCTCAGTAAGAGACCCTGCTCTATCTCAAAAAATAATGCGGAGAGTGATGGAGAAGGGACACCTAGCGTCCCTTTGGGATCAGCTTCTACAGCCCATAGAAATATATTTTTCTTATTTTAGAGGCAATGAATTATTTACCTACATGTTACAGTGTCCATTTCATCTTTATATAAAACAAAATAACAAAAAAACTTTGGCTCAAAAAAGAAAAAAAAAAAAAAAAAACCAGTCTATTTTATTTCTGTGTCTGCCACAACTCTATTTGCTATGTAGCTGAGATTGGCCTTGGGCTTCTAATCCCCAAGCCTCTGTCTCCTGAGTGTGGGATTGCAGGTATGAGCCACCATGCCCAGACAGAAGTCAAGTCTTTAAAATCATGCAGGAGGAACCAACAGCTTGATTTTCCATAATTTTCTAAAATGGCTTTTCTTATTTAAATGATGTATTGTCAGCTAGCTGAACGCAGAAAATGAACCTCAGCTCAGCCAAGGGCTACGTGATGTGGATAAGAACAGATCCTCCAAGCTGAGACATTTTGCCAAACAAGCTAGCCTGAGTAGTCAATGGCAATGGTTTGCAGTTGTTTCCAGAGTGCAAAAATGGTTATTTTTCGTTGACTTCCCACGGACATTCTTGAAGTGTCCCCATGGGTCACATGTGTGAATTCAGGTGTGCGTTGGCACCCCACTTCCACCATCTGCTCATCTCTCCACTCTGAGGTGAAAGCCAGGGTAGAGTGGCGTTTCTTTCTGTTATTCAGTTTTCTTGTTGGAGCACTGTGCTTATCTGACGGCCAGTGTCTCTCATGGATGCAGCTTGCCTTTTTTGTTTGCCACAGAAAGGACAGCTTTAGGGTGGGCAGCTTTCCCTTTGACTTTCGTAGGCTGTTCTGTCCACTGGGGTGGAACCATGCTTCATGGTTCTGTGGTTTCCGACTTCTGAGCATCAGCCATTTTGACGGAAGCTCATTATCCTGGGAAGAGGGTCAGCAATGACATGACAAGTTGTAGGCAGTGTGATATTAGAGTCACAGTGCATACTGACTGTAGACCTGTGGATGGTTTAATTTCACTTCTACTTTAAATATGAAGACCATTAATTAAGACTGTGTGGTGGGATTTACTAAACCCTTGGGGAAGAAAAGCTGTTTAATGATTTTTGTTTTCTTGCTACTGCTGCTGATTCTCAGGGAAGGATTTGTGTAATGAATTGGCTCCTGGTGGAGTATCTCTTCTGTCCCTTCTGCACTCACTATTCTCAGGGTAAAGTTAGTATTTAAAAGAATTACGACTTTTCATATTCTGAATGCTCTGTAATTACCTGGTGAGTTAATTATGTAAAAATAGGTTCCAGTATAAACAAAGCTCGGCATGTAGTTGATGAACTATCATTTGTCCATGAGGGAGTGGCTTTCAGACACACGCTGTGACATGGATGAATCTTGAAGATATCGTGGAAATGAAGCAATCCATGCATAAGACGTGTGTTTCCATGGGTATAAAGGCAGACTTGCAGAGATTGTGTGGAGGACAGAGCTTACCAGGGCCCGAGAAGCAGGAATGGGGCTTAACTGTTCAGTGGCTTCAGGGTTCCTGTTTGGAGTGATGGAAAGTTCTGGAAGGGGAAGGTAGCAACATTCAGTGGCCTGAGTTAGAGGCTTTAACATGGCTATTGGGTATATATGCTCTTAGAAGCTTTCAAAACCTGATTCTGGTGCAGGAAGGGTATAGGAAAGGAAGCATATACAAATTGCAAAAACATAGACACTTTTTTTTTAAGTTAAGCGTTTATTACCTTAGTTTCCAGACCTGATTGTGGGCACTTTTGTTTTGTTTTGTTTTTTGTTTGTTTGTTTTGTTTTGTTTTTGTGGCTTTACCTGGTACAGAGGACCCTTTCATGTCATACTCTGGCCAGGATGACAGCCTCAGACAATTGTAGTACAATTGTAGTCCTTCCCATCTTGGGAGAAGTCATACTATTGATGGAAAATATTACAAAAATCTGGAATCCCTTAATCCTTCTAAAATAGTAATTTTATCCCTGGAACTAGCCAGATGGTCATGTTGCTGCATGGTGGGTGCTTGGCTAGGTTTGTGTTTTTGTGTGTGTGTGTGTGCACCCCTTGCTGAATCACATTAGTGACTTGTGCTTGCCATCCTCTCTCCCTATGAAGCATGAATATACAAAGTTAACTCATTCTTTAAAAAAGATGATGTGTCCGTTAGGGTTCTTCAGAGAATCCTGTTTGTAAGTGAAAAAATTTATGATGAGTGGGCCTGGCAAATGTGAAGCTTGGAGAGTAGGCCAGTGGGCTGGAGAGCTGGGAAGGAGTTGGTGCTGACAAGTTGAGTTTCCTAGTGATTTAGAAAATTCTTTCTTGAGAGACCTTAGTCTATTATCTTAGAATTTCCTTGATTGAATGGGCCTAACATGGTGAAAGGTGATTCACTGATTCAAATGTTAACAACACATCTTTTAAAAGAAATTCTGAACTGTAGCATCTAGACTGGTGTTTGACAGTGGGCCCCCATATCCTCAGCCAAACTGACCTCAAAACTAACTGATAGGTATGTGTCAATAACCAAATCATCTTCAAATCAGATATTTGCTTATTTGAGTGCATGCAAAGGAAGATTCCAGTGTCTTCCCACCTCCTCATCTAGGTTCAAGTCTCATGTTGTCATTATTTCATCAGCTGGGTAGGGCTTTCTTCCAAAGCAAGGTGGGTTAAATAGCATAGAGTCTTCATTGTGGATTTGCTGAAGGTGTGAATGTGTGAATGCAGCAGCCTGCCAAACAGGCAGGTGTGAGTCCATGCCATGGTGAGTTCTGCCAGTCAGCCCTTTGGGAATCAGCCTTTTTTTTTTTTTTTTTTTTTTTTTTTTTTTTTTTTGTGGAGGGATGTGATGGGGAGCATGATTTCACTGTTAGTGCATTCCCAATTAGTCTGGGTCCAGGTGTGTGTTAATAAATGTTAGTTCACTCTCTGTTACACTAACGATCCCACCTTGACTTGATTCCAGGGATTTTGTGCATTTGATATTGTTCGATTCATTATGTGATTGCTGTGCTATCCCAAAAGGTCTTCAAACATCTGTGGAGACCTGCTTTTTTTGTTTGTTTGTTTGAAAGTATTCCAGTTGCTCAAGAATGTAATGGAGCAGTGGCAATTCTGACTTTGCCCTTTCCTCTCTGGCAGCCTGGTTACTGCCTTGAATGCAGACCTGTTCACTGCCGAGTAGAGCTGACTACCAGGTTTTCTTTCTTAAGGTAAGAACTTTGCTATCATAGACACCGTGGGGCTTCACTCAGAAGCATCCACACAAACTTCTGCATTTCTCAGAATTCTGTTTTTTCCAGTTTGCCAGTTTTCTATCCCTTCCTAACCTGCTTCTGTTTTTGTTCTGTGGTTCTGGGACTTGGAATGCTGGTTTGGGCTTGTTATATTTTTGTTTAGCACAGGAGGAAGTCTGCAAGCCCAGGGACTGCTCAGTGGATTAAAGGCTTCCCTGGTGCTGCAGAAGTCACTTATTTGGTTAATTGCAAGAGAACTCACCTCAAGTGACCATCGGAGACCATGGAGTTTTATGTGGGGCAAGGAGTGGTGTTTGCATATAGTCATATCAAGGGAAATAATACTGGTGAAAAAAAACTTGATGTGTATGAATACTAATTATTGAATGCTTGGAATTCTTGGATGTTTAAATACTAAAGCTTAGGCAACAGATATTGACCCAAAACAGGATGAGAGTGTTATTCCAACAAAGATTTGATAGGCATAATTGTGAGCATATTTCAAGGTCTGTGTTTATTGATGATGTTGTTCTGTTTATATACTTTCAGTTTTTAATGTGGTGCTTAACACAGAGCCTACCCAGAATAGGGTGCAAGCCCTGACCTCCATTTTCCCAGTTGAAGAGATGAAAACAGAAGGCTGGTTTTCTGAGGTCAGGCTGCACATACCACACAATGTCTTTTTGTGGCTGTAAGGAGTAAGCCTATGCTGTCTAGTTATCACTCCCTGGCTGTCAGGAATGTCAGCCCCTAGCCCTGAGGCCTCTGCCTTACAAACAGACCTCCCACCTTGTGTTTGATGGGCAGAAAGGAGGAAGGCAACCACCCAGAGGAAGTTGTCTGTGATCAGGAAGTGATTGGGCCCTGGCCATGTTTACATTCCTTTTCTTGTCCAGAGAGCAGATTGAATTATTAGCATCAGTGTTTGTTAATGATAATTATACGTTTCAAGTACAAAGCAGGATTCTGTAAAATATCTGGTAGGATGCCTTTGTCTTTGCCTTTCTGAATAAATGACATTGTACTGTTCTAATTAGGATCAGGTAGGGTAAGGGAGAGAAGGTGGAGTGCAAACTGTTACTTCAATTTAACAGTGTGTTATTAGCTGTTGTCCAATTGTGAAGATCAGAGAGTCCAATTGTGAGACAAGGGAGTGGAGGGTCATCTTCCAAGACAAAGAAATTCTCTTTCAACAGTTTTAATCATAGTTCTGGGACCACCATTAGCCATGGTATTAATGATGAGCACAAGGTGATAAACCTATAACTCTAATATTAACCATCATCTCTATCTCCCCAGCTAATAATATTGACTCCTACTTTCTTAGGCATCAGACTACAGTTTTATATGTGTGATCTCTTATAATCATCATGGCATTCCTGGCAGGAAAATTCTATTAATATCCACATTTCAAACATGAGAAAACTGAGTTACTCAAAGCTAGCCAAGCCCCAATGTGTTGTAAGTGGAATGTAGTCCACAGAACATCCCAGGAAAGGGCCAGCCTAGTACAGACACTTGTGGATGGCTCACTGGATTCCACTCTTACCTCCCTGCCTTGCCATGTGTCCCCTACCTACCACTTGTCTCCTGCCTACCACATGTCTTGCTTACCATGTGTCCTCTGCCTACCACTTACCATTGGTACTTTATTTCTTCCGTGCTGGGGAATTTTAATTATATACATATAAGAAGTTTTCCATCATTTTGACCACCAGAGAACAGAAGCTATCTAGGACTGCTTGCTTTCTTGGTACCACATATCTGGACCATAGCAATTGCAAGGGTATTTATGACCTGATCACTAGATTCTCATCTGCTGATACTTTGCATTGGTTTGCACATATACCAGACATGTCTGCCCACCTCACTAAGACCCATGGAATAAAACAACTTCTATAAAGCAAGATGGAGGTATACCTGGCCCTTCATTCTGTCATGGCTTACAAGGAACAAAATGTTGTTTCCACCATGTCTTTCTTCAAAGCTCTACCGTGGAAAGTTTGCCTCCGTTGTTCCATGTCTGATCATTAGCTGGCCTTAGCTTTTCTGAAGTCAATGTGCTGACTTTAGTGTCCTCACTGTTCCTAGGCAGGTGGTATGAGAGCGTGGGAACTTCACATGGTGACTGGCAAACCTGTTGGCAGACAGGTGTCCCGGTTTCATGTGTGTGTACTTGTGCTAGAAATACTATTGATGATAAAGCCTCATTTGTTCAGGGTTATCATCAGTTGTTATCTGTTGCTTAATAAACCACCCTGCACTTGTGGCTTAAAACAACAATCATTTTATTTGCTTGTGGTTCTGTGGGTTTGCAACTGGGGCTAGGCCCAGCTGGGTGGTCTTTCCACTGGTGTCAGGTGGGCCACCCTTACTGTTGCACTTAATGTACCTGGAAGATGGGGCTTAGGTTAGATCTTTGTACGCCCCTTCTACTAGTGGCCACTTTTTTTCCTGAGAAGTTTTTGCATGGCTCCAGTCATGCAAGAATATGAAATAGGTATACAAGTCAAAGTTACTGGCAATAAATCACAAAGAAGTTCATTTCAAAACAATTCTTTGAAATACATATAATTTTCAATTTATTAAAAACAAAAGCATATTTGCATACTAGTGAAATTAGGCGTTTTTATTTGTCAAACACAATAAAATCCAAAGCCATACTAATTTGATATTTACATGTTAAGGAATGACAGTAGGAAAATATTATGTCTTTGTTTCCTGTAATTAAATTGTATTTCTTAGTTTTGAGTCAGGGTCTCCTGGAGCTCAGGCAGGCTTCAAACTTGTTATAAAGTTGAAGGTAACCTCAAGTTGCTGATCCTGCTTCCATTTCCCTATTGATGTGATTACAGGCATGTTCTACCATGCCCAACTTAAACCTTATGTTTCAATAAGAGTAGAAAACTTTTATGTACATTAAAAACACTGCATGCAGAACATGCAATAATCAAATCTAGCCAATGTGTTCCAGTATTCTTTGGCGTTTTGTGGCATGACAACATGCTCAGTGCAAACTGTATACACTGTGTGTTCAGAAGCAAAGTTGCAATGAAGCCAAAGGATGAAACCTGGGCAAGTATGGCATCGTGGGTTCACTGTGTGCGTGAGAGTTTTCACTAATTTTGGGTCTTCACATTTTCAGACCCCCTTTTACCACTGTTGCATTGTCTGCAATCTCACTTCAAGTGATGTGACCCCATATCCCACAGTTTAAAGTTTGATGTAGGGGACTTATCTGGAATGAACTATTATATCAATAGGCTGTTTTAGGTTCCATCACATGACAAACCTGGCCAGAGAACAAAAGCAGATGGTGCATCTTGAAGCCTAGACTCAAAAGCTACTCAGCCTCATTTCTGCTTCATTTTATTGGTCAGAGAGTATTTGTTCAAGGAAAGGGACTGGAAATAGAATAGACTCTGCCTCTTCTTGATGATAGCTACAAATTATTAGTAGCCATTTAAAATATATCAAGGGAGTCTTAGAATTGATAATAAGAACAGTTGGCTTAGAAGCATTTATCTTTGCTTTGTTTGCTTGTTTGTTTGTTTTGGAGACAGGGTTTCTCTTTCCTGGAACTCACTCTGTAGACCAGTGAGTCTTGAACTCACTGAGATATGCTTGCCTCTGCCTCCCGAGTGTTGGAATTAAAGGCTAATCAATGAGAGGAAGGTGTGGAGAACAGAGGCCTTCAGCAACAGGTCTGGGCATCCGATAATGAAGATACTGACCACCACCACTACCATCACCACAATGCTAGAGTTAGGGCACAGCCTGTCTATCCTCCAGTAGAGCAAAAAAGCTGGGTGTGACTCTCCATCCTCTATAAGACAATTAACAGAGCCAATTAAATGGGGGAAAAGTAGAGAAAGGAGATGTATTCAGTTTAGCCCTATTGAGAAGAGGAACAAAGAGATTCAAGAACAACTAAAATCCATTCTTAAAATGCAGATAAAATCAAACAGAAGGCAAAAGATGGACACAGTTAAGCAGTCTTGGTTATGGTGTGGTCCTGTCCATCATGGATCCATCATTTTAGCTCTAGACTAAGTTGTCAGTACTATGTAAAATCCCTTCCCTATTCCTGGAGACATCCCCACCTCTCTCCAACCCCTTTCTTCTCTCACTTTTAGGTTCTTAGGGGATATTCTAGTTCACATGGGTGCCTGTTTCACTACTCAACAGTCCAGATAGAGAGACACAATGTCTCTTTAAAATGTCCTCATACCTTCCAGGATGCTTATTACAATAACAATGTTCTTCCTGTATGCCACCACTGTTTCAAGTCCTTTGTATATCACAACTTATTTAATCAATATAAAGTACTTTGAAGAATTATAAATGTTGCCCCCATTTTCAACTGGGAAAACAAGAGAGGTTAAGTAGATGTTCCCATATAGTTACTAGGTGGCAGAAGCCAGAGGCCATCCAAAGAGGCCAGCCTCCAGAGACTGGGCATGAGCCCTAGCTGCCTCTCAAGCTAATGGAAAGCAAATATTTCTGAGTTTTAGTAAAGCTCTCTTAGATCATGTTTTTGTTTTTGTTTTTTGTTTTTCCAGAGACAGTGGGGTTGGCGATTTGGTGAGATTGTTAAGCATTTCTGGGCACACCCTTGTGGCCTCAGATAGGTCAAGGCACATGGTAAGAGTAGAGATCATAAGGGTGTTTGTGATTCTTCTGGGCTCACAGTGTGTTCCAGAATATGGGTGCTCAGTGTGGGGTTGTCCTTTCCTTGCTACTAGGGAAGCTATTGAAGAGTGAGGATGTTTAAGGACAATTCCTATAGGCTTTCAAGTAGTCTCTTAAAGTAGTCTTATGCTCCTTAGATTTAACCCAAAAGAAAATATATTTACTTAGCATTTTGTTTAAGGACTATCCTGGGGAAAGGAAGGATGCCCCTATCCCCCCCCCTTTTTTTTTACATACTTGTAGAAATTCATTCTCTAGATAGTATAGGTGGTTTAATGGAGAAAAAATAGTATATCCAGCATTTCTGAGGTCATCTTTGCAGCCTTAAAAGTGGCCTTTGTATGTATCCTAGCAATTGACCTCCAGTCACATCTTTGGCAGCCAGGATCAGACTTATGGCTCAATGGTCATTTCTCACTTTGCCTGCAGCACCAGAGTTTGAAGAGAGACCAACAATCTAAGGCTCAATGGAAGTCACTTTACCAACCTGGCTTCTGTCTCTCTTAGATACCTCTGTGGTGTTTTGACTACTTAGTCTCTGGCTGACTTGGGCTAGTGTCAGTGACTGCCACCTGTGGCTGGAAGGTACTTGGCATAAACTCTGCATACATCAGAATTTTCATGTTTCTACACTAAGCCTTTCAAGCTAGAATATACTGGAAGACAGGCAAATGGGTATGCACAGACACCCACAAAAAAGACAACACACGTAAGTTCTACTGAGGGCCTTGCTACTTACTGCTTACCCCCTCCATTATCTCTCCCTTCCACCAGGAACTGCTCCAGAGGACAGGCAGATCTCTTGATTGTCACACATGAAATCCTAGAAATATTTTCCTCATGCCAGTGGAAACTCTGCTACCCTCATCTTTCCCTTCAGCTAATCTTCAGAGTAGATAATCCTTTCCTGCATTAAGTGTGCCTTCCTCGTGGATGCTTGCTTCTTTTTTCCTCCCCTTTCCAAACCAACTGGAACAGTGTGCCTCCAGCATAGACACTGAAAGTAGCCAGGCAGGCTGTCACCACAGAATTTAAGCTGCCACTTCCAAACTGTGTTTTAAGGTTGCATTGCAGCTGAGCTACTAAGCCTGCCTATACAACAGAAAGGCCCAGGACAGGCCATGGGCCAGAGGTCTTCTTTGGAGCCCCTGGGGCTGTCCTGTTCGTGCTATAAACCTCACTGCTTCCTGAACTGCATTAGCTTCCTCCGGTTTGGCTAGTCTGCCGTCCTTGTGTCTCAGCTGTGCTTCAGAACGCCCCTGTTGATTCATGCTTTTGCCTTTGGTGTTTGCTAACACTGCCAGTTCTGCAGGGACAAGGCTCTTGTTAAATAAAGTGCACACGGAGCTGAGGAGAAGGATGTGAGTGGGCATGTATGTGGTACACAGATATGTGTATGGAGGGTAGGTAAGTGAGGAACCTCCCAGCCTTCTGGGCCAGTGAATGAACAGGCACGCTTTAGTAGGCTTAGAAAATTGTGGTTCACCACAGTGTGGTCCATTGGAGACATGAAAAAGTATTCATGTTTTCTGAAGGGGCTTTACTAATCTAATCCCCATAGAGGATGCTCCAGGCACAGCTTTTCCTTGATGTCACTGCAGCATGACTCACCCTAGGATTGCTGTGTTTAATTAGTTCCCATTCTTGTTGATTTTATGACCAAGGTTGTAGGAAGAGAGTACTTCGGAGTTTTTGGAGTCTCCCCGCAACCAAGTCAAAGCTGTTGCACAATAATAAACAGGAAGGGTATTAGAGAAGAAAAGAGCAGAGAACTTTGCTTAAGGCTGGGGCTTGGAATGTATCATTAAGCTGAGGAGGGCTCTGAGTGGTTAGAATGCAAACTAACCATCTGTACATCATCTACCCATCAGGTTCTGACCCACTATGACAGCCACTTTAGCCACTTGCTTATCATCCTTGGGGCCTCTCTCTTCAAAGGTTGTCACCAAGACTCCAACCAAAGCACAGTGTTCTAAATGTAATCTTAAGCTGCTCTTGACATCTATCTACAGGGAGTCTGAAATAGAGACGGAAGTTTCTCATGTAAGCATGACAAGCCTATGCTTGAGTTGCTTCTTCTCATTATGATCACTCTCCATATTTAACTCAAATGCACTGAACTTTGTCTAATTATTAGCTCTGTTCCCTTCTCATTCTGTTCTCTAAAAAGGGGAGATGCTGTTCCTCTTCAACAGAGGGTCTTTGCACTCTCCCAACACAGCACCACCAGAGAGGGATGAAGGGTGGATCTATTTGACAACAGGTAGATGCCCTGTGACAAAGCACCCACCAGTGGCCAGCCTTCCTTTCCTGAGGTTTACTTTGGAACCTTAGAGATATATACAGAGGACCACCCATGCCATCCGCTGTGTCTGTTAGGTGTTGCCCACCCTATAGTAATTGGCGTAACATGTAGAGTTTTTGTCAGCCCCTGAGGAACCCTTGATTTGCAGTTAAACTACAGTTCAATATATTTCTCCCCAAATAGTAATTTCTAGTACTAAAAATAATTTCTAATAAGAAGTTATAATAATCCCACAGGGAAAATTGTGGGGGTGAGGAGATACAAGGCATCAGGAAACCTCTAAGGCATTCCCTGACCTGCTCTTCTGACTCCAAAACCCATTCGCAGTTGCCAAGTCGTAAAACTGAACTGCCAGGTTTGAGGCTTTTATTTTCTCTTGTCCACATACTTGTTTACTCAGTTTCAATAAGTCGTTGTGTTAGCTTTGTACAAAGGATTCCTGAAATAGCGAAGGCAGTGATAGAGTGCAGAAAGTCAGAGTGTGCTCTTACTGGCTTTCACTCCACCAGTGCTATAAATGTTCCCTCTGCTGCATCTCACTTATCTCCTGTTCATCTCTGTTATCACTCGAGCCCCAAGGAGAGTTCTGCAGAAGCTCCCTTTGAATTGTGAGCAGAGCTGCAAATTTTAAATACAGGGGTTTTAAGAAGTTAGAGAGGAAAGTGACATTGATTTATTTGTTTAGTTCTTGGCTGGCCTGAGAAACTTGTCCTGTCAGGTAATGAACAACTTCTCTTATCCTTACGAGTGACTTCAAGAAACGTTACTCATCTCCTCATTACCATTCCCCTGAGTCATCCAGGATGCAATATGGGTTTCCACTGAATGGGAATATTCAGACAATGGGCATGTTGAGCCAAAGTTTCTGTTGAATACTATAAATTGCATATATGTCTGGAATATGGAGCTGTGGCTCATCCTGGAAAGATATTCCTGAGATGTTTGTTTGAGAAAGTATATTGGCCAATATTGTCAAAAGTGATTATGTGAATACAACCATAAGGAGCAACTGGCCTCTCTAGCCTGCCTGGGGTTGCTCCCAAGAACACAGGTACACTGTTAGCATGGAAGGTGCTGGCAGGAATGGGGGGTCTGCAACCTCTTATCTGTGCTCTTATTACTGTTGCACACTGACCAGAGAAGCCAGTGGGGGTCTTGGGAAACCCCTTTAAGGCTTATGACAATGTTGACAGGGCAGTCACACTTGTCATATGCCATCATTGTGGAGTACTACTGACAGGCAGCCAAAGTAATGTCACTTGTTTTCTGTCATGTCCTTGCTCTGTACTATCATTAGGCTTTTCTGTGTATACTTCAAATGGAAAGATTGAGATGAAACTGTCCTACATCTACTTTGGATGTCTTTATATTTATAGAGATCAATGTTGATTGGCATATGTGTTTGGTTCATTTCAAAGCTCAGTCCGTTTGGAAATTCTTTATGGTCATCACAGACTAAAGAAGTGTAGCTGTATTGAAGGCTCAGTGGAACCATTATGTGTTTGCAGGACAGATCCATGTTTCAAGCATAAAGACTATATTCAAGGAGGATACTGAATGCAAGCTTGTGGGTTAATGGAAATCCTACCTCTTCTGCAAATTCTTACCTAATCCTCCTTGGGTTTAAATAAAACCCACAGTTGCTATTATACCAGCTACCCTGTCACCCTTCTCTACCTCCAGGCACTTGAAACACATCACTAAACAATAGTGGAATTAATCCAAGGCCCTTTAGAAGTAGAATGAGCACCTGGGGGCAAAAGTCTGTCTCCATCTTCAATTCCAAAGACTAGGAAAAAAATAAATGTTCTATAGAAGGTATGACGGAGTCATTAGTAGCTATGAAAATAGAGGGAGCTGTAATCCAGAAGGTCTGGTGATTGGCGGTCTGTGCTACAGGGTCAGTGAAATAAGAATCCAGTCACTGCAGAAACAGCCACCCTGGAGATCTTGAGTCAGGCCAGCCTGGGAGACAATAATGTTTGTGCCCTGCAGCAGGTTCATTTTTACCACTGCCCATGATTCCTGTGTTGAAGTAGGAGGGCTCGGTCCAGAAAAATGCTAAGGAAACAAAACCAACTCTTTTATTACTCTTACAACATTTATAGCTGAGTCCTACTCAATGCCCTTATCCTTGGGGCATTCTGACAGCCATTTTAATGATTTATTTTCCTTTTCACAACCAGAAGACAAATAAAATATTTTATTACCTTTTGGGTAGACTTGATGTCTTTCTCTTCATTTCATCGCTTTCTGGGTCTATAAAACTCCCCTTACTTTTCAGTTTTTTTATAACTCACAGATAGGAATTCTGTTTGCTTCATTCCTTATGTGATAGTGTTGTTTTTAACATGATTTTTTTTTCCTTCTTGGTTCTGTATTCCCAGCATTTTAAAATCTGTTTTGTTTTGTGTTTGTTTGTGAACATGGTAGCTGAGAGCTCAGGAAGATAGGAAAAGGGAGTTAAGAAAGACTGCATGTTTGCAGTAACACATGGATGGCAGGAAAATGCTTGGAGTTAGAAAAAAACATTTTTACTTCAATTGTCTACTCTTTGTTTGTTTGTTTGTTTTTGTTTTGTTTTTTGAGACAGGGTTTTTCTGTATAACAGCTCTAGCTGTCCTGGAACTCACTCTATAGACCAGATTGACCTCAAACTCAAACTCACAGAGATCCTCCTTCCTTTGCCTCCCTAGTGCTGGGATTAAAGCCATGTGCAACCATGGCCTGGTTCAATCATCCATTCTATAGATATATAATAAGTATATTTTCTGAAGTTTGGGGTCATTGGTGCTGACGTTGGCTTGGTGGAAGAATAAAATGCCCAATGCTAGGGTTCTTGGTGAGGTTTCCTTTCTGTGATCTCTAATGAGATCCAAAGATTTATGGGTACCTAAAGCACTGTAGTTGCCCCTTTCTGTTCTGAATTGCATGTCTTCAAAGGCCTTGTCTTCACAGCTCCCAAGCTCATTGTTCCTTCTGTTTGCCTTCTCAGCTCACCTCTGCCTCATTTTACATTTACCTCCTTTTGTTAAGATTCCAAAAGCAGACTTTTTTCTTCAGACCAGCTGTTAGAACCCAGAAACAGATCCTGAACACAGGTACTGATTTGTGAAGGAGACTTTTGTCTATTAGGATCTCACAGCTGAGTTGATGAGGCATGTCATCTGTCAAATTCAATAGTATCATCTGGATATCTGGTTTCTCAGGTCTCTGAATTATACCTAAATGGTCTGGGATACTTGGATAGCTGGTCAGACATTATTTCTGAGTATGACTGTGAGAGTGTAATTCGGTGGCTATCTATCTCCAAGATGAGCACCATCCCTTCCATTGAAAGTCTGAGTGAAACGGAAGGTAATGGAAAACTGAATTTGTCCTCCCTCTGCTTGGCTGAGATGAGACATCATCTTCTAGCCTTGGTGACCTGTTAAGGGGCTTTAGGTTCTGACTGGAATTTACACCATTAGCCATGGGCTGCCAGGCCTTTGAATGACACAAGCAGATTTCCAGGTCTTCATCTTGAAGATGGCTAATGTATATATGTGTACAAAGTCCCCCTGCTGTGTGTGTGCAATCAGTTCCATTCCTCTAAAGACCCTGACTAAGATATTCATGAGAACAGTTGTGCTTGATGGAGATGCTCTAATCTAAAGGCGAGGCTCACTTGTGTATCCATCAACACTGTTGATGGATGTTAAAAAGACAAGCGGTTTGCTTATTAGCTGTAACATTCATCTAAATGAATTCCTGTCTAGTGATGCCTTGGCCATTCTGTACTTACTTGTTTATTATTTGAAGCAAAGTGTAGAACTTTACATTTAGCCTGGTGTTGAGTCCAGCTTGATGCCAAGCCTTTCTTTTAGATCTTGATTCCTGTGTGCAACACACTGGCTGCCCTTCCTGGCTTGATGCCATCATTTGGTTGATAAGAAGTCTTCTTATCATTACTCAACTAGTCTATAAAGATGTCAAGCAGAATAAACAAAGACAGGGTTCTACAATTTGTTTTGAGCAGTTAGCGTTGAGGCTTTTCTGTTAAGAAAACATTACTTGGCAGCTCACAATTTGCCACTCCTTCCCCAAAGATACAAATGCCATGTAGTGCCCTGTTAAAATCTAGGTCCTTCGAAAAATTGCCCTGATGTGATAACTTGGAACTATGTGGTAATGGAAAGGCAATTTGTCGAGCAATATTTTACTTTAATTTACTGTCTTATACCTCATTAATTTCTTCTTCCTTTTGTGTTTGTTCACAAACCAACCACTTCTTAAAATGCACTTTTATTTATTAATCCAGAAAGATATTGCTTTGAGAATCTTCAGTATCATGCATGGTACTCAGTGCATAAGACATGGTGCTTGCCTTCAAAATATTATAGTCAAGAGAAAGGAAAAGATGTTTAATATAATACTGTGTAGGTAATATATATAAGCATGTATTTGTATGGGTTATATAATATAGGGTTTTAGAAATACTATAGAAAATATAATGCCTAGTAAATCTATGTGTGAACAAGCAGCTGCCTAGCCATTCAAAGGTCAGGGTACAATTGGTAGCACTGTTTATTACAGAGTAAGGACTCAGTCATTGTCTTGAGAAAGGGAAAAATGGCATTTGAAGAGAGGAATGGAGCCTTCTGTGGTCAACTGCCTGAAGTCTGGATTCTATTCTTGACCTGAACTTGTGACTTGTGTCTTGAACTTGGTCACATTATCTGCTAACCTTCCTGCCCCTTTCTCAACCGTCCATAGACCTCCAAACTATGTCTGGTTTACCACTTTGGAGATGTAGTCCAGGTAATAGGAGTTTACAGGCAGATCACAGGGCCTGTTTGGTGGTCACCTACATCCTGACATGACAGCAACCCATGGATTGAACAGAAAGCAATGGTACAATGACTATAAAACACCTCAGCCAGCCATGTAGGATGCTCATGTAACACACTTGGAAATTAGAGAAGCATTTAGGATTGAAATCTGTAGTAAATAACATTTAGGAAAAAAAAACTTCCCTTATACCACCACTGACAGGTGACACCCAGCCATCTTTACCTTGAATGCCTTGTGGCTTTTATCATGAGTGACTTGTCTGTGCAGATTTGAAGTGAACCATACCAGCTGCATGTGGATTTTGTAGAACCACATGGTGTTTCAGTTACTGGCAGAAGCACAGCGAGTTCCTTAGTTGTAGGTGGAATTCTCAGCACTGGCCTGGAGGGAAATGGTCTCAGAACCTGTAAGCTGAGCGAGTCTGAAGTGTCACAGCAAGAGAGCAAACCCTGCTACCCCATTGCCAGTCTTCAACCACTTTCCCAGCTGCTTCTTTTTTTGTGGCAGGAAACACTTTCATTTTCTTTTCATTGGTGGAACAATGGTCCTATTAGCTGGGTAGCCAGTTGGCCAAGGGACTCACTCACAAAGATGCCTAGGATTCTGCTACTAACCAGAGAGGTTTATTGCTTTTGGTTGCCCAAGGTCTTCTTCCACCTGGCCATTTCCTGCTGTCTGTTTCCCCACTCCCTTTGTTTTTTTGGAGCCAGGAATGTTGCTTTTTGTAAGGAAAATGAATGTCAGTTACCAGGGGCAGTAAAACACAGGATGCTTTGCCATGCAATCTGCAAGGATGGGAGGAGATGGTGCATGCTCTGTTGAGTGGATTGCATGTCTGCCAGCACCTCATTATCCAGAGAGCTTCTGCAGCGGCTATGCAGAGCCTGCTCCTAGGGCCGATGGTGGCTCAGCTGAATCTGCCATGTATAACAAAGAACTCAGACAGGGTCATCTCCTACATGGCCTGGGCTGTCTTCTCGCTGCCAGAGTGTCCCTACAATTGAAAGTGAAAATCTCGGAGGAAAGCTAGCATTTGTCGAACACTTACTATACCAGTCTTTGTGCAGAGTGCTTTGCCATTTTCTCTTTTCAATCTCTTTTAATTTTCTTCTCACCGGAGACCTGGAGTGTAAGGATTGTTGTACTGATAATAGAGGCAAATTTCAGACTTGAAGAAGTTAATAAGTGACGATCATTCTAAGTTTAGAATCTGAACAAGGTATTCACACTCTGCTTAAATCCAGAACACATTTATCCTTATAGGCACCTGTTGTGTTCACTAAGCTGGATATTTAACCATCAATTGGGCTTCCCTTTCCTCCCTCCATTAACGTCAGGACTTTAGTATTAACTTTTCATCTCTACATTTCCAGGACAGCACCTCATTGTCCCTGGGCACTAGAGGTCAGTGCAAAATTAAGTAAAAGTAAGTTTCACTTTTCTTTGCTGTTCTCTGCTGGGAGGCCCAGCAGTCACCCAGCCCTGCAGTGCAACCGGTTCACAGCAAGCAGGTCAGAATTAGAGAACTTTCTCCCCAGCAGTTCTAGACAGACACTGACCACTAGCTCACCCTGCATTTGAAATGTTATTTTCTGTTAAACCTCAGAAATGCCTTTCTTCCTGGTTCTAATACATTGTGAACATGATCTCAGCCTGATGATTGTTCTATGGGCTCCTGGAAGCCTGCCACTCTTCTTTCTCAACTGTGGTCTGTTCCTGTGCTCACTGTAGCCAGTAGGTCTTCTCAATAAATCCATCAAAGGCTGGGCCAGCCTGCACAAAGCATGACTCCCACCTTCCTTGGAGATCTGAAGTGCGGTCTTTAGAGCTCTCCTGGTGGAATTGCTTCTCTTTATCAGGTGAAGCATGAACGTGTCCATCTGCCCGCTCCATTCATGTATGGCCACCGAGGTGGTCGTGAGATTACATATTGTTTCTTTGTGAGATAATTAGTAGTTTTCCAAGTTTGGGAGTGAGGAAAAAGCCCCAGGCTGTACATAGTGATGTAAGAATCACTGACCGTGGCAAGCAGGGGAGAGATCTACATGCTGGGAGTCCCACTTTCCTGCCCATAGTGATGCTTAAGTGCTAGTATTTGGGAAGAATGGAAGAGGGCAGTCTGTGGATTGAGTTGCCAGGTGGTGTTCCAGGAGGCTGATGTTCTCCCCCACAATTATGGGTCTTGGACAGAAGTCAGAAATCTCTGCCGTGATGCGGGTATTTTACATCTCAGACTAAGTCCTTTCATTTCAGTTGCTCCAACAGCTAGCTGGCAGTTCAGATTACTGTGGTAAAATCTGGATCTTTTATGTCGGTGAATTACTTGTGAAGTCTAAAGAGCTGTGTGATTTATTAAGCAGATTTTATATTTCTAACAGGGAAGATTAAAAAGACAAGCTCTAATGCTCAGATCAGCACATATGCCACCGAGGTAATTGTTTCTCCAGATTTCTAACTGGGATATATTTCTGTTAGCAGGGTAGGCCGGTTCCTGATTTGTTATTTTTTTTTAAACCATACATTCTGAAGATGCAGGCATTAATCAGTTTGCAGAGGGCTGCCAATTCCTGTATCTTCCAGTCTCTTGCCACCACCAGCAAAATTGCAAGCCAAGCCTCAGGCCCCAGCATCTGCTATCCTGTGTATGTGGGGGGGTTGCTACTTTTCTGGGGTACAGCTCTTCCACACTGTCAGTTCAAACAGCTCTTATTTTCTCCAGCTTTTCTGCGTTAAGAGAGAACACTTCACAATTCTTTTTGTTACTGGATAATTCACCAAGCTGGTAAGGAAATGTTCAGTGTGAGTTCGGACATAAACAGCTGCATCTTCAGCAGAAACTTGCTACAAAATTTTATCACCTTTATTTATTCTCCCTGACAATAAAAAAAAAAAAAAAAAAAAAAAAAGGGAAGGAGATATGTGTGCTGGGAAGTCTGGCGAGGAGGCAGCTTCTGGTTTACTTAACTTTACTCCAGAAGATTTAATCAGTGTGTGCCGTCAAGGAAGAAGGATGCTCTGGCTTCCTCAAGATGCTTTGTCTGAAGTGATAAACACAGTTAAGGTGACAGGCAGGCCTGCATGAAAAGTGAGGGGAACTCTTGTTTATGATCGGAATACACAAAGACAGATTTACTAGGGGGCTTTCTGGCTTCTCTCTCTCTAAACTTCCTGACTCAGCAGGCAGTGTTGTGGCTAGAACCATCATATATGCTGCTGTACATGGAAAAACAGCCAAGTTTAATGATTCCTCGTTTCTAGGTGCTTTGGGAAGTAATTCTTTGGTAACAGCAGGACTCCACCCCTGCCTCACTTCTTTGTCTTTCCTAAGCACATGCAGTCTTCCTTAAAATGGCTTTTCGTGGTGGTGGTCTGGGTGTCTTTTATTTTGACATTGGTCTTAGTGTACAAGAGAACACTAAAGAAAAAAAAAAGTTGAAAAGCGAGTAATTGTGAGAAATGGCTAACTAAACACTCTTCTTGTTAAAAGCAGCCTTGACTTATTTGCAGTAGGAGGCTTAGTTTGAAGCTCCTTCCTCCTCTCCTGCCCAGGGGCCTGCCTGGTGAAGGTGAAGGATGACTGTCTTTACACCTATCTGTCTAGAGACTGCTTCTGCTAGAGATGAGAATGGGGACACAGGGGAAGGAAACTGTCCCCGAGGCTTCAAACTTCATGAAAGGATTAAAGGATTCTTATTTGACCCCAACGACCTTCAACTGGCCTCATTTGCCCTGTGGCTCTTGGACTAGGCCTTGCACCTGTCTGGTCCTGCCTTTTCATTTGTATGTGGCTGAGACCTGAATTAAATCCATAGGTTTTCAAGTGATTTAAGCTATTGAACCCTTGACCCAAGTGAAATATCCTAGAAAATAGCCATTTCAGTCTTACCTCAGTGTAATTAAGGGGCCAAGAGTAATGGACTTGTTCAGAATCCCTTCCTCTGTAGAAGTCTGCGGAGGCCTGTCTCCCAGCCACTATCTGGTGTTTTGGGCAGGAAGCTGTGCGCAGCTGAGCTGTATGAATGCAAAATGTCACCCTAGTTCATGCAGAGTCCCGGAGACAGGGTTCCGAACAAGTTTTAGGTCAGCCAGCCTCAGGCGGCTGTGAGGTACACAGTTTGCCTTTCCCTCTTCTCATCCCCATTCTAGGTGGTCTCTTAGTGTCACACTTGCTTGGTGACCTCAAATGAGCAGAGAAGCTGACTGTGGGTTTTGTGCAGTCCATTCCTGTCCCCTCACCTCCGTTCCTACCCACAGCCTCATGGATACCATGATGCCTTTCTTTGGGTCAGTTCTGATCATGTCAGTCTCCCTTATTATTATTGCTCCGAAGACCAAAACTCAACTCTTGATTTTGCTCAAGGTAATTTCAAGTTCTTGTCAACCCCTTCTTTCATCCTGGTAGCACACAGCCCAATTTCACTGTCATTCTTTCCCCATTTTCTTCCTCTAAGCTGTGGCCATGCTCTTCTCCCATCCATTCTCCCCCTTAGTACATGAGCATGGACTCATTCCTTTCCTTGGCCAGTCTGCAACTTATGTAGATGTGTTCTTTTCAGATGTTCTCATTTTGGGGACCATTCCTGCCTGAGTGCAGCATCTGTCAAATGATTCCCTACCTACTCCAGAGATAATAGAAGAATCTGTGCACTGGATGTAGCTGTGGGGATAAAACCTGAGGGGAACCTTGCATGGGGGACCATGCCATGGCGGATTCAATGGCAGGCTAGGGTGATGGGGGGGGGAGGGGGGAGGGGACACACACCAGGCAGACAGAGCTTAAGTGAGATGTTTTATTAGAAGGGGGAAGGAAAGAGAAAAGAAGTAAAGAGACATAGAGACAGAGAGAGAACAGAAGAGAAGAGGGAGACAGGAAAAGTCCTGTCTGCCCCAAGGGAACTGTGGGGAAGAGAGTGGGAGAGAAGAGAGAGGAAAGAGCAGAAAGAAAGTGTAAGTGGGCAGAGGTCTTTCTTTTAAAGGGTCCTTTGCACCTGCGTGAAGGTAAAGAGTAGTACCCATGGGACCCTGGGCTGACCAGGGTATTGCCTGAGTGCATTCTGCCAGGTGACAGGGGCGGGCCAGCATAATGCCTGAACCCTTACAGTAGCCACACTCCATTGTCCCTATAGCAGACTCTTGTGTACATGACCTTTGTCACTGTATTCAAATCACTTAAGGGCATTAACCATATCTTACCTAAAGTTTCATTTCTAGTTCCCTCTATAGTAATACTATATGATATACAGTAGGTATTCAAGAATGTTTATTAAATGAATAAAAGAGGAAAATGTCTCAGCAGGTAAAGGTGCTTGCCAGCCAGCCTCACACATGTGTGCTGTAGTATGTGCATGTGCACATACACAGACACAAGATGCATAAGTAAATGTGAAGTTTACAAAAATTAAAAGGATAAATGCATAAAAGAGGAAGCAGTATATCTGTATAAGTATGTATTGTGTGTGTGTATTGTGCTCATGTATTTTACTTTGAAAAAGCATATTCAATTAATTTTTTTCCAATAAAAATCCTAAAGATAAACAGGATGATGATGTCAAAGCGCAACACTATGAATCCAATATGCAGTATAATTACTCACGCAACAGGAAGCCAGTGGCATACTTGGTTTGGTGGTGTGAATATTATTGCTCTCCTTAGACTCATAAATATGAAAGCTTGGTACTAGTAGGAGGTGTGACCTTGTTGAAGGAAGTATATCACTGGGGGTGGGTTTGGGATTTCAAATGCTCAAGCCAGGCCTACTCTCTCTCCTCTCTCGTGTCTCTCTCTCTCTCTCTCTCTCTCTCTCTCTTCTCTCTCTTTCTCTATCTCTTCTCTCCCTCTTTCTCCCTCCTCCCTGCTGCCTTGGATGTAAAACTCTCAGCTACCTTCCCAGCACCATGTCTGTCTGTGTGCTGCCATGCTTCCTGACATGATGATAATGGGCTAAACCTCTGAATGTAAACAAGCCCTAGTTAAAATCTTTCTTTTATAGGAGTTGCTGTGGTCATGGTGTCTCTCCACAGCAATAGAGATCCTAAGACACATGGCATCATCAGTGTGTGACCACAAAGGATCTACAGAACCTGACTTTTCTTAGATCTGTCCATTTTCTTCTTAGTGCCAAGATTACTTGAGAGCTGAAACCCCTTAAGGAACTCTGAAACAACTCCCAGCCTTGTTCCATGCAGTCTCTTGCTAAGAGGTATAGAATGCTAACACTAAGCATTGCACTGTTTTATGTCCTGGTGCCTACTATCCATTTCATGCCTCATTACGGGATTAAATTTCCGAGCCTCTGGGATTCCCCTTGATGGATTTCATAACTAGTGCGATTACTGGTTGACAGTGGTTGCTGTGGCTGTTGTTTGCCTGCTTTGACACCATCAGCTTGGTACTTTTGCACTTTCGACTTCAATTTTCTTGCAAGCTTTTACTGTCTCAAGTTAATGGTGAGAAACCTGCTAAGTGTTGCCCCAGTATCTTACGGAGCACTGGTCTTGTGCTTAGTGTACTTCATGGTCCTTGTCAGGCCTCACTGGGTGTCATGGGTGTCCTGATGCATGCAGATTCATGCGTTTGTTCTGTTAAGTCCTCCTTGGAAGAAAATGTGACTTTGCTTTTACACCTCATTTCTTCATTCCACAAACATTTGGAGCTTTGTTCCATGCCAGGCCCATTGCTGGGATGAGACACACATTTGGGGTAAAAAGGCCTCACTATGGCAGGCTGAGTCTCCACTTCCATACCTTTTCTTATTCCCACTGAAGGGAACTGGTGATATGCCCTGGAACTACTATAAAGGTGTCTAGGGGATTCTGAAGTTTACTGCAAGCCCTCCCAACCCCTACCGCTATCAGTGGATGATTATAGAAACCATCACAGAGAGTAGCAAGGGTCTAAAGCCCAGAGTAGGAACATCTTCTCTATCTCCCTGCACTCGGTAAACAGCAGACATGGTTGCCATCTGCTGACCCGCCCACAGACCTGAGAGCTGGCCTCCTGTGGGCTGGGGACATATTGCTGATCAGAACAATTGCAGTGACTCCAGGACCCCCTTCTGTCTTTGCTTAATCATTCTCATTTCACTGAGGTATGGTTTGGCTTAGAGTTTAGGGGGACTCAGAATGCCAAGCTTGGGGTGAGGGTGGGGGCAGCAAAAGGAAGACATTGGGGAGTGGGAATTCGTATTGATTCTCTTTCTTTGCCGCTGTGAGTTTGACAGAGAAAAAGGCAATGACACCAGTGACCAGTATAAAGTGGCTGATTTGGAAAATGGTTCCTTTGAGGCCTGTTTGGATGAGAGTCATTGAGATTACAGAAGGAAGCAGCTGGAAAGTTCTGGAAACTTTTTTTTTTTATATATAAGCCCAGAATGTGAATAATGAACTAAATGGAGTACAGTGCATATATTTAAATATTTATATACAAATGTCCCATTTCTTAGCCTGGTGTGCCATAGCCCCACAACTTGACACAATCAGTTTTAAATTCCCATTGTCTAGTTGCTAGAACGTATTGTACAAAAGATGAAGCAATCACATTAAACAAAGAAAAACACAGAACAGGCCATCACAAACCAAACTACTTCTTCACAGCAGACTAGAGAAGGAACTCTTAAAGCAGTGACACGGGTGAATTAAAATGGAGGGGTGTGACCCTGACACCAGGATTCACATTCTCGCCATGACTCACTAGCTCTGTAACCGTGGCCAAGTTGCGGTCCTCTCTTTGAACTTCAGGCTACTCATCTGTGAAGTGGGGCTAGTAATGTTTCCCACCTCACTGTGCTATGAGAATCACAAGAATTGATGGGTGTTGGGTACCTGACCCTTACAAACCCTTCATAAATGTTAGCTTTAAAAGGAAGTGGAGGAAATCATTAGCAAAGTATTGCAAAGTAAGTGTTGGGGAGGGCAGGCACTCAGTTTTAGGAGGAGATGCCACAGCTGTGAATACAATGGTGTCTGGCACACAGTAGCGTTCTGCTAAATATTGCTGAAAATCTGAGTAAACATGTTTGGAGCACCTACAGACATGAATTAGATTGTTTTATGAAATGAACTAAAATGGCATTTCAAATGAGGATAGCAGAAATGGTTGTGTGCAGCAGGCAGAGGTAGAACTTCCAGACTTCTAGCCTAGAAACCATTACTGTTCCTTTCACACTGGGGCACAGACAGGGGCTCCACTTCCTTTCCTAGGAGCAGATGATATAAGGACGTCTTGCCCTGTGGCTGTGTCTATACACAGGAATAGCATCCCAGTTCCTGTGTATAGAATGTGAAGTAAAGGTCCAGGAGTGTGGTGGGCTCACACTAGAATGACTGCCTATAGCCACAGCTTTCTCCCATTTACTTCTAGGCCATGACTTTCATTCTCTATGCATGGTAGAGAATAGAGGCTAGTTCTGGAGTCTAACTTACCCAGAACTGTCAACTAGCTGTGGATCTGTGAGCAGACCCTACCCATGTCTCCTCTAAGCCTCCTTGTGCAGCTGTGGGCAGATTACAATGATCTTCTGTTTACCTTCCCTTCTTCTGCTCCTCCTTTCTCCAAACCTTTGCACCATTCTCTACCTCATCCGAGCCCCAAGTCAGTACTCAGACAAGATGTGATGAGCAAACGCTGCCTTTGCAAGAAGACCTACAGATTTGCCAAAGAAAGGAATGCAGTTCTGGGACCTCCTGGCTTCAGGATTGTGTAAATCACTCAACACTGATAAAGTTATGAAATTCAGTAATTTCCATTCTGTACCATAGCTAGTCAGCGTAAGGAAAATGGTGACAGGGGATGCATTCCCAAACTTTCAGGAGGTAATCTTGGATGACTGGCTCCTCACAGCCTTGTACTTCGTCACTTCCAAGATGCTGTGTGTGAGGAACTAGTGTTTACTGAGGTCTTCCTGTCTCCTAGACATGATTCTAAGTGCTTGGGGGGAAAATGACTCACTCAAATGAGTGAGATAATTTATTATTTATTATTATTACTTGATACTTTTATTACTATGCCATTTTTACAAGGAGTAAACTGAGGCACAGGAACTTGTCGAAAGTTGTATGCTCATGCTGAGGTGATGGAAACCTATGTAACTCATTCACTAAGCTCAAGAGAGATCTTTTCACCCTTCCACGTGTGTCTAAAGGAGCACTGCATCTTTTACTTTAGGGCAGGTTTTGGATATAGAGTCTTTTTGCTGAGGGCCCAGGTGTGGGATTTCAAGCCTCCTCCTCTTTCCTGCAAAAGTGGATCTCAGAATCTCAAATATAGTCAGAGGATGTCTTGAGCTGCTTCTAATATATCAAGGAGCCCTTTTATGCCCTGACCAGCATGGCTTATTCCTGACAACCTGACTAGGGTGATGGAGGAATGAAGAAAGGACAGACACAGGCTCAAGAAAGCTGGGATTGGAGGAACCCAGTGATTTGTTATGGCCGGCAGGAGAAGCATGGGATTGCTGGCTTTGGCAGGAGGTCTCTTTTAACAAGCTAGATAGGTTCCAATCACATTGGTTGTATCTTAGTGTTTCATTTCTCTGGGAGGAGGAAACCGCAGTTGCTAGTTTTTGCATTCACTGGTCAATTGAACACCTGTAGTTGGACCAGAGGAATGCTTTGCTGATTCCCACAGGTCTGAGGGATTGGTCCTTGTCAATAATCCACTTTCAATTCAGGACTTCTTCTGTTCTTTATATGTTCACGCTTTTAGGGATACTGAAACAACAACACGGGCCAATGAATATATATGACACTTGTTTTATATTTGCCCATATAATGTGATAATGTGGATTAGATACCATTCACAGCAATTATGCTTCCAGTCTTACAGTGTGTAATGATTATCTTTTCTATACACTCTAGATGAGTGTATAGAATCATGTTTCAAACATGAAAGGAGTAGGAACTGGACAGAAATGAGTGTGGGAAATGAATGGTAGCATCTATGCGTCCGAAGCAAAGAGGGAACCATTGCTGAGTCAGCAACTGTGAATTGGCATAGGTTCACTCTTCTGTTCTGAAAGAGAGAGACACTTCCTAGCAGCGTCTCACCCTACCTACATACCAAATGTTTTCATTTCACAAAGCTGTGCATGGCTTTCACCAAATTGTCAGGGAAGGTTACCAACGGACTATGAAGAAAGAAATGATGCCAAATTGCTGGTTTCCCTTAAACCCACTGCCAAGCAATGTACTCTAAGGCTAAAACGAAACAAAAATTTATACTTTTCATTATCCAGTATTTGGACTTTTCCTTTTAAAATTCATTTTCTTGTTTTTACATTATTAACCAATGCCTTCCCTCCCTCCCCTCTTCCCAATCTCCTCCACCCTGCCATCCACTTCTCCTCCACTGTTTCTTTTTAGATACAGGTGGGTAACCCATGGATATCAGCCATCCATGGTATATAAAGCTGCAGTGAGACCAGACATCCCCTCCTCCACCAAGGTTGGATAAGACATGGACTTTTTCTTAATGCATGTGTGTATACAGATGTATGGCTGTATAGAAGCCAGAGGATGAGAAAGGCTATCTATCTCCTTTCATAACAAGATCTCTCATTGGTCTGAATCTGAGTAGGCCTGGCAAGTGAGCACCAGGGATCATCCTACCTCTGCTCTAGAATTATAAAGCTTAAATTGCCATGCCTGACTGTTTTTATATGGATATTTGGCATGGAACTCTGGTCCTAGCCTCTCATCTCCTAAACCACCAGATCACTAGAAAGAACTGTCAGGTTTTAACTGTATAATAGGTTGGTAAGTAGGAACTGTCAGGCCAATTGCATTATTCATTCTATTTGTATTTTTGAGTAATCCATGTGTACTCATGGATGGAAAAATCAAACCAATGAAATAAGGTGCACTTATTACTTCTGCCCTTTGATTTTGTATTTTTTAGCCATGCCACTCTAGTTACTAGCCTTTGCTTTTATTATTTTTATTATTTATTATTTTTTATTATTTTTCCTCTTATTGTGTGTATCTATATATCTACAAATAGGTACACATAATGATTTATATCCCATTGCTTCAGAAATTCAAGAGCTGACAAAATAGTTATGTGTCTGTATATGTGTATATATGCGTATACATACATATGTATGTATGTATACACATATATATATGCATTTATTTTAATGGACACAACTTATTTTCAATCCTTTGCTGTCATGGACAGTGGTGTAATGAAAATCATGGGAGGATATTGCTGTGTGTGGATTCAATTCTACCTGCAGAAAGAAATTTCCAGAATTAGGATTTGGTGTCAAGGGTCTGAGATTTGAATAAGGTTGTGAATGTTCTTTAATAGCTGGTATTCCATCAGCAGCATGTGTAAAGACATAACTTTTGTGGTTCCTCAGAAGGGAATATTAACAAGCATGTTGACCTAGCAGATTGACCAAAGTCTACAAACATCAAAATATAATTTTAATCTCCATTTCTCCTATTTGGATATGCACTCAGTTTTTCTTAAAATGTTTAAGGACTGTTTTATTTATGCTCTATAAAATATTTATGCCTTTTGACAGTTTTTCTACTCATTGATGATAGGTTCCTTATGGATTGTTAGTAGCTGCTTCCATACTAGCAAAATTATCTGAGATTTTGTCTGTGACTTGAGTTGAAAATATTTTCCCCAGGTTGTTACTTGTTTCTTGACTTTGCTTATAGCATATATATTTTTCATGTGGAACTTTTTTAAAAAACAAGGTTGAATTACTGAAACCTTAATTTTCCACTTTCTGTGTCTGAATCATAGCTGGAAGGACCTTTCCCCACTCGAAGCACACCGTTCTTATTTTCTTCTGCTCCTTAAAAATTATGAAGAAGCTTTAAATGTACACAAATTAGAGGACATAGTACAACAAATGCCGGGTGTCCACATACAGTTTTAGTAACTTGAAATATTACCTAATCTTATCTATTGGCCCACTGATTATTGAGAATACTAATATACTAATTCCAGTCATTGTATGATTTACTTCATAAGTATGTTAATAACATATAAGGAATTTTTAAAGAGTGTACTCATTATAACATCACTATAGTAAGAATTCCTCAAGATTATCTGATGCCACTTAGTATTTACATTTTCTTCTGGAATTTCATAGCTTTGGATTTTGTGTGTAACATGGGGAATGGGTCCAATTATATTTTTTCCATCCGTTCTGATGTTACAACTTAACTTTTTAAAGTCTGCCTGACCTTGCCAGTATATTTGAGTTTATTTATGGACTTTCTATTCTGCCCTGTGTGTCTCTCTACTTACAGTATTACACTATTTGAATTATTGAAATGTTATAGCATTTTTAAGGGTTATTAGGACTACTGCTCAAATTAAATGGTAACGCTGTGCTCAACCCATGCTGTATAAAGGTGCCGGAAAATATGGTTTACAAACATCTTCCTCAGGCTGGTAATGTAGGAAGTGACAGTGTAGGGAGAGGGGCTGGTGTTTGTGAGGCTGTGCTCACACAGGAAAGGACCAGTAAAGCAAACTGACCCTGAACAGCTTCTTAAACTGCATGTGTAAGAAGTACATGGGGTCCTGAAAACTCTTGGCAAGAGTGAGTGGAGGATTTTGAATGTGCAAGAACCTCAGATTAATTCATAATTCATGTAAAGTATTTTGGTGCTCGTCTGTGTTGCACCATGCTGCTTCCCTACAGCCTTGGTTCTGAACACACAGCATGTATTCTTTGTACCACATGTGCATGCCTACACCCTACATGATATCACAAGTACTGCCTGTCGGAACAACCAGCTCATATTGAGACTGTATTAAACTATGAATTGCAGTGTTTTTACTGCCAACATAGTTTTCTGATCTTATTAAAAATGTTTAATTTTGGGAACAGGATTTCTAATATTTTTTCTACCATCATTTCTCAGTACATAAGTATCATAGTAGGTATTTTTGGGTTCTGTTGTGTTAGGACATTTGGTTTTAAGACTTGCAAATTGTGTTGCTGATGCAAGCATCATAAAAACATTGTGAAATGCATATTGGCTTGGAATGAGGGCAGAATTTCCAACAATTTCTCAAATGCCCATAAACACTACTTTTGTATTTTGTGTAGCACATTAATGCAAAGTGGCATTTTCAGCATTGATTAATATAAAATCAATACCAGTCATCTCTGAAAAGTGTAGAGGATCTCTGTGTTCTGCAGAATCAAATATTCAGCCAAAAGTTAATCACTTTAAAAGTTTTTTTTGATATTTGTGTGGAGGGGCACACACATGTCATGGCACTTATACCGAAGTCAGAAAATAGCTCTCTTCTTCTACCGTGTATGTTCTGGGGATTGAACTCCTGTCATCATTCTTGGTAGCAGGCACTTTAGCTAGCAAGCTATATCACCAGACCAAAATTTAATTCTTCATGAAAAATTAACCAAGTTTATCCATCTCATTCATATACAAAGGTACTTTCACCTTAAATGGAAAGATCACATTCATGTCAAGATGTTGCTTTCAAATAAAATTTTGTTCTGACTTGTTTTGAGTCAAGCTTAGATTTGTATATCTATTTTATGTACCTGGAGATTCATAAGAATTTCTCAGGCAGAGGGAATCGTGAATGGGAAAAATTTCTCTGCACTAGAGAATAGGAAAGGAAACAGTGATAATGAAAAGGTTTGGAACTTGGAGCAGGTAGAGGGTAATGAGCAATCAACCAGAGAAAAAAGACATGGCCTTGGGGCTTGATGTTTGCTTCTCTCTGGACACTAGCCTACCCCAGTTCTATTTTCTAGAGACAAGAGTGTGCTGTAGAGCAGGGCCTTGATCAGGTGGTTTAGAAGGCTCTGCCCCTCTGTTGCTGCTTTGAGTGGTTTGCAGTGTTAGCCTCAAGTGATACTGGGTCCCAAGGCTGCCTGCACACCAGGCCCTGAAGATCTGAGAGTGAACTGGTGGAAGATGTGTCATTCTCAGCCTTGTTTCTAAAAGACAGGGCTGAAACTATCCAATTACACACCTTCCTGGAGAAGATCTGGGATAGTGATCTGATGCTGAGTTAGTGTAGAAATGACACTGACGGAGTTGAGTATGGTCTGTCATTGAAATGCTTCTATCTGCTGGACTCTGCCTGCACCTTCAACAAAGTTCAATGAGGAATAAGTGGACAAAATGTGCTAAATAGGTCTAGATTCGTGAGTGGGCAGAGAAGCTGGACCAGATTCCTGTATGATGACATAATTCCCCTGCCAGCAACCATAATGACTTTAGCACAACCTGTGACCTTCCCAGCCCCAATCCCTCACACTCTGGTGAGGACCACATCATTCACGCTTACCTCACAGCCATGTATGAACAGTTCATTAGTGTCAGATGGGAATGTTCTTTAGGGATGAATCATATTGTGTGCTAATTTGAGGCTTCAAGGCCTTTGGGTTGGGATAATCTCTTGCTGCTCAAGCTCAAATACTAAAGGGTAAATGGAAACTGCTCTACTTTAGAGCCAAGGGAATGAACCAGTTTCCTGACCATTGGTATAGAATGTGGATGAGATCTCAATGTGCATTTTAAGATAAACTTTTTTGTTCTATTTTGTTAGGTGTCCTTGAATGAGAGAAGCAGGGAATAGAGAAGAAGGAAAAGGAGAAGGAGGAGGAAGACTTGATTAACAAAAGGTGAGTTCAAGTACACAAGGAAAGTAAAGTGGAGCCGTTCTTTTTTACTTTGGCAAATGAGTCTCCTGAGAACACTGTCCTGGCTCAGGGGGTTAGGGGTGCTTGGGGTGTGGAAGGTGAGAGGCCATCAGAAGACTGAGAAAGCATGTTGTTCAGCTTCTTGTGGTAAATACCAGTGGAGAGAATGGAATCAATCTAAAGGGGAAGGATTAATTTGCTTGATGATTTTCGGGACTGCAGTCCATGGTGGAGTGGTTGTGTTGTTTCTACACCATATGGAGGCAGAGCATCATGGTGCATGTCAGAGTTGCTTACCTCATAATGGTCGAAAACAGCAGAAAGGAGGAAAGGGATGGCCCAGGGACAGCACAGGACCACCAACTGTATCCCTCAAGGATATACCCTTTCTTCAAGTAGATCTCACTCCTTAAGCTACCAACACCTCCCCACTGTCCATTAAGGTGAGTTGATCAGTGGGCCAGTGCAGTGATGGGGCAGAACCCTTATAATCTCTCACCTCCCAAAGTGCAACCACTGAACATTATTACACTGGGGACATTAATTACCTGGGCCTTTGGTGGACAGTTAAGATCCAAACAATAACAGACACTTTGGAAAAAGATTCTTTGGGTTTTGTTTTGTTTTGTTTCTTCTTTTTTGGTTTTTCAAGACAGGGTTTCTCTGTGAAACCCTGACCGTCCTGGAACTCACTCAGTAGACCAGGCTAGCCTCAAATTCACAGCGATCCTCTTGCCTCTGCCTCCTGAGTGCTGGTATTAAAGGCGTGCACCACCACCGCCTGGCTACAAGAGCTTCTTAAGAGAGAAACCCAATGTCAAGAGAAAATCCAATGTTATTTTATGAAATACAATGTCTTAGGAAGGAAACTATTGAGCATAACACAATTCAATTAATTACAATTACATTCAGATAGACTTCTTTCCATGCAGATGTGTATAAGTACATATACATGTGGGTTATAAGTACATATACATGTCTCTGTGTGTGCAATGCAAGGAGAGGGAGCACCTTGTATCTTACAAACAAGCTTCATGTTTTTCTTTGCTAGAAACCACCCTCCAGGCTAGAGCAAATACAAAGGTTTCACAAATGAGCAATATTTGACCTGGTCCTTTCAAGCAGGATAGGAATTATGACATGCATTTAAAGTAGTGAAATGATATGTGAGAGAGCTTATGGCTTCATAAGGCAAATGCTGTAAGAATCCCTATGTGTTTGTTGTGTCAAGACTTTCTTGGGGAAATAAATACACATGTCTGCTCACCCCAGTTAGGGAGCCCACATCAGACCCAAGTGCAGATACTATCAAATTTCAACTTGGTAAACCAATGAAGTTTGTTGTGTTACTTACAAGAATATGGCGAGGGATTACTTATAGATACAGAAATGACAGCTACATCACCAAAGCCTGACCCAGCATGGGTGACAGCTCACAAGAGTTATGAACCTGGAGCACACTACCCAGCCTACAGGTGGCTCATCTCGTTGAAAATGACCTTGGGTCTAAGCCCCTTTTAGGTAGTTCAGCTGCCTTTGGCTTCTTTGGGATGCATGGTTGGCCTCTGCTTCTTCAGAGCAGCAATCTTTATTTTTAGCTCTTGGGAGGGAGGGGGCCCAGTGAATTTGATCAGTCTCAGGGACTTTCTGAATACGTTGAGTCATTTTCTTCCTTTTTAATGAGTGTCCTAGGAAGAGGGGATATTTCAGTCCAAGCATGCCTGGATGTTGTTCTGTATGCTAGTTTCCAGAGGTTTTAAATCCTGATTTCATGTATGTTCAGATAATCATAGAATTTGAGAATTGAAAGCATATGTATTGAATTTGGGTTCTATCTTGTTATCTTCTGAGTAACACTAGTGATATTGGTAAGTATGGAAACTCATCATGGAATCCTCTACATTTAACTTTCTAATGGACTTGGTAAGTTGATAGGGTGACAACGTTTTAGTTTTCATTTTTCCTTTAACCTCTTAACTCTGCAAAATTCCTATATGATATTCTAATTTACTGATAGGGAAACTGAGTCTCCTGGCAATTGAGTGAGAGGTAATAGAGGTGACAGTCAGAGTTTCTTCTCAGGCCTGGTGCCTCCAAAGGCCAATTCTTCCCCATTATACCAGGCAGCATCTTCACTTGACTTTACCCTTGTGGGACTGTGAACCACATTAGCAGCCATTAAATATCGTTTTTCATGTTGCAATTAAAACACTATTTAATGCACATAATTTTTTTTAGTTTCCTCGGGGAATACAAAATTACGCACATATATATCTTTATATATGTACAGTTCCTTCTGCTCCGAGTGGTAATAGCGACGATTTATAGTGAAAGTGACACACTGTAACTTTGCTATATATGCAAGATACAGACTTTTCTTCCTTAGGACTGCTTTTATAAGCTTGTCCGCTTCCAGGGAGTTCTTTGAGTAATCTCTTCTAGGTTTTGTGACTATGCAAAAGTCAGCACAATCTTCTTTTGCCATAGCATGCAGTTTTCTGTGGTTTGTAAATGCCCTCCCATTTCAGAATGATATTTGCAGACTTGTTGTTTGCTTGTACAGTTTATTTTTAGATGGAGAAGTGAGAATACAATTGAGCTATTTGGGGCTTCATAAACAATGTCTAGTGACATAAAACCCCAGGACAGTGAAGAACACAGGACAATGTGCAGTACCAGTTGGGTTCACCCCTTGGGCAACTGTGGATGCTGCAAATTATGAGATTATTAGTGCACTGGTTACATTTTTTTGTCAACTTAACAAAATCCAGAGTCATCTAGGAAAAGGTAGCCTCCACTCACCAAAAAAAAAAAAAAAAAAAAAAAAAAAAAAGCCTCTACTAGTAGCCTGTGGGACATTTTCTGTGTTAAAAATTATATGGAAGACCACAGTCCACTATGAGTGGTGCCACCCTTGCTTGGGTAGGTGGCCTTGGGTGGTATTAAAGAAAGCACACTGAGAAACCCATGTGGAACAAGCCAGTGAGCAGCATTCCCTTGCTTCAGTTCCTGCCTCTGGGTTCCTGCCTTGGCATCCCTCAATGATGGACTGTCAGCTGGAAGTGGAAGATTAAAAAGCCCTTTCCTCCCCAGGTTGTTTATGTTCATGGTGCTTAGCACAGCCACAGAAAAGCAAACTAGGATAATTGGTAATTCAGTCTGCTACACAGAGTTGTAGGTATGGTTTTACAGCACAGCTTAAGCAATCCAGTCATTCATAAAATGCATGTATACATTTACACACACACACACACACACATGGCTCAATTGAATTTATTACCTATGATTTCTGCTTTAATACATTCTGTCATGTTAGAATATGTTCGAAAAAATAAAAATAAGAAACACACATGTATGAATATTGTTTTTATGCTCATTTTTATGTCATCTGAGACAAAGCAAACAGGGCTATACCTTACACAGGGAATGGCCATGGAGAAGGCTCACTCTCCCTCTTGGCAGCACACACTGCTCCACTCCACGAATGGAGAGTAATGGGTCCTTAGCCAGCTGTCAGGCATTTCAGCTTGGGATTCTATTAGGAGAGCTTTGACTGGTTATTAAAGGAAATGAGTTCAGTAAAATAAGCATGGGTGTGGGCCATAAAAGCCATGCGTTCTCTGCCCACCGTGTTTCTGTTCGGTTTGTACCATGCAGTTCTGCAGAAGGTGCTCAGTTACAGCATGCTGTGACCTGTGTACCTGCAGCTCCTCTTTCTGTCCCATTAGGTCTTTTCCTCCATTTTAAAGACATGCTTCTTCAGGCTGGAGAGATGGCTCAGTGGTTAAGAGCATTGGGTCCTGAGTTCAGTTCCCAACAACTGAATGGTAGCTTAACAAACATCTGCAGTAGGATCCTATACCCTTGTCTGGATTAACGATATATATATATATATATATATATATATATATATATATGTGTGTGTGTGTGTGTGTGTGTGTGTGTGTGTGTGTGTGTGTGCAGAGAGACTACTCTTATACATAAAATAAAGAAATAAGTAAAATATCTTAAAGAAAAAAATATGCCTCTTCCATGAAGAAGGAAAGAAAAATTCTTGTATTTGCCTGCATGAGAACAAAAGAATGGCAGCAGGATTACCTTCCAGTATTATGCCTTAGACTTTATATATATATATATATATATATATATATATATATATATATATATATATATTCTCACTATGTATCCCTGGGTGGACTTGAACTCACTTTGTAGACCAGGCTGGTCTGGAATTTAAAGAGACTTACCTGTTTCTGCCTCCAAGTGGAAATTAAAAGTGACCACCACACCTGGTTGTTGTTCTGTTTTTAAAACAAAAGGTCAATGACAACTGCATCTGGAGCTCATCAAATCAGATCTTAGGCGTGATACTACGTCAGCCACATTCTCCTGTGGTAACTCACAAAGCACATTGATTTAAACATTGGGGGGAAAATACCTTCTCTGACAGAGTGATGAGTTCTGTATTTTTCTCAGCTCCTAAGAAGTACAGAGCAAACACAGAAGAGAGAGAATGCTGTTCGCAGAAGGAAATCCACCATTTTTGAGCTCTTTTCTATCCTGTTATCCAATGTAGGTTTTTATTCAGTATGTAAAAAACATTAATATGTAAACGATTTGGCATAAGCTTCTTAAGAATCATTTACGGAAGTGAACTGCTGAGAACTATCTATTCCACCTATGTGAAGGAAAAAAATCTCAAATTTAGTCAACACATTTATATTAGATCCTGTTACAGATCAGATCATAAATATCCTTCAATGGCCTGTGTGAAAGTCTTGGTCCCCAGGCCAGTGCTGTTGGGACGAGTGGAATTTGTAAGGTAGGTCCTAGCTGGGTGTGGTGGTACACACATTTAGTCCCAGCACTCCAGAGGCAGAGGCAGGTGGATACCCATGAGTCTGAGGTCATCTGGGTCTACATAGAGAATTTCAGGCCAGCCAGAGTTATTGTCCCAAAACAACACAAATAAAAGAGAAAGAAGAGGTGGGCAGGACCTATTTAAAAGTCTTTAGACCATGGGAGGGGGATGCTCTCAAAGGAGATAGTGGGACCCCAGCCCCTTGTTCTTTCTCCCTTCTTCTTTCTGGCCATAAAGGGGGCAGTTGAGGTCTGCTGTGCACCCCAACCATACTGTTCTGCCTCACCACACACTGCAGTCAACAAACCAACAGGATGAAGCTTTTATTTGCATCAGAGTGAACTTGTTTCTCTCTAAGTTGATTATTGCCAATACATGTTGTGGAGACAACACTGACTAATGGAGCATCCTACCATTTATCTATTAAGTGAAACCTGACAAGTCAATCTGGATCTGTTAAAAGAAACCTTGTCATTATTTAAAAGCCTTCTGAAAGGGCATAAAATCATGCCTTTGACAAAAAAAAAAAAAAAAAAAAAAAAAAGGAAAGCTACAACCTTACAACCTTGAAAGCATATTTTAGTACTTCCTTAAAACTTAAGAAGAGTCTGAGTTTCCTTCTTACTGGCCCCGTATTACCTCACAGATTTAAGTTTATTTACATAATGAAATTATTTTAACATTAGCACTGTTTTAGGCATTATCACTGACCTGGTTACATATGCAACAGATAACAAATTACATATTTTGAATCACAAACTGTTCAGCTTTATGCTTGGAAATGAAGTTATCCTTTGTTATGAGGTTATCCTTTGTTTGTTGAGAAGTTTTCCATTTATATTTTTGTTACTGTTGTTTAGTTTTTCAAGACAGAGTTTCTCCATGTAGCCCTGGCTCTCCAGGAACTCACTCTGTAGACCATGCTGGTCTGGAACTCAGAAAGATCTGCTTGCCTCCCTCCTGAGTGCTGGGATTAAAGGTTTGAACCATCACTGCCTGGCTGTTTTATTTTATTTTATTGTAGTGTAATGAGAATCTAGAATATTATGGAAATACCATATCACAGTTATGAGTCTTTATACATAACTAGAATTCTTCATTAATCTCCCTCTATCTGATAACAATATCGTATGTTATTAGAAGTGGAAGGAGTGTTGATGCACAGCTTTTCACCTTCCCACTTGGTTACAATTAAGAGAATTTCTGAGTCCTCTTAAGAAATTAGCTCACATACCCCAACATTATCACCCTTATTACACTAATATGGAATAAGTTTGCATAATTATATCTTTTTATCTGATCCTTAGTCTGGTATGATGTATATAAGAAGGAGGGGTAGGGAATAGAGGGTGAATTTGGTGCTTAAGATTCTTGAGGCTAAATAAAGGGTACTTTAATTATTAATAGTCACTCTGAAGTCATACCACAATGTAAGTTACCAGTACAACTTGGAGCCCCACTTTCCTTATTACTAGTGGGAACACTACTTCATAGCTCTGTGGTTGTCTGATTAATAACTATAGAGCTGGAATTTTAATCTGTGGTCTTTTGAAGCTATGGCCATTGTTTTTCTTTCCCTCAACTAATATTGTCAGCCATATCCTCAGTGGCTCATACTGCCTATTGGTACCAGTAGTTTATGGGAACTCAAGGATTCACTCCTCCTTGTTTACTGTTTTAAGTTAAGTGCCCTGCAGAATCTTGCTGTAAGGGTGTGACTTCTGATTATGACCTGTCAAGATGTGGAGAAGCTGAAGTCCTCTGCAAATACTGTCCCATAGAGGGCAAACCAACCCAAATGGTAGAAATGGAAGCCCTGGGAACCGGCTCCCAAACCCAAGAGGGCTGGCACACTTCCAAAACTGAACAACGGGGCCCTGAACATCTCTCTTCACCATCTGGGTTTCCCAGCCAGAAGCAACTCACACTCCACTCTAGCTGTGAATAGTGATGTTTTCTTCTGGCCAATTCCCCCTTTCAGAGGAGTTTCGCCTATTCCATTCTTTCCCAGTAAGATTTCAGCACTCACTTTGAGTTTCCACTTTGCTTTGCCTTCAATCCTTTTTTTTTTTTTTTTTTTTTTTTTTTTCTTTCATAACGAGGGAAGCCAGGCTTATTAAGATTGTCATTAGTGTACCTGCCTGCAGAGTAAGTGGTTCTTGCGGGGAGGTGCGAACGCGAGTGTTGATGGGCATGTTGGACTGCTTTCTTCGTGAAGGGCTGCTTCCCTTCAATTATCTCTCTTCATTTATTTCATTAGCAGGTGAAGGCACTTTTGTGCTTGCTGACTCATATTCATGAATTGTGTAAGAAATGCAGTATTCACTGCCCGACTTTGGTCTCTTGGGTTTCTGTTAGGAGTCCACCCAGCATTTCGCAGCTTTGGATACCCTGCTGGTTCTTTTACTCACTCTGAAAAGAGCTCTGTCTGGGTCATAGATAACGATGTTGGGTCTATTCCAAAATGTATTTAGTGAGTATGTGGTGTGTGCTGGGCATACAGCTGGGGAATATATTTTTTTTTAATGTAGATCCCTTTACTGCCTCAAAAGATGTTGGCGATATGCTGCTTCTTGGGGTCCCCCCAGCTCTGAAGTATCGACTGCCTGATTATGAGGACTGCAGCCTGGGAAGTTGTTCTGCTTCTGAACCACAAGTCCTCCCGTGAATCAAGTCTTTCATTCTGGGCAGGTATGGGCCAGTCTCAGGAGTGGGGTTCCTTAACTTAATATATGGCTACCTGCCATTCTCCGGAATACCTGAACCTTGCTTCCTGTATCTCTCTAAATATGCCTGGAAGAAGTCTCTCTCCTGGCAAAGAAGCTGTTTGAAATCTGGAGCAAAGACAGTACTCAAAGCTCAGGGGGGGGCCAGCACCACACACATGGCTTTTCTGCCCCAGTCTGTCTCTTGGAGCAGTGAGCTCTCTTGGAGAAAGACATTTTGGGCTTCCACACACAGCCATGATATACAGTGGAACTCTTGTCTTAATGTCAGAATAAGAACATCCTCCCAGGAAGCAAAATCATTGACAGCTATATTCTGAAGCAGTACATAGCAATATTTGACCATTATGTGTGTCTCAGAACGCTCTGGGCTCCTCCACCCAGGGAGATATATCTACACAGAGTTTTGCCAATTACCTTAGGAACCTCATGGCTTATCAACCTACATGATGAAGCGACAGTCTGTGTGATGGCCATGGAGAATATAGCCTGGTTTACTTAAGTACGTATTGTAGGTCCCACCCCGTGCACAGAACAGAAGACAAGCTCTCCTGTAACCTTGCCTGTGACAAGACGCTGAGGGGAGTGCCTGCTCAGAAATCTCCACAGATGTGTTTTAGTCCAGAGGCTCTGTGCAGTGCTTCTCAATGTACTGCAACTCTAGGACACTCTACTTAACCATTTCCCTGTTCATTACCCTAATGTCATCTGCTTGTAAGAAATAAAACAGTCATGGTAACACAAACCCATATACCAAAGAAGACAGAGCTAGGTGTTGCTCAGGAGACAATGTATGGTAGCACATTATAAAGCCTGCTCAGAAACTAGAAGCACTTTTTTTTTTTTTTTTTTTTTTTTTTTTTTAAGTTCATTCCTCATTTGACAGGCAAGCTTTTTTCAGTTTTGGAAAATGTTGCCAGAATAAGGCTTTGCCAGTTTACTTTTAAGTATAAATGAAAATATATTTTGGCTGTGTAGATAAAGCACCATAGGAGTCAAGCCCTCTTTGTTTTACATTTCCCCAATAGACAGTACAATGTGAAAATTTTTGAGGGCCTGCCATGTCAGTGGCAGTATGACTATGACCCTCAGTTTCCCAAGTTGCATAATGGTAATGACCCAGTTTCTGCAGCTCTGTTTTAGAGCATGAGAATTCAAAAAGCAAGTCTTACACTTAGGTAGGTGTGTGTGTGTGTGTGTGTGTGTGTGTGTGTGTGTGTGTGTGTGTATGTATGTCGGGGGGGGGAATACACACATGTGTACAGGTATGCTTGTGCTTATGAAGGTCAGAGTATCAGAAGTCAAGGTTACTTTCTACCTTACTTACTAATAATAGTGTCTTTTACTGAACCTGGATGTCAGTGACTGGCTAGGATGACTGACCAGTAAGCTCCAGGGATCCCCTTGTCTCCAACTCCCTGTGCTGAAATTATAGACACACACTACTCTACCTGGTTTTTAACATGGATGCCAGACATCACCTTCATAAACACTTTACTGGCTGAGTCATCTCACTATATGCACTCAATAGTTTGAACCCTTCAGGGAAAACTTTGGTGGATTCGAATTCCATCCTCCTCTGCCTTCACCATCACTTGTATCCCTAGGGATTTGGGACCAACGTCTCCACAGACACAAAACATTTGTGGGTCTGTTTTTCAAGTTCTCAGTTTTCCTGGATCCAAATCTTTACCATAAGTGCTTATGAGATGTAGTTTCACCCACTACCTATCTATCCCTGAAAACTAGTACACTGTGTGCTCTAAGCATACTTGATGCTGTCCTTTTTTTTTTTTTTTTTTTTTTTTGTGTGTGTGTGTGTGTGTACAGATGTGTGTGAGGTATGTGCATGGATGCTCATGCCCATGTGTGCATGCGTGAGCTACAGGAGAAAATTAAATGCCCTACTCTTAACACTGTTCACTTCATTCCTTGTTCAGTAAGAGAGCAAGAGCTAGACCGACAGCCAGCAAGCCCCAACAATCCTCCTGTCTCCACAGCACTGGGGTTAGAGGCATGCAAGGCTATACCTGGTACATCTGTGGTGTACCTGTCTTTTTATATGGATCTGAACTCAGACCCCCATGTTTGCAGAGAAAGTGTTCTTATCCACTGAGCCATCTGCTCAGACCTGTTTTCTGCAATTCCCTCCATAGGAGGGGTTGCGTTTTGGTTTAGCTCGTTTCTTCTCTTCATTTCATTCATCTGCTCATATGTCACTTACTTGGAGGGGGTCACATTGATACAGCTCCCCAGCTTCCTACCAAGTATCACCTTATTGCTTCACCTTTATGGCATTTATGTGTCTCAAATTATGCATCCTCCTTGTGTTACCTTTTCCTTCCAAAATGCAGATTTCATGAGAGGAAAAGGCATTGGTGGAGAGTCAATAATAACAATATATTAGGAGCTGTAGTGGGTGCCAATAATGTCGTGCAAAATGAATGAATAAGCTTTGGTTTCAAGGGGAAGCTACTTTAGGAAAACCAGGGATTTGGGTCTGTAATTTTAAACTGGAAATTTATGCACAGCAGTAAATGCTTACAAGAATTAGTCAAAATTCAGGTATATGACTAACTAAATAAATCAAATATTGTATGTGCTTTAGCCGATTTTATTCCCATAGCTCTCCAAAGCACATAACTACTCCCATTTCACAGGCACAAAACCTGTGCTATACAGAGGTTAATGAGCTTGAACCAAGCATCACAGGTGTTGGGTCTAAACACAGGTAGTTGAGCCAATGCTCTTAACCACCCAATAGAAAGCATTGAATGACAGAGCTGTAACTGTGGCTCAGCACTCAGCTTCAGTCTTACAAGCATGAGGTCATGGAACCCTCATTTCAAAACTGCTATTGTTATGATTGTTTCATAGAGAAGCTGGAATTGGGAAGCTTCAGCAACTTGTCTAAGGTCCCATAGCAGTTTAGTGATGAAAGGGGATCCAAGTGTAAACAATGTGAGTCTGAAATCTATGTTCTTAGGGGTCTTGACCCATATTAAACAAACAATGTGGGTTGCTGTTAGAACAGTCATTCTGAGGTTTGCGGGCAGTGAGAACTCATCTCCCTATTATAAAGAGTCTCTTTGGAGATACTGGGTTTTATCTTTTGGCTACAGATTTGTTGTAACTTTGGGTTGGACCAATTTAGATTTGTGAATAGGAAAAGCAGCATTGTTTTTCCATATAACCACTTGACTTGATAATGTCTGTGTCTTCAGAAAGACCATAAGGATGAAACGTGGCAGCATGACTACTAAAATTTCAATCTTGGTTACTAAAATGAACTAGAAAATATGTTTAATATTTCTGGGTCTATGTGCTGATATAAATAAAACAAAATCTTTAAAGCTTAGCCCCCCCATTTTTTTTTTTTTAGAAATTCCACCCAGAATGCTTTCTTTCATTGACTACACCCTTAGTGACTTGGTCTTGCCTTCACAAAAGTCCTCTGTAGGAAGTCAAGACTTTATATGATAGTCATTTCAGTACCCCTGCTTTTGTGTTACTTGTGTGCAAAAATCACAAGAGAAGAAGAAAAATCCTGAAATATACCCACACTATTACCATGGCTTCAAGAAGAATTAATGTAAAGAACCATGTGTGTCTATGTGGATATCAAACCATTTTTTTCTTTGAAAATTTCCATAAGCCACTGAGACTGGTTGATTCAGCAAGAAGAAAACGAGTCTGGCCTATTCTACTGAACTCCAGTCATTTCCACAGAACTCTTACTATGTGTGTTTTATTCAAAGCTATGTGATTCTATCTGAACCTGTATTTGATGCTCACAATTATCCAAATGTGTGGGTAGTGTGGGTATTATTAAGCCATTTTACGGATGGAGAAATTAAGGTTAATAGAGTTTAAAGAGCTCGCCCAAGGTCAAGAAGCTAATGAACAGCAGAGCCAGCACCTGAAGCTTTGGACTCCAAGTTGTATGTTGTCTTCTGAAGCCCCTACTCACATTTCTCTGGCCAGACAACCTGTCAGTGATGAGACTGTGTCTTTGATTACTAGTGCAGTCTGGCTTCCCAGGGTAGAACCTGTGGGCTCTATGGGGGCCCAAAATACCATGTCCTTTACTCAGCACTGTGTGCCTATCTGTAATTCCATTAAGTTTCAGTCCCATTTGCTCAAAATTAGGAACATAATTAATAATGTTTGTGGACCAGGGGCATCATTATATTGTTTTGAGCATCCAACTTTGACTGTTTCCTCTGGAGTATCCTGGTGGTTTGTCCTTGCACCCAGTGACAGGTGCTGGTGGAGCTGGCACCTCCAGTGATGCTTCCTTCTCTTCTCTGGACCTGTGAGCTCTGGGATCAGCACAGACTTGAGCCCAGACTTACTGTGCTTTACTCAGGATTTGCTCACTGGCTTTACTTTTATGGTTCCTCCTAGGATTTGATGGAGTTGCAAAATTGATCAGGGAAAGGATTTCAGAAATAAGTGGTTTAGTAACTCCAGGTAAATAAACCAGGAACCAGGCTTGATTGAAGAAAAAAAAATTGCTTGATTCAGCACAGCATCAACTAACTAGCTCCAGGTGCAGAAGGAACCTAGTGTAGCCAGGCTAGTGCTAGAGGTTTGTGTTCCTGGACAGGGAGGTTCACTGCGTATCCTGTTGAAATCCAGTAGGCCAGTAGAAGGCAGTAATTATCTAATATTCATCCGAATGGTACTTGAGGTACTGACCCTTTTCAACAGGTTGAATAATTGAGCTTTCCAAGCAGAAGCAGAATACAACTCCTACTGATGTATAAGGAACAAGTGAACTGACCCAGTCTGTGTTTTCATGGCAGATGTACAAGTTGGATATGAAACAAATGAGCTGAGCCAGTCTATGTTTTCATAGCAGACACAAAATTTGGACCTGCCCAATCCGGGAGGTCAGAATGCTGCTCCTCTGTCACATTCTAGCTATCACCATCCTTCAGATCTTGATCTTCTCAGAAAACTGGGCGCTTGCCAAGAACATTAACTTCTACAATGTGAGGCCCCCTCTTGACCGTAAGTAGGGGCTGTGGTTGTCATTTTGTGTCCACTTGATTTCCCCTCTTCCATTCACCATACCTTTCCTGAATGGTTGGGTTTACCTAGAGTTTGCCAGTTTACCTAGACAGGCCTTGTCACTGCCACGATGAGGGTGTAGTAATGGGAGGCTTCTCTTTTCTTTACAATGGGTTGGTTTCCTGCTATAGTCTTCCAAGGCTTCTAATTTAAGAACACAAGGGCCAAGTCTCTTGTGAGCACCATCTCTAATCATGGCTTGACAGAGGAAGTTCACCGATCTTTGTTGATTTCTTCATCAGAGAAGATTACCAGCTTTGGAAGTTTTTGGCATGAATATACCCATTCTTTCAAATGGGTATTAACCCTATTTGAAAACTCATCAGAAAGTGAAATTGGAAAGAGAGAGGGGCCTGGGTCTTCATTACTGTTACGCACAATTAACGGTGCATAAAAGTCAAATGGTAATCCAAAGGGTGAGTTATGGGACATGTTTTTCTTTTCCTTTCTCCTCTTCTCTTTTAAAATGCCTTCCTGGTGCTGGTGATACACAGCCAGGGTGAGGGCTGTCTCCATCCTAGCCCTACACAAGATGTATTTGTTGTTCTTCACTTTGCATTTTCTGTACTATTCAAGATGTTCCATCTAATCTGTCTCTGTTTATCTCATTCATAGGTATATATGCATATGTACATATATATAATCTCTTGGAATAGAACCATGCCATGGATCTTCCAAAGTAGCTTGTAGAGCCATTTTCATTTCTTTATAATGAAAGATTATAGTACTTACTAGAAGGGAACAAATGAAATGAGCACAAGCCAGATGGGTAGATGGAGCTTTTGGGTCCTAGGCATTCCTAAGGGGATGTCTTGTGTGTTTTGTTTCATCTAATAATGTTGCTAATTTTGTGCTATTTTTGAAGTTTGAAATTCTGTCTTTTTGTGATCTTACTTCCTTTTTCTTTAAAGCCACACCATTTCCAAACAGCTTCAAGTGTTTTACTTGTGAAAATGCAGGGGATAATTATAATTGCAATCGATGGGCAGAAGACAAGTGGTGTCCCCAGGGTGAGTATGTGAGCTTGGAAGACTCTTCTGGGTTCTTTTGTGTCCTCACTTTATTCAGGTCTTTCCTGTAGCTGGAAGAGATGACTTATGTAATAGATTAATGTGCCACAGCCTAATGGCATTCTGGATGGGTCCTGGATTTATTGTGAAAGACTATCCAGACAACAGAATATCCTGAAAGAACTTGGAAGTGGCTGACACAACCTCAACATGCAGTTGTATACATCACGAGGAAAAACATCTTAAGATGTATTTATCAAGAAGACAGAAACCACAGTGTTGACTAAAGCATTCAAACAATTCCAGAAATGCTTCACACTTGATAATATTTTAGAAACATCATACTTACTGGCTTAAAGCAAAGAAAGGTTTTTGTACTTACTCTCAAGATTCATTGGTGCTTGGGAGTTAATTCACTCCCCTAACAAACATCTGATTATCCTTGCTAGATTACTGACACATCTCCAGTGGCCAATTTGGTGCCTGGCTCCTAATATGCACTCAGTAAATACTTGCTGACAGATGAATGGATGCCTTTGACTAGGTATCCATGGGAAATCTTCTTTGAATATACATTCAAACAAAGACCTGAATGGCCAAGACAAGGAATCTGGATGGAGATCTGCAGGAATAGTGTTCCTGGAAGGAAAATCTCAAATGTAAAGGCTTCCAGAGTCAATAGTTGGTGTGGCCACTGTGACACAGTGGGAGATGGAGAAACAATCTGAGAGGAACCCACATTCAAAGACCTGCAGAAGTTTCTTTTGTGTATCAGGACACATGATACTGATTGTGATGTACAGCATTGCAGTAGCTGCTATGAGGAGAATGCATGGCTGGAGACAAAGGTTAAGGCATATATCGTGGTTTAATAAGGATCAGGAGAAACAAATAGGCCAAATAGATGTTTATTCAGGGAGGAATATCTTACAATAGAGACAGATGAACGCCAGCATGTCCCTGGTCCCAAGGATGCCTCTGGATGCTCTTCTGTCCCAGTGCTGCAAGCAAGAGAGTGCTCTGGGGCCTCTTCCCCAGACCTAGTTCCCCCAGGTCACATTCACCCCTGTCCCCACCCCCAATGGGCATGGTCAGTGCCACAGGTGCAGACAAAGTGAATATTTCACTACAGACATGAATCAAGTGGGGACTGTCATTACTTTTGCTTGGAAGGTGGGGACTGGAACTCCCAGAGATAAAAATAGAGTCATGAGGAAACTGAATGTTTTCATATGGGGTTGGAAGTAAAGCAGTCAGAATATGCTCATATGAATTTGAAACTGAGAGAGCTATAATGACACTGGACTGTTCTGATTTTAGATTTTCAGATGCAATGGCCTAAGAGAAACAAATAGTAGAACAGATTTCCAGAATTAGGAATTGCTGGTTTGGGTCTATTATCATGAATCTTTCTACACTATATTATTTATAATAGTAGATGGCCTGATTTTATCCAGATATAAGAAACATGTGTAACCCCCCCCAACAAAAAAACTTACTTGCTAGATTACCGAGAATCACTGCTAAGTTATGTGTGCATACCTGTGACTTCTTTCTTAGTCAGGGTTTCATTTTTATTGCCGTGAAGAGACACCCCAGCCATGCCAGCTCTTACAAAGTAACACATTTAATTGTAGCATGATTTAGTTATGCTCCACATTGAGCGCAGCTTGAGCAAAGGAGATCTCAAAACCCACTGCCACAGTGACACACTGACACACTTCCTCCAACAAGGTCACACCTACTCCAACAAAGCCACACCTCTTAATAGTGCCATTCCATTTGGGGGCCATTTTCTTTCAAACCACCACATTACACTCTCTGTCTCCCAAAGGCTTGAAGCCATATTATAATGCAAAAATGCATTCAGTCCAACTTCCAAAGTCCCCATATTCTATAACAGTCTCACACTTATTTAAAAGTCTAAAGTTCAAAGTCTCTTCTGAGATTCATGCAGCCTCTGTAAATCCCCTGTAAAATCAAAATCAAAGAGCAGATCACATACTCCCAAGATATAATGGCACAGGATATACATTACCATTCCAAAACACAGGGAAGGGAGCATAGACCAAAACCAGCTGGTCAAACTCCAAACTCTACATCTCCATCTGATTTCAAAATGCTCTTCAGATCTCCAACTCCTATCAGCTTTATTGACTGTAACACACTTCTTTTTCTTGGGCTATTTCCACTCCCTATTAACAGCTTTGCTTGGCAGGGATCATATGACTCTCGCATTTCCAACATCTTGGGGTCTCCCAGACAGTCCAGACTTCACAGCTTCATTTAATGGCCTCTCTAAATCTCCATTGTAGAAATACCCCTGACACATTCCTGGCCTTGGAATCTTTCCTTAGTCATGAAGGAAGGTTCTAAAACCTATTTCTTCTGTCCTTGGCTCTAAAGCCAGAACCATGTGGCCAAAGCTGCCAAATTCTTCTCCTTGTTGGGCCTGGAACATGGCTCCTTGATCAATTACATCTTCACCAGCTTTCTGTTTTCAATGGTTTCCTTCATTGCCTAAGCTTGGCTGTCCTGAAACTGAGTCTATAGACCAAGCTGGCCTTAAAGTCATGAGATCTGCCTGTCCCTGTCTCTGCCTCTGGAGTGCTTTAGGCACTCCAGATTTTCTTTTCACAAGTTGGAAGCTTAGTGGGGTAGGATCTTTCCCTGAGGTCACTACTCCCTTTATTTCATTCCTTAATCTGTCATTGAACTCGGCACCTAGCTCATTCTATTTCCTGGTACCCCTTTTAAACTTCTCAAATTGTACATTTTGTATTTTCATTTCCTAACTTGCTTCATTATTAATCTTTATTAGAGTTAGAATTAATAACCACACAATAGAATCTATACTAGGTTGTTTCCTTCACTAATACCATTATTCAAACACTTTTTCACTTTAGCCATAAGCATACTGTTCAGATAAGGGCAAAAAGCAGCCACATTCTTCACTAAAATATTACAATAATAGTCTTTAGGCAATAATACAAAAATTCTTCTCCTCTGAAACCTTTTGAACCAATACCCCACAGTTCATCAAATCACGCTCATCACCACTGTCTTCAATGCTTCTACTAGTATGGCCCATTAAACAAAACTTAAAGTGTTCATATGGTTTTCTAACCCACAGTCCCAAGGTTCACATTCCTTCAAACAAAAACATGGTCAGGCCTATCACAGCAATAAACCACTCCTGGTACCAACTTCTGTCTTAGTATATCTATTGCTGTGAAGAGACACAATGGCCATGGTAACTCTTTCAATTTCCATATGACCAATGTTTGTCATTACCTCTTTTCTAGAAGAATCAATTACTAGATTCTTTTTTTCTTGAGGGTCTTTTATATTTCTGTAGAGTGACTGCTCTTAAATTATTATATGTTTGAATATGTATGATTGTGTGCATTTTTCATGTTTTCACAAAATTTTTTCTTGGCTGTTTTAAAGGATTTTTTATTTTAGATTTTTTTTTTGCCTGAGATGGGGCTTCTCTGTGTAACAGCCCTAGCTGTCCTGGAACTAGCTCTGTAGACCAGGCTGGTCTTGAACTCACAGAGATCCACCTGCCTCTGCCTTCCAAGTGCTGAGCTTAAAGGTATGAACCACCACTGCCCTGCCTATTTAGAATTTTTCACATGCATAAAATTCATTTTAATCAAAGCATTCTCTATTCACTCCCCTCCAATTTTTTCCTTATCCCCTATGAATATACCACTGTTCTTTCCCAATTTTGTGGGTTTTTTTTTTTTTTTTTTTTGCCACCATGTGGTTGTTAGAAATGGAACTTAGGACCTCTGGAAGAGCAGCCAGTGCTCATAACTGTTGAGCCTATTCTCCAGCCCCATTTGTAAGCTCTTTTTAAAAAAACCAATGAGTCCACTTAGTGAGGATGGGTAATGGACAATTATGAGTATCCTCTCAGGGGCCACATCCTAAAGAAAATTGACTTGACCTACTGAGCAGCCATTAATTGCCAGTAGCTCCTCATTTAGGAGTAGGATTTCATGAGTCCCTTCCCTACCTGTGCTGGGATCATGCTTGCCTTGATTATATATAGGTCTTCTGCATGTAGTCACAACCTCTGTAAATTCATGTATGCAATGGTCCTGTCATTTCTGGTAAATATTGCTTCACTGCAGACACCCATTCACCTTTGCTCTTAAAATCATTGTTACCTTACTTTCTTTGATGATCCTTGAGCCTTAAGAGTAGGGGCTGTGATACAGCTGTCCCATATAGCACTAAGCATTCTACATTCTTGTCCTATGCACACTGTCCTGTTGTAGGTCTCTGTATTAATCACTCTGTCCTATGGGGGGAAAATGATTCCTCAATGAGGGTTGAGAGATGCACTAATCTATGGTATACAGATAAGAACTTAAGGGGTGATTTATTACTATGTGTATTTAGCAGAACAATAGCAGACAGTTCTGTCTTAGGATGTACAACTTACTTAGCTGTGGGGTTGTGTCCCAGTTAACAGTACTGGGCACAAGTTCCATCTTGTGGAGTGGATTACAAGTCTACTCAGGAAGAGATAGATTGGAGCAATTGTTTTCGTTTTAAGGTTGGTTGATAACTATCTCTCCTAATTTATTTCAGATGGTCAATATCATTCTTTAACAATTGCTTTAAATTTCCCCTGAACACCAAATAGAAGAGTTAGAATAGTTTTAAAGTTTGTCTGCTCGTTGGCCTTGCAGTTCTGGAGCATGCTATTCTGTGAATTGACCCTCAAAGTCTGTGCTAACTATGTCGTGCACAATGCTCCAATTTGCTGTTTATCAGCCAAAACCTCTTATTTACTCTGGTTTTAGAATATCATCTCTTTTGTTCATTTAAATATCTTTAAAGAATTGATTCTTTTATGTAGATGAGTATTTTGCTTGTGCATCTGTCTGTGCTCCATATGCGTGCCTGGTGTCCAATGAGAACAGAAAGAAGGCATTGGAGCCCCTGCAGCTGGAGTTATAGATGCTTGTTAGTTTTCACATGGCTACTGAGAACTGGTCCCACCTCCCCTGAAGAGCAAGAAGGCCAAGCCATCTTTCCAGCTCAAATAACATCTCATTTGAATCATGGATAAGCAAAACAGGAGACCTTAGCTTCCCATCCCCTATCAGTGTCAGCTATAGCAATGGCATCCTGGTTGGCCCTGCCAAGCCCACCTGAGAAGCCCACTCTTACCACTGTGGAATGACCTCACATTCCAGCACAGCATGAGAGCTCATTTTTGACCATCTGCTATTCAAGTCTCAAAGTCATTAGCCATCTGGAATTATAACTGAGATGTTGTTTCTTACTTTTCCCTTTGCTGTTGTTTAGTGAAGTGATAGTCAACTATTCATCCAGGACAAGCGGGCAGACCTGGAGCTATTGTTCTTTGTCTTCTCAGATTTCCTTTATCTCCATAAAGCTCCACGTGTGGTCCCTCAGTGTTGTTAAAAGAGGGTGTCTCATAGCAGAACATGACAACATGCTATTTCATGTTTCATTTACACCAGCTTTTGTGTTGACTGATTGAAGGACACTTTCCTGTGTGTGATGAGTGCAATGCTTGGATAAACACCAGCAGCCACTGGCTTCTGATTTTTCTGAGTTTGGAATATATATTTAAATGACCTCTCCAAAACATTTAATAGCTCCCTCTCCTTCAGACTCCAAAAGTCAGCTACTTTTGTCTAGTTTAATGTTGATCGTCCTAGGTGGCAGCCAAATGTACTGATTAAGGCCACAAACTCCTGAAACCTGCCTTGGTTAATCCTACCTTACACCTGTGTAACCTTCCTACCAGTATGGCAATAGATAAGATGGTGGTGCATGCTGTTAGCACTGCACTCAGGAGGCTGAGGCAGGAGGATCTCTGTGTGGGTTCTAGGTTAGCCTGGTCTACATAGGGAGCTCTAGACCAGCCAGGATTACATAATGAAATATTGTCTAAAACAAAACCAAATCAAGAATGTTAATATGGTGTATGGCCTTCCAAAGGCTCATAGTAAGGATTGAATGAACACAGTTAGAAGGCAACTGACTACCAATCTATAATATGAATATATTTGCCATTGTAAATATTATTAAAGCTATCAAAATGCCACTGTATGTGTTAGCATTTTTTTTAAATACAGTGATCTCAAAGGATCTAACAGGCCTTATTTGTGACAATCCTAAGAAGACTTCTCAATCTTGGTCCATTTTCCCCTAGTCAGTTGCTATTGAGATCCATGGTGAATAAATTAAGAAACACTTCCATGGTCTTTGGTAGCAACAGAGGGAACACAGAACCAAATTAGAATATCCCATGATAACACACGAACCACTGTCATAAAATGGATGTTTAAAGCAGTGAGGCTAACTATATAGAAATGAGCTAATTATACAGAACAGGCATGCGTGGGAAACAGGAAGTGAAGGGGAGAGGAAAAATGGGATACATTGATGAGGAATAGTCTTAGAATACAAATAAGCAGGGTGAGGGAGGAGGTGACCTGATATGTAGCTAGATACCCATTAGCCACTTAGCCTGTAAGAAACAAATGTTGAGTGAGGCTCCACGTTTTCAGATGCATTGTTTTTGTGCTCACAGTTTTTGTCTTAATTTAGAGTTCTAGACCATGAGCCTCAGAGGAAGAAAAGGCAGACTAGGGACAAAAAACTTGCATGTTAGGTGAGCAAGTGCAAGGAGTGATGAAAACTGCACATTTTTCTCCATTTCAGCTGCTTGGAAAGGAGCTAGATACCTATTTATATTCATTTTCAAAACACATGTGTACTTAGGTACTGATGTCTTTGCAGAAATACCACCTACAAACCCTAGCATTCTCTGCTAATAAATTTCTCCCGTAGAAGCCTGAAAGATTATCTTGAATTTTAGTCATTTCTGGCATGATGGTCTAGGGGTCTCTTTTACAGTATGAAAAATAAAATTGCTTTTTGTTGTTGTTGTTAAAATTTCCTAGACACACAGTATTGTTTGACAGTTCATCACTTCACCAGCCGTGGAAGAAGTACATCCATCACTAAAAAATGTGCCTCTAAAAATGAGTGTCATTTTGTTGGCTGCCGTCACAGCCGAGACTCGGAACACACGGTAAAGTGTGTGTGTGTGTGTGTGTGTGTGTGTGTGTGTGTGTGTGTGTGTGTGTAGTTACTTTCCCAGGTTTCGTGGTGATGGTGGTAAGTTATGCATCATGGGAGAAACAAGAAGGAGAAGCAATGTGTTACATTTGTTTGTGCTCTAACAAAAAGATACCATTACAGTGCCAATGAGGAGAGCAGACATTTAAAGATATTCTATCTTCAAAAAGAAATGTTACTAAGAATGAATGATAATTTCCAGGCTCCAGAGCCAGACTCTGGGCTTCAGAACTTGCATGAATAGTCTGAAACCTGCTCTAGAAGGTCAAGAACAAATCATTCTTGAAAGAGTAAGGCACACTGGAGTCTAGATGACATGATCTGTTCCTGGCTAAAAGTCACCAACACTCCCTTCCCAGGGTAACTAGATGGCAGAAAGGAGAAAACCAGGATGACTTTTGCCATTGGAACTTTGTCTCACCCTCTCTGCTCAGAGGAGAAAGAGTCCAAGAGAATAAGATAAATTCTAAACATATATTGCATCATTTGAGCCTTTAATGTTCTCATTTTACCACCTCAAATTAAGAATGTACTCTTACATGCAAAGATCCTAAAATTTTGAAGGAAAGAAAAAGTGACTTGAAGATAGACATTTCATGAGATTTTTACAATGTGGTGTAGCATGTTAAGTCAGTGACCCCAACATCAGTGACTGTTGACTCTGATCACACAAAGGCCATATGCATAGCAAGGACAAGGTGTGCTGATGAGGCTGGAAGGGAGCACCCTAGCCTGATTGATGTGGAACTTCACATAGAGGTCCAGGGCATCAAGAAAGTTCTTCAGGCTGGGTACCATGGCTCACACCTGTAATGCTAGTATTCTGGAGGTTGAGGCAGGAGGGTTGTGAGTGTGAAGACAGCCTGAGTTATACAGCAAGATTTGAAAAGGAAAATCAAAACTTTCCCCTGGGTGAATCTGATGGGCAACTGGCTGGATAGATAATGATGGCTGTGCTGGGAGTTGATGTTTTCCTGCTGCCTCATCAGCCTGGAAGTCTGATTGAGAGGCTCATTCATGAGGTCATGGCTTCCGGCTCAGCATTGCCCTTGAGATCAGAACCTGAACTTTTTATTGTTTTTCAAACTATCACTGCAATAATAATTGGACTTAGGTGAAGTCACAGACAATAGCAAGCCACCATTATTAGCTAGCAAGCAATACTAAGAAAGAAAACCAATGACAAGTCTGGAAGGTTCTTAATTTTTACTTTGGTTTCACAGTTTTCTAATAAACATGTCAAGATTTGGCAACTAGGGTAGTCTAATTCAGCTTCTTTTCTTCACTTCACTTATGCTTGGGTTTGACACAGAAACTTCAAGAGTCAGGATGAAGCCCCAGAGGATAATACCCGCAGGCCTAGTCAGTGCATAGGCTGGACTGTCAGCCCCGACACCTGTCTTTCTTTTTTGTTGCTCCTTTCTCCTTCTTGTCTTTCACTCTTATCCCTTTCCTTCCTTGTATAGGAGTGCAGGTCTTGCTGTGAAGGAATGATCTGCAATGTAGAGTTGCCTACCAACCACACAAATGCAGTCTTCGCTGTAATGCACGCACAGAGGACATCTGGCAGCAGTGTCCCCATGCCCTACCTCCCGGTGCTGGCTTGGCTCTTCGTGCTTCCCTTGCTATGATGTTACTGTTCCTAAGAGGGACAAAAGCAAGCACTGCAAAGCACAAGGCAGAAACAGTGGACTGGAGGATTTTGGAGCAAAGGCCCTTCTTTCACTTAATAAAGAGGATACACTGGACCCCAACATAGAAGGCAGAGGCTTGCTTTGCTGAAATGCTTCTGTATGAGGTCACAGAATTGAGCATGAGGACTTGGTAGGAACCAAGAGGATTACCTAACTCTGAGCAACCTGGTCCAGGGACGCTGCATTTTGTCACTTCTGTAAGAAGATCGCCAGTATCTCGGATGGTTACAGTAGCTTGATAAATCCTGGCCTGACCAGGCCTTTATCTGGAAGGACTTTTTGACCTCATGGACTCCCCCACAGGCTGCTGGATCAGATTCTCTGGCTTCTGTGATTAGCTCAGAGCATCTCTGTGAAATTTAACCCTTCTATCCATGGGAAAGCAATTTCTCTACTGTGTTAATTTTCCATCATTGTAACAAGAAGTTCCATTTATAAAGATAAATGGTTTGTTTGGGCTCACAATTTTGGAGATTGCAGTACCTACTAGTTTGAGGCTTGTGTTAGAGAGTGAATAGCCACTCACTCGTAACAGAGACTTGAGAAGGTGAGAGTATGGACTGGAGAGATGGCTTACCAGTGAAGGGTAATAAGTGTTCCCCTAGAGGACTCAGGCTTGATTCCCAGCACTCACATGGCAGCTCATAACGGAGAACTCCAGTCCCAGGAATCCAGTACCTTCTTCTGGCCTCTGTGAGTGCTGCATACATGTGGTCCATAGAAATATAAGTAGGCAAGATACCCATATGCACAAAATTAAATAAAAATTTCTTTTTGAAAGGGGGAAGGAAGGAAAGAGAGAGAAATGGGGGTGGGAGAGAAAGCAAGCATGCATGTAGGTTTCTACAGTACCCTTCAAAGTCATGTTTCCAATGTCCTAAATCCTCCCACTAGCCCCTACTCCCCAAAGGCTCAACTGCCCCCCTTAATGGCACCAGCAGGCTGAGGACCAGAACTTCAAACTTGTAACAGTCAAGATCCAAACAGTAATACCCACTAAGCACCTAGTCAATGAAAAAGGCAGCTGTAGTAGGGAAATTTCCAGTTGAAATTCTGTGAGTCTGTTTGCCAATTATGAGGTGGTTGGGGGGTGGGTATAAAACTTTGAGTTAGATAATGTCATGCATGCTGTGTGTCTCTTGACAATGTGGAAGCCTCTGATGAAACACATTTGCCAATGTCACTAAAGTTGTGTTTCCAGGTGCCATGGGTGATATATGTTACCTTAAAGAATAAAGTTTTATGACAAAGTGGCTTAGTTTTCACTTGTTTGTTTTTCCTTGGGGGGGTGCTGAGGGGAGGCTAAATACAAAGAGTACATTGAGAAGGTCAGGATCTTCCCTGACCAAGGGGGATGGATGTCACTGTATCTTGTCCACCCTCAGCGGCAGCCACCAAGTTTCATGGGAAGTCACAAGAGTTCTTTTCCCCAGCCCAGTCACCTACTCTTCTCTGAATGTCAAGTCCAGGAGAATAAATCTAGTATGAAATTGAATGTTTGGTCTTGTTATCCCCCTTTTCCCTTTTATAGCACAGTTCCAGTATGTCAAGTGAACATCTCTTTGCTGTTTCTAGGATCCTGATTTCTTTCCTTCCCACTTCTGCTCTTATATGTGTTAAAAAGAAACGTCTCCCCTCTAAGTAACATGGGCCATTAGAATGGACTGCTTTGTTAGAACTTAGTAGTGACACTGTCCCTGTTTGGACTCATCTGTGACATAGGTTTGCTAACTATGGCTTATAGGTCTAATCCATTCCACCACCTGCTTTTTGTTAATAAAATTTTATTTGAACACAGTTCACCCCACCTCCACCCCCAATTGTTTCTGCATGCCAGTATCTGCTTACAATACAGGGTGTCTTGGAGCAGAGGAGAGGGTTCGATTTTGGGAAGGCTCTTACACAGAAGAAGCTTTCTGACCCCTAATCTATAGGAAGGTAAGACTGATTCAAGAGAAAGCTGTTTCTGCAGGGTCCATGGTTTCCCGAACTCAGTCTGGGAAGTGATCTGGTGGATTTGTCATTCCATTGCTCCTGTCAGCCACAGGTTGTGCTCGTCTCTTCACCTTCACACTTTGGGAGTGTCTCATCTTAAGACTTTTCAGGTACATTATCTTCCTAGCTGTCTCAACCTTGGACCTGGCAGGGTTGTGTTGGTTTTGAAGTCTAATATGGATTCACCCTCTTTTCATTCAGTGCCTTGAACTATTTGTGCCTTTATAGCTTCTGCTTGATTGGTATTAATTATATACAGCTTCCTTTGGGAATAACATCTTTAGTGTCTTTTTATTCCCCAGAGTTTCTCCCCCTGCCCCAGCATTTCTTTTGACTATGCAATTGAGATATTGTCTGGTAAAATTATAATCACTAGTAGACTGTAATTTTCTTCTGATTTTGTTTCTGGTATTAAGATAATGAAAATCTCATGTGTGTGTGTGTGTGTGTGTGTGTGTGTGTGTGTGTGTGCTCACACGCATGTGCACGTGCACAATTGACAGCACATATGTAGAGGTCAGAGGGCAATTTCCAGGAGCTGGTTCTTTCCTTCCACCTTTGTTCCAGATAATGAACTCACATCATCAAGTGTAACCAATGAGCCACCCCACCAGCCCAGCCTTCTATGCCTGTAAAGCTGATGCTGTGGTCTGTTCCAATGAATGTTGAAAACTAGAATTCAAAAAGTAAATCCAGTCATTGGATCTCTTATATGGATATTTTTCAATTTCACAAAGATATGAGATGGCCAGGTATCCAAGACTCCGGATTAATTTGTCTTTAGTGAATAAGGAAATCAGGTAATATTTTGGTTTCAAAGTGTTCAGTAACAATTGGAGTAATGAGCCAGGAAGAAAGGGGAATGTGTAGATTTGCTGGTACAAAGAGTCATGGGGTGACTGTACATGTGAGGGGTATTTAAAGGAAGAAGCTGTCAAATTCCATGTTAAATATCTCTGCAATATAGAATAAACTTGGAATTCCAACCCATCAGTAAGGTTTTGTTGTTTAGAAAAAGAAGGGGGAGGGTATGGCAATCACCCTCCCATCTAAGCATTGTCTAAACTCTTTAAATTCAACTCTGAGTGAGGTTAGCTATCAGAAATTCCAGGCACTATGTTCCATGAAGTCTGCATTTCATCATTCAGTCCCTGGGTAAAACAGTTCATAAGAAAGGGAAGGGGGTCACTTACAGCACATACTGTTGATCAACGTGGTCTAGGGAGGTAAATTTTGTCATGGAACAGGAAAGAGGTATTTCACATGTATGAAATGAGTTCATGCTTAAGCCACATTACTCTTACTTGTAGATTATCAGCAAACAAATATATTATGGCCTTTAGATCATGGATTTTTTTTCTGCCTTATTCTTTGTTGTTGCCTCTCTGGCTACTGGAGTGAAAATCAGGCCAGAAGAAGAGGAACCATAGATGTGTGGGCATGGTTAAAGAAGCTAGAAAACAATTGATGTTATTTGAGTATGAATGGGTTCAGTCCTGTGACAGTCTTATCACACTTCCCATTCACTTTGCATCTTTATAATTCTCCTTCGCAGCAGCCCTCTTCTTTATTGTCTGGCTTGTGTTCCAGGAGATGCTAAGACTGGAAGCCAAGCTGACTCCAGGAAAATAGACAAAGTATGAGATAAGCGTGGTTTGAGCAGCGAGAAACAGGACATCTGCATAGGCTGTGGAGTTCCAGCACACACACACACACACACCAAAAAACATTGAAACCTCCACAAAGGACTTTTGTGGTTCATGAATATCAGTTCCAGCTAAGAGGCTTGGAAGAAACTGGCAGACATTAACTGGCAAGGCAGGGCTGCCATACTGAGAATGGTTCAGTGCAGCCTAGGAGGAGGAATAACACTAAAGAGGAAGTGTAGGGCCCCTTCAAGAAAGTAGATGATGATAACTCTAGCCATCAGCTATGGACCCTGGTAGTCACAGAAGCAGTATGAAGCAAATGGGAAGGCAAACCTGTGTGCAGAGGCTGAACACAGATTAAAAGAAACACTGAAAATGCTTTTCAAGGAAGCTGGGCAAAGGGTGGTAAGCACTTCCTGGAGGCAGATTCCAGTAAAGTTTCAGTGGGTTCCTGGACAGGGATGGGTCTTTGTATTTAAGAGGCTGTATACATTGGATGACTTCAGTGACAAGCTAAAAGAGCCTCCATTAAATTGGCACAAATAAATTTCTTGCTTCAGATATCAGGGAGTCCAGAAGAAGCCTAGGTTTCAAGACTTGATCCAGGGGCCCAACTCCTTTTTTTCTTTTAAGTCCCTCATGTCTTTTGGTAAGTAGATGACACAGATGTGACATACTGTCTACTCGGTGTCCTACAACCTGATGGGAGCACTTCAAGAGAAGGAGATATCTACACGCTGATCCCAGTAAAACACAAACAGGCAGTAAGTGGTCACCATTAGGTTATTGTAGCCAAGGGGTAGTCAGTGACCTCTCGGGAGCACGTGGTATCTGGTGGAGGAAAGACACTTGAACCAATCAGGAAACCAAGAAGGAACTAAGAAGAAATAGATCCGGGTAGGTACTTGGAAACATCTGCTTCTGGTCTCCACAGTGAGAGGCTGTGTAGAAAGGCAGCTATCAAGGTGGCTGAGTCAATGCTATGAAGCTAGAGCAGAGAAGACGGGCACTCACCGCAGAGTGCAATTCCCTTGAAGCAGAACTTGATCAATGTGCATTGTAAATCTACAAGTGGGTGGAGAGTATATAGTTCCAAAATTGTTCCATTAGAGGACTTTTCCTCCCCAGAAGTCTGGAGCGCAGGATCACATTTTGTGTAGATCATACTGCCTTGCATGTCCTGCAACAGCATGGGGTGCATAAGACACTCCTCAAATACACAGCATGATTCCCTGAGTCCTTACTGAATACATACTGAGTGAATGAGTCAGACAGATTCAGAAATTCTCTATCCATCATACTGAGGGAAAGGTGACAGAAAATGTGGGAACTGCCCTTTAAAAACAAAAGCTTCCTTTAAGGTCTTTTTCTTTCTATTTTTGTGAACTAGTTGGTGATAATTTTCCACCAGTGAGCAGGCCTGAAGGGTTCCCTGCAATCCACAGGCAGGAATGTCTTCTAGATTGCTTTCTTCTTTCCTGTCCTGTATGCCCTTTGACATCTCAGAAGTCCCCATTTGTCCATTGTACATATTTCTAAATCTAGTATGAAGTCAATACTTTGTCAGAGAGAGTGGGTCCTGAACATTACCATACTTCCTTAATTTAAATAATGGATTCAGACCAGGATTCCTGAATGGACTAGGATACATATTAGTCAGCTGTCTGGACAAGCCCTCAATGATGCCCTTTTTTGTCTTAGCCAGAAGAAGAAAACAAAGCTTTAACTAAGTGGCGAGGCACACTATGGGAATGGCACAGTATTTCCCCCAATTTAGTCAAAGCCACATTCATTCCATGGGTCATAAGTCTAGATGTCCACCACTGCTTTGAAAAGGTTTCTTGGCTGTTTCAGAGCTTGTACTTGTATACTGATGTGGGTTTTAAAATTTCAGGCGTGTGAAGAAAGGCATGAAAGATTTTGGTAATATTCACAACCAATGTCCCACCTTCACCTGGGGGGAGCCTGCAGGTGAGATTGGTGATATTATTCCACATGGCATCTGTGTCTTCTTAGTGCAAAGCTTCAAAGTGAAAAGTGAGTTTAAGTGGAAATACAATTCAAGCTTAAATATGATCATGAACTAAAGTGTGTTTTAAAATGTAGACTTCACGGCTGAGAGGTAGGGGAGAGTCAAAGAGACCAAACTTCCTTGCCTGCTTATTGGGGGAGGGAAAGCACAGTTCTACTCTCTGCTTTCTGAGTGAGGCAAGGGACAAGGCCATGCCTTTCCTGTTTCATTATCTACCGCTCTGGAAATGCAATTACCCATGGTAGTTTGATGTCTCTTGTCAGCTGTGCATAAGCGTTTGTGCTAACGATGCAAGGACAGCACGGCAGGATGCAATTCCCAGGACACACATGCAGAATCCTAATAAGCATTTACTTCCCTGGCTCAGAGAAGCTAGCAGTGCCTTGAGGGAGAGATGTCATAAGAGAATGGCATAGTTGAGGAGGAAAACAGAGCAGGCAAAGGGCAACCTGATGCCTGCTCTTGAAATCTCTAAACATAAGGGGCAAGGTTGACAAAATGAAGACCTTTAGTTGTTGTAGCGTTGTTCCAAGAATTTATAAGCAGCCAAGGTTTGAATGACTTTCCTCCTAGACACTGGGCCCAGAGTGGGTACGCATTGGTGAGAGTGGCTTTTATTGCTTGCAATTCTCTTGAATGGAAGATAGGGAAATGCTGTTGTATTGCTGTCAATGAGAATAACTTATACAATGGTCCTGGGAGTGGCTTTATGTGCATCTCACTTGAGCACTAAGTCTTCTCCATTTTGTCCCAACAGAGCTCCAATTCCTGCCTTTTTATGATAAACCTGTAAGGTTGGTTGTTGTTTGTTTTAAAATATGTGACTTTAATGGACATTTGTTGTATTATTATTAAGGAAGTTGGTATGGTAATTTTTTCTATTTTAAAATAATCGTTTTCTCATTTTACTTGCCAATCTCAGTTCTCACTCCCTCTCTTCCTCCTGCTCTCCCCACCTCCCCCTACCCTACCCCATCCACTCCTCAGAGAGGGTGAAGCTTCCCATGGGGAGTCAATGAAGTCTGACACATCACTTTGAGGCCCAACCAAGGCTCTCCCCCCCAATATCTAGGCTGATCAAGGTATCCCTCCAAAGAGAATGGGTTCCAAAAAGCAAGTTCAAGTACTAGAGATAAATCGTGGTCTCACTGCCAGTGGCCCTACAGACTGCTCAAGCCACACAACTGTCACCCACATTCAGAGGGCCCAGTTCAGTCCCATTCAGGTTCCCCAGCTGTTAGTCTGGAGTCAGTGAGCTCCCACTTGGCTTGGGTCAGCTGTCTGTGTGGGTATTCCCAAAATGATCTTTCCACCTTTGCTTATATTATCTGTCCTCCCTCTGTTCAACTGGACTCTGGGATCTCCCAGAGCTAGCTGTAAAGCAAAGGATAACCAGCCTAGGTAAGAAGCTAGGTAAGAAGGAGAACCTTAAGAGAGACATGGTTAACCCTGTACAAGGGAAATAGACAAGATCTCTTGGGAAAATTGGGAGCATAGAGGGGCAGAGGGAGAAAGGAAGGCAGAAGGGGAGGGGGAGGGGAGCATGAGAGGGGGATTAGAACGAACATGAGGGAGCTGGATGGTGGACATGGGGGAAGAAGAGAGAGGAAGAGCAAGGAAAGAGATATCTTGACTGGGGCTAGTGAGAAACCTGACACTAAGGAAATTCCCAGGAATCCACAAAGACGACCCCAACTAAGCCCATAAGCATTAGTGGAGAGGGTACCTGAACTGGCCTTCCCCTGTAATCAGAGTAATTGTCTTTTGATGTAGTCATGCTTTGTTGGGAGCAGCTAGCAACTCGTTATGATAGTGTTACTCATCAAGCAGACAATTCGCACTGTTTCTAAGTCTAGTATTAAATCAATACTGAGTCAGAGAGTGGGTGCTGAATGTCTCATATGTATCCTTGACCTAACTCATGAACTCAGACCAGGATTCCTTAATGAACTGGGAATGCATCCTTGTCAGGTGTCTGGACATGTCTTCAAGGATGCCCATTTTTCTCTTAGCAAGAAGGAGGAAATGAAGCTAGAGTCACTTAGGAGACTGGTGTCTGGGCATACCTATGAAGGATTACATTATTTTAATTGATGTGGAAAGGCCCGCCCACTGTGGGCGGCACCATTCCCTGTCCAGTCCTGTAGTATGCAAACAGAGAGGGAATTAATGAGCAGCAGCATTATCTGGTCTCTGTTCCCTGTTCACAGACGTGGCCAGCTGCTGTCAACTGCTGCTAGCCCCTGATGCCTTGACTTCCCTACCATGACAGACTGTACTTTGAACTGTGAGCAAAAATAAACCCTTTCCCCCCTCAGTTGCTTTTGTCCAGAGTATTTTATCACAGTAACAGGAAAAAAAATAAAGACACCAGTCTCTAACAAAAGCACAAAATTGAACAGGCAGAAGGGAAGAAGAATAAAGGGGCTGACAATCCTCAGATCTTATAATTTAGTCTTGAAGAACTGAGCATAGCCTGTCCACTCACAGGATGTGATTATAAATGAAAAGCAGAGGCTCTTTAATGCTCTGTCCCCCACTTCCCACCACACCCACTGCTGTACTCTGTAACAGGACTAACAGTAGGTGAACCGTGGCTTTGTCATAATGCACATTGATTTGACTCCATGAAATACTTTCCACAAAATGCTTAGCCTCACAATCACATGATGTCTTAATGTAGTTTGTTATTCCTCATCTATTTCTATGGCATTGCAGGAGGACCAATCAGTGACATTTTTAATTATTTGACAGAAAGTAAGTAAACAAATAGGAACTTGTATTACCTCAATTTTAAGTCAATAGTTTTCTGTGCTTTATATTCTCCACATTCCTAAAGTCACAAATGCCCCTTCTGCATGTCACTAAATTGGCTTTGTTTTCCTAACAAAAGGGCTTTCATTTGGTTTGTATCTGCTTTGGATTTCCTTCATTCCCAATGTCTTGTTTTTCTTAAACAATAGGAAGTACCTGATTTTTATTATCTGGTGTATATATAGCTTCCATTTGATGAATTGTTTGGCTGATTTTCTTTTAGGCAAATAAGCAAATTAATTTATATGAGCTATTAATACCAATTATTAATGCTTTTCATTTTGTTGGTTTCAGCATTCTGTGCATGACAAACACTGCAGCAAAATGGAAATTGATTTTGCCAACTTTGGCAACACTGCAGTGTTTCATAACCTTTGCAAGGATGCTTATTTGAAAAGCTGGGTTTAATTATCCTTCTTTTGCCTGCATCTCAAGACACTGATGGGTACCAATTCTATTGCACGTGACAGTTAAAAGTGAATTCATCTCAAGTGTTCCTACATTGTCCTTGGTGTTTGTCACACAAGGAGACTGTAACATACCCATCAGGAAACATCTGCCTTACTTGCTTGAAGTTTAGATTGGTATGTGTTGCTTAGGTTTGGTCAATTTGACACAAGCTAGAGTCATCTAGGAAGATGGAAATTCAATTGAGAAAATGCTTCTATCAGATTGCCTGTAGGCAAGTTGGTAGGAGCATTTTCTTGATTGATTATTGATGTGGGAGGACCCAGATTCTGGTAGGTAGTACCACTCCTGGGAGAGTGGTTCTGGGAGAAATAAAAAAGATAACTGAACATGAGCAAGCCAGTGAGTGGTATTCCTCCATAATGGCTTCAATTCCTGCCTCTGGGTTATGCCTTGAGTTCTTGCCCTGGTTTCTCCTTCACCATAAACTATAAGCTATAAGATGAAATAAACCCTTTTATCTCCAGGTTGCTTTTGGTCTATGCTTTATTACAACAATAGATAGAAAACTGAGGTCTCAGTAAAAAAAAAAAAAAGAAGAAGAAAAGAAAGAACATGTGTTAGCCAAGAAATTGTGTAGGAACCAGTCCTGAGGAAGTGAGTCTTGCTGAGATAACCAAACAGCCCACAAGGATTCAGGGAGCTTATAAAGTAGGAACACTTGAGGCTCCACATAACAAAATACTTTCACTTTTGACTCTCCAATTATACCTCCTGTTGGTGTCTTCTTGCTTTCTTCTTCTTAGGAACTGACTTCTTGACATTGTCTGTGCTTTGGATACCTAGAGGTGTAAATCCCCAATAACTGTTGCTGTCTGGTGATAGTCAAGTCTTTATATTGTTTTCATGTTTCTGCCAATTTCACAATTTGTTCTTGCTTTCTTATGTTTGAGTGTGTGTGCAGGTTTGAGCTTCACACAGGCTGCCATGCAGTCTTGATCTTTGCTTCCCTGGGCTCAAGGTATTCTGGTCCATTAGAGCAGGGCAGCATGGCTCACAGGCATGTGAGCTTGGATCACTCATGTTTCCCCCTTGCATGGACTTGAGGTAGGATAATTTTCTTAACAGTGGCAATGGATGGAGGAGTGGGATGACTACCACGATTAGCTGGTGCTCCAACAGTATGTGAGAATATCCCTTTGAAGGTCTTTTTAAAGCTAAGTGTAGCAACATGGGGATACTTTTCTCTCCTGGTCTCCTCTAATACTTCCAACTCTCCCCAGTACCATTTTTTCCCCCAACAGCACATGGATTTCATTAAACATGACCATAGCTGTCACCTTGTGTCTTGGAACATTGAAGGCAAGTTCTGGTGGGAGACACTCTGTCCCTGTGTCCTAGGAAGGTGAGAGAGGGGACAGCCTGTCATATTTGAAGTTTCTTTGGGCTGACTCTTCCATTAACTGTTCTTAGTTTTCAAATCAACACCCAGAGACAGAGCAGGACAGGAGGCTCCAACCCAGGTTACCATGGCTGGGGTAGGAATTAGAATTTGTGACGAAGTTTACCCTGAATGCCTTTGAGCTGTAACTCTGGCATATTTAGCTGCTCTGATAATTGATGGACCATTCATTGATTGGTCTCTCCCACCATCCTCACTGAACCAGCAGACAGATGTGGATCTGGTTCAAAAAAAAAAATGTGTTCCAGATATCCTAATATTGCATTTCTAATTTCCTGCTGACCTTGCTGAATGACCAGTCTCTGCAGCAGAGGCTAAAATGCTTGAATTTGTTTGAAGAAAGAATATTAGAGTAAGGAATAAACAAGATAGGTTTTATTTGGTCAATATTCAATTATATCTTTCTTTTTTATCATGATTTTTTTAGGTAACAAAGTTGCATTTCTTTAACATTCATGTAAGATTTATCTTTCCCAAGGGTAAGTTTCTGAGAAATGCTTGAGATGGCAGGATGGCTAGATTTTTAAAACAAAGCCACAGGGGTAAAGCTGTTTAGTAAAATGATAGAAATAGCAAAATCTAGAATATGATTAAAAATGCAAGTATGCTTTAGGAAACCATCTGAGTGGGGTCCTTGGAGACAGCCTAGATTTGAGAAGCCTACCTAGTTTTTTTTTTTTTTTTTTAACCACAAATTACCTAAGCAGCAATCCTCACATCGGATGAATGTGATGGCTTCTTTCTGTCCCCTGCTGGAACATTACAAGGTCTCCATGGGCACTTGTTATGTGGTATGCCTGGCTGGGCACCCTCATGTCCTGGCTCTGCTCTCCTTTACAAGGCAGGAAGGTCCTCCCTGACCTTAACATTTACCAGTGGAGCTGGAGGTGGAGGCAGTTCAAGTGGAGGTCTCACATAACATCAGTTTTCTGGGTCATTTGATTTATTTAAGTACCTGCAATGCCAAGGCCCCTGGGCAGCCATCCAACCAACTGCTTATATTTCCATAAATAACGTCATCTCTGGGACTCAGCTGAATTAGGCCAAGGGCTGGCTATGGGGCTTCCTCTCATATCCCCTGAAGGTCATGTTATTCAGACTATGGGTATACATGATCTCTTTGAGACCAGAACCCCAACTTCAAAATTTCTCACCAATTTCATTCCATGTTCACTTCCATTGCATCTCGCCAATTTCCATGCAGGTGTTTTTTAGGCTAGTGTAGGCAGGGGTCCTCAAAAACAACACGAGGAAGGCTTAGAACCTAGCCCATGTTTGTTAAGCCTAACAGATTTACATAATTCAGCAAAGTAAAATATGTGAATCTTCAATGACAAAAAAAGAATTTGGAGAATAATAATTTGGGTTTGCATATGCCCAGGTCAAAGAGAATTTAAAACCTCAAATCCAAGGCTGGAGAGAAGGTTCAGCAGCTAGGAGCATATGCTTCTCTTGCAGGAAACCAATTTTGGCTCCCAGTATCTACATTGGGCAGCTCATAACCATGTGTAATTTCAGCTTCAGAGAATCTTATGCTTCTTCTGGCCTCCATGGGCATTGGAACACACATGTACATATCCACACTGAGGCACACATACATATACACAGAATTAAAAACAAAGTAAGTCTTTAAGAATTAAAATCCCTTAAAACCTACTCCTGGACTGTAATGACTAAAGTAAACAGTAAGGATAGTTAAGATGCATAATTTATTAACCTTGATCATTGCAATAAACCAGAACTGTAACCAAGTATCTGGGAGATGAGAAGCGTTTGGGTCCTAGAAATCAAACTCAGGTCGTCAGATGTGGCAGCAATGCATCTTTGCTCACTGAGCCTTCTTGTGAACCCAAGAAAAGAGCTCTCTTTTTTGAAAGATTTAGTTTTTCATTTATTAACTATGTATGCAGGCCAGAAAGGGGCACCAGATAGAATTATGGATGGTTGTGAGCCACCATGTGGTTGCTAGGAACTGAACTCAGGAGCTCTGGAAGAGTATTCAGTGCTCTCAACTGCTGAGCCATCTCTCAAGCCTAAGAGAAGAGTTCTTAACCTTTGATTGCTTTGCCCATTTGAAGATATTCCAATTGTTGCTGTAGCTAGAACCCCTAGTTTATCATCTGCTTTAGGTCTTAAACACATACATTTTTCTCCAGGCCTCCCTAGTGTGCCTGGAAAAATCAGGGGGTCTGAAGAATGTTTAGTCTTGTCTTCCTATCTATCTGGAACAGGTTCCTTCCCTCACTGTGTGTCCCGACCATGAAGAAAAGATATGGCCCTGACTCTTCCAGTCCCCAGGCCTGACATTCTTACCTTTCTTTGGGTAAATGGCATTGTTCCAAGGCAAACCTCCATCTCCTCATAGAGTTCTGCTTCTCAGATTAATGTGTTGGGGGAAAAGTTTGCTGAAGTCAACTGCACCTACTTCTGAGACTGTCCTTACTCCCCCTTCCATGTGGAATGCTTTCCTCTTTCCTGAGTAAAGATCTAAGACTATGTGTGAACTCAGGAACTTGGGGTGAGCATGAGGATATGTGTCAATAAGAGCTGAGATGTGCCCTTGAGAGAATATACAAAGAGGAAATTACAAAAGAAGCTAGAGAGACTGACAAAAGGAAGGGGAGTGGCAGGAGAGACAAAGAATAAGGGGTGGGGAGAGCGGGGGAGGGAGGCAAAGAGAGCAAGCCCATCAGTCACTATGTATTTACTACCTTTACTGTGATGAGAAAATAAGAGTCATATGTGAAAAGAAATCACACCACTTACAAAGGGGATCTATGAAGTCCTATAGCTGCAAAGGGTCACACAGGGAGGATGAAGGATCTGCATGATATGACAGGACACAGGAAGGAATCTACCACAGCTACTATCCGGGCATGTCAGCATGTCATTTTTAAGAGGAAAAATTGTTGGCATATTTCCCTTTAAGATTTCTGCTGCAATGATCTCTACAAATGGAGTATATCATTTAAAAGGAGTATTTCCTTTTAAAATGTACATTTATATGCCGATGTCCCCACTCTCCTTGAACTGAGATTCTCTTTGTTACTTTTTTTTTGTTATTCTCTATTGTACTTGGGAAAGCTGCTAGTATTTTCCACAGCTCTTCCAAAACAGCAGTCCCAGGAGTGGTGCAGAGTTGTTTCCTTGATGCTGTAAAGTGATTGTGTCAAGGCAGGGTGTGCTTAGGTTGGTGTCACTGAGGCTATCAGCCTAGTGTCTAGAACAGACTTCTGATCTAGTCGAGTCCCTGGTGTATCATTGTGAATCAATGAATGCTCTACATTTCCTTTGTCCTGAAAGCCTTGAACTCTTCTTCAGGATAGTGTTGTTCCAAGCTCAGTGGAATGAGTGAGTCTAGCTATTTTATTACTCGTGGCATTTTATTAACTCTTCATGAAAAACGGAATAGAAAATATGGACAATAATTCTGTCATGGATTCCAGATCCAAAGAGCAACAGTGTCAGCTTCCTTGTCAGACTCTAGAGGCTGTCTATCACCTTTATCACCCATATCCATTCACTCTATACATCCTTCTTGAGTGCCTGTTATTGAGAGCACAAAGCAAGGTTTTAATGACCTTTATGTCCCAAACAAATGTAGGCATCAAAGCACATTCATGTCAAAAGGTCCCCAGGAAGGACACCTAACATTACACATGTGACTGTTTTCAACTTCAGAAGGTTATTTGTAGTGAATGTGTATGGATTGGTTATTTTATGACATATTTGCATAGTGAAGGGAGCTTCCTTTTCAAGGAATGCTATAGTTATGACGGATATGGGAGGTTTTTTGAGGTGAGCTGGCAAATTGAGTTTAAATATAACCATCACATCCCTTTTCCATATCAATCCATATGGTCCAATCATGATGCATATGGGTAGTCTATCCATCATATTTATAAGCCACATTTATATGAAATAATTCTTCTCAAAGGTGCCTCTGTATTCACGATCCTGTTTTGTTCATGTGCACACTCAATTCATCCTAATTGGCAATGAGGCTAATTTCATCCCTATTTATTTCAGTACTTTTCAAAGTCCCACTTTTTTTTTCTGATGCTGCTACTTAGAAATGTTTGAGTTTCATCTTTCATTCTAAAGCCCTTTCTCTAGGACTACTTTCTATGTTTAATTGGAACAAATACCTCCACCTATGTATTTCGAAAGTTTTTGTGTTAACCAGGGTTAGGGTTTGTTAGTGAACTTCTAAGCTGGATAGATATATGACATGATTTTCACAAAAAATATTTTGGCAGATTAGATATTGCTATAGAGGTGAAGTTTATCATCCACCTACCCACGTCTGTGTCACAGACCTTTAGAAGAATTGCAGGGAGCTTTCACAAATCATCTTCCTGCCAGAAAGCTTTGAGGTGCAGGAACTAAATATTCAGGTCCATAACTCTAACACTGAATCCTTACCTTCTAGGAGACCTTCAAGATTTGCTCTATCATGTTTCATCCCTTTTTATTTCAGAAGTTTTCAAAAGTCCCACCCTCTTTTCGGGTATCCATAATCTTCTGCCTTTCTTCTGCTTGCTGGTTGGAAATTATTTAGTTTCTTCTTTCCTTCTAAAACCCATTCTCTGAATCCAGTTTACTTTTTGGCTCATGAGCATTAGGCCCTTCTTAAGCTGAATCATTTATTTGATGGTCTTATTCTAGTTAATGGTATGACCTCACTGCAAGTAACCCCTCATTTTCTAGCATGAAGTTTTCTTCACTAGAAAATTTGCCAAGTTGAAACTCTCAAGCTACAGAAAGATCTTAAGTACATGTGTGTTTTCACAAGAGCATACGCAAGTATGGGTGTCTGTGCAAGGCAGAAGATGGTATTTGATACAGGTAGTTGGGAGCTACTTAATGTGGACAGAGAGAACTGAACTTCATCTTCTCCTAGAGCAGCAGGTACTGAGTTAGCCCATTCCCAAACTCCCAGTTTTAATTCACACCCTTTGATGGCTCGCAACTCTATATCAGGATCACTGATGAACCTGCCTTCACTGCCACAAGCTGTCAAACTGACAATGACCTTCTCTTTAGTGGACTCAACACTTTCTCAGTGCTAGGTTCCATTGTGTCTTCAATATCCTCATTTGTTTTCATCACTTAGTAAGATCCAAGTTCACTTGTGTGTTTTACCACTCTCATTAGTCTGGCAAAGCTTCCCTTCATGTCAGGCAACACAATGAGGAAGTCATGAAAACAGGTTTATATATGAATACCAAAGAATTCCTGATCATTTCCCTAATCCAAAATTTCCAGCTTTGAAAATCAAAATTCATTACCACCTCTGTCTCCATTCTCCAGATATGCTCTCAGTTGAAAACATGTTTCTGATTTCACAAAAAACAAAAAACAAAACAAAAAAAAAACAAAACAAAACAAACAAACAAAAAAAGTCAACCATTACGGAGCAGTGTTCTGAAATGTCCCTGCTACAGAATCTGAAAGTTGGTCTTTATCTGTACCTGCCATCCTATCCTTTTCCCTCTCATTGCAGATTTACTCAACCTGAATCTCTTGTTTTTTGCTAGGCATCACTTCTCCCCTGTTCTGGAGCCACTATCTCTCTTTCTGCACCACAGAAAGCTTAAAGCTCTTGAGCTGAAAAGTCCATTAACTGAAGCGAAAATTTCACTTAATAGCAGATGGGAGATGACAGGATGGGGACTTAGTGAAACTGAAGGCAGTTAAGTAAAAAAAAAAAAAAAAAAAAAAAAAATATCTCTAGAACTCAAATAACAAATATTCATGAAAAATGACCAAAGGGAAATTTCAAGTCATCCAATTTAATATTTCAGTCCAACAGGAGGGTAAATGTGGTAGAAAAAAATTGAAGAGGTATGCTAAATTTCTCAAAGTTGATGAAAAAGTATAGTTTAAATACTGAGGAAACTCAGCGATTCCCCAAAAGAAATAACATTCCACTATATCATCATCAATGACCTGAGAGCCAAGAATGAATAGACAATCTTTTTAAAAATAGTATTTTTTATTAATAAGTTCAAACATGAGCACAGTATCTACATCATTATTATCCTTTCCTTCCCCATCAAACTTCTTCTGTGCCCCTCCAAAATTCATGATCTCTTTTTTTTCAGTTATTATTATCTGTATTTACATACATATGCGCATGTGTATATATAACCTATTGAGTCTATTCAGTGTTGCTCACATGGACCTGTGTCCAGGGCTTGACATTGGACATCCTATGTAGGAAATCATCCCTGGAGGAAACTAGTTCTCCCTCTTTCAGCGGCCATTGATCATCTGTAGCTCATGAAAATACAAGCTTGAAAGCAGCCAGAGAAATTGTTACACTGCATGGAGAATGATGACATGATGCTCCACCAAAGATTTAAAAAAAAAAATACATCCCGACAAAAAAAATGAAATGACATGAGAAACTCTCTCCCTCTCTCTCTCTCTATCTCTCTGCCTCTCTGTCTCTCTCTCTGTGTGTGTGTAAAACATTTTGAGCATGGAAAATATGGGAGAACTTGCTACACAGAGGTTAATTTTGTCTCATGTTCATTGTCATTTCACACTAGTAGAGAAGCTGTGATGGAGTTCAAGATGGTCAAGCCATGGAAGCAGAATATTGAACTATGGTTTGTTCAACTCTGGGTGGACTAGAATTTGGACAGGTTGCACTTCCAAAGGCCAGCTCCTGGTAGATTATTTCTCACCTGTAAGACCATGTTCCAAAGGTTCATAACCTTCTAAAACAACAGTGGTAACTGAGGGGCAAAATTTCAAGCACATGAACCCATGGGGGACAGTTCAAGTTTAATGCACATCCTGTAGGATAGTCATATTGTGCACTTTTATATAACCTGAGAAGAAAGCAGTTTATGAAGCAGGGAGTCACTTTCAATGCTACTGTGAAATTATGTAAAATAAATATATAAAAATGAAGATTAACAGACATCCTTTTGATAAATTAGAATTGGGGAAACTACCAGAAAGGAAATGTACCATGAGACAAGTTAAAAGAAGCAGTGTTCTTCAGCTCTCTGTCACTGAGACAAAATACTCAATCAAAACAACTTGAAGGAAAAAAGTTTCATTTTGTCTCAGGATTTCAGAGGTGTCAATCCATGCTAGCTCAGCTTTGTTTTTTGTTTATTTGTTGGTGATATTTTGCTTATGATCTAATAAACTTGCTTGAAGATCAGAGTGCAGAGCTAGCCACAGTCATAGAGGCCAGGCAGTGGGATCTCTGTGAGTTTAAGTCTACCTTGGGCTACATGAGAGTTAATCAATCTAAAAGAGAAACAGAGATCACACCTTTAATCCCAGCACTAGGGAGGTGGAGACAGGAGTGATATGGCTGGGCAGAGAGAGGAATATAAGGCTGGAGAGAATACTGGAACGCATTGCAGTCTTAGTGAGTTTGAGAAGCAGTGCAGTTTGGAGATGCAATCAGAGGACAAGATCACCCCTATGGTCTGAGCATTGGTAGAGGTGAGAACTCTCTAGTGGCTGGCTGCTCTGCTTTTTTGGTCTTCAGCTTTAACACAATACCTGTCCTTGGATTTTTAATTATTTGTGCTACATGTTTTTCTGCCTCACTGTGCAGCAGATATTATGACAGGAAGTACATGGTGAGCATAGCAGTTTACCCATGGTAGACAGAAGTATGGGGAAGAGTTTGTGAATAAAATAAATCCTACAGTTGCACAGTCACAATGAACTACTTTCTCCAGGTGGGACCTATCCCCTAATAGTCCATTCTGTAATAACGAAACAGATTGATGCATTGATAAGATTAGAAGAGCAACACTAGCTTGGACCAAGCCTTCAATCCAACAGCACTTTGGAATATTTATTATAAAAATTTGATATTGAAGAAGTCAAGAATGGAAGAGTTGTTGCCAAGGGATTGGGAGAGTAAGATGGAGGGAAGACAAACAAATCATGGTTGATGGGTCAGGGTTGAAGTTAGGAAGGAGTAAACATTTCTAAAGTTCCGAGGCACAATAAATAACTACAGTTTGAAATATACAACTAGTTATATATTTCAAAATACCTAGGAGTGGTGCATTGTAGGTCCATCAGAGGCCACCAAACAGACACTTGAGAGCTGAAAAGGAAATCATGCCCAAATCATGTAGCCCTAAGCCTTTCGGTCCTTTGTCTTTTATGCACAAAACCACATCCTGGTTGTCACACTTCAGTTAGCAAGAAGCAGAACTTACAGAAGCCAGAATGCAAGGCTAGTGCATTTAGGGACTTTCCTGAAGCTATTGAAGAGGTCTTTGATGGATTAGGTCTTTGTTCCAATTTTGGCAGGTGTTGGGGCTTACATGCTAAGTTTTAAGTTCAGAATGGTGACTCTAACATGGCATCAATCACCCTAAGGTCTAGGAGCCTATATAGGAGAGAGGATTTTGGATGCTCCAGACAGAATAAAGGGATATTCATTTGAGGAAATGGACATGACAATTGCCTTGATATGATTCTTGCATGTTAAGATATTATTACTGTCCAACAGATATTTATGATTAGTGTATGCCAATTGAAAAAAAAAATGAACAGAAATGGGAAGAAACCCTAAAACATTCAAGCTAAGAGAAATGAAACTGGTTTCACACAGGAAATGGAAAGTGTGTAAATATACAGAGAGTATAGTTTTCTTCTTTGGATTTTCTTAAAAGACATCTAAGTGTTCAAAAGCAAAGATGGTAACATTTTAAGGGGTGGTGTACAATGCGTGCAAAAATAGCTGTGATGGCATTGCTGCACAGGCTGAAGGGGGGACCAATAGAATTCCACAGTGTGAAGCTTTGCTTTGTGATTAGCAGATGGGAAGAGTGAAAGAGAAAGGAGGAGAGGTGTCTGGGGCGGATCGTGAAGTGATGGAGCCTAAACACTAGTGATCACTGAGGTGTAAAGACCCTGTTCTGAAGCCCTTTGGTGCTGTGATGTTTCCAAAGCTTTAAAACCATCTGTGCACTTTAAAAACACACTTTAGGGTACACTAACAGACTGGGCCTGCTGCCATGCTGTCATCTCTTCTTCCTGGCTGCAAACCTTCTCTGTCACCTCGCTGTCAGAGAGAAAGCGATCTCCTTCCCTAAACAAACAGCTTTGAAGTTTTCTTTAAAAATAAAAACAAACCAAAACCAAACAAAGAAAGGCTATTTAGAAACCAGACCAAAAAGCAGCAGGACAGAAAGGTGAGAGGTGCCCTTAGGTCTACCTTAAGTTTTTATTGCCTCCAGATTATGAGTTAGTAATTGTTTCTGTGATTGCACATTTTTGTAACCACTGAATCTGGTTAACATCTGAGACTATTTGATGCATCCATTTTTTTCTTAACATTTAATATAAACTGTTAGTATATATAACCTGGCTTCTGTGTGTTTGCTTTTTGTGCCCAAGATAATATGTCTAGTAATTATGATTTATTCATTCAGTAGATATGTGTTGAATACTTTCCACAAGCTAGACAGTGCTTGCCAGTGTGGGCTACATAGTAAATAGAAAGCCAAAGTCTATGCTTTGGGGAGTTTGTCTTCTGATGGGAGATGTCATTCTGTAAATGTTTCTCATGCTGGTTAATGAATAAAGCACTGTTGGCCAATAGGAAAGGAAGATAGGAGAGGCTAGGAGATAAGGAGGAAATAGGAAAGAGTTAGAAGGAGAGTCAAGATGGAGAGTCTGGAGAGAACAGAACGGTCATTCCTCCGCTCTCGGTAAGACCACGTGGAAATGCATAGAAATGGTTAATAATTAAGACAGAGCTAGCCGTTAAGAAACTAATAACAGGCCAACAGAATTATGTCAAAAACAGAGTCTCGGTGTATTATTTGGGGCTGGCGCAGCGGCGGGATGAGACTAGGCAGCGGGAGGAAAAACCATACTCCCTACAGTCTTCTAGTATAGGAAGCTAGTGAGAAAGCAGACTCATGGGAATAGACGCTGCTAGGAAGAAAAATACAGCAACAAAAGGGAAATACAGATCCATGCAGGTGTGTGAATGGTAGAAGGGACACATATTGAAACTAGTTGGCTGTATTTTCAACTCTTCCTAGAAAATGTGACACTTGAGCAGAGACCATTCATTATTAAGTTGTTTTCCTTTGAAATCTGCTTCACCTTGCATTTATTTTCATTCCAGCTCAGAACAGACGCTGAAACATACTCAAAAGTATCTGGTGCTAATTACAGAGCAATGCCTGTAAAGGGAAGGAGCGGAAGATTGGTCAGGCAGAAGAGGTAGAAATATTGGGTGTGTTGGCTAATCCATGTTTATAACACTGACCCTTAAAACGTACACACGTATACACACACCACACACACACACACACACATTTTCTCCCAGTGATAGCTTTGTTCACCCATTAGTTCAAACAATCCATGTAATTAAGTGAGTCACCAATAAATGTTTAATACTATTAACTATGAAATAAGCACTCAGATAAGGACTGGGTGGGTAGAGGAAGTATCCCGTCCTCTCCGAGCCTGTGTTCAGTACTGTAGAGGTATATGGTAATAACTTCTTCTCAATATGGAAACTGTATTTTGTGGAGGCTCATGGTATGCCTGGAGAGATGTTTAAGTGATTTACCTGGAGGTATATTTTGTAGCTTGCTATCCTAGCAAGCTTGTTGCTATATAGTCTTCTTCAAATATCAAGAAGTCCTCTGGAAGAATAGTATGTCCTGGAGAAGGCAGAGCTGAGGAACCCACCCTCGGGATCTCCCATATTTAGGACATTTCTTCCACATAGAATTCTGGGGCTTCCCCTGATTGTTTTTTATAACATTTGAGGAGATGATAAATAAATAAAGCTTTCTTTCAGGTTAAAGAATAGGAGCTATGTTAGTTGTGCACTTAAGCCCTCACAGATAGCAACTGCTCACAATGCATGGGTACACACTTTCGCCACACTTAAGGCATTTTTTTTTTTTTTGCCAAAGGAGCGATACATAGATACACACAGGAAACATATATATATATATATATATATATATATATATATATATATATATATATCTGTATTCCACAAGTATCTCCAAGTTCTGTTAAAGTGCCCTAACCACCAAAAACAAACAAACAAACAAACAAAAATAAAAAGAAATCTTGAAATGCTAAAGAAATAGGGACAAAGATGAAAGAAATTGAGTTGGAAATAAACTTGCTGAAGACAACAGCATCGGGTCTGCATTCACAAAAATCCAGATGCTGATTTTTAGAAAACTATTCAGCAACAGTATAATTATGGTGACTTTTTGTTTTCTATGTGCTTACTTTTTATGAATAGTATAGATGCCTGTGGAAGGACTCTAGAACATTTTTAAGAAGTAGAAGTATTAGTTCTACTAACACTTTCACAAAATTATTATTATATCTGTGAACCCTTTCATCACATTGGCTTACTAAAAGCAGTTTTGCTTACTTAGGGATTGTAAAAGAAATAAAGAAATATAGGAAATTGGAGGCAGTGTGGGAGTGAAATCATTGTTGCTGGGGTTGTTTGGTCTTGGAATCCTCTACAGTTTAACATGTGTCTTCATGAGAACCACTGTTGAGCTTCCGTGTCCTGGAAGCTTGGGGGCAAATCACCCATTGCTGATTAAATTTGTCCTCGTTCTAAAGCTGCACACCCGTTTCTCAAACAGCTGCATGGTTTTGAGGTGCGTGGGTGTGGTGAGTGTAAACATGTACTGCTGCCTTTTTAAGAGCATGACTGAGTAAGAAGGGCTTCCCTGCATCTGTCTGTTAGCCGGGCCTCTAATCCATTTGGATGAGGTCCAGAGACTGCTTTGTACCTTTGTCCTTTTCTTAGGACAACTTGTTTGATTAGAGATCTTTGTGTGAAGACTGCAGAAGAAATCACAAGGCTGAAACTGGGCTTGGTATGATGATAGAAGGGTTGAAGACTTTAGAGGGAACCTGGGAAATTCACCCAGAAGTGTGTGAAGGAAAAATCCGTTGGCCCGCCTGGCACAAAACTGAAATTTATTGCTGTGTTTTGATAACTTATTAACAATTTATGTCAGGAAGATTCTTTCTCCTGGGAAGTGTTTCAATTTCCACCTGATGACACCATTTCTTTGTTTTTACATGAGAGAGAGAGAGAGAAAGAGAGAGAGACTGGGAGGAAGATGACACAGATACAAGCACACACATGTACGCGCCATGCAAGAGATCATCTCAAAGCAGTCCTGAGATTTAAAAAGGAGTTGGAGTTCATTTTCAGTTGTTATTGGCAGATGCAGCATGACTGAAATTCTAATGCATTTCCAAGTATACCAACCGTGCTTAGTAAAAATGGCCATAGAAGGCAAAGTCTAAGACACAGTTTGTTCTGTTCTCGGCACATAGAACAATCATAGAAAAGAAAGTCTTTCCAACACACATTGAAATGGAGTAGAAGTCATCATAGAGTTATACTATTAATTAAGTATAGTAATTACAATAATATAAACAATATGATTATGTTAAAACTGATTATCTTGCTGGATTCCCATTGCCTTCTACACAACAAGTGATTCTGAATATTTCTCAAGTGAGATGATTATGGCATGTAGGATTATTTCCCATCCTCAATAATTTTAGAAATGATGCTCCTGCAGGTGTGGCAAGGGACTCTGACTTCTCCTTAGTGACACACACCATCATCTCCAGTGTTGACACCAATCTATATGCATCCCATATTCCCCACAGTGCCATCTGTCAGGGCCCCCATCTGGACTTTGTGATCCTGCCTTCCCTGCTATATCAGGCATCAGACAAACACATGCAAAAAAGTCTCTCTTTATTCCTATCCTCTGTTGTCAGTGATTTCATTTAGAAGTGAAGATTTAATAACAGAAACACAATAAGGACTTAAAATACTTTTTCAAGCTGGTGTCAAAGTCTTGGTTTTTGGACTTTCATTGTGACATGAAAAAAAAAAAAAACAAAAAAACAAAAAAACAAAAACCCAGATGCAATACTGATCTTTTCCCTTTTGGTGGTAAACAGATTGAACTTGAACCCATTCAATGTTTCCACCAAGTCAGGGTGCTTATTTTCTCTTTCTTTCCTTGAGATGCTAGGCCTCACGCATGCTAGGCAAGCCTCTACCACTGGACAGGAGCCAGGATTTTAAGACATATTATACATTGTTACCAAAAGGAAAAAAAAAATCTGTGAACAAGATGTTGAATTCATACTCACAAATTGTTCAGATATCATCCAGAAATGAATATGATATTTTAATTTCATGTACATCTGGCTGACTACTTGGCAACCTTTTCAATACCTGTTCAGGACTTTGTGAGTCATCATGTAATTGCTGGGAATTGAACTCATGACCCCTGGAAGAGCAGTCAATGCTCTTAACTTCTGAGCCATCTCTCCAGCCCGGCTGTTCAGGACTTTGAAGCATTTCATTTTTTACAAAACGGGACACTTAAGATGACATGAAGCATGGCTTTACTGGCATGGCCTGGCAGATGAAACTAGGAGGAAGTCTCAAAATCCTTGCTCTAGAAAGTAAATGCTATTCGCCCAGGAACCCAGCTGACAAAATACACACCTGAGTGTGTAGCCCTCTGTAGCTCTCACTGGTCATGGGTCTGCTCTACATGTTGGAGAATGCTAACTCAAAAGGGATAGTGTTCAGAATCTGACAATGGGATGGGTGAAGGTTTAAGTTTGGAGGTAGCATGGTAACCATCATCACAGCCAGCTGTCCTCCTGCTGTAGCTTTTCTCTCAGGCATCTTCGATTTCTAAGGGAAGCAGGGCATAGTCAGGACTGGGGGCTGAAATTACCATAGATGTTGAAACAACACCTCACTCATCTTTTTTGCAAACAGATGCTTTCAGAGGAGGCAGTGTGTTCAGCGATAGTGAATCCCCTTCCTAGCTCGCTAGGATTCTGGGAAAGGCCTTTGTCTGGAAATTGGGTGAGTGCATATCTTAGTTGTCCTAAGATTTTGTATGTATGTGCATTATTCTGATATTCTAAACAGTGTTTCCTTAACCTTTCAAGATCTTCTGGTGTGACAACATATTTATTGATCTTCCTAATAAATCATTGAATCATTGAACCATGTTTCTTTCTTGTCTGATAATAAAAAGGGAGTATATGAGGCTTAAAGCTGAGGACAATAATGTCATGACTAGGAGGGAAATGGGTTTGAACTAAGTGATTCCAGAATGACAGTAACTGTTGATTGGGTAGCAAAACTGAAAATTTAAGGTGCTTTTAGGGGAATTTCTGTTACCTCCAGGGAAGGGTACAGAAAAAAGAAACAGCAATGAGAACTTTCCATGAACTTCCAGTCAGCAGCAGAACTCAGTTCCACTGTCTTCCACCATTATAAATCAACTAAGTATAACCCTTTAAATTATGAAAATGATTCATGGAGAAAATTACACTAAACAGACCCCAGGGTCTTTATCTCACACAGTTAAAATCCACTGCGAGCCAGATGGTGGTGGCTCATGCTTTTAATCCAAGCACTTGGGAGGCAAAGGGAGGCAGATCTTTGTGAGTTTAAGACCAGCCTGGTCTACAGAGTGAGTTCCAAGACAGCCAGGGATGTTACACAGAGAAACCCTGTCTTGAAAAAACAACTCCCCCTAAAAAAGAGGCCCCTATGACTCTAAAAAGTGATGTCATCTCTTGCTGCCTCCCCTGTCACCAGTTAACTTAGGAAACCCAAAACTTATTCCTTGAGGTACTGATTTTTCTCAACAAACCCATCACCTTCATTTATTGGTGGCAATTCATATCAGTGAAAACATGTTCTTCTCCAGCAACTCTTCTTCATCAAGCAGCAGAAGGGTGGACATGTGGTTTATGGTCCTAGCAAGACTACATGGAGTGAAGAAAATCTCCAACACTTGTTTGTAGCATATGAAAGTACTAATTTCATCACATATTAGTGAACAAAACAAAACAACAAACAAAAAAAGCATTGGTTTTCTTATATTCAACAGTCAATGCCTTTTAAAGCTGCTAGTTCGGGGGCAGTGCTGCCAAGCTTTCCTTGGTGGTGAGAATGATGAAAAGCGGGGGGCTGATCAATCCAGCTGCCATCTAGGACCAGAACCAGGGCTATGAATTGGCACACCCAAATACTTACTTTATCTATGAACTGCTGGGGCACAGATTAAAAGCTGCAGGTTCTCCTTGACACAGGGCAAGAAAAGGATATCTAAGAGGAATCCCGGTGAGGACTCAGTATCAATACATCAATACGGCAACAGATGCCAGAGGCCTCGAATGAAGCCAATAACTAATCGCAATGAATACTTGTAAATAAAGATGCATAATCTAACAGGTATATTATATGACTCACTGTGTCAAAGTACACAACAAGAGTTTTTTTTTTTTTTTTTCATTTTAAATTTTATTTTGCAAGGGCAGAGGGTGGATAAAAGGGATGGGGAGATGGATGGGATTGGAATGTATGATATGAAATCCACAAAGAATCAACAAGAAGTTAATAACTAACTAAACAAATAAACCTGTTTTGATCTTGTTTTTTAAACCTCGGAGGAAGACATTTATTTCCTCTTTTTTTTTTTTTTTTTTTTTGCATTACTGTTCCACTCTTCTCTCTGTTAGATTGTTCTCTCTTTTTAGCTTAAATTTCTATCAGAATATATCTCTTTCCATTTTAGCTTGAATGCAGTGTGTATATTTGTATATATACTTGAGACCATGAATAGAAATCTTGCTGTCCCGCTTCTCTGTCAATATTTGGAATAAACATAATATTCTGACACCTCTAGCTAGTAAATCAATTAATTAATCAACCCCCTCATTTGTGCAGTCATTTCACAGATAAAGAATGAGAAGTTATCATTCTAGGCATTGAAAATACTCCCTTGTCTTAATTACTTTTCTATTGTGATAACGACCACAGCCAATAGTAATTTGAGGAGAAAGAGACTTACTTCAGCTCACAGTTCTACATCACAGTCCACCATGTTGGGAAATCAGGGCAGGAAGTCAAGGCAGGAACCTGGAGGCAGGAACTGATGAAGTCATGAAAAAACACTGCTTACTGGCTTGTTCTCATGGCTTGCTCAGCTGCTTTCTTATAGCATCCAGGGCCACAGAGCCCAGGGATGGCCCTTCCCTCAGTGGGTTGGGCTCTCTCACATCAATCATCAATCAAGAAAATACACCACAGGCCTATCTGGTGGGAGTTTTCTCAGTTGAGGGTCCCTCTTCCCAAAGACTCTAGCTTGTGTCAAGTTGACACAAAGTACCCAGCTTGCCTCCTATGTGGAACTTCCATTGTGATGGAGAAAATCCATTGTGAACAGTTAAGTAATGCTTGCTTATTTCAGACACCAACAAACACCTGAAGAAAAGCACAGCTGGGTCAAAGGATGCGCTTTTAAATGTGACATCAGTGAGGTATTTACTTATCCTGCTGGACCTATACCCCCCCCCAGTCCTCCCACATCTTCTCCATGCCTTTTAAAAAGGGGTCTCACTCACTTATTGGCCTCACTCTGTAGACCAGGCAGGCACTGAACTTGTGATCCTCCTTCTAGTCTTCTGACAGGCACCAGGCGCAGGAATGGAGGTGTTTTAAATACCAGCCATTTAGTCTTACTCTGAACATTCAGCTGCCTCCTGACATAGGAGTGTCTTGTCCTTCTGTAGCCCTTGTTTCTTTCCCTGGCCTTCATCTTTTCCTCCTACCTGATGCTGCTGTGACTGGGATAGATGAGACAGGGTCAGAGGCCAGATGAAGGGGTTCCTTTTCATTTTGTTCATGACCAAGTCCATTTCTGGTGGGTATTTTATTATCACTGTCAAGACACTATACCAACCTTGGTAAAACTGGCTTAGTCTTGAAATGAAAAACATCTTTGGGTCTCATCATTCCCTTTCTTCACTGTGCAATTTACAGAGGAGGGTGAGGGGAATAGTACATGTCCTCAGACATTTTGCATTAACTGGCTCCATCAGCAAGCCTTTCCTTGACCTGTGTGCATTGGCTTATCTCCATTTCTGAATAGATACATAATTAATTTACAAGTGCCTGACTTGGTTCAACTATGAGGCTACCGATGTTGAGAATAAAAAGACTTCTGGAATGAAACTCATGCCAGGCTCTGGTGTCCACCCCTTCTTCAGGATCAGCTTTCCTTTTGCAGCTCACTTCTAAACAAGCAGAAAACTTGCTTTCATTGGTCCTGTTTCATTTTTGTGGTGCTGGGCTTTGCATGTGCTGGCCAAAATCCCTACCCCTGAGCTACAGCTACAGCCCCTTTTGTGTTTTTGAACTCTTAGAGTAACTGGCTCATAATGGCTCTAATTTATCTTGCCTATTAAGTGAAAACCTTCCAATTCCTTATACTTAGTTTATATATTTTTATGTATTAAAATGATGTTCTCAGTGATTTCTTGACCCCTAACTTTTCCCCAGAAAATTTAAGACAGGCTTTTCTGCGGTATCTGTAGACAGTGACTGCCATTTATCATGATCCTTGAAAGCAAAAGTCCAATTCACATTATTAACATCAAATAAGTTGCTGGATGCTAACCCATTGTCTCCTTCCTTAAGACTATAAGATAATAGAACAAGATACAGTAACAAATGCAAACACCCTAGACTTCTGCCTTTGTATTGCTTTCCTAACAGCATCTTTAGTATTATAGGATTACATGTGTTCATGGCATCAGAAATAAAACAAAATTCTTTTTATGGTTTTCTTTGCTCCCATCTGGGTCAAGTACTTTTTCCAACCGCTTTTGCAGTCCTTCCTATTTACAGTTAAACGCTGACCACCAGTCACTGATATTACAGCGGCAAATAGTTTAAGAGTGTTCTAACCCAAGACAGGGTAAACCTAATTTTAAGATGGACTTTAGTGCTTTCATTTTAATATGGCCTAATGAAGGTGAATGCTGCTTTCTTCAAGTGTGGGTGTCTATTGCAACACTGCTGGAAGCCAAGCTGAACAGGGTAGCGATGTGGGAAGAGTGTGACAGCAAGGAGACAGTCAGCATGGCTGCACTCAGTTCAACACCCTTCCACCTGAGACACAGGCGACCTCGGGCAAATCGTTAAACTTGGAATGGTGACAGTACTTATGCCACGGGCCATTTAGGAAGATTAAAAGAGTAAGAATCTACTTAGCAGGTAGTTCAGTGTATGGCGCTCCCTCAATGCTGCTTATGAGGTTGCCATTACTGAGTAAGTGCCATTACTTAGGCACCAGGTTTTAGAAAGTCATAGACTAGATTTCATGCTGAAATAGTTTGAAGATAGCTGACTTCAGCTGGTATTTTAGTTACATTGTTTCACTAGTGGTCTTGTGGTGCTGGCAGCACCCTAGGGGCATAGCTTTAGGTGTTCAGACATGACATGACTCCTTATAAGGAACACTCCTTATAAGGAAGAAGTTGGCTCACTCCCTTGGGTGGTAGTCTGGAAGAACAGAGACTGCATCTTCAGGAGCAGGTAGACCACGGAAGTTACTTACCATAGTTGTGTAAGTGCTTCTCTAATAAATACCTGTTAATCATTCATCTGGGACTTGTGGACTCCTTTAAACCCACCTTCATGTTACTTACCAAGGATAAGAAATCAGGTAATTACTGAGGTATATAAAGTAAGAATTGAATGAGTACATCTCTGGATGACCAAGGCTCACCCTGAGGTCACAAGGGAATTATTGCCAGGTTCATTCAGTTTTGCAATTATTTTGGAGGTAGGAGTAAAGCACCAAAATTTCCAAGTGTGCAAACAGAATCAGAAACTCTAGGAAATGTTACTATGGATTTATGTTAGGAAGCTCATCTAAGCTCTAAAATTGAGGCAGATAGGCCTTAATTGGGCAAGCACAAGTAATGTTTTCACAACATATGTGAGAAGTGAGATAACAGCCCCGATCCAGACCAGTGATGGCCATCTTCCTTGAAAATGCCAATGAGGCTATAAGAGACTGTGAATGGAATGTTGTCATCTGACACTCTTCCTGGGGAAATATGAACAAACATTACTCACCCTAAATGGGGAACCAGCAACAGGTCAAAGTGTGGACACCACCAAAGTCCAGCATGGTAAACCGATGAGCTTCATGGTAATTACAGGAATATAGACGAGGGGGTTACACACAGGGGCAGAAATAACAAAAGGTGTTATCAAAAGCCCACCCCAGCATGGGTGTTAGTTCATGAAAGCTGGGAAGCCAGCATAAGACATAATCTTCAGACAGACCAACAGGCCATAGGGTATCTTTTCCAGGTATTTCTGATCCTTTTGCAGGCAGTTCGGCCAGTCTCCGATTCTTCCAGGCTGTTCTGCCTATCTGAGAGTCTTCTAGAAAGCTCAACCTGTCTGAGGGTGTCTTTCAGCAGTCCTTGCTGCTCATATATACTTGTGGAGGAATAAACCTAGTGAGTCTTGTCAGTTTCAGTGACTTCCTGAAGCTAGTGAGTTGTTTACTTCCGGAGAAGCCTACTTGCAGGATGGAATGTTTCACCTTTCCTTAGACCATCAGATTGATTTACCTCCATATAAACATCTTAGTGAGCTTCCCTTTGAGATTGGAGGTTTTAACTTCAGAGAAAACTGCTATAAACAGAACAGATGGGTCAATCAGGGATTGCTCCTAGTGCATAAGCACCACACTGAGACTTTAGGAAAAATAATTGGTCTGGCTCATGTCCAGAGGAAGCAACTAAGATGACTAGAAAGCCAGAACACAGATAAAAAGAAATACCAATTAAAACGACAGAACTATTGAATCTGAAAATCAAAGTTTATAGAAAATATGCAAAATTTTGATAAATTTATAAAATGTGGAAATAAAGTTGTGAGTTAAATTTGAGTCTGCTACTAGGCAGCAGTCAGTCCAGAAACTCGTGAGTGGTCAACTTTAGGGAACTAGTCAACACCAGGGAATATTTTAGAGGAGACAGAAAGAAAATAGGAGCAGGAGGTTGGGGGACAAGTGCTGTAGAATGTTGTCTTTTGGACATTGCATGGCTATTTCACTCACGAATTCACAGCAGCTGTAGTTACTGCACAAAGCAAGCCAGCCAGAAATTTAGCTGAGATGAAAAATGAGCTCCTAAGGCCCCAGCCCTTCCTGAGGAGTACCAGCAACTCATGGCTGCTGAGGGAACCAGAACTGTTCTTTGATGGTGCGGGCACTTGGGCACTGGTAGGTTACCCACACTCCAGGGTTGACCCCACACCCATGCACATCTGGACAGCACCGATTGGACTCTGGTTTCCTGGAAAAAAAAAAAAAGCCACGAAGTTGGAAGGAGTATATTGGTATTTGAGGAAAGCTGAAGGTGTGTGTGTGTGTGTGTGTGTGTGTGTGTGTGTGTGTGTGTGTGTGCGCGCGCGCGTGTGCGTACGCGTGTGTGGGTGACCTTATTTCATTGCCCTTCTTCATCCTTCTGACTTAAGACAAAAGCCTGGCAACTTAAAACAAAGGCCTTATAGGCTTCTGTCTCCCACCAGCAGGACCCCTGCTGATGGACTGGCTTAACAAGTTCAAGGCCTGCACAGGATAACACAGAATAAAACCTAAATTAGGATAGAAAAACTTCAGAGGCTTTAAACCCCAGCCCTCAGGAAGAGACTGGGGCGTTCTTGTGTTTTTTTTTTTTTTTTGCTGTGTGTGCCAGCTGCATGTGTGTTTTCTCATCCCTGCCTGACATACTTTTCTTCAACTTAAAAACAAAACAAACTAACTAACTAACAAAACCCATCAAAGAATAAAAAATAAAGCAAAGCATTTTTAAATATAGAAACAAACAGATGAATAAGTGAATGAATAAACAGACACATAAATTTGGGTCTGCTAAGATGGGCAGGACATTCTTTGCATCTTAATAGCTTTTTGATATACATATGTATATATATATATCATATAAAGAAGAACATATTTATTATAGCTATAATGAATAGACATTTATTTGTAAAGTCAAATAAAGTAATACAACTTCACAGATTTAATAATAAATTATTGGGTATGAGCTTCAGAATAAGTTATTAGAGGAAAAAAAAACCCTAAAGTTTAAAACAATGCTGAGGCTACAGCTAAGTCCAGTATATCTCTTAGTTTCATTATAAGAAATTATACTGAAGACTAGTGAGATAGCTCATTGGGTAAAGGCACCTGCTAGGAAACCTGACAACCAGAGTACAGTTCCCAGAATGCACATGCTGGGAGCAGAGAGCTGATTCCAGCAAGTTGTCCTCTGTATTCCACAGGGGCCCACAGACACACATCAGAGAATGAGAGCATTTATGCATTCACATACCCACAAAGAAAATATATGTAATGCATACATGTGATACATATAATATATATTATATATGTGAAATTAGAGGAAATGATCCATTAGTTCATTCCAATATAGCCATTTCTCCCTCCCCTCCCTTTTTGGTATTAATTCACTTGAGGAGCAGTCTGCATTTTGTCTGGTTTTGTACAATGATCAGTCAGGTTGGCCACAAGAAAAAAACACAAGATCAGTGCAGGAAAATTGTTATGCTCACAAATCCTACAGGTGTAGCTTTCATTTAAATGGAATTAGTTATAAATGGTTAATGACCACAACCAATCTTTTTAAAGGTAAAAAGGGGATTATGGTAAAGATATGAATACTTTGTTTTGGAATGGATTTTCATTTATTGATACAATTTAAGGTCAATTTTTGATATGTATATTTCTCCTCTTGTTTAGGTATTGTGTTTATAAATCACATTTTTAGAAATATAGTGTATAATTTAGTACAGATTATAGGTAACTACCTATGATAGTCAAAACTTAGAGTTAAGTTAGTTAGGTTTTCAAGATGTATTTGAGATGGAGTGGCATTCTTCAAACCTTTCAAAGACCTACAGAATATGGCATTTAAATGGTTTAGGGTTTTCCTTGACAGTGAGACATAAATGCTCCTGGCAACACCACCTGCACCAGAAAGGAAGATGGAAGATTGACATCAAAGAAACGCATTATGAAGTTACTTCCAATATTGCAAGACTAGCCATTTGGACAAGATACTGCTCTTGTCTGGACTGTTTGACTTAGTGCTATATAAACTGGACAGGCAGGACCTACAGAAAAGTGACTGCTGATACAAGATGGACATTGCTACAGGGTTCCTGCTTCATGGTAGAGTCTGCCAGACATTCTGCAGGACACAGAGAAAAGTGACTTACAAACTGCCAATACAGGTAGACAGTTTAAAGTTTCCTGCTTTGCTGAGGAGTCTGCCAGACACACTATGGCCTATAGGCTGAAGATGGAACATTACAGAAGAACTTTGGGTGACTGACCAGATGAGTTGTCTCTGTCATTTCTAGAGTTTATATATTATCCTTCTGTGGTCTTTGAGGGAATTGAAGACAGATAGTTATGGTTATAGTTTTCCTTAGTTAGGATTAAAGATAAGTTACATAGACTTTAGACACACAAGATAGGATAGATGATGGAATATTTTCTTCAAATCTTGCTAAATGTTAATGGACTAAATATTGTTAACTGTTATTTTTTCTTGATAAGTGTTGTATTATATATTTTGTCTTGTTAAGGTTAAAACCCCTTTTATTTAGACAGAAAAGAGAAGATGATGGGATATGTCATTCTGTAAATATGTTTCTCATACTGGTTAATGAATAAAACTCTGTTGGCCAATAGGAAAGCAAGATAGATGGGACTAGGAGACAAGGAGGATTCCAGGAAGTAGTAGGGAAGAGTCAGCATGTAGAGATGCCAGCCCCACTCTCTGGTAAGATGAGACCACATGGAAATACTTAGATTAATAGAAATGGGTTAATACTTAAGACAGAGTTAGCCAATAAGAAACAAATAACTGGCCAACAGAGTTATATCAAATACAGAGTCTCTGTGTGTTATTTGGGGCTGGCGTGGCGGTGGGACCAGACCAGCTATAGGGAAAAACCTATTCCTAATATACATGTGATACATATAATATATATTATATATGTGAAATTAGAGGAGATGATTCATTAGTTCACTCCAACATAGGTAATTTCTCCTTCCCCTCCCTTTTTGGTATTAATTCACTTGAGGAGCAGTCTAAATTTTGTCTTTCTTTGTGCAATGATCAGTCAGGTTGGCCACAAGAAAAAACACAAGACCAATGCAGGAATATTGTTATGTTCACACATCCTACAGGTATAGCTTTCAAGCAGGGACAGTTGAGGAGAGCACTGGACACTCAGAAGCATGAGATGGTGCCCAGGGAAAGGGGACATAATCTCTCTCTCCTCTCCTCTCCTCTTCTCTCCTCTCCTCTCCTCTCCTCTCCTCTCTTCTCTCTCTTTATCTCTCTCTCTCTCTCCCTCTCTCTCTCTGAGTGCATGTGTGCATGTGGAATGTTATGGTATCAGGAAACTCTATGTTTGCCAGGCTTCTGGCTTGAGGAGGATTACCAGGAACTCAATCCTGTAGGATGTACATGCCAGGGGAGGAGGCATGGCTCTTGGTTGCCTTAGTATATGTGAAAGTCTCACTAGGCTGGGCCCTTCACTCTCTTTAAGAATGGGCCACCTCCAGGAGAGATGGTTTCTCTCCATCCAGAAAAACATTTTAAGATGTCACAGAAAACTTAAGACATAAGTAATACAGTGAAAATTAATTTTGGTAAAAAAATGTTAGCCACAGTATAATATGATTATAGGAAAATGAAGAAATCAAACTGACCATCTTATGAAGCAGATTTAAGCCAACACATGTATATTTTACCTATTCATGGAGAAGTAAAATATTCCCAGGATGTCAGAGCTGGCTGACACTAACTTGGGACCTGTTCCCTCATCCCCAGTAAGGGTGAATCATCTCACAACTTTCAATACCACAGACTAGGTTGGTACAGTTTTTAGACTTCCATAAAGGCAGCTGTAGAGTATATTTTCTTGTGTAGACACAAGTTAGGGGGAAAAAGTGGTTTTGGATAAGCCTCTTTCCCTATATCAGTGCCAGCATGTTTTTGTTTTGCTTTTACCTGCAGGTAGTTGTCCTGTATGTCAACCAAAGCAGAGATCTAGAGGCTGTACCTGTGTCAGCAATGAGAAGATGCACTTGGGTCTGATGCCTGTGGGTCATGGTGTGTTGAGTAGTGAATTTGGAGTCTCCTGCTGCTTTTACATCATTTGCCTTCTTCTGACTACTGAGCTTGCTTTCACATGTGGCTAAGCTTGCTTCTTATTAACAACCTTGAAAATGTTTGCCATTCCTCAGGAATCGGTAATATCTAGAGTGGACTTTGGGTTTTTTCCTTTGTCAATAGATGGATAACTAATGAAAGATGAATTTTCCCTTGACAGTTTCTGAGCCAGGCTATCAGGGATGGTGTTTTAATGCTGAGTGATCAGACTCTGGTAGCCAGCCATCCTTTCTTCTGCAGTGGGGGGGCAGCATGGGTTCTTAGCTGGAGGTAATGATGTCAATACTTTCACATTCTTTGAATGGAACCTAAGCAGTGCTTTTATAGAACACTTCACATCTTGTAGAGGGTATCAGCTGGCAGTTCATTATGTGAGCTTGTCCATCTAGTCTCAGAAGATTGGTAAGCAATGAACAGTTTGTAAAGACCTCATTGAATATCTCTACGTTGTGTATGGTTAAGAAGTAGAAACATAATACTAAACTTCATTTTCTATGTGCTTTTCTTTATCTTGCCTTGCCTCCCTTCTCATCCCTCCCTTCTTCATTTACCTCCTTCCCTCCACTCTCCTCTACCTACTTTTCTATCCCTTGCTTGTTTTCTCCTTTGTTCTCCAGACAGGATCTCATATAGCCCAGACAAGTCTCAAGCTTGTGATCCTCCTGCCTCTGCCCCTTGTGTTAGAACCATAATTTTGAGCACTTGGTATTTTATTTGTATGACCATATGTTTTAGTTTTCTTTCTATTGCTGTGACAAAATGCTCTGACCAAAATCAACTTGGGGAGGCAGGTGTTTCGGTCAGCATACACTTGCAGTCACTGTCCATCAGTGAAGGAAGTCAGGCCAGAAACTCCAGTGAGAATGAAGCAGGGCCCATGAGGAATGTTGCTTACTGGTTTGCTCCCTGACTCATCTTTAGCCTGCTTCTTAGGAGCACTAACCCAGGGGTAGCACTGCCAACAGTGATCTGAACCCTCCCATATCATCAATAAGCAAGATAATTCTTCACAGACATGGCCACAAGCCAATCAGATCTGCACAGTCCCTCAACTGAGACCCCTTTATGTAAACCTGGGTTGTGTCAGATTGACAATGGAAGCTACCTAGGAAACCTCATATAGTTTTTGCAAGCATCTATGAGTTATTTGATTTAGATATTAGGATTTGGATATGTAATGCCCAACCCATTCCCCAGACTCATATTAGTGAGTCTTGATCCTTACCCAGCTGTTGAGGATTTGGGGGGAGGTTCTGGAAGCTTTAGAAATAGAACCTAGTAAAATAAATTAGGTCACTTGGGAAGGGTCCTTAGGAGTTATCTTGTTCCTTGTCCTGTGTTGTTGTTTTGCTCTCTGATATCTATCTAGCCTGAAGTGAGAACACTCTACCACCTGCTTCTGCTGCTATGATATTTTCCCCAAGTGCATGGGGCTGAGTGATCAGGGACCTAGCCCTAGGAAACCATGAGTGAAGTCAGTCTTTCCTCCTTCAAGCTGTTTTTGCCAAGTCCTAGGTGTGCCAAAGGAAAGCTGATGCAGATAGAAGATTGATAGAAGAGGCATGTTCTACCCAACAGTAAGTCAATGGCAGCAGTTAGTGGCAGAGTCAAGAACTCAAATGTAAGCTTTTCTGGACTCTCCTGCTGAATACATGTGCCATTTACAGGCTGGCTCTCCATTCTCTTTTCAGCTGTAACAAATTTTTGGCCCCTTCACTTGTGACAAATATACCTTTGCTTCTTGGTTAAAAACTTGGCAGCTGGTAGGTTTCTCTCTTATAGGACCATCATTCACCATTTTCATCACCATCTTCCTTATTTATTAGTTCCCAATCCTCTCAGCCAAGGAGGTTAATGCTGCCTGGGTTCCCAGCTCCATCAGAGAATACCTGGTACTTTTGGATAAGGATATGTCTAGCATATGAGTTCTCCTCTAAGCTTTGCATGCTGTTCAAAAATGGTGTAAACTATACCACGTTGATGCATTGCAGTAGCATGGCTATTTTACATGGCATGTTGATGCTTGAGGATGCTGTATGATGGGAGACAGATAGGGAGGAAAACAAGGAGGTAGGCAGCAGCTAATTACAATATGGAGAGATGTGCTTGCCCATCAATAAAGATGGAAAGATAAGTGCTTGCACAAGGTTGCTCTTAATTGTTCTTGTGTTGTTCATTGTGTACTAAATTGCTTGAGTTGACAGAATGAATACATAACAGATTGACTTGGAAAAAACAACATAAAAATAATTTCAGGAGGACACAAACCAAGGATTCTAAGTGGAACTTACATTAGCATAGTTTTGGGATCACATTTACAGCCCATCTGCATATATGTTCAGGTAGAGCTCTGTAAAAGGCATTACAAAGTAGATGAACAGCCATCGTCTACCTCATTTTTACAGACTAGAATGTTTCTGATTTGCAAAAGGTCACAAATTCTATGACCAGATTTCCCAACTTAAAAATCAGTCATTTATTGAAAAACAGGCAGGGAGAGGCGGGGGGGGGGAGCTCATGCAGAGGCATATGCATGCCACAGAGAATGTGTTGAATGGAGGTCAGAGAACAACTTGCAGAGTCAAGTCTCTCTCCTGCCTTGTGTGTCTAGGGTTGAACTCAGGTCAGTAGACCTAGGCACCCTGGGTACAAGTGCCTCTACCAACTGAGTCACCTGGCCCCCAAATTCAAATTTGCTGTTCTTTTTATCACATCAAATTGCTTTTCATTTTATTTTTAAATCATTTCTTTATTTATCTTATTTATTATTGTTATTTTATGCATATGGGTGTTTTGCCTGCATGTATATCTTGCACATATTTGTGTGTGTGGTGCTCAGACAGGCCAGAAGAACATGCTGTAGCCCCTGGAACTAGAGTTAGAGACCATTGTGAGCTGGCATGTGGGTGTTGGGAACTGAACCTGGATCCTCTAGAAGAGTCGCAAATGCTCTTAATTGCTGAGCCATCTCTCCAGCCCTTATTTTATTTTTTTAACCAGAGGGTAGAGCTACTTGCTTTGTCTTCACAAAAATAAGACCATGTGATGGGAGATGTCATTTTGTATATGTTTCTCATACTGGTTAATGAATAAAGCACTGTTGGCCAATAGGAAAGCAAGATAGGTGGGACTAGGGGACAAGGAGGAAAGAGAAAGTGGTAAGGAGGAGTCAAGATGGAGAGACTGGGGAGACGAGATGCTGGTCCCTTTCCCCGGTAAGAAGACCACGTTAGACCATGTGGAAATACATAGAAATGGGTTAATAATTAAGACAGAGCTAGCCGATAAGAAACTAGTACCTGGCCAATAGCATTATATCTAATACAGAATCTCTGCATGTTAATTGGGGCTGGCACGGCGGCAGGACAAGAGCGGTGGTGGGAGGAAAACCCTTACTCCTTACAACCATGTACCATGTATAATGTCTATTGACTGAAACCAAGGTCAGTTCACTACTTCCAACCATGTCTTTAAAAGCATCACCATCTAAGAAATTCTGGCACAACCAAACTGCCATTGAGTGATTTAATTCAGCTGTGAAAATGAAAGTATATTATGTGACTGCAATCCAGTTGTCCTTAATTCATTATTTGGGGCTATTACATATATTTTCAAGTATACATACATATTAATATATATTAAATTTATTTCTTTTACATCCCAACAAAGTTTTCCCCTCCCCTCCTCCAATTTCCTCTCCCTGCCCCACTCCAATCCACTCCTCCTCTGTTTCTGCCTCCCATGAGGGTCAACAAAGCATGATATATCAAGTTGAGGTAGGAATAAGATCCTCCCCTGTTATTAAGGCTGGACAAGGAAGGCAACCCAGTATGAGGAATAGGTTCCTGAAAGCCAGCAAAGCATTAGGGACAGGCCCTGTTTCTACCACTAAGAGCACAAAAATAGATCAAGCTATACAATTGTCACACATATGAATAGGGCCTAGGTCAGCCCCCAGATGTTGATTCAGACTCTGTGAGTTCCTATGAACCCAGGTTACTTGTTTCTGTGGGTTCCCTTGTGATAACCTTGACCTCTTCTGGCTTGTACAATCCTTCTTCCCTCTCTTCAACAGGATTCCCTGAGATTGTCCAAGTACTTGGCTGTGAATCTCTACATCTGTTTCCATCAGTTACTGGATGAAGGCTCTCTGATGATAATTCAGGTAGTCACCAGTCTGATCATGAGGAGTTGGTTAGTTCAAGCTACCTATCCACCATTGCTAGGAGACTTAGCTGGGTGTCATCCTTGTAGATTTGTGGGAGTTTCCCTTGCACCAGGTTTCTACCTGACCCCAAAATGTTTCCCCACCAAGATGTCTTTTTCATTACTCTCCCCTCCCTCCACCCTCCCCCAATCCAATCCCTCAGGTTCCCATCCCTGCTGGCCCCCAGTCTACCCAAGAGATCTCTTCTATTTCCCATTCCCATGGAAATCTATGTGTCTCTGAACCAAGAAGAGGAGGTCCAGCTGACAAGGTGCATGAGGGACAGCTGTACTGTGCACCATCCACCCCTTCCTGCCAGACCTGGAGGATCTTGGTGCACTTTCCTAATCGTGACAGCACCTTCATAGGTAGACTGACTGAACTTTATGGCATGGAGTGCTTTTACTGGAGGAGCTTTGACTGTTCTCCTCAGGTTTAACTGAGGCTCTGAAAATTTGGGACTATGGGACAATATGGTAGATACAGCACAGAAGACCAGGGTGGGTGAGCAGCCCCGTGGCTGGCCTCCTGACCTTGGCTAGACGGTGTAATCAGAAAATCTACAGAAAGAAGTCTGGCTTGCTGATTTGGGAATGCTGAGAATGGGATGCTGCCTTTGATGATGCAAGGGGCAATTTGCGATGAGACAAGGGCTTATTTTTCACGTGCCTCCTTTATGTTTTGTATCTGTTTCTTTACATGTGGCTCAACCAAGAAACCACAGTGACTCACACAAGATACTTCAAACACAAAGACACTGTAGTGATAAGAGAAGGTGATAAGAGGAGAAATAGGAGAGAAAGGAAAAAAGAGAAGGAGGAACAAAGAAAGGAGAGAACAGCATAGAAGTTTTGTTTTGTTTTGTTTTGTTTTTTAATAAAGGAAAAGAACATGTGGGACCAGGGAGATTGAGTCAGGGGAGGAATAGATGAGAGCAAGAAAAGAGATACCATAATAGAGGGAGCCATTATAGGTTTGAAGAGAAAACGGACTCTGGAGAAATGTCCAGAGACCTACAAAGATGACTCCAACTAACAATCTGAGCAACAGTGGAAAGGCTACCTTAAATGTTCTTCCCTGATAATGAGATTGATAACTAACTTACATGCCATCATAGAGCCCTCATCTAGCAGCTTATGGAAACAGAAGCAGACACCTACAGCTAAACACTGAGCGGAACTCCTGGAATCCAGTTGCAGAGAGGGAGGAGTGATAAGCAAAGGGGTCAAGACCAGGCTACAGAAACCTGCAGAGGCAACAGATCTGAACAAGGCAGAGCTCATGAATCCCCAGTCTGATATCTGGGAAACCAGCATTGGACTAACCCAGACCCCCTGAACATGGGTCTCAATTAGAAGGCCTGGGCAGTCTAAGGGATCTCTGATAGCGGAACCAAGATGTATTCTTGGTGCACAAAAGGACTTTGGGAGCACATTCCCCATGGAGGGACACTCCCTTAGCCTAGACAAATGACTTGACAGATTTTGATGATCCTTCCTGGAAGGCATCACCCTCCCCGTGGGGGGGGGGGATGGGATGGGAGGAGTGTAAGGGGCATGGGAGGATGGGAGGGAGAGGGGACTGGGATCGATATGTAAAATAAGAAAAACAAAAACAAACAAACAAACAAACAAAAAAGAGGAAGAGCTAACAGGAAAGTCAAACATAATAAAATAAAAATTAATACAGAAAACTCTGAAAGATTCAAGATGGGGAGAAAGGGTGCTAAAGAGGTGCTAATTAAAATATAATTACATAATCCATCCCTCCCTCCAATCCCTCCCATGCTTCCCCTTCCTTTAAAATGTATGGGCTCTGAATTTGAAGGATAGTGGGAGGGTCTGGAGGGGGGAAAGGGAATGGAGAAATGTTGTGTTATAATCCCCAAAATATAAAAGCAATTAATGATCTCTTATTCTTTAATTACTATTGTTATATACATCTACATATATACATAAATATATAAATGTAACCTGCTGCATTTGTTGTTTAGGATTGCTTGTATGCATACATTTTAGGGCTGACATCTTAGGATCAGATTACCATTTAGGGCCCTCATCCCTGGGGAGAACAAATTCATTCTCATATTCTCTCTCTCCCCCCTCTCTCTGCAGTCTAGAAATGGAGTTCCATCTGATTTCATCCATCCACCGTGGTAAATCAAATGGTGTTGTCATTGTTCAGGTCTTGTTCAAGAAGTCACATTGTTTACATTTTATGGGTGTAAATTTTCTGTTACATCTAGAGGATTCAATCTTTCCGAAGACCTCCTCCTGGTCCTATGGCTCTAAAGTCCTGGCCTTTTTTATGTTTTGTTCCCCAAGCCTTAGGTGTATGGGCTGTATGGTAGATGCATCAAATGGGGATGGATACCCACAGTCAGATGTTCTTTGCATTTCACCAGCTGTGTTCTGTGGTAGTCTCATCTACTATGAAAAAAAGATGCTGGGTAGGGGGCGAGGGTATAAGGGTGTTTTGAAAGCAGTTAGGATGCTTGGAAAAGTGGAAGTAGAAGGCTCTTCCCTGGGGTCTATGACCTCACTAGTCACAGGCGGCTGGTTAGGTTTCAAATAACAGCTATGATTTTCCTCCCGTTCTTCCAGAGTTAGAAGCTTTCAAGTGGCTACTTGAGGTTAGCCATCAGGTACAGTGGTCTCCCATACAATTAGTATGAAATCTGTACTTTTCACAACTCTTGTTCTGTTCTGCAATCTGTGAGTCACCTATTTTGTACATTCATCCAGAATTAACCAATGCAATGAAAAAAAATTAATGTGTTGAGTTAGCCAACCCTAAGCCTCAAATTCTTCCACTCCTCCTCACTGTTTAGTATTGCCCCCTAAATAGTTATCCAACCCTAAGTGGCCAGTCCTAAAAATTATACTCACAAGCAATACTCACTCCATCACTCCTAATGATGTATCCCTCCCTCAGAAACCAGGCACCCCCTTAACTCTTGCCCCTCAACCAGCATAAAGGATCACTCCTGTGGCAGGAGTGTCTCAGTTTCCTGCTCTGGCGTCTATATTTTTTTAAATATTAAAATTTTAAATATTAAAAATAATTGTTAATCACATTGGAATACTGAGCACAGCAGAATTTTTTTTTCTGGGTGTCAGCCACACAGATTAGTGTCATTCTGTTGTACAAGAAATCAGAACAGGACACAGGCAAGTTATGAAGGCCAGGGATACCTGCCTCCTGGGTTAAGTGAAAGATAAATTGCAGTTGACAGTACCAATGTCTCCTGTGTATCAGACAAACACTGAGATTAGACTGAGATACCACCAAGCAGGTGAAGAAAGTCAACTCAGTTGAGCATAGGCTGTTTGTTGGTGGCACTGGTTCTGGAGAACAATTGTTCTCTTCTTGCCTGAGGATTTGATCTCTTTTAACCAGTCAAACTTCTGGTCAAACCTTTCAAATACATTTCTTCAGCAGAGTTGTGGACCCGAGGAAAGACTGTGTGTGAGAGGGACACGGAAAGTCTCGGGCATGTGCTTCAGAAGCCCCACTAATTTTAGGCAGCTGTGATGGTGGTGGTTTGTTAGTCGCCTTTCCCTCCTCTGCTAACTAGATGTTATAAGTAAAACTTAGCACTGATCAGTATTTGAGTGGAATTAAAACTTGCTATTTTGTTATATTCACATACCTGTAAGCACTTGGATGTTGCTTGGGGTTTTATGTTTTGGATCTTAGTCCTTATATCTTTTCACAAGAAGTTAGCACTTTTTTATTTTTATATGACTCCAAATTCACCTTACATACAACTTGAATTACGACCTTGCCAGCAAGCCCTTTTCTTTCTTTTGAAAGGACGATGGAAACCTGCTATTAGTTACCTAGTTTCTGGTGTTGGAATTTTTGGCCTCTCTTTCCTTTACTGAAGTCTCGTTCTCCTCAGGCAGTTAGCTCTGTTTCCTGACTGTTGCTGTATTGTAATAGGAGAGGAATCTTGACGCTGTGTGTCTCCAGCAGTTACAGTGCTTCATACTGGGATGTGGGCTGAAATAGCACTTTCATGCCCATGTAGAAACATAACCCGTAGGGGGGCCTCTCTGAAAGCTGGAGTCCTGTCTGAGGAATCCTGGTGGTGATCACAGTAGTTGAGGGCGTAGCAGTTCCCACCTATCGCTATGTGGGACACATGTCTACTGACATGATATGCCAGGGGCACAGGTGCGCAGCCTTTGTGTATCTTCTTGCTTAGTCCTATTGTCCAGGTAGCTGGAACATTTAACAGTCCTTCCTGCCTTCCCTTCAAGGATGAACTGCTTGAAAAGTCACAATGCTCTACTCTGCAAGGGGATTTTTGTTTGTTTGTTATTTTTGAGAACGAGATAAAGATCCTTCAACAGCAAACTGTCTGTATAGCCAAAACAGACACCTGCCAGTGGGCAAGCTTACTGGAGGGAGGAAGGGAGAGAGATAGAGAGACTGAGAGAGCCCTGAAAGCCACCAGGGCACCACTGTAGAAATGATTCTGCCTGTGTGTGCTACTGCACTGGTCAAGGGTTAGGCGGCTGGGTGCTCTCCATGAAGCCTGGACGTGCTGCAATGGAAGCCTGCTGAGAGCACTGCCCAAGCTGCCCTGCAAGACCAGAGAGAGAGCTTGTTTAGGTTCAGACTTCAAAGTACAAGCTTTTATTACATTTTAATGATTAGAGTCATATTTTATTCATATAACTCAGGCTGAGTACCCTGGAGCCAGTAAAATGTAAGGTTTCCATTTCATACTTAGGCAATCCCTGAGAAGTTTGAAACAGGAAAAAAAAAAAATCCAGATTTGTGTATCCTTATTAAAACTGAATACAGAGGGTTGGCTGAGCGAGCACTGGTATAAATATCTAGGGAACTGTGGAATACACAAGTAAGTCACATCTCATTTGGTAGAGAATTACTCCTTCATTAACCTGCATTCCTGAACCTTATGATACACCTCCAGGAGAAATACAATTTCTCCTTGAGATTCCTTTCTGACTTGGAAAGTTCTAGAACATTCTGTGTTTGTGTTTTACATTTTGGGGGAGAAAAAGAGGGTGGCATTGCTGGGTTCCACATCTACATATAATGTGGAGAAGCCTGAGAGAGGCTCTATTCATTTTCTATGAAAGAATGAAGAACAATTTAATTTCCTCCTTACCCTGTTGCTAGATACAAGTAATGCTAGAGGTTGATTAGTTTCTATGTCTCTGAAGCATTTTTTACATGAAAGTAATTTTCAAAGAAATAACAAGTAAGCCTGGGATTAGAGTTTGCTTCAAAGTGACATCTGTATTTGGAGATTAAGACAACACCAATAGGTAGATGTGTGTGTGTGTGGGGGGGGGGAGGACACTCAGATGTATAAATGATATTCAGTTGGAAAGATTTATCTTAAAATCTACTTCCTGGCAAAATGCAAAGCTGAAGTGTGTTCAGTGTTGACTTTTCTGTCTTTTGGATTTTTGCATCTCCACTGGAAGATCAAAGCATACCTCTGGGAGGAGGCCTTAGGTTAATGCCCTTCAACAACCATTCAACATCATTGGTTTTCCATGCTGTTCCTTAATTCAGGGCCATTTTCCTGTGTATTGAGCAGGTTCTCTGTAATTATGGAGCAAGTAAATGAATGTGTAGAACAGAAAGAAACAACAACAGAATACCTCCTAATTAACAGATAATCCAAAAGCCATTTTCTTGGCTGTTACAAAGCCTATATGATTTTGCTTTTTTTTTTTCTACTATAGATTTACTTCCTTAATTACATTTTGATCATTTAATATGGAATGCATATTTTTAGTACTTTCATGCTTATTTCATGAATTTATACATCTAGAGGGTATCCAGAATAAACTAAATGATAATTGTTAAGTGGATAAATACATTCACAATTGATTTTTCTAAATGACAGAAAAAGTTATTACAGTATTACACAAATTGTTGGAGCTCTAACAACTTAGACTTTCATAGAAGTGTGACTTCTCATCTATGGTTTGTATGTTGCTAGTGAAGTATTTAAAGCTACTTTTTACGGTGTCTTCATTCTTGAAATGCTGATGTTCTGTAGATCCATCAAAGGCTGGTGGCAGTTGGTTTTCTCCAGGGTATTTGTTTTTTTTTTTTTTTTTTTTTTTTTGTGAAATTGATATAAATAAGTTGTTTTAGGGCTTAAGGAAAACAATGCGGGTAGAGATGTCTGGAGAGTTGTATCTGCTAACATCCAACACTACCTGGCTCTTTGGTTATTTCTACTGTTACTTGCTGTGTAGAAACCCTGAGTGCTACCTTCCACTTTCTTCTGAAAGTGTCAATGAATGGGCTTGACACAGCCCATGTCACTGGTTCACAAACTTTCTACCACCAGAGAGCTCTCATTCTTCATAGCACATTAAATTAATTCTCCTTGTTAAGTAATTTTTAAAAAATCAGTCAAAGGTGTTTAATGACCAGTTGGAACTTTTGATTAACATGGCATACTAACTACTAAAAGAGATTAATGTAATTCCAGTTGTTTTGAAAATTGATATGAATTTTTAATTAGGCATGAGATACTGTGACTTACAATAGGCCAAAGAGCCTAATTATTTTCATTAGTGGATATAGCCCATTTCTTTTTCAAAACATATGGGTTTTGTTTGTTTGTTTTTAAGTCGAGGTCTCACACAGCCCAGACTTGATATTCTCAAGCTCAGTATGCAGTTGAGACTGGCCTGGAACTCCTCATCCTCTAGCCCTAACCTCCAAGCTCAGTGACTTGTATTTGTGTACCACCACACCAGTGAAACAGCTATGTTTGAAAGCTCACTTGTTTATTTTTTACATTTCTCTAGAGCATGATATTAGGCAGAAAGAGGTGATGTAATAGCAGTTGAACACTGAGTCCTGGGGCAGGGGTGTGAGAGGAGATAGGTGATTCCTAGTGTTAGTGGCAATACTGAGATCAGAAAAAGATCTTCTGATAACAAGTACCACACCACACTTTCTCCACCTTTTATTAGAAGAATGCCCCTAGTAATGAACTGTTATCCTCTGATGGTCTAGTCCATTTTCAAGGAGGAGTTGATGTCCTTTGTATGTAATAAAATGGGAACCCATAACTTAGTAGTTCATGTCAGTCATATAGGAAGAAACCTTTATAGATTTGAGTATTCATAGTAACTTTATTGCATAGATAATTTTATGTATTATCTATGTATTCTTGAATTAAAGTTGGGCAGGTGGAGCTCAGTACTTTTAAGAACTCAGATTGTAAGGTGTGAGCCAGGATTGCAAGTGAGGTAGTTGTTAGTCTAGAGCAGCTTGAGTCCTTATCCCTCAGTGTGTCACTGAATCACCTCAGAAAACCTATCTACCACAGACACAGGAACAGTTTTTGGGTATTTTCATTTTCAATATTTATCATTATTTTCTATGTACTAAGAACATTAGGAATATTCTTCACAGGCTGTTTTGAAATATACAATTAATTACTGTCAGCTGTACTAGACTAGTCTGAATTTTTATTGTATGTGTTCTTAATTTACATACATTCATGCATTGCTGGGCTAGGTTTCTAGCTTCCCGGCCTTTAATAAATTACAAGAATAAACTCCAAGGCTGTTAGAAAGGAGAAGGAATACATCAAAAAGGTGACTGTGGTTCACCTGACTATACAAGGTAGGAGATGGAAAGCACTAGAGAGTGCTATTAAAAATTCAGTATAAGTTATTTGGGTTACTTAATGTAGATCTAACTTTTGAGAACTTTAAAGATTTCAAAAACCCTGAGACTTCCACTAAATGGTTGATATTTATAAAGATCCAGTCTGTAAAATAAATATGTGGTTACTCAGAATCAAAGCCTGTCCCCTTGGACTGAACTGGGTCATGGTGAAAGATGGAGAAAGCCTGGACTCAATACTATTGTGCCTGCTAGAAAATGCATTAAACCTGAGTCTGAATTTATTGTGTTTTGTGAAAAAAAAAAAAGAAACACAAATTTAAATCAGCTCATGAAATAGTTGAATTAATTATTTGACAAATATAGTTTCCTTTGGAAAACTGATTGTGGAAGCATTCAAATTTGGGGTTTTCCTATAGCATGCACAATACTCCAAAAGGGTTGTTTTCACCTTGGACCCAGTAGAGACAGCTGAAATACTAGAATAAGCAACTCATCTTTGACATATCTCTAACAACTAATTCTACCTCCTTTATGACTCATCCTCTTCTTTCCTGGCATCATCATAAGGATTAAGAACAATTTCCTGCCCCAGTACAAGTTTGGAGGAATCCACTTAGCTTGTTTATTTATTTGAATGCTCTAAAGAGACCCCTGGCCCAGCACTGGGAGAACAGGGAGCTAATCTGCTCATGCAGATGAGCCCAACCATGGTCACTTGCATAGATGAAAATCAAGATTAGTTCTCATTTGTCAAAACATGTAAACCAGGGCTGGAGAGATGGCTCAGCATTTAAGAGCATCCGTTGCTCTTGCAAAGGACTTAGGTTTAGTTCACTGGTTACTTATAACCATCCATAACTCTAGATCTAGAAAATCTGATAACTTCTTCTCACTTCCACAGGGATCTGGCATGCATATGCTGTACATTCATACATGTACAGAAACCACTAATAGAAATAACATAAATAAATCTTAGAAAACTTGTGGATGTTAACTGAATACTTTGTGGAATTTTATTACTTTTAGTATTTACTTATTTATTCTTTGAGACTTTCATACATTTATACAATGAAATAAGATAACTGCATCTTTTTAGTTCTTACATCCTTCCTGCTTCCTCTTCTTCAATGTTCCCTGGGCCTTGGTGGGAGTGTGACTGGAGGGAGTGGATCAAGATATTCCATTTAGGGCTGAGCACTTATAGACACTTGTTCTCTTTTACCATTCATTAGTCTTTACACTGATTAATGTCCAAAGGAGAAAGAAGCTTCTCTGACCAAGGTTGAGATCAGCCTACCTCTACAGATTTCAGAGATAGATATGTAGGTGAAAATTTTACAAAATAATAATAGCAAGTTCTACTGTTTGACCTATGAAATCCCTGCCATGAAGTTTTAAGCAGGCTTACCAAGCATAAAATTCTCTCATGTGGAGTAGGACTCAAATCCAATCTGAAAGCAATTGGTTGCCCAAAAACACTTATACCACTATTGCCCTTGTGGACCCATCTTGCCTGGCAGGTCAGTATTGTAGCATATAAGACTAAGTGTGGGCAAGATCACTGATGTCTTTTTTTTTTTTTCCTCCCAGAAGCCAGCATAGAACCTACTGGCATTATAAAAGCTAGCCAGCAGGGTGGAAGTTTCCTGGAAGGCATAAGATCAGTTTCTCTATTCCTTGTTGCAAGTGTGTAATATCATCAGCAACTGGGTGTTACCATGTAGTTATGATGGGTAATCAAGGGCAATGACAAATAGCCTGTGTTGTTTTAGAGGTCTCTCTGTGGCTACCTTGATCAACATCTCATAGGGAAGTATACCATGCTCATCAATGAAATTTTCATTTAATAATGTCAATGCTAATGAGTATCAATGCTCATCCATGTAGAATACCTGTCTTCAAACTCATTTTTTAAAAGATTGTATTTTGAAATTAGCTTAATAACTAGTGGATTTCCAAAAGCTTTTTCAGACACATATTGACTTATCCATTACATCCTCCCATTTCCCAATATGCTTGCTTAGTCATTTAGTACCTTATCATTCCCCTTATTCTTTCAACTCACATCTATTATATCATCTCTCCAACTATATTTTTTAATTGAGATGTAAGATGGTAGGCTTCTATACAACTTTGTCATGCATACTTCCTTCAGGTGAGTCCTCCCCACCACCCCTGACTTACCCATCCTCCTGCTCCTCACTCAGCTTTGCTTTTCTACCCCCAAGATTTCATCTCTATTTTTGTCTTACCTAGAGACTGCTATTCCAACTTCTTTAATGGATCTCTCCTCTCCCATGACTCCTTTCTAGTTTCCTGGTTTCCACTTGTGTTCCAAGGCAAACACATAAAACAAAATATCTGAAGCTAGTATATATATATAAATATATATATATATATGTGTGTGTGTGTGTGTGTGTGTGTGTGTGTGTGTATGAGAAGGAAATATGAAGCATTTTGTTTCAGGGCTCAGGGAGGTCCCTCACTCATAATTCCTTCCCAATCTGATACATTTACCTATAAATTTCATGATTTATTTTTGTTACAGTGGAATAGTATTCCATTGTGTACATGTATCTTATCCATTTATTTGCTGGAAAATATCTAGATTCCATTTCCTAGCTATTGTGAATAGAATATCAATAAGCATGGACATGTATGTGTCTCTGTGATAGGGTATAAAGCACTTGGGCATATGTCTAATATGGATATAGCTGCATCACAGGACACTTTTTTCCTAGTTTTTTGAGAAACCTCTACACTGATTTCCAAAGTGGCTGCACTAGTTTACACACCTGCCAACAGTGTAAGAGAGTTCACTTTGCTACATCAACACCAACATTTCTGTCTCCAGTTCCTTCTATTTAGCTGCAAGTACAAAGATCTTCCTGATGATGGTCATTCTGACTGGAGTGAGATGGACTCTTAAGAAGCTTAAATCTGCATCTCTCTGATGACTCAGCCTATTGAGTACTTTTTCAGGTGTTTCCAAGCCGTTTTATTTATTTTCAAAATTTTTCTATTCAATTCCATAGCCCATTTTAAAATTGGTAGTCTATTTTCTTCCTCTTTAAAAAAAATTTACTTTAATTTATGTGCATTGGTGTGAAGGTGTCAGATCCCCTGGTACTGGAGTTAAAGACAGGTATAAGCTGTGATGTGGGGGCTGGGAATTGAGCCTGGGTCCTCTGGAAAAGCAGCCAGTGGTCTAGCACTGAGCCATCTCTCCAGCTCTGATTGTTTTCTTAATGTTTAGTGTTTTGAGGGTTTTTGTTTTGTCTTGTTTTTTTTTTTTTAGTTTTGTTTTTGCATATTTCAACATAACTCCTCTGTTGGATGAATAGAGGTGATTTTCTCATGTTCTGTGGCTTGCCTCATCGAAGGCTGGAAGATTCCTCTGCTGTACAGAGAAGCATTTTCGTTTCATGAGATTCCCATTTGTTGAGTGCTGGTCATATTTCTCTGGACCACTAGTATTATTTAGAGCAGTGTTTCTCAACTTCCCAATGCTGCAACCCTTTAATACAGTTCTCCATGATGTGGCAACCCCAACCATAAAATTATTTCCCTTGTGAATTTGTAACTGTAATTTTGCTACTGTCATGAATCATAATGCAAATATTTTTAAAGACAGAGGTTGCCAAAGGGATTTCGACCCACAGGTTAAGAACCACTGCTTTAGCACGTTCTGGTATCAGGTCTTATGTTAAAGTCCTTAATCTGTTTGGAGTTGAGTTTAGTGCTGGGTGAGAGATAAAGATCAAGTCTTATTTAATATTTGCTGAGCTAGAGCTTTTCCAGCAACATTTTCTGAAGATGTTGGAAGTGTTTATCAGCTTTAAGAGATTTTTAGTGCCATCTTTAGTGTCTCACATATGCGATCATGTCATCTGCACAAATTAATACTTTATTTATTTATTTGTATCTTTTTCATTTCTTTCTCTTGACTTCTTGTTCTACCCAAGTCTTCAAGAACTATATCAAATAGAAGTGGGGAGAGTGGGCACCCAGTCTTGTTCCTAATCTTAGTGAGAATGTTATAAGATTTTTTCCATGAGGTATGCTGTTGGCAATACCTTTGTTGTATGCTTGCTTTGTTATGTTGAGGTATGTTCTCTCTGTTCCTTGCCTTTCTATGACTTTTATCATGAAGGATGCCTATGAAGTTTTAGCAAAAGGAAACATAAGAATGTCCATGCTACCTTGAAGTAAGCCATATATCCAGAACCCAAGACATGGAATCCACACATAATTTCTAGTCAAATCTGTTTTACTATAGGCTTTCTAACATCACTCACAGTTTTCTCTATTTTAATCCCACATGATATGACTCATGTTAAACTATGTGCTTTTTTTTAAAGTCTGGCTTCTCTCAGTCAGGGAAATGTTTTTGATATGGTATCACTCACATTGTAGCATTGAAACAAAACAAAGAAAAAAAAACTACTATAGGTAGTAAGTAACTTCACCAAAATCTCTCAATTGTGTTCTTTAAACTACTAACAAAGTTAGATTCAGAGTGAATGAATAGTAAGTTTGGTCTCAAAATGTTAGAAAGTGTTTGCAATATATCTGATGTTATACATTGTACGGGTATTGAGCATGCAGACTGCTTTAAAGTGACATAATGAAATGACAACAACACAGTTTTGAAAGGACAAAAATTTTCATTAAAAGCATAAGAATAAATAGTAAACACTTGAAAATGAGATCAACACCATTAGTTATCAGAAAAGACATAACCACAGTACCCAGGAAACACTGCTTCATACTCAAGAGAGACTACAGTTTAAAAATCTTAGAAGAAGAGGCATGGGAAATGGTATAAACTCTCTGTTTGGCTGGTGAAATAAACTGTAGTGATTTCCTGCACTACACAGAACCATAGTTAAAGTTTACCAAGAACAAAATTTTAACATTCTTCACACACACACACACACACCAGATTAATGAGTACATTTTTTTCATTTGACATAATGCCATTGATACATGTTATGGTGGTTTGAATGAGAAACTCCCCATAGACTCAAATGTTTGAATACTCGATCCCCAGTTGGTGGCACTGTTTGGGTATGTTTAGGGGACAGGGCGTGGTCTTATTGGAGGAAATATGCCACTAGGGGTGGACTTCAAGGTTTCAAAGCCACATGCCATTTGCAGTGCTTTCTCTGCTTCTTGCTTGTGGTTTAAGATGTGAGCTTTCAACCTGCTACTCCACCCACGATGCCTCTCTACTGCCACACTTCCCAGTGGTGATAGTGATGGACTGCTATCCTTATGGAGCCTTAGTCCAAACACACCCTCTTTTCCATCAGTTAGTTGTCTTGATCCTGGTGTTTTATTAAAGCAATAGAAAAGTAATTTAAATACATATACTAACACCAACATATCATATTACAAATTATAAATTACCATGGTCAATTACAAAATAAAATAAATATCTAACCTGAGAATGTCAGTTTTGGGAAAGATGGGAAACACTTGCACAATCCTGCACAAACATTAGGATGGAAAGAAATACAGTAAGAAATTATGACAATAGTTTATCAGTTAAACATACATCTGCCCATGAACAGCAATCCCATTGGCCAATACTTACCCAAGACATACAAAAACATATTCCAAAATTGTCATATGCAAAAGTATTCATAGCAGCTTTTTTAAACAAAAAATCCATCCAAATGTGTGTCAAGAATTATAAAATATTTGTAGTATATTCATAAAAGAAAATACTATTCAGAAAAAAATGGAATAAATTATTGTCACATTTGACAATATAGATAAATATTCAATATTTTGCCTACTCAGAATTCCTAAGCCAAAAAAATGGACATACATAGCATGTTTCCATTCACATATATTTGAAAGAGAAAACTGCACTATGAGAAGCAGCTGCCTCTCCACTGAGGTCAAATTGACTGGAAATGATACGAGGGAGTTCCCTGAACTGACAGCAATATTCTCTGGTACTGGAGACATGAGCTAATTTATGTGGCAAGGATTCTCCCATGCTTCCTTTAGAATATTTAAAATTTTTACATTAAACGTGCTCTGTCTCAGATTAATGTGTATGAGACATGACTCAACATTGTAGATATTTTCCCACAAAGATCTTTCAGTAATATTTATGAAAAATTACCTTATTTCTCTCAGCACCTTTATACAAAATTAATTGTTAATATGAGGGGCTGTTTCTACATCTTTCTCCACAATTCCCAGTTCATATATACAAAAGTTCTGCTAAATATTGCCAGTTGGCATCTAACAGACATCTCTAACTCGACATGGATCTGCACTAAATTCCTTCTCTCCTGTCATATAACTCTTTCACATGTAGTCTTTGCCATGTTTTCTTTTCTTAATTCCATCCTTCTGATTGTTCCAACCAAGAATCTTGGTTTCATAAACAATCTCCCTTATACCTGGCCTCTCTGCCTGCAGCCACGCACTGCTTTCTGGTCTCATCTTGTTCCCAAGGCTATTTCAACACCTCGGGGATCAAGAAATTTTGACAGCTTAAGTCAGACCATTCTAATGCTCACATCCATTCAGGAACTTTTCCTCTAGAAAAAGGTTCAAGTCTTGAAAGAAGCCTGAGTGCCCTACAAACACTTTCTGGCTTCATTTCATACATGTCTGCTTTCCTCTGGCTCAACAAAAGTGTCCTAGTGCTGTCCCTATGTGGGAGGTAAAAGTCTACCACAGGATATCAATAGCTGTTGTCATTTTTTGCCTGACATACTTTACCCTCCAATTACATATTCTTCTCTCCTTCATTTCCTTCATGTCACTGTTATGACTTTTTCTAATTTGCACTTGAGGCCTCTCTTGAGAGAGGCCATTAGCAAGATGATCTCTTTCTAGGAGTCTGAGGTGGTGTGTGTCCACTGATGAACAATGAGGAAGTGTAAATAAAAATACATAAAACATGGGCCAGGGAGATGGTTCAGTGGGCAAGGGAATTGGCTCAGCACTGATATAAAAGCCCAACGGTCTCAGTTCAGATTCTGACAGTCCTGTAAAAAAAAGCAAGGACAGCTGGAACATTGGTCCTAGAAGGGGTTCAGAGACATGAAGATCAAGTTGCTGGGGTTGGTTGCCAGCTGAGCCAAAAATACAGTAAGTTTCAGTTTCAATGAGAGACCCTGTGTCAAGGGAATCAGGCAGATGGAGGACACCTCATGTCCTTCTCTGGCCTCACACAGGTATGAGCATTTGCACACACACATACTCATTTTCATATACCACACAAATACATACAATGGAAGAAATGTATTATTTGTAGCTCCCGAGAGATTAGGGGTACTAAGAGGAGGCTGACTGGAAGTCTAAAGGCATATGGTGGAACTCAATTCACAAGAGAAAGAGAAAGGCAAAACAACAACATAAAACCCTCAAAACAATAATAACTTTATAAAATCCAAGGGTTGTTAGCCTCTAGGCTTTCCTTTTGGAGGGTATGGATTGATTAACTTAAAGAAAACATATGTGGAAGGGAGACTTATTTGTGTGTCAGCCATTCTTGCTGACAACATGGGAGATGCTAGGCTAGACCTGTGGAATGGAGACTGAACAGGCTATACCTGAACTGACCACATGTGGAAAGGCAGTTTTAACTAGGTCCAAGGTGAGTGGATGTATGCATGTTTCAAGCACCTCAATGGTTTGTCTAAAACTGAATGATAAAGTGGTTCACTATCTTAAATCAATTTATGACAGTCAGCAAGTAGCACTTCACCCGGGAACTAGCCTGACCTATTTACAAGTACAGTTCTCTCCATTCTTATAATCTTTATTAACTTAAAAGAAACTTTTTTGGCTTACTGAGCACAAATTCCTACCAAAATGTAAGTTCCACAAGAACAGGGTTTTGTGTTTTATGTCCTGTAATTCATTCATCAGTAAAGACACATGGTAGACACTCTTTAACTAAATGGAGAGAGTAGGAGTTGGAGAGATGACTCAGTGGTTAAGAGTATTTACTTCTCTTGCAGAGGGCTTTGGTTTGGTTCCAAACACCTATAGAATAGCTCAAACCAGACTGTAATTCTAGTTCAAGGGGATTTAATGTCTTCTTCTGACCTCTGTGAGCATGAGACACACACTTGGTAATTTTAAGCAAAACACAAATAAACATAAATACCCTTCAGGAGCATCACAACATTGATAGTCAGCTTGTGACTGAATTTCTCAGGCTGACTTTTAATGTGATGTTCCTGAGGTGTGTGTGTGTGTGTGTGTGTGTGTGTGTGTGTACATGTATGTAGATATGTGTGTATGCATATATGTATGTATGGTCATAGCTCATGATCTTGTTCAGATCATTTAACCTTTTGAAGAATCAAGTCTACAACTCAGAAATGTAGAAAATTATGATGTCATATCTTGCCTCATATTATCCTGGGGACTAAGTAAGATTGCATTTGCAAAGTGCAAAATACATACAGTATGGGTGACTTCAGAGGAGCTGCAAAAACTTGAACATGTGTAGGGTTCTGTTAGGTATAGTGTTGCTTTGTAATATTTGTAATATCATGTGTTTTATAAGTGACTGAAACCCATTCTTGTGTTAGAACTTTTCATTTTATTTTTGTTAGTTGAAAATATTGTTAAAAGTGTCCCTAAATTTGTTATCTTCTTAGTTATACAACATGAGAGCTGCTCTGCTGGGTACAAAGCACAGAGGAATCTAGAGAAAAGATGTACATTCATGTATATCTCTAGAATCTAAGTTATTGTATATCCCCCAACGTTAAATCCAAAGGTGACCCAGATATGAATCTCAAAATAACAATGCCAACATTTCCACAGTTCTGTGCTCAGTTAGAATTTGGCAGTCTAAGACTGCTGAGACTATTGCTGAAATGTAGCTGTTCTCTAGAAAACTTAGCCTCAAGTTCTCACTACTAGCGGCAAATGTTGGGTTATAACAAGAGCTTCGTGGCAGTTTCTTCACACTGTCCTCTACTCCAGAATCAGTAGCAAGATCAGTTTCTTTCCATGCTCTTTCAGGTTTCCATACAACTGAGTGAAAGGATGTTGTGCTTCAGAAAGGAAAGAAGAGGAAGAAAAGGTGGTTCTAAACCAGCTAGAGGAACCATCCTTAACCTGTACCACATGTCCACATAAGCAAAGATGCTTTCCTTCAGTGTAGAAACAGTTTAGTTACATGCATTATAAGCTTGATCAAATGGGCCACTGCAACAGGAGCAGTTATTTCCTCCCTTGGTCCTCTTGCAGAACCAACTCTGGAAGTTTCTAGGTTGCAGTGTGGTAGCTGATGGGGTTGCATTCTGTCCCTTTGACCCTTGAGTGCTGTTGCCCATGGGGAAAATTAGGCTTGATTCTGAGTCTGAAAGACTGGACTCATCTAGCAGACACAGAAACCTCTGCAGGGAGCTCATCAACTTCAGATATCTCTGGTGTCTTCCCAAAGTCCCAGAAATGATCTCAGGCTTACTTCCCTGGAAGGGTAACCCTGGTTGAAGCACTTTCCATCAGTCATTCTACCTCTTCTCCATCCAGAGGACTCAGTCGCTGGGAGGAGGGATTTTAGATCTGATGAAATAGGAGAAGCTCACTAGAAATGTTGGCACAAGAGAGTGAAAAGATGAAAGCAATACCACAAAAAGATTCGTTTGGCTGTGAAAGTGTGTCAAATGAATTTGAGGCAGGGAGAATGCATTTAACAAGGTTTCCTGGCAGCAAAAGAACAAATATCCATGGATCAGGGTTATGGCAATGAACAGAAAAAGGTGGAACTGGACACTGAGATGGCCTAACAGGTAAATGTGCTTGCCACCAAGTTTAATGATTGGAGTTAAACCCCTCACTCCCACATGTATGGTGGAAGGAGAGAGCCAGTACCCACCCACCCCCCACACAGAAACACAATAGGTAAATAAAATGTAATACAAACATTTATCTATTCATTATTTATATTATTTTTTGAGACAGGGTTTCTCTGTACCTTTGGAGGCTGTCCTGGAACTCTCTCTGTAGACAAGGCTGGCCTCAAACTCACAGAAAATTGCCTGTGTCTATCTTCTGAGTACTGGGATTAAAGGCGCATGCCACTACCTCCTGGCTATACAAACATTTTAAAAAGGAAGAGGCAAACTCAAGAAATTCTTTAAAGGAACAATAAGTGACAGCAATAGGTAGACATATATGCTTAATAACTAGGAGAAAGTGCCTGGAAATACAGATTTATAGTCTATAGATTTATATTTAGATATATACTCAATTCTTCTTAATCATGAATGAACCACATATATCCATGTTTAAAACCACTTTTGCTTTCTGGTTGTTGATAGCTAGACTATGAGCACAGGCATGCCATGAATACCCAAAGCCCACACTATTCAAGAAGAAGCAAATATATCTTCCCTACATGCAGGGGCTAGAAAGCAGTGATATTAAAGTGTAGAGATGATTTGGGTAGAGATGTAAATGAGCCTTAAGAATTAAAGATACTAAATGATTTTTTAAAAATGTTTCTTCAGCATGCACACTCATGAGATGACTTGCTTGCCCTGGCTTGTCTGGGAAAAATATATGGCGGGTCATTAAAAAAAGAATGTGGATTTATTATGGCTCTGGCTTAGAGAGAGGATAGATTGGAAAGTCTTATTCTGTGTCTTAAACAAGTAGAGTTTGGTTAGAAGAAGAGCAGCGATGGAGTGTATGATAGACAAAACAGCTATTTTGAAGTCAGCTGGGTCTGGCACAAATCTCCCTGTTGCTCTTTGGCAGGTTTGTGATTTGTGCACACTAACTTTACCTGGGAGGTGGTCGACTTTTTGTTTTCAAAGTAGGTATAAGCGTACATAATTCATGAGGCTGTTTGCAATAATTAAGTGAGTTAATGTGGCATAATGACAGATATACGAGAGGTGCTTAGTAGATGCCAGCTCTACTCTGTATAAAGCCTCAAAAGACTCATTTGCTAGCCAAATATGGGAATGTTTATGTTTGAAACCTCGGGAACTAGTGCAGGATTAACTTGACTTCAAAGAAATGTGTCCATAGCCAGTGCCATCTAACTCTTATCAAGTCAGTGTAGGCCATTGGTTCCAGTAGACAAAGAGGGGTAAAGACAGGTGTCAAAAGTCACCCCCTGCTCTTCAAATGAGAAGTGATTTGTCTGAGTTACTTTCTATTGCTGTGATAATACACCATAAGGGCAACTTACAGAAGAGTTTATTAGAGCTACGAGTTTCAGAGGGCAAGTCTATGGCCATCATTGATGGGAAATGTCACTCTGTAAATATGTTTCTCTTATTGGTTAATGAATAAAGCACTGTTGGCCAATAGGAAAGCAAGACAGACAGGACTAGGAGACAAAGAGAATTTGGGAGGAAGAAGTAGGGAGGCGATTCAAGATGTAGGACTGAGAGAGAAGAATTCCAGGCCCTCTCTCCGATAAGATAAGACCACGGGGAAATACTTAGATTAATAGAAATGGGTTAATATTTAAGACAGAGCTAGCCAATAAGTAATGCTAGTAACAGGCCAACAGCATTATTTTTAATACAGTGTCTCTGTGTGTTATTTGGGGCTGGTGCAGCTGTGGGACCAGGCAGGCTGGTGGAAAACTGCTCATAACACATCATGGCTGGAAGTATGGCAATAGACAGGCAGGCAGGCAGGCAGGCATGACACTGGAGGAGTAGCTTAGAGCTTACATGCTGATCCACAAGCACTAGGAGTCAGAGGGATGGGTGGGGATGGTGGGAATACACTTCTTCAACAAGGCCCTGTCTTCTGATTGGTCCCAAACAATTACCTCAACTGGTGATTGAGACTTTGAGTATTTCAATTAGCCTATAAAGGCCATCCTCATTCATACCACTACACTAAACAAGGAAATCAACCAAAGAAATAAACTATAATTCTGAATTTTTTGGAAGATTTGTTTTCATTTTTGAAGGAAAGTTGTCATATAAGTGAATAGTTTGTAAGGGTAGATAGTATAGAGAAAAAGAAGGGGGCAAATAATAATGATGAGGCTAGAAATCTGGAGCTTCTAGAGAAGCCATCACTCAAATATCTATGGTCAACAAAATCAGTGCCTCCAGCTTAGTCTGGAGATTTGGATGCTCTTGATTGTGTGTGAATGGTCATGGCTTTTGCTGCATAAGAAATGCTGATTTAATATTCAAGAGATTTTTATTAAGAAACTTAATCTAAGTCTGGTAGAAAACAAGGACAAATGATTAATAATCAAATTCAAGGATAAAAAAAAAGGAACGGAAGTTTGAATAAAGGAAGAAAAACGAGGCAGAAATTTATTTAAGGAAGCCTGGTTAAATTATGACCTTCAAGCCCACAGGAACAGCTCTAAACAAAGACAGCAATTAGTGAGGCAATGGGCTGGTATTCAGTAAGCTAATATCTTTCTGTGTATGTTATGTGTGTATATATGTATACTGGCATAATGCTATGAAAAAATTCCTTGTCAAAACAGAATGAGTCTTACCTCAAAGGAAGGTCCAAAAACGAGTCAACTAGCTTAGGCATGTATGTGTAAATTGTATCATTTCATTTATGCATGAATCCAATTTGAGAAGAAGAAAGCAACACTAAATGACCTTGAGAAGCCTGTAGCCCATGGGAGAAGCAGAACATAAGAGAGGCAGGGAGAGTGTGAAGCTATCTAAGGAGTAATTCTTTACTTTGTAGGGATGGAGGGAGGATGTCAGATGCAGGTGTGAGTCGAGGAACTTGTACAAATGCTCTCTGAAGGTTTTGTGAATCTTAGAGCAACCATGCACTCCTTGAGGCAGGAGCTTGTTCTCTTCTTTGTGTATCTGTGTCCAGGTGTACTATACAGAGTTTTAGTTGCAGTAACTGGAACTGTAAATAGATGCTGTGGAGTGGAACAACATTCAGTTCCTTATAATTTGAGTCATGCCTGTCATGATGTGGATTATAAAATTGAGGGTGGTCTTAAGAAGTCTCCTAGCTATCCCAGATCCCTGCCCCATGCTTCTGGTATATAACTTTTTCTAATTTCTTTGTCTATTTGAAACTAAAAAATTGGTTAAGAGGACCACTTTCTAGACTCACATTCATGGCTTCATCTGCAAATATAGGGTTACATCTGTGGCAGTTTGTGGCAGTTTATTCTTATATTTTAAACATGGAATTAGTAGGTGGAAAGCACCAAGCAGTTACTCTTAGGTAAGCCCGATGAACAGGGAATGAATGGAAGTATTTGATCTATAAGTACCAACCTCTGTGCCCTTGCTGTTCATCTAACCAGACATACAATCCTTTGCTGTTCATGGGCTGACCCATGTAAGTTCTTACCTATGAATAGATGAGAACTTGTAAGCAAGTCACAGGTAGCCCTTCCTCAGGTAATAGAGATTTGACAGGGGTACTCTGTGTCAATCTGTAGACCACAACGTTTATGGATGCTAGCCTGGCCTAGAACCAAACCCTCATGGAAACTTCCCTCGAATCATTTTATGGATCTTTCTGGAGACTCCAGGCAGCCAGAGAAGAACAGGTTTCATGATAAACAATGAACCCCTCAGGGTCTGTAATATACATCCACAAAGCAGGCCAGAAAAAGACTTGGCACAAGAACCAAGCAGTGTGTCTTTCAAGAGCAGTTCTGCACAACCCTAAATTCCAGAAGATATGGCTGTTGAGTGCTGGCTTGTTCATGTGTCATGGGAGTGGTCGTGTATTTTCTTCCCCAACATTAGCCATGGATATTATACATAGAACTCAGCAAATTCTTCATAGTAGGGGAAAAGCCCCCTTGCTTTGTGGGGTAGTACATTCCCTGTCATCAGTTACTAAAACCACTCACTAAGGGGGAGGGGCTGTAGAAATTAGCGAGCCCCCCCCCCCTTTCCCAAGGCAGATAGGCCTGCAGCTTCGAGCTGACCCTCGTTGTTGCTGCTTCTGCCACAGGGCAGTAACTCTTCCCGGAAGGCAGACAGCACTCAGGTAATTTCAGAGAGGGCAAAGGAGCAGAATTATAGGTTGTCTGGGAAGGGTTGAAAGATTAGGCCCCTGGAGAGAAAAAAGTAAAATGAATCATGTCGAAGGAAAGGTCAAAGTTGAAGAGTCTGTAACCAGTGTTTTTCTTTTACTTGTTGCCTGGGTAATTCGTGCTCTTGGGTCTTAGACTAATTAATGATAAAGAATTACATACATAACAGATGAAATCATTTCAAGAAACAAAAAGATACTCATTCGAGCTTCCACCTATCAGTGACTGAAATGATCCATACACTACAAATGGCCTACCTTTCCTTTCCTGAAGTAACTTCCTTTTTATTCTTTTCATCTGCACCGATATAATGGCTTTGTTTTAGGTCAAGAATGGTGCACTGAGTCACAAAAATAAATTTACATGCATTAAAAGGAACAAGGAGAGTGGAGTAGGGCTGTGATAGGGCTGTAGTTTCTTTCCCCTCCTCTGCTGGCAACCTCATCTGTATACACTTTAATGCTTTGGGTTAAGTACTTGGGAAGAAATGAGATGCCTTTGATCCTACTGTCTGAGAAGGTGGCTGTGGACAGCACCCTGGAGGTGACTGGACAGGAACAAATGTCAGGAACTTGCCTTGTGTACACATGGGTGGCTAACTGAGTTGGATGGCAGTTAAGGTTATTTTTTCCCTCAGGAGTAAAAATATTCTAGTCGCATTTTTAACAGTCTACTTGGACAGATATTAAATCTGTCTACTCCTCTAGAAATATTATGTTTGATGCTGAGAATATAAATATTTTTGTCAGATAAAAAAGATAATTTTTTTCTTCATTCTTCCAATAATATGAGTATTTAGATCCTTGTCTCTGATCTGATTGAGTTATACTGAGACCATAGCGTTTACACTGGTACTTGGTATTGGTAAACTGAAAATACAAATCTAGTTGACATTGCACATAGACTTCTGAAAGTTTCAGTTTGATCTGTTATAAATAAAAGCATAACACAGAAGTGACGTTGAAACCCATGATACAAGAAGATGTTGGTGAGTGAATCCTTGAGCAACTTAAACACTGTTCGTTATTTTAAGGTTCTTACTGGATATCAGGGTGTCGTTAGGGTTCTACCTAGTTTTTTTTTAATTCTATTTCAAGCCTTATTTCATTTTACTATAACCGTCTTCGATGAATCTAACAGATCTCTGGCTCTGGGAGATTTGATTAACCTGCAAGTTGTGTCTGTTGGAAGCTCACAGAGTTAAGCTCTCTATGCTTATTAGAGTTGATTGCTCACATGTACCTTCTGTGTGTGCAGCAGGAAGCCTCATGCCAGGCATAGAATGGTGTTTAAAGGAATCATTTGATAACATGATTATTGAAGATTAAAAAGTAATTAAAATGAACTGCCATGGCAATCATTGCATGAACAACACAGAAGAAAGCCTGCTTTTTAAAGGTATAGAAATGTGTGGCAAGGACTTGTAGCTGCCTGGTGTTCTGAGGTTTGTGTGAATGGTTAAGCCCTCTCTCTCCCAGAGTGGGGGATAATCTCATTTGGCTGTATGTGGGTCTTTAATTATGGCGAGGCTGCTCAATACACTCAACAGTCTCACCCCCTGCTCTTTCCCATTAATTTTGAAGTTGTAAACCAAGTCTGGAGCTGTTTCAATGCAACCCTGAGGTTACTTGAGTTTTCCATTTGTATTTCAGTAAATAATTGTGATTAGTAATTTCCCTCTGGAACCCTTAGAGTATAGCAATTACATGAAGTTGCTTGGTTCTCTCATGTATACTCAAAGTTAGAAATGAGCATACATGACACTGGGAATGATAATTTCCAAGATATGGCTGTGCCCATCAATAGCTCAGTGCTCTCTTTGCCTTACCAACATTCTCATTGCCCCTTTAAACCACACAAACTTGGGTACTAGTAGACACTCCTTAAACCCGGAGAAAGCATTCTTCTAGGGTCTCCTGCTTAGATAGCAATACTTTTTCTCTGAGTATAAAAGCTAATGCTTTGGGGCTGGAGAGATGGCTCAGTGGTTAAGAGCACTGGCTGCTCTTCTAGAGGATCTGGATTCAATTTTCAGCAACCACATGGCAGCTCACAACTGCCTGTAACTCGAGGGGATCCAATACCCTCATACATATACATATACATATACATATACATATACATATACATATATATATACATACATACATACATACATATATATATATATATATATAGGCAAAATACCAATACAACACATTAAAAATAATAAAAGTTAATGCTTGGCATGATGATTTTATTGTTTCACTTTTTTGGATGAAAAAAGTGTTGATATTTCTAGGATAAACTATACAGCAATTTGCTAGGAGACATGCTACAGTCTAGAAATGAATGAGATAAAGTGTTTTGTCTGAGTACCCATTTAGAAGACTATTCACATTTGCCAAAGCTTTCGGGAAAGGCAATCATAATCGATAATGATGTACTATTTGGTTCTCCTAAAACCAAGCCCTCTGTGGGAGGAAAACACAGTTTTCTGAGAAATCAATGGACATTAATTTTACAGAACCACAAGTCAAACATTACAAGTGGAGAGAAATAAAAATCTTCACACATTATAGTCACAGAAGCAAGGTCAGAGTTTAATTATGTAGCCTAGTTTACCACTACTGAGAAATTCTAGAAGGTTCTATGTTTTGGAATACAAATAGCACTATACAGTTTTGTAATGACTAAACTATAAACTGGTGCTATAAACTCTGATAATTTAAGAAATAACAAAACATGATATAGTGGATGACAAGTAGTAAAGTAGGAAGGGTCTAAATTTGCTAATAAAATAAAAAAAAAACCTGCCAAATCTTCACTGTACAACTTACTAACCAAGAGACACTGAGCAAGCCTTTTAATATCCATGAACTTCAATTTCCTGATTTATCAAATAGAGGCCCCAATATTTTAGTCAGGTCATGGGGTTGCCGGGAGGAAGATGGGATTTCTATGGCAGTGCATATGACTCTGAGAACAAACACACCAATTCTTATTTCACATCTTCCCTCCCCATTGTCCATTTCCCATGAAGATCATATTTATTCTGATCAGCTCTCTAGGGCTAGCAAAGGGAAAATCATCCCAAACTAGGAACTGTGTTTAATTATGTAAACTTCCTATCAAAATACACACCAGCCATGGGGAGGAAAGTTAGAGGTTTGCTTTGTTTTAGAGCATCTCTTATACCCTAAAAGGTGTCCAGAATTAGTGCTCTTCAAAACTAAATAGCTTGTGCTGAGACATGACACATCTGAGAGCCACATTGCAACACTTTGTACAGTAATTGGCCTTTGTTTCCTGCTTATGATCTGTCCTCCATTTGTTTGTGCACACTGTGAGTGAGATGCCTGCTCCACTTACTACACATCCCCAGTGCTTGATTCATCACAGCTTTCAGTAACTATTGTTGGCAAGAAAAAAGAATTGTAAATACAGTACAGCTTTGAAAATTCCTGGGATAATGATACCTATTTAACATGCGAGTTCACTGTTTCTTAAGTGAATTTAGACATAGGAAACTTGCCCCTTAGGGCTGCCTCATGAAGCCCCCATCTGGAATACATCATGAGAAATGTTATATTAATCTAGAAAAGACAGAGAAGCAGAGGTTAGAATTTTATCTTGATGTAGGTTGTGACTGCACAAGCCATTTCCTTGTTAGCCTCCCCCAGGTCCTTCTCTCCTCTCCTCAACCCAGACTGCTATAGGCACCATGATGCAGAGGCATCTCCACCTTCTGGCTTCTGATTGCATTTGGAGGAGGTGAGGTAATGCAAATCAAGAAGCAGAAAGAAAGAAGGCACAGCATGCCTTTCCTATTCCCTCTGCTTTGACACCTAGAGTGCTCTAGCACAGCTGAATGCTTCCATGATGATTGATTTTCCCTCCACTTTTCCAGCTCTCTCAACAGCATGTCCTTTTCTTTCCCCCATCAGGTCTGAGGTTGAGAATGACTTCCTCTAACATGGTCCTAGAATACTCAGCATTTTCTGGATGTTTCTTGGATCACACCAAAGCATCTGTAGAGTCCTTCTAGTTCAACCTTTCCAGGACCCCATGGGAGCACACCTTATATAAGCCGCCTGATTGACTTTTCCATGATTCTCAATCCAGGATGTACACACAGCAGGAAATGGCTGTCAAAGCCTCACTTACGGGCTTTACTTTTTATTGAAGTTTTATGAACTCCCTGAATTTCAGCCAGATCTATGCCAATTCATAAACAAAGTTAGACCTCAGACTCAAAAGTAAAGCATTCTTATGAACATGTACTTTTCTGGTTCACAATGGAGAAGTGATCCATGTACTAGATAGTTTTAATCTATTCCTCAGACAAGATTAGGGGATTCAAGGAAAACATGAACTTCTTCCCCAGAGCAATCAATCCACATTTCAATGTCATTCTGGACATGGTGCAGACTCATTGCACATTAATTCAATTCATGTGTTCATTTAAGTGATGGACACAGCTGCTGAGGAGAGATGGAGTGGAGGCATCCAGCCATTAGCTTCAGGCTAAAGAATAGCATTTAGCATCTCTGAAGAAATGTAATGAAAGATACATTTGTGAAAAGAAAGAGCCAATCCCCAGGTGTAATTCTTAGCCTCTTCCTGCGCTCTCTAGATATAGCTAATATAGCTACTATTCATTTTTATAGGCCTCACAACAGTTAGGATCTTTGTAAGGGTGCAGAGTAATGTCTAATATTGCATAACAGCATGTGTCCTGTGGGGTGATTATGGTATTGTATGAGGAAATTAGTTTTTTAAAACAGTATTAGTAGTTTCTCTGCTTCAGAAACCAATTCATATACAGAAGATAATGCTGTAAAATAAAATTCCCTAAGATCTATGGATAGAAAAGTTCCCATTCTGATGCAGTTAACGATATGGATGCATTGTAGAGGTTCCTGGGGGTGCTCTCCTGAGCAAAAGGAAGGCTACAACAAGGGGAACAACCTACATAGGCTTGACCCTGCAAGCAAGTTCCCAAGCTGGTCAGGTAACAGTGGAGTAGGCTCATCTTAGGGAGACTCCAATAGCATTAACAAAAATTCTTGAGTATTGGTTAGGGCCAGTCTTTCCTATTAAAGACTTTGAGAGGCTCATTCCTTTATCCCACTTTTTCTTGGCAGCATTACCATCAGCTCGGAAAGTATCCTTCAGGATAAATTGGTTGCTTTTTAGTTGGGTGGATCTTTGATATGCATTGGGTGTTTTCTCTCTGAGGAACCTGTTCATAAGATTTTAGGCTAAACCTGTTCAGGCACCTAAACTTGTGATGCGAATAATAACAACCCATCTCTCCTGGTCCATCTTATAATTATTTCTTTTAATAATCATTTGTTTATATGATTATCTTCTCACAGTATTAGTTCCTTGAAAGCTGTTCTCTAATATTTATCTTGTCCTAGGAGCTGATGCTTTTCTGGATGCCTGAGAGTAGGCACGACCTGGGGAAAGCCTCCATCTCCCTTGTTATTTTCTAAGGAAAAGTGTTTTTTGGAATACACGTAACATTCCAAATACCCAATTGGCTCAGCTTAAACATCACCTTTAGGACATTGGTGGTCAAGGTTAAGCTTTAGCCAACCTAGTTGCTTCTTCCCAGCAAATTTAGGATAGTGGTTGACACCATACACATTTCACACTCTGTATTCCTAGCCCTGTTTTCTATTCACCATTCTGTGCTTAACCCTAGGGAGCTTTTGGAGACTTTGGACACTATAACCAAAGAATCTGAAAGCTCTTATTTGTAGCCATGAGATCTGTGCTTTGTGTGAATCAGTGGTTAATTCCAGGAATTTTCTCCTAGGAAATGATGGAAGGTAGAGGGAAGGAGCTGAAGGTAAACTTGCTTTTCATCTCTACTATGGTCTTAAAGATTCTGTGGATAACCTTTGAAGAGAGTACACACTAGGCTTCCCTTGCGCTCCCTACATAGTAACCCTTGCCATTGAAAAAATGGGGTTGATCGTGGCAGATTACAGTGGATGGCCATAATCTCACACAAGCATCAGTTTTAATCACAGCAGCTGTGCTGGATGCACTGTATTTACTAAAACATACCAACACAGCTACCTAAATACAGGCACTAGCTTATACATATGCCCTTCCAGTTGCACCCAGGAAGCAGGATCAAGAGTAGTTTCCTTTCACCTTTCCTTTCATCTACTCAAAGTCCTGCCCCAGTGCCATGTTATTGTCTGGCACAAGATAATCTGTAGAACGTTTCTTATTGTGGTCTTGCACAGAACATCATATTAATCTATAGTAGCCATGTTATTTTGTCTTCTCATTCTACCCTTTCATGTACTGCTGATCTGAGATGAAGCTAAGAGCAGCTATCCCAGCCTGTAGCTCGCTATGTGAAAATGGCACAGAGGTGCCAGAAGAGTCAGCTACTGGGCTATTACAGGGAAGACTGCTTTGGAGACACAGACACAGGTATTCTAGGGTTGGTACTTGTCCATTGAAGTGAGAAACATATGTTTGCCTGGTGATGGAGAGGATGAGAAAACACCAAACAGTACAGAGGTTATTCTAGTCTAGAAAATGGAGGAAATTAATACTTCCACATCTCCCTTGCCTTCTCTGTAAATCAGCACAAATGATAGCTTCTGAAACCAAATGCCAAATTCAGGGTTTGGATTCCCTAAGGTGGAAAGTGTGGGACCAACTGCCATGACTCCAAGCGTATGCCTTTTGTTTTCCTCGTGGATCATAATATTTACAAAGAAGACTATATTCTCTGATTCGCATTGCAGTTTATGTTCTCTTGGGGAGTCTCTTTTTTATAGCACCTGGGATTGTAGACATTCCAGATCTGGAATTTCCCAGCCCTCATCAGAGTAAGTCATCTTTAATGTTTCTTAAATATAGTGTCAGAGCATTTAATTATATTCTACAAAATTGGTAAACAGCCATTTCAAGACATGGGGTTATTAAAAGGGATCCACAAGGTGTGGTGTTTATTAGTATATTTTCAGAACCAAGTGAAACAGTGTACCAGCTCTTGCAGTTGAAGAAAGAGAAGCTCCCAGAAAATGATGACACAGATGATGGCTGGTGTTTAAGTCGCAAAGATGGTTTCTTGTAAAATTGACTGGTCCCCTGAGGGACTGGCTGAAAGATAAACATCTAAAATAAACTCTCTTCCTTTTTCTATTCCCATCTCTTATCTAGCCCCCTACATGTTCTTTATCTAGATGGTTTGTGCTTCTTCATTTATAAACATGTTAGATGTCCTGTCAGTTGGAAGAGGAGCTCTGCGGGAGGAACCCAGAGCTGTAGGAAGATTGTCTGGGGCAAGGAGATGGATTATAAAAGGATGATGACCAGAGAAGCTGAACATCAGGCACCTCCCTTGTATAATGCCATCATCATGTGTCAGAAAGAAATTGCTGGCCATTGTGTGCCTTATGTACAATGTTCAATACAAACTACTATCACAAGTTGTGTTGGGGTGTTCATAAATAGAAGCTGCCAAGTACAATGTATTCTAAAACTCTTCTTTCATCCCTGCTTCTGTCTTTGTGTTCCTCCTTATCTGTTTGTCCTTTCCTATTCTTAAAATTTTGAAAGTATTAAGTTATATACTTAATACCAGATAGCTTGTAAAATCTGCTCTGACTACAGCTATTTATCTTTAACAAGAAAGCCATTGACCCAGAGACTTCCTGGAGATTCAGTTGGACCCAGTTGGGTTCTATATCCTAAGGCCTTGGCTCTCAGAGTCATTTGTATATCTTCTTGAAATTGTAGATGCGCTTGTGCATGCGTGCGTAAGGATAAACTCTCTCTTCTTCTTCTCTATTATTTTATTTCATTTTTATTTTAACAAATTCATACATATGGATAGTGCATTCTGATTTGGTACACTCACTTCCTTCCTACAAGTACCTTCTTTCCTTTGTATCTCTGTGTGTGTATGACTTACTGAGTTTGACTAGGGCTGTTTATGTGACTGTGGGTAGGAAACTGTCTATTGGAGGTTGGTGGGTTCATCAACTGAAAGAATGTCTGACTGTCCCCTAGAATGCATCAGTAGCCCATAGTTCATCAGGGAAGGGTAGTAATGATGGCCCCTCCCTGATCTGTGATTGACTACTGGCAGGTCCAGTCCTGTTCAGACCTAATGTACATAGCCACTACTACTTTGAGATAATGCTTGCATTGGCTGTGTCATATGGAAATGATGGTATTTCATAATCCTTCTCCTTATTTTCCAGCTCTTACATTTTTTTCTACCTTCTCTTTTGCATTGTTACTTAGCGTTAGATGGGGTGGTACTAATGTTTTCTTTAGGACTGGCTGAGCACTGGACCATCTCTTATTCTCAGCACCTAGAAGAATATATCTCTGCATTCACCACTATTCCTTGCAAAGAGAAATTTCTCTGATTAAGACTGAGTGTAGTATCTCTTTGCCTATGGGTATTAAGTATTTAGAAGGCAGCTTGGCCTTGTGTTAATTTAGCTAACCAGTAACAATAAGTTTCCTCTTTTTCATATAATCCCTTCAGCCAGGGTTTTTTGTTTGTTTGTTTGTTTTTTATTTTTTTCTTTTATTTGTTTTATATAACCAAGTCCATTTAAATGAAAACAAACATTTATAGACAATATTTGGGAATTTGGGCTGCTTACCAGCTTCCTGCTGGTAAGGGGCACTGTCATGGGGGATTCGAAGAAGATTCAGAAATCCTCAGCCAGGGGTTTTTAACCAGGTTTAATTTGTACCAGACATGAATTCCCTCTTATGGAATGGACCTTGAAACCAATTAGAGAGCTCTTGATTATCCCCCATAACAGTCATGCCAGTATTACATGAGTGGGCACATATTGTCTCACAGGTTAGTTTTGCAGTTCATGGAGGTCTCAGCTGAGTTAGAGAGATGCCCTTAACCTCAGTAGACTGCACTGTACTTCCCAGCACTCTGAAAACTGACCAGCAGGAAGGAAGCTTACAGCTCAGTTTCAGTTTGCTTTTTTCTGTGTTTTGTACCATGGTATGCCGTGTCTTCAGCAAGAGGGGTTTATCATCTAATTCTGGTGGACAACCAAGACTAATGTTGAGAGATTATGTGTTAGTTGGAGCCTCTGGGGCTTTCCTGAGTTATCTCACATCTGGTAGAGAGACAGTGTTAATAAGAGTGGCTATTGGGTGTAGCATTATTTAACCATTCAGGTTATTTTATAGCTGAATATTTTTTAGACAGTTCACGAAGTAGTAGGTTTCCCTATGGCTTTTTCATGTACCCTTCATATTAGTTAGCCCTTCCTTTATGCCCATCTTTTCCATCTCTCTAAACCCATTCCTGCGTAAACTCCCCCAGTATATTTTTTCTGTGCTTGCTGTCACTGCTGCTCCCCATTCCTTCAGACATCTTCTCAATTACCTTTATCTTGTTCCTAGACTTCTGTCTTTTGTATGTGTTGTTTTAGTTTTTCTCATTGGGAGTCTGCCACCCTGCTCCCAAATAAATATGCAAAGACTTACTTATGAATGACCAGCCTTAGCTTGGCTCGTTTCTATCCAGCTTTTCTTAACTTAAATCATCACATCTAGCTTTTTGCCTCTGGGCTTCTTACCTTTTTCTATTCTATATATCTTTCTTTCCTTCTTATTCAGTGGCTGGTTATATGGCTGGGTGACTGGTCCCTGATGTCTTCTTCTATTTCTCCTTTTCTCTCACCTCCCTTTTCTCGTTCTTCTATTTATTATTTCTACCTGGCATCTCTGCATATCCCTGTTCTGCCTGGTCAGGATGGTTTCTTTAAGTTCCATCCACTTGCCTGGGGATTTCAAGATTCCATTGGTTTTTTTTTTTTTTCTGCAGAGTAGTATTCCATTGTGTAAATGTACCACATTTTCTTTATCTATTCTTCAGTTGAAAGACATGTAGGTTGCTTCCAGGTTCTTGCTATTACAAATAATTCTGCTATGAACATAGTTGAACAGATGTCTTTGTTGCATAGATGTGGATCATTTGGGTATAAACCTAAGAGTGGAATTGCTGGTCCTGAGGTAGACTGATTCTCATTTTTCTGTGGAACCACCATACTGATCTCCCACCATCAGTGTAGGAGTGTTCCCCTTTCTCCACATACTCTCCAGCATAAGCTGTCATTGGTGTTTCTGATTTTAGTAATTCTGACAAGAGTACGATGGTATCTCAGAGATGTTTTGATTTGCATTTCCCTGATGGCTAAGGATATGAAAATCTATCATTGTGATCCACCATATAAACAAACTGAAAAAGAAAAAAATCATATGATCATCTCACTAGATGCTAAAAAAGTCTTTGACAAAATCCAACACCCTTTCATGTTAAAGGTCTTAGAGAGATCAGGGATAACAGGAACATTCCTAAACATAATAAAACTAATATATATTAAACCAACAGCCAACATCAAGCTAAATGGAGAGAAGCTTAAGGTGATTCCTCTAAAATCAGGAACAAGACAAAGCTGTCCACTCTCTCCATATTGTACTTGTAGTTCTAGTAATAAGACAACAAAAGGAGATCAAGGGGATACAAATTGGAAAGGAAGAAGTCAAACTTTTACTATTTACTGATGATATGATAGTTTACCTAAGTGACCCAAAAAACACCTTCAGCAAATTAGCAGGATACAAGATTAACTCAAAAAAAAAAAAAAAAAAAAAAAAAAAAAAAGAAAGAACCAAATAAAAAACCAGTAGCCCTACTATGTACAGAGGATAAAGGGGCTAAGAAAGAAATCAGAGAAACACTACCCTTTACGATAGCCACAAACAACATAAAATATCTTGGAGTAACACTAACAAAACAAGTGAAATACCTATATAGCAAGAAATTTGTGTCTTTAAAGAAAGAAATTAAATAAGATACTGGAAAATAGAAAGATCTCCCATGATTATGGATAGGTAGGATAAACACAGTAAAAATGGCCATCTTGCCAAAAGCAATCTACAGATTCAATGCAATCCCCATCAAAATCCCAGCACAATTCTTCACTGACCTAGAAAGGATAATACTCAATTCTATATGGAAAAACAAAAGACCTATGATAGCCAAAACAACCCTGTACAATAAAGGAATGTCAGGAGGCATCACCATTCCTGACTTCAAGCTCTTCTATAGAGCTATAGTCCCGAAAACAGCTTGGTATTTGCACAAAGACAGGTAGACCAATGGAATGGAATCAAAAATCCTGATATTAACCCACATACTTACAGACACCTGATTTTTGACAAAACAGATAAAATTATACAATGGAAGGAGGAAAGCATCTTTAACAGATGGTGCTGGCACAACTGGATGATGGTGTGTAGAAGACTGCAGATAGACTCATGTCTATTGCCATGCACAAAACTTAAGTCCAAATGGATCAAAGACCTCAACATAAATCCAGCCACACTGAACCTCTTAGAAGAGAAAGTGGAAGGTGCCTTTGAACAAATTGGTACAGGAGAGGGCTTCCTGAACATAACACCAGTAGCACAGACACTGAGACAGACAATTAGTAAGTGGGACCTCATGAAACTGAGAAGCTTCTGTCAACAAGACCAAATGGCAGCCCACACACTGGGAAATGATCTTCACCAACCCCACAACTGACAGAGGGCTGATCTCTAAAATATACAAAGAACTCTAGAAAGTGGTCACCAAAACACCAAGTAACCCTATTAAAAAACGGGGTACAGAACTGAATAGAGAATTCTCAATATAGGAATCCAAAATGGCTGAAAGGCACTTAAGAAAGTGCTCAACATCCTTGAGATATTTATACCCAAGCTTTTAAACTGTAAGAGCCTTTGCAAGTACGAGGAACAATGAGTTTCATCTCTTTCTGTCACAGTATCTGAAAGACCTAACACAAAATGTCAGTTAAAAGCCTCATGAATGTTACCTTAAACATGAGAGCACCCACGAACCTGAAGGGAAAACTGTGATATCATGGATATTAACAGATTACGAATGAGAGGGGTTAGATTCTGGTCATATGGGAAGTGACGAAAAGAAAGCAAAATGTCTGCAGCTACCTTCTGTCCAGCAGGGTGCTCTCTCATTACTTCTGAAAGAAGTTGCTGGCAGTCTTTGCTCGTGACCATACAGCCACATCACTCCTGTCACTTTGTCTTTGTCTCCCTAATGCCATGGCATCACCACCAAACTGCCTCATGGGCCTGGGCCAGGGTTACTTTGTGATTTATAATTTCTTCTCTGAACTGGGACACCACTGCTGATATGAAAGTATAATTTACCAATGTTTTTAGTTGCCTATACCATTAGCCTTCAAGTTCAGACCCTCACTGGTTGATAAAAAGAGCAGAGGCCAGGCCAGCCATCTCAGCTTCTTCAGGAATAGTTTTCCCTCTGAGCCTAGACCTAGGGAAGAATTGTAATTTGTACACCCCCCCATACCCAAAGAAACCTGTTCTCAAATTAGTAAACAATTTAAGTACCTTCTTCATGTGTCCAAATACTGCTCATAAGGTATATTGACTTTCTTCTGTGTCCCAACAGGGTAACTCAACATGGTAGCCAGCAGAGCATCCAGTCTTCAATAATGCCTCAAATGTGGCAAGTCCAGTCCATCCCTGTTGAATTTCTCTTACCCATGTCTCTTACCACAAGACTTGAAGGTTGCTTCTTAATACACAAGTTGCCTAGTTAACACACACTTCTGAACACTACCTAGAATTCAGTTCAAGATCAGGTTGTGCTGCTAAGGAGCTGTGTGACCCTCTAAACGGGCCCTTACCACCTACAGCCTTGTTTCTTTTTGTTTTTTGTTTTATTTGTTTGTTTCCAAATGTAAACCACTGGCAAGTATAGTATTCACCTTAGGGAGGACAAAAGAGAAACTGAGGCACTACACAAGCAGATTTTGGTCCGGTGCCTGGCTTTAAAGGTTTTTATGTTTTCTCCTGCTCTTGGCTTATGCATTCTCATGGCCTTGGTGTGGTGAGCCACTTTTCTAATAAGAAAATATATCCAGACCTTCTGAAAAACAAAGCAGTTCCAAAGTGCAATATGTAACCTGTCTGCTGAAACCTAGGTTTTCTAAGCCATAAAATGCTGGTGTTTGTTAGGACAAGTCTCTCATTAGGCTGAGTGGCTTATAGTTAGTAGAACAGTTAGCACCCAGGCTAAAAATATGTGTTTATGTTAAAGAGGGCTTCAGAGTTCACCCAAAGGAACAGTGGAAGGGACTTGCTTTCATGAGAGTAAAGGGTCCTTTTAATAACTCTTCCAAATCCAAAAAACGACCTCCTCCAAAGATTACAGCAATCTTCTACCTCCTGAGAAATGTATTCTTTCTTGCAATCTTGCTATTTTATGGTGTTTTTCCTATTTCTGTCCATCCCAGTTTCAAGTTCTTGCTAAGTGTTTATAGTTAGTTCATCATACTCAAATCATTGTTAGTGTGAAAGAAACAGCCGTTTCGTTGGTGGCAGAGTGGAGAGAGTTTTATGGATGAACACATTTATCATTCGCTGACTTGGTAGTTCTCAGTGAGGTGCTAAGCTTGCAGTTCACAGGAGTAAAGTAGAGGCTGCCTCTGCACTCCTGAGGGTTCCAGTCTAGCAGGTAGGCAAGTGCTAAGTAAGTATGTGAACAGGAGGCACAGGAAAACAAAAGCAGATGCTGGGGGCAGAGTGTTCAATTGTAACAGTTAAAGGTTCCCTGAGGAGGACACATTTCAGTCAGTCCCTCCAACATTAGAATGAGCCAGGAAGATACAGTATGTTTCCAGGTGTAAAAGAGACTCAGTGTTTTCGTGCAATATGAAGAGAAGTCCGGTATAGAAACAGGAAGGGCGAGTGGGAGGCAGGGAAAGGGAGAGGCCAGGGTAGAATCACCTGCTTGTAGATAATGCCATTTTATTCTAAGTGCAGTTGGTCATTGTCCAGTTTCCCACAGTTCTGATAAGTCATCAGAATACTCTCAACTGGCTGCTGTAGATTCTGTGTGGAGAGACAGCGGTAGGCAGGGGGGAAATCTGTCAAGATGGAAGGATGGTGAGGAACACTTTGTGAAGCTTCAAGCTAAGAGGCAGCAGCTCTGCTGGTGTGATGAGATGGTGTGATCTGTTGGGGAGACAGGAGAAACAGTTCACACTGGAGGGACCGGGGGAGTTGTTAGGAATGACTCCTAAGTCCACCAAGCTGGAAAAGACTTGGGGAGGCTCTGGGAAAAGTTGTAAAAACCAGATTTCAGTTTTAAACATGACTTTGAGACCCATCCAAGATTTTTACATACAAATATCCCCTAAAAAGATGAATGCGTCAGAAAGGAATTCGGGGCCTGGAGATATATCTGGGAAACCCCAGCATAAGTGTGAGTGGTATTTAAAGCTCTGCGATAGTATGAGACCATGTAGAGACAAGATGGGGAAGAAATTTAGGATTAAACTATGGAAATCCAATAATTAATGATGAAGTACTACGAGAAGTAAATGACACTGTGGATGAAAAATACAAATGTCCATAAAGACCTTATACCAAAGCGAGAGAACCAGATGTAAGGGACCTAAAAGAAAATCAGAAAGGCAAAGTAAGCCTTGGATTTTGTTGCAGAGAAGAAAATGTTGCAATTCATTTTCTCACTACTAAGCTAACACCTGAGATTCCCATTAGGAAAGCAAACAAACAAACCAACAACAACAACAACAACAACAACAAAAAACTTAGAGGAGCATGTTATGGCTTGACTAGTGTCTACCACAGACGCATGTTCAGTGTGCTGATTTCCTCCAAGTCCTGGCATGATGTTGAGGCAGAGGATCTTTAGGAGTTGGAACCTGGATGGTAGTAGTAGGTCACTAGAGACGGGCCTTTTAAGGTTACAGCTCCTGGGTCTGGCCTGGCTTTCCACATCTTTCCCACCACGTTGTGATGTGAGGTGCCCCTGCCATCCGTCCGAATTCTGTGAACTCTGCTCTCCCCACTCACTTGCCACAAGGGGCTGAAACTCGGTGACAAGGTAAACCTTTCTCCCTGAAGCTGTTCTGCAAGAAACTGTGGTCGCAAAGGTGGAAAAAAACGATACAGATACCATGCACATGGAAGTTTGCATAACACAAGTGCCTTAAGAAATAAAGAGACAAAGGAAAAAGGGTAGCCATTTTTTAAGCTAGACCTAAGGAAGAGTGGGCAGTCATGAAGAAAGAAGACCGACCTGGGGCCAAGCGTGTCTGATGCAGTGGTGGTACACTGGAGGGAAATTGGAAAGATGGGTCTGTTCTGACTCTTCTTTGTATTCCTGTGTCATCAGAGGGAATGGAGGTTTTATACCTTACCTAGGGGAGAAGGGACTGAGAATGTCAAGTGACCTTCTTGCTTCTATGGGACTCTCAATATCCTTCAGCAGAAAATATCCTGGATGTGAAGATACCAGATGTTGGAGGAGGTTGTTGTTCTGAAGCTTGTAATCACCTACATGGAGATAGTGAACGTTTTTGATTGGATTATGAGTGACTAGGAAAGAAGAAAGGGATGCGTACCTGGAAGATTCTCCCAAACTTATAAGAAATAGGGAAGTACTCACTGACAGACATACAAGCCTTGGAGCGTTTGGGTTTTCCAAGAGAGTACAGACAATATTCACTAACTGATAAGACTTAAATGTTTTATCAGTGGGGAAAAAAGATGATTTAAGTGAAATGAGGAGGCATGTAATGCTTACACACACACACACACACACACACACACACACACACACACACACACACACTCATTCAGACGCACACAGTACTCAGTGGTATAGAATTTGCCCAGAATTCCTGTATTTGGCCTCCAGCATTACAACATAAAAAAAACAAAACAAATGAATAAATAAATACAAAACACATGTGATCTTCACTCTCTACCACTGCAAGGAGCTTATGACCAGACACATTCCAATTCTGTGCTGATCAGATGGTCTCTGTGAGTCTCCATTTCTAGTATTTTTCCAGGTGCTGCTGGTCCACAGAGCATATTGAATAGGGGGAGCTTGAATGGCTATGCCTTTGTCTAAAGCAATAATTGTTTCCCAGTTTTCAGAGAATAGAAGACAGGGAATGGGCACCTGCTGAGGAAGCCACAATAACTCAAGTACACTATGAGGGTAAAGCAAGATGGGGTTAAGTGGGGGGATTTGAGAAGTATGTGTTATGGAGTGGGTTAAAGAAAATTCGATTTGGGGCAGAGAAGAGGAGTCATTGGAGGTCTGTAACTATTCCTTAGTAGGAAACCTGTCTGTAGTGAGGAGCAGGGAGGAGGGAAGGGCTTGCTTCTCTGTTGCTGAGGTTTCACCAGAAACAGTGGGGCTTAAAGGGGTGAAGGGTTTGTTTGACCTGCCATGATGACCACAACCTGTAAGCTAAACAAGAATGGAGGTGGACTTACTACTCCTGCCACATGTGTGTCAGTTGGGACAGGAACAGTAGTTTCTGTGCAGAGACATCTGAAGGTCATTCTGAAAAAAAAAATACAGCTTATTATATGAGACATGCTATTATCTTCAAAAAACCTGCGATTCTAATCGAGCAAATGAGAAGGGTGGAATGACTGTGGTTATTGTGTGACCCAGGTGTGTGAAGTAAGAATGCATTTTGCTAGAAGAGCAGATTATTGAATAAATATTATTTTAAATAGCAGCTAATGTAACCAGAACCTTGGAGATAAAAAAAAAAAAACATTGCTATCATTCCTTTAACTGCTTATTGATGCCATCTTGGACACAATCTTGTCCATCCCTTTTGTCCTAATAGTTATAGCCTTCTCCTTAGAAGACGTTGCTGCTCCAGCTGGCTTCTCTCTGTTCAAGTCAGGATGAAAGAAATGAGGGTGATGTTAAGCGTGGTTCCTCCCTCTCCCTCTCTAAAGTCAGAAAAATCAAAAGCTCTCTTAGAAACCACTGGAAGAGCTCTGCTTACATGTCACTGGAAGAAAATTCATCAGATGTCCACTCTGTAAGGGAGTGAAATGGTTCTTTCACAGCTTCAATGATCTGGATTGACAAGAGAAACCAGGACTGGGTAGGGGTATGGCTCAATCCACCACCAACATATCTTATCCAGTACTCCCTGGGCAGTTAAAGTGTATCTTTAAAGCCATGAGACTGTGAGCAATGTCTTCTTAGAATAAGTGTACAATAATCTGTATTAAGGCCAGCCTTCTCTGCCTCATGGGTTTTCTCTCCGGCAATGTAAAGGTCTGAGTGTGAAGTGGTGTATGGGGTAGATTGGGACTCAAACAATTCTTTTCTTGGTTTGTGCTCCCAGACAAAGTTAGTGGTTATTTGCTGGAAAGAGAAAGTGAGAAGTAATGCCCATATTTTATTCAGGGAGAGCAGTCAGTTCTGGGCCATCTGTCCTTAGACAGTTTGGCCAAGGAGTGCCCACAGAGTACACACGCTGAGAGGCGGAAACCTCTTTTTCTAGCTAAGTATTGTGCTTTCTCTCCTAAGAATATTTCATGGGATTCTCAGCAAAACATGGAGGAAAATCTGTAACCACACAACTAAGCAATGCATACCCTGTGTTCTACAATTCAGAGGCAGGGAGCACCTTTACTCAAGGCCACCAATTCTGAAGAAATCACTAGAAAAGCCCCTAACATAAACCCCAGGGGGCATTAACAGAGTCTTTAGGATAAAGCATAATGCCTCTGACACATAAGCCATGAGATTCCATGAGACCAGACCTTTGAGCCCTCTCGGCTGCAGCTCCCTGCTCTGATTCTTGAGCTCTGTCCCTTTACATCTCTTTTGCATACACTGATATGCCTGGGGTGCTGTGTCATGCAGGGTCTCAATGGGGGAACAGATGGAGCACCCAGAAAAGTGATAGGACATGATTAAGTGAGGGGACTCCTTCAGAGGTTTGGGTAGGAATAATGAAGCCAGGAAAACAGGGCATCTCTCTCTCTCTCTCTCTCTCTCTCTCTCTCTCTCTCTCCCTCTCTCTCTCTCTCTCTCTCTCTCTCTCTCTGTGTGTGTTTTCTGACCTTCTGCTGGTATCTCTGACTAATACAAAAATGGAAGGCAGAAAACAAAGGAGGACTTGGTCCACATAAATCCAGCAGTCAAGATGCACAGATGAGAGGAGACAAAAAGCCTGGAGATGCTGGTGGGTGTTTCCATGTGGCTCTGCAGATCAGATCCATCATGTAGGGCTGCCCAGATGCCTATGCAAACTTGCTATCACCTACTAAGACCTATGTAGCTTGTTTAACTAAGAAACCATCTTCAGTGCCCATCAGTCCTTTCCTCTGCATCTACCTTCGCATAGCCATCTTATCACCTGCACACTTATCACTCAGCATCACACTGCTGTTTGCTGAGGTCAGAGCCTCCAGGAAGCTGTGAGAGTGCGGAGACTAACTACCTCAGGTTTGTTTTTGTGCACGCAGTTTTGTGTTTTTCACCTTGACTTAGTGCTTCCAACAAATGCTCACAGAACTTGCAAAGATGAAAGTGGGAAAACAAAAGGAAAAGGTCCAGAGACATCTCTTTCAAGCATCACTCTATGAGTTCTCTTCTAAATAATAGAAAGTTTACATTCATCAGCTCAAATGTTATATAAGTATCTTTTTTTTTTTCCAAGACAGGATTTCTCTGTTAACCCTGGCTGTCCTGGAACTTGTTCTGTAGACCAGGCTGGCCATGAACTCTCAGAGATCCACCTGCTTCTGCCTCCCCTCCTGAGTACCGAGATTAAAGGCCTGCCCCACCACATTGTATAAAGGTTCAGGTTGCTTAATACAAATCACTAGGGTTCCTCAAGTAAAGTTTATTGGACATCTTGTTTATATGTATTTGAGAACTCTGGGGTTATTAAGGAGTGGGCAGAATGTCTACAATAGGATGCTTTCTGCTTAGAAAATCCACAAGAGTAGCTGGGAAGATGCCTGAGTCTATAAAGCACTTGCTTCACACACATGAAGAACTGAGTTTGGTCTCTAGAATACTTGTAATTTTTTTTTTAAAGTCAGGCTTAATGGTGAGTACTTGTAATCTCAGTACTGGGGAGGCATAGACAACTCTCAGGGCCTGCTTGGTAAGTTCCACCAGTGAGCAATCCTGGTTACAATAAACAAGAGATAGCATCTCTGAGGAATGATGTTCACTCTGGAGACCATGTGCAACACGCATACACACACACACACACACACACACACACACACACACAGAGAGAGAGAGAGAGAGAGAGAGAGAGAGAGAGAAAGGAAGAGAGACAGACAGAGAAACAGAGACACACAGAAAGAAAGAGAATTCAAAGACTTTGAGAAAGTGGTGTGTTTTAACTTCACAGTCTACTGAGCCCTCTCACTCAGCCCAGACAGGATACTCAGTGACACCTGGCAGCATTATAACTTCTGAAGTCTACAATGTAATAGTAAGGATTTTATCTGTCAGCACAGCAGGCTGTAGCCAGGCCAGCCACAGATCCAGTGATACATAAGTGGGGCTGGCGCTGCAAGCAATTCTCTATATGGTAAAGGGACAGCACCTGCACATGCAAAGGTCCTTCCTGGCACATGTGTCTATAAGCCCGTGGATATGAAGGCTCCAACATGGCAGAGCCCTTGCTCCTCACTTTGCACTCCAATCACATATGTGTTATTTGCTATCTAGGTAGGAAATGGAAATGCAAACCGTCTTAAATAGAGACAGACCTGTATTGAGGTTTAATAAGGATCAGGAGAAACAAATAGGCCAAATAGATGTTTATTCAGGGAGAAATAACTTACAACATAGACAGATGAACACCAGCAGGTTCCTGGACCCAAGGATGCCTCAGGATATTCTCCTGTCCCTTGCTGCAAGCAAGAGAGCTCCCGGAGCCCCTTTCTCAGACTTAGTTCCCCTAGGTAACATCTGTGAGTCCCCACCCCACAATGGGCGTGGTCTGTGCCACAGGTGTGGACAAAGTGAATATCTCACTACAAACCTGCCATTCTTGCCTATCTTCCAAACTATCTTCACAGTCCTTGTCCCACCTTCCCATGTCCCATGGGAAGCTCTGTGGGGCATGTTGATGAGTGAAGGAGATGTAAATGTTTGGGTATTTCCAAGTGGGCAAGAGCTCTGGGTTCAGCATGAAGCAGGCAAAACCACAGGACTCAGAGTGGCTGAGCCCCCAGAACTCGCCTTGCACTGTTTTTATGACCCATGAACTAGGGAGGAAGCATCTGTCCCTTTTCCACATTTTAGGCTTTAGATGACAGAGGGTTTGGAAGGGAAAAGCAATGTTTTGGAAAATGGGGATATAGCAGAAGACATGGAGTCACAAGCAGGGTAAGAGAACAAAGTGCAAGAAAGGGGTGTGTGGTATTAGTAATGCTAATTAGAGACATTAACGAGCAAATTTGGTCAACTCAAAATCTTAGTCAAGATCGACATTCCTGGGAAATATTAAGGATATGGCCTTGACATTGAGATTGGTGTGGGTCAGAATGCATGAGGAAAGGAGAAAGGGCTGGCTCAGTGGTGAAGAGCACTGAAGACCTGGGTTTGCTTCCAAGCACCCGTTGGCAGCTCACAACTGTCTGTAACTGCAGTTTCAGAGTACTCAGTACTACCTTCTGGCCTCTGTGGGCCTCAGGTACACACACAATACGCAAGCATACGTAAAGGCAAAATACTCAGTATAGAAAATAATAAAAAAGAATCTGTCACAGACCCTTATTCACTGACGTAAATCAATGAGTTTCTTAAATCTTCAGCTTTTTCAAGGATGAAAAAATGTTTACCCTAGAAAACTTGTGTTTAGTTGAGGATAGTGATAGCATACTATACTTGACAAAGAGCAGGAGGTAATTGGTGAACAATTTGAGAAGGAAAGGCACAGCTAGCTGCATTTGTCATGAAGCCCTTTATGATGTTCAGAGATGATGCAGAACTTAAAAGGTCCTCAAGCAGACACTTCTCTTTGGTATTATAAATGAAGAAAGAAGAATACAGGTAGATCCCAAGCAAATGCAGGCAGAATGCTAGTTAGGGAGCTGTGCTATTCACATCCAAAGCTCAGCTCTGCTGCTTGCTGGATATAGAACTGTGCAAACTACTTGACATCTCTGATCCTGTTTCTTCGTTTGCAAATGATAATTGATGGTCATATCTATCTTTCCTAGAGTGCAATTTACATGAATGAATGATAAAACAGGTGTAAAGTGATTTGAGCAGCATCTGGCTCTTAGTAAATCATGCTATTGCTACAATTATCACATATACATTTAAAATTAAATTTGTTCTTTGACACCCTCCCCCACTGTGTGTGTTTGTGTGTGTGTGTGTGTGTGTGTGTGTGTGTTTCAATTCCAGGTAGTATCTTGGATGTAAGAACTAGTCAATACACATCTTTTGAGCTATCCTTTGAAGGAAGATGAAAAAAAATCTATATGGGAGATCCTAAAACTGATGGCATTTGTTATAAATAATAGTTTTTCCAGGAAACTAGAGAAAATGAGGAGACTGCACGTGCATATATCAGAGGGAAGTCACAACTATTTGTGTCCAGAGAAATGAAACTTGTGTGTAGCACATGCCAGCTCACAGCACTCCAGAGCAGTGCCATGCCACCTCCAAGTTGACAGCTCCCTGGGGGCCCTTGTGGCCTGTTCCTGGGGGAAGAAGAGGCCCTATTGCTGAGGTTCCTACTTCAGCTGGTGCAGCACCACTTTCAGCAGCTGTCTGCATAGTGGTGATGTTGCTTTAACAAGGTTGTTAAAAAAAAAAAAAAAACCACTGTGCTACACACAACAGAGAAAATAGCAGCATGCCTTTTAGGAGTCTAGTTCAACTGACCCAGACTCATCATGTCCTGCCATTTGCTGAGAGCTCTGGGTACAGTGATGTGTGAAATGCCCACTGATGGGAAAACCAAGCCAACAACAGCCTTGTCTGCAAAGCGTTCTTCCATTGCTCTCCCTGCTTTGTGTTTCTTACCATCCTTTTGTGCACCACTTATACTGTGCATTTTCTTCTTATGCTTTTATGGTGGCTGAGGTTACTTTCTCAGGGATCCTATAAGACAGCAGAGAAATTAATGCACCGAGGGACCTCAAGCAGAAAAATCCATCTGGCCTGGTGACAGCCAGGAAGCATTAGAGACAATCTCATTTACTTGAGAACCATAACTTTGGCAATTTCATTTCGGCTTACTTCGATGCCCTTCTCAAAGCCGCAGTTCACAGACAGGAAGAAAAAGTAACTTCACTGAATTTGGCCAAAGAGAGGACTTCAAAGTGGCTATAAGGCTGTCTGGAGAACAATCTCATTGTTGTTGGTCCAAAGCTGACTTACTGACACTCTTTTCCAGTTTAGTGAAAACTTCAAGCCATGTCCCAGATTTCCCTCTACAACTGATGAAAGGAAGCTCTGCTTTGTGGGAAGGTACTCATGCCTTTGCTGCCTTCTCTTTTGGTTATCTTTAGGGTGCATTATCTCCACCACTTATTACTCTTTATCATGAATGCTGTCTTCCCACTCATCCTGATGTGGGATGTGCTCATCCTAATGCGCAGGCTGAGAAAGAATGTCTGAAGAGAAAAATGGTGGAATTTCAGTGATGCCAACTAGACAGGAAGGGGAGGCTCCACATTCACAAAGGGATAGTCAACTGATGAAAGGTTAGCTCAATGGCTTCACTCAGCAGCTGGGGCCATCAACCAGCAATTCTGTGATCTTGTCTTTAATCTCAAGGCAGAGTGACCCACAGGCTGCTCTGGGTTTTGCAATGTCATATGCTTTGAAGATTGTGATGGACAGGCCTTAGGGTTTTATCAGTAGCCATGGAGACTCTAACTTGGAAGACCTTTGACCTGGGTCTTGTTCTTTATATTTTTAGTCTTCTACCTGCCCCAAATTGACCTCTTCCAAATAGGCCCAAGTCTAGCCTTCCAAATAGGCATGGGTCTAGCCTTCTTAATGTAAGTAATTTAGTTTAGGACTCCAGTTAAAATGAAGTCAACTACATTGCAGAGAGAAAAATCTACATGTGCTTCAAAGTCTTCTATATCATCAATTTTTGGGGGTATTGCGGGTTTTAAGTAGCTCACAGTTTTGGAAGTTCAAGGGCTCATATGTGGTGATGGTCTTCTGCTAGCAGAGACTCAAAATGTACTGAGCCTCACATAGTTATTAGTGTGTTGGTTCATTTTGTGTTATTATATTGAAATAATTGAGCAGCCAACTTTTTAGGAGAAGAGGTTTATATTTATTCACAGTTCTGTAGGCTAAAAGTTCAAGTAGATACAGAATATGTCTCTGGCAGGGATCTCATGATGGATGGTGGAGCCTGTACCTAGGAAATACCATATGATGGAGAGACAGGAGACAGGAAGGAAAGGGACAACATTGCTCATTTTATAATAATACACTCTCTATTGTGACTCTAAGGCGGTCACAACAGAGCAACCTTCTGAGAGTATGCCTCCAATGAACTACAGATATCCATTAGACTTTACCTCATAGCTTCTTCCTACCAGTGAACTCTTAGAGACATGTGGATCACATTAAAACTTAGCACATAGAAAAGCACAGAGAACACACATATGTGATTCCTGTTTGGTCTCTCTTTCTCATAAAACCACTAGTATGCAAACATAAGGTCTCAATTGCAATGGCTTTACTTAATCCTGATGTACTCTCCAAAGCCACATCACACCTCTATACACCATTGTTGGATCAAGTTTTCATCCCCCAGTACCTTACAATGAGGATTACATTATAACACCCAAACCACATTAGCTTAAATGCCTTAGAAGAAAAAAAAAACTACTTTATAATAAATAATACTTTTAGTACCTCTAAGGCAATATCTAATTTGTGCATGGCGGGAACCAGGCATAATAGAGTTTTGCTTTATCTTTGATGTGAGGCTTATACCAAAGAGTCAATTAACTGTTGGTTACATAGCTGTATAGTTATTAGGTATTTAGGCTTATTTTAGTGGTTATGGTATGCCAAAGCTTTTCCATACTCTTTGTTCACCAGAAGTATAAAACTGTGTTGGGGAAACAAAATAATCTCAAACAGCAATTAGTGACAAGACAATGTGATAATTAAGTATATTTTATAGTGACAAAAACGTGCTAAAGAGTCAAGTGCAGGGAAGGGAATGTGGTAGAGGGAGGTGTTAATTGCATGAGATACAGTAGACAGCAAGAAATCCTTACTGAGACTCCTGTGATATTGCTGTGTGGGGAAACCTCTCAAAGACAGCTTTAGAACAGCTTTAAAAACCCTGCTTTAGGCTGTATTACATCCCACTGACTGTGGTTTATGATTCTTTATATTATAGTCTATGAGTTATCTTAGTATCCGAGGAAAGAGGAACAAAGCAAGAAAGCTAGTAATGTGTGCTGCATTGAGGAGATGAATTTAGTTAAATTGTTGTAGGACTAATATAGGGTTCAAAGAATTAGGTTTCAGAGCAATTAAAGACCTTCTTGACCCGTAGGAAATTATAAGGGGTTAAGGAGCCCTGTGTCAGGAATCATTATCAAAGACTAAATATTAATACAAAGGGTACTCTTAGCATACCTTATCACTTAGGAAACTGAGGGTTTTAGAAACCTTGTGTCAGAAACCAGGAGCATATTTTTTTCATCCTGTCATTTGGTCTGACACCAAGGTGTCATTGGCTTTCTTGAAACTATTGAAAAGGGAGCTCCGCTGGCTGCGACTCAGAGACTTTCCACACTACACTGGGAACCAATGACTTCTGCAATGCTGCCCCAATGGGAACTGGCTTTTTGCCTGCTTGCTTCCCTGGGCTTCCACTTCTACTCTTTCTATGAAGTTTACAAAGTCTCCAGGGAGCATGAAGATGAACTGGACCAAGAATTTGAGCTGGAGAGGGACACTCTATTTGGAGGATTGAAGAAGGACTCGACTGACTTTGAGTGGAACTTCTGGCTGGAATGGGGGAGGGGGAGCCTGGTGTGGCTCTTACTTGGCCATGCAGCTGTGTCTCAATTGGCCATACTGCTGGCGAAGAAGCACAGAGCCTGGATCATCATGGTCTATGGAATGTGGGCCTGCTGGTGTGTGCTGGGGCTTCCAGGCATGGCCATGGTCTTTCTCCACACCACCATCACCTTCTGCGTGGCCCAGTTTCGGTCAGTGCTCTTGTCCTGGCTGTGTTCTCTCCTCCTGCTCTTCACCCTGAGGGTGCAAAGTGTGGAGGAAGTTAAGAGGCGGTGGTACAAGGCAGAAAATGAATACTACCTGCTACAGTTCACACTGACTGTTCGCTGCCTGTACTACACCAGCTTTAGCCTGGAGCTGTGCTGACAGCCCCTGCCTGCCCAGCGCATCTCCTGTGGTTACTGGCTTATGTCTTCTATTATCCTGTCTTCCACAATGGGCCCATCATCAACTTCCCAGAGTTCTTCAAACAGATGCAGCAGCCAGAGCTCAGCTCTTCAAAGCACAGTCTTGGCATTCTGGCCAAGGGCTTGGGCCGCCTGCTGTGCTGGTGGTGGCTGGCTGAACTGATAGTCCACCTCATGTACATGCATGCCCTCTACAACAGCATATCCCTCCTGGAGAGTGTTTCCTGCTGGACCCTAGGAGGACTGGCCCTGGCCCACATACTCTTCTTCTATGTGAAATACTTGGTGTTCTTTGGTGCTTCATCTCTCCTCATGCTCCTGGATGGACTCATACCACCACCTCTCCCCCGCTGTGTGAGCACCAGCTTTACAGGGATGTGGAGGTATTTTGATGTTGGACTACACAATTTCTTAATCAGGTATGTGTACATTCCACTGGGTGGGTCCCAGCATGGCCTGCTGGGGACACTGCTCTCTACTGCAATGACGTTTGCATTTGTGAGCTGCTGGCATGGCATCTATGAGGACCTCTGGTGCTGGGCAGCGCTCAACTGGCTAGGAGTCACCGTGGAGCGTGGAGCCCAGAGGCTGCTGGAGAGGCCCTGTGTCCGGGAGACCTTGACCCAGTATCTCTCCCCACAAGCTCGCGGTCAGCTGCATGCTCTGCTCGCCTCCTGCTCCACCTTTATGCTGATCCTGTTCAACCTGGTGTTCCTCGGGGGAATTCAAGTTGGAAAAACCTACTGGTACAGGATCTTCCTATAAGGCTGTCTGTCCTGGGATTCCTGTACTGCTATTCAATTGTGGGTATCGCCTGGGCTCAGACATACACAATTCCCTAATGTGCTAGTCCAGGTCGACCTAGCTGTCAGGCTTCAAGGGACATTTCACCCTGAACCTCTCATTCTGAGACCTTCCCGGAAGGACCGACCACTCCAGGACAATTCCTGAAGGGACAATTTCCACTCCAGGACCATCCCTGAGGCACCACTTTCCAATCTGAAACCATCCCTGAGGGATCACCTTCCACTCGTCTTCTCCTGAAGATGCTTCATTCTGACTGACAGCTTAATCTAGCACAGAAAATATACAACCTGAAAATCTTCTAATCTTGGAGCCTAAGAGAGTATCTACTACCCCCACAGACTTCCTGGTGCATAAACTAGAGTCTGGAGCAGACTCAGATCTTTCCCAACTATACATGGTGACATTTGCTCTAGAACCTACTATAGACCCATTGAGTTCTTTACCAAAGATTCAATGTGGTAGACACTTACTGTGTGGGCATGCAAGTCCTGGTCAGGGATGAGTCTGTCTCTCCGAGACATTCTGTCATGTTTTAGTGACCCCTTTCTACTGGGAACTCTGGGCTGCCCTGCACATGGACGGTTCTTTGCAGGGAGGCAGCAAAGCCACAGTCATGTTTCAAGTGACCTGGCTAAGGTGGGTGATGTACAGGTGGGGCATTGCAAGGAGTTCTGCAGTTTGAACTTTAGTATGGCATCCATGTGGAGCTGCTGTTCTCTGAGACCTGTAGCCACGGAGTAACACGGTCATTCCTTTCACGGCTGTTTTGCATGGCATGGGAGTTTAAAAGCCCAAGAATGAGTGTGTCTACAAACAGGTGATTTGGAGCAAGTCCTCAGGGAAAAGTGGTATCCCAAGGTCCCACACGCTTTGTTTGCTGGATTTTATTGCCTTATTCTGATTCAAATAAAGCAGAGCCCTTTTGTTACATAGATAATTCACACTGTTTTTTTTTTTTCTAGACTTATTTTGGATATTTTTAAATAAAAATTTTGAGATCTAAAAAAAAAAGAAGAAAGAAACTATTGAAAAGGGAGAGAGGGGACTTGCTTACGCTTTCACAGGCAGTTTTTAATCCCACAGGTTCAGCTCATTCTTTCCTCTTAAAAAATATCCCTTGTTTTTTTTTTTTAAATGTCTAGTAATGCTCACAAAGACTAATGACCATGTGCCTTTAAAAAGAGTACATTCACTAGGTGGTGGTGGCTCTTGTCTTTAAATCTCAGCACTCGGGAGGCAGAGTAGGTGGATCTCTGAGTTTGAAGCCAGGCAGGTCTACAGAGCAAGTTCCAGGACAGTCAAGGCTACACAGAGACACCCTGTCAAACAAACAAACAAATAAAAAAACCAAAAAAAAAAAAAAAAAAACACCCAAATCCATATCAAAACAAACAAACACAAAAGAGTAGACTCTACAACACAATTTCACTTCCCATGACCCATGTTCCTACACTAAATGGTGTGAAGCTGGGCACATTCTCTCAGAGACCTACAGTATGTTTTTGTTCCATGCCTTGTGAGTAATAAGCTGTCTGCAGCTGTACTTACTGGGAAAGCTAGAGAAGGCAGAGATAGCAATATGAGTGGCATTGTATGAGGATGTCTTTTCAGATTTCTCCTTAGTCAATGCCCAGTACCACCTACAGAGCCACTAAGAACCTCTTGTTTAGTCTGGTCTCTCTTCATCTACTTGGACATCTGCATATATCTAGGCTTAGTGCTAAGTGAAGGTTTATGGCGGTAAATAAGGATCAGGATAAACAAATAGACCGAATAGATGTTTATTCAGGGAGAAATAACTTACAACCTAGACAGATGAACACCAGGAAATTCAACCCGATCCTCTCCTGTCCGAGTCACGCCAGAAAGAGAGCGCCTTTTCTGGCCCCCTCCGATCTCCTTCCACAGGTCACTTCCGCCCATGGCTCCACCCCCAATGGGCGTGGTCAGTGCCACAGAAGGACTATCTCACTACAAAGGTTTATTATAAAGGCTCCAGTAGGAAGTCTGTAAAAATCGTAGTTAATCTTACACTTTTACTTTATGAATGCAATGGAAACAAAAGTGCTTTATATGCTTTGATTCATCAGACACTGTTAAATACTGTGGTTATCTGATGGGCTGCCAGGTTCCACAGAAACACTCTGAACCACACATTTAGTGTTTTAGTTAGGGTCTATGTTGCTCTGAAGAGACACCATGACCATGGCAACTCTTGAGGTTGTCTTATGGGTTTGGAGATTTAGTTCATTATCATCATGGTGGGAGCATGGTGGTATGGTATATTTGGATTAGCAGGTATCAGGAAGAGAGAATAAGCCACTGGGCCAAGTTTCAGCTTCTGAAACTCCCAACCCCACCCTCAGTGGCTCACTTCCTCCAACAAGGCCACACCTCCAATGATGCCTACTCCCAATGAGTCTATGGGGGCCATTTTCATCCAAACTATCATTGTGAGAAACATTAATTCTGATTCTTTGAGGGAACGGTTAGCTACATTGTCTAAACAGAGGCAAGATGAGACTTGATCCTGTGTAGGCAGAAGAAGTCTGAATAGGGAAGACAGACTAATTTTCCTTACTCTTATGATAGTTAACACAGCAAATATACATTGAGGGGGAGCAGGGATGTCCCACACCAACCAATTCTGGAAGAACCTTTCAATCAACAATTACGTTCTGTACTTCAGTTATGAAACAAACTAACTATAGTAAGTTCAGGCCCCAGGGATTAAAACTTCAGAAAACTTCTGCCATTTCAGATGTCAGTTGCAAATAATGAGTTCCCAAGATACCCACATTTCTGTCTAACTTGGCTACAAAACTGAAGGCTCTTATCACCCATGCTCAAATTTGATAATTTGCTATAATGATTCAAAAATGCAGGAAAGGATTTGCTTATGTTTCCAGGTTGTTATAAAGGCTATACAACAAGGGAATCAAATGAACAGCCAGATGGAGAGGTATATGGGAGTGAGATCAGAATGGTGGAGAGCATAGGAATTTTCTCTTTAAGGAGTTGGAATGCATTACCTTCCCAAAACACAGGAATGTTCATGAAGCTGGAAGTTCTTTGAGCTCTCTGTGTTAAAGATATTTCTCAAGTCTTTATCATGTAGACATGCCAGATATGAATTCAAAAGTCAAGTCTTTCTCCCCCTTTTTTTTTGGAGGAGCTGGGTAAGCTTTCAATCATGGTCTTGTCTTTATAGTAACCAGACACCATCCTTAAACTATCTGAAAGCCTACCCAGTATTGTCTCAAAGCAACAGAAGTTTGACCCCAAGGATATTACAAGGAGCACTATGCCAGGAACCATCATCAAAGACTAAATTATCAATACAAGGGATGCTCTTAACATCCTTATCACTTAGGAAACTGAGGGTTTTTAGAAGCCTTGCATCAAGAACCAAGAGCAGACATTTTTTCATTACATCATTAGGTCTGACACTGAGGTGTCATTGGTTTTCTTGAACCTATGTAAAAGGAGAGGTGATGTCAAGTTTTAAGGTAGAATGTCAGATGAAGATGATTATAGAAAAAGGAGTCAAGTAGTATAAACTCAAATGTCCTAGCAGAAATCCCCTTGGTCAGTGGATACAGAAGATAGTTTGAAGGACAACCAGTTGTAACAGGTCTTTTGTATCCCTGAAATAAGGGAAAACATCATCCCAACTGGGGTATCCTCTACTTTTTTTGTTTTTATATCAGTGCAAGGATCTTGTAAGATCCAAGAGTAATGATAGGGTTCCAGTAACCAAACTCACCATCATTCTGATGAAAGTGTGTTGCAAGAATATATATTTTATCTTCTTAGAAAATTTGAAGAGCACAAGTGTCATAACATTACAGTAAATAGGCATCTCTGATTTGTTTAAAGTCTTCTATAGAAGATGACATAGTGACAGACCTGCTGCTATCAGAATGGCCATTTCTCTGGTCTGATTGAACAGACCATGACAATTTGGAAAGCAAAAGTATAAAACAGCCAAGAATTCCAGAAATTATAGTAGGGGAAATAAAGAAAATTTATAACCAGATACCTGTTTATTGGAGTCCATCACTGTTCTTAAGCAAAGGGCACTTAGACCACTCAAGTTTCAGGAACAACATGGAACACTTAGAGACCACAGTGTCCCTGTGCAATTGTGCCTATGAACTTGCCTATCACATTGTGTCAGCTATATGAAATGAACTGACAACCCACACTTCAGTAATCAAATAAACAAATAAACAAAAAAAGTAAGAGCTAAGTTACAGGTTTCCACATTACACTTTAAGAAAGAAAAACATTATGGCTGAGAATAGTAGCATGTGCCTGGGATCCCGGGACTCAGAAAAGTGAGGAAGGGGATCACAAGTTCAAGGTCAGCCTGAGCAACACATGCAATTCCAGACTGGTTTGTGCTATGTAATAATATGCTGCTTCAAAACATTTTATTTTTATTTTTTATGTTTGGATACAAATAAATTTTTGTTGTTTTTGTTTTTTCACATTTCCAAACATTTTTGTAAATGCTTGGGAATCCTGAAGTCCTCAGCCAGCTGTATTCATGGTACTCAATGAATCTGAACATGTCCAATAGAACACTTTCTCTCTCTCTCCCCTCCCCATATATGTATGACATTTTTTATTCATTTCACATACCAACCACAGTTCCCCCTCTCTCCTCTCCCCCTCTACCTCCCACTGTAGTGAGAGTTCCACCCAGCCACACATGTGGCACTGACCATGCTTATTTGGCCTTGGTCACAGGTGTTTAGGTAAGCCTGTGGTATTTGGTATGGGGTCCAGGACAGGCTTGCTCTCTCTTTGGTTCAGGTCGAGTCATGGAGAGATGCCTGGATGTGGATCCTTGGAGCAGAAACTTACGGGTCATTGGTTTCTCGTGTAAGTGTCTTCTTCCAAAATAAAATATATAACCCATATTTTACCCTCATCCCATGTATCTTAATCTGTATATCATTACCCCACCTCTTCCCAACCCACCCTATCCACTCCTCAGAAAGAGTGAGGCCTCCCATGGAGAGTCAATAAAGTCTGGCACCTTCAGATGAGGCAGAACAAACACATGCTCCCCTCTCCCATCAAGGCTGAGCAAGGCATCCCACCTCATGAATCAGGGATAGATTCTGGTCCCACTGCCAGGGATCTCATGAACAGACCAGAGTACAAAACTGTCATCCACATACAGAGGGCCTGGTTCAATTCCATGCAGGATCCCCAGCTGTCAGCCTAGCCTAGAGTTCATGAACTCCCTCAAGTAGGGTCAAATGTCTCTGTAGGTTTCCCTGTCATGATCTTGACCTCTCCCCACCCCCCACCCCCACTTGCTCATGTAATCCCTCCTCCCACTCTTTGATTGGACTCCCATATCTCAGTCTGATGTTCGGATGTGGATCTCTGCATCTGCTGCTATCAGTTACTGGATGAAGGTTCTGTGATGACAGTTAGGGTAGTCACCAATCTGATTAGAGGGGAAGACATGCTCTCTATTAATGCTAGGATTCTTAGCTGAAGTCATTCTTATGGATTCCTAGAAATTTCCCTAGCATCATGTTTCTCGCTAACCTTGTAATGGCTCCCTCTATCAAGTAATCTCTTTTCTTACTCTCCCACCCCAATCCTCCCCCAACTGACTATCCCATTCCCTCATGTTCTCATCCCCCCTCCATTCCTCTTTACTGGCCCCCTCTGCCCTAGTTTACCCAGGAGATCTCATCTGTTTTCCTTTCCCTTCCGTGTCCCTCTTAGGGTCCTCCTTGTTACCTTGCTTATCTGGAGCTATGGATTATAGTCTCCTTTACATCTAGTGTCTACTTATGAGTGAGTACATACCATGTTTATCTGTCTGGGTCTGGGTTACCTCACTCAGGTTGACTTTATTTTCTATTTCCATGCATTTGCCTATAAATTTTACGATGTCATCATTTTCTAACAGCTGAGTAATACTCCATTGTGTAAATGTAACACATTTTCTTTGTCCATTTTTTTTGTTGAGGGGCATCTATGTTGTTTATAGTTACTATTATGAATAATGCTGCTATGAACATAGTGAAATAGGGGTCCTTGTGGTATGATTGAGTATCTTTTGGGTGTATGCCCAATAGTGGTATGTCTGAGTCTTGAGGTAGATTGATTCCTAATTTTCTAAGAAACCACCTTACTAATTTCCAAAGTGGCTGTACAAGTTTCACTCCCTCCAGCAGTGGAGGAGTGTTCCTTTTTTTTTTTTTTTCACATCCTTTCCAACATAGGCTGTCATCATTGTTTTTGATCTTAGCCATTCTGACAGACGCAAGATGGTATCTCATGGTAGTTTTGATTTGCATTTCCCTGATGACTAAGGATGTTGAGCAATTCCTTAAATGTCTTTCAGTCAATTGAAATTCCTCTGTTGAGAATTCGCTTTAGATCTGTACTTCACTTTTTAATTGGATTATTTGATATTTTTGATGTCTAGTTTTTTGAGTTCTTTATATATTTTGGAGATCAGCCCTCTGTCAGATGTGGGGTTGGTGAAGTTTTATCCTATCCTGTAAGCTCTTTTTTGTCTTATTTAACTTTTCCTTTGCCTTACAGAAGCTTTCCAGTTTCAGGAGGTCCCATTTATTGATTGTTGTTCTCAGTAACTGCTGGTTTCGTATTTAGGAAGTGGTCACCTGTGCCAATGTGTTCAAGACTACCTCCTACTTGTCTTCTATCAGGTTCATTGTACCTGCATTTATGTTGAGGTCTTTGATCCACATGAACTTGAGTTTTGTGCATGTTGATAGATATAGGTCTATTTGCAATCTTCTAAATGTAACATCCAGTTATGCTAACATCATTTGTTGAAGAAATTTCTTTTTTCCATTGTATGGTTTTGGCTTCTTTGTCAAAAATCAGGTTATTCATAGGTGTATGGGTTCACATGTCTGTTTTTATGCCAATGCCAACCTGTTTTTTTTTTTTATCACTATAGCCCTATAGTTTAGCTTGAAGTCAGGGATGGGGGTGCCTCCAGAGGTTCCTTTATTGTGTAGGTCTGTTTTGGCTATCCTTGTTTTTTTTCTTTTTTTTTTTTTCCATATGAAGTTGAGAATTGTTCTCACAGGGTCTATGAAGAATTGTGTTGGGATTTTGATTGGGATTGCATTGAATTTGTTGATTGCTTTTGGTAAGATTGCTATTTTTACTATGTTGATCCTACCTATCCAAGAGCATGGAAGATCATTCCTTTATATATATATATATATATATATATATATATATATATATCTTCTTCAATTTCTTTCTTCAAAGACTTAAAGTTTTGGTCATACAGGTCTTTTACTTGTTTGGTTAGCATTACCCCAAGATATTTTATGTGGCTATTTTAAAGGGTGTTGTTACTCTGATTTCTTTCTCAGCCACTTTATCATCTGTATGTAGAAGGGCTATTGATTTTTTTTTAGTTAATATTGTATTCTGCCACATTACTGAAGGTGTTTATCATCTGTATGAGTTCCCTGGTAGAATTTTAGACTGTTTGACGGGTTACTTGACACAGGGGCGGATGTAACTATCATATATAATAAATCTTGGCCTCGAAGATGGCCCCTGCATGAGGTAAATGTTCAATTCTTAGGGATTGGAACCCTGTCTCAGGTAAAACAGAGCACGAGATGGATTGAATGTATAGGACCAGAAGGACAGAGAGGAAGGTTGGAACCATATGTGGTTGGTGTAGTGATAAATTTATGGGGTCGTGATCTATTACAGCAATGGAATACACAGAATTAACATTCCTCCAGTATTAGATAGGAACCATAAACGACCTCATGATTGTGGAAAAAAACATTATAAAGTACTATACAAGACAGATACCAAATATCCAGGCTGTACAAAAACAGAATACAAGTGCTGAACAAACAGAGGAACCAAAAGCCCTACCTTTAAAATGGCTAACAGAGGAACCTGTTTGGGTAGGACAATGGCCTATGACCTCTGAGAAGTTAGAAGCTTTAGAAAGCCTGGTTCAGGAACAGCTAAATGCTAGACATATCGAGGAATCAACCAGCCCTTGGAATTCTCCTGTATTTGTGATCAAAAAGAAATCTGGTAAATGGAGAATGCTTACAGACCCGAGAGCCATCAATAAAGTTATCCAGCCAATTGGCTCTCTACAGCCTGGAATGCCCTTGCCTTCTTTGATACCCAAAGAAGGGCCTATTATAGTTATTGATTTAAAGGATTGCTTCTTCACTATACCTTTACAAGAACAAGATAAAGAGAAATTTGCCTTCACGGTACCTAATTAAAATAATTCTCAACCAGTGAAGAGATATCAATGGAAGGTTTTGCCACAGGGAATGCTAAGTAGCCCCACCCTGTGCCAATATTTTGTACAAAAACTGCTAGAAATAATTTGTAAACAGTTTCCACAATCCATAATCTATCATTACATGGATGATATATTGTTAGCTGGCTCTAAAGGAGAAATATTAGAAAAAAAGTTTGAGAAAGTAAAGGAAGTTTTACCTCACTGGGGATTACAAATTGCACCTGAAAAAATACAAAAAGGAGAGTTTATCAACTACTTAGGATATAAAATAGGTCTACAGAAAATTAGACCACAAAAAGTACAGATCAGAAGATATTGCTACCAGACTCTTAATGATCTTCAACAATTACTAGGAGAGATTTCTCAACTGCAAACCATTATTGGAGTAGAAGGGCATGATTTGAAAAACTTGAAAATGGCTGAAGCTGAAAAGGAATTAGAATGGATAGAAAAGAGGATACTAGAAGCACATGTGGACTGTGTGGATCCAAACCTAGACTGTATTCTGGTTATATTACCATCTAGAGAATATCCTTCAGAGATTTTGATGCAGAGAGAAGATATCATATAGAATGGATATTCCTACCACATAAACAGAATAAAAAACTAAAAACATATATAGAAAAGATCTCTGACTTGATTATAAAAGGTAAATTAAGACTTTGTTAGCTAACAGAAAGGGACCCAGTAGAAATTATCGTACCTTTAACTAATGAGGAAATTTCCTCCTTATGGAAAGATAATGAATGTTGGCAGAGAGCTTGCGGTAACTTTTTGGGAATGATTAGCAACAACTATCCTACTTCTGACACCAGATATTGTGGTTAAATAAGGATCAGGATAAACAAATAGGCCTAATAGATGTTTATTCAGGGAGAAATAACTTACAACCTAGACAGATGAACACCAGGAAGTTCCACCGGATGCTCTCCTGTCCGAGTCCCGCCATCAAGAGAGCTTAACCCCCCCCCCCCCCCGCTCTTCCTCAGACCTCCTTCCACAGGTCACATCCACCCATGGCTCCAACCCCCAATGAGCGTGGTCAGTGCCACAGAAGGAGACAAAGTAAATATCTCACTACATAAACTATCATATCACCTGCAAATAGTGAGAGTTTGACTTTTTTCTTTCCAATTTGTATCCCCTTTATCTCCTTTTGTTGTCTTTATTGCTCTAGTTAGAAATTCAAGTACTATATTGAATACTTATGGTGAGAGTGGATAGCCTTATCTTGTTAATGGAATACTTTCTATGGCAACTGACTTGTCCCACTCCTCATAAATGGAGCAGAGTTTACAAAAAAGATGACCTCAGGACAGTATCAAATCCCATCACTGACATGAAACAGACCTTTTTCTTCCCAGATGAATTGCAAAGTTATTTAATTTTAGTTGAAGAAATGTAAATTTCTCCCTAAACTATCCATAGAGAAATTGAGTATTTTTATCATATAATAACTAAATTGAACCAGAGGCATTATTATTTGATTGAATATGTCTTATGAGTATGGAATCTGTTCTTTTTAATTGGTAGTTCAAATGGTAGTTTGAACATGGGTCACAGTGAAAGAAAAGATGAATTTGCTTTACTCCTTCCACTAAGCAAGTGTCTCTTGTCCTGTTGAAGACCTGGTTTCTTTCCTTGAATATTGAATGACTTAGGTAGACATTAGGCTTCAGTTAATGACCAGTGATATTTGAGAGGAAAGAAGTTTATATTTAGAAAGAATTTCCAAATGTGACATTGGAAGGAGTAACTCCAAAGAGCCTGGCAACTTCCCAAATTTGGGACAATGGGACTGGTGGTAAGGATGTCAAAGTGTTGGCTACAAAATAGCTATGTAATGAGAAAACTCAAGATCTAAAGAGGATTCTTCTCAAGTTTTTAGCTGTGTATCAGTTGATGTGAAGAAACTTGTAAGGAATCTGATTGACACTGGAGTGTGTCCTCTAAGAGGTCGTACCTTACTTACCATCTTCATCACCAAATACATATACCAAAGAAGTACATGAGGAGTCTCAGAGGTTCTTTGAGTTGGATGATGTCATATCCCTCTATTGACATTCATGGCTTTGGAGAAAGTGGAAGTGAGGTCTAGGCTCACACACGGTGCCTTGTCTTATCATGTGATGCCTCCTGCTCTGCTATAACACAGCAAGAATGACCTCATTAGAAATAAGGCAAATGCTACCACCATGTTTCTGAACTTCCCAGTCTTCAGAACTGTGAAACAAATAAATGAGTTTTGATAAATTATTTGGGTTTGGGTATTTTGTTATAGCTACAGAAAATGCCTAAAATAGTACTGAAAGTTTGAGGGGGAAAAACATCTGAAAGTATTGGAAATCTGGGAAAGGTATCTACTGTCAACAGCTTGACCTCATTATCAATGGATTACTGAGTATTCATGATGGGATTATTTTAGCAGTAGGGGAAAATTATCTCCAGACTAAATTCCCCTTTAGTCATACCTTACAAAAAGTAAGACCTAACAGGTCTAAATCATTTCCAAGAAACTTTACCTCATCTCAGATCAATGGTCAAGAATATTTATTTAAAGACTCATAATATCTGATATCACAATATCCCACCTCCTTTTCCCTGGCCCCACACCAATAATTCTGCTGGGTGTTAAGGCCCTCTACTTTCTCCTCCTCAGGCTACTCAAGACAACACCTACTTTCATCAAGACCTTATGCTGATTTCACTGTTGGTAGGGCCTCCTCCTCTCTTCCCTGTGCTGTCCCACACCCCTCCTACACTTACGAGGATCACTAGGCAGGCTTTCCAGGATATATCAGCACATCAAGTGTGACCCCCTCAAAGAGATCAGAGTGAACTTCACTCATATCTATGCCTCCTCTGTTCTGGGACCTGCTCAAGGCACCCAGCCCCTACAGACTACCCTCAAAAGAAGACTGCCATCCTCAGCTCACTTAGCTAAGATCCCCCTAACACCCTTATTGCTCCTAAGAACTACTGGCTGGGGACCCACACAGCTGGTAACAGACCAGGATCCCTCAGCTCCATCTACTTAGGACTCCCCCAAATGGCCCAGCCCAATGCTCTGCCTTGGAATACTGGCCTGATAAGCTAAAAACCCTTACCAGAAAGATGCAGCCAACAATCTAATCCAGATATCCAGTTCTTGTTTCAAGAACATAAGCAATATGAGAAACCAAGACAGCATGTCTCCTTCGAAGATTACCTAACTCCATAATAATTGTTCCCAATGAGAATGGCTTGAAACACAGAATTTAAAAGGAATAATTGCAAACATGCTCAATAGTTCGGTATATTCAAAGAGGACATGAATAAACACTTGAATGAGTTTAAAAAAAATAAAATTAAACTGAAGCCCAAAAGGACAATTCAGGTTATAAAAACTGAATGCAACAAAGAAAAATAGTTGGCAGAAGTTTCTGTCACTAGAGCCACTCCCAAGTAACACACAGAGATTTACTATTAATCACAAATGTGCAGTCAGTATCTCAGGCTTGTTACTAGAAAACTCTTTTTTTTTTTTAATTTTATTTAATTTTATATAACAGTCCAATTAAATGAAAACAAACATTTATACACAATATTTGGGAATTTGGGCATCATTCTTTCCAAACTACATCCTGCTGGTAAGGGGCACTATCTTGGGGGATTCGAAGAAGATTCAGATATCCTGGATGTAGTCTGTAGGGCTGTTTTGTCCAGCTGTTTTGAATGTAGGATCAGCTTGTACTCTGTTTCAGGCGGTCTGGTGTGATCAAACCACATTAGTCTGGAAGGAATCCACATCTTTTCTTTTTCTGTGGAAAAAAAAATAGAAATCCTTTTCCCCAGTAACTTGTCCTTCAACTTAAATTTTGGAGTCAAAGCATTTTTTTTTTTAGTTTAATATATTATTTTACATGTCGATCCCAGTTCCCTCTCCCTCCTTCCCTCCCTCCCTCTCTTCCCTCCCTCCCTCCCTCTCTCCCTCCCTCCTTCCCCCCAGCCCTCCCTCCCTCCTTCCCTCCATTTTTACCCTCTCTGCCCTCTCACATGCACTCTAAACACCCTCCCCTCCCATCCCCCACCCCAATTCCATATGTAGGGGAATGCCATCCAGTTGGGGTCATGTAGATCTGACAGGTCCTGTGAAGTAGGGACTAGGGCTTCTCTACTGTCTCTAGATTAAGGCAGTTATCCTTCCATGGGGGATATGTTCTCAAAGTTCTTTTGTGCACCAAGGATACATCCTGGCTCCACTATCTGAGGTCTCTTAGACTGCACAGTCCTTCTGGCTGAGACCCATAATCAGGGGGGCCTGAGTCAGTCCCATGCTGGCTTCCCAGCTATCAGTCTAGTGGCCGTTAGCTCCTCCTTGTTCAGGTAAGCTGTCTCTATGTGTTTCTGCCGCATGGTCTTGTCCTCTCCATCTGCATCTGGGTTCTAGTTCGACTCAGTGTTTATGTATGGGTGTTTGATCCTGTTTTCAACAGGCATTAGTTGAGGGCTCAATGGAGAAGTTAGTTGTTGATCTCACTCTCCAGGAAGGGCATTTATGATAGCCTTTCCACGGAAGCTCAACTTGTTAGTTGGGAGCAGTCTTATAGTTCTCTAAACCTTTCTTTGTGTTCAATTTTATCTTCAAACCAATATTGGCTCCCTCTTTTATGTTCTCTCTCTCGGTCTCTGTCTCTCTCTCTCTCTCTTTCCTATTTCTATTCCTAACCAGGCTCAATCTTACTGGTTGCACATGTTTTCCTTTCCTCCCCCTCATTTTCTCCTACTTCTCTCTCCATTTGCTGCCCCCCCCACTTCACCTGAGCTCTGGGGGACTTGTCCCTGCCCATTTCTGTAAGGTACTTTATGTGACTCTCTCAGAATACACCTTGTATCCTAGTTCCTCTGGTGGTGTGAATTATAGGCTGGTGATCCTTTGATCTAGGACTAAAATCCATATATGAGTGAGTACATACTGTGTTCCTCTCTTTGTGACTGGGTTACCTCATTCAGGATGGTTTTTTCAAGTGCCATCCACTTGCCTGCGGATTTCAAGATACCATTATTTTTTTCTGCAGAGTAGTATTCCATTGTATAGATGTGCCATATCTTCATTAACCATTCTTCAATTGAGGGGCATCTAGGTTGCTTCCAGGTTCTTGCTATTACAAATAGTGCTGCTATGAACATAGTTGAACAGATGTCTTTGTTGCATGGATGTGAATCCTTTGGGTAAATGCCTAAGAGGGGGATTGCCAGGTCCTGTGGTAAACTAATTCCCATTTTCCTGAGGAACCGCCATACTGATCTCCAAAATGGCTGTATGAGTTTGCACTCCCACCAGCAGTGGAGGAGTGTTCCACTTTCTCCACATCCTCTCCAACATAAGTCATCACTGGTGTTTCTAATTTTAGCCATTCTGCCAGGGGTAAGATGGTATCTCAAAGTTGTTTTGATTTGCATTTCCCTGATAGCTAAGGATGTGGAGCATTTTCTTAAGTGTCTTTCAGCCTTTTTGATTTCCTCCATTGAGAATTCTTTCTTCAGTTCTGTACCCCATTTTTTAATAGGGTTATTTGGTGTTTTGTTGACTAGTTTCTTGAGTTCTTTGTATATTTTGGAGATCAGCCCTTTGTCGGATATAGGATTGGTGAAAATCTTTTCCCAGTCCGTGGGCTGCCTTTTGGTCTTGTTGACTGTGTCCTTTGCCTTACAGAAGCTTCTAAGTTTGAAGAGGTCCCATTTATTAATTGTTTCTCTCGGTGTCTGTGCCCCTGGAGTTATGTTCAAGAAGCGGTCTCCTATACCAATTTGTTCAAGGGTACCTCCTACTTTCTCTTCTAAGAGGTTCAATGTGGCTGGATTGATGTTGAGGTCTTTGATCCATTTGGACTTGAGTTTTGTGCTTGGCGACAGACATGGGTCTACTGTAGTCTTCTACACACCCTCATCCAATTGTGCCAGCACCATTTGTTGAAGATGCTGTCCTCGCCCCATTGTATAATTTTAGCTGTTTTGTCGAAAATCATGTGTTCATAGTTGTGTGGGCTAATATCAGGATTTTCAATTCGATTCCATTGGTCTACCTGTCTATTTTTATGCCAATACCAGGCTGTTTTCAGAACTATAGCTCTGTAGTAGAGCTTAAAGTCAGGAATGGTGATGCCTCCTGAAGTTCTTTTATTGTATAGGGTTGTTTTGGCTATCCTGGGTCTTTTGTTTTTCCATATAAAGTTGATTATTTTCCTTTCAAGTTCGGTGAAGAATTGTGGTGGGATTTTAATGGGGATTGCATTGAATCTGTAGATTGCTTTTGGTAAGATTGCCATTTTTACTATGTTAATCCTACCTAACCAAGAGCATGGGAGATCTTTCCATTTTATGGTATCTTCTTTAATTTCTTTTTTAGAGTCACAAAGTTCTTATTATATAGGTCTTTTACTTGTTTGGTAAGCGTTACACCAAGATACTTTATGCTGTTTGTGGCTATTGTAAAGGGTGATGTTTCTCTGATTTCTTTCTCTGCCTCTTTGTCGTTTGAAAAAAGTAGGGCTACTGATTTTTTTGAGTTTATCTTGTATCCTGCTAGTTTGCTGAAGGTGTTTATCAGCTGTAGGAGTTCCCTGGTTGAGTTTATTGGGTCGCTTATGTAAACTATCATATCATCTGCAAATAGAGACAGTTTGACTTCTTCCTTTCCAATTTGGATCCCCTTGATCTCCTTTTGTTGTCTTATAGCATTAGCTAGAACTTCTAGTACGATATTGAAGAGATATGGAGAGAGAGGACAGCCTTGTCTTGTTCCTGATTTTAGAGGAATTGGCTTAAGTTTCTCTCCATTCAGTTTGATGTTGGCAGTTGGTTTGCTGTATATTGCCCTTATTATGTTTAGGTATGTTCCTGTTATCCCTGACCTCTCCAAGACCTTTATCATGAAAGGGTGTTGAATTTTGTCGAAGGCTTTTTCCGCATCGAGGGAGATAATCATATGGTTTTTCTTTTTCTGTTTGTTTATATGGTGGATCACATTGATAGATTTTCATATGTTAATCCATCCCTGCATTCCAGGGATGAAGCCTACTTGGTCATGGTGGATGATTTCTCTGATGTATTCTTGAATTCGGTTTGCCAGTATTTTATTGAGTATTTTTGCATCGATGTTCATCAGGGATATTGGTCTATAGTTTTCTTTCTTAGTTGTGTCTTTGTGAGGTTTGGGTACCAAAGTTATTGTGGCCTCATAAAAAGAGTTTGGCAATGAACCTTCTGTTTCTATCTTGTGGAACAGTTTGAGGAGTAGTGGTATTAGTTCTTCCCTGAATGTCTGGTAGAATTCTGCGCTGAATCCATCTGGCCCTGGACTTTTTTTTGGTTGGAAGGCTTTCGATGACTGCTTCTATTTCATTGCGGGTTATAGGTCTATTTAAGTTGTTTGTCTGTTCTTGATTTAATTTTGGTAAGTGATAGTTATCCAGAAACTTGTCCATTTCCTTTGAATTAGAAAACTCTTCTTACATTTAAGTTAATGCGTATTTCTTATCTATGTTTTGTCACTCGGCTGGGTACCTTTCCTCAGTATGGCATGTCTATCTTGCTTCTCTTTTGCATCTGCTTGTGATTCCTCACTCTGCCCTCCTTCCCAGCATTCTCAGTTTGGCTTTTCCAGCTCACCTTACCCTTTTCAGCTATTGGCCAGTCAGCTTCTTCCTTAAACCGATCACAACAACATACATTCACACAGTGTAAAGGAATACACACAGTGTATTCCACAAGAAATAATGTAGAAAATCTAAATAGAATTGAAGCCAGCAATGAAAAAATGCCAATAAATCTAATAAAAAATCTCATTTGAAAGACACGCCAGCAGAATGGATCATGTAGAAAACAAATCAGGGCCTGAAGATAAAGTAGAGGAAGTGGATCATTCAACAAAAGAAAGGGATAAATTTCAAACAACTCATTAGAAGGTATGTAGAAACTGTACTACCATAAAAAGATAAATTCATAAATTATGAGTACAGAAGAAGGAGAATTCAGGTCAAAGGCAGAGAGTACACTGATGGGAGATGCCATTATGTATATATGTTTCTCATACTTGTTAATAATAAAGCACTGTTGGCCAATAGGAAAGGAAGATAGGAGGGACTAGGAGACAAGGAGGAAATAGGAAGTAGTAAGGAGGAGTCGAGATGGAGAGTCTGGAGAGAGCTGGACGCCAGCCACCTCCCCGGTAAGAGAAGGCCATGTGAAAATACATAGATCAGCAGAAATGGGTTCATAATTAAAGGCAGAGCTAGCCGATAAGAAACAAGTAACCGGGCCAACAGTATTGTACCAAATACAGAGTCTCTGTGTATTATTTGGGGCTGGTGGCGTGGCGGCGGGACAAGACCAGCAGCGGCAGGCAGAAAAACCATACACCTTACAGTACACTTTCTATAAAAGCATGGGAGAAAACCCCCCAGTTCTAGGGAAAAGCTGCCCATCTAGGTACAAGAGGCACACAGAACACCAAAGTCATCAGAGCACAAAAGAACTCCACATGCCAGATTGCAGTTAAAATAGTAAACACACACAACAAAGAAAGAAGGGGTTTTGAGAGCTTCAAGGAAGAAGGCTCAAGTCTAGTATAAAGGCAGTTCCCTCAGCATCATGAGTATTTCTCAAGGGAAGCTTTAACAGCAGAAGAGCCTGGGGCAAAGTGACTCAAGTCCTGAAAGAACAGAGGTGCCAGAGCTACATTGCAGACAAAACCATCCGTCATAATTAAAGGAGAAAGAAAACTTTCCATGTTAAAAAAAAAACAAGCTAAAGGAATTTATGACTATGAGACTGGCCCTACATGGAAGCCTGAAAGGAATACTTGGGCATGAAGAGAAGGATGAACACAGCCATGAGGCTATGAGGGAAAAAGAAATGATGGGAGGACAGGACTTATGCAAAGTAGGACTGAAAAAGCAAACCACAAAAATCAGCAAAACAGTGGCAGTTAGTACACATCTGTCAATCATAACACTGGGTCTTAATGACTTTGTTCAGTAGTCAACAGACACAGGATGGCTGATTATGTTAGAAAACAGGATCCACAGTTTGCCTGTCTAAAAGCAACATACCTTGTCTTCAAGAATAAACATAATGTTAGGACGAGAGAATAGGGAAAAATCTTCAAGGAAAACAAGGCCAGAGAACAAGCAGACATCACTATTCTAATGACTACAAAATAGACTCTAAAGCAAATTAATCAGAAGAATAAAGAATGGCACTTTGCTCTGATCGAGGGAACAGCCCACCAGGTGGACATTGAAATTCTAAACACAATTTTCAGCACCCAACAAAGTAAAATTGGAATTTCTGATAATGGATAAAAATTACCAGACACGCAAAGAAGCAGAAAGAGAAAAATTAATCACACAAAGCTGACCCCAAACTGAACAAGTTATAGAATTTTTCAGAAAGGGACTAATACAGTTACAACTATATTTTATGTCATAAAATGGCAGGGAAAATATTGTTAGAAAAGTGAAAGATGAAAATAAAACTTCTAGACATAGAAACACAAACTTGAGGGATAAATACCCTGGGTCATGTTGATGCCATATTGGACATTACCAGGAAAACGACATGAAATAGAAATGATCTGAATTGAGCCTAGATGCAAAAGCAATTAAAACTGTGAGCACATTCATAGAGTTGTGGGAAAACTTTGTTTCCAAAGGGTCAGGAGAGGAGACAAAATTGGATTTGAAAAGACACTGACTAAAACATATCTAAATTAGGTGAAAACTATAAGGCTACAGATACAGAAGAGGAAAGATTTCAAAGCACAAGAAACAGAAATGCTACTGTAGCAAGGTACATAATAATCAAAATGATCCAAGCTAGTGATGAAAGTAAAATCTTAGACCAGCCAGGGAAGGGCAAGGGGGACAGCTTAGTCAGTGCTTGCTGGGCAAGGATGATGCTCTGAGCTTGACCTCCCCCCACCAGTGCTGTTAAGTCCATCACTGTAGAGGTGGAGACAGATTGAGCTCAAGGGCTCACTGGCCAGCCAGCCTGAAAAATGGTTCATTGAGAGTCCCTGTGTCAAAAACTAAGGTGCAGATACTCAGTTTCAATCTCTGGCCCTGTGTGTGCACATGCACACACAAATAAATAGATAAATAAAAAACAAGGGAAACACCATGTGAAGTTGACCTTTGCAGGACATACATGTATGCATATTCAAATAACACAGAGGTAATAGCTGAGGGATTATGATACATTGTAATAAGATGGTGGCAGGCTTCTCACAGGAAATAGTGAAAATGAGATGACCAGAAAAGCAAAACAAAACAAAACAAAAACAAACAAACAAACAAAAAAAAACACAGAAGCAAAAGCAAAAATACAACTCTAAAAATGCTAAAAGACCATGCACCTAAAAATCTAAATATGTGAAAAATGCTTTTTAGAAACAAGGACAACTTATAACTGACTTTTTTGAAGGTGTGAATCATTTTTCCCTGTAGACCTAGACTATAAAACAATAAACAGAGCCACGAGACAGTAAGGAATGATACCACATATAAATATGAATCTGTATAAATAAATATAAGTACATAGTATAATGTCTGGACAAAGACAAAATCGCCTACGGATGCATTCTCAAAGCATACGAGCTTAGTAATGTGAGAATGCATGCCAATCCTGAACTAGTAACAACTGCAAAGCCATGAAGCCAAAACTGATAGACCTGAGGGGAGAAACAGATGAATTCAGAGTTAGGGTTTCACCAATATTCACTTAATTATTGATAGATTGAGTATGTAGAAAATCATCAAGATTTGAAGAGTATTTTTACAAGATTTATTTTTATTTTATGTACAAGCGAGTACCTGCATGCAAGCATGCACATACAGTGACCACAGGGGCCAGAAGAGGGCAGCGTAAGATTCCATGGAACTAGAGTTACAGATAGTTGTGAGCTACCATATAGGTGCTAGGAACCAAACCTGAGCCTTTTGCAAAAGCAACCTCTTGAACAATATTTCCAATCCACTTGACACGATTGACATTTATAGAACATTCCATTTACTTAGAGAACAACATACATTTTTTTCTTATGGGCATACAGCACATTTGTAAAGATCCACTATAGTCTTTTCTACAAAGCAAATATCAATAAACTTTGAAAGATTAAGGTTGCCAGGAGGTAGTGACGCATGTCTTTAATCCCAAAAACTCGTGAGTCAGAGGCAGGTGGATCTCTGAGTTCAAGGCCAGCCTGTTCCACAGAGCAAATTCCAGGACAGCCAGGGCTGTTACATAGAGAATCTTGTCTTGAAAAGCAAGATTCAAGCCATACACCATATATATGAAGAAATTTAAGAGGAAAATGTGTAGACAATATTCAAATATTTGAAGATAGCACACTTGCATTATCACCATGGATCAAGGCAGAATTTAAAAAGAAAATTTATAAATATTGTTATTATTTATTCACTGTGTATTCTGTCTGGCTTAAATTTCCATGTGCAGCCTAGGCTAGCCCTGAATTCCTGTCTCAGCCTCCTGGGTGGGCACGAGGATCCAGGTAGGTGTCACACCAACAGGCTAGGAAATATTTTAAATAGACTGAAAACAAAACTATAGTACATCATAGTGTCAAAACTTCACTAAAGCATCAACACCTTCTGGCAAGATAGAAGAAAGAGCTCACTTTTTTTTTAAAAGAAAAGATTTTATTTACATTAAAAACAATCTTATTTACATACCAATCTCAGTTCCCCCTCCCTCCTGTCCTCCCAAACCCCTGCAACTCCTTATCCCACACCTATCTACTCCCTAGGAAAGGTGAGGCCTACCAATGGTGATCATCAAAGTCTGTCACATTATTTGGGGCAGGGCCTCAGCCCTCCCCCATGTATCTAGGCTGAGAGAATATCCCTCCATAGGCAATGAGCTCCCAAAATCCATTCATGCACTAGGGATGGATACTGGTTCCACTGGCAGAGGCCCCATAGACTTCTCAGGCCTCTCATCTAAAACCCACATTTAGGAGGCCTGGTTTGGTACTATGCTGGTTTCCCAGCTCTCAGACTGGGTCCATGAACTTCCACATGCTCAGGTCAGCTGTTTCTGTGGGTTTCTCCAGCATAGTTTTGACCTCTTTGCTCATCACTCCTCCTTCTCTACAACTGGATTCCAGGAGTTTGGTTCAGTGCTTAGCTGTGTATCTCTGCTTCTGCTTCCATTAATAAACCAGCAAAAGAAGAGAGAACTAAACCACACTGAGCAGGAGAAAGGGTCAGGACACAGATTGTGTGATTTGAGCAAGCATTGCTCTTGACTCGCCACCTAGTTGCACCTCTTAGAAGATGAGGTTGTTTGTGCACAAGAATCATGGCAGAAATGTGTTAGCAATACTTCCAAGCTCTATTCCAGGTCTAGGAATCCAAACTCCTGGATGGACCTGGAGGACCCACGCATTTCAACACAGAAGTGATGGTAATTTCTTAAGAGAAGCAGGACCAGTATCCTTCTTGATGGCATATTGTCAACTGACGTGACATCTGGGGTGATACAGGGAGGAGGTCACAGTCCTGGACTCTTGCCTGTGCTGTAATCCCTAATCCCCTGTAGCTCACACAGCTCATCATAGGAACCAGAGGGAGCTTGGATTCATCTTACAGTGCCATGTCAACTTCCCTGATTGATTATCTCTCATAAATAGGGGACAGAATCTGACTGTGACCTTAGTTGGGCTCCTACAGAGTCTAGGAATGTGGGAATGGAGGGCTGGAGGATGTGATTTAATTTGTTCATCTGCATTTCATTCTGTCTATTTCTGCCCCATAATTTATTTCTCTAATGCATAAATGGCTTCATCTATGCCTTTAAACCACCCTAACAAATTTACTCTGCTGTCATTTCATACTATTCTCTGAAATAAATTTCATTTGAAATGAATTACTATCTTAAGTCTTTTGTTCCCCACTGTCCTTTGAGAGCTCAGAATATGTTTGTTTTGAAATTTCGGTTTGCAGGCTCATTTTTAGCACAGCATCCAACTTTTCCTCACTCCAGAATTGAAAGATTTTTCTTTGCCTTGCCAGATCTTCTACCCCTAACCTAGGATGAGGCTCATAATTGACCTGGGAATACATGGCTCCTGGAAGACACAGAGAACAGTGACAGACCCACCCATCACAGACTCCTTAGGCTATCTCAGTTCCAGAAAATCGTATTTCCTTTTAATCCTTCTCCCCACTCTCATAGCTTCATCTAAAACCATAATCCTGATACAGGCAAGGCCTTGACCACCATTTACAACTAACAGAAGCCTATTCATTGGTCTTTGCTCCAGGCTCACTAATGCCTGTTAACACAGGGTCCAAGCTCTTGGTCTGCCTATTTCTAGAGTTCACACAACACACAATTCATGTTTTCCTTTTGTTTCTTGTCCACAGAAATGTTTGTCTCATCCAGAGGCTGACTTGATCTTTCTGCTCTTTAGAAAAAAAAAACATATTTCATCTATCTGTCAATGCAAAAATCATAGTTGTCATCCTAAAAAAGAAGAGAAGATCATCAGATCATTTATTTTAGAGCCATTCTGTGTGACCATGTCCTAGGATCTTGCAGATTCAGGTCACCCCAAACTTCATGTTCCAATGTGGAAGCGATTTCACAATTTTTTTTTAGTTTTACAGAACAAAGAAAGTCATAAATCAAGGGAAGTTTAAAATGCATTTGTGAGTACACCACAGAGGGGTCAAGAAAGATTGGCAAGGTGGTAGGGGGCAGATTTTCTGTAGGCCCAATATGCTATCTGATAACATTCTTAGCTTTTGGATTGGTGGAAGTTAGTGGTCTTATAAGTTAATAGATTCTAAGTGTGTTTTGCCTATTAGTTACAGAATGTTAGTTCTGACACAGAGGTGAGAAGGGGCTAGAACTACTCCAAGATAAGGCAGCTAGCTTTTTGGCCTTGCAACATTACAATTTCTCCATAGTTCTGAACTTCTATCCCTGATTAGTCTCTGCGGACACGGGTTCCTTTCAGGGGTTTTCATTCACCAATCATTTCTACATGTTCAGAGCTGTGGGGTAAACTCACTGCCATTTGATTATTCTACGAGTCTTAAAATTTGAAGCAGATAAACAAATGATGCTGCCCACGCCCAAGAGTAAGATCTGTGTGTCCGACAGTCACATGCAGACTCTTTGTGAGAGGTCCCTGCAGTAACTTTTACTCATTTATCTTCTCATTGATGCCAGGGCATGGAAAGTCTTCCATAAATACTTGTGATATATTTCACAAGTTGGTGCCTGTCCATTCATTAGAATATGTGTGCATGTTCTATTCTCTAAATGGTCTGATGACTGCTCGAAAATAGAGACCAGACCTTGTCATTAAAGTGCGATTCAAATGACATATTCTTTGGTATTAGCAAGATTCAATAAAATATCAATTGAGATAAAAATATCAGAGTTATTTATCCTGCATTTCTTTAACACCCTACCTTTCCTTAAGGATTCAAAAGCTCTGTGCTGATTACTAACAATACTTGAATGCTTAAAGGTAACAAGATATAAGATAGAGCAGCTGCACACAGTGTACAAATGTGCACACATTTGGGACTTTTAGGGGTTATTACTCCTTTCTTTGTGCTCTGAGAGCAAGTGCTGAATGGTCTGAATACATTGTACGGCTGTCTACAGTTCAGTTCTGTTGATATGTTGAGACAAAAATTCCTCCCTGAAAGAGGCCTCCAGCACTGCCCATCAGGAAGTCAGCTACCTGTGACCAGAGGGCCTGAGTAAATTCTGGCTGGAAGCAGGTGTTAGCTCACCCACAGCTGGTTAGGAGCCTATAGGGCCTCAATCTTTGGGAAATAAAGAGGCAGCCTGTGTGAGGTCCTGTCTCCTCCCCACAGAACCATTTGTTGCTGAAGATACACCCACTCCAGAAATCTTTCAATGCTTTTCAAATTGTGGGCCTACACAATACACCTGACCTTGTTCAAAGACTGGGGCTGTGCTGCCCCAGGCAAGGAGCAAAGAAATACAGGGAGAAAAAAAAAAAAAAAAAAAAAAAAAAAAAAAAAAAACCTGACATCTCCTTCCAGGCCTTTTTACTTTGTTGTATGGAAAGGTTCCAGTCTGTCAACCAAAACACTTATTAGTTCTCCTTACTTTTCTCCAGTAAATTAACTAATGCATACTATCAGTTGTTCATGATATAGCAGTAGGCATATTGCCTGTGATTGGATGGAGATGGTGGGAAAAATGCAAAACATTGCAATCCTCCATTTGAAGTCATTTGTTTACCTTTGAGAAGAAAGTTCTTTGTGCCCCTCTCTGAATAAGGAATGGACTGCTTGTGAAGTCTGCTTTATTCATAGAAAGGATAAAACCATTACAGGGTGGCACTTGTTCAAAAGGAACAGATGTCTGTAGGGTGTTCTCACCATGGTGGAGGTTGCTGGTGACAAGGTGTGACATCTGCAGAAGAAATGCAAGCAAGCATTGAGCCATGCAAGTGCTTACTTAAAACACAATAGAGGAAATGAATCTTGCTCTTGATGGAAGATATGGGACTCCCCCTACCTGATGATCCCTGAATTTTAATTGTAACATAGGAAAAGAGAAGCAAACCTGGGTGAAATCACCACATGCTTATTACACATACACATGTAATTTCTGGTTCAGAGTGGCCAAGACTATTCTCATAGGAGTATACTTGTAAAAGTCAAGTAAGAGAATTTACCAAGCATGTAGACATGGTCCTCATAACACAGGAGATGCTCAATAAGAAATTACTACAGTCTTTTTACTATATTATTCAGCTGTGTGCAGAAACCCAAGATGACACCGATACAAGGGAACATTTGCCTCTGTCAGCAGGGAGGTTGTGCTTGTGTGGTGTCCACATCACCTTTTTAGAGATTCAGGCTTTGGCAGTTGGTTGCCAAAGTTGGAGTTGAGTTGAGTTGAGTAGACTTGGTCTACTCATGGAATGTCCCCAAACCACTAAAATGACTCTCACTATATTCGTATTTGTCTATCTATCTATCTATCTATCTATCTATCTATCTATCTATCTATCTATGTATTTATCTATCATCTATCTATCTATCTATCTATCTATCTATTGGTTTTTTTCAAGATAGGGTTTCTCTGTGTAATATCCAGGGCTGCCTTAGAATACACTCTGTAGACCAGATTGGCCTCAAACTTACAGAGATTCTCCTGTCTCTGCCTTCTGAGTGCTGGGATATGGAACTAAAATGTACTTTGGGAAGTGACTGAAGGTCCTTCCTGTGCTCTGTTTCCAGGGCTCAGCTAAGGCATACAAAGACCCTCTTTATTCCGTAACCCCTATGAGATGGACTTAAGCAGACAGACTTTTAATCCCCCCTACCTGTTAGTCCTAAAAAGTAACATGCATTAATGCTTGAGCATGAGAGTGCTTGGTGTGGTTGAATGTATTTTCAGAGACATTAGATTCTAAATGGGACATTGTGAACGAACGGTAGAGGTGCTACAGCTGGTCCTGACTTCAGGGAAAGAAAGGAATTAGAAATGTTTAGTGAAGTCTCTTATCCTATGGTAGGGAGCAGACAAGAGGGGGAATATACAGATCAGGTTGAATTGTAGCTGCAAAACATAAGTTGAAGTCATAGCCTCTGATATTTCAGAATGTGATGTTACTTGAAGACAGTTTATAATTAGTTATCATGAGGTCATACTGGTTTAGGTGAAACTCTAATCAATGACTGAAGACAGAGCAGAGGAGACAAAAGACACAGTGGGAGAACGCCATGTGACAGCAAAGGGAATATCAGAATGAGGCCCCTACCAGCTGACAAACAGCCAAGATAATGGTCACAGAAGCTATAAAAGAACACAGACGGGAGTCTCCCTTGGAGCCAGCTAGAAGCACACTTGCATTTGAGACCTCCATTCTCCATAACAGGAGAGAAGAAAGCTGGGCTGTTTTAAGTTGTCTCATATGTGGCTAGCCCAAAAATCTTGTTTAGGGTAAAACTCGTATATTAAGCTTCTGATAACTAAATACAGACCTCAGCCTCAGAATACAGATTTTTTACCCGTCTAGCCACCTGTTTTAAAATCTTAATGCTTTGAAAGTCTAGATGAGGAGTATCTGGAGCAGAGGGAGGCCATCATGAGTATGTTTTTTTGTTTTGTTTTTCAAAAAGCCACATTTATTAATGTACATCAACAATCAGGGCCCTTGTGTTAGTTTAACAAGAACAGGGTCCAGGAAGTAAGGAGACAAAGAACTCTTGGTAATGAAAATTAGTCAGTAGAAAGTTCTAAATAGTTCTAAGGATTAGAAAAGAAATTGGAGAAAACGTGTGGGAAATTAGAATGTAAAGATAGAAAAGAAAAGGTGAGAAGATTAAGGAAAATGTAATTGTAAAATTTGAGCAGGCATCCATACAGAATGTAGATGGCAAGAAAAGTTGAAACCAGCCCCCCAAACTGAAACGTTTCCATTGCTATAAAACCAAATCATAACAAATGAAAAGAGTAAATAATAAACACCATTGCTGTGGTGGATTGAAGATGTATTCTTATTTTTTGAGGTCTCTATCTAAAGATGGCATGCAGTGGTTTCCCTTGAATGTTCAGGCATTGGTGACAATGGGTGATTCCTGGAACTAGATCCACAAAAGGCAGTCTGAGGTTGTCTATATTCTCCTTGTACAGGATGCCAGCCACTGTACAGAGGGGAAGTTGTCAACAGTGACAACGTTACTCACCATCCTAAAGATCACCTTTACAAAAATGTCAGGCAACAAGAGGAGAACATGACACATTTATTTAATGAAAGTGTTTTGTGTCACAGAGCCATCAGAATAATGACCCAAAAGCCTAGGGAAAACTGTCTATTTCTATACTTAGATTTAGTGAAGAACAAACAGCTGCACTGAACAAAATGGCTAGGGCCAGAGGGAGCCAGCAAGGCCTGCCTGGCCAGACAGAAGCTGCTTGGCTTCTCCTGGGTATGAAGCAGGCCCCCTTCTAGAGTGAGAGGCTTACAGTCTATTATCAAATAAGGGAAGGCATAGAATTTCTTTATGGCCAGCTCTGACACAAAGGGTCAGGCAAAGTTATAGTAGTGTTTTTAGGTTTTATGGCTTGCTTGAGGGGACAGTGCTGGAGCATGTATGACTTGTCTTCTTCCACAGGAGGAATTACTGCTTTGTAGCTTGGTTTGTGAAAGAATGAGGGATAGAGACAGGAGGAAAGGATGAGGTCAGCATAACATTAGTTCTGAGGCCTTCCAATGTCATTTAAGGCAGGCAGCCTACAGAATGGGTGTAGGTATTCTGGTTGTAGGTCATAGTAGAGAGCAGTGTCCTCTGGTGTGCAATGACAGTTCAATCTCCAGCCCTCCATTCAGATGCCTAAGCTAAAGCCAAGAGGAGCAGAGACGATCCATCACCAGTTAGCCTTGTTCAGTCACCCATTCATTTCTGTATAGATTGCCAGGGAAGTAGGAAAAAAAAAAACAAAAAAACAAAAAACAAAAAACCAAAAGCCATCCAGGGAGTGGGGATGGGAGTGGCCTTTGCCTGTTCAGGAATTCACCCTGAAGAGTCTCCAAAGAAAGATCTGCAACACCTGCTACATTGTAATTTGTCATTTGCACTGAATTTTCTTTCACTGAACAGACTTTGAAGAACTTTCAATGTGATGACCAACTTAACATTTTCTAAAAGAACTGATGGTTTAATTTCTGAGTTTTCCTAGGCTTCAATATGTTTTAAAAAGCCTCCAGGTTTTTTGTTTGTTTGCTTTTGCTCAATGTTTTACATCTCTCTGCAGAACATGCCCCTCCCCCTTTGCATTGTTTCATCTCAAGACCATTATTGGTCTGTTTCCCGGTTTTGTGAAATTTTTTTTTTTTTGTGGCTTAGGCAAACTGACAAAGTAGGCGTAGTCCTCTTGCTGTATAGCCTTCTCAGTAACTTTCAAAACATCTTCAGCCACAAGCTGTGGCTTCTTATTTGGTCCTCCAATTAGGTCACCTCATTCTAAGGTGTTGTTCAGTGAGAAAAGCTGGTTGATCCATGGTGACTTGTCCCAACCAGCTGGTGGACTTGGTGAAGTAGACTAGTGATTCTCTGGCAGGAAGGCTAGACTGTGTCAATATTCCCATTTCCTCTTAGTCAGATCTGATCCATATTCCCTTCCCTAAAAACATTGCATGAGGTCTGTAGAAGAATAGCCTCTGCTCATCACTCTGAGCCATCTATCTAGCCCTTCAACATAAATTATTTATGTCTTTGCCTGACAAAATTCTACCAAATGACACAGAGGTCTTTAAGCATTAAATGATGATTACAATATGTCAGCTTGTAGAATTTTGTCAAGTTCAGTTCCCAGCACCCACACAGTGGCTTATAACTATCTGAAACTCCAGTTCCAGGGAATTGTGATACCCTCTTCTGTTCCTTGTGGGCACAGGCAGAAACATGGAGCATATACACACAGGTAAGCAAAACGGCCACACACATAAAATAAAATAACATACATTTAAATTAAAAGGAAAAATACCCACAAATGACATATGTACACTAGAAAATGTAGTCATAAGTTTACAGTAGATGGTTTATACTTTATGAACCAATTTTATCCCCAGAAATTTATCCTAAGATGGATGTTTTTTATTATTATGTTGCAGGCACTGCTGTTACCACTATTACTATTACTACTTGGGCCACATTTAAAAAAATTATTGTTTCCTTATTAACTAAGGAGCTGAAGAAAACCTTTGGCATATATTAATTTTGTATTTGAATGAAGTCATGCTTTTTAACCTTTTGAGAATTCTACCCTCCCAAGAACATTCAGGAACAGAGTCAGTGATATTAGAAAGTCAAGATCTTCAAGATTTTTGGGTACAAATATAGAACTGAATCTTATCCTCCTAAGGAAACTCCAGGAAAAGAATGGTATTAGAGAGAGAAATTTGAATTTAAAAGTCCCATCTTAACATACCTACATATATGAGACAAGGGATAGAGTTCCTGTCATGTTTGCACTTCAAGGTAATTCTAGTGAATTTTTCTCTTTTCCTGTATTTGCACTGAGAGAGATTCAGCAAGAATATTGTTTAATGTTTTCTATCCACAAGTATTATGTCTTTTTGAAGTCTGATCTTCAATCTCTTGCAATATTGTCTGGCTTTTAGTTGTTTTAGTTCATGGTGTAAAATTTAATCCCAGCTACTCATCTTCTCTGGAAGTAGAGATATACTATTGCCCATCTAAGAAATTGCTTAATGGCTTGTTATAAGTACTTTTTCATGAGTGTATTATGTAATGAAATAAAGTGTTCAAGCATGCATTCTGGAGCTTCCATATCCCCCATGTTAACACTCTCAAGTTCCATATTTACTTGTTATGATATTTGATCAATTTTTTTGCCCTCCACTAGGCTTAAAGATATGATATCAATTATATTTTTATTTTACACATCATTTTTTCAGGTGTATAGTATATAAACTTAGTCTGATAGTAAATGAACTTGATAGTAAATGAACTTGTCATGTCACAAAAACAGAGTTTCAGGAAACTTTATTACTTCTATATTTGATTATTCTGTGTATATTCATAGGATCTATCCTATCTACTTGTTAGAGAAAATATTGGCAAAGGGATACTTTTGTGTTAGATAGACAAGATTTTGCATTATGAGCAATGACAAAAGAGGAATGTCTTAATGCTGGGATCCCAGAAGTTGAGCTCTAGCAACCTGTGACATCCAAGAACTTTCCAAAATAGGATATTTATACCCCACACAGAAGGTACCAGGAAGCAATATATTACTAGAGAGTTATAGGAACCTATTGAAACATCCCATAATCCCTCAGTGGGAAAGGGGGGGAAGAAACAGTTATGGCCAGATTCAATGTGTGGTATTAGATTATTTATTGTTGAATATCTACAGTAGATAACAGATTATCTATAATTAAATACTCTAATCACCACCAGAATAACCTATAACCAAGTAAAAGGCTATTGTTTTCTGTCACACTTAACTGGGTGGGGGGGAGAAAAGTATTGTCTTGGACTTTATCAACATAAAGGCATTGGATTGTTTGGTTTCATCTCTTGGGATTGGGATATATGTTTGGTAGAGTCAAGCTCTCTAAAGTTCATCCTTGCCCCCACCCAGAAATATCAAGTTAAGTAGAATTGCCTTCACAAGAAGCCTATGAACAAGAAAGGTATAACAGACTAGATGAACTGCATTGTGAACAACTCTTGGAAGTGATTTTAGCCTTAGCATCTTGAAAATTGAAGAAGAAATGAGCAGATGTACTTACAGTGGACAAGGATCAGCCCAACCCAGGAAACCAAGCCTCTATTGCAGGCCCAACTCAGGACCTAACAAAACAATTAAACATGCCTGCTTACTTGATAACTTTGATGTGATCCTTCTAGTTACTTCTCCTCCAGCTTCTCCATGCCAACAACTCTTTTCATCAGAGCACACCCAAAGCCTATATCACTATCCCTTAATATACTAGATAGCTTTACTTTCATTTTTGCCAACCACAAATGATCCCTGTGCTAGCAAACACTGAAAATATAACTGCTGTTCTCTTCTGGGTTCTCATCATAGATTTCTACAAAGTACTTATAAATGTTTTAGAGCCAGGATTGGGTGGTTTCAAGCAGGCCTTGCCAAATGGGAACTGAATGGAATGGATAGCTATGCTGGTTAGTTTTGTTTGTTTTTGCCCACTTGATGTAAGCAATAATGCTCCGGGAAGAGGTAACCTCAGTTGAGAAAATTCCATCCATCTGATTGGCCCTAGGACAAGTGTGTGGGGTACTTCTTGATTTATGATTACTGTGGGAGGGTCAGGCCCAACAATGGGTGGTGACACCCCTGGACAGGTCGTCCTGGGGAATGTAAGAAAGCAAACTGAACTGGAGAAGAAGCCAGCAAGAGCACTCCTCCATGGACTTTTCTTCATTCCTGTCTCCAGGTTCCTGCTAGGGTTTCTCTTCATAGTAGACTGTAAGGTGTAAACTGAAACAAACAATTTCCCCCAGTTGTTTTTGGTCAGTGTTTTATGACAGCAGTAGATGGCGGCAAACTAGAAAGGTAGCTTGTGACATTACTCTTAGATTAGAAATCACCACAAGATGAGAACCTTAAAGCTTCCTTGAAAGCAAGCAGTCTTATATCTAAGAGCCTTGTGTTTTACAGAGCAAAGAGCTGGGCACTTGGTTTCCGCCATATTTAATACAATGAAGAAAAGCACTGCTGATCCCAGAGTAGGTTAATACACGGTCGTGGAGGAATTGTGTGCGTTTCAGCCCTTGAGATTAGGGTGGATTGGTGTTATAGAGCTAGTTAAAGCCCATACCTCTAGAAATATCAAGTTTACTAAAGAAACCATATGAGGCAGATAGCACCTGGGTATAGCATATCTTGGGACTGTTAGAAAGAAAATTCCATTTTGAGTCCATTTTGATTTTCCCCTTTCTTCAGTCAACCAGATATCATAGCTAATCACTTCAAGAGTGCGGCAATTATCACAGCTTCTGTCTTTTAAAATAATTTCATGAATGAAATGTGGGTTTTAAAAAGTTCTGCACATGCATTTAAACTATTCATATTCACTCCTATTTATTTTCTCTTGTTCCTTTTCATCTCTGGTTGAACTCCTTCTATCCAACTAGCGCCCCCCCCCCATCCTATTTCACATCTTTTATTTTGTGGTCCATAGTTTAACTGGAGTTTCTAACATAAGCAGAGATGAGGTGTTTGGGCAACTTATGACTCCACCTCTTCTGGCAATACTAACTATCAATAGCACTTCAAGGAGAAGCAGGGAGTTATGAGCCTCTCTACCGCCCAATATGGAATGTTGATAAACCCGATCTTGTGTAAGTCTTTTGTATATAAACACAACTTCTGTGAGATCGTGACCCTAACAGTCATGTTATAGTCAGGAGTTGCCATTGCCCAGTACTCTATTCTATCCTCCAGTTCTTTCATTCTTTCTAACCTCCTTCATGATGGTTCTGGGATTTTGAAAGGGATGACAGAGATACCCCATTTAGGGCTGAAAAGTCAACAGTCATTATTCCTAGCACTTTGATCAGTCATAAGTCTCTGTGTTAGCTTCCAGAGGGGCTCTACTTTAGCATCATAAACTAGAATATTGAGAAGGCATTTGACAACATGTCATTTTTAACAAAACAACTGTAGTAGATTACCCCATACAGCCTATGCCTCCATAACTGTGGTCTTTTGATCAGGCTTACATACCAGGTGTGAATTCTTTCCTGTGGAGCAGGTGTCAACTTTGATCAGAAAAAAATTGGCTGCCTGCATAACAATGTTGCCACTATTGAATCAGTGAGTACATTGCACCTGATAGTCAGTATTGCAGCATGTAGGGTAAGACTTGTGACTTTCCCCATAGCATATTGTGCAGAATCTTCTGGCACTACAAGTGCTTACCTTCTATGATATTAAAAATATTTTATTTATGCGTATGTGTTTCTGTCTGTGTGAGTGAATGCTACATATATTCAAGTGCCCAAACAGTCCAGAAAGAGTTATTAGATCACCTGGAGCAAGTTAGAAGCCAACTGGGAGGTGTTTGACAGGTGCTGGGAATGGAACTTGAGTCCCATGGAAGAGAAGCAAGCACTTTTAACCCCTGAGCCATCTTTTCAACACAACCCAAAACTCATATGGGAATCAGAAGATAACTCGTGTTTGTGTGTGTGTGTGTGTGTGTGTGTGTGTGTGTGTGTGTGTGTGTATGAGTGTGTGTGTACATAGGTATCTACATTCTGGGCATCTAACTCAGGTCTTTAGGCTTGGCAGTAAGTGTCTTTATTTACTGAGTCATCTCATAGGCCCAGTTTCTGTCTTACACTAAGTCACAAAGTGCTAAGCTTGCTATTTCTAGTATTTATGTTGAAAATTACTTGCCATTTCCTGATCCTACTGTTTGTTGGTGGCAGTTATGAGAAGAAGTATACTGAGAAGGAGGGCTGAGATGAGGAACATTACTGCTTTGCAGTGTCACTATGGAAACAGAAAAGAGTGGTGAAGCTTTATATAAGTGTCAAAAAACTCAATCCTACTTGAGTTTTGAACCCACCTCACCAAGTCCATACTTGTAATCCTATCTTGATATTCTATAACAAGCAGGATGCTCCAGTTAATGGTTTCAACAGCTAAGATTAATTGCTAGTCCAAGGCACTCTCTCTATAGATGCACATATGCTGTCTTGTGCATCTATAGCAGACTCAGAGACTAAGTAGAAACAACAGATACTTATTTCTTAAGTTTTAGGTGTTGGGAAGTCCAAGAGGGAGGGGTTAGCATCTGGTGAGTGCCTTCATGCTATGTCCTCCCATGCAAACGTAGCAAGGGCAGAATGGCTTGTACAAGGAGTATGAGATGAGGCAAATTACCCCCTTTACTCACTCTATGAGGGAAGCATACACTTTCTGAAGGTTGAGCCACTTTCTGAAGAAGCCTGATTCTTAAGAATTAAGACTTTATTCTGTTAACACTAGGGAGAGCGTTTTTATTGCACACATTGTATGAGGCTACACATTCAAACCATAGTACCTCCTTTGCCATCAAATCAAGGATATTTGTTCTGGTGGAATTATGGGTATCACTGTTGGGAATGAAGGAAGAAGTTGATGGGATGACAGGACTCTAATGCCATGAAATCGCCATGATTTTACTTTCCTTGGTTTTAAGTAAGGGGGGGGCATTAATAAGGAGTAATTCAACCAGTACTTGCCTATCTCAGGTACAAAGAGAAGTTGGGAAAATAAAGGTAGTAACACTTTTAGACTTTTAGTCATTTTTTTTTGAAGAATCCTATTTAGCTTACATATTTCTGCCCATGTCCTCCTACTTTTCTCCCTTTCCTCCTAAACATTTTCATTGTTGATGCTTTCTGGGAGATGTGTATTTCTTTGAAATACATGAAAGCCCATGTAAGATGGAATCTGTGTTCCATTTTGATTTTTGTTGCTGTGATAAAATACGAACTAAAAGCAACACAGGGAGGAAAGGGTTTACTGCAGGTTACAGTAGTCTGTCCTGAAGGGAAGTGAGGGCAGGGACTTCAGGCAGGAACTGAAAGTAGAGCCCCTGGAGACATGCTGCTTACTGGCTTGCATTTCCTCGCTTGTTCAGTTTGCTTTCTAATACAATTCAGTACCATCTGTCCATGGGTGGCACTACCCACAGTGGGCTGGGTCTCCCCCCTTTCAATCAAGGCTTCCTTCCAGCCAATCTAATGGAGGATTTCCTTTTTCCAGAAAGCTGTACCTTGTATAAAGTTTACATATAACTAACCAGCACACTGTTCTTATGCAAAAAAAACAAAACAACACCCCCCCCCTTTCTGTGAGAAACAAGGTATCAAGTGAGGCCTTAAAGCAGCTGAGCCCATCTTTGACTGCAGCCAGGATCACTGTTTCCCAGTAAAAAACTGGTAGAGAAAATTGAGTTCCTCTAATAAATTCCACTGCAGCCACTTGGCTGTAAATGATTTTTTAAAAGTTACTTGACTGTGCAAACTGGCTAGAGCAGAAATATTTTAATGATGTTTCAAGAGCTTAATGTCAACCATCAGTGCCCAATAAAGGAAAATTACTTTTACTGATACATCTGGAAATAAGATGGGTTTTTGAGCCCAAATCCCCCAAGCTTTGCATAAAATCTGGAGTTTAATTCATACTCTGTGCCTGTTATATAAACTTTTTATATTTGGTAGAGACAAAGAAGATGCATTAGACATGACTTGTTAGATCGAAAATTGAGTAAAATGTTAGTGCATGTTAAATTTATTGTTCGCCTATTGAGGGAAAAAAGAAAGCAAATAATTTGTTTAAGGAAAACAGCTTTCTTTAAAGAAAGGGCAATATTTTAGTAAGTAGAAAGGGACAGGGAATGCATTTTGAGATAGAAGCTGCATCACTGTGATGAGAGATGTGGTGTGCCAAACAGCTACTTTGAAGGAGACACACTGATCTGAATATAAAATTTTGTTCCATTCCTGTAAAGTCCTAACTGAATCTTCATTTGTAACTGTTTATGCACCTAACTAATATTTATCGCATAGCTTCTCTGTGAGCCAGCATCGGAGGAAGCACTGGTAATATTTCAGCAAATAAGATAAGCTTACACCAAATGGATTTTTCAAATAATTAACTCAAGAACTCATAGATTAGGAAAAATGAAGTTTAGCTGTGTGCTGGTGGCATGAAACCCAAAATAATGGCAAGCACAATTACTCCCTGTAGCTTTAGGTTATCAGACTCAAGAGCGCCTCCATCTGCATGAGAAACCTTGGGCCCTTTATCTTGCAACTCAGCCATTCTTTGGTGTCCTTTTCTTTTCTTTTCTTTTCTTTTCTTTTCTTTTCTTTTCTTTTTCTTCTTCTTCTTTTGATTTTATTTAGTGTGTGTGTGTGTGTGTGTGTGTGTGTGTGTGTGTGTGTGTACATGTGCACAGGTACTGAAGAATAGTAGAGGTCCGATTTCCCTTGATTTGGAGTTACAATTGGTAGTGAGCCACCTGCCACGGGTGCTAGGATAGGACTCAGGTCTTCTATGAGAGCAGCAAGCACTTGTAAACACGGAGCCATCTCTCAAGCCCCAAGCCCCATGCTTTGTGCTTTCTTACTCACTGTGTATGCATGTTCTGCCCTTTGAGTCTATTGTCTTTTTGTTGGCATAGTACATCTGAGATATAAAATATTGCTTATGGCAATGATCAACTCCTTTTTCCTCTGCAGTAGTGTTCCATTTTGTGGCCACAATATAGTTTATTTTCTAGTTGAAGAAACTGAGGGTGTTTTGAGATTTTGGTGATAAAATTACCTAAAGATTTGTTCACAATTTTCTCTCTGAAAAAAAAGAATAAGCTTTTCTTTCACTTGGACAGACATCTAGAAACAGGATTGATGAGTTATATGGTTGGGTGTCTACTGGATTTCATAAAGCTGCCAAATTATTTTTTAGTGTGTCCATAGCATTTTTTTCATGTTTGGGTGAGTTTTACTTATTTTTCTTTCACAGACAATAGGTATTTTCATACGGCATATTTTGGTTATATTTCCCCCTCCCCTACTCCTCTCAGTTCTTGACAACCTCTCCTCCCATGTGGATCCACACCCTTTTTGTCTTAGAAAACAAACAGGCATCCAAGGAATAATAATAAAATAAATAAAATTCAAATAAATCAGAGTATGACAAAACAAACAAGAAAAAGAGCCAAAGAAAAGGCAAAAGAAATGCATATAGATAACATACATTTGCATAATTAGGAATCCCATAAAACTCCCAAACTGGAAGTCATGATTTATGTGCAAAAAAACCTTTAAAGTAGAAAATAAAATAATATAAAACACCTTGACTCAACATTATGCCAGTGAGTTTGTTTTGTTAGCTATCTACTCCTGGGCATGGAGACTGCCTTTAAGAGTGATTTGTTTCCCCAGTGAGATTCCCTTGGAAGAAAAAAAAATTATTTCAAGTGACTCTCAGTTGGAGATAGATTCTAGGTTAGAGATGGGGGGCATTTGTCCATTTCCTTCACTTCTGGACCCCATCTGATCAGACCCATGTAGGCTACTTATATGCTGCCACAGTCTCTGTGTATCTTGGTGCAGTGAAGCGACACCATGGCAAAGTTTCTCTGTGTAACATCCTTGGTAGACCTGGACCTCTCTTTGTTGATGATGCTGGCCTCAAACTCAAAGAGATCTGTCTCCCTCTGCCTCCCAAGTGCTCAGATTAAGGGCACATGTCACCACCAACCAGTTCACAACAACTCTTGTAAAGGAAAATATTTAATTGTGGCTGACTTACAGGTTCAGAGGGTCACTCCAATATGGTCATGGCAGAAAGCATGGTAGTGCACAGAAGACACAGTACTGGAAAAGTAGCTAAGAGTTCTACACCTGGTTCAGCAGACAGCAGGGAAGAGAGACTGACAATGGGTCTGGATTGAGCTTCCAAAACCTCAAAGCCCACCCCCAGTGACACACTTCCTCCAATAATGTCACACCTCCTAATATTACCGTTCTCTATGAACCTATGGGGACCATTTTCATTCAATCACCACACCAAGTTTGCATGTTAGCCCTGTTATGTCTCAAATGTGTTGTACACTGTATGAAAATGTATTGCTGTGATTCATGTAATGAAGCTGAATGGCCAATAGCTATGCAGAGAGTATAGGCGGGACTTCTGGGCAGAGAGAAAACTCTGGGAATAAGAAAGGTGTAATCATCAGCCAGATGCAGAGGAACCAGAGTGGGCAATACGGAGATGAGGTAATGAGCCACATGGAAGAATGCAGATTTAAAAATAGGGATTAATTTAAGTTACAAGAACCAGTTAGGAACAAGTCTAAGCTAAGGCCCAACTTTTATAATTCATAATAAGTCTCCATGTCTTTATTTGCAGGCTGGCAGTCGTGACATGAAAGCTTGCTACAAGAAGGTCTTGATTCCTTAGTGTTTTCCAACCTCTCTGGCTCTGTGCTCTTTCTGCCGCCCCCCCCCCCACCTCCCTGGCAGCATTCCCTGATCCGTAAGTGGAGGAATTTGATGAAAACTTACCCTTTAGGGCTCTGTGTTCCAAGATGTCTCACTCTCTGCATATTGTCTGGCTGTGGATCTCTGTTACACCCACAAGTTTTGTGCCATTGTTGGACCAGGAAATCTTAATAGTCAGGTCACTCTTCTATATCAAAGGCTTTGCAGCTGGGTTGGTGTTTTCCTTTCTCCTTTGGTATAATGCAGAGTACTTTCCAGTACCATGGATATTAATCTGTAGTGGTGATGGCTCCAGGTAGGCTTCTTTGTGCTCCATGAGTTCTGTCTTCAATAATGGGGCCTGACTGTCAGTTTGTGGAGAGCCAAAAGTGGCCAGAGCATTTTCCAGTCATACTGGAAGCATGTCAATGTCATTCATCAGCACCAGGCATTGTTGGGGTTTTCCATCTTTCTTACAGTTATACAAATAAGTGTGTAGAGTTTCTCACATAGTTTTAATTGGCATTTCACTATTTCTATCGAGCATCCTTTGATGTGCCACTTAGCATCTGTATATCTTTGGTTCATTCACTATCTTTGCTTGCTTGATTTCTTATTGTTGAATTTTTAGAGCTCCTTGCATATTGGTTACCAACTCAATGTCAGGGATAATTTGAAAGGATTTTTTCCCAACCTATATTTGCCATTTCATTCTTTTAATGGGGTGTTGTTTGTAAGTGGAAAAAAAATGGATTGAACAAAATCCAACTGATGTTTTGTTTTGTATTGTGCTTTTTATTTGTTCTTCAATTTTCAAATTACAAGCCTCAGATTTTTATGTTGAAAGTAAAATTTGATTTAAGAAAACTTAAGAAAAAGGAAAAGAACAAATTTCTTTAGACTTTTTATAAATAATAAATTAGCCTAAATAGGAATCAAGTATAATTATATCAGAGAGTTTATGCAGGAAATACTGAGAGTATAGAAACACAAGGCAAGGCTTTGATGATAATATTCACAACATGGAACTATGATCAATTAGGTTTTGGGCAATAATATGTTAACACATGAGGTACACTGCATCTGAGGTGTGTATTCAAAATTGTATTTATTCTCTCATTTATTTTAGTGTTTTCACTGAGTACCTACTATGAACAAGGTCCTATGATCCACATGGGTGTGTACACAAAGCATATGATGGAAGACAAAAGTGCCAATAGATGGATAAGGAAGTAGACTGTAACACAGCTTGCTAAGAACTGTGATACACACATGTTCAGAGCAAAACCTGCTTCTTTATGTAGATGTAGTGATTTCATCATACTAATCTCAGTTTGAGATTATTTGCTTGTGTGGCTATTTGATTTAAAGTCTGCCTCTCTCGTGGTGTGCTCCAGGAAAATGAACTGGATTTATGCTTCCTTCATTGTGCCTGGCACATAGCAGGATCTGGATTAATAATCATTGTCTAAATAAAGTGCTTGTGCTCGAAGCATGGTGAGGAGGGTGTGCTAATTCTTGTAGTTTTGATGAAGAAGGTGACATCTGAAATGAATCTTGAAGTAGTAGTAGGAACTTGCTGTCAGGGAGGAAGGGTACTGAGTGTGCTGTGTTGCTGTAATGTCTTACTCATAGGTGTCTGTCCACTCCCTTGGGGCAGGAGGAGATCAGCATAAGAGGCTGGCTCTCACCGGCAAAGTATGGCAGTTAGAGAAAGTCAGAAAGAGATGGTGTGGTGGCCTGCTTGAGAGAATGGTTTAAAGGCTGCCATTATAAAGTTCTGATCAGACACGAAGAGGATGTGAGTGGCAGTTGAGGGATCAGGAAGGGACCAATTCTAGAGCTGTTCTATGAATGGGATAATGGGGAAGGAAGGGTGGAACAAAAGACTTTAGCATTTTTAGCTTCTTTGATGTGTGAGGAGTGATGTGCGTTGGTAGTTGACATTAACTTTTTTCTAAAGTTAAGTTTTTTCTAAAATATGTTTACTAGAAAGTGCAATAAAATACGAAGGGTAAGACATAAATTATTCATTATCCCAATGCTTAAGGATAATGGGACATTTTATATGCATGTCCTTTATTTGTTCCTGTGGGTTCCAGTTCTCTGCTCTCTAGCCTTCTGAACTGCTGTAACTGAACAACAGTGGTAACTACTTTTCTTCCTCCTCTTCTTGTTTTATGTTTGAGACAGTGTTTCTCACGCAGCCTGGCTGGTTTAGAATTTTCCAAGTTTACCAAGTTGGCTTTGAATTCATAATGACCCTCCTGTCTCTGTTTTGTCACTGGCAGGGTTAGAAGCACGGATCACCATGTCCAGTCTGAACGTTGTTTAGAATCCAAACATTAAAGTCTTACCTAATATATACTATATACTAAACTAATAAATTGATTGATTTTTGTGGTGGTAGACATTAAATTAGGGCTTCTTGTATGCCAGGGAAGTGTTCTATTATGAATTAAAGCCCCAGCCGTGATTTTGATTTTTCAATCAGATGAACTAGACTTATAGTAGTGAACTGTCAAAACCAGTTTTTCCCCGGGGAATTGTCAACATTCTGACACTCTCATTAATAATGAATCTACCCTGATGGTATAACCTCTCCATATACTAAGGGCAAAGGGCAGAACCACTTTGATTAGTTCATAAAATGCTAATTCCAAATGCTGAGCTGTGAGAAGCCCAAGACAGCAGCATCTCCTATTTGCCAAAAGGATATATAGTGTTCTCGTTTTTTGTGGACTTGAATTCCAAGCCTGTATAAGTTTGCGAGAGTTTGTACATGAGTAGAAATTGAGAAAAATGCTGAGGCCCTGAAGTTGTTGATCAAAAACATCTTTAGGTTCTTACAAATGGTGCTGTTGAGGCTGAGATCAAGATACGTTAAAGGAAAAGCGTGTTTTTACTTTGGAAGACAGTATGATATTGGGAAGGACAGGGGCAGGGGGATTCAGAGGAGGCTTAAAATAGTGCCTGAAACAGAGCCCAAGAGGACTTACAAAGACCCAAGATGGACTGGGGCTGTCAGTGGGGCTTCTTGTTTTTAATTTTAATTTTATGTATGCATGTATTTATTTTTGGACAGGGTTTCTCTGTGTAGCATTGGAGCCTGTCCTGGAACTGGCTCTGTAGACCAGACTGGCCTCAATCTCAAAGAGACCCGCCCATCTCTACCACCCAAGTGCTGGGATTAAAGGCCCAGGAGGAAAAGAGTCTCAGGTGACAAGGAGAGAGAATTGGCAGGGTGTGTGTGTGTGTGTGTGTGTGTGTGTGTGTGTGTTTTGTTGTTGTTGTTGTTGTTGTGGTGGTGGTGGTGGTGGTTGTTACTTAAAGGGTTTGACATGATAGAATTTTGCTCGGGTTTTCCCCTCAAATCCTTCTTACTGCTTTCCATCCTCCAGCCCACTGCAAAAGTCAAGTGCCTTTGGGTTTGGAGCTCCAACTCTTAGATCAGTAGGAGTTTCCACACGGAGAAGGCTAGGAGTGAGATTGGCCTGGGCGTTGTTGCTCAGCAGTGCTTGCGAGGACACGTGGCTGCTGGCCACCATGAGCTGCGCAGCTCAGGCAGGGGTGTCGCTCACAGGAAGAGACCTGCAACCTGAACAAACAGATAGCCATGGACACTCCACGAGAACCCGCTTCCCGGACAGGTCCCTAGTTCCCCGTTTTCCACCACAGTTTTCTGTGGGAGTTTGCAGACTTGGATGCTGGGTCTGATCCCCGCTAGTTGGGCGGTGCGCGCCAGGCCAATGAACGAGTCCCGTGGAGGGCTCGGCTCCTCCTGCACGCGCTGATTGGCCTCGAGACCCTCGAGGTCGGGCGCGAGTGGGAGTGGCGCGCGCCCCCCGCCGCCCCGCGCGTCCCTCCCGCGGCGCTCGTGCACTCCTTCTGCTGCTGCGCTCCCTGCTCGGGCTGCGCGCGGGCGGCGCTCCGCATTGCACACGCGAGGGGCGCCGCAGTGTTCGTGGGATGGGGCAGCGGGCTGCCTCTGGCGGCAGGGACGCGTGCAGCCCAGGTGAGTGGAAGGAGGACAGTCGGAGGTGGGGGCACAAAAGGAGGCGCTGGGTGCAGGCGACCCGGAGTGCCACCCGGGGGCTGTCCTGCGGGGGTCGGAGTAGTGGCTGCTGAGCTCCGTGGCGGGCGAAATGCTGAGAGCAGCAAGCAGGTTGAGAGTGCGCCCCCCCCCCCACCCCTGCGCGCCCCGGAGGGATGCAAACATCCGGAGCCGCCAAGTTCAAGGCTGGGAAGCTTCTCAGGCCCGGGCCAGCCTGTATTCAGAACTCCCGCTGGAGTGAGTTCCTGGGCGGTGGAGTAGCCGCGCCCCACGTGTTGCTGCCAGGCTTTGCCCACCCGAGGCGGCTGTGGGAGACGCAGTGTGTTAGGGCACCGCCCAGCTGCTGGGCCCTGAGACCACCCACCCTGGCGACCCAAGTGGGAACTACCCACTGAGGGAGTGGGGACTTCACTTAGACTTGATTTCTGTCTGCTTCTCAGGTTACAGTCGTTGTGTTGACTCCTGTTTAACTAAGCATTTAATTTCAACAGAAAGCGCTCTATTTGTTGGTATATGACTCATTTTGGTCCTTCCATAGACTCCTATTCCTGTCTCCTGCCTGGTCCCGTTTCAAAAACTTGATGCTTGGGCAGTTTTATCCATGATGGTCACAGATATCTTTAGGATGACAATAAGTGTATTCCTTAGGAATCACAAAGACTTGTTTTAACTAGAGGGCTCTGGGGAAGGTGCAAGTATTTGTATTAGCGATTTGGTGAACAACGGTTGACCCCCCCACCCCCGCCCCTATAACACATGTTAAAAAGAATAGTATGTTTGTCCGTTTGATAAAATACCCAAGGCACGACTTTCAAAATTCAGTTTTCTTTGTGGGAGGAGAGGGACTTCAGATTCTCCAGGAGAAAGCTAAAGCTAATTTCTTGTGCACACTGCTCTGGACAGCTGTCATTGACATTGGAGCAACTTACTTAACAGCCCTAACATTTTCTTCTGAGTGACAGGAACTCTAAGTAGCTGTTTAAAAAAATCTAAATCTGTTCCTGATTTCTCTAGACAACATGGTTATATGTGCTTGTGTGAACCCAGTTTGCAAAAGGTATTTGTGCAATCGTCCATGAAACTGTTTAATGTACATGGATGTTAAATGCATTTAAATGTAAAACATCTATCCCCTTTCAGTTTTAGTTTGTACCTTATCCAAGGGCAGCAGGCTGAGGAGGACTTAAAAGAGGCTTCCTTGTTTAAACAGCGGTTTACAGCATTCAAGTCCTGAGAACACACAGTAGCTTTCCAAACTTGTGGGCACACATAGCTCACTATGAATTGTATGTTAGTTCCCTGGGTTAAAAATATGTTTCTCAACCCACCCAAAAAGGTAGATGTGGTTCATGGGGGTACGATTTGAAGCTGTTGAAAAGGTTTGTAGGGTGAATGTGTACAGTGTGAAATGCATAAATGGAACTGATTCTTGGAATGTATGATGGATAAAAATAATCATATATTGTATCATAAGGTGTTATATATGTGATACATTGAAATATCTGTGAGGAAGTAATACTGTATCACTCCCATTATCCAGATGGAACAATTGAGGCTTTCAGATTGATTTATTTCCAAGGTTGAATGATAGAGCTCAAATTAGGGTAGTTTCTGAATTCTTCCTTTACACCATCTGTATTTCTTGCCTTCCATTCTTTTGTAAAATTTCTACCTTCATGACTTACATTCTGCTGTTTGCTGATTTTTTATTTTTATACCTCTCTTGATTGTTCAACCCATAGCTTCAGGAATTTTGTATCACCATTAAAAGGCTTTGCTTACTGTCACTTCACTTCCATTGAAGTGTGGCTGATGAACGCTCAAGAAGAAGGCTAACGATGGCTTTAAAGAACCACTGTTAGCTGATAAAGTTAGTTGATAAAGATACAATTAGTCAAACCCTAAAGGATAATGTACTCATGGTGGTGTCTCGGGAAAATCGGTGGCCAGCTAGTGTCAGGGGCATCTGAAAAGCATTCCTGTTTTCTTCTTTGTAAGCAGAAACACCTCACAGGTTCTGTAGGCAATTGACAATGAAATCACGAGTGATTGTTTCTGTCCTGTTATTCATATGACTCAAATCAACCCAGAATTACTATAGGAAGAGCATATCTGGTAATAATAAGTCCCAGAGATATACAGCAGGAGATGCTGATGGGAGAGAACACTCGTCTACTTGCATAGAGAGTTGACACATTTCTGCCTATCTGGTTATTTGTTGAGGACCTAGTATTTGTAGACCTTTTCTTGGAAAATGGTGGCTCAGAATGTTTACTTGGGATACGGCACAAAGTTTATTGAGAGTCATGAGGTTAATTTTGTGTGCATTAATGTAGTGCATATTGAGTTCACAAGCACCAAGTTTAGTTAATTGTGTGGGGTTTGGGTTCAAGTCTTGGCATCATGTTCTGTGAAACTTCAGAAGGTTATCAAACATCTCTGTAATTCAACTTCTTTGCAGTGCTGAAAAATGAACCTGTTTCATGCAGTAGTTTGATTTGCTCATGAAGTATTTATTGATGCTCTAGTTGTAGCAGCCCTGCTCTGGGTGCTGCTGATGGATACCATCTAGCACCTGACTCTAATGTGATGCATATAAAGTCTCCAGCATGGGTTGTGGTACCTAGGAATGCCCCGTGACTGGTAGGTGTTGGTACCATCCCTTCATTCAGGAACTGTTCACTTCGTGACTACCGTATAAAACAGATGATAGTATGTAATATAGAGTGGTTTTAGTTCAGCATGGGAGAGGGCATGCCAAAGAAAGAGGCCAAATATATAATCATTATAAAAAAAGGAATTCAGTGCTGACATGGTGGGGAAAATTAAGGAAATATTTGAAAATCAAATAAAACATAAGAAATTGATGGGTATATAAATTGCCTTATTGGTACCCAAGTATAGTAAGAAAAGTAAAGGTCTTAGACTCAAGTGCTTTAAAACACTGAATACGTAGGGGAAAAGTAAAGAAGATTGCGCCTAAGTACATGGAATGACAGGGACTATTTGAAGGACTATCAAGTTATTATTATAACCCTCACGAAGGTTGATATATCCTATGTAAAATTGACATGAAATAATAAGAAATGAGTTTGAAAGGGGTCATTGGGATAGATGTCTGATACCGTTTTGAAACACAAACATACACTCAGAAGTCAAGAGAGATAATGCAGAGTGTAAGTGGATGCTTCTGTTTCTGCTGAGTAAGAGTCCAGCACTCGGGCTCCCTCAAGCAGTTCACACACTGGAGGTAATAGATCAAGAAGTGTTATAGAGAGTTTTCTTGGCCAGGCAGGTCCTAGGTCCCGCTGCCCTTGAGTCTTAATTATTAACCCCTTTCTATCAATCTATTTATTGCCATGAGGCTGTGGTGTACCCCATAATGCCTGGTATGCTGTTATTCCTTTGGGAGCATCGCAACTCTGGCTGGCTCACTTTGCCTATCTTTCCCAGAATTATCCTAGTCCTACCTATCTCCCTACCTCTATTGGCCACAGTGTTTTATTCATCAACCAATGAGAGAAACATATATACAGAGGACAACCCCCATCAAAGAAGTGCCATGTTCTCAGAGGACTCCAGGCCTGACCAACAGGCTAGTTACAGGTCAATCACCAAGGCCGGATGACTTTCACCCAAGTGTGTGTGAGAGACTTGGTTCCTAAGACAGCTCTTCAGAGCACAAGTGGGGGATTAGCTGGTGTCCTCCTGCAGGACTCCAGTTAGGAAACAGGCTTCAGGAAATGCCCTTGGGCCATCACATCAGACTATGTCCTGTGTGTAATTGGGACAGAAGTATTAAGAGCAAACAGATGATAACAAATAATGGCCTATTTTGGAAAATGGGGGATTAATACTAGGGGTTGAGGAGGAAAATAGGGTTGTCACAAAAATATTACAGAAAGCATGTTTTTAAAATCTTTCAGAGAACGTTATTAATTAACATGTCCTCTGGTTTCTTTCTTATTTACAGCATTTTGTTAGGAATGGGAACCAAGCAGGTAGGATCAATAGGCACTTGTGAGTGACAAATAGAATCCTCCAGGAAGTAGTTTGGATATGGTCATGTTTAACACGTTGTAGATGTGTGTAGATGATAGGCCATGGCTAATGGTAAGGGCACTATGGGACCAACTTAAAGGACAGTCTGAGTGCGAAGACAAAAGTAAGATTAAAGTCAGATAAGTATATTTGGAAAAGCAGTTCCTAGTGTGCTTATGGGGGTGTGGTTTTAAAGTCTGTCCCTAGCAGCTGACAGCATAGCTGGGTGGCATCTCTCAGCTCTTCTTTTTAGTAAAAATGTTCAAGGCAGTGTGAAGAAAAGAGAGGCTTATAAAACTGCTTTTAAACGTATATAACCCGTGAGTTTATCTAAATGTGTGTGTGTGTGTGTGTGTGTGTGTGTGTGTGTGTGTGTGTGTGTGTGTTGAGACTGTGTGCCTGTGCATGTGTACAGAGAACAGAGCTCCTCTCTTAATGTTGCCTTATTGCTTTGAGATAGGTTCTCTCAAAATGCTTGCTCTTTAAGCTAGGCAGGGTCTGCCTGCATTTACCCCACAAATGCTGGGCTTTGCAGGCATGCATTGTCATGCCTGTCCTTTTGCATGAGTGACAGGGAGCCACACTCAGGACCACATGCTTGTAGAGCAGATGTTCTTATCCACTGAGCCACGTCCTCAACCCTTGATCAAAAATTTCTACACTGCCTGTGATATATTGCTCTTATAAAGAAATTTATTGTGTGGGGGGTAAAAAAGGTCTACTGTTTTAAGTGTTGATTTGTACAATGTCTTACTATCAAGAAAGATACATTTGAGTGGCAATCATTTTTCCTGCCTTCTCAGCATCCATGGATATGTGGATGTGAGTTTGACTGCCCACCAGCTCTGGATTCTTTCACTAAAGAGCAGCATGTTGAAATGAGTGTTTTATGGATTTTGTTTGGCACCAATGCTTCTATAAATTGTCACAGCTGGCCAAAACCTGCCAGGATTCTGTTTGCTGTGACTCTTAGGATGTGAAGAACCAAGCACATAGCCTACATGAAAACAAGGGCCAAGCTACTTCTTACCTCCTAGAGGAATTTATACTTGCCTTGGTATACGGCATAGAGACATCTCCCAGGAATAAATATTGCTGAGTGTCCTGAATTGAATAAAGGGGCTGAAAGCCTTAGGGAATCAAAGAAATGTGAATAAGGAGTTCAGAGAGTTATCTATCCTCTGATATAACATGATTCGCTGGTCTTGATTTAGTCTTGTGTCTGGTTATTTTCCTGTCTTTTCTTGTATCATGAAAGTGGCTGGTGTTTGTCATTGTAGACTATCTATCATAGTATGTACATACATCCTTACACATGCTCACGCACACACATGCACACCTACATGTCCAGTTAGCCTTGACTCTTTTGGTAAAGAGTTTGCAAGAAACATTCAAACTATTAATTATTGATTTTTGATGGTTTGAATATTGTTAACCTTACCAATCCATGTGTCAGAATCTAAAAACAAATGTTGTAGTGTCAAGAATTAGGGCTGTTAGTGCCCAGCCCCCTGTATTGGTGCCTCTACAGAAGAAATTGAAGAGAACTTCTTGCCTGTCAGCCATGTGAAGATAAAGTAACAAGATGTGATCTGAGAGGCAGAGCATGACCCTTACCCAGACAGCACATCTGCTGGCTCCTTCATCTTGGATTTCCCAGCCTCTACATCTCTAAGCAATATATTCCACTTGTTTGTAAAGTGACTGTCTATGGCATTTTGTTATGGCAATATGGGTGGACTAAGATACACTAAAACCTGATCCCTTTGAGGGATTCAGAATTCCTTGTACATTTTTTTCTAGCAGCAACTTAATATTGGATTATGATCAAGATAATATTCCAGATATTTTTTAGAAAGATTTAGCAGAAGAAATGAAGATTTTCATCTTGTTCTGATATAAAATCTGCTGTGTATGTTATGGCATGCCACTCTTCCTGTCATTTAAGAAACCTGTGTGACAAAGAGTCAGATAAGAACACATGGATGTTGAGTTGGGTTGTTACCCAGGATTGTGAGTGAGGGTTCCAACTATGTAGTTATTAACTGATGATGGAATGTTAAGAATGCTGGCTAGGAGAGATAATGGCTTAAGTGACAGGATCCTACTACCTATTAGAGATTCAACTAATGAGACTTCAAGACTGCTGTAAGTCAAACCAGACAGTATGTAAACCAGAAGGCTCTAGGATAGGGTCTTCTTTTAGGGAACCCTTGAAATGGTCACACAGAGAAGCTTGGGAATAAGATTATGGCGACCATGTTGGATTGGCTTAGGGAAAGATCATTTCACTTAGAAGCCTCATCCTCCTAGATACCAAGATCTCTATAACAACTCCACAGATAAGTCTCCCAGCCTCCTACCCACAGTGGGCACACCAAGTTTAAAGACTCATGGCTGACAGAGAATGCCTAAGTGTGATGCTCCAACTGGTACCTTTGACATTTTTACCCTTTCTGGGTTGCTACAACAGAAGATCTAGACAAATACCTGAAGTCCAATTCTAATGTAGTAGACATAGTTACAAGTAGAATGAATTTGGATTGCTTCTCATGAAAATTAAAAAAATAAAACAGGCATAGCCAATGTTATTTGCAAACCAGGGGTTTAGATAGAAAGTATGAGCTCAAATATGTTGTAATTCCATGTCTCCAGCCATGCATTCCCATCTGCTTATTCTTGTTTTTTTGATAAGAGGATACAGAGAATATGGTTAATTTAGGTTAAAATGCTTTCTAATGTATTTATGAATAATTACCACAAATTGGATTGTTAGTCAAAATGAATATTGGTTATGATATCTTGATCTTTGATATGGATTTCATAAGCCTTAGACATAAGAATTCTTAAAACCAGGATTGTACACTTACCTGAACTCCACACCTCTGCATTTTGATTGGTTGTGGTTTTCTGTAGTGGTCTCCATCCATTGCAAAGAGAAATTTCCTTGATGACAGTGAAGACTACACTTATCTGTGGGTATAAGAACAAAGAGCATTTCAAGTCAATTAGATAGCTGTTGGTTACCACCAAGTTACCCATCTCACTACTGCACTCTCAGGGTTCTTGTCCCATGCTTGTTGTTCTGGTTCATAGGCATAATAGCTGGGTACGACTGTTGGTGGAGTCTTCTTTGGAAGCTTCACTGACACCTTAAAAGCCAGTTCTCAGGGAGGGGTTTTTCAGGTTAGTTCTAGCCCTAGCTCCTCTGGGCCCTGCATTTGAAGTGAACCTCAATTTTTCTAACATTTTTATGCTCTAAGAAGCAGAGGAAAAGATTGTAACTTTTTTTTTCCTTTTCCATCCCAAGTATATAATATTAGCAATGGTGCATGGTATTTAAGATTCCTTTCAGGACATCCAGAAACACCTGTTCCTGTGTGAGAGTACAGAAATTCAGATACTGCATAAACTTTTTTCATTTTGAGTTCTTACGACCCTTTTCTTTCTGTCTCTGAAGCTCCTCATCTACAGCATGGTACCGGCTTGTGAGCACTGGTGTTAATTTTCCATGGCTGCTGGACTGTGTGCATGTTTAGGGGTCAAGGTTTGCTTGTGCTCCTGTGCTGGCTCTACCAGTTACCTTCATGTGTTGCCTGCAGCAAATTCTTTTCGTTCAGTTTTCCTGGCTGGTTGACATTTAGTGAGCTGGTCACCCACTGTCTGGACTTCATTGCCTCAAATATAAAGTCAAGGGGCTCTGCAATTAAACTTTAAAGTTCCACATGAGTGGGAAACAAAGTAATGCCTTTTGACATTTAAAACTTCCTATTTCTGCTGACCTATTGAAATGATGGACTAGAAGTGAAGCATGAATTGGGCATACAGTCCAAAAGGAGATCAGTGTACAGGAGTCCCTGGCTTCTAACAGTATAGTTGTAGAATAAATAATTGAAGGTCTTGTACATCTTCCTGGAATTTATTTCTTTTTCCCTTGTAAGAATCTCACCATTCTCTGACTTGATTATCCATTTGGACTACATTGACTTTCTTAGACTGTTTCTGTCTTGGAGAGGAAAAAAAATCTACTTTCAATTATTCTCAAATATTGCCATTTAAAATACCGACTTACATAGAAGTAATATTTGGCATTTATGTACTGACTTTCTGTAGATCAAAAGACTGCATTAGAAATACATGCTTTTTCTTTTATGTAGAACTTCATAGAAACATTTTCTTTTTATCAAATTCTTTTAATGTAGAACCACAGTCACCCAACTCAGGAAATTCACAGCCACTTTTGCAGTATTTCTGGTTTGTTCTCTGAGAAGTACTGCTTGGTCAAGAGTGGTCCTCATCATTTCCCAGTTGACAAGCCTTTTTATCCTTCAAGGCCAAGTCCAGTGCACCTCTCCAAAGAAGCCTTTTGATCTGATTCCCCCATCAGTGTCAGTTTAAACTCTTCTACAGATCCCTGTGTTTTACATTAGTGTAATTTTTAAAAATTCAACCTAATTACTTATATAGTGACTTGTTTCTCTTGGATGCCAGCATTTTGTCTAGTATAGATAAAGTCCCCAATAAAGACACCAATGGGAATGTTAATTTTCATAGAGAATGGCCATAAAGATCCAGGAGGCATGGGATGGGAAGGGCAGGTTTTGTGTATTATGACAGCTGCTGCCTGCCTAAGTGTGGCTTCTGGATGTCCAGGAGAACAGAGAGATCTCACATGCTGTGGAGGGCCTCAACAGGACCATCCAGGCTTTGTGTCCTAGGAATATCTTCCAGGTATAGACGATGTAGGGAAACGGACTCAAAGCTGTGAGTCACCTGCAGTCAGGACTTTGGAAAATTGCAGCTGACATCTTCACAGATAAAAATAAAACCAGGCTGCATTGTACTTTATACCAAACCATGTTAAGCTATGTAAGCAATTTCTTTCTATTAATAGTTCAAGGAAGACAATAATGGCCCTCTTTCTCATCCAGACTGAATTATTTTCTTGTAACTTCTTTATTAATTCTCCATTTTCCCTGTATCTCTAGGTCACATGGGGGGGCTTCTGAGTTATAAATAAATACAGGCTATGTTGGGTGTTTGATCCTAGATAAAATAGAGGGTGCTGTAGCAAGGTTGCTCTGTGTAAACAAGGTGTGCACTGGCCTTCTGTGCTCTTGAACACCTGTTTGAGAACCACCTCTCATGAGGCTCCTCCCCCTGTCAGAGGGAATAATGCACATGGAAAATGTGCCTTTTAAAACAGAGACCTAGACAAGACCAGATCTATTTAATATGGCATGGCCAGCATTCTTCATGTTTACTGTCACATGCTGGAATGGGGGCCAATTGAAATGTTTTAAGGAGCATCTGGTGATGTGTGTCTCATCAGTTCTGAGGAATGGTGCAGAATTGAACTCCTCCCCTTGCCGGTGCTGTTTTTCAATGTAGGTCAGTGAGACTAGTGAAAACATCATGATGTGGGAGACAGTTCCCCCCAAGGCTATTCAGATTGAACTTTCCAGATGAGGTGAGCCCCGTCTCATAAAGTGGAATGGCATTTTCAAAGGTTGTCTGCAGTGCTACTTCTTTCTTGGTTGAGGAGCTATGCTGCAGAGACCTTTGCTAGAGGGGACAATTTTCAGCTAGGCCACGCATGTTCAAGGAATGTAGAGTGCCATGGCATGTGGAAGGCCTAGCAGGCAAAGTAGTTTTCTCTAGCTTCTGAACTGCTCTGACATTGCATGTGGGTTTTGGATCTCTCTTAGAGCGGCAGAAAACTAGGTTTGATTGGATACAAAATGGAAAGGAGATCGTGTGGAAAGGGAGCTGGTGGACAGGTGACAAGTGTCATCTACTTTATTCTGTTTAGTGAAACTTTCTATCTAATGCTATTGAGGGAAGCCAGAGAAACAAATAAGCATGAGGGGGACTACAAAACCCATATAAGCCATCTATTTTAGTGTACCATCTCTCTGGTCTTGCTGTTCAGTCAAACCACTCTCTTGACATACCACTGTCTCAACTCCCAAATCTGGATTAGCATGCACCTTAGTGGATGAATACAAGCTGGAAAACAGGAATCTAGCAGAATGTAAAGGCTGAGAGACTGTGCATCCAAGGGGGAGACTGGAGTCTATGAGCTCCCCCTTGTTCAGGTCAACAGTCTGTGGGTATCTTCAGTCTGGTCTTGACCCCTTTGCTTATCACGTCTCCCTCTCTGCAACTGGATTCCAGGAGTTCAACTCAGTGTTTAGCTGTGGCTATCTGCTTCTACTTCTATCAGGTACTAGATGAAGGCTCTAGAATGGTATATAAGGTAGTGATTAATCTCATTATTGGGGAAAAACATTTAAAGTAGCCTCTCCACTATTACTTAGAATGTTAGTTGGGGTCATCCCATCCTTGTAGATCTCTGGACATTTCCCTAGTACCAGATTCCTCTTAAAACCTATAATGGCTCCCTCTGTTATGGTATCTCTTTTCTTGTTCTCCTCTATCCTTTCCCTGTCTCAATCTTCCTGCTTTCCCTATCTCTTCCTCCTAATTCCCTCTCCCCTCCCCCCATGCTCCAAATTTGCTTGGGAGACCTTGCAGCTAGCCTCCTTGCCTGGACGAGTGTGTTATCTGTGAGCCTTTTGATTAGAAATTCACTGATAGAAAATCCCCTCCTCTACCTTAACATAAAGCTAGGTTGAGAGAACAAACCTGCAAGCTATGCATTTCCCTTATTTTTATAGTGTGGACTGCATTAAGTCACTGACAGTTGAAACATAAATAATGAATTCTTCAAGTGCACACACAAACTTAACAAAACATTTATATTAAAAGAAAGGATACAACTTTGGGAAAGAACAATGTATAAAAAACTTACGTTTTATTCTGACAGCATTTCTGAACAAAGCAGTACAATTAATCATAGAGCTGTACCATGAAGATGTAAAGATGAATACTGATGTGCACTATTCTTCCCTGTGGCATCATGACTATGGGATGTGTTTAGCACCCCCTCTACCACACTTGGATTTTGTATTGGCTTCTCTGTCAGATGTGTTGCTTTAAAAAGAGAGAGTACATTTAATGTATTCCTTGACAATTTCATGCATGTATGCAGTGTAGCTAGGTCATATTCAACACAAATTCCTCACTTGTTACCTACCAGAGGTGTTCAGTACTTCATCTATCCACCATCTTCTGCCTTCTCTTCTGCTTTGTCACCATGTCCAGTTAGTGCACATAGCTTTGGAGCATAGGCAACTTATCACCAGCTATGCTCCTGAGCAAAATGGCTGTCTCTGCCTCAGCAGCTATAAGTCATCAATAGCAATTCATATAGTGGTGAAACCTCATGAGCCCTTCTCATATCCATTGTAGAATGTTGACTGGCTTGCTTTTGTGCAAGTAGCCATAGTCCATGTGTACATTAGCCATGTGAAGTACAGTAGATAGAACTTCCCAGCAGTCTTCATTTGCCATCTCTTACGATTCTTCTGCCCCTGCATCTGCAATGATCCATGAGCCTTTTTGTGGGGGCATTGATATAAATGTCTAGATTAGGGCTGAACATTCATAGTCAGTTATTCTTAGCACCTTGACCAATTAGGAGTCTCTTCTGGCTAATACAAAATAAAGTAAGATAATGTATTTGACAAATATTGAAAGCAAGACCAATCTATGGATACAAAAAATATTTAGAAAACAGTTAAACTCATTTAGCAAAACAATAGTGCCATGTTCTTCCCTAGAGACTTGACCAGGTTTACATCACCAGGTATGAATTCTGTCCCATGGAACAGGTCTTAAGCCCTATCAGGGAGCAGTTCCTTTCTCCCCTAAGTGTCATTGCCACTGTAGTACCAATGGGCATGTCTTACCTGGCAGGCCAGTGTTGTAGGCTGCATAATTACTGCTTGGTAAGTCTATTCATGGCCATTGTTTCCCCAGCAATCTGCATAGCATCTCTTAGCACTGTGAAACTGGTTATCAGGAGGGAAGTTTCTAAGTTGGTTCTAGCTTGATTTCTTTATCAGACTTTCCTTGATGTGGTGAAGTGCTAAGAGTTTTTAGATAAAGGCAGAGAGTAGAGGCAGGTAGGAAGTCAGGATAGAGCATGGCTAGATCTGCACTAGACCTCTGCCTGTTGAACTAGTGCCTCTTGTTGGGTGTGTGTAAATGAACATAGGGTGTCATATGTGGCCTTTGAGTCAAGAAGAGAAGAGTCCATACTGCCCATTTGTCAGAGTTTGCCACTCTACTGTGTGAATTTTCTTGAATTGTAAAATGTAACTCTTTGCAGTAAATTTTAGGTGATGTACAGCAGGTACCTGAAGTTAGGTTATCCATTTTCTTTATATGATTTTAAAGAAATATTTTAATTAGTGTTAGAAAAAATTAAAATCTGCTAACAATTCCCTTTTATAATTAAGTTTACATGCTACATTGTTTTAAATATTTTGTTGTTTGTCCTCTGCCTTAATTTTTAATATTTTTTGTAGTTTCGTATTGTTTGAATCAAAGATACATGTGATGAAATGCTAGTATTCCTTTTAGATTTTCTGGTCTTGTTTAAACAGACTAAAACTATGCCTTGTGACCTAGCTATCACACTTCTGGGTATATATCCAAGGGAAGTGAAATCACTATGCCAGAGAGATACATACACATCTGTGTTTATTGTGGTACTATTCATGCTAACATATGAAACCAGCCAAGTGTCCATCAAAAGAATACACAAAAGAAGAAGTGGAAGACATTGTGTTAAGTGAAATAAACTAGACACATAATAAATACAATGTTTTTCTATGGAAGGTAAATATTTGACTTGATATTGGGATAGTATATTATAGAGATTGGGAAAGGACTGGGTGGGAGGGTGGAGAAAGGGAGGGCTGATTTGATCAGTGCACACAATACTGATGTATGGAAACTCCACATTGAATTGCATTTGTGTGCACAGTTAATATGTACTAATAAAAATAAATTCCCATGAATCAAACTAAATAAAATATTTTATAAGTAGTCTGTAAATAGAATTAGTTATATCCATTCACTTAGGTATACTTTCATTTTCCAAGGTATGTATTAAAATTTCATGAATAGTTGATAATTTTGTTTTTCCCAGTTATAAAAGATACTGTAGGGCTGCAGAGATGGTCAAATACTTGCACTTCCTTTGTAAGTCTTGACAGCTTGAGTTCAGTTCCCAGGATCCAGAGCAGGAGAAAATTGACTCCCAACAGTTGTGTGTCATGACATCTCTGTGTCTACATTTACATACACACACAGACACATACACACACGCACGCACACACACACACACACACACACACACACACACACACACACCTTTATAATATAGGCTCATGTCTGGGGTCTCCTGCACCTGCACCTGCACCTGTGGCCGGTCTGACTTGTCTTGCAGGAGTCACCTGCACCTTGTATCAGTTTTTCCATTCATCTCTACCAGCATTAGAAGCAGCCTTGCCTACCTTTGTAAACACTGGCGATTCTTTATCACTCATCACTGCGCTCATGCTCACAGATGCTGGGTAGTTATCTGATGAGGCACTCTCCCTGGGTGTTTGCTGAGTAAATGAACAGATTACTTAATGAGCGGTGCTTATTATAATTGTCCCCACTTTCATGCGGCTGTTACCTGGCATCCTGCACGATTTTACTTAACAATTAAAAGAACATTTTTTATAACTCACAAGATTGATACTAATTAGTGTTTCATGTTTATTTTCATGTTTTCTGAGATGCACAGATAAAGTTAAGAGAAGTCTACATAGAGACTTTGGCACAGAGTGCTCAGAGCTGATCCCTATATCTGTGTGATCAGTATTCAACCACAGCTGATCTTAATTGTTGGTAGAGAACAGAGTCTCCTCATGTGGGTCTCCTCATGTGGGACTAACATGCTACCATGGGACCGAACAGACATGTCATAAAGCCACTTAGTAGGGTATGTTTTGGCATGTTTCAGCATTTGCCCTCTGGAATTCTCGGCTGTTTTATGGATGATGGATTTCCATAAAGTCTTCTATGAAAAGAAATCATTGGTGTGCACTTAATCACTGAAATTTTATAGTAAGTACTCAATGTGCAGAAAACTTGAGGCTTCCCAGCTGTTTTTCAGGTTTAGTGATTTGTATGTCTCTCTCTCTAAGGACTGAGTATTGGGACATGAAACTGTGTCTTAGGGTAGATGGGTAGAACAAACTTCCATAGACTTAGTGCCTGAAATTACAGACACTTATCACTCACCATTATGGAGGCTGAGGAGTCCAAGATCACTGTGTGGGCAAAAGTCTGCTGAGGGCCTTTCCAGGTCTTTTTGTTGTATCATCATGTGGCAGGTCTAAAAAGAATGAGCAAAGAAGCAATTTCTTCATTTCTCTTCTAATTAGAGTACTGATCTGATTGGTAAGAACATTAGTCTGTGGCCTAATTGCAACCAAAACCCAACTCCAAAAACCATCACCTGGAGATTGAGAATTTGACTATATCAGTATATGCAAGAGCAATGAGTCTATAGGACAGATTCACACCATTTCCCTCCAAGACAGGGTTGGGTGGGCTAAGCACTTGTTAGTTTTTTAGTCAACCTATTGACAAAACAGTTGCAATTTCTTGTTCATGGATGTGGCATTAAAGTTTGTTTTATATACTAATAATATTCCCCCCCCCGAAAAGTTACAATATTGAGATTTCTCTTCAGATGTGTTTATGAGAAGGTATTTGTGTCATTTTGCTAGGACTTAAGACATTTCTCTCTTTCTCTTTTTGAAAAAGGTTTATTTTTTTACATATATGTTTGTTTTCCTGTATGTATATATGTGCACAATATGCTTACTTGGTACCTGAGGAGGATAGAAGACAGTGTTGGATCCCCTGGAACTAGAGTTACAGGTGATTGTGAGTTGCCATGTGGGTCCTCTGCAAGAGAAGCAAGTGCTCTTAGCCGCTGAGCTATTTCTGCAGTCCCATTACATTTCCTCATATGTGCAACTTTGGGAGTTGTTCACATGTGAATGGAGATTGCCCTTTAATTTAAAGAACTTTGAAAACTTTTTTTTCTTCATGTGTCCATACTGGCCTTGTAGCCAAGAATGACCTTGAACTTTTGATCTTCCTGCTTCTACCTCCCAAATGCTAAATTTATTGGCATGTTCCACCATGCCTGGTTTTATGTGATGCTTAGGTTGGATTCAGAGTTTCATACATGCTAGGCAAGCATTTTGCCAACTGAGCTACATCACAGCCTTTGACATCTTTCAAGAATGGTTACATCCTTTAATACTGCATCAACATTATCTACATTTAACTGGTCTAATTTTTTGAATGGCTTAATATTTTATATCTTTTAATGTAAAAATCAGTAATCAAGTAGGGAATACTTTCTGTGAGGGTGGGTTTGGAGGAAGTTCTACATAGCATATAAGGAGCACATAGAACAAAGCATCTGTCATTTTTTTAGGTATAGAGAGAAGAAAGAGTTGGTAGATGCAAAGATATAAAGACTTCCCCCAGAAAGTGTGAGTGTTAAACTGGTTCTTGCAGATAGCTAGGATCTGGAGGGTGAACATAAGGGGAAGGAATTCTATATTTAACACCAGAATTAAATACACTGTGGTCCCTTAGTGGAAAGGTAGCCAGGAAAACATGCCTAGGTCACAGTGTATGTCATGGAACTACTGCTCGGTCAGCAACCAAGGTTCTCACTCAACTCTTCAGTGTTTCCCCACAGAACTCCTGGTAACAGCTTCCCTTCTTATCCCTGCAGCTAGTGTGCCTTGCCTTGTAGTAACTTGAAACTGATGCATGGGGAATTTTAAGCACATATATTATCGGAACAGACGTTTCACAGGTTTTATAGACTTATTTGTCAGGAGGTCATCTTATCTTACAGAACATAGCCTGGAATTTGAATTTAGTTCCTCTCATCATTTCACATTCTTTAAAGTAACTGTGGGAAAACATTTTAATTTATTGGCAACTTTCTCTTTTGTTATTAGGTTTTAGAGACATGGCAATTTAACTATACCTTAAAAAAATAAAAGCTCTGCTACCTAGGGGTATTTGCTTGCCTGGTGATAAACCTAAAGCTCACAAGAATTTTAGTATTTTCTCTGGAACTTTGGAGTCATATTTCTTCTTAAAGATAAAAATATTCTGCATTCTTTTTTATTCAACATGATAATTAAAGCTAAAATGAACCTCATAAACCATTACAAAAGATTCCAGTCTCAGAACAAATGGTTAGAGGAATTTGACTTCTGTTCCCCTTTCTCTTTGACTCTTTATTAAAAGGAAAGGAAAACGAGTGGACATGGCATTCAAGTCTTGTTGAACTCTCTGTAATAGTGGCTCATAACCCTGTGAAAGCAGGGGACTTAGTGAGTGCTCCCCAGATGATGAAGGAACTAATAAGGGATTTTCTCACTCATTTTCTTAAAGAAGCTTCAAAAACAAAACAGAACCGATGTAAAACAATGAACCAGACACCCCAGGGTGGTTGACACTGTTGTGAATGACCAGGGTGTCACTGCACATCTCTGCCAGCCCTCTGGGGAAATGCAGAGTACAACATGAGCAGGACCTGTTGAAACCTGTTTGTACCTGTTGAGTCCTTTAAGGGGCTGGCTGCAGAGCATGAGGACAGATAAAGAACCCATGGACCTTCTAGCCCCGCCCAGAAGAGCTTTCCATTCTCTTCTATGCTAACAAAAGTATTCTGCCTATGTACCAGCTAGTATGGTAGGTGCTAGCTATGTGTGACTACTGAGCACTTGAAATATGGCTACTGAAGAACTGGACTTCGAATTTATTTCACTTTAATTTATTTGAGTAGTCACACATAGGTAGTATCCGTTCTCCACCAATGACAATGTGGCCTAAGTTGACGGCTCAGCTTGGGCTGGTGGGCAGATGCCCTGCACTGTTTATGCCCTGCTGAGTATCCACAGCAGAGCTTTTGGTTGCTTTCAGAGAATATTTATCTCACAGGAATTTCCCTCTGTCTGAATTACTCCTGCTCTCATCTGTATCTTCTGAGTCTTAGAGGTGTCTGCTAGAATATACCAACTAGTGAGTATCAGGAGACAGGGGAAGCAATAGGAAAAGATAGAATGACATGAAAGGAGATGAGCTCATTTTTACAGTCTTAAAGACCCCTTCCTGACTTAGAGGTAAAAAGGTAGCCTATTCTAGTGTTTTATTACTGACTGAGTAGAATAATCCCAGGAAGTAGTTCTTAGAATAACTGGAGATATTATTTTATTAGTGTTTTTAAAGTAAGACTTCTTTGAAAGACCTAGATCCATGTCATGGAGAGATTTTCAGGTTCACAAGCAACTTCTTGAGATCCTCATTAGTTTTAAAATTATAAAGGCAGATTATTGAAACCCTAATGTATGTCTTTGCATAAATACAGGAGGCATATGTGTTGCTATGAGAGAGGGTTAGTAAAGAAAGTGAAAAATAGCACATGGTATCAAAACAACTAGGATTAGGTGGGTCCCAGCAATCCAAGTCAAAATGTACATCGAACGTTGGTATTGTTAATGTAGCAATAAAATCGGTTTTCCAAGGTCACCATGGATAGCAAAGGATAGAAGCGTTTGGGTTCTGGGTCAGTTTTGATGTTGGAAGAGGCAGTCTTACTGCTGCTCACCTCCTCTGTCAGAAGCATCGCAATAGAATTTTCTGGAGAAAGTGTTTCAAGGTTTATCGATGATTATTTCTGTGGTCATTCCCCTATGATGACTCATAAAACCAAATGGAGCCTTGTGCCAGGAACTATATATGCTTCTTGTGCCTCACTTGCTACAGTATAGGTCAGCCAATTCCATCTGCCTGCTGCCATGTGTAAGTAAAGTTTTATTAGAATGCAGCCATGCCCATATTTAAATGTCACATATGGTAGCTTTTGCCCTACCATAGTTGAGATGAGTGGCTATGACAGACATTGCATCACAAAGCCTAAAATAGGTATTGTTTGGCATTTATAGAAAAAGCCCCATAAAGGATTGGGACCCATAACATAGGGAATCCTCTCAAGTTTTTTTTGAAAGGTATTCAGAGGTAAAAAAGAAAATGACAACTGTGTGGAAATGTCAGGAGAAGGCTTGATGTGGAGGTGAGCTTCCATGTCAATCGGATCTTGAAGGAAACATAGGTTCTAACTGAGGAGGCCATTCTGCAAGGATGCTTGGGCATCCTACTCTTCAAAAGGATTAAGCTACTGTGTTTGATTGAATACAATGCACTTTCCAACCCTCATTCATTCATTGTGCTTCCAGCATATTTCTATCTAGTGTATGCAGTAATATAACCCATTTCTTTGCCTGCCCTTGGTAAAGTAAGCACAGATTCTGTTTGGCATTTTGGTAATAACTTTGTAGTATGGAAATGCTCATTAAGTTGAATGTTTATAATTGGGCTTTATGGAGTTATTTTAAGTATAATCATCTCACCTAGACACAACTTGAAATTTATTCACGTGTTCAGCTTAATTGTAGGAAAGAAGAAATTATTGTCCCAGAATGGAAACCTCACTATATTTTAGGAGATGTCACTTGCTTTACTAAGGATAGGGTGCACATTACTATTCATGCCTTTTTAATTGATTAGCCTTTAAGGCTTCTAAAAGCCTTTAAAAGTTGTTTTGTCAACATTAGACCAGCTGCCATGTAATTATGGGAGCTCTTCTTGCAGTTAAATTCTTTTAATAACACGTTCAATCTGCCGGTGCCAAAGTGCTCCGAACCTGTGATATATACTAGAGAGAGCTGTTGCTTTTACTTACAGATGGTTGGTGCCATTTTCTGGGCAACTCTGTAGAATTTCCACAGAAATTTTAAAGATGAATTACTTCCAAATGAGAGGCAAATGAATTTGAACATCAGGTTACTGCCCCTACCCCCCATAAAAATTGTTCATATGTGACTTGAATTTTGAGCTTGACTCATACAATCTAACTATTCTTATTTTAATATTATCCACCTCTTGAAATCTCTTAAAGGGTCCTTTCTTCCACTCTTCAGTGTGTAAATCTAAAGCTCTGGCATTGCACAGATGGTGGTCCCAGTGGTGGGTTGGGGTTAGGATCATTGCTATGATGTAAGGACATGTGGGGTGGGCTCTACCTTCCATGATGAGGGCTAATACTTCCCTAGAAGGGCTTATTTGAATTTTCTGCTGTATTCTGTTTTGTTTTTTTTAAAGTATTTATTTTATGTATATATTTTTGGCCTGCATGTGTTCTCTCTCTCTCTCTCTCTCTCTCTCTCTGTGTGTGTGTGTGTGTGCATGTTTGGTTCTTGTGAAGTTCAGAAGGAGGCATCAGATATCCCTAGAACCACTGTGTGGGTGATGAGAACTGAACCCAGCTCTTCTGCAAGAGCAACACGTGCTCTTACCCACAGAGCCATTTCTCCAGCCCTTTTTTTTTCTTTTAAGTGAGTTCTATTTTAAAGTCAGACATAGAAAAGTATAACTGAGGGGAAAGGATACAGATGTGTTCATTTCATGAACACTGCACCAGTGGCTAAAGCAGGAAAAAGGGTATGTGTAATGATGGTGGCTGTAGGGTTTTCCCCTGATGGTTCAGACCATGTCTGTGGCTTCTTTGTCGCATTCTAAGATGCAAACCATTTGATGTTGAGGTCCAGAGTAAAGTGTGGGAAATAAGATTCACTGGACTTAGTATTGGATCAAGTGTGGTTTATTCGGGGAGAATTCACTTACACACCAAACAGATGACCATCATGGGTTCCCACTCCAAGGATGCCACCTGGATGCTTTCCGCAACCCGACCAGAAAGCAAGAGAATGAGTTGGGGGGTCCAGGACCAGGATCTAGTCTTTTTAATCAGGTCCCCATCTGTGCCCACGCCAGAATGGGCATGGTCAGTGCAACAGGGGCGGACAGGGTGGATCTTGCAAGAGCAACAACAAGAGTGCCCACGATGGTGGGATTGACTAGGTAGGACTAGAGTGGCATCCTGTGGTACAGTGATCTATTTTGCTGGAAGGAGTGCGTTTGTGTTGATTGAAACACCACAAGGTCACGATGATTCCCTCTACTACCCATGCTCACCTTTCGCATCTTGCAGCATAAGGGGTTTGGGAATGCAACTGACCTTTTGTTTTTTGACATACCATTCTACTTCAAGCTTGAAGTTCAGGAATATTATTGGCCCGCAAAGTTGGAAACACTAGCCTTGGAAGTATTGCTATATGGTAGGGCAAGCTGGAAATTGATCTTCCTGTACCCACTCATAATGTACAGGTGTGTTTGCCTTGGCAGCTCTTGAGCCTTGCAAATTGGGGCATATAGTGGGTTTGAGGATCCACACACTGTTAAGTCTATAGCACTTAGATACTCTGAAGTGCCTGTTGAGACATTTTTAGCAAGAACACTAGAATTTATTTCATTAAAACTTTCCTGTTACTGACATTTTCTTCCTATGGAACAAAATATGCTTCTGGTAAATGACTCAATCTTTTCAAAGATATATTGAATGGTAACCCAGAGTGTTTTAAATAGTCTAGGGCAGTAGAATAGTCTACTAAGATGTGACCAGGAAAGCGTCTATGGATATTCCACTGTTAGTATTGTTATACATTCTTTGGTTACATTGCTAAGATATATAGTTTACATGTGTGTGGCAGCAATTAAATGTCTTCTAGCATTAATTCCAATTGACTGCATAAGACACATTCTTCTAATTATCATATAAATCTTTGTACAAGCATTGTATATGTTTTATTAAAGTCTTACATGTATATTTAGAGAATTACTGACTATTTTTTTTTTTGGTGGCATTACACTTTCATTTCTGTTAGTATGACAAAACAGTTTGACCACAACAATTTAGTGAAGAATGAGTTTGTTGTAGCTCACAGTTGCAGGTTATAGCGAGGAAGTCACAGTTGCAGGAGCTTGAGACAGGTAGTGACATCATAGCCACAGTCAAGATCAGGGAGAGAATGAGTGAGTATGTGCTCTCTTGCTTGCTTGTACTCAACTCAATTTCTCCACTCTTACACAGTTCAGGACTCCTTGCTTAGGGCACGTCCTCCCATATCCATTAACTTTATACAACCTCCCACAGACACACCTGAGTAGGATTCTTGAAGGGAGAGACAAAGAGTGAAAATGCTGTTAAAATGGAACTATTTCAGGTCTCAACAGCAGGGACCAATATCTAAATCTGTCCATTTCATCTTTCTGCTTGCTAGTTTCATGCATTTTATTTCAGGCCATGCAAACAATGTGTGAATGATGTGATCAAATGCTCCTGTGATGCACAACTCTCATGGTTTATTCCACTTTGCAAGACTAGCTTGTAGATCTTACCAGTCCCCAATTCAGCCATCTTGGGAAATAGAATCCCTGGCCACAGTTGGTATCAGGCACCAATATGCACCAATCAGTGTGGCTGGTAGTAGGATCATGATGTATGACATAACATTAGTGGCCCCTTTACTGTGTATCACAGAAGAATCACTGTAAATGGAGGAAGTATGACCCCATGAATGTCCATCTCATACATTGACACCAACCCCCTTGCCCTTGCCCCATCCCAACTACTTGGCCTCTTCTGGTCATCTTTCTTCCTGTTACCTCTGTCCTGGGTGCCATTTCCCCTGCCATGGTTTGGTGAGACATGTTCTGTGTACAGGAAGAGGTGCTGGGTTAATGAGTTAGGGAAGCTCTTTTTGAATCTTTTTCCTCTGCCACCATTGACCTCATTTTCCTTTTATAAAGGGGAGATTGGTGGCAGAAGAAGGCAGGAGAAAAGATCACATGGTGATGTTCACCACCAGCTTCTGGTTTAGGAGATGGTGTCTTTTTCTAAAGGCTAAATGTTTTATCGAGATGAATGACCCACTCCTGAGCCAAAATCGTGTGCCTTCCTTCAGAGATGTTCATCTTTGACATAGGTATGATGTGTTCTAGTTTGTTTTGTGCTGATTTGTTTTCTTTAGCCAAGTTCATTTGCTCAGCCTGAGAAGGTCTTCCAAAGCCATTTAACTTTCAACATTTAAAAATTCAAGCAGGTTCTGTGTAAGATTACTTAAGCATGAGCCACTGTCCCCTCCATCCAAGTTATAGGTCTGAACCTACTGTATTCTGCCTCTGGTGGCCATTTAGTGTTGATGCATTCCCAAAGGATTCAAAAGAGGATTTCTAAGTCGGTGACCTCAGCTTACATGGTTACCCTGCCCTGACTGACACTTCACCATTGACTTAGAGCTTCCTGCTAAAGAGAGCTTTAGGAGGTTTAACTCAAGTGCCCCTGCCTCAGGCTGATTTGTTTGTATTGCGATTGACTATTAAAACAGTGCAGTGAGAACTTTTGTAGACAAGGCCCACTGTCCTTTAGGCTTGAGAGAGAACTGGGATGCTTACTTTTCTGATAGTTTTTTGTAGGTTTCCATTTAATTGACACACATGTCAATGACAACCTCACCAACATGTTAACATGCTTACTTTATTCTTGCCATCAGTGATGAGCATACTGCCTGGAAGCTGCATCACTGGCCTTGTTGACTGATATGGCCATTAAATAGCCCCAAAGGGTAAAACTGCACTTGCTTCAGCACAGATGGAACAAAAAGAAATATCCTGTCATTTAAGTGTTCCATGTAGAAATACCACTGCCGCCGCATGAAACTTAAGGTAGGGATAACAAGAACCTTTTCTGCACTGCAGTTTCTCAACATAATCTTTATGTCAAAGAAACACTTTGGGGTGACATGGCATGACACTTCAGTCACTTTGTGGTACTTTTTGAGATTTCTCGTCCTTGCCTAGAGGAGATAAATTTTCTTGCTGCTGTGAGCTCCCTTGCCTAGCACTTTGTCCTCTCTACAGGCCTCAAGGGACAGACTAGGATTTCTAGTCTTTTTAAATGTCTGTTTTACTTTAGAGTTTGTGAATCCTTTCTGTGTATACCCAGGGTACCATAGGCCATTTGGGCACAAGAGTACAAGGTATGATGATTAGATTTAAGGCAACAACATGTCTCCCTCCTCCTATTGCGGTAAATAAGGATCAGGATAAACAAATAGGCCGAATAGATGTTTAATCAGGGAGAAATAACTTACAACCTAGACAGATGAACACCAGGAAATTCAACCCGATCCTCTCCTGTCCGAGTCACGCCAGAAAAAGAGCACCTTCCTGGCCCCCTCCGACCTCCTTCCTCAGGTCACCTCCGCCCATCGCTCCACCCCCCAATGGGCGTGGTCAGTACTACAGAAGGACTACCTCACTACAATTCCCCTTTTAGTCTAAAGAAAAGATTTAGGCTTAATACAAAACTATATACAAAACAGTGAATAACAAGTATGCTCTAAGAAAAGGAAAATCGAGAACAAAATGGCCTACATATCTAGTCCTAGGGTGAGGGCATAATGGAGTTTACAATAGAGTTGTCCTAAGCTGGAAAACTAAGTCTAGTACCTAATATATCTAACTAGGAAGAGAGAATAATAGTTGTGATAGTTTAATCTTCAACCTCATCAAGACCTGAGAAGGAAATTAACAATACTAGAGTAGACAGGAAATGCGGATGGACAACTTCCAAAAGGTGCAGCAAGGACAGAAACAGCAAGCCACCTGAACAGTCACCCTAGGTCTCACAGCGACGTTGGTACACCCAGATTTGGCTAAGGCCAAGAGAACTTGACAGACCACAACAACAGCAGGGAAATAGAATGGCTGTCTTACCCTGACTTGGCAAGGTCAAGCAGTCTTTTATATTTGTCTCCTGCAAGCACATAGGACTGCATGTCCAAATCAGTGGTCAAGGTGGGGGCAATTCTATGCCCAACAGGCCATTAGCTGAGGCGAGATTGAACTCCAGCAGGAGCAACAACAGTGTCCAACATATTTTCGGGAAAGTGCACGGTGCTGTCAGGAGCAACAGTGTCTCATGTCAATGGAGTACTAATATTAAAACATTTAAATGCCATGTTCTGCATGTCTATGAAGTGATTGAAGATTAAGCATCTATATCTGACTAATCTCATAGGTACAGGAAATGTGAGTGAAGATAATCTGTAATACTCGGGAACTTAGCTAAAAAGACTGATTAAAACTTTCCTGAGTAAAGCAGGAACAAATACTTAAACAATATAACTATTTACATATACCTAAGAAGACATGGATGAAGAGCGCCTTCCTGGCCCCCTCCGACCTCCTTCCTCAGGTCACCTCCGCCCATCACTCCACCCCCCAATGGGCGTGGTCAGTGCTACAGAAGGACTACCTCACTACATCCTCCCATAAGCTTCTTGCTTCTGTTGCATACCCTTTGAATCCGGCAATTGTCTTCTTGGTAGATTGATCAGGATTTCCCCAAAGATGTCCATTTATCAATCTTTGGAATGTGTGAGATTTTGTTACAGAAGAAGGTTTAATGGTTATGGCAAGGATGATAATGATCCTGAGATGAGGACAGTATATGAATCAGGGTTCTCAAAAGTAACAGAACTTAGGAATTTATTTCTATATACAGAAAGGGGATTTATTAGAATCATCTACAAACTGGTCCAGCTAATCAAACAATGGCTGTACACAAGGTACAAGAATCCAGTATCTGTTCAGTCCAGAGGCTTGGTGATAGAATCCTGAAGAAGTAGGCTCTAATGCCAAGGAAGGAATGAATTTGTTAGTGAAAGTGAAAGCAAGCAGGGAGAGAGAGAGAGACAGAGACAGAGAGAGAGAGACAGAGACAGAGACAGAGAGAGAGAGTTTTCTTTGTCCAGATTAGAGGTGGGTCTTCCAACTTCAAAGATATGGATTAAAAGAAGGTCTTCCCATTTCAAATGATTTCAGTAAAACTCCTTCACAGGTGTGCTCAGTTGTTTGTTTGTTTGTTTGGGGGGTCAGTTATTTCTAGATTTGTCAAATTGACAATCAAGAATAGCCACCACAGACAGTTATCTTGTTGAACTCAGTGTTGTCACATGACTCATTGTAAGAGAATGTGATGAGGGAAACAGGAGGAGGAGAGACCTAAAGGAGCTGAAGATGGAGTGATTGACTACCAAGACAGCAAAAGGAGCCAAGAATGGAGAAGCTAGAAAATGCAGCCAGCACACTGTTAGAAACTCCAGAAGGAAGGTAGTGCTGCCAACACTTGATTTCAGCCCAGAAGACCCTTTTAGACTTTGGATCTCCAGAACAGTAAGATAATGTTTGTCATATTTCAGCCACTAGATTATGGTAATCAGTTTCAGCAACAATATGAAACTCCATATAGTGTAGACTTTTTTTCTACCCACCTTAGTCCCATGTGGCTGAGGTACTCATGACAAAAGACAGAATATCAAGAGAAAACACCAAATTTGTGGTTTTTGTTTTGTTTTAAAATATATTGTACTTGCTTAGTCACAATTTGTGTCTCTGACCTATATCTTTAGGAGACTGCCTTCCTTCTCAGGCAGGGCTCACATAAGGGTCTTCTGAGGGAAGGTCAGAGAAGTCCTTCTGAAGTGCTTGCTTCTGAAGGATTTGCTTCAGAGGAGCAGATGCAGAAGGAGATGGGAGAAAGCAAGAGAGACTACTGTTTATGTGGTATTCTCAGATTAAAGTATTTAGGATGCCAAGGTGCTACATTCACGGGCAGTATGTTCTGAGCACCCCCAACATGCACTTGGCACATAGCTAGACTCAATTTTGTTTGTTTCTCATCTTGAAAAATCAAAGACCTATTTTTGCTTCTTAATCTCTTGAGGGTTCACAGGCTTTGGGGTGGGAAATCTTAGGCCAATACTGAGCTGCTTGAGTGTTCTGACATGAGGAGATAGAGAGCTTTAACGAAGGTGGCTGGAGGTAGCCTTCTCCTCCTTGGCTCTGCCTCAGTCTGTAAACTTCTAGTTCCTTGATGTGCTTTTATTGTTAGTTGATTCTGAGAGTAGCTGAGACCACTGGGATAATGGAAAGAGGAGTACCCCCTGCCAAGTTCTGAACCCTTGGCCAAGTTCTAATTTATTTTTAAATGAATGTGCTTCGGTTGAGAACCTTCCTGACTTTTTGGAGCATCAAGTTTTGATTTATTGTTTCATTTGTTTATGGGTCAGATGTTCCACATTAGCCCAGGTCTTTAGAGTCCAAGTGTTCAAAGCAGGGCTGCTGACCTGAATGGTACAGCATCCAGACACCATGGTACAGCATCCAGACACCAAGTGAGACTGGCAAGCATCCTTCTGTATGCTTCTTTGATCCTTTTGTTGACTATTTCTCGAGGATAGAATCTTAGACATGGAATTACTTAACAAAAATCATGAACTCAAAAACTTAAACTGGAGGAAATAAAAATTTGTATTCCCATTCATAAATCACTCCCCCTAAAGGCTGTACCGTTTCATATTCTGCCCACAGAAGGTGAGAGTGCACAGCTCAAAGCAGGGGGATGGCTATTGTGTAAACATTTATGGAGTGTGCCAGGGAGTGTATATTCTGCAAATACTTGTGGGGTTTGCACAGTCTTCCATGTTTAGACCCCGAGGTGATTCTGTGTGTAGGCTTAACTGACAGGAGAATATTAGAAAGGAAAAATTTCCCTACCATGTCTCGGCATTTTCTTAAAGTAGAACCATTTTACTGGACCATTCCTCTTTTATTCTAAGCAGGACTCGCTGTTTCAGATAGCATTCTCTTTATACTGACCTGGAGGCTAGAGACCTGGGTAACACCATCATAAAGCAAATTCTCAGTAGCATCAGTTCCAGATGATGCTTGGAGATACGCTTGCCAGCCCATATAGAGCTTAGTGTTTGCAGGGTGATGTGCCTTCCCCATGACAGTGGCTTGGAGGCCCCCTCCCTCCATTTCTCCTCCTCCTGCTTCCCTTCTATTGGGAAGTGGCCTGGGCAGCTCACTCCCTCTTTCCTCCCTTTCCTCCTGCATCTCCTGCTCCATTCTTTCTCTCCCATCCTGTACTCTGGGCTTCTTCTTTCTCCTTACTTTTGAGGCAGATGGATTTCTGATCCTCCTGCCTTTGTCTCAGCCTCTGCCTCTGAACTTCTGAGATTACATATGTGCCACAGCACACCTGGTAATCTGGACAGTGTCTTCTTGCTGGCTGAGCTCCTCAATACAACTCATTAAGTATTATGGTGGCCTTGTGAACCAGACATTTTCATTCTCCTTGTACAGTAAAAGAAGGAGATTCACATAGTGATAGCTGTTTTCTGAGGTTGCACAGCTACTGGCTCTGTGCTAGGAGCTGACTTAACCCTCTCCTGACCATGTTCAGAGTTCCCAGTGCCATATCATAACTGGCCTTTGGAACCTTTGCTTCTGCTTCTCTTTTAATACATGAAAGAACCCAGGCCTTTTCTTGCAGGGTTTTAGTGTGCCCTTCTTGTGTTCGTTTTCTTCCCTGCTGAAGTACTCATTCAGTATTATGAGCATCCAGAGTAGTGTTTCTTAGCTTCTTCTTTTTCTTCTTCATTATTGCCTGTTCTTTCCCAGGAGAAAAATCAAATTACATTTAAATTCTTCCTAATGAGAGATATTAAATACTAGAGAATGAATCTTATGGGAAGAGTTTAGCTTTAGAGGACACAAAATATGGGTACATCTAAGGCTTTGCCATCCTCCTCCTTGGTCTCCCCTATTAGCTAGTGTTCTGTTACCATAACCAAATAACCTGAAACTTGTTGCAGAGGTTATTGTCCCACCAGGTCCCGCAGCCACTTCAGCCCCAAATAAACACACAGAGACTCTATATTAATTAATAACTGTTGGCTGATGGCTAGGGCTTTTTATTAGATAGCTCTGTCTTACTTATTAGCCTATTTCTATAAATCTATGTATTTCCATGTGGTCTTGTCTTACTGGAGAATGCCTGGACCTGAATCTCCTTTGGTGGCTACATGACATCTGTTTTTGGTAGGCACTCTCCACTTACCTTTCCCAGAATTCTCCTTGTCTCCTAGTCCCGGCTATCTTCCTGCCTGCCTCATTGGCCAAACAGTGTTTTATTCATCAATAAATAAGAGAAACATATATACAGAAGGACATCCCCCATCTGAGGCTGGGTAACTTTATAGAGAAAAAGGTTTAGGTAGCTCATAGTTCTGGCAGTTAAAGTATACACCATTGCTTTGGTGAAATACTTTTCTTGGGATGAGGTTTATAGTAAGAGGAAGAGATCATGTCATCAATGAACAACCAGAACTGAAGGAGTTGGGGGAGGAAGAGAAGGTAAAGGGGGAAGAGGAGAAGGGAGAAGACAAGGATAAGTCACTCCCCATGATCAATTTTGATGTACTCGTGAACTCAAAGGTACTGTTAGTGGGTAAACCAATTTAGATGATTTGGGTTCTGTTACTAGGACAAGAATGGGAACTTTTGCCCTGTAGGAGGTACAGGAATGTATATGTAGCTGATGGAGCTGCTCTTGGATATGCGAAACCAAGTTTATTCTTAGCTGAAGGCTGGTTACAAGCTACAGACTAACTACTTTCAGAGAAAGCATACTCTACCATGTGTTAGTATTCAGGCATCTGTACTGGCCTGCCCTTGGGGTTCTGACAGGGTTTGTCCTCAGATGCAGGCACTAAGATCACCTCCTGTGCACATTCACTACATCTACATTCCCTTTAAAAAGGACCCTGCCCCACTTCTCTCTGTGATGTATAGATGTATGTATGTATGTATGTATGTATGTATGTATGTATATATATATATGTGTGTGTGTGTATACATACATACATATATACATACATACATACATGTATGTATATATGTATGTATGTATATATATATATATATATATATATATATATTTCTCTGCCTGTCTCTGTCCCTCCTGCCCCCTGTCTCTGTCTCTCCTCTTCTGCTGTTCCTGTCTCCAGGGACCATTCTTCCCCCTCCCCCCTCCCCTCTCCCCTCTCCCCTTTCCCCTAAAAACAAAAACAAAACCCTCCATGTGAGGTCTGTCACACCACTTTTTTTTAAAAAAAAGTAAATTACCACACTATGAATTGTTACTGAGCTGCACAATGGGTGACTAACTCACACAGACTGTCTCATTCTTTTAATATATTCCATAGGTTGATTAGATGGTCACTGTCCCTACACCTACTTCATGAGCTTTGTGAGCTCTTATGTACCCACTGTTGAAGCTCTTGGTTGAAATCTCAGACTTAATTTTTAATGTTTCAAGTTTGTGGCATGTACATATATTTCCATCTGCAGTGTTAGGGAAATACAAGCTGACCTGTTCCAAGGCAGGAAATCAGTGTGCTGGTAGATAAAGGCTTGCTGTGCTGAGCTTGACTGGCTGCTGCGGACTCTGACAGCCCTGACCCTTGGTGAGGAGGAATGTAAATGAGTGAACATGAAGAGCCCCAGGGCAGCGTCTGTTTGCTTTCACAAGGGAGCCAGATCTGAACTGCATTAGAGGATGCCAGATCTAATAAGTTCAGCCAAAGCAGAGGAACCAGGGTGGTAGGGAGGGTGCAGGGACTGGGAGGGCCCTGTATGGGGAGTGGAGGCTGGCTTCTGAGACAGGTTTCCATTTATTGCTGTGGGTAGAATTTTAAGATTAACATGCTAATTTCTTTATTGGAGTCAAGCAGGATTTCGAGTCATTTATCAGGGCTCACAGGGTGCCCGAATATAGAAGTCAAAATAAAAGTAAATGAACCATGAATGCTAACATGCAACCAGCAAATTCAACAAGATTTAAAAGTTAAATAAAGCAGTGGAGCCTGCACATTTTCTCCAGGGCCTTTCTAAACTTTCCTTTTTCCTTCTTCTTTTAATGCTGTATCTTGTATGCGCGCGTGCACACACACACACACACACACACACACACACACACACACAGCATTAGTTTTAGAATGAGACAGCTCTGTTGTTAGAAAAGTAGTTGATGGTGAGGGCCTGTCAGTCTGTTGACAAATAGAACAGAGATTTTTATTTTCTTTTTCTCCAGTTGTTAGCCTTGCAATGGGTTTAAAGGAAACAGTATTAGTTGTTGCTGCAAAGCAGTTTGTTGTAAATAAAATAAATGCTGCTTCTCAAGTTTTTTTCAGGTGCATTGTGGCTGACTCTTCTACCTTAGGAGTCCTATGTGTGAGGCTGCAGTCAGTTGTTATTAAGGCTTGGGTCTTATCCTCAGCTCAGTCAGAGAAAGCTCTACATCAAGCTCATACAGTTGCTACCTTGTTCCCTTCCTCATTGGCCCTGGGCCTGAGGGCTTCAGTTCCTGGCTGTTTAGGAGCACACCCTCAGGGCACTGTGACATGGGCCCTGGCAACACTACAGCTGGCAAGGTATCCTGTCACCTTTACGATGTGCTGCTGGTTAGAAGGTCATCAGAACTCATTTCAAGAGAGGATTACAAGAATGTCAGTATCTGGATGGGGATTGCCTCCAATCTCCTTATAAGAGCTACAGCACTCCTTGCCATCAAGCCTTTAACAACTCAGGTTCTGTGAGGTCCCACATCTTATGTTTCTTCTGAGTCAAGATCCCTATGAAGACTTAGCTCGGTGGTAGCCATTACTTTCAATGGGGTTTGAAGCCCCAAATCAGCATTGTGCAGGGAAAGGGAATTCTGTACACAGAGACTAGAGAAGAGACTCCTTGAAAAAAAATCTCATGCAAAAGCAAGAAAGATCAAACATTCTAGCCACCAATGGCAGAAAGCATCTCAGCTTCTCATTTTCATTATGGTAGCAGAAGAGAAGTACACTGGTTTTGGGACATTTTTTAGCATTTTCTCTCACTGGTTCCCTGTAGATGGTTCGGCATGACATATCCAAAAAGCCGGTTTTTGAATGGCAGGCATTGTGAGTATAAATATAGTCATGCACGGCAGAATGACATTTCAGTCCATGACAAGCAGCATCTATAGCAGTGGTCCCATAAAATTCTGTTGCTTAGTAGCATCACAGCTGTCTTCGTTTGTGTAAATGCCCCTGTGCTGTCCTCCCACAAAATCACCTCGTGATGCATTTCTCAGAACACAGCCTTGTCACTAAACTTCATATGACTATACTAGAAAGATACCATCCTTCTCCTTAAAGCCCGTGTCATGCAGAAGAGACCCAGAAGTGGACAGTGACCAGATGCCATCAAAATCCCATAGAAGGGTTTTGTCAAAGGTGTATGGAAGCACAGAAACTTGAAGCCTAACCTAGTGGATAGCTATAGGTGGCACCTCAAGATGGCTGCCTGGAATATGGGAGGCAAAGTTAGGTGGAGTTAGCCTTTGAAGATGTGTGGGTAGACTCTTAGAGAAGGGTTTTCATGAAAGATGAAGCCAGGGCTACCTCAGGAAACAGAAAGTTGTCCAATGTGGACTGATCTCAGGGCTTCCTTAGGAAATGGTGAAAGATGTCACTGGAAAATTATGTAGGGATGAAATCAAGAGAGCATGGCTCTAGAAGCTTGAACTGCATCCAACCAGACTGGATTGAATTTTAGGAAGAGAGGATTGAAGTGTTAAGAGAGATGTAAAAGCCACAAAAGATAATGATGGGGAATCCAATGGAGTGAAGAAGGTACGTTCAAGAGGCATGGACGATGCTGAACCAAGGACACCCGGTAGAATTGCAGTTTTTGTTGCTAGGGTGGAAGAAGAAACAGTGAGATCATAGGGAAGGAAGTGCTGGGGTAATCAGGCTTCCTTGGGTTTCATGCTACAGGAGCTGTGACAGGCTGTCTCAAGAAGGCATGTACATTGTGGGAAGTTATGTGGGCAGATGACAGGACATTGAGGCACCCATGGTTCTGGAACTAGGGGCCTAAAAGTCTGTAAGGTCCTCTTGTCTTAGTGCAACTCTGTCCCTTTCCCAAGTTTCCCTCTGCTGCTCTGCCCATGGTAAATGCATAGTTCTTGGTTAAGAACAATATCCAGCTGCCTCCTCTGAGCCCCAAATCTAGTTTCTTGGGAGAGAGACACTAGTGATTTATTTTTAACCTGTGGGGTCATATGGTACAAATATGGCCATTAAAGAGCCCTCTTGGAATGGCTCCAAAGTCAGTCTTGGAGAAAGGGGGATTACAGTCATATCTACTATGAGCTGCCAAAAAGACAACACAATCTCTCTCTCTCTCTCTCTCTCTCTCTCTCTCTCTCTCTCTCTCTCTCTCTCTCTCTCTCTGTGTGTGTGTGTGTGTGTGTGTGTGTGTGTGTGTGTGTTGTGGGTACTGTTCAGCAAAGCCAGCTGAGAACTTTAAGGAGTGTCTGCCATGTTAGATGCTGCTGGTCCAACAGGAAGTTCAGGTGTGAAAAGAGGAGGACTATGGATTGATGTCTTTGAGTAGCTAGGTCTTCAGGCATAAGATGGAGATTATTGCTTTTTACCTAAATAGGAAATGCAGAAGTGTACTTCTCTGTGGTGGAAGAAAGTGGAATTCCTATAAACTGGACTTGTAGCAAATGTGATGAAAGGAGGTATAGGCTGGCCTGATGATGCTTTCCTTTAAGCACTTGGGAGGCAGAGGCAGGTAGATCTCTGAGTTTGAGGCCAGCTTGGTCTACAGAGTAAGTTCCAGGAGAGCCTAGGCTACACAGGGAAACCCTGTCTCAGGAAAAGAAAGGAAGGGAGGAAGTATAATGGATGAGATTCCTGAGGAAGTGAGATCTACAGGTGGGAAGATGCCATGACTCTCACTAAGGTGTGTGTGGGGGAAAGTACAGAGGTCTCTGATTGTGGTGGTGAGAGAATGGGAGTTGGCTAAGTCCAGATTCTGCTATAGGTAATTATTTACTTTTTATGAAACCCAAGGATCCTTAAATACACTGGACATCTGTTGAAAATAGATTGTGTAAGTTTATTAAGACAGGGATTAGATGTTGCACATGGCAGGACTGGTGTGGTGAACTTCAGGTAGGCCTCCTCCTGCGGGATCCTGAGCTCTTTGTCCATCTGGTGCTAAGGCGTCTGTATCCGTGGTGTGATGTGAATTTGTTCATCATAGACTTAATCACCTATATGATGGTAATAAGATAGTGAGGGCCAGAGCCTTGAAAAGGAGAGTAAATCAATGGGCTAATAATGGCATTGCTCTCTCAACACTGAATCCTTTGTTGCCTCATCTTAGACTTTCCAGTCACTGGAACTATAAACAGTAATTTTCTTTTGTATATAAATAACCCAACCTGTGGTGTTTCGTTATAGGTATACAAACAAGCACAGCTCCCCAGCAAGCCCAAGAGCATTCTCTGGGGGAGAAATGTGTATATTCGATAAAGTGGTGACCGCTGACACGTTCTTATTCTACCTATTTGCCATTACTTCCCTTCTCTCTGAGGCTGGCATCACTGGGATCCTGAGACAAGGGGCTTCCTCCCAATTTCTGTGGTCCCTAGTGAAGAAAGAATATAGAGAAGCTGTCTGACATGGCTGGTGGTCTAGTTTGCTTTCTGTTGATATGATAAATACCACGGCCAGAAACAATTTAGGGAAGAAAGGGTTTATTTCAGCTTGAAATTCCAGCTCACAGTCTACCATTGAGGAAAGTAAAGGCTGGTATTGAAGCAGAAACCATGGAGGAACACTGCTTATTGCCTCGCTTCCTGGCTCATGCTCACCTTGTTTTTTTTTTTAATCAGGCTCAGACCCACCTACATATGTGTGGTGCCACTCACAGTGGGCTGCCCTCCCCCCATCAGTCCTCAACAAAGTCTAATCTGGGCAGTTCCTTAGTCAAAGGGCCCTCTTCCCAGATGACTCTAGTTGTATCAGTTTGACAATAAAAACTAGCACAGCTAGACTCACCATCCCTCCCATCAGAGGAGCTGGAAGTTTCTCTTGTATCATTGGCAGGTTAAGTGAGATTTACTAGCAGGATTTCAAGAGAATTTTAGTTACAGTAAGGTAGAGAAAGCACTTAGAGGTGGTTAGATTCTGAAGGTGTATTTTTCCCCTTTGGGTCATCTGGTTCACTTCATTGATGCCCCCCCCCAAAGATTTCTTACCCTCTTCTTTTCTTACCCCACCCCTGCATTTCAGAATGAAGAACAAAACAGGCATTTTTCTCTCTTTGTGTTCAGTAAGTAAAAATGGTGATTTGTGGGATTCCTTTAAGATAACAGTGACCAATCATTTTTAGTGACATTCAGAGCCAACTACCACACCATGGGTGTGAGGGGGCCCGCACAGCTGGTGTGCTCAGCAGATGTGTACCATAGTGATGGGTATGGGGCAGGGCACTCTCTTGTTGTGTCAGAGTTGCTTTGTGAAAGTGCTTTCATCAGTTTATCAAGACTTCAGTGGAAGCATCTAGAATATTTCCAGTCAAACTGCATTTTAGGCTTAGGCTCTCTCTTTTTCTGTCCTAGAGAGGGATAGTGCCATCCACAGGGCACAAAAAAGTTCCCAGCCTTTTGCTTCCCTGCCTCATCATGGGGGTAAGGTCTCTTTGGACTTCATGTGACAGAATAAGCCCTCATGAGGTCCTGAGCCTTTCTGGGGCTTGGCTTCCTTGAAATGTTCAGTGGGACCAACTACTCCTTAGTCTAGTTAGAGGGACAGAATCATGGGTTATATCTTGAATGTAGATTTGATAGCTGTCCTCCAGTGCGACGTGATGCTGAGTCGGTGACAGGAGGCTTCAGCTGCCTTGCCACAGTCCATCCCACAGATCCCTAACACTTGCAAGAACAGTGCTCCTGTGAGGCATACCTGAAGAGGAGACCTCCTTTGCTAGGCCTTTCTGTGCACTCTGCTCATGCTGTCACATTTTATCACAAATTGAGGTCTGTTAACATCAAAGAACTCTGACTGGATTTCAATAGCTGATGGTTTGAAAGTACAGGAGAAGAATATCAGTATTGTCTTGATACTGAGTGGCCAGTCAAAGGGACAGCTGAACCTGGAGTATGGTGTGCATTTCATTTTCACTAGAATTGAGTACCTGGCTTCGGGTGATTTCAGCATTTTACCTTTTCAGGAACATGTGAAGAACTTGCTATGGCTAAAACATATTCTTCATCTTTATGAGTTAACCCATATGGTGGTCAAGGGCAGACAACACTAATTCATTTCAATAGTGGCTACAGTAGCATGGCACAGATGAAGCAGGGTCTTTCTAGAATGCCAGGAATATTTATGTATTGCTCTAGGTTGATGTTATATAGGGTGACATCACACCTTTTGTGTTATTATGACAAAATATCACTGGGTAATTTGTAATGGAGACTTTTTTACATTTATTTATCTATCCTTCATGTGTGTATGTGTGTGTGTGCGTGCGTGCGTGCACTGGCATGTGTAAGTGCATGGGTATGCTATAGGTGTGGAGGTCACAAGACAACTTGAGGGAGTCTGTTCTCTCCTTTCACTCTATTGGTTCTATATGATTGGGTCTGGCCATAGGCTTGGTGGCAAGTGCCTTTACCTTACGATCCATCTTGCTAGCTCACAAAAATTCATTGACTCTTCAGTGTTGAGAGTGAGTCTCTGAAGTTCCTCAGGAGGGTAGTGTAGATGAAAAGGCCTAGACACTTCAGCTACAGACCCATTTCAGGTGTCTGTGAGCCATTCATAAGGTGACAAGACAATAATTAAAATAGATGAATCTGGAGTCACAAAATAGGTCTGGGATTAAACTCATAAAATTGGTATTTACTGGCTGGGTATTTAAAGCCAGGAGAATGCATGAGGTCATGAGAGAGAGGGGGGAGTGGGAGAAAGAGAGGGACTCTTCTAGGAGAAAAAGTTAGGAATTGCTCTAGTTACAGGTCAGGCAGGGAAGAAAAGAGGTCAAAGGGCAAGGAGACCACAGTGCGAACTGCCCAAGGAGAGATCTGAAGGAAGTAGAGAGGTCAACAGTGAATGGTAAAAGTTGACTGAAATCTGTACTGGGTTTCATAGCCACTGGCCACCTCAGCAGAGTGGCTTCTATGGAGATGTGGCAATAGAAGCCATAGAGGGCAAGGCAATAGATTTTTATTACTTTAGCCATGATTTCAAAACACCAGTCCTTCATGTAACATCAAGTATGTGCCATTTAAATTGAAGTTTCCTTCTACAGTGCAATGTAAAGTGAACTCACTAGGCTTCTTTATTTAGCTGGTTTAGTGAGAGAAATTGAACTTAGAAAATACTGTGGGAAATTGAGCTCTTGTACTTCCTCAGTAGGATTTTAGAGGGGTATTTCATCTGCTATTCATACTCATGCAGAAACAGATTTAACAATACGCTGTTCATGAGGCTCTGGAGGCTGAATCATTGAGTGAGGAAACTTCTGAGGTTCTGGATATCTCTAGCTTGTATTGAGGCTGAGTGTCTTTCAAGACAAATGAGTAGTGTTTCTTAAATTCCTTGCAGAGTTCCTATCTTGGAATGTGGCCAGGGCAGGAATGCTCACATCATATTCCAGAAGTCACACCTACTGTTTTGGTGACGTAAAAATAAGCAAACAAACATTGATTGAGGGGAACTAAGGTCTCAAAATTATGGTCAGATGTTAAGGCTGGAAAGTGTGAGTGGCACCTGTCCATACTTACTTGGGGTCAACAAAAGTACAGGTAGACTTGTGACTCTCAATTCTGAGCTGCAGTAACATCTGACCCACATCTTTGTGTTCCATATCCTAAGAACAATGACAGTGATTTGTGTCTTACCCTAGATACAGCCTAGTGAGGGGTGTGCTTGAATGGTATTACTGGCAGAAATACCCATCGCTAGCCATTTTTTTTTTGTCTTGGGGCTTATGGGCTCTTGCACTGAGTTGGAGTTTCAGGAGCCATCTAGTAATTGGCTCAGGAGAGCCTGACTCTTCAAAAGTCTACATTGCTAATGTCCATACAAGTGCAGGGTCTGCTTGGATTCCATTGGAGGACTTTGCACATCTTAACTGGAAATGGGACTGTGTGAATACTTATTTTGGGGTGACCAAATCAGGGCTTACCCTGGTTTCTAGGGGATTTTCCATCAGAATGCAGGAATTCTCTAATATGTGCCCCTTTGTGTACCTGTGTGTGTGGCTTTGCTATTTTTGACATTCAGATGCTGTCAAGCTCTGATTTACTCCTAGAGCTTTTGGAGGTAGATAGGAAGAATGAGACCTATGTTTGTTGCTCACTCATGCACAGGAAATGCAATCCTGTTTCTATCTTCATGATGAAACAAAACACAGAAAATATGTGTTTCTTGGGCTTTGATCCCAGTGTGGTGAGTGAAGCAAGATGTAGAGAGCATCATTCCAGATAGAACAAGGCTCCTGTCACGTGCTCCCGGAAGATTTTTACTTCCTCCCCTTTCATACTGTTTCCTTATAGGCTCTTTCTTCACTGACACCAAGACATCTGGGATCCCTTTTAGAGCCATATGAAGGGACAGTGTAGCTACTGTTATTGCTATTTGTTATTTTATTCTCACTCCTATTGTTGCAGAGAGGCAAGGAAGCCAGTTTGAGAGGTAGTGTTTGGGATTGAAAGGAAGCAGGAGGACTGAGATGTGGGGCAAATACTGCAGAATATGACTTAGGAGAACAGTGTTATAAACACAAATAATTGGACATGTGGGTCCAGAAAGTGCTACCACTGCAAAATCATAGCAACAGCAGCATTTTCTCAGTTCAGAAGCCAAATGTTATTTTAGCCTCAGGAGAGGCAGCTGAACTGGAGATAGTGAGTACACCTAAACAAATGTGGCTGGGAAAGGAAGTGCAAAACACAAAAGGGCCGTGTGCCGGCATGGAAACCACCCATGAGTGGAAAAGCAGAAGCTGGCTTGAGTAATGTTGGGCTGGGATATGTGGTTTCACCTAGGTCTGGACTTTGGAGGCCTTGGGAAAACAGCCCAATCTATATAGTCTGTAGATTTGCAGAAGGCACACGGCTCTCTAACTTGGCTTTCCCACTGGTAACTCACTCTGTATATCTGTCTGTACACTGTGCAGTTTCATGTAAATACTATGAAAATAAGCTGAAGCAGTAGCCCCTCATCCATCCAAAGTTCACTTTTCCCTTTGTGACCTTCTGACCTTCTAGGCAGCCAAGTCTCTCCCAGTGTGGATAAACTACACTGGTTGGATGTTCTAGGGGAGGAACTATAAACACATGAGTCAGCTGAAGCTAAACCCTTACCTATAAGGTGTTACTAATAATAATCCCTTTACAGGGTTATTACAGTAACTGAATGTGATTAATTGTCTCATTACAGCGTAGAAATGCTTTTATTATTAGGTAGCATACATGCGTGAATGGTGTAATGCCTATATTACTGTGAGTTTACTACACTCTAACACCACTGGCCTTGTAGGCGGTATCTCATTTGGACAAGTAAGTTATTTTAAGGTCCCAAAGCTCATGAGCAGAGTGGAGATTTGAACTTGGGACTGACAACAGAGCCCATGTGTAACCATTGTTACTGTCCTGGGCCATGCTTTCTGGCATGATAGTAATAGTGATGCCTAACTTCATTATATATGGAGAGGCTCAAAGCCGGTGTGATCTTCTGTCTTGATTTTACACAAACTGTCCACATTGCATTCACTAGCCACCATTCCTTCTAATCTCCTCTTTCATACCAGCAATAGGGGATGATGCTAAATCAAATGTCTGGTACACATAGCTGTGCACAGATGAGCCACCTCACCACAGGATTCTAGGATTGACAGGCTTTTAGATGGTTGATGCTGAGAAAATTGATGGCCCCTGACTTAGTACTGTGTATAACAAGAAAGATAGTGTCCTCTCTGTTGTGAAAGAGACCAGTGGTTTTTCTGTGGTAAACTAGGTCTTTTTCTTCCTTTTCTTCCATTTTTTATGGGAATGTACTGAGTAATGTATTTTCTGTGGTCCATTGGCAGGTTTTGGTGCAGGGAGCTGATACAGGAACCTGCCTGCTTTGCTTAATGACTCCAGAAAAACACAATTGCTGATTAAATCTGGTTGAAGTGGGCACAGGAAATGCTTGTCAGCCCTGAAAAGATGCTATGGGAGACAGGGTGCTCCCAGGTGTGGGCTTTAACCGGAAGGCTCTCATAGAGCCAACACACTGTGGATAGAGCTAAGCAGAGGAAGCTGTGCCAGGCCTTCTGATCCTCAGGTCTGGGCATCATCTTTGATTGTTGGCTTGGCCATTGTTCCTTGTCTCTTTCATGCTTCCTCTCATGTACACCCAGGGCTAGCTCCTGGAGATCCCATAGTGAACACAGTTCTCAACCATGTTTTGTGCTTCTTTTAAAGTACTCCCTGAGGCTGGTATTGCCCAGTTTTGCCCATTTGCAAATGCCGATCCTAGCTATATCCAATTCATGTGAAGAACCAGGAAGCCTATGTGGTCACCTTTAACAACATCACTCATCCCACCATTTCAATTCCCTTGTTTTCACATGCTAAATTTTGCAGCACTGTTTGCCTTATTTGAATAGCCCTTAATTTACTAATATTTGTTTGCCTGTTATTCATAGGGTATGATGTATATCTTGCTTATTTTTTAATGTGTATGTGACTATGTGTGTGTGTACACATAGTGTCTGTCTGTCAGAAGCAAACTTGCAAGAGTTTTCCAGCATGTGCATCCCACCATTATATTATTTTAATACACATACACTTTGATCAGATTCATACCCCATTACTTTTCCCTTATGTACCTCCCCTTTGAGTACATTTGCTCTTCTATTACCCCCTTCTACTTTTTACTCCATCTTTATTCTTTCTTGATTTCACATATGGGAAAATAAGTAATATTTGTCTTTCTGAATCTGGTTTATTCAACTTCCATGATGATCTCCAGTTTCATCCATTTCCCTGGAAATAACATGATGTCATTTTTTTTTTCTGCCTAAGTAATACTGAACTCTGTCTGTATATCATATTTTCATTATCCATTCATTATAGGGCATTGAGGCTGCTTCTTGGACTTAGTTATTATGAATAGTACTATAATAAGCACCCAGCTAACTATTCTATGCTGACTGAGCTGGATCGTGTGGTAGACCTTTGTAGTTTGAGAGTCTGCTTTACTGATTTCCATAATGGTGTCACTAATACATGTCCTACCAGTGATGCGTATAGGTTCCTTTTTCCTCATATCCTTGCCAGCATTTATTCTTGATGACAGCTATTCTGATTGGGAGAGGAAGGGAACCCCTGGTGGATGAAGATTGTCCTAGTTTGCTTTCTTTTGCTATGATAAAACACTGATCAAAACATGGAGGAGGAAAGGGTTTATTTGGCTCACAGATTACAGTTCATTGTAGAAGGAAGCCAAGACAGGGACTCAAGGCAAGAAACTGAAGGCAGGAGTTAAAGCAGTTACCACAGAGAAAGGCTTCTTCCTGGCTTGCTGCTCTAGCTTGCTCAGCTAGGCCCACCTGACGAAGGACAGCACCACTCTATCAGGCTGGGCCCTCATGTATCAATTAGAAACTAAGGTAATGCCTCACTGACATGCTCACAGGCCAGTTTAATGGAGTCAGTTCTTCAGACAAGAGTCCCTCTTCCCAGGCTCCTCTGGGTTGCATTGGGTTAGCAGCTGAAATTAATTGTGACAAAGATATAAATTATTTATTCTTTGGTGTTAGATATTTTTCTTCTCTGTAGTGGGTTTTAAACATAGAACCTCAAGTATACTATCACTGAGCTGCATCCCCAGTCTAGCGTTAGCTTTTACAGATCTCTATAGACTCAGGACATTATCCATTGCCCAAGAACACCTGGCAAAGATCTCCTTCATTCTGTAAGCTCTCTCTTCACTCTGATGGTTGTTTCCTTCGATGTGCAGAAGCTTTTCAGTTGAGTGCAGTCCTAGGGCTGTCTGTCAGTCTGAGGAGCAGCAGTGTAGGACTCAGGCCTGGCAGTGAGAGGAAGGTGGTAATGATGTAGAGACTGCCCAAGGTTAGAGACAAGAGCTGCACCTGCTGTAGCTCTATGGATACCCAGTCAAACTACTGTTTGATGGTCAAAAATTGAGACCTGTAAAAAAATTCACCAAGGGTTACTCAAGTCTTGGATATATTGGGCCTTCATTTCATTAATTATTTGGAAAATAAAAACAAGTCTTTATTGACTTGCATTCAACCCAAATGAACAGATGAACAATTTAGACTCGTGATCACAACTGAACTTACTCCTTACGGTCTGCATCTGTGTTTCACAAGATGCCACAGGCTCTGAAGGAGACTTTGCTGAACTCTGTCCTGTTTCCCTGTTCTCTTCCGTTGTGCCATAGCCTTTGGGATCTGCTGCTTATCCCAGAAGACAGAAAAAGAAAGGAAGACAACAATAACAACAACTGTGTTCTTACCTATCACCAAGCTGCTAGATCTTTATAGTCAACAGCTCTGATCCAAGGACTTGGCTCATTTGTTCATCTAGCTCTTCGTAGACAGAATATGGAAAGTGCTGGACTTCATTGCCAGGTGTAGAGAAGTGAACAGGGTCTTGCCACTTGTGGGAAATGTTGCATCTACATTTATTGGGTTAGGAGTGAGGGAGGTCAGGTAAGGGGAGGGGCAGAGACAAAGAGCACATTAACCTGAAGAAATGATATTGCATATCAAAAGGTGCTCTGTGGAGAAATACTGTGGAGAAACTAGCGATAGTGCAGTGGGGTGGGGTGGAAGGGACTCATAATTTGAAATAAGGTCAAGGAAGGGATCACCGGAAAAGTGACTGTGAACAAAGACTGTGGAAAAATGCCAGGCAGAGAACATTCCTGTCAGAGGAAAGAGTTCTAAGGGCTATATATGTAGTGGGTTGGATTTTTGTTTTGTTTTGGTTTTTTGTTTTCAAGACAGGGTTTCTTTGTGGCTTTGGAGGCTGTCCTGGAAATAGCCCTTGTAGATCAGGCTGGTCTCAAACTCACAGAGATCCACCTGCCTCTGCCTTCCGAGTGCTGGCACTAAAGGTATATGCCACCACCACCCCACCTATGTGTATGATTTTTACAGTGAGTGAGAAAGCACCTCAGACAGTTCTCTGTAAAAGAAGGCAATTTATTGGTAGATTTTTTTTTTAAAAAGGACTACTATGCCTGACATGCTGAGAAGGCACCATGGAGAGGCAAAGGACAGAATAGGCAGCCAGGTGAGAGACAAGTGCAGTATCCCAGAGAAACATTTCTGAGGCAATGAAATGGTGGGAAGTGTTCAGATTCTGAAAACTTGATTGTGGAGAGGTGAGTAAGATAATGTATAGAGTCCAGCATCATAGTTTGATCTGAGAAATTCTGTTACTTTGTTTGCTGCTGTGACAACATCCCTGAGGAAGGCATCTTAAGGGAGGGAGGGTTTGTTTTGGCTTTTTGATTGCATGTGTGGTCCATCATGGCAGCAGAGTGGCTGTAGCTGTGGTAGCAGCAGTGGGAGCCATCCGGTCATCTTGCATGCCATCAGGAGGCAGAGACAGATGAATGCTGGTGATCAGGTTGCCTCTGCTTTCCCTTTCTATTCAGCCTGAAGCCCATTGAATGTTGTTGCCCACGCTTAGAGTGAGTCTTCATGCCTCTTATACCTCTCTGAAAATGCCCTCTTCCACAAGTGTGCCTTCTAGGAGATTCTGAATTCAGTCAAGTTGGCAATATTAACCATCACAAACTTGAGGACCAGAATTGGCACTAACTCTTGCAGGGTGCCATATTAGTACAGCAGATGTCTGGGGACAATCACCAACTACTATTCTTTGAAAGGCACTTCAGAGTCTCTATGTTCATTAGACACCCCCCCACCCATCCAAGAGGAAATGTTGGGTTGATTCTGGTTGCAGACATATGCAACTCATTGCAGAGATACGGAAGGAAAATATGCACTTTATATGAGAGTCATAAAGCTGGTACTTAGGACCGCCATCCTGGAATGAATGGGAAAGAAGTTGCATTAATCCATATTTCATTGCTATAACATAACAACCAAGGCCAGGTGCTTTATGAAGAAAGATTATTTCACTCACAGTTTGGAAGGCTGCAAATACAAACAGCATGGTGTGAGCTGTACTCAGAGCCTCACTGATGGATTTACTTTATATGGACCAAGGAAGCATTCACTTGGTGAGAAAGGAAAGTGGAGAGTGGACAGGGCCAGTTTTGTTCTCTTATAAAAACCACTCTGGTGAGAACTAACACAGGTTGCCATAAGATCCATATTAATCTCTTGTTATGACAGTATTCTTAGTGGCTTACCACTCTAAAAATCTACCACCTCTCACTTTGACACACTAGGGACCAAGTTTCCAACATATAAGCCTTAGGAAAAAACATTCAAGCCCATTCAAAGCCATAGCAGAACACAAAGGAAACAAAAAAGGTTCCAGGAATGACTTTCAGAGCACTCAGAGTTCAAGGTCTGGATGGGAGGTGAAAATTGCAAAGAAGAGTGAGAAAAAGTGACCATTGACAAAGAAGAAGATCCGGGACACAGTGGCATTCCAGAAACAGAGTGATGGGTACAAAGAAGGTAGCTGTGCATAGTTCAAGCAAGCTGTCTGCAGAGGGGGGCGGCCTTTGAGCTTAGTGTCCTGGAGTCATGAATGGCTGAGAACTTTCTGGGTGGAGTGTTGGGCAAATGTGTTGAGGAGGAAGCTTGGGACAGACTGGAAGAACAGGAATTGGATGAGTATGAAGTTTTCAAGAGTTTTGTTGCAGAAAGAAGAACAGAAACCGCCCTGGGCCTTATATGTTAGCCAGGAAGGCAGTTTCACTATCCCTTTGCTTAGTGTGGCTTTGCTGCAGGACTGATCTAATAGAGGAGACAATGATGTTGAGGGAGAAGGGTGGAGTAGTGAACAGGAATGGGGTCTGCTGGAGAGGTTTCTCTGTGCCTTCCAAATGGGCCACCTTCCAAAATGGAGCTAGAGTATGTATGGGCTAGAGTCTGACTGCAGGGTAGCATGGAAGTGAGAGGGTATGTGAGTCCTGTTGTCTGGCACTGCAAACTCATCTCTAATGACAGCCATTTTCCCTGACCTGCACACCTCAGGACTTTTCCATTCCCCAAGTGCTTTCACACATGTTAATTGCCTCAGTATCCCTATGGCTGGCAGAGAGTTAAGCATTCTAACATTGCACTCTTGAGTTTGGAGTGTGGCCCTCAAATCCTGATCCTCTGAATTGTAGCATAGAATCTATTTCCTTTCCCCCACTCCAATAATTTTTTTTTGCAAGTGAATCCTAATTTCTGATGATTTTCAAGTATGAAAGTACTCCTAGGACCTGTTTCCCTTCTGTGTTTTATTCCTCTGAATGGTCTTGAAGGGGAAAACCAAAAAGATCAGATTTAATTTTCTCTGTTAATATTAAGTGTTCAATCCCATCATTTTAAGTTGTGGTTCAGGATATAGCAAGTTTAATGGTGAGAAAATCCACTCAGAGTTTAAAAATGAAATCTGCTTAATAGGAACAACACAACCCTGTTAATGGAGGCTCTGGTTGCTTTCCAGACCATAACTACATTTTAGAGATACTTCAGTTAGCACCAGAAGTTATAATTTCCTTAAGTGCAAAGTATTATTATGAATAGGTCTGAGGTGTATAGAATTGCTCCTCTCACTTTGCAGTAATGTCTCATGCTAATTTGCCACATGCAAATTATTGGGGTAAAATAGCTCTCATTTTTCTTTTGGTGTGATTAGGATTTCTAAGGTGGGATTGATTATCTTGCTTTTGTATTAAAAGTAACTTAATCAATTCCAGTTCCCTCTCAAAATGCTAATCTTTCTACATATTCCACCCTATGCTTATCTGCTTGTTTCTGCTTAATCTCTTTTAAACTCAAGTCTGTGGCTTTAAATTATGTTGTGAAGTTCACCCTGACATCAGTCACATCAGTAACAGTCTCTGGGTGGTGTTACTGCCATACCATAAATCGTGGGACTTTCTAAATATTTCAACAGCTTGATTCGAAATTTGGTTAGACTTAGTATCTGGCTAACTTAACTATGTGAAAATTTTGTTCATAAAATACTGAAGAATTAAAATAATTTCATAATGTCTTCAGAAATATTGGATATTCAGATGAAGAGTGTTCTAATTCTGTTAACACATTGATTCACCAGTGACTTGGAAAACCCTGCAGACTGTCCTCAAGGCTTCTTTAAGATAGACTGGTTTTCTTACAGTGTCTCTATTTCACACATGATTTTGTCTGCATGTAAAGTAGGAGATGCTAACCGAAGTATTTCCTTCTTATGTAGCCTCCGAGGAGGATGGCAATAACAACTTTCAATGTCAATGCCTGCTTCACAAAGAAAATACTCAACAAGGTAGTTGTATGATAAAAATATGTAACTTAAAAACCTACCATTTAACTCTTTAATTTATAATGCTAAACCACCCATAACTACTTCCACAATGTCCTATTACCTTAAGTGCTTCTTAGGTCATGAAATTATAAAATGTTTTCTATACCAGCTGACTCACCTTCAATAATGCTTTGTGTTTTAATAGATCAGTAAATGGACCCATGCTAAAAGCTATCTGCCATGAGTATTTATTTTGTAGTATGTTCCTTTCTTGCTAGGCTATGTGCAACCACACTGAGGGACTCATGGATTATTGTTAAAGTTTTGGTTTTCAGGTGAGAAGCTTGCTTTCATGAGCTTTCTCTCAATCCCTTCATCAAAGTAGAACAAAATTGAACTCGACATCTGTTAGTTTCAGATCAAAGAGAGCTGACAATCATGTGTGCTGCCGCATGTACAGTCCAGAGATTAAAGCCAGTTCTGTTTAAAGAGACCCCCAAATAATGGAGACTAAAGGGAATATGAGGCCTGAATGAGAATGAAAGAGACTTTTATCTTGCTAAGCCATTAGGGGTCTAAGCCTTCCCTAAGAACTATAGAAAGAACCAGTTTGGAAAATCCAAATGAACTGAAACTAGTGGGAGCACACTTACAACTTTATAATGTAAAGCATTTGCTTTTAAAAGACCATGGTGATCATTGCCTAGTAACTGGTATCATCTAGCAAAATAGTAGGGTTTTCCTGAGTTGCTATAATCAGAACCCCCTTTTCTGCCATCCCTAGGGAATCTGATTTGTGTTGTTTCTTTAGACACCTTTGTCACCTTATAATACATCTTCTTTTGTGGTTCAATAATACTCTATAAAATAAACTCATATGAAAATTTCATCATTTCTCCCTACACTAGAAGCTTCTTAAGGGCAAGAGCTATGTTTTATTCCTGGATACATTTCCAACATAGTTTCTAGCACACATTGGAAATCCATAAATACTTAGTGACTTATTGAAGGATTGAATGGATAGATGAGTGTTATTTATCCAGTTTAAGCACCCATCTTGAATTTTAAATTTTTGACAGTTTTTCATATTTTATTTATTAAGGTAATCAACAAAAGCACTCAGAACCCAATTTTATGTTAAATACAAGGCACATCCTTTGTTGATACCACCTGAAGGGATCATGTACACATAAACATTTTTCAGTGACCTTAGTAAGCTCAAGGTGGTTCTAGAAGACATTCCTGAATGTCTGTGTTTTTTGTCCCAAGCACTGAGAAAACATGCTAAGAAACATGTCTGTTACAGATCTTCTATGCCGGCTTATGGAATCTTCACTGTCCACATTATTTTCATGTACAGGTTCCTTTGGTGGTCCTAAGAATGGGCATCAAGGACATTTCACTCCATGTGTCATTTACCACTGGGTCATGGTGTTGGCACTTTGGCTAGTATTGCAGCACATGTGTCACCATAATTCTGTGATCCACCAGAAGGACTTCCTCCTCAGGCTGTGATCCTGTGTTTGCCTGTCCCTCTATGCCCAAATGGCTTCACAAGACCCCCTTTTTCTGTCTCTGTCTCCCCCACCCATGATTCTATTTGATACCTCCTTCTCCATAAATGAAAGCTTATGAAGCTCTAGGTGGCAGAATGGAATTGAGGAGGATGTATTCAGAAATGTCTTTTTATACCTTCCTATCTACAGACCCTCTTTACTGCATGTAGCATGCTGCACTTGGAGCTTCCCATGGAACACACATTGCTTCTACCACAAGCACATGCTAGATTTCTTCTTTTAGCTATATTAGCAGGAGGCTAACCATAGTGTGCTGCAGAAATGGATAGTGTAGAAAATGCAGAACCCAAGTCCTAATGTTAGTTCTCCATATTTCTACTCTTTTGATTTTTGTTAAGAATTCAAGCACTTAACTGGACTTTTAGGCCAGCCTGGTCCCACAGCCGCATCAGCCCCAAATAACATGCAGTGACACTGCATATTATGAAACTGTTGGCTGGTTACTAGCGTTTCTTATTGGCTAGCTTTTTCTTAACTCATTTCTATCAATCTAAGTGTTTTCACGTGGTTTTATCTTACCGGAGAGTCTGAACCTCTTGTATCCTACATTTCAACTCTGTTCCACTGTATCTCCCAGAATCCTCCTTGTCTCCTAGTCCTGCCTATCTTGCTTTCCTATAGGCTAACAGTGCTTATTCATTGACCAATAAGAAAAAACATATTTACAGAATGACGTCTCCCATCGGGGGGGTGGGGTATTTATTTTCTTAGAGTGAAATGACCAGTGAATTCACTGAAACAATTAGACTATGTTTTCACAGGTGCTGAATTTTCCTTTCCTGTCACCCAGAATGGAACAGCTCTGGCACTGGAAAAATAATGCATATGGGGGGAATGAAAAAAAGAGAGGGAAGGAAATGGAATGGGAGTGTGTTGGCTAGTTTTATGTCAACTGGACACAAGTTAGAGTCATGTGAGAAGAGGAAACTCCTGTTGAGAGAATGCCCCTGTGCAAATGGCCTATGGGCAAGCCTGTGGTGATGATTAATGTGGGAGTGCCTAGCTCACCATTGTGGTGCTACCCCAAGACTGGTGGTCCTGGATGCTATAAGAAGGCAAGCTGAGAAAGCCAGTGAGCAGCATTCCTCCGTGATGTCCCTGCCCTTGATGTGCTAGCCATAAGAAGAAATAAATCATTTCATCCCCAAGTTGCTTTTGGTCATGGTGTTTTATCACAAGTATAGAACACCTAACTGAGACAGGGAGAGAGAAAGAACATTAGGGCACAAGAGAGAACTAAAGGACAGTAAGCACTCACCCCTCCCTGGGCATTTCTTCCTACAAACTGGTAGGATCTACTGGGCTGCCACTTCTGTCCATGTGTGGTAAATGGATCCATCCTGGGGAAAGAGAAAATTTCCCCCAAAACCTTAATCACCAATGTAAGTGCCTATGCTTTCCAAAATGAAAATTTCCTTAAAACTTAGGCCATGTATATCAACCTTGGAATACTGCCAAAAGACAACTAGCATGTGTGTCGGGGTAGGGGTTGACACCACTGCTTTAAGAAGGAAACTAACCTCCTGAACTTGGATCTAATCACAAGGAAAGAAGGATCCTCAGAAAACAATGGCAGAAGATAGCTTTTTTTTTTTTTTTTCCTGTAGCACTTAGCTGAGAATATTTTCGTTTCCATGGCAGCTGTCTGAGTGTTTCCTCTTCACAAGATGACTCCAGCTTCTTTCTCATCTACCATACACTTCACATTTTAATGCTGTTATCGACATGGAAGGTGCTGATTGTCCCCTCTGGAGGAGCTCATCTTCTTACCTACAGCTGCTGGGGACCATCCTGACTGAAAGGAGCCTGATTGCAGCCACAGCTCGCAGCAGTGAAGGCAGAAATAGGTCCTTGATTATCAGACTCAGAAGGAAGCCCATTACCTGCTTCCCAGATGGAAACTGCCAGAGCCTGGCTTATGGATGTATCATCAGCTGCTGAAAAATAAGGCAGTGAGTTGGGATGATGCTAGCTGTGAAGTGACAGGGTTTCTTCAGCAGGGCAACTCAAGAGTTGGGCATTTTAGGGCAATCTTGAAGGCTGATGGAATTTCTTAAGAGGAAGAGATCGAAATCAGGTTGCTGTAGAGGACACCCAGTGGGAGATTGTGGTGGGCCACTGCCACTATCTTCATTCTGTGTGCCAGCCTGTAGCCAGGCAGCAGACAGCTGGAGCCCATGTTCACCATCTTTTGAGTAGAAACAATAAAGCAAATTCACAACCTAGAAGCAGTGGGTTTTGAAAATTTTAAATCATGACTTAGAATGTCATTCCAAACATCTTTGTGTTTTGTGAACATGTCATAGGTACAGCCCCCTAGTATCCCACTTTCCAGTGATAATAAAGACTCCAGGAACCCTGCTTCATCCCATCCCATCCCATCTTCATGTTTAGTGTTTTCTAGTAGTTAGGGGCTGCAGCGGTAATATATAAACAGCAGGTGGCAAAAGACAAGATACAAGAGGGTGTCATGGTCCCTCCATCAACACTGAGGTATGCTTTTCTAGAAGGATGGTTCCTTCCTGAGTTGAGAGGCTCTTAGTTCTTTCATTAGCAAAGGAAGAGAATGTTTCTCTCAAATGATTAGAATCAAAGAAGGAGAGGGGAAAAGAGTAGACAATTAGGTTGGGGGAAGGAAATACTTTAATGTTTCTAGTTTCATGAATTATTCCTCTGATACTTTTCTCCAGATGAAGTCCTCTAGACTCTTGGCCTGGCTCTGGATAGAAAAAGCAAGCTAATATCTCATTCTATAGCCTTCCTTACCTTTTTCTTTTATGAAAGCAACATCAGTTAGTGTGAGTGAGCTTCATCAATTTATTCTCTGATTTCTTCACTACATGTGCACATGAAGATAAGATTCACTTCAAGGGTGGCAGACACTACAGGAGATGTGAAGATGAACAGGACAGATGCAGGCTGGGGCAGCTCCTTGTCTGGTGGAGGGCAGGAGTTGGACAGTGTTAGGATGATGTACATACTCTGAGAGCAATGTTAAAGAAGTTGGCTACTTGGTAAAAACGGACTGGGGAAGAGTTTAAATCGAGGTTAAAGGATGGTTGTTGATTGACAGTGTGCACAAGACACTTCCAGCAGGACTTCAGGTCAAGTGGTAGTGAGAAAATGAGAGAAAGCATTGGGAGCCAGAGCTAGGAGCAGTGGAACAAACTGAGCACGTAGCATCTTTCTTCATCTTTACACTTAGTGTCCTGAACCGGTTCATCTGGCATTCGCCTTTGACCTATGAGAGGTGAGATCTAGACTGCAGATGATCTTGGTTCTCTACTTCCAAGTTTCCATTTCTTCTAAGTTTTTGAAAGGAAGCATTGAAGGATTTGACTTTAGATATTTCATGCCCATATTTTCATTTGGGAAGTGTAATGTGACTATTAAAAATAAACATAAATTGTATGTAAAGACTTTTTACCCACACAGCCAGAAGGTCTGAAGGGTGTTCTTACTTCGGATAGAACGGAGTCTGGAGCTTAACAGAGGCTATGAAAATGCTATTCTCTTCCTCTTCATGTCATTCTTTCTCCATCTCAGTTTTTTCTTGTTAGTTTTATTCCTTTCTATCTGTCTTAGTAACCTCTTTCTATGAATTGACCTAATTCTTAGAAGGACATCTTCAGGCATTAAATGGAGACATTGACTTCTTCGTTCCTATATCTCACATGGAAGAAATATAGGCGGGGAGGGCCTTTTTCACCAGCTCCAGGGTACCAGTGCAGGCAGAGCTCTTTGGATGAATGGCTTTGCATACACATTTCTGATAAGTCTTGTAGTTGAGGAGGTGGGCACTCCTTCTAGGACCAGGCAAAACATCCATCATTTTACTGGTTTGGGGTATTAACCAATGTAATTGCTTGGGATAAAATTCTTCACTAGTACAGGATTCTAGAAGCTGCAGAGACAGATGGTGGAAAAACAGATTCCAGCTACCTTAGTTCACTATGATATCAAGGAGAAGAAAAATGGAAGAGAAGTTGAAATATTTTTTTTTATTTTCCTTGAATGTTCCCAAATATTTAAATTTTATTTAGATAATTAAATATGGTCTTGCAACTTTTTTTTTTTTTCACTCTGCCAACCCTGTTTTTCTTTTAACATTGGTCTTCAAATATGGGATTAAAGCTTTGAGGGAGTTTCTACAGATATCAAAGCTGGGTTTAATTGATACTCTCCAGAGGCCCCAGGTCCACTAGGGACCAGCATGCTGAATTGTGCAGAGGAATTCAGGAACATGTAGATTTTATATGAAAGTATGGACCTGTTATGAAGCAAAATGCTATCCATACATTTTTAAAAAAGAAAACAAACATGTTCTATCAAGGTTAATTCCACTTCCTGCTTTGACTTGACTCTTTAACCCCTATTGGGTAGGAATGTACCCTATTCTGCAGTTGGAGGAGTTGAGGAGAGACTGGGAAACATTAGAACCTGTAATCAAACAAAGCCACATGCTGAGGCACTTGTGAAAACCCAATTGGTCAGGAGGTCCTATCAGGGAATTAATTAATGCCCACAGGATTTTTATAGCTCAGTAGGGGTGAGGGCTTGGGGAAATGGGTATGGTGGGTGAGAAGGAGAGTCATGCAATTCTGTTTCAATGCTTGGCTTCTTTTTACAAGCTGTAAAACCTTGTTCCTTGCATATTTTGACTTCACTGAAGTTGGAATGCCTTTTCCCCTTGGCTGGGTTCATGTTTATGAACCAGTTTAAAAGAAAAAAAACACACAAAAAACTGTTTTCAGTAACATTCAAATTAATGGTAATATGACTTACTTTAAAAGAAAGATTAAAATTGTCAACAGCTTGGTGAATGTCACCCTTTCTAATATTGGCATATTATTTCACTTCTTCCCTAGAAGGCTAAGGAAAGTTCCAGAAAGTTCCTTGTACAACAGAATGCTAGTACTGTACTTCACACTTGGTTACATTTTACAGTGGGCTTTATCAGATCAGATCTAACAGTATAGGATTTAAAGGCCAATCATGCTATGGTCTCAGAAAAGGAGAATAATGGAGAGGTTTTAAAATAATACCCTAAATCTTATATTTTAAAGATTTATGAAATTATAGTCCCTTTGTGACTTTCTTAGACACACTTTTCTCAATTGTCACTTGGATAACATTCACCCTGACCTTTCCTAGGTAAGCTCTTTTGCACAGAAATACTGTTCCATTCCTCCTTTTGAGGGTCAGGGCCCATCACACAGGGAGAAAGAGTCAGAGGTTGAACACCTCCACAGCCTTTTTGCTGATAAACTCCATGCTGATACACCAGCACTTGTTAGTTTACACAAATGAAGACACCTGAAGAAATTAAAACTTTGTGACGAAATATTAAGCTCGTATCCTGCATGGGACTGTCTCCCGAGAGAATGACACATGAACCTCACTTAGAGGATAACAACCAAATTAGAGAAATATAAAAATTAGGAACAGAGAGGCCAAATTGGCCTTGTTTACTAATGAGTGGCCTGGGGGAACATGTGTGGGTCAGCTTCTTGGCTTAAAGCTGAACCCAGGGACATTTTCTTTACTATGTTTGCATTTGAAGAAGCAAATGTTCAGGATTAAGGGTTTTGACCTGTCACTAGAATGCTTAGTTCGAATGTCTTTATTTCTTTTCTTTTTTTTTTTTTTTTAATTCTGGAATCTTTATTAAGGCAGCATGATAGAAATGGGCCACCAGCCCAAACCTGTGGCCTAAGGAAAGGGCTTAACCTCTCCAGATAGGCTCCTCCATAGCATCCATCCCTGCTTAAGCCCTCTGCTGGAAGATGAGGAACAGAGCCTAGGGAGAGGAAGGCATGACCCCATCCCAGGCTGTAGCAGCTCCTGGACCACAAAGCGGTAGCAGAGGGGAGGGAAACAGCAACCACCAGGGTTACCACCGCTTGTGGGGTACAGGCCTCACTGTACCCTCTTAGGTCTGTTGTTCATGACACAGTTGATCTCCTGAGCCTGGACTGGAGTGGGGTAAATGGCTTCATGTTTCTGATTAGCCAGCTCCTTCCCAGGCTGCTTGCTGCATCTGCCCTGTTTTGGCAGGACTCTGTATCCTCCCTCTTTGAGCTGTAATACAAACCCCTCCTTGTGACTGATAATTATTTTGCATTCTGTTCTCTGCAGGCAGATAGTCCATCTGGGTGTTTCATCTGTAGTTTAGATCCTCAATAGATTTTTAAGGTGTGTTTATTGATCTTGGAAGGTGATTCAGTTGGTATTAAAACTTAGTTCCAAGTGGCTAATCCCTCACAACACATTGTCTCTCTGTCTCTGTCTGTCTGTCTGTCTGTCTCTGTCTCTCTCTCTCCCAGCTGTGGTCTTTTGCCTCTTACCCTTGTTATCTTCATGCTTCATTGCCTATCCATTTTTCTGAAAATGTATGTGTGTGGAGGACCCTTGTTACCCGGAAGATCCCCCCCACCCCCAGTACTCAAATTCTTGCTTGGTTCTCCCTGGCTTGAGAATTTAAAGTATGACTGGCCATGGTCTGTCTCCCATTAACCCAGTGCTTTGTGGTGTGTTAGCAGTGGTTTTTCTGCCTGCCTGGTCCCACAGCCGTGCCAGCCTCAAATAACACACAGAGAAACTGTATTAAAAATAATGCTGTTGGCCTGCTACTAGCATTTCTTATTGGCTAGCTTTGTCTTGAATATTAATCCATCTATTAATCTAAGTATCTTCACGGAGAGAGGGCCTGGACCTCTGCTCCTTTGGTCTTATATGTTGACTCTCCTCTGTCTATCCCCAAATCTTCCTTGTCTCCTTGTCCTGCCTATCATGCTCTCCTATTGGCCAACAGGGCTTTATTCATTAACCAATTAGAGAAACATATTTACAGAATGACATCTCCCATCAGTGGTGGGTCCATGCCATTGCAGAATTGCACATGGCACCTCCTATTCTTGTTTAATGGCCCAGCTTGAAGATAGATGACTTTCTGGAAAATTCCTTGTAACGTGACCACTTAGAATTATAGTAGTATCCACTCTTCAGTTATACAGGCCCTGTCTCTATTGTTTATCCTTTTTGTCAGGATTAGTACTTGGCTTTAAATCTTAGGATTTGAAAAACCTGTGAGAGCAAAGTCTATATTTTTCTTAATATTGGAGTTTATTGATATCCAGCACAAAATATGTAATTCATTAAGCTGTAAAATAATGTAGACAGATAATTCCATGGAAATATTGTTAGATATCATTTATAGATGGTAAATAGATTATGACTTATATGCCTTATGTAGCCCCTTCTTCAGAGAGATTTGTAAACAATAAAAACAAGCTGGGTGAAGCGGTGTATGTCTTTAACCCCAACAGAGGCAGGCACATCTCTGGGAAATCAGGGCCAGCTTGGTCTACATATCGTGTATTTCAGGACAGCCAGAGCTGTGCAGTGGGGGGAGAGGAGAGAGAGAGAGATGCAGCTGCGGTGTAGCTCACAGATAAAACAGTTGTCTAGCATGTTCCAGGTCCTGAATTTGATCCCCAGTGTGGCAATAATAGAAAACAACCTTCATTGTGTATGCTATACTGAACAATGCTCTTAGAGCTGTGTACCTACTTTTTCAGTGTTTACAACAAAGCAGCATGGTGATCTCCTACTTTATAGAGGAAGGAATTCAGACACTTCAGAGGCAGAATCACTGTCATTGCGGGGTATAAAGTCAAAGTTCTGACTTCAAAGCTAGGCTCAGCAGCTGCAAATTCTCAAAGGAGAACTTCGGAAGAGGTTATAATTAGTAACCTGCTGTCTGTGGGAGAAACCCCTCCCAAGCACTCCCTGAGATGTACATCTATTTGTTTACTGGATAATTGATTCTTGCTATGTACCAGGTGCTGTGAAGGAGTCTGCAGTTTTAAAGGTAAAACTTAGTAGCTCTTATATCTAGTATCTCAGGCATGGCAGACACTTGCTCAGTAGCGCTGGCTATTCTTCAGAGTGTCCTTGAACTTCCTCTTATTCTGTCCTCTCTTCTTCTTTTCTGACTGTGGAGAAAACATCTTGCTCTGATGAAGACAATGAACAATAATGCCAACTGTCTTCAAGTATAGAAGAAGCCATATGCAGTTTTGCAATGGCATTGGCTGGATGAATGGGTGACAGACCATGGCCAGTCAGACCGTAAATTCCCAAGCCATAGAGACCCAACAAACACTTGAGTCCAGGGTTGTTGCATGTGTATGTGTCTTCTTATGGGTGTTGTCATATATGTATTTTGTCATAATTTTCATTATTGTTGTTGTTATCGTGTTCCTGGATCTATGTACCTTTTGCACTGAGGTGAGATTTTAAAAAGGGGGCTAGGGGAGTGTAACTATCCTTTAAATATACATGGCCCTTTGCAACTTGTAAAGTGTTTTCCATGTACATTATTTGAGCCTCATAAGGGGATATATTAAACCTGGTCATAGCAGCGACTCATAGGCCATCCAAAAAGGTGTGATGAGCTAGACATGATCCTGGGTTCCCACTCACTGTGACATGCCTCCCTTCTTCTTACACAGAGAGATGTTGCTGGAAGAATGGAGCTTTCTGAAAGACATGCATCAACAAGAAGGAAATGTAGTTTAGTAGCCCAGTGAAGAACAGTCAAAAGCCCTCAGTGGGATGGGTGGTTGCTTCACCTGCTGCCGGAAAATGGATGGAGCAGTAGGGATCCATGGAAGGCAGATGTCTTAGTAAGCTCAGGCTGCCACAGACTGGCTACTCTGAACACAGGGCATTTATTGTGTTTATAGTTTCGGTGGCTGGAACAGTGTGCCAGTCAGTCTGGTCTCTATGAAGGCTTGCCCCTGGCTTGCCCCTGTACTCACATGACAGTAAGGAGACTCTCTTACTCTGGTCTCTGCAATCTTGTCCTCTTGACCACACCTATGCAGTTGCCCTCTCACAGCCCCATGTTCAAATGCTGTCTCTCTGGACCTGGGGCTTCATCTTGTGAGCTAGAGGGGGACAGCACAGTTTAATCTGTAGCATGGTCTATGGGAGACAAATAGAATGTTGTGTAGCATGAGAGCATACAAAGGGAGGTGTGGAAAGCTCCATTAATATGCCTGTGGAAAGCAATCACTTAGTGGCTCTTTGAATTTGGAGTAAGGAGGACAGAAATTTTTGAACACTTGACACAGCCTTTCCCTCAGCTCCATGAAATTCAGAGTACTCTTGAGATCCCCTGGGGGACAGAGAAGCTGTGATCGTGCTGTGGGAATTATTGTCATTCCCATAAGCAGGATGCCTCAGTACCAAGGTGCCCTGTTATTTGATGCTGTTTATTTATTGGGAGCTATACAAAGATGCTGAATATATATTCTTTTGAAGTTCTTTAGGTTTTAGTTTGACACTCTAGGATACTTCTGTGTCAAGTACCAGGGTATTGCTTTCTGCAGGACCATAGTTCAAACACAAATCCTTTGCACCTTGGCCCAGGTGCAGAATGGTGAATGTGTGTATGGTTTTGTGATCTTTCACTGTAGTCTCTTGGCAGTGGAGAAGAACCTTGTGGAAGTTTTCCTCACTCCCAAAGTTGAAATGATTCAGTGATAGCTACGAGCCCCTTTTCATGGTAATTATAATCAGTCATCTGAATACATTTATGCATCCAGAGCTTTTCTGTTTCACACATAAATAGCTGCCATCAGAAGGGCTTTTGAGGGCTGATTGGGCTGGAAAAGATGCCATTTAAAATTCATTCTTTGTTTTGAGCCTTTCCAGCAGGATGATGGGTGAAGTCAGTCTGGTCAAAACGGAGTGAACTTTCTAATTCAAAGCTCTTAACTGTGCTGAGGTAATGGTGTCATTTTTAACACACAATTATAGGAGCATACATTTTGAAAAAAATTAAAAGCCTCACAGTTGCTCTTTCAGGGTATTAGAAAATACTAAATAGCCAGTTCATCAGGCATTAAGGCTAAGGGAGTTCATGTGCATGGAGAGTGGAGGAGGGCGACAGGGCAGCCTTATCAAGAGGGCAAAGGTTTCTTGTGGTCACCTGCTGCATGCAGGGACCAGGCTGTAGAGGCCTGGCTGATCTCAGGGGCTGCCTTATTGGACTTGGTAGCACTTGAACATCAGAAGGTATTATGCACTGATCCGAAGAACAAGAGAGCTGGACAGCTGTACTGTGAGAGAAGATGAGGCTAGCCTTCTCCAGCCAACAAGGATAGGTTTTAAAAGGCATTTGAACAGAGTTTTCTATGTTTTGTCATCAATTCAGCTCCTGGGGCTTGAATAGGTGTGGCTGTGTCAGTATCCTAGTGACTTGCTCTCTCTTGTGGTGGGCTTTTACAAATAGTTTATTATTTCATGTGTATGAGTGTTTTGCATACATATCTGTATGTACACGATGTGCATGCCTGATGTTCACTGAGGTCAAGGGTGTTAGATGCCCTGTAACTGAATGCACAGATGGCTATGAGCTGCCATGCCATGTGGGTGGTTGGAACTGAACCCAGGTCTTCTCCAAGAAGCAACAAGTGCTCTTGACCACTGAGCCATCTCAGTGCAGAGTCAGAAGTAGAGGTTTCTGCTTCAGCTAGTATAGCTGCAGTGACGTCATCCTCTCAGTGCACACTGTGGAGGAAGTCAGCCTGCACTCTTTATTCCTCTGGATGAAGGGGATTTCAGAGCCCGTTGTGTGAGCTTCCCTTCCCTTTGGATCTCAGTTGTGCAGTGTCAAGGCAGTGTTGTCAACAGGTGAACTTTAACTTTGTAGAAGAAACAGAAATAATGGCCATCAGTCTGTGTCAGGTACTATGTTATGTGCTTCTCTTCCCTACTTTAAACTTCATGAGGAACAATGTGAAGGATGCTCCCCACACCAATTTAGCATTCATTCCTAAAATGTATGATTTAATCTATGATGTAGATTTCCTGTGTATAAGCTAGAAGTCATTTGAAACCCCACACTTCTACCATGACCAGTGACATTTGGACCATTTTCTCTTTATACACATACTAGCATGTAGTATGTACATATTTTTTCACTGATTAGCTCATGTTGTGTTGTTGGCAGTTTTCACTAGATATCCATTTGAGTTTTATTGGCACTGTCTTTAGTGAGCAAATGTCTATTCACCATAGGGCACTGACAATAGACCCAAGAATCAGCTCTACGCAGCTGGAGCTGAGTGACCCCATGAGATTATTAGCTATCCTCACAGGGCATGGGTAACTCACGAGTAGATGCATCCCTGAAAAGTCATCCCAGGCTTAGGGCTACTGATGGCTGCATCTCTGGAGCTCCCTGTCTGCCTTGCAGCCAGCCCAACGGGAAAACCTCTTCTCCCAGGCTAGAGTCATTTCCTCTAGAACCTTTGAGAGGGATGTGTGGATATTGTAAACTCTGGGGTCTCCTGAACCCCGTGAGTATTCCTTCATTTTTCTTGGAGTGAATGTTTCAAGTGAGAGGCCGCAGCTACACACCACCTCATTCACTGATGGATTGTAAGAATGGCACAGATTTCTATCTTGTTGCTTCTGTTTGATGCTTTGCAGGAGAGGATTGCAATTGACTTTTTTGTTTGTTTGCTTTTTTGCGGTTAGGCATTTTCATGTTTAAAGGCTCAGTCTTCTTCTTTTCTTGTGTTAAGTTTTATTTAAAATGTATCACCAGTTGCACTAAATGTCTTTTAGACCCCTTTGATATAACACACTGCTTTCACTCCACATGTGTGGCTGCTTTGATGATGTGCCTGGCCTTGTGGAAACTGCCCACTACAGCAACTCTGTCCCCAACCCCCTCACACACACTGTCTACAATATTCATTTGGGTTCTACTGATAGCACTTGTAAGTGCTCACATGAGGTGGCACGTCCACTTTCTTTTCCTATGCTGACTTTACCAGTTTTCATTCTAAGTCTCAATGGCTCCCCTAAGGTGGTGGGATGGGATGGGTTTCTCTGCAATTCTATCACTTTGAGCCATTAATTTTAATGATTTCTATTCTGTATGAGAAACATGTGACTCACTCTGAAATTATGCCTTTCTGCTCTCTTTTTTAATGATAGAAATTCAACCACATTCCCAACCTTTCCTATAGTAATTGGCCTATTCAATTTCCCACTTTTAAAGTCAGCTATATTAATTTATGTCTGTGGTAATTCATACAGAGAGCTTGGAAAATGTCCCTGTCCCCCATCCCCAATCCCTTGTGTTCACACACACACACACACACACACACACACACACACACACGCACGCACGCACGCACGCACGCACACACGCACGCACGCACGCACACACACATTTTTGGCCCTGCTGCTTCCATTCTTGACTATTATGACAACACATTTTGGGTTTATTTCTTACTTCTGGAACCTCTAACTTTTACCTGACATGTTCTTAGTCATGCTATAGTATCCTCTTAATTTAATCCTAGATTTGTAATAACAATTCTTACTGCTTTCCTTTCTCCTTCAATGGCTTGATTTGGAAGTGTGACTGGCATGCATGGAGAGGGAGAGGACACATGAATGGTAGCAACCTCTGCAGATGAACTACCACAGTGAATGACATTCATAGATAGTCTGGCATGAAAGGCTACTATTAATCCATGACTGTGAAGTTGTTATATCTCCCTCAGTATTTTTCTCTTGCTCTGCAAGTCAAGCGACACCTTGTACCGGTGTCAGGAGCACAGGGTCAGGGTACAGAAGTCCAGGTGTGAGTCCTTTTCTGTGTCCTGAGCAAGCAGAGTGGATGTTATCTGATAGTTTTCCTTTGTAGGTAACTTGTTAGTTTGTGTGTGTCTGTTGCATTTTGAGAGTGTGATGCCATGGATGTCCTGGTCCTGACTGCATAGACCAAGCTGACCTTGATCCTGTCGTGATTTCTCTACCTGTCTCTCCTGATAGCTGGGATTATAGACACGAGCCACAACACCTGATGGCTTCTTATTTTAAAATTAGAAATCACTCAAAATGTTTCACTAAAATAAAAAAAAGCTGGTTAAGCCATTTATGAACAGGCTGTTGGAGGTCATAGAAAATATGAGACCAGAAAATGAAATAGATATTTGAAAATATGAAGTCTCCTTCGGTGGCTGTTGATTGTCTTCAGATTATCACTAAAGAAGAAATTAACCTTTGAGTGCTGACTTTTTTTTTACAAAATGAAGAAACTCTTCCCCCCCCCCATTTCTTCAGTCATGGTCTCTCCTTTAATTCCCATTTTCTGTACGGTGTGCACATTTGCCCTTGTTGTCTGTGTGACCATGAGATGGCACTTCTTTGGTCTAGGACAGTTTGCTCTACTGTCATGAACTTCAGTGTTCCTTCCTGGCTTCATCCCTGAGATTACGCACTAGGGTGTGATGGGACCGGTAGAGGTTGGCTGCCCGTGTGCTGCTTCACCCTGACTCATAGCCACATAGACTAGTCAGGGCAGTGTTGTCCACCTGCCACCTTCCCCTCCCCTATACTGCTGAGAGGGCTGAGAACATGACCAAGACAAGCCTGTATTCTCTCTAGCCCTTACCGGTATCCTGGGCTATTCCCAGTGCTCCAGATGTTGGCCCTGAAACCTGAGGGTGGTAGCAAAGGTGGGGCAGTGTCAACATAGTGACCTGGTGCCTGAAGGAAAATTTAGTGACACATTGCTGTTTGGACAGCAGCCACAGTGTGTCCTCTGAGCCTTTTGTATTCCTTATTTCTCCCACAAGGGTTGCCTGGTTCCTAATCTTCCTATTGGGGATAAGAAAACAAACAGAATTTGGAAGTCTGCCATCATTTCTTGCTGACTGGGCCAAGATAACATCAGATCTTGGGATTGGAGATGGCATGTAAGATAATAAGTGGATAAATCTATGTGTACATGTGTGTGCATGATCATGTATGCATACATACACTGATGTGTTCATAGCTCAGTTTTTATTTTTGCAGGATGAAGAGCAAACGTTAAAACAAACATTTACACATTGGGATTATGCATTCGTATGAGTTGGCTTTTGGAGGAAACTATAAATTAAATGGTGCTAGCTATTGTAGTCATGTTATTTCATCCCATCTCCTCCCTGGAGTTTTACAACTTTGTGTAACTTCTTGTGTAACTTGGGCTGGCCTTGAACTAATCTACTTCTCATTTCAGCCACAAAGTTCTTGGGATTACATGTTGATGCCACCATGTCCAAGCTTATTAGCTTTAGATTAACTATCATATTTAAACTCTGATCACACAGTTGGCCAGCCTGTTTGTTCCCTGATTATGACAGCGTTTCACAAAAATGTCAACACAACCTCAATTTCATATTTTGATAAGAGTAAAGGATTTAGATAGTTTTTTTTTTTATATTAGTGTTTGCTCTAAAATTTAGGACTGTCTTCAGCACTGCCTATGTGCATGAGATAGTTTTTTGTTTGCATGCCTCCTCGTGTCAAGGCAGCAACTTAGAATTTACTTTCCTCTGCAGTTCAAACTCTGGCTGTGGACAGTGGTGGGCAGGTGTGGCAGTTCCAATAGTCTCTGACCATCTTTATGTACTTGGTGTTCCTCATAAAAACAGCCACACTTCTGGGCTTCTTGTCTGAGTTTCAAGCCCTTGGAAGGGTGAAGGATAACGTCAGGAAAGCAAGAGTTGAATAAGAGATGTCTCCAGGAGCTTGTGAGTGGCTTCTACTGATGTTGAATAGGACCTGCCATAGTTACTTCTGAAATGAATTCTGAGATGTGAATTTGGGGTCATCAGTTGCTCCTTTGGGCAGAATTTTTCAGTGTCTAGTGAAGAAGGGTGACTAACTTTTGCATGTGCAACCTTCAGTGCATGGCTCAGGCTCTCTCACCCTTCCTCTGTCTTTGTTCCCACGGACTTGCTCTTCTGAAGGGTGTCCACGAGTTCATCTCTTCCACAGAACCCCTGTGAGCCCCAGAAGTTGTTTTCACTCCTTTGGTCCAGATGATATTTGGTAGGCACAAATCCAGCAACCACTTTATTTGTATCATGTGGAAATCTTTGCTTTACTAAAGTGCTCAGTGGGATCAGCTCTTAGGGCTCAGGTGTTCATTCCTAGTTCTGATACAGCACTTGGCATATAATAGAGGCATAGCTAAATTGTATTGAACTTTGTCTTTAAAAACTCATTATCGGAACTCAAAGACCTTAGAAAATTTTAGTCTTGTAGAAATTCATTCTTTTTTTTTTAACCTTTTCTGAGGTAAATGCATATATCTGTAAATGGCTTAGTTTGTTTTTGAGGAGCTCCCCAACCCCAACCTTAGGGGCAGAGGAGTTCAAGGTCTCTCCTCAGACTCATGATTTTTTTCATCTTTAGCCTCCTAATTGCTGAGATTACAGGTTTATACCACCATGCCTGGCTATTTTTGAGTGTTTTTAATTTTATAAATCAGGCCAGTTGTGAGTATTGGAATGGTTGTGGTTTTGTCTATGGTTTGTATCTTGTGCAGCTGTTAAAAAGTCTCCTGGTTTCCTGTGGCACCAAGTGATTTTGACAGCTGTGGACAAAGTAGAATTTAGGGAGAAGTAGTCTCAGGTGTGGACTTGAGCAATGTGGCTCAGGTTCACCTTACCCAGGGAGACTAGACTATAAATGATGCAGTTTGTCTTTGAAAGGAACTCGTCTTCTTCAGAAAAAGGGTATGTGTTAATCCTTGGAGAACTTGTTCTTCCTCTCCCATGTCAACAGAAAAGAAACAAAAAGATTACAGATTCTCCAATGGAAGCGGAAGTGTGTGTGCGCGCGTGCTTTTTGCGTGTGTGTAAGTCAGAGGATAACTTTCCGAGATGGTCCTTACTGTTTAGCATGTGGACTCCAGGGGAATTAAATTCAGAAAGTCAGTCTTGGTGGCAAGGAGTTTTACCCACTAAGCTGGCCCTTGATCACTGATCCTTGATTTTGGAAAAGAATTATAATGTATTTTGGTTGCTGGCAGGAAAGCAGCTTTGTGGATAAAATGAGGCTATTGTTAATCAACCAATATTTTACAGATTGTATTATGAGCATCTGTCTAATTATTGTTGGCTCAGAAGGCTGTAATGTGTGTTAAGAAGGGTCTATCCATGGCTGTCTTCAGGTCCCTTCTATAGTTTCTGATTAGATCATAAGGAGAGCACTTGACTCCCTAGCATTGGAAATGCATTTACTGGGTTATTGTTCAGTGTTTACTTAAAATGCCAGCGTTAATAGTTTCTCTTGGTCTTCAGCAGAACTATTTGATGGACAACCGCATCTTAACATTCTTATTGCTGTGACAAACACCATGATCAAATGCAACATGGGGAAAGGGGGGTGTTGTTGTTATTATTACTTTGGGTTTTTTTTTGTTTTGTTTTGTTTTTTTTATCTTAAAATTTCTCAGTCCATGCTCCATCATGGGTACGAACTCCAGGTAAAAGCTGAAGCAGAAACCATGGAGAACTGCCACTTACTGGCTTGCTCCCCATGGCTTGCTTGGCTAGCTTTCTTATACATGCCAAGACCACCTTTTCACGACTGGCACTCACAGTGCTCGGCCTGAGCTCTCCAACGTCAATCACTAATCAAGAGAATGCCCTACACGGTTGCCTACAGGCCAGTCTGATAGAGCCATTGTTCCAATTAAGGTTCCTTCTTCACAGATTCACAGATGACCCTAGCTTGTGTCAAGTTGACCAACAAACAACCAGTGCAGAACCATTACCAGCAGATCAGAGGGATGGGTAGCCTTGGTTTCTAGGGTGTCATATAGTTCCACAGTAGCAGCATCAGCAAGCCTGGTGGAAATGCCTAGCTTCTGTCCCCAACCCCAGACCTCTGGGTCAGAATTTTTGAGAATGGGAACAGCCAACTTTTGTAATAAAGCTTTCTCCTTCAGGGTCAAATTTGAGAACTAGTGGCTAGGCTTACAGCTGTAAAAATCAAGACGTTCCCAGAGTGTCTGACAGAATGTCTGTTAGAATGCAGCACCTGGTAAAAATGCCTCCTGTGATAAACTGGCGTAAAACCTTTTTGTAGACAACAAGAATGATAGCCCCGTCATGCTTTCACCTCTCCCATTCCGGCCGGAAACTTGGAACTGTGCTCCTTCTCAATCACAGTCAGTGCCAGGACTGGGACTTTTATTTCTCCTTCCTTTCCATGCATTTTATTTGCTTGTTTTATTTAACAGCCTTACTATGAATCTTTTATTATAGGCCTTCTCAAATCCATTTTGCTAGTAAGTGGATTGGCAGTGTGGGGTGGGATCTAGTTTGAAATAAATTGGCTGGCTCACATAGTGATTGGCAGTAGAAGTATTTGACCAAGAAAATGGACTAGATAGTAGGGAAAGCTGGCCTGGAATTAAACATATCCTGCAGAAAACATTTCACATATCTTTGAATACTTGTCCATGGAGAGAAAATGAAAACGCTATATACTGATAAGAAATATGCTCATAGGCTCTGTGCTGTACTGGGAACATTTAGTATCTGATTATTTCACTGTATCCAAGGAAATGAATAAACAGAATAAACCAGCCTGCATTTTGTCTGCATAGAGAAAACAGAAAATGTGGTGCAGGAGAGGCAATAGGAAAAAAAAAGAGAATTTTTTTCTCTGTGGTGTTACAGACTTCACTCACTGGTTCCTAAGGCCCCATGTTCTCTCAGCTCTTCCTCCCTCTGCCTCTTACTTTATTCTCTTTCTCACCTCGTTTCTCTGAGATTTGCACTTTCCATTTGCTCTTGAAATCAGTTAACGGTTAATCTATTCCCTGGCATTAGCACTTCCCCTGGGGATTTACCAATTGATTGGCCTTTTAATCTAGTTGTTAAAATTCTCCCAATACTCACTGACATGAAGCAGTTTCAATTTGGGTGTTTTAAAGTGCTGGCCAGGGCCATTAGGAATGTGAAGTTCATATATCTATTTTGTAGAGCTCAGACATTGCCTGGGAATTGATTTGCCCAGTGAAGGTAGCCTCTGGGGGATTGGAACAGTTACCAAGACCAGCCCTGTCCTGATCTCAGTCTACACGCCACACTCTGAGAACACACTATATGACCTTTGCAGGTCACCGCACATGTGAATTAATTATGGGTTGGGGCCTCACACTGGCCAATCCCATCTTTATGATGGATATCTGGATCTTCAGCAGTCTCAGAATCTGTGAACAATTCCCTAGAAATTGATGGTGGTTTTTGGTGTGTGTGTGTGTGTGTTTCCACTAAAGTAACTAGAAAAGTGGCCAAATAAGTGATAGAATTTTGATCATACAGGTGCTTGGTTAAGAAGCAGGATTGTGTCTTAGATTCTCTTTTCTCTGCTTTGTATGGTAGAGCATTGTGCTGATAAGAAAGTCGGGGTGGTGGGAGAAGTTATGATTTTGAAGGTATTTTATTGATGCATTTATTGTAGTATTTATTAAATGCTTGCCACTATTTTTTAATTATTTATTCATTTTATGTTTATGAGTGATCTCTGTGCACGTATTCCTGCACACAGAAGAGGACATCAGATCTCATTGGCAAAAGTTGTGAGATACCATGCCATTGGTTGGAATTGAATTCAGGCTCTCTGGAAGAGCAGCAAGTGCTCTTAAAGCATTGAGCCATCTCTCCAGCCCCTCCTACTATTACTTTTAAATGTTCCATATACACATTTCTTAATTTTTTACCTATTTTCTATTGTGTGTGTGTATGTGTTTAGGAGCATGTGGTGATCAGAGGACAACCTCAGGTAATGTTCATCAGGTGCTGTCTACTTTTTCTTGACTGTGCCTTTCTTTCGCTGGCCTGAATCTCACCAAGTAGGCTAAGCTGACTGGCCAGCAAGCCCCAGGAATATGCTTGCCCACCTTCCCAGTGCTGTGATGACAAGCATGCTACTATGCCTGGCTCTCTATGTTGCTTCTGGGCACAAACTCATGTCTTTGTGCCAGCAAGTCAGGTGCTTTCCTGACTAAGATGGCAGCCTAGTCCTTACATTGTATAATTTTGTAATGATAAGAGTTCATCTATTAAAATCCTGAAAACTGACAAGTGATTTGAAATATTAGAGAAAGCAAGATCTACTGAAATTATATAGAATTGTACCTTTTTCATATTAGTCTTTCCTAGTAGTTATTATTTTCCTGGAAGTAAATGGATGGTTCTTATTCCAATCTAGACTTTCACTACTTTGCACGAATATGGTAGCTCTTGTTGTTGAGTAAAAAAGCCAGTGACTCAGTTGCCCTCTTAGTGAGCTGAATGCAGTGTGTGATGGAATGGGGGTGTGAAATACCCTATGAAATTAAATACACACTGTCTTCCAGTTGCCCAGCATGTAGCCTATGGTGCCCTCCAAGGGCTTCTGGTTAGGCTGTTGAAGTGTTTTAGAGCCAGCTGCCATATTGGGACAAGTAGTCCTTGAGTATATTTGGTATGTCCCCAGGTTGGGTTTCCTTTTAATTTTGAGTGTTTCTCTCTCTCTCTCTCTCTCTCTCTCTCTCTCTCTCTCTCTCTCTCTCTCTCTCTCTCTATCTATCTATCTATCTCTCATGCACATACTTCAATTTCTGATGTTTTTTTGAAACCTCAGGAGACCTCTCCTTACTAGTCCTTATGGCAGCATCCATGCCACCATGAGGCATGTTTTCCAGTTACTGTCTGGGTGAATATTTCTCTTGACTTTCCATTATCTAGAGGGAAAGAGACCTTGTGTTGATGCATACCCTTAGGATATATGGAACCCTGCAATTTGATGTAGGATGTGGAGGAATCCACATTCTGCAGGCAAGCAGATCCCTTGAAGTGACCATACATAAAAAGAATTTGGAGAGCATGCCATCCAAAGTCCACTGCTTGACTAGCTTAGAAACCTCAGTCTGAGGAGAGAAGGGTGGGCAGGTTTCTTCACAGCCACATGATAGACATTTCCCCAGTCATGGTTTCAGAAAACAGAATGTGGTGACTGTGGGCACACTGTTAACAAAAGGATAGGAAATAGAAGGTGATCCTTAGATGAGGGAAGACCATGCTGAGATGGACAGATTGGTTAGGATAAGCATCTCTGAAAGAGATTTGATAGAGCTAGGGAAGCTCTCTGACTGCAGTAAGCCTTGCCCTTGAGAGAGAGAGGGAAAAAGGCAGAGAAACAGGCTGGAAGAAAGTTAGGTTGAAGGATCTGGTATTAAACTGTAACTGTAAGAGTCCTTAAACCTGCATGTGTGTGACAGTTCTGTAGCTTGGTCTGTTTGTAAGGCCCATAACAGTGAGATCAGGACCTGTCCCTGGCTCTTAGCTGGCTTTTGGAAACCTTTTCCCCTACCTCCCCCAGCCTTGATGGGGGAGGGAGCTAGACCCTGCCTCAACTTGATGTGCCATGCTTTGTTCAAGCCCATGGGAGGCCTGTGCCTTTCTGAATAGAGATGGATGAGGAGCAAATGGGAGGTGGGGCAGGGATGGTGGTATTAATGGAAGGAAAGGAGGAAGGGTAAACTGTGGTTGGTATGTGAAATAAATGAAAATGTTAAATAAACAAACAAATAAAGAGTCCTTGAGCCAGTGCTGTCTTTCAGAGGAGACCATTTCACTCCAGATGGACCTGACATGCTTAGGCAATGAATTGGAGCAGTCTATGTATAGCTTTTGTATCCAAGTGGTGATTTTTTTTAAAGTACTATGATTGCAGCCATGGGTTTATTTATTCCCCTTGGATGGACATCCAAGATGTTCTTTGTCCCAGCTACTGAAGTTTATCCCATGAGTCTTGCAAACTTTCCTGCATTCACATTTAAGAAGCATCACCACGTCGGTCTCTGTGGACCACTGCTCTCAGCAGAGTAGGACAACCCATCCCTCCCTTTATTGCAGTTTACTTTGGGTCTCACGCTGTCAATTCTGAGCTGATACATTGTTAGTCATCACCTTTGTAGATCTTCCTGGTGGGCCTATCATACCCTTTGCCTGGGCTCTGGAGGCTTATGGTCACACCATTGCTGTGCTGGCTGTTAGCAGTTGCAATGGGTTTGTTATATATTCCCACATCATCTTGGAGTGCAATGGAGTCTCTTCTTGCTACTTTGGATCAGTGATTCTTGCTACTTTTGGGTCAGTATGGTGTTTATTCTTTTAGTCCCTGGGCATAAAGAGTTCAGGCTGCTGCTGTGGCATCTATAGCTTGTTCCCTGGAACCCTTGTCAAGGCCAGGGACAAAAATATACATATCTCTTGGGGACTTGGAGCTTCCCAGAGCAGAAATTTTATGGATGAGAAATGGAACGTCCCTTAGGGGCCAATGGGAATGCCCATAAGAGAAGTAATGCTGGCTCCCATGATCTGGTTTGGGTCCCATAGGCTCTTCCTATTCAGGGCACTATATTATTTAGAGGCCTAACTCACACCTTCTGAAGGACAGTGCCAGGTCCTGTCTGAGGTGATGAAAGCTTTGGAGCCAAGATGTATAGATGGCTGGCCCAGTGTTCTAATCTGCCAGCCACTATTTGGGATCTAGAATCAATCACATAGACTTGGTCCCAGTCCTGCATCTTTTTTCTATGAGGTGGACCTTGGGCAGATGCTGTGGAGTGCAGGATCTCATGCCTCCTGAGAAAGCAGTCTTCAAACCGTAGCTGTCACTGACTGAGCCCCACTGGGTTTGTGTGTGAGTTGTGTAAGTAGTATTGGTATCCTACGAGCAATCATTTTCTTTCACAAGACCCAAGAGCAGAGGTGTGCCAGGAGCTGACTCTCCAGTGGGGTACATTTCTTTATCACTGATGGCATGACTGCTCCGAAATCCCAGTGGCCTATTTGGTGATTCTCCAGGGGCTTGCTGTAAGCTCTCAATTTCCATTTAAGCACAGTAAAGAATTTAAATGCTATGGTGTAAGCAGTCAGACCCGAAGGGTGGTTTCCACCTGCAAAACTGCATTAGTAGGTCTGTTTAGAGGACTGTAATACTAAAAGACAGGAACGACAAGCAACCAGAGGCCGAGAGGAGCCTAGAAGCTATCACACTAAGCAAAGGTAAAGGATGGGAGCAAGTGCTGGCCACAGGAGTGATGAAGACAGGACTGTTTTGAGAGGCATTTGGAAAGTAGCACTGGTAAAATCACCTGTCTTGGGGGAATGCCTGTCTAGCACAGTCCTGGGATTTTGAGATCTGCCAGGTACACTGAAGAAATACATCTGCTGCATTTTTTTTTTTTGCTCTTGCATTTTAAAGTGTTCCCAATGATCATGCCTCTAAAAGACACTGGAGCCATGCTGAGCCAAAGATGTTAATGAGTGATACTTAATCAACTGGCTCTTGAGCTGAACCTTAATATTAATTTTATTGAGCCATTTTTTTCTTCCAAAAATTCAGAGCTTGGCTAAGCCAGATATAGACTGAAGCACAATATCAAATGCTTTTCTCATCTGCTGTATTTTCTCTGTAGCCCTAGAACTTAGAACCGGGCCCAATACTCATTATACGGAATAAGTAATGATGAAGGGAATGAGTTCTCTTTAATAATGGACCTGGAAGCTGTTTTCTATGGGCATTAGCTGCTGCTGGGAGATGCTGAGTCTACAATGTCCTAAATAGTCAAAGAGAAATGCCTTGTCCACAGTCTTACAGTAAGCAGACACCAAGTCTATGATGTATAGGCAGCTTAGGTGTTATTTGATTATACCTGGTCCTTTGACTTCATTAGAGCTTACAGTAAGAAAGGATCAAGTAATACTCTTTCTCATCTCTTGATTGCAAGCAGGGACACCGAACATCCTTGATTATACTTACTATCAATCACTGTGTTACACAATTCCAGGGAAAGTGCTAAAACTCTTAATAGTCTAGCCATACAAACCTGTGTCTGGTTATTTCCTCCCTTCATGTGTTAAAATAGCAAGGATGCTTCTCAGCATTCTTTGAGGTTATGAAAGTTTGGAACTGTCTGAAATAAGTAATGGTTAGAGGTTGACATGGAACTTAGCTCTAGAAAGTGACCTGTAGTTTCATTTATGAAGATAAGATTTTTGCACCTAAGCTATGTTAGCTTGAGATCAACTTCCCATATAGAATGAAACACTGATTCTTTCTGTATCTTTCAACATCTGTTGTGCACCTGTCCCCTTGTGCATCATCATCCTACTGATTTCAGTGACTCAAGGAAGATGTGGACACTCTGTGATGGTCTGAGGAAAACAGGCTAGTGGACTGAGACTCTAGAGCACCATGTTTCACTATGCCTTGTCTCCTTCATCCTCCTGTTGGTACCCAGTGTTCAGATGCTTTCTTTATACCACATAGAGATGAATGGCCACTTCCCTTTTGGTGTAGTTTCAGTGCCTCCTCCTTAATCATGTTAAATTGTCATTGCCACTATGCAGTATTGGGAAGTAAGACCTGGGTTACAGTTGTGTCCTGCCTAGTCTTTATATCAACTTTACACAAGCTAGTGCCATCTGAGAGGAGGGTATCTCAGCAGAGAAAATGTCTCCATACTAACGATCAGGCTGTAGGCAATCCTGTATGGCATTTCTTAATCAAGTGATTGATATAAGAGGACCTAACCCATTGTAGGTTGTACCATCCCTGGGTTAATGGTCCTGCGTTCTATAAGAAAGAAGGCTGAATAAGCCATGAAAGCAAGATGATAAACAGTACTCCTCCATGGCCTATGCATTAGCTTCTGCCTCCAGATTCCTACCCTGTTTGAGATCCTTCTCTGACTTTATTCAATAATGAACAGTGATATGGAATAGTAAGTAAAATCAACCCTTTCCTCCCTAAGTTGCCTTTGGTCATGGTGTTTCATCACAGCAAAAGAAGCTTCAACTAAGACAACCCATGCAGATGGACTGATGCTGTGCGATGAATATGGCTTGCCCTTTCTTTACATGTGCTCATTTGCCTATTCAGTCTCTCCCATTCCATAAAAGTTCACCACAGGTACTATCACCATGCCCTTGGACATCCCAGCTTCCAGAAGGGTGATCTAAATGGTTGCAAATTCCCTAGTCTTTGATATTGTGTTATATCAACAAGAAGACATGTGCTTACACCTTGGAGTGACACATTCTTATACATCCTAGAAAAGCTGGGCAGGATACTGTCCATCACCATCCTCACCAAAAGAAGACTGAAGCATGCCGTGTCTTATGATACCAGACTTTAACTCTACCATTTTGTACCTGGGTAACATCTAGACTAGCCCTGCTGTCCTTTAGTTTACTCATCTGTTTAACTTAGGGTTAAAAATTAATACCTGATTTTAAAAAAATGACAGAATCACATGTATTCATATTTTACTTAGCACAAAATTTTGATGGCAGTCCTCAAATGTTGACCCCTAGGTATCCTTACCGCTTTCACATCAGAAAAAAAAATTGGCCAAACTTTGAGAAACACCCATAGGAACAGTTGTATGGTGTTTTTGATTTAATTATTGTCTGCATGTGAGCACTTAGTTAATTAATAGCCATTCTACTTCACCTTAGCCGTAATTGATTCGAAAGTCACAATTTTAAATGACTTTCTTCATTTATTATTAATTCAAAGTTCTATTGCTGAATACTGTAACCACTGGCCACATGTGGCTTTTAATATTCGTATGTGGCCTTTTAACATAAACTACCATTAAGTAGAATTAAATTAAACTCTAGTGAGCAAATTGGTTGCTCAACAGTCATATGGCTAGTAGCTCCCATGGTGGCCATGCCTATTATTGAAGTAGACAGTGTTGATTCTGTTGTGGTTGTGAACACAGGCTCACAGCATTTGTTACCCCCACAACCAGTGCCTTGCACACTCAGGCCAGCTGGGTACTTGAGAGCTGTGTGCACACTCAGGCCAGCTGGGTAATTAAGGGCTGTAGAAGTAAACACTAGAACTTGGTGTGAGCCACATCAAATCCAAGTCCTTTCAGGACCTAGTCCCTTTGCCTCTTTGTTCCAATCCTCTCCACCACACACTCAGGTTGGGTTTCCCTCTCTACTCACAAGAGAAAGACCTTGCAGAATCTTGTGTAGCTACATAGGTTGTCTGGTGCAGGTATTAGAAGTAGGTTTTCCCAATTTTATAGAGTGAGCTCAAGATGACTACATTGTGACCCTTCCTTCATTTTGATGACCATACTGCTGTATGTTCCTTTTTACACACACTACCCCAAACTCCAGCCTGCCTTTTCCTTCTGTGAATAACATCAGAGAAAGTTGGGTAAGATGGAAAACGTGGTACTTTTTAAGTCACCACCAAGATCTAGCCCTCAGTTACCATTACTCGCAATGGTGGGGGAATAAAGGGCTCTCTGAGTCCTTTATTGAATGGTTTAATAGTCCCTTAATTGAGTGGAACTGGGAACTGGGTGTTGTTTGCCAGGGCCTGTGAAAGAACAAAGGGCCTTCTGGGCTGTTTCCTTTTGCTAATGACTTGAGAAGCACCCTAAAGTTTTCTAAACTTTACTGCAACCAGAACCACTTGAACTTTATTTCCAAGGGTGACTGCTAATTGCTAAATCTTGCACTATAATCCAGTGGTGACAGTGTTAGTTAGCATGTTGAAATCTTAGAATCACTTGACAGCTCATCTCTTCTTCAATCTCCTCACTCCCCTTTCCTCCTCTTTTCTCTATTCTCCCCTTGCCAGAGTTTCACGCACTTACCTAACTGTGGCTTCCCACCCAGTCCAGCCCTTGTTTTTCCAGGAAGTGCCACCCAAGTCTCTCTTCTGCTAAAAAAAAAAAAAAAAAAAAAAAAAAAAAAATTATAGTCAGTTAACTGTCAAAATTATGTTCAGTAGTTTCTTTTCTCCAGTAGGGGGCGCTTTATAGTTCTCCAGTTTACTGACTACCAGAAACATTATCTAGTTCCCAGCCTTCCTCCACCACCCCATTTCTGAGATACTTTATTTCCTTAAGGGCAGTGTGCCTTACCCTTGAACCAGCTTGTGTGTGTGTGTGTGTGTGTGTGTGTGTGTGTGTGTGTTTTGGTGTCCTAGTTACTCATTTGTAAAGAAGGGTTGTAATAATCTTAGACTATGATGATAGTGGGGATTAAAGAATCACTTGCCAGAGTGCTTCACAGTTAATGAGTTGAGTGAAATTACCATTTTCTAAGTAAAATAAAAATGCTGGAACAATGAATGACATTTCACCTGTCTTAGCCCACTAGTAACTAACTGCTCAATAAATATACCATCACTGTTTCCTTTGTATTTAATTATTCAGTTTTATTTGAATGTATTCTTATTTGCCAATTTTCATTTAATTTTAAAACTAGCTATGAGCTTTATGCATTAAGGTGCATGTAGGCTTTTCTGTATGTGCATAAATGGTACATTGATTAGCATTAATCAGTTAACACAGGTGGTGCCTCTGAGGACTGTCTCCTCTTAAGGAAAAGGCATTCTGAAGTTTGGAAAGTTTTCCCTTGAATTTTTCCGAATCTGCCTTATTTCAATTGCCCTGTATTTTTATCCTCAACAAAGGACACTGATTTTAGCCTAGAACAAGCTAGGAAAGCTGATAGGAATTGTTCCTGTCCGTGTTGGTTTCTTTCCGTTGAACTTGGTGCTTCTGCATACCTCTGTGAAACCTGTCACAAGTGAATTCCAGAGTGGAAAGGCAACAGTTCCCCTGCAGGGCACTGATCCCCATGGATAACCAGGTGCTTTCCTCAATACCCCAAGGCAACTTTGAGAATTCCATTATCAGGAGAGCATGTGTCAGCATTGACCCAAGTCTGTTCAGTTCCTAATCTCTGTTAGTCATATGAAAGCCATAGGAGCTTTGGGTTGAGATTTCTCCCCTCAGTAGAGTATGAGACTGAGGCCCATGGTGGGATAGGACACCTATCCAAGCTTACAGAGCTGTAGCAAAGTCTAGCCTGGACTAGGTGGCTTCAGAAGCACCCACTCTTAGACCTGCACTGCTCTGCCTTCCACACACTGTCCATTTTATCCTAGCAGTAATCCTATGGTGGAGAAAAGCCTTTGGACCACCACAAGTTATTCCTGGACACCTGGCTTCTGACTGTATTGGGAAGCTTTAGTGTCCTTCAGGACCTCCTGGCCAGCTCCAGCACAGAGGGAGATAGAGGGTATCTAGTCGGAGACCACTGGGCTAGCTAGTGTGATGGAATGGAGTGTTTACATGCACTTTCTTAGGCTGACTGACAGACACACTAGCTCGAGGTAGGCACTCTGGTCTGTTGGCTGAGGAGTCCCAGCACTGTTCCTTCAAGTAGTCCTGGGTGATTTTCCAACAAGCAGCGGACACATCTAGAGGAGAGCTTTTGTATGGTGGATGGTTTTCTGTGTCCCAGTTCCACTCCCCTGGGTTTGAGAAGGACACTGTTTGTCAGGATGCCATCTTTCCCTCTTTTAAAATTCTGTTTCATGAAAGGAGAATAACATCATCAAGCTCTGGTCATTAACCTACCTTCTCTCCTAGTAAAGCAAGTTCATTGTTACATTGTTTCTTTTGCTTTCCTCTGGGCAGGGTCCACTGTTCCAGCGTTTAGAGTGAAGCCTGCCTTAGGGACAAAAACACAAACTTACAGCCATGGAATGAGGGACAGGGCTTCAGCAGACGCTGTGTACTTAGGGCGACTGAAGTCTAAGCTTCACCAGATCCAGGATCTTTGTGTCTCCCCCCCCCCCACTTCCCACACTTCCCCCTGTTATTTATTTACCATGTATTACTATGCATTTGTTTTTGTCATATATGTTCATGATACATAATGTGTTCTTTTAAATTTATGTGTGTTGTGTAATAATTCAATCAAGCCAATGGCTTTATACCTGTTACATCATACACCTATTTGTGTATGTGTTGAGAATGTTTAAGTTCTGTTTTCTAAGCACTTTACAAGTATCAATATAATATTATCAACTTTAGTCATCCTGCTGACAATAAATTTCCCCTGTCTAACTGGGACTCTTCACTGTGTCTAGCAGCTACTGGTTCACTCTATCTACCAACAGCCTCTGGCGACTGTCATTCTGCTCTCTGCTCTTTGGGTTCACATTTTTTTAGATTATGCTTATCCTGAGATCATGCAGTATTTTGTCTTGCTGAGCCAGGCTTCTTTTTCTTGACATAAAGTCTGTTGGATTCATTCGTGTTGTAGTGGATTTTTAGCATCTTTTCTCTTCCATCTCATTTCCCATGTCCTGACACTAGTAGATTTACTTAGTAATTGGAAGGATAACAGAAATGTATCCAAGTCTTTATAAAAATGTAAAGGATCCTGTTATTGCAGTACATCAGCAAAGATAACCACCTGGCCCAGCGGGTGAAGGAGATAAAATGCTAGTTTATAGGCAGCTGGAAGAGCACATGGACCGACTGGCTATGCCAGGCTCCTATCCTTTTCTTCCATCTGTTATCATCACTGATGCATCTCTGATGGAACAGGACATGGATGTCAAGGAACTGAATTAAGCTGATGCTTTATTTAAAGAGAGTCATCTCCTGGGATACAGTGCTATTCCTTCAACCCCAAATATGCAATCCAAGATGCACAGGGGTACCTGAGATTGAAGATAGCAGAGAACACCATAGTTGACACCTTTTCCATCTTCAACTAAGAACTTTCTCTGCTTTGACATAGCATTATAGTCAGATGTGACAGCAAAACTCACAGTTTTCCTTCTTCACGGTCTCATTGATAGAAGATTCATTTTCCTGTGGCTCTTGTGAACTTTTGGTATGTTTTTCTTTGATTCCTGAAACCTTTGACCAACTTTCTTTAAACAAATGTCTTGTGACTTCTCTATGTCATATCTAAATTGCCAAAATTACTAGCTTGTACTTTATGGTTCTTATTAAGAAAAAGAAGGGTTATTCTAGCCCTTTGATGCCAACATTGCATATGTTCCCAAGATGGCTGCTTACAATGTTAGTCCTGCTCCTTAGTTTGATTGGATTGAGAGATTCCTAGAAGATTATTTTCTGTTGTTTTTGCTACTCTGTGCAGATGCATATGTATGTACATGAATGTGGAAGCCAGAGAGGACAGCATCAGATGTCTATCATGCCTTGGGTACCATTCTCCTTGTTTATTTGACAGGGTTGCTCATTGGATTGGTGTTTTTCATATAGGCTAAGTTTGTCCACCAAGCTCCAGGTCGCCTTTCTCTACCTCCCCAGTATTGGAATTGTAATCAGCATATGGACCATACCCAGAAGTTTTGGATTTTTAGTACACAGGTTCTACTTGTTGAACCCAGATCCTTATGCTTGCAAGGCAAGCATTTTATTTATTGTGCTGTCATTTTAGCGTCATACTGCCCCTAAAATATGTCACCTTTTCCAGGTAGCTTTGTCTATCCCCCTCCCAAGAACCTTCAAATTCATTCTTCTTCAGAATTCATAACATGTCATTCATATGTGTATGACATGAATAAGAATGCATACAGGTTGTCCTAATCTTACAGAAGGCAGTTACTGTATTGTGATTATGATCTAAACAGATTCAGTTCATTCAACAAACCTGCTTTCAGATGGTCCCGCTTACTTGGTTCTGGGAAGGTAAAGAGAAGTCAAATGCTGCATAAAAATTGATGCCTTTAAAGAGATCATAATCAAGCAGGAAAGGCAATCACCATAATAATCACCATGTGAGTAGCTAATAACAGTAATTAAAGGAAGCTATCCATAATAACGTAATCCACACTCACATCAGGGTTGGTGATACCTCATTTTAAAGATGAAGGGAAAAATTGCATGTCCAATGTGATAGTCCTGACCAGTGGTGAACTAAAATATGAACCCACATCTGTTAAAAATAAAAGAAATCCAGTTTCTTTCACTGTGAAACAAGCCTCTAACCACTGTGAATAGAGAGAAGCCATACAAGGAAGGTGCTCATCTTGTTTCTGCCAAAAGACAGGGCTTTCTAGAGGTGACATGTGACTTCAGCCTTAAGCAAAGAACAGAGATTTACTAAGGTAGACGTCTAAAGCCGAGGCATTAAGTAAGAAGCAGTGTGATGCCTTGGAAATCTTAGGAACTTCTGTCACCTGGACATGGGATGTCAAGGGAGAAGTAGCAGGCAGGAAGCAGGGTACGGGGAGCCTTGTAGATGTCCTCTTTGGCCAGCCCTAGCACCTCCCCTTGCCACTGGAACAGTCTCCTACAGTCTCCTCCACCAAGATCATACTCAAAGACAGTGTTGGAGTCTAGAGGTTTTCCAGAAGCCAGAATTTGAACTCAGTTGGTAGTCTGGCCAGAGCTTGTAATGCTTTAATGGAATCACCGTGAATCAGAGTCCTGGGACATTCCATAGCCCACACCTGTTTCTCTAATGGTTTGGCTTCCTTATGTCTCTCTATCCTTCCTCTGTTTTTTTTTTTTTTTTTTTTTTTTAGAGAAGATTTAGGAATATGAGTGTTGGTTGAATTTCTGTTGACAGTGCCTGTGGTCTGCATCTCAGAGGGTCTGGGAAGGATTGGTGTAGTCCTATCACATGTTTCCTCTACCTGGTATCTCATATCTACTTGACCTTGGTCTTGGTTGTAAGGACAGTAATCAAACCATGTCATCATCATTTTGTCATCATTTGTCCTGATTCCTTCTCCTCTCCTTCCTCTTCCTAGTCCTCCTTCTCCTCCTCCTTCTCTTCATCTTCCTTTCTTCTTCCTCCTCCTTCCTCTCTCTTACACACACACACACACACACACACACACACACACACACACACACACAAAGAGAGAGAGAGAGAGAGAACACATTTTGTTATTTTGGGGCAGGGTCTTAGAAGATATCCCGGGGTCCCTTTAACTGACCACCCTTTTGCTTCAGCCTACCTAGTAAGTGGGGATTACAGGCATGTGTCCTCACACTCAGCCTTCATATTCATTCTTGACTAAATAATTCACAGACTCCCTTAATTCCTTCTTGAATATTATTGAATACCCAGTTGAGGTCTGGGTAGAAATACAGCACTAAGGAAAAGATATTGGGACTAGCTCGTGGTTCCTTCCATGCAGGAGTCAATTTGGATGCCTGGATTTCCTTATATACCCGAGGCTACTCAGTGGTTTTACCCTAAGAAATGAATTGGTTTATCTGTAAAAAAACAAAACAAAGATGTTCTATAATCAAAGACAGCCTTCTTTTATTAATAATCCCTACAGCATTTCCTGCTTGAATGGATACTATGCGAAATCTTACTGTGTTCTTCTTTGCTACAAAATAAACTTCTGTAATAGCCATTATTTACAAAGACTTCCAAATAAAGATGGTATATTTTCAAGGAAGGATTACGGCCTCAGGGATAGGGATGTGGAGTTCATTGTCTTAAGTTTATTTGTCTTTATGCTCAGGGTGATGAAATCCTTCCTTCCTTTATGAAAGTGTGTTAAGTAGATAAATGTACTTTAAAAAATTGTGTTATAGGTTAGGGAACCCAACTGCCTCCAAAACAATGAAACTAACATTGAGCTGCCACAATGATATGTACCTAAAGGTATCAGAGACTTGGGAGTGGGTACTAGCATAGTCTGATTCTTAAACCTGTCCATTATCAAATGAGAGACATGATTAAGATTTCCAAGTTAGCTGCTAGGGAATCCAGATCCAGTTATTTGAAAATAGTGGTTTAGCAATAGAGTTATGAGGTAAGCCATTAAAAAAAAAAGGAAAAAATCCCTTGGTGGATTGTTGTCACTGTGACACATACCTGTGAAATTACCTGACAGGAATCCTGATTTCCTTTGCCTTGTGGTTTTAGCTGTTTCATGGTCACTGGTACCATTGTGTCTGGGCTGGTGGTGAGGCAGAACATCATTGGGGAAGTCTGTGGTGGAGGAGAGCTGCTCACTTCCTGGGGACTAGGGAGCACAAAGAGGCAGGTAGAGGTGGGAATGAAGTCTCTCTTCACAGCATGCCTCAGTGATGTATTTCCTTCAATGGAGCCCCACCTACACAAAATCCATGAATGAGGCCAGAGCTTTCTGTCTCCGGTCACTCCCCTAAGGCCCATCTGGTTCTCTCCCCCCATAAGAAATTCCAGAAGGTATCCCCATATCTATCAAACATGAAACTTCAGTCCCTTCTTGAACTTGAACTATGTCAGAGACAAATGGAAGCAATACTTTCAACCAGAGCTTGGTCAGGATTCCTGGAACTATAGCAAAACTGTGCTTCATGCAAGGTGAGAGTGAAGATCGGCTGCTTTTCAATCCTGGCCAAGAACCAAGGTTACAAGATTGTAATGGGTAGAGATGAGGTAGATTCTTCATGCTTCTCACTCTACTGTGACAGCTTTTAGGACAAAAGGTATAGCTTTTGAGGAAAGGAAGAGAGTTTATGTGAAGAGGTCATGTTTTGTAAGGCATTTAAGGAAGAGAATGACATCTGGGTCACTGGGTCCTAGGGCTTTCAAAGAAGAGCACACTACATTGTAGTTAGCCCAAAAGAAAGCTTCATTTTCATTGGCAGATGGGTTTTAGCTAACACAAAGGACAGAAGGACTGCATATATGAACTTGAAGTTTGGATAGTCAGCACTGGTGAGTGGTGGTTCACAAGGGGCCATAGGGAAGAAATAACACACCTCAATCCTCCAACAATGCCTTACCAGCCTCAAATACCATGAAAATACTCCTTAATAATTATCAACACACACACATACACACACACACACGTGTGTGTGTGTATGTGTGTGTGTAAATTGTGTAACTAATTCCATGAAGTCAGAAAAGGCTGTTTCTTCTTTGGAACTCATGACTAATAGTGCTCTGCATGTTGGTGAAGATTGAGAACACTCAAAATTAGTGGATGAAGATGACTATGTCACTCCAAATGCATTTGAAGATTACCTTGATAGAGTGCCAGGCTGACTGTTCTATGATCACTCTATGATCAGAAGATGGAAATATATGTCTCATAATGTTTGGTTTGGAGGGCTGGAGATATGACTCAGCAATTTAAGAGCTTGAGTTATACTTTGAGAGGACTGGGGTTTGATTCCCAGTATCTACATGGTGGCTTACAACCAGCTGTAATTCCAGTTCAAGGGGTTCTGATACCCTCTTCTGAACTCATGCACACAAGAACCACAACTGTTACACAGGCATACATGCAGGTAAAACACACATTCTCCTAACATAAAATAAAATTTCAAATGTTGGGTTTGTAACTGGGTTATTTTGAACATAGGAGTATATTGTGTCCTGATTTAATTCACTGATAACTTCATACTGATTCTTGGTGCCATCTGATATGTCTATGCATTTCAAAGGTCTCTAGGATAAAATTTTCCATGAAAATTAAATTAAACCATGACATTTTTAAACACATAGAAAAGATACCCAAACAAATTTCCCAAGTAGCTGTAAAATAAATAAATAAATAAAACATAGCAGGCTGAAGTTTATCCAGTGCTTCATTCCTGTGTGGAGAACTCTTTGATTCATTCCTACCCAATGTTTATAGCTGAAAATGCCTTATCATCACTTCTCAAAGTTTTCAACAAGGAGCAAGTGAAACAGCACCTAGAACAAATTCAGTATCTTCTAATGTGAGATCACATTGTTAGCTGTACTTCCCAGGCATCATCTATCTTTCAGGAACTGAAGCTTTTTTGATGCAATTGATCATTAAAGAAATTTGGGACAAAGCAGAAGGGCAGCTTTTCCCTATAACTTTAGCCTTGCCAGTGACTCCAGAAAAAGAAATGCACATTTAAATAAAGCGTTGATCTCTTTCTTTCTTTCTTTCTTTCTTTCTTCCTTCTTTCTTTCCTTCCTTCCTTCCTTTCTTTCTTTTAATTTGTGCAAATGAATCTTCAGCTCAGCTCAGGAATGTGAGAATTTTTCTCCCCATAAGTTGAAAATGAAACATTAATGTCTATGTAATCCAAAAGAAGCCACCTCTAGCTAGTTCTCCATAGTGAGCATTTGAAAAGCCTTCTGTGCTCTGGAATTTAGCTGCTTAAACTTGAAGCTGTACTACATTAAACAACAACAACAAAAAAGCAAACAAACATTAATTACATAAGAAATTTTAAGTTGGTAGATGGACCCTGTAGGAAGACTCTTGAATTATAGCTCTTGGTGGCAAGGGACAGGAAATAAAATTCATTCTCAAACTAACCTGGGCAATAGGAGCATCTGTTGGCTGAAAAGTTAGGGTACTCCCATTATAAGGGGAGAGTTAAGGACATAGTTGGCTGTCTCCCATTTTCTCCTCATCTCAGCCAGCAAGCTTCATTGTCCTCTTTCAAGTGGAGAGGAGTGTAGCATTCACTTATTCCCAGAGAGGGCGATTGTCTGTTCTAAAGGAAAACTATCCAAGGACACTAATTTGCCTGGTTGGCTCACATGTCCAGTGCTGAACCCAGCAACAGTTGCCAATAGCGTAAGTCATGTGTTTAACAGTGATCCCTAGTGATGGCATTCGGTTGAAATTAGTGTAAACCCATTCCAGTAAGAAGGGGGATTTCATAGAAGAACTGGCTCCGGATGCCCCCTCAAATTGTCACCATCACTTTAGCTATCTTTTTCTGTGGAGAGCATCACACAGAAAGGCAGTGTTTCTGCTTTCTTGGCCTTTGCAGAAATATTCATTCCAAAATGAAGCATTATTCAAATGCTGCATTGTACATCAGAGTGGACATGTGCAGGAATTTGCTGTCCCAGCTTCCAGGCATTTTTCTTCCGATCGCAGAACCTTGGTTCCCTTTGGGAAACCACTTCCTCCCTACTCTGATATTGATGGATTTCACACTATGCTCTTGTTTCAGGGATAAAGGTCCTCTCTGATTGGAGTGGCAATTTACATTTACCCTACTCAGTTAGAGAATCCCAGGATGTACCTGCCTCCCTGCTTTGACAAGGGTTTGAGACAGTTGGGCTAGAGGCTTCCTGAGAATACTGTCGCAGTGGCCACACTTGAGAAGAACCAGAGTAAGAACAAAGGCAAAAGGTGGCTCAAAGCAGAGGAGAGGGATTGAAATTCTCAAAAGCAGAATTAGCAGACTGGTTCAACAGTTAAGTCCACAGACTGCCTACCATACTTTCTTTGTATCATGCCACCATCATCATGAAGACCAATTACAGATATCACAGGGCTCTAACACGATGATCCCAGCACCTGTGTATAAGTGGCATTGCCTTCTGTAACCTACCTCAGAAATGATGTCATTTCCATACCCTCTGGTGAACTGATTACGGTTGGCTCAGACTCAAGAGCAGAAGATGTAGGATCTACCTCACAAGAGACATGTCAAAGAAGTCTTAAGCACTTTTTAAAAGTCGCCGTATAATCTGAGCAATTCCCAAACACAAGACCAATGTTACCTTTGGTCTGAATTTATATTTAAGTTACTCAGGTCTTGTAAGTAGATGCTTCTAGTTTATACATTCAGCAGTGGAAATAACTCTTCTGGGCAATTACATCATCATCAAACCTGTATTTATTAAAAATTAAATCAATACCTATTATTTTTTTTCAGGCCCTAGATTTTTTTTCAGGCCCTAGAACTCCATTTTGTATTCATATTGGGCATCTCAAATTTAAGTGACTAGCTTCCAGATGCTTTTCAATTTGCTTCTGTTCTGTACTGCACAGTTGCCTGTGTTCTGACTTAGCACTGTAGTGCGTGGGATTTTGGTCAGGGTAACTTATAGAAGTACTCAATTTTCTTCTGCTTCCAGGTTTAAAGAGTAGGAGGATCTTATTTGTGGACTCTACATAAAATAGATATTAGGGAGTATAGATTTGTGAAGGTTGACCTGGGTTAGGGCTCCATCCCTTTACATCTGTGACTAGTGTAGAAATTCTCCTTTATATTGTCTGGTACCATCCATACCGAATGCAATTCTTCTCAGTTGTGTTCTGAGTAGAGAAAGCCTGATAGATCTCAAAGCACGTGTTCCCCCCCCCCCATTCCATAATGTAACAAGTAATCTATTGGAATAAAATCAGCAGTTGAGTAACTCATGCAAAGGTAATTTAGAGCACAAATTAAATCTGTCAGAGAGGTATTAGATTTACAAACATTCATAAATAACAAATGAAAGGTCACAGAGCTGTGAAAATGAATGCATGCTTCTTCATAAAGTGCTGCATTCGGGGAGGGATGGGACCCACAGTGCAAATTTGAATGGAAACATCATAAAATGGAGACACACTGCCTTTTCTAAATGTCTAGAATAGTCTGAAGGCACAGTGAACTCAGAAGTGACCAGAGTCCTGTATAAGACTCTTCATATTAATATCTGAGCATTTGTACCATGTAAGGAGTATGGGTTTTTCCGCCCGCCGCTGCTGGTCTTGTCCTGCTGCCGCGCCAGCCCCAAATAATGCACAGAGACTCTGTATTTGATATTATACTGTTGGCCAGGTACTAGTTTCTTATTGGCTAGCTCTGTGTTAAGTAGTAACCCATTTCTGCTGATCTATGTATTTTCACATGGCCTTCTCTTACCGGGGAGGCGGCTGGCATCCAGCTCTCTCCAGACTCTCCATCTTGACTCCTCCTTACTACTTCCTATTTCCTCCTTGTCTCCTAGTCCCTCCTATCTTCCTCTCCTATTGGCCAACAGTGCTTTATTTATTAACCAGTATGAGAAACATATACAGAATGGCATCTCCCATCAGTACCATTGGGAGACTTAAAGTCCCACCTGGTTCTGGGAATCTGCAGGCACTGCTCCCCTCATCATAGCCTGCATTTTCATCACGTTAGACGAATGGTGAGTGCTTGTCAATGGCTTTCATTTTCCGTTCCTAGAAAATAGTAATAGTCTTTATGGTTGATGGAGGATTGTCTACATTAGGGCTGTTAATACCTGGTCCCAGCCCATCCTGTTTTACTCCCTGAAATAAAAGGGGAAAACAGAGCTTTGACCACTACAAAGTAGACAAATTCTTTTACTGTGCATTGAATGTAGGTCTTTCTAGTTCTGAACTGTACTTGACGTTTACAAGGGAAGAACGTCTGTGTTTGTAAAAAGCAATGTAACAATAATTAATTTTTTTCATAGTAGACTATTTTATCAAGAGAGTGAAAACATGCTGAGTGTGGCAGCCTTTAGCATTTGAACAGGATCTGGTGAATCTCTGTGAAAGGTCAGCCTGGTCTACTGCAAGAGTTCCAGGCCAGCCAAGACTACATAATAAAACCATGTTTGTTTGTTTGTTGTTTTTTAAAGAAAATAGGAAAATATTCAGAGAATGTGAGAAAATAATTGATAATCATATGTTTTCCTTATAAATGTCTATAATCCAGATATAAGAACTGTCACGGTTTGGCAATGGAGAATCAACAATCCAGTTAAAAATTGGGTAAATAATTTGCATAGACATTAACTTCCAAGAAGATATGCAAATGAAAGATATACACACGAAAACATGTTCAAACTCACTGCTTACTTGAAGATATGGAAAAATGCAAGAAAATTCCAGTAGATAATAAAATGCAGAGAGACATACTGCATCTGTACTAGGTAGACTATAGTTTGTTTTAAGAAAGGGCTGATGAGCATGTGGATAGAGTGGAAATTAGAGTTGTAAGATGGCACAGCTATAATGAGACATTGTCAGTTCACCTCAAAATTAAATCTTTGGTACCCATGAGACCAAGTCCTGGGCAAACACTTAATAAACATGAAAATATATGTTTGTCCCAGACTTGTAATGGATGTTAATAATAACATTATTTGTAATAATCAAGAGTGCAAACAATCCAACTAGATATAATCTGATGAATAAACATATGTACAATATTTATACAATGAAACATTCAGCTATGAAAGGAAATATTATCAATACTATAATGGGGATAAACTTTAAAATCATTGTGACAGCCTGAGGGAATAGGACACAAAAGGCCACATACTATACCATTTGCCTCACATGAAATCCATAGAGATGTGAATTAAATTAGTTGTTGTCAAAATATGGGGGAAGAAAGAATTGGAAGTGACTGCTAATGAGTGTAGGACTTTTAAATGGAATGAAAGAAATGTACTAAATAACTAATGATCACTTTTCAATAGTGTTAAGAATTATACCAAATATTACTGACTTATAAAGTGGTAAACTTTATGATATATTAATTTAATTTCAGTAAAAACCTTAAAAATCATAATTGTACATAAAAGTGAAATTTTCCTTGTCAGGTTTTTATGAGTATTTTCAAGTTGTGAATGATGCATGCTTATTATATTTTTTTTGAGCAAGCACAGTGATATTAAGCTTTGGTGTCTCTCTTTAGCCTTCTTTCTAATCATCCCTAAGCCTAGGGGAGGCCTCATTTTCCTAAGAAGGGATCAGTGTCATGAACTGTTGGAAGAATTAAAGTTCAAGTACTTAAGAGCTTAGGAGTTTTACATTTAATATCTAAAAATTCATGGCTAAAACAGGATTGGAATTCTACAAATTTTGAGGCTTTTCATGAACAAATTGGGTCAGGGGAATGCAGCTTCCCCTTTCCTGGGTAAAATGATAGGTACTGTTACATTTAGGGCAAGCATATCCCAAAGACCATATACTGAAGGCTTGATTGACAGCCTGTGGCAATACTGGAGGCAATAGAAACTTTGGAATTTGGGTCTAGTGGAAGGAAGTTAAGTCTCTATGTCTTGATAAAGGTGTGTGGCCCTCCTCCACCACCTTTGCTGGCAACATTGGAGTAAATCAACTTCCCTCCCCACTCTTTCCACCACAAAGTTTTGTCTTCCTATGGGCCCTCAAATAGCTGTCAGCTGCCCATGGCTTGAGACCTCTGAAATCACAAATAAGCTTTGTCCTTGTAAACTGCTTATCTCATGTATGCTGTTACAGTAAGGACACATGATTAACAGATCTCTGTGGTAAGCAGAATAGTTGCTGTTATTAACTTCTTCTTTGATAATCTACCATGAGGAGTATGGCTTCATACCTAGGATAGGTGTGAAGGAAAGATAATTTACTCATTGCTTTCACTGATACCTTGTGTATAAGCCAAGTCTGGTTAAAGCAGTGTGCAAACATCATGATGTCTAGCATAGACTAGTGTAGGGATAATTTATAAGAGCAGCACCCAGATGTTTGCTACATTGATGAGGGCTGCTTGAGCTCCAGCCATACCTCCTCTTCCCTACTGGCTTTGTGCCAGCCTTGGTCACCAGGGGACAGGTTAGAAGGAGGAAGAAACATATGACAGTTTGTCTTAGGCATTTTGAGATGCTACAATTTTTTTTTCTGATTTAGGGAATGTGATCTGAATGTTGAACAAATTAAATCTCAGTGTATTATTTACTTTTCATTTACAAAACACACTGACTCTGAATAAAACATACAATAAGAAAAACACTAGGAAATAGCACATTACAAAACTTACTGTATAATGTTTGTTATCTTCATAAATAGTTGAGGTAGGAAGAAAGTCCCTTTTGCAAGTGAGAAAATGGAGGCATAGCATGGTTAAGTAACCAGGCTCAAGACTTGTTTTCAAACCAAGACTTGGACATTTTCAACACAGTCTGGGAACTGAAGACTCGGGCGGGGAGGGTGTTCTGACAAAGCTGCAGTGGGGTCACATTTAAATGCCATTGTTGCATAATGCAATGCTTGCTGCAATGGCTGCAGTGAGACTTTTAGGGCAATAACTGGGAGGAGAATCATGGGAAAGACATGCCACTGGCAGTGCTTGACACATGAGAAGCACTGACATTGACCTTGACTTCAACATTGAAGAATTCAGGTTGTAAACTAGCTAATATTTCATGTGAAACCAAAACCAGTCAATCAGATAGCTTTTCTTGTTGTCCCTTCTAAATGCAAAACCAGTGTAGGAAGTTTTCATCTGGGTATTTTAGGCGTATGGGCTGAAAGACAAAGCTTCAGATCCCACATAAAGCATTTGTGTAATCTTGAGCAAGTTGTCCTTTGAGCTTGGCTTTCTCATTTACAGGACAAGAAAAGCAATGCACTGTGTGTGGCTCTCTCTCTCTCTCTCTCTCTCTGTGTGTGTGTGTGTGTGTGTGTCTGTCTGTCTGTCTGTCTGTCTATGTCTGTAGTAAACACACGCACCACGAAGGGCTGGGCAGATAGCTCAGTCACTAAAGAGCTTGCCTTACATGCATGAGGATCTGGGTTCAACTTGTAATCTAAGCTCTGGGGAGGTGAGTCATGGGGCTCACCTGTTAGACACATTAGTCTACTTAGCAAGTTCAAGGCCAGTGAGTGACTCTGTCTCAAAATAAACAAGGTGAACTGTTCTTGATAAATGATACCCAAGGTTCTCTTATGGCTTTCTTGTGTTCCTGAACTCACATGCATACACCTGAACATATGCATATATGTGCATGCACAAAACAAAATTCCATACAATTATGTCACTCAATGTCCAACAAATAGCAGATGGTATTAGTCACGGATGATTCACAGTGAGCTCTGAGAAGATCCTGAGCTTGTTAAATAGGACATGAGAGAGCTGTAGCCCTTCTGAGGTGTTACCAGGGCTTGGGGAAGAGCAGGACTCAGCAGGTGTGTGCACGCTGGAGCCAAGCAAATGCTTGAAGGCTATAGATGATATTGGTGTTCAAGGAGACTTGTGTAGACAAAATGGATAAGAAGGACACAGAACTAACTATGCATAACTTTTTTCACATAATGTTAGATGTCCTGTTCCAGTGGCCATTTGACTTTTTAATTTTTTTGTGTTACAGTGTATCCCATCAGTTAACTTAAGTTATATGAAGTTGTTACAATGTGACCACGTTTTTAATTCTAAAAATGGCAGTCTTATATGGTTCACCATGATATTTCTCTGATAGTCATTCAAAAATCAAGAAAGAAAATTCAAAAGAAGTTTTTGACAATCACAAATGTAGTTTTGTGCTTTTTAAAACCTGCCTATTTCTATGGGGTGTGGAATTGTTTTTAAAGTAGTTGTCTTTATGTTCCCATAGCTGCTGTAATTGCTATAAATTTAGTGGCTTAAAACAACTGATTTTTGTAAGCCTTTCTGTTCTGGAAGTCACTAGTCCAGCATCAGTCACTGTGCTAAAGTTAAGATGTTGGGGTGACTGCCTCTTTCTTGGGACTTTGGGAGAGGTTACAGAATATCTGCGTCCTTTGCACCCTCTAGAATTTGGAGTGTTTCTTAGCCTGTGACCTCTGCTCACACCCCGTCAACCTCTCGGACTTACTATCTTCTCACCTCTTCCTGCCTCTCCTCCCTTCCTCTGGCAGGAACTCAGGAGATGCTATGGGCTCACCTAGATATAATACTTGGGTCTTCCCACCTCAGGAATTTTAAGTTGACCACATTCAAGTTTCTTTTACCCTCAGATTTTTGGGGTTTGTGGTGTGGACATCTGGGGAGAGGGTACAGCATTCAGCCTGGCCCACAAGTTACCTGTTTGTCATTTATGCTTTCAAAGCTCACAGTTAGGGTTAGGGTTAAGGTTAGGGTTAGAGATAGAGGAATTTCAAAGGGATTCTTGCTTTCAGGGATCTCTAGGATGTTCAGTGGGTGGCCGGAGCTATGAAGAGAAACTGTAGAGTAAGATCACCTTCAATTCTATCACTGAGCTATTTATCACTACTTGTTTTGAAATTCATATTTAAAACCTGGATTGTTTGTCCCATAGCAGGGAGGTGCTGTTGAGTTCTGCACTTAAACAGCTGCAGACACCAATGAGATGGGAAGTACATGACTCCATTCAGGGAGAAGAGACATAGGAGACAAACCTGAAACCGAAGCTGTTGCATAAGGTTGTGTGGAAGAACAAGTTAGGAATTAAAGTGATCCCACACAGTATTGTAAGCATTAGTAACCCACATTCTTTTAACTTTATATTTTACATTGAGTTTTCTATTTCATCTATTTTGCTATGAAGATTAGTTTCTTGATAGTGTAAAATTTTAAACATTAACTCAAGATATTTCTCTCACACCTATCAGATTACATGTGGGTTTACATGGTAGAAGTGGCCATGGCTTCTGTGACTTCATGTTTTATCCTGCAGTGTGATTTTAGTTTTCTTTTTAGTAGACATGGTTTTGTTGTCATTCATCTTTTAATAGCAAAGCACAGGACAAACCAGGAAAAGCAACAATCAGAGGACAGTAGACCATCCCTGAGGCATTAAAATGGTCTGGGGCAAATATCTCAACTCTCCACAGTAAATGGCCAAGACTCCTCTTTGGCCAGGTAACCAAAGGAAGTAATGACAGCCACAGAAAGCCCCTGGCTGGAAGATCTCATGTCCCCCACAATGGAGGAAGGCATTTGCATCTCTATGTGACACCCTATATCACCATTTAGAATTTTAAACAGCTCTGTGTCATGTCATGGGATAGGTAATGAAATATGAAAGATACCCTGTGCTGTGGGGTAAAATGTGAGTCCCCCAAATTTCAAGTTAAAGTCTTACCCTCAGGGGCCTGAGAGTGTGGTTCTCTTTGGAGGTACAGCCTTTAAGGAGGTAATGAGGATTAAAGTGAAGTCATAAATGTGGGAGCCCTAATTCAAACAGATTGGTATTTTCATAAGATCAGGAGTAAGAAGGTCATGAGAGGACAAAGCGAGAGTGGCCATCTTCAGCCGAGGAGAAAGGCCATAGGAAGCACCAAAGTTGCTATCACCTTGACCCCATACCTGAGGGAAAGTCAAGCTGGCTAGCCTCTAGTAGCTCCAGCAAACTGAAGGCCTGGCCTCTGTTGTTTACCTATCCATGTTTTCTTTCTGGCCTTCTTCATTCATCTCTGAGTTCATAATTGTGGTTCCAAACATAATGTTCCTGTCATTCATCTCTGACTGTCAAGGAAACAGGTCAGGGGGTATGGGCTGTGGTGTAGAATTTTCCAGCATCCTCCTTGCCTCACTTGATTGTCTAGAAAGAGAGCACTGTCACCTCCACTAGGGAGAAACTGGGTTGCTTAATTAATTTCTGGTCCCAGTTTTCAGCTAAGTGCCCCCTCCAGTGTTCGCCTGTCACATTTATCAGATGGCCTAGCAGCCTGTTCTTATCCTGAATGCAAGTCTGCTTCAGGGAGCAAAGTGTGAGCAGCTAGTGAGCTCGGCCCGACTTGGCAAGGTTGCATCATCAGTCATTAGAGGGAACTTTAGTTTCCAAACAACTTGCCAGCTTAAAAAAGTGACCCTAGCTGGGTGTGGTGGTGCACACCTTTAACCCCAGCACTCAGGAAGCAGAGGCAGGCAGATCTCTGAGTTTCATCCCAGCCTGATCTACAGAGCTCATTCCAGGCCTGCCAGGGACACACAGAGAAACCTTGTCTCCAAAAAACAAACAAAAGAACATAAACACATATGTAAATGAGTTTAGCATATTGAGCTCCATCAATATTTTCCACTATAGTTCACTATATTGTAGTGCTATAGTTCACTATAGTATAGTGCTGCTCACCAAGAGTGTCCTGTTTGCCATTTTGAAAATCTCCTTATATCCTATGAAGAGTTGGGCATTGGGCTGGTGATGTGCTTTTTGTAATCCAGTTTGGTTTAATATCACTTTATAGTATATGCTAATATCTATATAGGCCATGTTGCTTTTTTTCTATTCTGCTTCAAAGTATTTTTGTCATTATTTAGGGGCTTTTTTCCTTTCAAAGGGGAATGTAAAATTTAAGCTGTTTAAAAATCTTGTTGAGTATTTATATTGAATCTATAAACAGTGTCCAAATTGCAGGTTTTTAATTAGGTTGAAATAAGTAAATACCTAATTTTGACCCCCTTTAATGAACAAGAGAGACTATGGAATTTGGAAAAGCCAAATGTGATACCCGGACACTTTGGAAAACTAAGGAGAGAGAGAGTCGTTTGTAGAAGAAAATGTCCCTGCATTTTGAGTGAGCTAAATAGTCTACACAGGGCTTTACTGTTCTCCATTTCCAGTGAACAAGAACCAGAAGAAAGGACAGTAGAGACTGCTTAATTCGAAGTAGCAACTCAATCCCGTAATCATCCAATTTTAGGTAGAATACAGCATATTTTAGTGTTTGAAATGCGGAGTTGAAAGCTGCACTGTGGGTAGAAGCCAGTCCTGTCCTTAAGTGTTTGACCTGTCCCCTCCAAATGGAGTAATTGGAGTGGCAACCTCATAGGATTATTAGAATAAACCAGGTTTTTGGTTTTTGTTTGTTTTGTTTTGCTTTGCTTTTGCTTTTGCAAACACCTTCAACAGTATTTATCAATAAGTATAGGTTTTGTTTGGGAGAGTTTTGTTGAATTGAGGTGGTTTTAAGTTTGGAAGATGTCAGTTTACCTATATTCCTTTTCCAAACCTGAGTCTACTTCCTACAGTTCAGTATGGTGGCTAGACTCAGAAATGATACTGTTTGGTCCCTGATCCACACCTTTATTGAGGAAAAGTTTCTGAGCTTTGCACCTGCCTTATTTTTTTTTTTCTCTCTCTCTCTGGCACATGTCCTCTGGCCTTCTGGCAGAAATAGCTGGAATTAATTAAAATTCAATCTCTCTTGATACCATCTCTGCTGGATATTAGGAAGGATTGCTACCAGTAGGAGCAGCTTGATTAAGAATAGATTTAGGCTGGAATGTTCTAAGTGCTCTAAAATTACAATTTATAAGGTTCACCCCCTGCACCTGTTTCCTTGGGCCCAGAGTGCCATCCCTGACCAGCTCAGCTCATCTGACAGACACCAGCCAGGCTGCCTGCTCTGTCTCCTGTTGGATACTAAGATGGATCTGTGTTCCTCTTTCAGGTACAGGTCATCTACCATTGACTCAAGTGCCCACTTTGGGGCCCTCTGTATGAGTGACACACCAGTCTGCCATGGAACCTAGCCCTGCCCTGGCCTGGCTCCTGCTGCTGAGCCTGCTGGCGGATTGTCTGAAAGCTGCTCAATCCAGAGACTTCACAGTGAAAGACATAATCTACCTCCACCCTTCAAGTAAGACCGTTTTCTATTTGTTCTCTTGTCTAAAAAAAAAAATAGCATTGTTTCTGGCTGGAAAAGAATGAAGCATATCCAGGGAAAGCAACCTTAATGCAGGGGAAACTGGGTGATTTAGGTGCAGAAGTTAATAAAAGTTGCCTTGCTTTTTACCCCCTCCTTTCCACAGGATGTTTGTTTTGTATCTTGGGCTAAATGATGAGGCTTGTTTTCTCTGTTCCCTACACATCCCCCTTATTCTGTATGCCCTTTCATTTTGCTCTGTTGGTTCCCAGCCAGATATGGAAGGGAACTGGCCTATTCCACGAGGCAGGTTGTTTGCAAAGAGATTAGACCTTTATAGCTTGGATAATGGCTGGTCTTTCTCTCTGGCACCTTGCCTCAGTTAAAACACAACTGCTTCCCACAACTTCTTATTCCCTGGGCTTCTGGATTCCCCAGGGCTAAGAATTCTCCAGGGAGTCCACAGTAGGGCAGGCCCCTGGCACCAGACCCCTGCCCTCCAGTTTCTGTTGCATACATCAGGATTCTTCCTTGAGCTTCATATTTTCAGCAAAAATTCTGGGTCCTTCTGCTACAGATGCCCTGGGACTACATCTTGGAAAACAGCATTGCTACTCCCTCCTTTGGTCCCCATTGCTGAACCTCTGTTCTCCTTTGGTTTTGTCCCACTTCTCTTTGGCACTGCCCTTGATGGTGGTGAGAGCTGAATATTAGTGTGTATACTGCACTTCACCTTTTGCCCCAAAGTATATTGTTGTCTTTAAGCATCTGCTGCATGACAAGCACTGTCATGGGGTGGAAGGTGCATAGGCAATTAAAATGAGGCCCTTTCTTTTGAAGATCATACATCGTGCAAAGAGGAGGCAGCTACTGGGATTTCCTCAGCCCACACTCCTGGAATGTTTAATTCCTGTAGCTTGGGAGATGGTGTGTGTGTGGGGGACACCCAGGCTCTCTACAACTATGTCTGCTGTTCCTGGGCCTCCTGACTTGAAATAAATCCCTGACTTTGTGACCAGTATTTAGTTAGCATAATGCATAGGGAATTTAGCACTGAGCATGAGCTGTGGTGAGTTCTCAGGCAATGCAGAGGACATTTGTTAGTTTATTTTTACCCTGGTAAAATTGTACACACACCATAGTATCACTTTATAGATAGAAAAAAAAATCTGTGTAGCAGAGAACTGTACCCAATAGACAGGGGAGTAGTTTTTCTTTTGTTGTCTTTTAGTCAGCCAATTGTGGATTTTGCACCTTGTCCTCACTGACAGAATCTGCCTATTGTACCCATGCCCTCACTGGCAGAGTCTGCATACTGCACCTGTGCCCTCACTGGCAGAGTCTGCATACTGCACCTGTGCCCTCACTGGCAGAGTCTGCATACTGCACCTGTGCCCTCACTGGCAGAGTCTACTGCACCTGTGCCCTCACTGGCAGAGTCTGCATACTGCACCTGTGCCCTCTCACTGGCAGAGTCTGCTGCACCTGTGCCCTCACTGGCAGAGTCTGCTGCACCTGTGCCCTCACTGGCAGAGTCTGCTGCACCTGTGCCCTCACTGGCAGAGTCTGCATACTGCACCTGTGCCCTCACTGGCAGAGTCTGCATACTGCACCTGTGCCCTCACTGGCAGAGTCTGCATACTGCACCTGTGCCCTCTCACTGGCAGAGTCTGCTGCACCTGTGCCCTCACTGGCAGAGTCTGCTGCACCTGTGCCCTCTCACTGGCAGAGTCTGCTGCACCTGTGCCCTCACTGGCAGAGTCTGCTGCACCTGTGCCCTCACTGGCAGAGTCTGCTGCACCTGTGCCCTCACTGGCAGAGTCTGCATACTGCACCTGTGCCCTCACTGGCAGAGTCTGCATACTGCACCTGTGCCCTCACTGGCAGAGTCTACTGCACCTGTGCCCTCACTGGCAGAGTCTGCTGCACCTGTGCCCTCACTGGCAGAGTCTGCATACTGCACCTGTGCCCTCTCACTGGCAGAGTCTGCATACTGCACCTGTGCCCTCACTGACAGAGTCTGCATACTGCACCTGTGCCCTCACTGGCAGAGTCTGCTGCACCTGTGCCCTCACTGGCAGAGTCTGCTGCACCTGTGTCCTCACTGGCAGAGTCTGTGTACTGATTACTTGTGTAGGAAATTTATCTGGCTGCTTAATTAAGGACAAGATTGCATTTTGTCCTTTGCCCCAAACAGCCAGACTTAGCAAGTCAAAGACCCAGGTGTTTCAGTCCCTCGGGAGCGAGTGCCAAAGTGCTGGCTTCTATGGCTTTCTCTGTCAGCTTTAATGAGAGACTCAGACTACAAAATAGTCCATCCATGGCCTCTTCTGAAAGCTACAAAGAAGGTAGGAATTGAAAATTGAAGTCAGTGAGTTTATGGAAACCAGGAAAAAATACAGTACGTTTTCCTGTGTGGGGTAGCTAATGAATGGATGGAGTGAGAGGCCCCTGTTTAGTGTTGTCTTCGAAAGATGAACTTTGACAGGCTACAGGGGAAATCTGCTCTTTGGGGAAGCTAGATAGGGTGACACAGAACAGTAATCCCTGCACTCAGGAGGTTGAGGTGGGAGAATTTGAGTGCTACCTGAGCTGCACAGGGAAGTTCCAGGCCAGTAGGGACTACAAAGCAATACCTTGTCTCAAATCAAATACAGTAATGTAATAGGCAAGTTTCAGTCATGTGACCTGTGTTAACTAAATAGGAATCATGGAAAGACATGATTCTAAAGGGTGAAAACGGATGGAGAAGTTGTATCTACCTAGATTGTGAGTCGCAGCTCTAGAACCCTCACCAGCAGGTCTCCCCGCATCTCACAGGCACTGAGAATTCTTGTTGGGTAGAACTTGAAACTGTTCTGCCCATGTTGCATCAGAGTTAACTCCACATTTCCCCAAACTACTTCAGAGACTTGTGAGTGTGTTTGTTTGCACTTTGGATTTTTAAACAGCTATGGTTCTCTGCCCTTGAGCCCTTGCTCATGCTTAGATGGAGTGATCACTCTACCAACAAGAAAGTTGCTGTCGAGCATTTACCATAAAAAATACATGAAGGGCACGTGGGATGAGTTTGACTTTGAATTATTTATACAATTGCCTCACTTTGTAGGTGGATGTACAGGCAGCTTTCTCTGGGTCAGTGAGAGAGCCAGTTCTATTAATGTTATATGACAAAGCACAGCATCTGTCCATGGAAGAACACGGAGGGGCAGGAAGCTTGAGAACATACAAATTTTCTGTGCCAAACAAATTCGCTCTTCTTAGGGCCAAACGGCAGTCATTGATGGCAACTGGGCTGAGAAAATTCAGCCTCCCCTCGCTAATCTCCTTTGCTCTCAGCTTTCCAAATCTTTGAAGTTTCCAAGTATTATAAGCTACAAACTTTATGGATTTCAAACTCATCCTCTAGAACAGTCTGCCCAATAATTTGTACATGCCTTTCGTTGTCTTTTTTTTTTTTTTTTTCAATGTGAGAAGTGCTGGTTTTTCTCTCCATTCTCAGGTTAAATATCATAAATTTAATTACAATCTTCTGAAGAAGAGTTAATAAGAAGAGAAATAGAGCTATTTACTTGGTCAAATATCACACAAGAGATTTTAATAAAATGACTGTGCCCTGTTCTTAGCCTCTGTTTCTTTCTGTAGAATAGAAAACACTCTTGGAAAACAATCTAATTTTCCTTTGCATGAGTGTTCTGAGCCCTTCTTAATCTTCTGCATCAAAGAGCTATGTCCTTGCAGGGGCTTGCTTATGACCCAACGTAGGTAATTTATGCACAGTCCTGCTTTGTTACATCTTACAGAGAAAGAGGACTTCTAGACAGGTAACAGGAAGTGTCTTCTATTAGAAATATGTTCATGTCACAATTATAGCACCAAGAATTTAGTGGACCAGGACACATAATATTAGATTTTATATATTTCTATCCATTTTCTAAAACTAGTGAAAACCAATTTGACTAGAGCAGACACATTGCTCATCAGCATATATTTTGAAGCGTCTGCTTTCACCACAATTCCAGTAACTGAAGGTCTTTGTCCAGGCAAAAGTTCCAAGGGGGGGCAGGGAGGCTAAATCTTTCCGGATGCCTTACAAATGAATTATGGAAACTTGAACTATGGCTGACCATGAGAGTCAATGGGCAGATTATCTTACAGGAAGTAACTGGGCACTCCAGTGTTTCTTTTTTCTTTACAATCACCCTCTCTTGAGGGACCAGGGCCTTATGCCCTGAAATGCAGTGTACTAAGCTTATTAGCTCTGTGATCAAGAGCCAAATTACATTCATTCACAGCTGGGGCCACCAGGATCTGAAGTCCGCTGGCTCTGGAAGGCTTTGAAGTAATAAAGAAGAAAATAGAACTTCTTAGGAACCTCTTTCCCTGTCTCTTAAAAGAGAAATAAACTCTTTATCAGATGTAGTATCAATTAACAAGTTATTGGAGATAGTTGCTCATCTGCTGACCTCATTCAGGTTAAATATTGCCAGAAGGAATAATTTAACCATTTACTTAGTACCATATAAATAAGTCGAATAGGCTTGCAAAAGTTTGTCAGGAATCAGTGTTATTCATTGATTTCCCCGGGTGAAATATCAACAAACAGTCCTGTAAATAAATATTAAACTATAGTGCTTGAGAATACAAACAGACATGGATTTATAGATTTTAAAATAAGACCAAACAGGGGCTGGAGAGATGGCTCAGTGGTTCATAACACAGGACCCACGTTCAGTTCCTAGCACCTACATAGCATGTCAGAACCATCTGTAACTCCAATTCCAGGAGATGCGATGCCCTTTGCTGGCCTAGATCCTAGTCTTTCAAGCAGTACACAGCCATATGTGCAGGCAAAACACCCATACAAATACAATTTTGTAAATAGAATAAATAATTAAAAAAAAAAAAAGACTGACAAAAATGGAGAGCACGTGGTCAATTGCCAGTAACAGGCTGTTAAGAGCGTTTGGGTATAAATGGTTTGAAGCAAAGCTTCATTTTACTACATAGTGTTCTAGCTCATACTTCTCTTCAAATTCCAGTGTCCTTGGGTTAATTTCAGAGGAGGCATTTAGTTATGTAAGAAGTGACAGTATTTAATTTAATATGTCATCAGTGGCGTTAAAGAGCATTTTGAAATGTTGATTAAATAATCTGAGTTTAGGAACACCACAACTTATTAGTGTTTGGTTCTCAGTAACTTTATTCTTGGAGCAGTTGGGTGGTCATTACTCAATGTTTTTTTTTTTTTTTTTTTTTTAACTTATCTCTTTGATGGGAAAGTTTCCAGGAATAACTAATCCAACAAGCCAGCCGAAAATTATTTTGGCTACAGTGACAGACGAATAGATTTGGATATTCTAGGTAATTAATCCTGTGGTCTGAAGTGGTACAGCCAGCTTGCAGTCACAAACCTTGGTGACTATGAAGAACATTGTTTGAAAAATGCTGGTTCGGGAATAACTGTTATATTTATTTCTTTTTCAAAGCTCTGCTACCATTATTTTATTTCAAATTTTACAAGATATTTTAAATTTTTACCTCTTAAAGTGATTTGTATGTTTAAATAGTCTAAAGCAGAGAGTGGGACTGTTTTTAATGTAGCAAGCTAGTATAATTTTCTAGAATGATTATATGATTTTTCTCATAATGCTATTTGTAAAGTACAAACCTATTAAAATGTCCATGTGACATTGAGTGGCTTTGGACTTTGAGACTCTTGTTTTAATCCCAACACAGATTCATTCAATTAAAATATGAAAGACTTTTCTTGGTGCTAAAAGGGGGACTGTACTAATTACCTGTGTATGCATCACAAGAATATTTTCTTCACTTCTGTGACAAGAGAGGAGAACATTTTCCTGTGGTGCAGTTCCCTCCTGGGACTGAAGTGGTTTTTGTTTTGTTTTGTTTTCCATCATTTTAAGAGATGACTCATACCTTTATTTTTAAACTGTTTGTAAATTTGAGTTACTAGCTAGTAGGAGGAACATGGGACTCTGACATGGGCCCATGGAAAGGTCTACTTACTCATCCTTTGTAGACAGTCCACAGCTTCCAATCATGTCCAGGTACCATCATCACAATCCATTCTCTGGACTATTTCAGGCAAGTATGTGAATGAGCAGCTATTCTTGGCAAGGAGAAAAATGAAAGCTGTATCTGGACCATAATTCTGGCCTTAAGCTGCTGCCTCCTCCTTCATTTATTTTTGATAACATACCTAATTGGTTCCATGTGGGCCATGCAATTTACCCTGAGATGATTATTTCCATCAGTGAGATCCTCTGGCTCAGCCATCTGCGAGAGAGAGCTGTTGGCTCCACCAGATGAACTGTTTGTCTGCAGCTTTCAACTAGGCCAGGTAGTATTACAAAAATTTTAAAAATGCTTGGGATTTGTTTAGAAAAGGCAGAGATCTAAGTCACAAGGAGAGTGGAGGATTCCAGGTAAGAGGCAGCTGAGAGCACAAGAGCCAGAGGACAGGGACCTGGAAGGCCCCCTCTCTCTGCTGAAGAGGGAGGGGCTGGCATTGCTTGTTGACCCTCTCTCTGCCTTGTGCTGACAGAATACCTGGGACAGTGAGTACCACCAGAGCTTGGTTCTCAGGTGACACCCCGACCTCAGCTTACAAGCAGGACAGAGAACAAGTGGTACATGGAGGACAATCTCTTCAGAAGGTGGGAAGCACAACCCAGCCATGGAGAGAGGATGGGAGAGAACAGAGAGTGTTGCTGGCATAGTGCAAACCATGCCTTCTCTCCAAACAGTACCGGTACACTGGCACCTATAACACCTGGTAACCACTCAGTCTGTTCCCAATTCTGTCATGTCAGAAGTGGCTTATAAGTGAACCCAAGTAGCCTGTGGGTGGACAAAGTGGATCTGCCACCAAGCCTTACCACATGTGTCTGATCCTCAGAAAGCCATTTTGGTGGGAGGAGAACACCAAATTCTGCAAATTGTCCTCTGTCTCCTTATGAATACTGGGGCACCTAGGCACGCTTCTATGTGCCCACACATATGTGTGCACACACACACAATCTGTAAACATAATATATAAATGCATACATAAATACATAAACAAATAATATGGTAGTAATATAAATATAACCATATAGCATGTAGCCTTTATGACTGACTTTTTTTTCCACCAAGAGGAATCTCAAGGGAATTCATTAAAGTTGTTAACAATCTGTTCCTTTTTATTGGTGCATAGTATTCCATAGTGTAGATGTCCCATAGTTTGTTTAACCCATTCACTTATTGATAGACATTTGAGTTCCTTACAACTTGGAGTCATTGCAGGTTAAAGTGCATGGGACTAGAGGCATTTCAGGTGTAGATGGGCTTTTGGATTTTGGAATATCTGTATGTATATAGTGAAATATCTTGGGATGAGCCTGAAGTCTAAAGGTCACATTTGTTAGTTTCATGCTTTGTAAATAGCCTGGATGAATTTTATACCATTCTTTCAATACTATGACTGGTCACATGAGGTCAGAGGTAGGCTTTGGGCAATATAATGTTAGGGCTTAAAAGTATCAAATTTGGGAGCATTTTAAATTTCATATTTTCGGATTAGGAGTGGGCAGCCTGTTCAAATGAAACCAACTGGATATCTGTATGCAGATTTTTGCACTTGAATACAAGTGTTCATGTCTCAGGATTAAATTTCCTGCTGTAAAATGCTGAGTCATCAGATACTTCACTTTAATTTTCCTTTCACCTCTAAGATACCTTGAGAACTATTTTAAAATTAATATACTTCTTTTGCAGGATTCTTTGCTCAGTCTGATATCACTTTTTCTTTTTCTTTTCTTTCTTTTTTTTTTCCAGCCACCCCATATCCTGGTGGATTTAAATGTTTTACCTGTGAAAAGGCAGCAGACAATTACGAATGCAACCGATGGGCTCCTGACATCTACTGTCCTCGAGGTAAAGTCTCTGTAGACAGATTGGGTCCCCAGAGCTGTCTGAGAGTGAGCAGCCCTGAAACCCAGTACATGCTTGCAGTCCCAACAGCTCTTCTTATCTAAGGCTATTGGCAGAACTTTTAGGCATATGCATAACTCATTCTGAAAGACTGTCAGATATAAAGGGACCCATATGACTGCTCCCTGTCTCATGAAGAGCTATCTTTGGAGCTCAAGAGGAGGTAACTGAGACTTCTCCACCCTGGGGCCAGCCAAGTGTGGAACAGCAGAGAATAGGCAGCCTGTTTGCCAGCCTTTGAAACCTCCATCCATAGTAACTTCTTTTATGTGTAGGATGAATGGATGCTCATGTACAGATGTCATTTATTGCCTGTCATGCCACAGTCTTACATTTTGAGACTGTGAAAGCTGGCTTTCTAAATGTCATTGAAGCATCAGTAAAAACCTCCAGCCTTTTAAACTGCTAAGTTCTTTTTCAGGGATGAGAGGGACTGCAATTGAAGCTTGAAATTTTGACCAAAATGCTCATTTGAAAAAGAAGACACATCCTATTTATATCGCTTTTCCTAGCAAGAGACAATGATGTTTCTATCTGGCTGTGAGGCCCTGGTTAATTGGCTGTTTCATTTTGGAAGGAAGTTGACTAGCTGATTGGGGGGTGGCTGGTGTGGGCACTATGGGGCACTCCATTGGTAGTTGTCTTAGCAGTGCTTGCTTTTCACTGTTGATTTAATTCAGGTACGTTAGAATGATGGACACAATAAATGCATTATTTTTCAACATAATACAAGACTTCCTGTGCCCAGCCCAGAGGATGCCCTTTGCTTGTCATGGTAGACTGGTATTGGGAAATCTAGGATGGCACTCCTAGACAGAGAAGAAAGTTCAAACTTTTTATCCTTGGACTCTCTTCTGGGGCTTTCTGGAAGTACATAAGAGAACTCACTGAATATCTGTGCTCAGCCTGTGCCAGTGGCTCTCAACCTACAGCATGATCACTGCCCACAATGTAGTTTATCACAGCACAGGCATGCACTGCTCCCCTGTCCCCTGACCCACCTGTGTATCAGATCAATCAGGCCTGAAGTGAGCCCAAGAACTTGCCTTAGCAAGGAGTGCCCATGTGAGCAGGCACAGCCACATCAAGAACCACAGCGCTGCACAAAGTGAACCAGCCTCAGAGTTTAGGGCCTTGTGTTTCTAAATATGCTTGGTGATTCTGCTGAACAGTCAAGGATGAGAGCTGTTGGAGGCTCCTTCACTTCCTAGGAGGGAAACATCTCATGTCTAGAATCTTGTTGAGTTTTAGGTAGTGATGTCAGGAGACCTTAAAAGATCACGGGAGAAAGAAAAAGATGTTGATGGTAAAGCCCAACTTAATCATAAGGTAGCTATCTAGTCTCCTTGGTAACCTACATCCTGCCCATATCCTTCTACAGGCATTGTTTCATTCAAAATGAGGCAGGGTTTTCATGTTCTGACATTTGCACTGCAGGCTGAAGGTTTGGATCTGTTGTAAAGGGCCTGCTGAACTGCTACTTGTCACTGCAACCAGCCAGTAAATGCTTGGAAGCACTGGTACCCAGCTGGGGGTCCCACATGTTGTTGTTTTGCTGGCATGGGTGGATCTAAGGACAGTGATTTTTTTAAAAGGTCCCTGAGTGGCTCCAATTTGCATCAAAAATTGGCAGTTGTCAACAGTGACTCTGGACAAATCCAGAAAGATTTGCTTTGGGGCTGGCTGCTACTAGAACAGATCTGGTCAGCTGGCTTCTAACGTTGTTGCCATTTGTTAGAACATGATATATGAATCCCAGGAATTTGAGAAAAACCAACCCAGATATTCATTTCCTACTGCTCTGAAGGCCATGAAGTCTAACAGCAAGGCTCCAGAAAATCCAGTGTCACGAAACAGTGTGATACCCAGCTTCCAGTGTGGCACCTTCCCATTGCAGCCTCCCAGGGAGAACAGTGTTATGAATTCACAGTGTAAGGCCAGGTGGAATGGAGCAGACTCACCTCGTACAGGCCTGGAAGGTGTCCCTACCCCACCCATGAAGATGACTTTACCTTTCTGACTTTGCTCTCCAAGGTTCCACCTCATAAGGCTGATGACTGATTCAGTTACAACATAGGAATTTTGGAGGCTATGTTCAGCCTTTAGCAGTATAGGCTTGACTTAGGCTTGGCTTAGCTCTTAGATACCTCGGCAGAGCATATAGGGGAAAGAAAGCAATGTGAACTAGTATTCACAGCCTTTGGCAGACAAATCTCTCCCTGTCACAGAGGACAGAACACAGGTGACCAGGAGCACTCTGCCGGAATACCTTTCCAAGAAGGAGAGAAAGCCCTATCTTGGTGCTTTCTTTTCCATCAGAATCTCCCCTTTCAAGGTACAGGTAAGTGAAAGGAGCAGAGAGGTCTTTACACAAGGTCTTTACAAAAGTAATCCTTCCCCCACTTTCCGCTCCTCTTTTATCTTCCTGTTCTTAACTTTATAGGGACAAATGCAGTTGTGCTCTGAGTGGATGGCATAAAGCAGCCAGGCCAGGCCCCTGGGACAATTATGCAGTGGAGGATAGGAATCTAGTTTCTTCTTTCTATTAGCAGACAGTTTACCCTGGGAGATAAGATCTGACCGTATCAGGTGTTGGAAACAGCAGGTGAAAGTTAAGTGCCCAGGGAGACTGACCCTTAAGTGTGTGGGAGCTGAGGAGAAGAAGACCATCCAGGGGCTGAGGGGCAGTGGCTCTTCAAGCTGAAAGGCTGTGGGACTCTCCAACTAGGGAATGACCTGAGAATATTTAAAAAAACAACTCTTCCAGAAGTCACTCAGGGCAGTGGTTGGACACTGAACTTTGCGTATGTGCCCTACAGACAGGAGAGACCTGACCTAAGAGTACTATCAAAGACTAATTATAGACACCAGAAGATACTGCAGAGCTCACTATTTTGAGTACCTTTGATCCTTGGGTGAGGGGTGGGAATGCTGAGTCTGAGAAGAGGTGACAGTACAGGACTCTTCTGTTTATAAGTCTAGGTTACATGGATTTCTCTCACTAAAACAAATAACCATGTTAGTGAAATGCAGTTCACTCAGTCTTCCTGCATTTATGTTTTCTGCTCACTGAGGGCTGCTAAGAAGCTGCTGGGAAAGGCACAGTACTTCCTATGGCATCTCTGGGCCATTGTGTGCTTCTTTTTTGATGCACCTAACTAGGTTTTAGTCATCACAAGGTGTGAAAATTACTTGATGAAGGTGACCAACCCAGTTTTTTGGGGGATGACATAATCTCAAAGTTTCAGAAGCTGGAGTCTTGTGGAGTGGTGGATCTAGCATGTCAGTAGCATCTATTTGAGATAGGTGGAGTTGGCATGCTTGGCTGTGACTCCACACTGGTCCAGTGTGCCTCAAAGTAGCCCAGCGCTGACTAGATTCTTCCCAGAGCAATGGCAGATCAGCTAGCTGCACACTGAGCTGCTGCAGGTTCACGGTAGCTTCCTTCCAGAATGAGAGAGTAAGGATTGCCTCCTCCATCACATCATTTTGCCTCTGACAAACTCCTGGTGATTTCTGCACCAGAAAGGAGAATCTAAGATGCCCTCCATAACTGACTCCTGTTGCCAAATGTATTGCCACACCTGTAATTTCATCACATTCCTTTCATACCTGGTCACTTTTTCTTGCTTTTTGTAACCAAAAAGGATATTGGGATCATATTATAGGAGAGGCCAATTAAAGGAACAGATGAAAATAGGAGCTGAGATTCACATGGTGTCACTTTGCCCATGATGTCTCTTTGTTGAGAGAGGACTGTATAAATGTTTATTAAGAGTCTGTGGGTTAAATGTTAGTTCAAAAGAACTAACATGGAATGTTTTAACCCTTCATGAGGAAGTATTGCTGCCTCCCTTTAAGACAGAATGTGATAGAACAGCAAAAGAAAATGCCAAGATAAGAAATTCTGCTTCCAGCTTCTCAGCTGATCACTGTATTCTTGTGAAAGTGAATCAGTGGAGATGACCCTGGGTGGCTCTTTCTGGATGCTGGTCTGGTGGGGACACTGGTACAGCAGGAAATAGAAGTGAGATCCTAGTCTAACTGAAGAGAAGCCCATGGTGCTATTCTTGTAGGAAAGCCTTCTTTATTCTATCATTTCTTATGGCAGGCCAATCCCTGGGGCACCCTTTTTCTGATTTACTTAAAATAAGAGTGAGACTTCTTTTTCATTTTAGGCAACCTTACATATAGGATGTAGCCCTCCAAGGCTTCTATCCTTTATAATAAGAGATCTGTAAACCACATGTTAATTCAAGGTTTTGAAACTTGCCAGGGTAGGAAAATCAGGATGTTACTCAGTGTGTGCCCTGGGATCCTGCCCTTTCTGGAGAGTTCATTTGTGCATCTACAAAGGTGTCTTTGGCTGTTAATGCACCTGTTGTTGCTAAGGAGTGAGATGATTTTTAGATGCTCCCTTTTCTCATTACACTGCCATGCTAAATGGCTACCTTTTTTAAAGAGATTTTGAATGTTAAACTACAGACCTAAGAAAAATTGTAATTAAACCCCTCATTATCTGTGCCAAGTTGAGGTTCTAAATGTCAACTACCTATGTGAAGCCATGAGTCCCTACAAGTCCCTCAGTCGTTACATCCCACCCCTGTAAAAGCCATTGAGTTCTGCATCAATGCAGCTCTATGGGATGTAGTCCTTGCTTTCAAACAATAGTAAGTGCAAAGTTGTGTGTTCTGTGAGCTGCAGTGTTAGTCTTTCTCACAGATGTTTAGAAGATCATTATATGAATACATGAAGAATTGATTTATTCTACTACAATGGGCATTTGGACTATGGCCAGTTTTGAGATGCATAAATATTCTTCTCTGTGTCTTTTGGTATATGCACATATGTATTCTTGACAGGTCTAATCAGGAAGTATGGTTGCCAGGCATGAACATGCAAACATTGGCTTTATCAAATACTGCCTAATGCTTTTTTTGTTATTTGAAAGTTCTTTTGCTCTCACCATCTTTGCATGCAAACACTGGCTACACAATGCTGCCCAACCTTACTGTTGACAGAAACAACAGAAGCTAGAAGCCCATAGTATTTTTAAATACTAAATATGAACCACTGCCAATCTTTGACTCCCACTCTGAACCTGTCAGCCTTACTTCTTCTCCCTTGTTGCCCAACTAGCTCTGAATGGGGCTTGTGCATCCACGCCTTCTCTACCCGTTGGCAGTGCTTTTTGCTTGGCTTCCCAGTCTCTGCATCTGTGGGTTTATGGATTAGCAGATGCCCCAAGGGGAGACCAGGTCAGGCCCAAATGAATGAATTTCTCTCTTCTCTGGATCCTTACTCCTATAATGGAAGCTTTCCTGTACATTTATCAGGTGTTTGTAGTTTTAACTTTATTATGTTAAGTTTATTCTTTGTATTGGTAAGAAGATACAAGGGTGACCATCTCAACAAGTAAAATTCTTAAAAATTTTCTTTCATTTTATATATGTGTGTATACATTATATGTGATATATTTAGACATTATAGATAGTGTTAGATATTAGCTTGTTCATCCAGATATTTTGACCCAAAAGTTCTGTCTCTTAAGTAAGATCATTATTATTAGCAGCAGCAGTATGTTGAGAGTATCAAGCCTACTCTAATTCATAATGCTTTTGTCCAGATATTTCCCATTATTTTGGTAGCTTCAGGTTGTCTAATGGTTACAACATGTTTTGGTAAGTTCTGAAATATTTAGGAAGTGAAGTAGCTGTTGGTGCTTGAAAGTGGACCCTGGTTATGGTCTGGACTCTTGACAATGCTGATTTGCTGAGATGTGAGTTGTCTTAGCCACATACTCCCACTACCATGTACTCTTCCTTACCTTCCCTGCATGGTAGAGCAACATCTTCCAAACTGTGAACCAAAATAAAGTCTTTCAAATTTCTTACCCTGAGTATTTTGTCACCACAGTGAGAATGGTGTCAGGCTCAGATGGATGGCATCCATTTCATGCTTTTGCCATCTTGCCTTTAGTTTAACCACTGTCTACTACAAAGTCTTGTTAACCCTCACTACTGTGTATGTATCTTCCCAGACACCCTGGGGCCCTTTCCTACTAAAGAGCACTTGCTTGCTGAACTTCAGTGATTGAAGGGAGAGCTTCCTCATGTGTATGTGTCATAAAAGTCTGGATCATAGAGCTAGGCTTGGTGATGCATGCCTGTAACCCAGCACTTTAGAAGCACAGGAAGGAAATGGGCTTCAAGGGCAGCCTGGTCTACATAGTAAAACTGCCTCAAATAAAATATAGCCGTAAAAAACCTTGGTTGAGGCTTTCAAAAACATAGGGAAGTGATGGTCTGACAGTTTTCCCAGGAGGTACAAGAGAACAGAGAGTAGTGTCTGCTCGAGTTGATGAGCACCTGTTTACTGTTCATTTCTGTCTGGGGGGGGAAACCCATAGTTTCAGTTAATCTGTGGAGGGCCACTGATAGGCAGGGCAGCCATGAACATAGCCTAATGCTTGGATGCCAGATGCCCATCCCTTCATGGGTCACTTTTCTTTCTTTGTGAGAGCCCCTTATTGCCGAGCTTTGAATTATAGTGTGATGTGCACATGGTATAGCAAAACAGTGTAACCTTCCTCTCAAAAAGAGCATGCAACAGAAGCAGTACCCACACTGAGAAATGACCATTTCCAAAAGCTCAGCATCTCTTATGCTTGTTTCCATCTTTCCCTCACAACCAAGGGTCACTGGGTATGTTCTACATACCCCTATGTAGAAACTTTCACCCCTCAGCCCTAGTCTTTAAAACAGTGATTAAGATTAAAGGTGGTAGTCTCTGGTGAATGCTGATTCCATGTGCCTGCTGTCCTCGTGAGATGACATTGGAATCCAGACAGGCACTTAGCAGAGATGGTGCAAAGAAGTGAGGGGAAGAAGCCATCTGTGAACCAAGGAGCACAGCCTCTGAATAAAGCTTGACTCCAAACTTCTAGCCTCCAAAACTTAAGACAAACTCTGGTAGAAGTCCATTTCTTTGGTAGCTTTCATTGTAGTCCTGAAAAGTATATATTATAGCACCATCCTGATTTCCAGCCATATAGATCAGTTTTACTGCGTGTTGGCTTATTTTTTCCAATTTCTTTTGCTCAGTATACATGAGATATTCTTATCTAATTAAAATATATTCCATTCATTATTACTATTGTATGAATAGATGCCATAATTTATTTATTCTGACACCAATAGGCATTTTTGTAGTCTTCAAGTTTCATTTGTACAATAGTGCTTTATAAATTTGCTAAAACTTTCATTTCCTTATAGCATTTGTGTGTGTGTGTGTGTGTGTACGCATAATTTAACTTGATAGTGTTTCTATGGATATATTCTTAGTAGATCATAGAAAATAGTTTCCCCAGGTACATGGTACCTGTAGTTTTGTACCAAGTTCTCATATAAATGCTGAATAAACCAGATGAGATCATTCAAATACAGACATGGTAGAGTTATAATAACTGTCACAGATCTAAATTTAAATGTTTTAGTTTGATTAAGCTTTATGAAGAAGAGCTTGGCTGGACATGGCCTTCCCATAGTCTGTCTTCGTAATAAATTAAGCAGGTGGTTAGTTGTGCAAGGCTATGTCACAAGCTGTAGGAGTGTAGATACCAACAAGAATAGACCTTATTCTTTATACTATAAGACAGTAGATTACCACCAGGATCCTATTCACCACAGGAGTAGTTACGGAGATATTCCTAGGCATCTGGTCTGAAGAGGCCATATGGATGGCCAAACATCATACCATGCATGAAGGACAGCATTTCCCTATATATCCCCTATCTAGCCCATGATACCAGAAGTGCTGAGGCTTCCATTCTGGAGAGATAACACTAATGCCCTTTTCTTTTTCCCTTATGAAATACAAATCAAAAAGAAAAAGAAAAGTTTGAAAGGTGGAGAAAGGGAAAATTGTAAAGTAGCTATGGCCTTCATGACCTGAAGGACAGCAGTGCTGTGGTGACTTCCAAGTACACTTTCTAGACTTGGAGCTGAAAAATACAGCCAAAGCATCACTAACACCAGCACAATAAACCCCAACAAAGGTGTCCTTTCTCCAGCCAAAAGTCTGACTTCTTGTCAGAAAGACAGGAAACTTTTATGTAAGAGCCATTGCTCTTGGCAAATACCACAGACAAAACCAAATGCACCTATTTGGCAGAAGGGAACAGAGAGCTCAGCCTTCAGTTCATGGCAGGCTGTATATTGCTCTTCCACCCTACCTCTTAGGGTGGTTTCAGAAAAGGACAAATAGTGGGCAGTTATGAGGTATCCCCATATTGCTACCAGAAACCATGGCAGTGGACATTGGATTTCTGAGTCCACTGGCAAGGAACTACCTCCACCCCATTGAAGCACTTTATAAACCAGCTGGGCAGAGTCAGAACTTTGCCTACCATCCATTGGCAACAAGCCCCACCCCATAGTCTGCACAGCATCTGTAAAGGGGAGCACTGATTAGCTCTACCACCCTCAATCCAGGATGTTTCATGAGATATAGTATGTTACAGCTTCATTTGGAATTGTCAAGATTTCAGTTTAAAAATCATTTGTCATCCCAGAAAGAGCTCAGATTTAGCAGAAAGCGTAACAGACATTGCCACAATTCACTTTTAAAAAGGAAAGGTTTACCATGGCTCACAGTGTTGGAGGTTTGAATGTTAGTTGGTTAATTAGTTGGTTAGTTGGCCCTGTTGATTTCAGGCCTTCAGCTAAGCAGCACGTTGCCCTGGGAGACATGATAGAACTAGCTGCTCATCTTACAATGGTGGAGGTAGGAAGGGGACAGTTGGAGAAACAGATATGCTTTAATGCCCGGACTTTTTCCCATACTTCACTTAAATCTTCCACTCCTAGTCATGCCAGAGGCTGACGATTAAATCTTCAACACATGGACTTTTGAGAGACACTACAGTCTCAACTATTATAAATAAATACCAGACTAAGGTAGAGATGGAGAATTACCCAAGAAGAGTTTAAGTCAATGATAATAAAGAAAAGCTTCAATAATTATAATTACACTGAAAATATCAAAGAAATGGGAAATATGAGAGGAGCCAAATGGAACATTCCTGAATGTGAAAAATCCATGACTGTACTTGAATTAAAAATGTTCAGTGGGTACTCCAACAGAGTTGAGGCAACAAAAGAGAGAGCCAGTGATTTGAGAGCAGAACTATATAAAGTACTCAGTCTTAAAGAGCAGGAACAAAAGGAATGGAAGGGGAAAGGAGAATTAGGGATCCACAGAGCTTACCAGGAAGGAAACAGTGGTTCTGGAGCTGTGGATCATGACCCTTTTGGGGGAATTGGAAAAACCCTCTCTTGGGGTTCACCTAAAACCATCACAAAACATAGGCATTTATATTAAGATTTATAACAGTAGCAAAATTACAGTTACAAAGTAGCAATTTTATGGTTGGGGTTGCCATAGGAGAAACTGTATTGAAGGATCAGCATTAGGAAGATTGAGAAACACTAGCCCATACATTTGCAGTCTGCCAGCTTTCCAGCCCCCTCCAGCTCCTGTTCTTGCTTTCCTGTGTAGAGACATCCATACATCCAGCATTTCACACCATTTAACATGGAAACACTTTCACATTGAATGGCGTTAGATATGTAAGGGAGGCCTTATTTTATAAGATTTTTGTCAAATTTTAATAAGATTATTTTCAGTGATGGCTGGAGTATCAGGCATGTAGGTAGATGTATGGAAGTTCATCTGTACATTCATAACAATCACGGCAATGTCTCCAGGCTCTTAAGTGAACATAAATATTCATTACTTAAAAGGGAGTTCAAATTGTACACACTTGTCAGTTTTCTAGAATGCCATTCAGACCCAGACAAGGAAGTGATGAAGTCTTGCAATAGGAAGTGTATAATGGAGGCATTTTAGAGAATTTAGAGGCTCATATTTGGAGAGAAATCTGAACTGTTTCTAAATTTCTGGCTTACATTTTCTGGGAAGATAAAGGTGCCATGTTCCAGGTAGTGCCTTCCTGAGGTTGACACATAGAAGGATAAAGGTGGGAGACTTTGTTGCTGCTGCTGCTGTTGTTGTTGTTGTTATGGTCATATGAGGTATGATGTGACACTGGCAGTGTCCAGGAGACAGATGGAAGAAGGAGACTAAAGATGTGGTGTCAGAAGTTTGATGAGGTCCCCTGAGTAAAAAGAGGTTCAAGGACTAAACATGAGAGAATGTCTGCACTCTGGTTAAAACAGCATTGGAAGAGAAAAGACCGGAGAGACCACCTGGAAGATGTGTCTCTGAAGTTGAGGTGGGAAATCCCACAGAGGTGATTAAACAATAGAGTGGGAACTGCAAAGAGATCCTGCACCTCAGGCCCTTGGGGGAGCAGTTGCTGCCCAGCCAGCTGTGTAGATGTGTGGAACTGGGTAGATGTGTGGAACTGGGTGCAGAGTAACAACTAAGCAGTGGTGTGCAGGCAGGGGCCACTAGCCCTTTGATTTCTAGTATAATCTGTAATGCTCTTGTTACAACTCTTTGCTTCCCATTCATTTTCTTGCACCCGAGGAGTTGTTTCCTAGTATTGCTTTAAAAATTATACCTCTTTGTGTATACCCCAACAAGCAGAACCACAGACAGTGACAGAGCAGTGAGGAAGTGTTTTCCTCTGACACAGGCATATGTGATGTCTTAATTCAAATCATCCCATGTATAGTTTGTAGAAGCAGTTTCTTTTATTGGAAACTATATTGGTTAGTGGAAATGCATTTTAGCTGTGAACTGGTTTTAAATTCCAAAACATGGCTAAGGAGAGAGAGGGACATATAGAGACAGATACAGAGAAGAGTTGTGAAAATTATAGTTTGTGTTTTTCAGTTATTGATTGAGCTGTCTTTCCCATTTGTAACTTTACTGTGAGTCAACGAGTTTGGCTTCTCAACCTCTGGGAATTCTATGCAGTTGCAGAATATAAGATTTTAGAGCTGAAACTAACCTGGTAGAAATTCAAATCCATCTTTTATCTTTTAGATAAAAGCCTTTGAAATCCTTTTAGTGTGAAGTTATCAGCAGGCTTGATTCTCATATAACCTCATTACCAACCCCAGGATTCTTCAGAATGCAGAGAGAGTCGTGCTCTGTGACTAAAACACACTTTTGCTCACTGCTCCAGCCAGTGGTAGCCACATGTGGTTCACCTGGTTCTGCTCAGGAAATTCCATCTTCAAGCTCCAACACACCCTTGGAGAACTCAGATCCCAGTACATATTGGAGGCGCTCATAAAATGTGCACCAGTGAAACCCCTTCAACTTTATTTCAACCCATTTCAAAACCATTTCAAAGCATTTCAAAACCATATTTAACTGCAGAACCTTTTTCTGCATTAACATTTCATGACTCACCCAGGGCTTCACAATTTAAGTGGAATGAATGGCTTTGAGAAACTGCTGTTTCAGAATGAAGACAGTCTCTACTATGGGAGTTGATGGTGGTGCTCTCAACATAACTGTTTCATGGATTACACTTGATGGTGTTTAGAAAAATATTCTTTCCCTACATTCTCAATGAACTCCATCTCCCCTCACCACAGGAAGACAAAAATTAGTTTATTAGATGTTAGGGTTTTACACGTTTTCCTGAAAAAAAAAATGAATCTGTTACTGGAACCAGAACCACTTGCATATGAAGGAATAAACAACCCTCCTATTGATAAATTAATGAGAAAAAGCATGAAAAAGGTAGTTGTATCCAGTTTACCAATTGTTATCTTAAGGCTTATTTCAAATATGATTGTTCATTGCTTGGGGTACAAATCTAGTTTCCCAACTAAAGCTTGTAGTGATTTACTCATTCCATCTGGGTGTGATGTTAACTGTGCACATTTACATTTCTAGCTGCTCTACAGTCTCAGGCAGCTGCTCAAGTTCCTTGCACGAAGCAGAGCCAGGAGATAAGAACATTCCTGCTTTTATTGCTTTCTGCAACATTTGAAGTCGGGGTGGGAGTGGGAAAGGTGTACCTGTCATGGCCATAAATGTCCATCCTCTGATGCCAAAGTGGTAAAGCAGTCCTCTATGGGAGATGGGGTAAATCTCTTGGGCATGCCAAACAGGCAGATGAGAAAACTGCCCCCCTCTTCATCCAATATCCAATCACCTCCACCTTTAATTAGAAGCCAGGGCTTGGGAGGATTTGCCAGGTGTAGTGCTATCAACTGTTCACCCCCAGATGACCTCATTTACCCTAATCCCCAAGAACTCTACAGGATCCTGAGCTGGCTGGAGACCACTGTAGTCTCTAGGAAACAGAATTCCAGGCAGGGTGCATTGTGGGGACAGCAACCCTGACAGGGAATAAACATCCACAACTATGTCACCCTGGAAAGGAGCAGCCATTGGTCATTCAGAGGTGATTCTGGGTTGTATGAGGGGAGCATGTCTAGAAAGACATTTAAAACCCCCGAGTTATCGTGTTTCCAAGACATGTCAGTGTGGACTTTATTAGCTCATTTCTGGGACCTAATGACTTAAGCTTTCTCCTTCGAATATTAGCTCTTTGGTAAAAAGCTGCCAAAATCATGACAGAATCTGATGGGGGGATTTTTATTGCCTAATAAATAATTCCATAGATCATAATTCTATATTAGCAACTAAATGCCCCAAATGTATAAAGCATGTAGAGTTAGAGCCAAGATACGGATGAAAAACAGCTAAGTGACACTTCTTAAGAATTATTCATTCACTTGGAATATGACGGAACGACTGGAGCATTCTCCTACACCCAGGCTTTTGGAACTGCGTGTCCTATGCTGCCTGCAGGCCATAAATAATGACTTTGGTAGTATCATTTTTCTTTAGTCCTCAAATTCTCTGTGAAGACTCTGGAAGAAATCTCAAGCTTTCTTCTCAAGATGAAGAGGGACTATACACTGCCATAGTGGTTGTCATCTCCCAGAGGGTCATAGACATCAAAGGAAGAGAAATGAAGTTCCCCAGGTTTGGAGACCTATAGTGTTGGTCAGTTTCTGAACATTCTAGCATTCTAGATCTGGCTTTTCCAAGATTTTTTTTCTTGTGTGTGTGTGTGTGTGTGTGTGTGTGTGTGTGTGTAGAGTCATTTTTGCCCATTTCTAATTCTTCTGATACCATGTTGGGATACTTTACTGCTGGGGTCCAGTCTTGACTCAGGTTCAGGTTCTGAGATGGGGAAGGGGATGCAAGGAAAAATTCTGACCACCAGGTAGATTGTACACAAGTGGCCCCAACTAGCTCGAGCTGTCTTTATTTATATTGAAAAAGAGTTTTTTTCTTACCTCGTTTACATGAACAGCTTTATTGTTGGCCCTTATTTTTGACTTTTAAGAAATACATATAATCATTATAAAAGCCCCCATTGTTTCCTTTATGCTTCACCAAATATATTTTCCCATCTCCTACAAAATTGTATTCCAGAAACGAAGTTCAACATTTTTGCAGGCTTAACTAAGTATTGAGCCAGGACACATCCTACTCTTGCAGCACTTAGTCTGCTGGTAACTACTTGTGGTTACAAAGTTAAAAAGTAATAGACATGGGTATAATGCTTTAAGGACAGCAATATTAAAAAACCAAATGATTCTTTCATGTTCACAAGGTATGCTTTTAAACAGTTTCCATTTCTACAAGAGGGTCCCATGTGTCAATCTCTCTATAAAAGGCAGACCTTGATAAGGACTCTTTTCCCATCGCACTCCACCATACTTCTCCCACCAATATAAGCTCCTGTGTAGGTAAAGATGGATCTCTCCATCCCAAATTTTATGTTGCATTTTCCCCATTGGATTATATGAGATCCTATCATTGATTCTATATGCTTTGTGTCTAGGTCACTTACTCTCAACGATAGGCACTATGTGTATTCCCAAGGTGTTTCCCCTATTCTGTATATGCTTGCCCTATTCTCCTTTCCAGAACTGTGAGACATGGTTACTGTTTCAGGTGTTGTTTTCTCATATATACATAACTGTGTCTATTGAGTCAGAACTTGCCAGGATTAGGAACTATAGTTAGTAATTCCAGATAAGAGATTTGAGAAGCCTTGGCCTCCCTGTTGAATCCTAGAGGAAAATATTTGAGAAAGAACAGAATTTCCAGGGAAAATTATACCTGTTACATGTGTGATTGACAAAGTAAAACTAAAAACCACCCAAAGGGTCAACAATATAATGAGAGAGAAAAGAGCCTGCAAGCTCCATGAATTTTGCAAATTCCTATGCTGCCCCATGTACTACTGGTCCTTGCCAAGTGAGACTCTCTTTCCACAGATGTCTATCCCAGAGGAAATCCATTGGACAGGTGGTCATATGCTGATTAGAGACTAGGCTGCACTGCTCCTGACACTTTACATGCATGCATGTACACTTATGTGCACGTGTGTGTTTACACACACACACAACCCTAATCTTCCATCTGAAGACCTGTCATTCCTCCTAATATTTTCTTTCTCAATCACTATAAGCAGCCATACTCTGAACCAGTCATCTCCTAAAAATAAAAATAAGAGCAAAGATTAAACGGTTGAAAAGGCAGAGTTATGCTATGTGTCTTGCTTTGGGGGATTGTGATGGACAGAGAGATCAGGGTTCTGCAGAGTGCATACCTGTGCCACGGTGAAGTGGATATTAGCATGGAGGTTGTGTTCATCCTGTGCGTTTCTATACCTTCCTAGGAATCACCTTAGTAGAGCATGGCAAACACTGAGTCATCAACTAAGGAAGCAGGATACAGTTTGTGTTGGTAACTTTCTGTGAAGTGAAGGTTCATCTCATTATTGGGGTCCCCATTTAAGAAAATACTTCATTGGCATCTGAGTCATTTGACAGGTGGTGAGAGAGCTACTTCCTTTGGGATTTGGTTCTCTCAGCCATCATCTGCTGCCTATATTTAGAGCATTTCATGTAAAATGAATTTCAGGGGCATCCAGGAAGACAGCCTGCTGTGTTCTTTTCAACCAGACAGGGCTTGCATTTCCCATCTCAATTAAGGGTTATTTTCTCCTGACAGACACCAGATACTGCTACACTCAGCACATCATGGAAGTCACAGGAAACAGCATCTCTGTCACCAAGCGCTGTGTCCCACTGGAGGAGTGCTTATCCACCGGCTGTCGAGACTCGGAGCAAGGCCACAAGGTCTGGAAAACATTAATTCCCACTCCCTTTACTGGATTCTCCAGGGCTCATTAGCAGGTCTCCCGCCACCCATTCCCTACATAGGCTGCTTCACTGTCTTTATGTGGCTGGGAAAATGTGCTTGTTTTCCTGTTTGCTTTAGAAGAATACCAATGTGTAGCAGGGCAGAGGACAAGCAGATGGAGTGTATAAGCATATGTAAAGAGGATGCTGAAGCTTATCATGGGCCTTTTCTTCACTTAGAAGAGTCCTGAAAGGAGATAATCAGAGACCACTCATGCCCATGTTGATATAGTCTAACACATACTCCAGTTCTTCTATCAGAGGCAGCAGGAAGCAATATATTTTCATAACTTTCTGTAAAGCGAGGGTGTATGCCATTATTAAGGTCTCAGTTTAGGAAAGTGCTCCATTGGCCCCTGAGTCATTCCTTAGATGGTAAGAAAGCCACTCTTGTGGATTTATTCCCTTGAACATTAGCTGATGCCTGTATACAGAGCATTCTGTGTAAAATGAGCTTTGGGATGTCTAGGAAGGAGAGTATAAAGAAGCCAGCATTGTTTATCGCTGGAGTCCTGCTTTTCCTGTGGTGGGTCATTGCTGACTGTGTGGTCTTAACTTGTCACACTTTGGCAGGCCTTTGTTTGACATCTGCTCCCATGTCAAACTATCTCCCTGGATTTCAGGGAAACACCCTTTCTCGGTACCCTGGAACAGCATTGTCACCAAGGGCTACTTTCATTCACAAAAAGCAGTAACAATTTTTAAGCTACTTCTCAAATTCACTAAGAATTTAAATTTAAAATGCCATTTGCCTACTTATTACTAGTTTGAAGAAAGGTCAAATCAAGGTTAGTACCCAACCCCTCCAACAAGATGGGCTTGGCTCTCAGACATTATTGTGATTTCTTTTTTCCCCAAAGGAGCACCGGGAGTCCAAAGATGTGCCAATTGCTTGTTACATAACCAGTAAGAGAAAGACAGGAATGGAATTCAAACTCACTCCTAACCTCTAGTCTCTCTTCTCAGCATTATGCTGTTTTTGGAACTCATGTTGGTTGTGGCCAAAACGTTTACATGTTTCCTAACAATTAACTATTGGATAATAACTACCTTAATCTGATTTATCTGGGATCTTGTTAAAATTCAGATCCTAGACCTCCAAATGCTGGGAGTGGTGTGAGAGTCTGCATTTCTAACAAGACCCCAATTGGTGTTGAGACTGCTCATCAACACAGTGGGTAGGCATGGCCCCAAATAACTTCTGCCAATAATCACATGGGTTTGCTTCTTTCATATGATTCAAGGATAAAGCAATATAAAGCAAGAGCAATTGAATAAATTAGAACCCTTCAAATGTCTCCCACTCAAGAGAATGGAATTAACTATACCCATAGTACTAATGAGGGGAAACATTCAGGTTCCCCTGACCCAAGCTGTTGCCACTTTATCCTCATTGTGAAAATCTCATGGAGGAAGTTTTATCCTCTTAGCATTTACTTCCTGTTGTCAGGACAAGCCTCTTTGAGGAAGAAAGGCCATTTTCATATTTCTTATTTTAGAGTCAGAATAACTGTTGTCTTGGAGGACTTGAAGCCTAGCAGCTAGCACAGATGAGATGCCCAAAACAGAACTAAGGTTCCCTGAAATTTAGGCTGGAATTTTTCATTTGGAGCATGCTGCTTCTACACGGGATATTATTCTTGTGCTTGATGGATGTTAGGCAATGTCCCTTTTGTAGAACACACCATTCTTAATTGCCAGGAGGTTGAAACAGGCTGGCATCTCCTCACCCTTTGTTTTCTTCCCTCCTTTCTTTCAGATCTGCACCTCCTGCTGCGAAGGAAATATCTGTAATCTACCACTCCCTCGAAATGAAACTGATGCCACATTTGCCACAACATCTCCTATAAATCAGACAAACTGGCACCCACACTGTATGTCAGTGATTGTGTCCTGCTTATGGTTGTGGCTAGGACTCACCTTATAGCAGCCCTCTCCACCAAATGTAGTTGAGCTTTGCAAGGGTTCTCTGTTGCCATCACAGTCATGCATGAGTTGTTGGCCTGGCAGTCGTGACATGATGCAGCCTCAGCACCCTGGACATCCTCACAACCACACATTGCCATTACCACGAAGAACAAGCATTGTTTCAATGCTCTCATTTCCAGCCTGAACCAGACCCCATCTAAGTCACCCTGTCCTCAATACAGACCCTGATTTCTATACCGCAAGCCTGTGATTTTGCTTCAAGAAAGAGTTCTACATTTATTGATGTCTGGGGATTCTTGATTTGGAATCTTTCAAGTATGAGCTGCAGGAGGTCCTGGATCCTCTGTGATGTGAGAAATAAGCTATGGATGTTCAGGTTTTTTGTTTGTTTGTTTTTGTTTTTGTTTTTCAGGAAAAGAGTAAAGAACCACTGGCTGAGTTCAAATCACAATTTCGCCTATGACTTTAGAATTTTAAAACTTTAAATCCAAAATAAATGGAATAATTTCTTTGAGAGTTTAAAGGAGTCCCTGAAAGAGTAGCAAGTACTTTGCTCAATTTAATTTTCCTGGCTTTCTTATCTTAACACACGGAGCATGTTTTTCTGCTCTTTGTAAAAGACAAAAAAGCAATTATAAAATTTTGTTGTATTTGTAGAAGTGATTAAAGACTTCATGATGAAATTAGCACCCACACAAGGAAGTTTATCTCTTCTTATACCTGGAGAGCTTAGCCTTGACATGAGAACTAATTATGCTTCCTGAGGTCTTGAATTCCAGCTGGACCAATAGCATCTAAAAGTTCATAAAGTGGAGTGGGATTATTTTCTCCAGGTGTTGCATTCCTTTCAGATGTAGCTAATCTCACCAGAGAGAGAGAGAGAGAGAAAGAGAGAGAGAGAGAGAGAGAGAGAGAGGGAGGACTCCAGAATAAAAGGGAGCTTTGTGGAGGTTAGTCCTAGTTCATTTTGAAGTCCCAGAAATGGCTAATTCATTCTCTCTCTCTCTCTCTCTCTCTCTCTCTCTCTCTCTCTCTCTCTCTCTCTCTCTCTCTCTCTCTCTCCATAGTATTTACTGTCAAAGAGCCCTCTCCTTCCACAAACCAAGTGATTTTAGGGAGACAGTTCTAAATTAAATTATCGGTAGATCAATAAGGTAAGAACACATATGTGCCAGGATAAGAAAAAGATGGACTATAAGTGGTATGGTGGCCTAAAGGATAGTATTTGTTGCACTCAGATATTACATTTGAAGTAGAAAAGATTTTCATCATTAGTCATGTTTTTTTTTTTAACTTAAAAAATCACAATGTTTTCTTCTTCCTTGTAAATTCTTTAAATTACACTTATTTTTGTATGACATAAACTAGAACAAAATATGAAATTAGAATGCTTGTTTCCAAAAGTTGTAGAGCTTACCACTCACTCACGGAGAGTTATTGATGATCTTTGGGCTTATGCTGAAAAAATTAATTTGCTGTGAGCCTGAGTTGTGTGTTTGCCTCAAGTGTTTTGCTCATGGTTTCTTCAGAAACACGGTTCTGGAAATACTTGCGTGGAGACTATCATTGTTCCAAGTGTCTATGCGGGACTGTGGGGGTATGTTAGCATGGAACTTGGAGGAGCAATGTCCTAACAAAGAGGACAGTGTTGTTAAGATACATCTGCCCTGCACAGGGAACTCCAGCTGGTAAAATGAGACACTCCCCACCCAGGGACCAAATATGACCTGACAGCAGAAACTCTGATACAAATTATCAATTTCTTGTTTATAACTGAGGATGGGAGAGTCCAGAGAGAAAGGCATGGAATAAGCCCGTGCCAGGCACTTTGCTAAGCACTTTACATAGTTAGGCCATATAATCCCATAGCAGTTAGCAGTTCTGTAAGGAGCGGTACATATATATGCTTTGCAAATGAAGGTCCCAAGGCTCAGAGATGTTGCAGAAATGAAGCATTTTCCTTCAGATTCATTTATGTGGGGTGTGACAGGTTTGAAAAGAACAGGATGTGGAGTTTTTCTGCTAGGAAAGCTCACAGGACTGACTTCATGGGAGTTTGCCCATCTTATTGTATAGAATACATCCTGCTTCTCAGGGTGACATTTGCATGTGTCCCCAGCTGATGCTTCGTTCTTTGGGGAGTAAAGTTATAGCTTCCTTATTTATCCCTCTTGGGGAAAGAGGAGACAGTTGACTTTGCATCTAAAGATGCTTTTAGACAATGGGAATTGGTGTTGTACATATCTATAAGTACCATTTTTTGTGCATGGTCACACTCCATTGATATTTTCCAAGTGCTGCATGCAATCTGAACAAGAGACAAGGGATTGACCACATTAGAGCCCCCCTGGCTGGTTTACAGGGATAAGGCTCTCAAGGATGCAGATTGCCCACCACCTGGTGAGGAATTGTAGCCACTGTACATGTGTGCTGTATGCATCCCTAATGCCTTTCAAAGTGGCTTTTGTTTAATTCTCTTGAAAGAATGTGATTTGCTCACTGCCCTTAGCCTCACAAGCCAAGAAGGGGCTATTCATGTTGAAGGTCCAGGACAAATTAGCCATCTGACAATTCTGTAACTTTAAACTTTCCATTAATCCTCACCATTGGTGATGGCTTGACATGCAAAGAGCCATGATGTGTATATTAACCTATGTGCCACATATTTATTTTTAGACTCCTTTCAACATCCATGTCAATATGGGATTGATGCCTAAATGTAAATATTGTACACTTTGTAAATCAATGAATAAAGATTTTAAATGTGTTTCATCAGGCTCCTTCTTGCTTGTGTGGATATCAATCAATGATTAACACATCAGGTTGTATATAAGCCACAGACTTAATACCACAGTGGGCTTCTTTCATGGGCTCATTTCCCAGAGATGTCACAGTCAAGAAATATTTACATGAATGATACTCTCTCATGCCAGATGATTCATACAGAGGTAAGTGCTTGGAAAGTCAAAAGAAAGATCATTGTAACGAGTACTGTTTTTCCTCCCGCCACCGGTCTTGTCCCGCCGCCGTGCCAGCCCCAAATAACACACAGAGACTCTGTATTTGATACAATGCTGTTAGCCAGGTACTAGTTTCTTATCGGCTAGCTCTATCTTAATTATTAACCCATTTCTATGTATTTCCATGTGGTCTTACTGAGAGTGGAGGAATGGCGGTTCTGTTCTCTCCAGACTCTCCATCTTGACCCCTCCTTACTACTTCCTCTTTCCTCCTTAACTCCTAGCCCATCCTGTCTTCCTTTCCTATTGGCCAACAGTGCTTTATTCATTAACCAGCATGAGAAACATATATACATAATGGCATCTCCCATCATCTCCTCTTTTCTGTCTAAATAAAAAGAAGGGTTTTAAACTTAACATAGCAAAATATATTATACAACAGTTATCAAGTAAGAATCACAGTTAACAATATTTAGTCCATTAACATTTAGCAAGATTTGAAGAAAATATTCCATCATCTATCCTATCTTTGTGTGTCTAAAGTCTAAGTAACTTATCTTTAATACTAAGAAAACTATAACCATAACTATCTGTCTTCAACTCCCTCAAAGACCACAGAAGGATAGTATACAAACTCTAGAAATGACAGAGACAACTCACTGCCTGGTCACCCGAAGTTCTTTTGTAATCTTCCATCTTCAGCCCATAGGCCATAGTGTGTCTGGCAGACTCTTCAGCAAAGCAGGAAACTTTAAACTGTCTTCTTGTATTGGCAGTTTGTCAGTGACTTTTCTCTGTGTCCTTCAGACTGTCTGGCAGACTCTTCCATGAAGCAGGACCGTTGTAGCAATGTCATTTTTCTGTGGGTCCTGCATGTCCAGTTTATACAGGATAAAGTCAAACAGTCCAGACAAGAGCAGTATCTTGTCCAAATGGCTAGTCTTGCCATATTGGAAGCAAACTCTATAACGAGTTTCTTCAATTTCCATCTTCCTTTCTGATGCAGGTCATATTTCCAGGAACAATTATGTCTCCTTGTCAAGAAAAACCCTAAACCATTTTAAATGCCATATTCTGTAGGTCTTTGAAAGGTTTGAAGAATGCCTATCTATCTCAAATACATCTCTGTGTATCTTGAAACCTAGCTAACTTAACTCTAAGCTTTGACTATCATAAGTAATTATCTATAATCTGTACTACATTATACAATACATTTCTGAATGAACTATATAAAGACAATACCTAAACAAAAGGAGAAATATACACATCACAAAATTGACCTTAAATTGTATCAATAAATGAAAATCCATTCCAAAACAAAGTATTCATATCTATACCATAATTCCCTTTTTACTTTTAAAAAGAAATTGGTTGTGGTCATTAACCATTTATAACCAAGCCCAGTTAAATGAAAACAAACATTTATAAACACTATTTGGGAATTTGGGCTTCATTCTTCCCAAACTACTTCCTGCTGATAGGGGGTGCTGTCATGGGGGATCCTAAGAAGATGCAGAAATCCTGGCTGTAGTCTGCAAGGCTGGCTTGTTTAAGCTGTTTTGAATGTTGGATCACCAGGAATGCTGTTTCAGGGGGTCTGGCTTGCTCAAACTACATTAGTCTAGAAGGAATCCACAGCTTTTCATTTTCTGTGGAAACAAAAATAGAAATCCTTTTCCCCAGTAACTTGTCCTTGAACTTAAATGTTGGAGTCAAAGCATTTTTAGAATATATAAATTGAATTAATTTAGTAGCATTTTTAACAGTTATTGTTTCCTCAGCAGTCAAGCAATACAAAGACAATATAATACCATACAGTGTCCAGATTTTTTTTATTTGTGGCTTTTTTATTATTTTGTTTCTTTTCTATTTTTTGAGACAGGCTTTGTCTGTGTAACTCTTATCTGTCCTGGAATTTATTCTGCATACCAGGTTAACTTTGAAATCACAAGAGATCTGTTTGCCTCTGCCTCCCAAGTGCTGGAATTAAAGGCGTGTGTAGCCACATCTAGCTGTTCTCTGTCTTTTAAAAACCATTTTATTTTATTTTTCCCATGTCTACATATATTTTAAAACACATTGTAAACCTCTGGAAGTTTTCTCCTCTTGTTTAGGTATTGTATATATATAGCTCATTTAAAAATGTAATGTATAATTCAATACAGATTATAGATAGTACCTATGATAGTCAAATCTTATAGCTAAGTTAGTTAAGATTTCTAGATATACAGACATGTATTTGAGGTGGATAGACATTCTTCAAAACTTTCAAAGACCTACAGAATATGGCATTTAAAATGGTTTAGGGTTTTTCTTGACAGTGAGACATAATTGTTCTTGGCAACATGACCTGCGTCAGAAAGGAAGATGGACATTGAAGAAACTCGTTATAGAGTTTGCTTCCAATATGGCAAGACTAGCCATTTGGACAAGATACTGCTCTTGTCTGGACTGTTTGACTTTATGCTGTATAAACTGGACATTCAGGACCCACCGAAAAGTGACTGCTGATTCAAGATGGACATTGCTACAGAGATCCTGCTTCATGGAAGAGTCTGCCAGACAGTATTAGGACACAGAGAAAAGTCACTGACAAACTGCCAATACAAGAAGACAGTTTAAAGTTTCCTGCTTTGCTGAAGAGTCTGCCAGACACACTATGGCCTATGGGCTGAAGATGGAAGATTACAAAAGAACTTCGGGTGACCAGGCAGTGAGTTGTCTCTGTCATTTCTAGAGATTATAGACTATCCTTCTGTGGCCTTTGAAGGAGTTGAAGACAGATAGTTATGGTTATAGTTTTCCTTAGTATTAAAGATAAGTTACATAGGTTTTAGACACACAAAGATAGGATAGATGATGGAATATTTTCTTCAAATCTTGCTAAATGTTAATGGACTAAATATTGTTAACTGTGATTCTTATTTGATAATTGTTGTGTTATATATTTTGCTATGTTAAGTTTAAAACCCTTCTTTTTATTTAGACAGAAAAGAGGAGATGATGGGAGATGCCATTATGTATATATGTTTCTCATGCTGGTTAATGAATAAAGCACTGTTGGCCAATAGGAAAGGAAGACAGGATGGGCTAGGAGTTAAGGAGGAAAGAGGAAGTAGTAAGGAGGGGTCAAGATGGAGAGTCTGGAGAGAACAGAACCGCCATTCCTCCACTCTCAGTAAGACCACATGGAAATACATAGAAATGGGTTAATAATTAAGATAGAGCTAGCCGATAAGAAACTAGTAACAGGCCAACAGGGTTATATGGATCAAAAAATATAGCTGTCTGTGTGGCATGTGCATAGTGAGAGGGTGACTTTGGGGAGTTGGTTCTTTCCTTCCATTGGAAGTCAGAGGATGCATTCAGTTCTTTCCATCCACCTCTGCTTCAGATTCAGTTGGTAGACTTGTGAAGTGTGAACTTTTATACACTGAGCCATTTACTCAGCTCCCCAAATGTGCTTCAACTCAAGCCTTCATTCCACTTTGTTACTCTAGTTAGTAATATACTAAAAATTGTGGCTTCTGTCAACAAACTCTAATCTTACTTTCTGCAAGTTGTAGTTGCTGTAATTAGCTGAGTGTACATTTTTTTGTAGTGATATTTCAAACAAATTTAAAATTTGGAGTCTGAGATACAGCTTCTCTAGAGTCCTTTTTGTTCTAATGGCAATACTGACTTTTGTGTATGATTTATCTTTGAAGGACTTTAAAATGCTCTGTGTCTTGCTTCCATTGATCGACATGAACACAATTGCTACTTGATAGCTACAGCTTTGCTGTGTCCAAGGAAGGTCATACTAGCAGTTTATCTTAAGGATGACATGCATGATGCCTCCTCCTTCCTTTGGAAGTTTTACTAGAAAGTTGTTTTTCAGGTTGCTGAATTGAAAGTGAAAGAAATATTAGTGAACATCTGGTCTACCCCCTTTGTTTTATATGGGTGAGAAAAGAACCCCAGAGAACCCAGATCATTTGTAACTGCAGACACTGCACAACTGTGTTAAGGATCAAATTCTGTCAAGTGTCCCTTCTGTGATGCTTGGAATAATTAAGCACTGGCAACAGGAAAGTGTTTAGTGGTGCCTGTTTTCTTTACTCTGGCTGTACAGTGGGAGGTACCATGGGTGTCATCAAGGCAGGGAATAGAAGCTGAAAAGGGAAAACTTCCTATAAGAAAGCAAGGAAGCCTGATGAAAGAGTGTTCTTCTTAATTTGAGAAGAGAAACACTCAAAGAAATAACCACTTTCAGACTCATGAACTAAAGAATAATTTGGGAAAAATTACACAGTATCATTTAGTTGGATATATTTTTTTCAGGGGGTTACTGTATATCTGGAATTATGAACTAGCCTTCCTAACTGTGTGTCCTAATGTTCAAGCCTCCACTGACATCCCCACTTAAAGAGATGCTAGAAACTGTGTTGTCAGATTAGGGAGAGCTCATCCATAAAAAAAAAAAAAAGCATATTGAGTGTGGACATAAGCAAAAAGCACCCCCAGAATCAGCCAGGAGGCAAATAGAAAAGCTAAAAGTAAATCACAACTTCAATAAATCCAGTCATCTATGAGGAGAATTCAGAATCAATGTAATGTCTGGTTCCTACTCAGAGATGCCTGACTGTTGGGATAGAGTCTGCAACAGAGTCTGAGCACATCTGGCTTCTTGGCTGTGTTTCCCAGGTAACAAACTCACAGCTGACTAGGCTTGGCACCCACCCAACATCTCCCAACAGTAGGGCAGGACTGAACAATTTGGAGCCTACATCAAATGACCTAAGAAGATGAATTGCTTGAAGAGCTCACACTTGGATGCTTTGTGCTGGGCTTCTTTGGTGAAGGGTGTTGAGTGATCCACTATGGAAGTGAGCACATTTTGGGCTTCCTCCTGACTCAGCCTAACTTGATTCAGCTTGGCTCTCTGGTGTGTGCACCATTGGGCTTAGCCCTAGTGTTAAAGCTTTTTAAATACTTGAAGGGTTGGGCCACTAAATACCAAGTGTTCTGTGTTACATGAAAATTTCTGGCACAGCAGGTCCCTCAGCCCTTGAGCCCCAAAGTAAACACACAGACCCTATATTATGAAACTGTTGACCAGTGACTAGCTTACTTATTGGCTAGCTCTGCTTTAATTACTAACCCATTTCTATCAATCTATGTATTGCCACAAGGCTGTGGCTTACCTGGCAATGCCCAGCATAGTATTACTCCTCTGGGATCCAACATCATGATGTCTCAGGGTTTCCATAGAAAAGAAAGCAATTTCCTGTTTGTCCCTGTTATATACTGTTACTACCCAGCTATGTAACTTCCTGCCTGTCTGTGCAGACCTTCAGACCTCTATGGTTGGCTAATGGCAGATTCTGTCCAGCTACATCACTTCCCGCCTGTCTTACAGACCTCCAAACCTCTATGGGTTATTGGTGGTCAGCTCCATTCTCTGATCCCCAGACAGGCTTTATTTGTAAAAGAAAGCTATCACCCAGTCCTGTGTAGAAATACATCTCCTTGATATGGGACTAGCCAAGACCACCCCCTGAAATTTGCAGTCAGACCTTCCACAAACCCCTTTTTAAAATCAGGTGATTAAACAAAAAACAACAACAACAAACCTGTAAGTCTTACTTGGAATGCATTATTTAGTAGAGCAGTGGGATGTGTTCAGTCTAGGCTATAGTTGGAGTTGCAAACTATAGCCAGAACTGAGACACCAGCTTCATTTCGGAGGTTTGAGAAGATACTCCTGGCAAAATGATAACAAATACAAAAGAAAGAGCTCAGCTAAGTACAAGAGCTAACTTGAAATATCATAGATGTTGTACTTTAGCACAGATACGAGGACAGTCTTGAGGCAAGATGTTAACTGAATATAAATAATTATAATTTGAAAATGGAACTGTCCAAATTCTACATTTTGACCTATTCTTCACTGAGGCTGTTCTATGGTTATGACCAATCATCTCAGATTATTATTTATCCCTTCATGCATAATGGCTAAAATCTACCCATTAGCATCCATTAGGGCCCATTGCTGTATGATGTTTAAAGCTCCCTAGAGCAAGTCACCTAGCACACTCAGAGACACCACAGTGTACTTTGTAGCATCATTTGTAACTCAGGAAAGTCGAACACTGAGGGCACTCACCTCAACAACACTACTAGTGTACTGAGACAGATGATAGGAATCTGTTTTTACCAGTCTCCAGGTCTCCTGTTCAGTAGCCATATTGTAGGATGAGAAAGGCCAGTGAAAGGAAACCCTGCAACCAGAGCCAAAGAAACACACCATACCCCTAACCAATTCAAGAATTGAAATCCAACCAGTCCCAGAGCATGAAACTATAAGTATGAATTTTCTGGCCCGGCAGGGTCCCACTGCCCCGGAGCCCCAAATAAATACACAGATGATATATTAATTATAAAGCTGTTGGCCTATGACTTATTGGCTAGTTTAATCTTAATGGCTAGCTCTGTCTTAATTATTAACCCATTTCTATTAATCCAAGTATTTTCACGTGGTCTTATCTTACTGGAGAAGACTCCAAACCTCTTACTCCTTTCTCTGCTACATGGCAACTGCTTTCTGCCTACCCTTCCCAGAATTCTCCTCATCTGGTAGCCCCACCTATCTACCTGCCTCATTGGCCACAGTGTTTTATTCATCAACCGATAAGAAAAACATGACACAGAAGGACATTCCCCTATCACAAAACCAACCAATTCCTGAGCATGAAATCCAACCAATCTCTGAGCATCTCCCAAGCTCAGGATTGAAATCCTACTAATCCCCACCATGAAAATCTCTACCTTGGAAAGTGCTGCTCCTAAGATACCCTATATAAGCCCTGTACCTGTTCAGTTTGGAGCTGCCATTTTCCACTCTGGTAGAGGCAGCCTTGCTCCTGGATTCTTTCTTCCTGGTAACTCTCTTGAGTGACATTTGTTGTCATAACTTTCTTTCACCAGAGCAGAACACAGCAGAGAGGGACATTGGTGCTCTATAGTATGGTCTCCATTTATCACATCTCATGCTCTAGAATGAAGATGTGGGATTAAAGGAACATTTCTTCCTTCTATTCCACCCTCTTGAAGAAAGTACCACCAGGCACTCTTGCTTTGCTATGTCTGTCTGAGAATTAATTCTTAAATGTACGACAATTAGATGGGCCCTTACCTTTTCTTTTGAGAACTTTCCATTAACCCGGCTTTGGTCTTGAATCCTACCTCTATTTTCAGGCTTTCCCTCCCTGCAGAGACCCCGTGTAAGTTATGCTCCAGCAGGGTCAGCACCTTTTTGAAGTTACTGAGTGAGGATGCTGTTCTAACAGTGTCTAACTTGGACTTCAACTGTTTTTCACTATGACCTATAATCTTTCATGTAGCCTGCTCTCTCAGCTTGTCCTGTTCTTTCAACTTTCCCATTTGCTTATGTAAGCACCATGAATAAAGTACCCTGGCTATCAGGAAGAAGAATCTTAAAGAGAACACACACAGAGTCATGTTCCAAAGCAGCTTTCCATAGCAGAGTAGATTGCAAAACCAGGTCCTGACTGAATTAGTCTGGGGTGCCTTAAATCATCAGGAACTTTTAAGGCTCCCTTACTCCTGGCAATTCTGGTGTGCCATCATTAGCCAACAAACACAGCCATTGGAATAAAGGATCATGATTGCAGAAATAGCCTTAGTGAAGACATGTCTAGAAAAATTAGCCATGAACTGCTTCTTTAGTGCCCAAGTTTCTAGTTACTTACATGTCCACTGAAACTGTACTTGGAACATGTTAGGTCCATGGAACCATGTATCAGTCATCCACAAAACAATGAAAAAGATGGTGCTTTCTCTGAGTATCATAGCTGGTCAGTAACAGAACAAGAGTTAAAACCAAGATTGCCCTTCTATTACTTCTGGCCTACTTGGACACATTTTCCACATGTTAAATTTTTATTCCCCCCAAAAATTGTAGTGCCAAAGGCTGTGATGCTAGCATCTCTTACTTGGTACAGCATAAATGGTTACAGCTTTTATGTGAAGCAACTTGGCAGAATGAATGAGGGTTTTGTGAATAGACATATCCCAACCTAATAATCTTACTTCTGTCAGCTGCCTGAAATATAGAAACACTGCTGTGATCAAATATGTACCTTGCATCACCATTTGTAACTCAAGAAAACAATCAGGACAGGCTAAATGCTGAGGAGTTGGGGTGGTTAAGTCAGTCATTGTGCATCCATTTGGTGCAACATTGTAAAATGTGGTTGCCCTGAAAAAGTTTTCAGTGTCAAATCAATACCTCAGTGCTATTGTGCTCTGTTCAATGTGTCATACTTTCAAGAAACAAAGACACAGGGGAAAAAAAAAACTCAAGGAAAATGAACCAAAGTACTCTCAAACACTTGTCATGATAATAACTTCCTGTTTTCCTTTATATTTTATGTAATGTGGTTATATTACTTTCATACTAAAAAGCACAGATGTAATAAATAGTGAAGCCTGTGTATGATAGGTTAATAGTTGTGTGGTAACTTGGAACTAAACTTCGTCTTTAATGCAGCTGATAACCCAGTGTAGGCCTCTAACTCCTGCTTATACCATGTGCTCAGTCCTGGCAGCTCACCTTAGGCCCTTGGGAGCCTTAAAAGCTACCAATGCCAGATCCACTCCTGACAGTCACGTTATATTAATCTTGGATGCAAAGATCTAAAGAGCAAAACCAGAATGCACTGTAACAGTCTTTCTTTTGGGCCACCACCCAACTCCCAAATCATGACTTACTAATTATGAATGCTCAGCCTTAGCTTAGGCCTGTGCTACTAGCTCTTATAACTTATTTTAACCTGTTTTTCTTCATCTACATTTTGCCTCAGGACTTTTGATGTACTTCATGTCTGGCTGGCTGCCAGTTGCTTGCCTGGCTGGCCCCAGGTGTCTTCCTTTCTTTCTCCCTTGTTCTCTCTCTCTTTCTTCAATACTCTACAAACAACACACAATTTCAAACTCACAGCAAAGCCTATAAAGACTCATTGGTCCTTAAAATAGTGCCACAAGGCATCATTCTGTATCCCTAATAGTATAATTTTGGGTGAACTTAAAACTGTTTCTTTTTTTATATTTTGAAGGTAGCAAGCCCCATACCTTGATAGTAGTGGTTCACAACCTTCTTAATTCTGTGACATTTTAATGTGTAGTGTAACCTTTTACTCTTTTACTTTTTGAGGATCCCACCACCCAACTCCCAAATAACACACATGGAGGCTTTTTCTTTGTTATGAATGTCTACCCTTGCGTGGCTTGTTTCTAGTCAGTTTTGCTTATCTTAAATTAACTGTCTACCTTTTCCATCTGGGCTTCTGTATATCTTACTTTCCTTTCTAATCCATGGCCGACTGGGTGGCTGGGTCGCAGGGTGGCTGGATGGCTGGATGGCAGAGTGGCTGGGTGGCAGGGTGGCTGGGTGGCAGGGTGGCTGGGTGGCAGGGTGGCTGGATGGCTGGGTGGCAGAGTGGCTGGGTGGCAGGGTGGCTGGGTGGCAGGGTGGCTAGCCCCTATGCTCCTCCTCTTCCTCATTTCTCCTTCTATTTATACTCTTTGCCTGGCAGCCCCACCTATCCTTGCTCCTGACTTATTATTGGCCATTCAGCTCTTTATTAAACCATCAGGAGTTTTAGACAAAGAATCACAGCTTCACATAGTTAAACCAATGCAGCGTAACATATTTACATGCCTTAAAACAATATTCTACCATATTCATGTTGTAATCATGTTAATTTTTGTTGCTACGTCATAACAGTAATTTTGCTACTGTTATGAATCACATTGTAAATATTCTTGGAGATGAGTTTGTCAATGAGGTCATAATCCACAGGTGGAGAACCATTTCTTGATATAGTGCGTATATGGACTGTGTCCTCAAAGGTTCATAATTAATAAGCTTTATTCCCATGTAGTAGTAGTGAGGTGGATATAAACTGTAAAGGGGTCAGTGGAAGATAATAAAGCCATTCAGGGATGTCTCTTTTGGGGTGGATTTATGCAGTTCTAATGGGAACACAGTACGATCCCAAGAGCAAGCCCGGCCCTTGAAAACCTTATGGGTCCCTTCCTGTCATCACCCAGGACTCTGCTGGCTCAGAGGGCTTGGGCCACCTCTACTCCACACTTGGGTCCTCTGTGGGCTTCTTTAGGCCTTTATGGGCTGGTCCTCCTCTCCTTTTTAGGACATAAGATGTTCCACGATATAGACACCAGTAGAAGACCAGTGAAATTCCTGTCCACAGTTCTCATCTGATCTGGACTTGGGGAAAGCCATTGTCACCTATGCCTTTGAAGGAGCTACTGGAAGTCTGCAAGTCTGCCTCTCCCAGCAGCTGAAAAAGCCATGGTCAGAGGCTTCCTACAAATGTAGGGCTTTAAAAGCTTCAGTTTCTAGGTGTCTCGGAGTCCAGGAGAGGTTTTCAGGCCTAGATCTGCCATGAACTCCCTTCAGGGCTTAATGAAGAAAGTAGTCTCTGGGTCAAACAGACCCCATGGCTCCTGGACAGACCATCGGAGCTGCTTTGTGTGGCATTCTGCACTTGAACTTTTAGGTGCAGTGTTCATGTAACCTTGTGATAAGGGAGGGCAGACAGGGGACTTCTGTCTTAGCACGTCTACTCAGGTAAAGGCTGATGGTTTCATCAGAGGAAGAAATGCATTTCATGCCTTTCTGTTTCACCCGTGCTGGTTGACTGTGAGAATGATGAACTAAAAAGAAAGGAAGGTGTAGCACTTCCACTGAGTATTAGATTGCTCTTTTCCTGCTTCCTTCTCTTAAGTTTTGGTATCAGGCCTAAAAAGGGTTCAAATGGATCATTCAATAAGAAGATAGCTAGACCCAAATTTCATGAATAGAATATAGTTGAGGGGATAACTATTTGTTATTAGTAGCAGGTTAAAACAAAGTGCATTGTGGGTAGGCATGGTGGCATAGACCTGTGATCCTAGCCACTTAGGGTCTTGAAGCAGGAGGATCCCAGATTCATTGTCTGCCTGGTTAATTTAGCAAGATCTTGTTTCAAAATAGAAAGTGGAAAACAAACCCCCAACAGATGGGATGTAGTTCAGTGGTAGATCACTCACCTTTCCTAGCATGTAAGGCCCTAGGTCCAACTCCCAGTCATGAAAAACAAGAGACTACGAATTGTCTCACCACAACAAAGTAATAAATATATGTTGGTATACTAATAATCCCACATTGTAAGCATTTATCAAAACATAAATTTTTGTTCCATAAATATATGCATTTTTTTTGCTTGAAGACAGGTTTTCTCTGTATTGCTTTGGAGCCTCTCCTGGAACTAGCTCTGTAGACCTTGAACCCACAAATACCCACCTGCCTCTGACCCCGGAGTGCTGGGATTAAAGGCATATGTCACACACACCACGCTAAATAACATATACATTTCTTTATTTTTTATTTTATTTTACATGTTGATCCCAGTTCCCTTCCCCTCCCTCCCTTCCTCACTCCTTCCATTCCTCCCTTCCTCTTACCCTCTCTGCTCCCTCACATGTACCCTGACAACCCTCCCCTCCCACCCCCCACCCCAATTCCACATGTAGGGCAATGCCATCCAGGTGGTGTCATGTAAATCTGTCAAGTCATTTGAAGTAGGAACTAGGACTTCTCTCCTGTCTCTAGGTTAAGGCAGTTATCCCTCTATGGGGGATGTGTTCACAAGGTCCTATTGTGCACAAGGAATACATCCTGGCTCCAATGTCTGAGGTTCCTTAGACTGCTCAGTCCTTCTGGCTGAGACCCATATTCAGGGGGACCTGAGTCAGTCCCATACTGGATTCCTAGCTATCAGTCTGGGGGCCCATTAGCTCCTCCTTGTTCAAGTAAGCTGTCTCTATGTGTTTCTGCAACCTGGTCTTGTCCTCTCCCTCTGTATCTGGGTTCTAGTTCGACTCAGTGTTTGCTACTGTTTCCAACAGGTACTAGATGAGGGCTCAATGATTGTGGGTAAGTTAGTTTTTTATCTCACTATCCTGGAAGGGCATTTATGGTAACCTTTCACAGTTGCTCAAATTGTTAGTTTACAGCAGTCTTGTAGGTCTCTAGACATTTCTTTAGGTTCAGTTTTCTCTTCAAACCAATAATAGGTCCCTCTTTTATGTTATCTCTCTCTCTCTCTCTCTCTCTCTCTCTTTCTCTCTCTCTCTCTCTCTCTCTCTCTCTCTCTCCTGTCTTCTATTCCTACCCTGACTCAATCTTCCTAGTCTCATGTGCTTTCCTCTCCTCCCCTTCTCTTTCTCCTACTTTTCTCTCCATTCACTGACCCCCCCCCCCACTTGCCATGTACTCTGATGGACTGGTCCCTTTCCCCTTCTGTGAAGGACTTTATATGAATCTCTTAGAATATACCTTGTATCCTAGTTCCTCTGGTGATGTGAATTATAGGCTGCTGATCCTTTGCTCTATGTCTAAAATCCATATACGATCTAGTACATACCATGTTCCTCTTTTTGTGACTGGGTTACCTCATTCAGGATGGTTTCTTCAAGTGCCATCCACTTGCCTACAATTTCAAGATTCCATTATTTTTTTCTGTGGATGTGGAGTAGTATTCCATTGTGTAGATATATCATATCTTCTTTATCCATTCTTCAGTTGAGGGTCATCTAGGTTGCTTCCAGATTCTTGCTATTACAAATAGTGCTGTTATGAACATAGTTGAGCACATGCCTTTGTTGCATGGATGTGGATCATTTGGGTATATGCCTAAGAGGGGGATTGCTGGGTCTTGTGGTAAACTAATGCCCATTTTCCTGAGGAACCGCTATACTGAGCTCCAAAATGGCTGTACTCCCACCAGCAGTGGAGGAGTGTTCCCCCTTTCTCCACATCCTCTCCAGCATGAGTCATCATTGATGTTTCTAATTTTAGCCATTCTGGCAGGAGTAAGATGGTATCTCAAAGTTGTTTTGATTTGCATTTCCCTGATAGCTAAGGATGTGGAGCACTTTCTTAAGTGTCTTTCACCTTTTTGATTTCCTCTATTGAGAATTCTTTCTTCAGTTCTGTACCCCATTTATAATAGGATTATTTGTTCTTTTGTTGACTCTTGAGTTCCTTGTATATTTTGGAGAGCAGCCATTTCTCGGATGAAGGATTGGTGAAAAATCTTTTCCCAGTCTGTGGGCTGCTGTTTGGTCTTGTCCACTGTGTCCTTTGCCTTACAGAAGCTTCTAAGTTTGAAGAGGTTCCATTTATTAATTGTTGCTCTCAGTGTCTGTGCTCCTGGTGTTATGTTCAGGAAGCAGTCTCCTATACCAATTTGTTCAAGGGTACCTCCTACTTTCTCTTCTAAGCGGTTCAGTGTGGCTGGATTGATGTTGAGGTCTTTGATCCATTTGGACTTGAGTTTTGTGCATGGCCACAGACTTGGGTCTATCTGCAGTCTTCTACACTCCATAATCCAATTGTGCCAGCACCATTTGTTGAAGATGCTTTCCTCCCTCCATTGTATTCTTTTAGCTGTTTTGTCGAAAATCAGGTGTTCATAGGTGTGTGGGTTTATATCAGGATTTTCAATTCGATTCCATTGGCCTACCTGTCTATTTTTGTGCCAATACCAGGCTGTTTTCAGGATTCTGTAGTTCAGCATAAAGTCAGAGATGGTGATGCCTCCTGAAGTTGTGTTATTGTACAGGGCTGTTTTGGCTATCCTGGGTCTTTTCTTTTTCCATATAAAGTTGATTATTATCTTTTCAAGGTCAGTGAAGAATTGTGCTGGGATTTTAATGGGGATTTCACTGAAGCTGTAGATTGCTTTTGGCAATATTGCCATTTTTACTATATTTATCCTACCTATCCGAGATCATGGGAGATCTTTCCATTTTCTGGTATCTTCTTTAATTTCTTCCTTTAGAGCCACAAAGTTCTTATGATATAGGTCTATTACTTGTTTGGTAAGTGTTACACCAAGATATTTTATGTTGTTTGTGGCTATTGTAAAGGGTGATGTTTCTCTCATTTGTTTCTCAGCCTCTTTGTCACCTGAATAAAGTAGGGCTACTGATTTTTTTTTTTTGAGATTATCTTGTATCCTAATAGTTTGCTGAAGGTGTTTATCAGCTGTATGAGTTCCCTGGTAGAGTTTTTTAGGTCGCTTATGTAAACTATCATATCATCTGCAAATAGAGACAGTTTGACTTCTTCCTTTCCAATTTGGATCCCCTTGATCTCCTTTTGTTGTCTTATAGCTTTAGCTAGAACTTCAAGTACAATATCGAAGAGATTGAGAGAGAGGTCAGTCTTCTCTTGTTTCTGATTTTAGAGGAATTGCCTTAAGCTTCTCTCCATTCAGTTTGATGTAGGCTGTTGGTTTGCTGTATATTGCTCTTATTATGTTTAGGTATGTTCCTGTTATCCCTGATCTCTCCAATACCTTTATCATGAAAGGGTGTTGAATTTTGTCAAAGGCTTTTTCAGCATCTAGGGAGATGATCATATGGGTTTTCTTTTTCAGTTTTTTTATATGGTGGATCACGTTGATAGATTTTCATATGTTAAACCATCCCTGCAATCCAGGGATGAAGCCTACTTGGTCATGGTGGATGATTTTTCTGATGTATTCTTGGATTCGGTTTGCCAGTATTTTGAGTATTTTTGCATCAATGTTCATCAGGGATATTGGTCTGTAGTTTTATTTCTTAATTGTGTCTTTGTGAGGCTTTGGTACCAAGGTTATTATGGCCTCATGAAAAGAGTTTGGCAATGAACCTTCTGTTTCTATCTTGTGGAACAATTTGAGGAGTATTGGTATTAGTTTCTTCCTTGAATTTCTGGTACAATTCTGCATTGAAGCCATCTGGCCCTTGACTTTTTTTTGGTTGGAAGGCTTTCGATGACTGCTTCTATTTCGTTGCGGGTTATACATCTATTTAAGTTGTTTGTCTGTTCTTGATTTAATTTTGGTAAGTGATAGTTATCCAGAAACTTGTCCATTTCCTTTGAATTTTCAATTTTTGTGGCATACAGATTTTCAAAGTATGACCTGAAAATTGTCTGGATTTTCTCTGTGTCTGTTGTTATGTTCTCCTTTTCATTTCTGATTTTGTTAATTTGCATGTTCTCTCTCTGCTTTTTCGTTAGTTGGGATAAAGGTTTGTCTATCTTTTTGATATTCTCAAAATACCAACTCTTTGTTGTATGGATTTTTTGTATTGTTTTCCTGGTTTCTATTATGTTGATTTCAGCCCTCAAATTGATTATTTCCTGGCATCTACTCCTACGGGGTGAATTTGCTTCTCTCTGTTCTAAGGCTTTCAGTTGTGCTGTCAATTCTCTTATGTGACTATCCTCTTTTTTCTTCAAATAGTCACTTAGTGCAATGAACTTCCCTTATAACACTGCTTCTGAGGTGTCCCATAAGTTCGGGTATGTTGTGTCCTCATTCTCCTTGAATTTTAGAAAGTCCTTAATTTCTTTCTTTATTTCTTCTTTGACCCAGGTGTGGTGCGACTGCACATTGCTCAGTTTCTATGAGTTTGTAGGTTTTCTGTGATTTGTGTTGTTGTTGAATTCCAAGTTTAAAGCATGGTGGTTCGATAAGATACAGGGGACTGTTCCAATTCTCTTGTATCTTTTGAGGTTTGCAATGCCACCTAATATGTGGTCGATTTTAGAGAAGGTATCATGTGGAGCCAAGAAGAAATTATATTCTTTTATGTTTGGATGGAATGTTCTATAGATGTCTGTTAAACCCAGTTGTGACATAACTTCTGTTAGTTCTTTTGTTTCTTTGTTGAGTTTCTGATTGGTGGTCCTGTCTAATGTTGAGAATGGTGTGTTGAAGTCTCCCACTATGAGTGTGTGAGGTTTAAGTTTTAGTAGTGTTTCCTTTATGAATGTGGCTGCCTTTGTATTTGGGGCATATTTGTTCAGAACTGAGACTGTGTTTATGGATTTCTCCTGCGATGAATACAAAATGACCATCTTCATCTCTTTTGATTAATTTTGGTTTGAAGTCTAACTTGTTAGGTATTAGGATAGCCATACCTGCTTACTTCTTGGTTCCATTTGATTGGAAAATCTTTTCCCAACACTTTACTCTGAGGTAATGTCCATCTTTGAAGATTAGATGCAGCAGGATGGATTCTGTCTTCGTATCCATTCTGTTAGTATGTGTCTTTTTATAGGTGAGTTAAGACCATTAATGTTGAGGGTGAGTAAGGACCATTGATTGTTGATGCTTGTTTGTTTTAGATTTGTTGTTGGCAGTGGTATTGTAAATATATTTGTCCTGCTTTACCCTTAGTTTCTGGTGTAGTTAGAATATCTATTGCCTACATCTTTGTGGGTGTAGTTAAATTCCTTGGGTTGGAGTTTTCCTTCCAATACTTTCTGTAGGGCTGGATTTGTAGATGTGTATTGGGAAAATCTGGCTTTTTCATTAAATATCTTGTTTTCTCCATTTATAGTGATTGAGAGTTTTGCTGGGTATAGAAGCCTGGGCTGGCATCCGTGGACTCTTAGTACTTGTACAACATCTATCCAGGACCTTTTGGCCTTGAGGGTTTCCATGGAGAAGTCAGCTATAATTTTGAGAGGTCTGCCAATCTTTTTTTTCCTTCCCTGTTCTTAATATTCTTTCTTTATTCTGTATGTTAGGTATTTTGATTATTATATGTCGAGGGGTCTTTTTTCTTTGGTCCAGCCTATTTGGGGTTCAGTATGCTTCTTGTACTTTCATGGGCATGTCCTTCTTCAGATTGGGAAAGTTTTCCTCGATGATTTTGTTGAATATGTTTTCTGCACCTTTGAGCTGGGCTTCCTCACCTTTGTCTATGCCTATTATTCTTAGGTTTGGCCTTTTCACGGTGTCCCCCATTTCCTGGATGTTTTGTGTTAAGGATTTGTTGGATTTATGATTTTCTTTGGTTGATGAATCCATTTCCTCTAGTTTATGTTCCGCGTCTGAGATACTCTCTTCGATCTCTTGAATTCTGTTAGTTATGCTTGCGTCTGTAGTCCCCGATTTTTTCCCCCAGTTTTTCTATTCCCAGAATTCCTTCAGTTTGTGTTGCTTTTATTTTCTCTATTTCAGTTTTCAAGTCTTGAACCTTTTTTTTTTTTTTTTTTTTTTTTTTTTTTTTTGGCTTTCTGTACTTTCTTTACCTTCCTTAAGAAATTTTTTTATTTGTTTTTTCTTCCATTTCTTTAAGGAATTTTCTCTCATCTTCTTTGAGGGCCTCTATCATTTTTATGACAATAATTTTTAAGTTGTTCCCTTCTGCTTCCTCTGCTTTGTGTTGGTGTAGATTCCCTAGATTCTGGTGGTGTCATGCTTGTCTTGCTGTTGTTAGGTGTTTTCTTCCAGTAGGTGTTGGTGGGGTCTCTCCCTCTCACTATGATACTTCTCTGGTGGGTTTACGTGGGTCAGAGGTTCGATGATTGTAGCTCTGAATGGTTCAAGCTCTCTAGGAGGTCTCTCCACAGGCAGGTTCCCAGCAATGGAGGTTAGCGATCAGGCTCCAGCAGAAGACTGGCAATGGGGGTCAAAGATCCCAAAGGCTGGGGCTCAGGATGTTACTTGTATCTATAGGCAGATCTAGCCTGGGCCTGGCACTCTACAGCTAAGGCCTCTTTAGCAGAGGCCCTGAGATAGGGGTCAAGGATCCTGCAGGCACGAACTCAGAGTGGTCCCACAGAGATAGGCAGACCTCTGGGAGGGGTCTGGAACTCCAGTAGAGGACTGGCGGTGGGGGTCAGATACTAGGCAGGTGGAAACTACGTGGTCCTGCATGGATAGGCAGGTCTGGTGTGTTCAGAGACGCTCCCAGAGGTTCCCTGAAGGTGTCTAACATATGCATTTCTTATTTGTCAAGTAAAATAATTTTTAAAAGTTTTGAGAATGCGTTTCCCTCTGAATGTTATTAAACCAATGGTACATTTTAGAAGCATCCCTGTAAGTCTAGAAAGAGCCAAGCATGTTACAGTGAAGCCATTAGAGTAAGATTAGATTTGGATCACCAGTCTCAACTCAGTGCAGCTCAGCCACCTTTAAAATAATTAAGTGACTCCAAATACCTTCAGGTAGTACTGAGGCTCTTAAGAGACTATGAGGAGAGCTTGGAATTAACCTAGAACACAGTGAGCTCATCACACATGCTGTTAGCACTCTAACATGTTAGCGAGGTCAGGGCATCCTCTACACCTTGTGCATCTCTAACACGTCATCCAGGACAGGGCATCTGCTACACCTTTATCTAACATGTCGGTGAGGAGAATCCTCTCTACACCTTGTGTATCTCTAACATGTCAGTGAGGACAGGGCATCTCTATCCCTGACATTTATCTTGCAGACTTTAACTGCTCATTGCATTTTCATTGTCCTGAACTGTATTAACCTGCCATGGTATGTGATTTAGGTTTGAAGTTCATGAGACGGACTTGAAATAACAGAAAATGGACTAGAATAGATGAGGACCCATTGTAACCCTTAGTGTGGCCCAATCATCCACATACATAACGTACTACAAAGTAAGTGATCTGTAGTCAATGTTGACCTTACCTGATGGTCCCTTAGGAACTGGAAACATTCTAATATTGTCCACATAAGTGGACATGGGCTCCTAACTCTGCATGAATGAAGCTTACTCTTTTTATGTGACTCTGAGGCAATAGCTTTGGACTCTGCAAGTTCAGAAGCTCATTGACAATGTGCAAAGATCTAATATTTCTGTTTGTTTTATCTTATCAAAGCATTCCAAGAAAATTTCATTCTCCTACTAGACCATTCAGAAAGGTGAGCACAGCATTGTTAGCTCCATTTGAAAGATGAGAATAATAAAATACAAAAAAAATGTTAAGTGAATACAACAGTAGTTTCTGAATGCAAAGGTGGGTTTTTTGTTTGTTTGTTTACACAGGTTCTCACTATGTTGCCCTGACTATCTTGGAACTCCCTGTGTAGACCAGGGTACCTTTAAACTTACAGAAACTCACCTGCCTCTTCCTTTGCCTAGGATTAAGGTGTGTGCTAGCACACATAACAGCATTAGAGTTTTAAAGGACTTTAATGGTCCTCACCTGATGATAGAGATAGAATCGGTGTTTTTAAAATATTTCTGGAGGTCATTTTATACTAACATTTTTCAGGGTGACGCAAATATATATATATATATATATATATGTATATATATATATATTTTAGTTAGCTGTTATGTTACTTATCTCCACCTCCTCTTGTGTTTACCTTCCTTCTCCTCTCTAAGCAGCCCCCTCTATTCCATTCCCCCATAAGATCACTTGTATCCTGCTAGTCCCCTCTATTGCTCCCCCCTGTTTTGGCAATGGTTAAATTTTACTTTCATGGTCTGAGGGGACATTGTGGAAGAGGGGGCAGAGAGACTATGAGAGTCTGAGAATCAGGAAGTTTGCTGTGATGTGTCTTCCTGCTTCTGAGATCCTGCTGGGCTCCCTCCCTCATACCCCTGCTTCCAGGAGGTTTTGCCAGCTCTCTCCCTCACACTCCCACTCTATTTTGTAAACTGCTTTTTTAATTTAACAATACATCAGCAACATCTGTATGTCAGCAAATAGGGTCATAGGAGATAATTTTTAACGGTCGGACGGTATTATGTTTTATGCATGCACTACAATTTGTTTCACGATTTCCTACTGCTTTAAAATGTTTATTGTTTTGTACTTTGCTAGGCAAGTGCCCAGCACTAAGTTAAAGCCAACCCCCCTTTGGGGTTATATAGAAAAACAATGCATGTACACTGAAGTGTGAGGTAATTAAGTAGAAAAGGATAAAATCTTTTCACTACTACCTCTCACAATTCTGCAGCAGCCACCATTATTAATAATATATTGAATTGCTTTATATGTTCTTAATGCACACAAAACTAATGAATATATGAATATAGCTATGGGTATATATGAGTTCATATATACATGCAGAGAAGTTTTGGAATGTTCCTTTTAAAAACTCATGTCTGGCACTCCCATACCTAAGGCTCAGAGAACATTGTGGAAGATAAAGGCAGAAAGAGCTTAAAAGCCATCAAGGAATTCTCTGTCAGACATTCTATCTTTCAGTAGCATCAGGAGCTAGACCTATAATGTCTTACCAACATGACTGTCCAGACATGAAATGAACAAGGGTGACACCAATGTATGTACCAAAGAGGATGGGGGAAAGCCCATGAAGCCTCACCTCTACATAAAGAACTATAGGCAACTGAGGAAAGCTAGGAACAGGGCCTTCCCTAGAGAAGAGCACACCAACTGGTTGTCCAGTGCCAAATGGCCAGCCCTGAAACCATACATGCAAGTAACATTATACAAACTTAACAGGTTGTATTTAGGAATACACACACACACACACACACACACACACACACACACACACACACACACTTATGCATGGAACAACAATGAACACAGAGGTCATTAAAAAAAAAAAAAAGGAAAAGTAGAGGCCGTGAATTTGAATGAAAGTGGGAGCAGTATATGGGAGATTTTGGAGGGAAGGAAGAGGAGGGGAAAATGTTATAATTAGCTTATAATATTTAAAAATAAATTAATAAGTTAAAGCATCATGTATGGGGCCTTTTATTGTCCACCACTAGTAGATGACTCAATTCTCAAAGCAGATCTGTTAGTTCCATCATAAGGATACACTGCTTATTTAGTTTACCACTCTCCTGATCCAAATGCAGCATAATCTAACAGTGGTATCTAGACTGGTCTATCAAAATCTGTCCTAAACACCTATTGTACTGTCTGGTTTTGTGTGTCTACACACAAACTAGAGTCATCAGAGAGGAAGGAGTCTCAGGTGAGGAAATGCCTTGTTGAGATCCAGCTGTAAGGCATTTTCTCATTTGGTGATCGATGGGGGAGGGCCCAGCCCATGATGAATGGTGGCATCCCTGGGCTGCTGGTCCTGGGTTCTATGAGATGATGTGTTGAGCAAGCCATGGGAAGCAAGCCAGTATGAGCACCCTCCATGATTTCTGCATCAGCTCTAGCCTCCAGGTTCCCGCTCTATTTGAGTTCCTGCCCTGACTTCATTCAGTGAGGAACAGCAATGCTGAAGTATAAGTCAAATAAACCCTTTCCTCCCCAACTTGACTTTTGGTTACTAAGACACCTGTGTACCCTTAAGAGCTAATGCTTGGATAACTCAAAGGGCAGTGATTTCATGCATTTTAGGTTTCCTGCTTTGTTGCCAAGTTTCCCTCTGGAACAGTTGTTAATTTAGGTTTTTCACAAGAGTACATGAAACCATATCTGGACCTTCTCTGTAAACATGGCCTTTCATCAATGTTTTATCCTCACAATCTCTCATTTTTTCATTTAGAAATATTAACAAGAACATTTACATCAATCCTGTGGAGGGAAGGAGGTATGTGTATGATAGATACTCCTTCTTTGTTCATCTTGGACTTTCTTGGAGAGAAGCAGCTCACAGACAAGTCATGGTTACTTCTTGGGGAGATTTACTGCTCTTGGGTGTTCCTGCAGGACTTATTTGTTCTAAAGGTTTGTGATGCCTACTGTGTGTCAGATCATAAATCAAATGGGATATGAAAGACCATTTCTAAGCTCTGCCAATGGTCTGTGTACATTGTGATATGACTGATGTCTGGTCTTCCCTCTCTTACACCAACTGGAAACATTACTGCTTTTGTTGTCTAGGACCTTGGGTGTGCAGTGGAAATCAATGCTTCTTCTGTGTACAGAGCTGATGAGGGACCCTTGTTGTTATCATAGGCAACTGTTATCATCTTCAAATAGAATAAAAGTGCCTTCCTCACTCACTTTTTTATTCTGCAGGCACAAATCTCCATATTCTGAAGTTTTGAAAAATTGACAAAAAAAAATTGACCTTAGTTCAACTAATATCATGTGTAAATTTAGTAGAGTAACTGACAAGTAAAAGAAAATGCCTAATTTCAAAAGCCCAGATATCAGTAATAAATATGAAACTGTCTCAAGACAACTATAGCATATTCATACAACCAGCTTATATGTGCAGAAGGGGGAATATCCACACCATTATGAAGCTGCAGTGGCCTTAGAAGTAATTACAGCAAGCATTGTCTGTTTTCTATATGAGGTCATGAGAGCACAGAAATGTCATGTAACTTATCACAGATCACACAGTAGATTGGCAGAATTCTTACCAACAACAGTTATAGCAAATAAGAATGACATGTTCAATCCTCACTAGCATATTTTATATTAAAGAGGAATTCTTTGATTTACAAAGCGTTTTTGTTGTGCAGAATGGAATGGAGAGCTAAATTAACTGAGTTAAATAGATGAGGGTCCATTTGGTCATCCTCCAGTCTGCTGCCTGTTTGCCCCTAACACTACTCCTGCTGGGCACAGTGTTCCATGATGCTCTTGGTTTTCCATTTTAAAAATTATTTCTTTGTAACTATGGAACACTTATCTTGTTCATGGTAAATAAGATGAGCAGAATTAAGCTCTGGGCTCTACCCAGATTCAAGGAACATTAGATGGAAGTCCTTGTAACTTCATGGACCAGCTGCTATTTTCACTAATGGTAAAATCAATAGAAAATAACCTTAATTCAAGTAATTCTAGTACTTTTGTCACAATAGTTGAGGGTGCTTTCGACTCAAATGGAAATTGCAAAAGGCAAAGAGAGGCTCCTCTCGCTTAATGGCATAGCCATGAGCCTTGGCTGTGAGAGGCTTCAGGGTAACCCTTTCAAAGCTAGAGCCTCACAGTTTTAATCCTTGAGAGCAGAGGCAAGGCTCAAGCTTCCAAAATCTGAGGCTTCCTGTGGAGCCTTGAGTTCTAGTGACCTGGTGCTGACTGCCTGGTATTACAGCTCCAACCTTTAGGTGGCAGGACATCCATCATCTTTGCTTCAGCTTCCATTCTCAGTTCTCTCCAGTGACTCATTTCAGCGTCTCTCAGAAAGTTCCCTGCTGGCCTCTAACTGCTCTAAGTGTCCAAGGCACAGTTTGTAAAACCAGGTTCTCCCATTCAGCCCACAGTAAAAACCGATAAGTAGGTGAAAAGCCCCTTGAAGGAGGCTTTATTGGGGCCTGTGCTGCAGCAAGGAGACAGAATACAGGAGGCATGTCTTTACTCATGCTGGGAGAGGGTGGGAAGGGACTGATTACACAGGCAGCCACATGTGGGCATTAACTATCACAGGCTGGGAGAGAGTGTGTCTCCCACTTGATGGAGACATGCAGTGATGCTGTCAAGAGCCCCCAGGAGTGGGGATTCTATGAGTGATTGATGGAGGGTCATTTAAGGGTATCTGAAGCTGCCATGGCCTATACAGAGCCTATGTAAAGACAAGGCAGACACTGGAGCAACAGTGGTGGTAGCTGAAAGGATGTCTCTTTGGTAGCTGTGATTGAAGCCTTCTTCAGTTGTTGTGAAGCCTTCTTCAGTTGTTGGTGGCCGGACAGGAGCCTTGAGGTTTTAAAACAGACATGGTTGTCCCACAACTACCAAGAGATCAGCTGCTTGATTGATATGTACCCCAAAATGGTGGGTGTGGGGCTCCCCCCAGTGCAACTCAGAAGCATAAGTGGTGATTGGCAGGAACAGGGAATCCCAGAGACAGTGATAGGGCTTGGATCTGGCTTCCATTCCCACTTTGTCTGGTGTTGTCAGCTGGTTTTGCTTTGAGGCATCTACAATGGGAATCAAGTGGTGGGTGGGAGGTGACATGCAGGTGACGGGAGTGTTTGGTAGCTTGTTTCTGACAACTTTGTTTATTTCATAACTAAAACAGTAAAGAGTACATACAGCAATGATTTCATGAAGTTAACATGCTCAACATTATCAAACTGGGCTAGTGCCCAGTACCTAGCCAAACACCACTGGACATTAGTGGCCACTCTACTTGTCCCCATTTTTGGGCAATGATATGGAGGAGGGTTAACAATTCATCTTAGGGGGCAAAGGCTGTATATAAACAGGTGGGAAATTGGTAAGTTTCTCCTTGAGAACCTTGGTGGAACACTGGAACTCATCATGAACACAAAGATTTGAGGATGTTGAGATGGGGGAAAGTTGATGCAAGTGGCTTCTTGAATATTCTTGCTAAAGAAATTGAACAAATGGTAAAGCTCCTTTTTAATCTTCTAAAGAGTCCCTGCTGGTGGATATAGAGATACAAGAGAGTACTGTGTAGCCTTAACATCAGGAAGCATATTTTAAAGTGATTTTTATTTAAAAATTTACTCTCTGTCATGACCAGAGGACCATGCCATCATAGCCAACAACTTTTCAATATATAGAGAATAAGAGACTTCAGAATGTTCAACCCTAAACAGGGTGTTTATATCACACATAGCTCCTTTGGGCTCAGAGATCTGTATAGTCAAGGACTTGAAAGATTTTGACAGCCCAAAGTGGTAGATGATCTCAAGAAAATAGTCCTTTCCAGACACCAAGTGCAGATGCATATATGCACTCACAGAGAATGTGGTAGCATACACAAGACTTGCATGAGGTCCAGCAAGACAGAATCTCAGCATGAAGGAGCAGTGGGCACACAGTCCCACCCCCTAACCAAGGAGCTATCAGCAACTTACAGCTCTTGGGAGAGGGAAATTCAAATTTCTTCAGTAGAATGACACTGGGACATCAACTACACTCCAGGGTTGTCCAAGCTCAGAATTAGTCAGCCAACACAAATTGGACCCTATGTTTTTGTTTTTTATTTTTAAGAGACACAGAGAGAAACATGAAGTTTCATGGATAGGAAGGTAGAGAAGGATTTAGGAGGAGCTAGGGGAAGGGAATGAGCATGTCAAAATATATTGTATGAAATTATCAAAGAATGAATGAAAGCATTGCTTAAGAAATAAGCTCCATATGGCTAAGGTCAAATTTAATGAAGGTATGGCTTTTTTCTGGGAAACACCTTATTCATTCTCTCTATTACAACAACAGAGGTTTAATATGGTTCCTTTGTTTTCAAAAACTGGAATCAGTTTCCTTATACTCAGAAAGATGTTGAATGGCATAGGCTGTAAAAGGGAATCCAACTTGGAATTATTTCTAAGATAACTTGCCCTATTTATGAGTTTGGATAAAACGGAGAGTAAAGTCAAGTCTGTAACTGCTCTTTAAAAATTATGCAATTGCCCTTTTTTTTGTTGGTTATGAACATCAGCTTCAGACAATAATGTTTCCAGCTCCAAGGAAAAGCTTTCAAGACATGATTTGTTTTGACTGTTTCCTCCTGGTATCTTCAGGCATGATACTCTATTCTGCCCTCTGCTAGAGCAGATCCCTGCTGTGATACACTGGCCCAGAAACTACTGAATTCAGCAAAAATGCGGGAGTTACACCACAATATAGACACAAAGTAGACAAGGAGTTACACCACAATGCTCCCTGCTGCAAGGCTGAGGAACACACATGCTTTTCAAGCACAAAGGAGGGGGTAGAATTGGCTTTTCCAAAATAGGAAAGCCATGCCAGAGAGAGTGACATCCACAGGGCTCAGTTTGTAGACTACAATTCTAGTGTCCAGACCGGGTTATAATGGTATATTCCATTCCATAGATTTTGAAGACTCATTGCATCTCTAGATTTTTCTTTTCAAAATATTTGTAAACTGTTACCATTTATTTTTTCTTATCTCCCAAAAGTCACCTAGGTATCCCAAAGTAGAACAAGATTACTACACACTTATCTATCACCTGGAATGAACAAATATTGACAATGTGGCATATTTTTGTCAGCCTTTTAACTAATGAACTACTATGTAGTTATTCAAAGTTCCTGGCAACTTTTTCCTGGTCACATTTTTCATCATTCTTCTCTCCTCAAAGTTGATTGTTGACATGGATTCTTGTGGTGTTAGAGCCTTGTTTTTATATTTATGCCAAGTGTCTATTAATAAGCAACATTGTGATATATGCAGATTATATGTAAGTTATTGTACATTAAACTTTGTGAACAGAATGTTTCTCAATGCTATGCTGTTAATACCATAGTTTTACTAATATGACCCATCCTAGCAATCTGAAAAATTAATTAGGCTGCCCCATGACTCTTTACTATATACCTTGGTATGGAATATTTGTGCCTACTGGGGCTGGAGTGAAAGTCTTTACATGAGGTCGTTTCTCTATGCACTTAGGCCTACACATCAACTAGGCCATTATTACTTGGAAATGGAGTTGCTAGTTTTGCTAAGTATTACTATCTCATAAATGTTATTAGCTTCTATTTTATTTGCTTCTTGTCAGTGATTACCCAAGGGCCCATGTTAATCATTTTAACATGCCATTTCTCATGTGTGGGAAGAGCCATGTGACACATCATCCATTGTTAAACTCAACATAAGAACATATAATAGTGTTCTTCTCATCACTCATATCCACCCCTCGTTCTCTTGATGCTATTGAAGTCATTTCTCCTATATCCAGATCTGAAACTCTGAAACTCTCTTCCCTTCACAGTGTCAGTGGATGTCTTCACTTTTTTAATCTTATAGATAATCAAAAACAAAAACAAAAACAAAAACAAAAACAAAAACAAAAACAAATGACCAGGTAAGCTTCCTACACCAATGCATTCTACTTGCCTCTGTGCTGGTCACAGATGAGTACTTTAGGGTCAGGGCTCCTACATGTACAACCAAACCCCTCACTTTTCATGTCTGCAAGCCCACCATTACCTCACTTTCAACTCTTTACAGGCGATAGCCCGAAGGTTCTGATAAAGGGCCAAATTGTAAGTATTGTAGGCTTTGGGAGTATTGCTATATCTGTAACTATGTTCCAATAAAACAAAAATTGTTTTAGTAGGATTTGACCCCTTCCTCTAGTTTGGTAATTTCTCTGGCTTTACTAATTGCACTAAGGCCACCCCCGGGCTGCCACTCATTTCAGTAAAGTGGAAAGGGCACTGGGGTAGCAGCCAGGGGACTTGATTCTCTGCTGCTGACTGAGAAAGAAAAGAAATACAGACCAGTACTGGCAGCCCTTGGCGTCTTGTTGCCCCATCACTCTCCTCCCTCTGTGATGTGTGAAGGCGTTGTCTGCTTTCCCCTCTGCTTCTCTTCCTATTCTGCCTTGAATCCATTCCCATCTGCTCTTTCTCCACCTACATGAAACTGCCTTTGCCAAGGTCTGTGGCTTACATTATGCCAACTCCAACAGCCAGTTCCCAGTGTCTGTTTTAACTTCTCAGGACCATCTGGAAGTTCCTCCCCACTGCTTTCTGCTCATCCCCTGTGATCTTTTCTGGTTTGTCTCTGAACTAAGTGCTTGCTGACTTTTCTCCAACATTCCCCTTTATTTTGATTATTTATTATTATCATATTATTCTGTTATATTGTTATTACAATATATCATATTAGAATATGTTATATTATAATGTGTTATACTGATATAATTTGTTATATTGTAAAATACTATGTTATTATTTGTTCTATTAAACAGATTAATTCAGTTTAAATTCTAGGTCTACACTGATGGTCCCCAAGTTCAAATTACCTATGCAAATTACTCCGTTAAGCACACACTCACACACACACACACACACACACACACACACACACACACACACACACACACCATAGGCTGGAAGACTAGATGGTAGCTCTAAACACACACATCCCAAACAATGTAGCTTTTTACTTTCTAGTCTGTTTGGATCCAGGATCTTTTCGTCTCAATAACTGGAAGCACTATTCAGCTGGGTGCTCTGACCCAGAGACAAGAGGTCATATGTAATAATAGCCTTTCTCTCACAACCACACGCTATACATTTTATGTCCCATGCCTTTAGACCTTTAGACGCTCTGCTGGATGTGACCCCTAACATCCACGCAGATGAAACTATATCCACAGCAGCTCAGTCTACAATGGGTTCTTAGCAGCCCTTTCCTCCACTGTATGTGGTAGCCACATGGACCCTTTAATCACACAGTCCTGTCCCTTCTCCTGAATCTTCCATATTAGAATTAGAATGAAGTCTAACTTGTCCCCTGGCAATGTCTCATCTCCTCTCTGCCCTGCCCCTAGTTAGTCTACTCGACTTTTGGAGGCTCTGAGTAAGTCTCTGCCTTCAGATTTTTTTATATTGCTGGTTCTCTTCAGTGTTCCCCCTCATACTGCATTTCTTTTGAGTCATTCCTCGGATGTCACCTTTCTGCGCCTATCTTTGCATCCTCATTCAGATTTAGTTTTCTAGAACATATTGAATGTTAAATAACATCACATTGGAATCCTCCCTCTTCTGAGAGGCATGTCAGGCACACACAGTAGGTACTTAATAATCATTGGCAGAATGGGTATTTCCATCCAAAACCAGCTCATTGTGTCTCCCTCCCCATACCTCATGCTATCATTCTGGGGCTCTACTGGATCTTGGAAAGGCACTTTAACATTCAAAATTTCTGGATCCAAGCAGCATAATCACTTCCAAAGTAAACTGTTCATGGGGCTTCTCCTGCTGATATTCCCTGCCATCATCGCCTGTCACAATTTTTCTGATTGGCTCAAGCCTTACCTCATGGGCTATGACAGCTGTGTGAGTGGTCAAGGGCTGCCACACCTGTTTCTAGAGATGAAGAATTAGAGCTACAAAATGTGCTTCTTCAGCCATTCCTGATGTCCTTGGAGTTCCTGGAAATTCTTCCTAGGTTTGGGCAGTAGTCTGACTATTGGCACCAGTTCTCACCAATGTTAAACAGTCATGCTTCCAGGATTTCCGAAATTGTAGTGGAAACTAGAAAAGAAAGCCTTGAATCTTAGAGCTACATTCTACTGCCAACCATGGCTTCCTTTCTCCCTCTGTTTTAGAATATGTGATCTCAACCATGAGTGGGTTACCTTGCTTTCCTCTTCAGTCCCCTCATTTCCAGAAATGGAAGGCTGAAGGGACCAAGGAATGAGGAGGAGAAGTTCACTTTTTAAAAAATAGTTTTGGCCACTCATTGTCTGGGTGTTATTTTCAGTTATGTGAAAAGGGCATTAATTCTGAAGGTCATTTCCTCATGACTATCCACTTCGACCAAAGACACTCACATGGTGGGATGGAGCAGGAAGGAGGCACCTTTGGGGAGAGGGGCCATGTTTCCACTGTGTGTCCCTCTTCACCCTCACTTCAACCATGACCACAGCAATTCTCTTCTGTGCATGTATGTGACAAGCAGAGGTATGGCCTCTTCCAGGGCTTGACCCTGCATCTGGAGGACTCAGCTAAGGGTTGGGTAGCTCAGTGAAGAGGAACAGCAAATTCTCCTGCTGTAATGGGTGTGGAGTGTCGACATGGGAACTGTCAGTGAGTTTCCCTGTCCTCTGTACTGACAGCTTGAGCTTGCTCCCTGACGTTTGTGCTGTAGAAACAAGACCTGGAACTGATGTGTTCTGACAGAAACAAGCTGGGAGATTTCAAGCTCTCTTTCTCTTTCTTCCTTTTCTCTCTTCCCTGATGCCACAGAACTTTTGAGTGGAGAGAAAAGCTTGTAGCTGTCAGAAGATAGCTGAAGTCCCACCTCAGAGCCAGTCTAAAAGCCTTGTTCTGTGACCCACTGAGCCCCCGTGGAGGGTGCTCCTGTGGTCTTCAGAGATGCTGTTCTTGTCTGGTTTTGGATGTTTCATATGTGGAATAAACAAAATCATCCTTTTAGAGCACATGTAACTAAGATACAAAAGTAACATAAGAAAATTGATCCAGTTTATTCAGTCAAGTATACACAACTGTCTTTGGTCATAGAAAATAAATATTCTAGTAAGATTAAGCTTGAATGCATATGTTAATGAGGTTGGACTCTCTGTGTAGCTTTAAGTTTTCTTTTGGTGAGAGAAGAAAAACAAAATTTTGTTTTAAAAAAAAAATCTATCTAAATGATGAAGACATTATATTAATCAAATAATTCATCAAATGGGTAAAGACTATTTACAGACCTGGGGGTACAGTCCTGTAGAGGGGAGTATTCCCCTGAGATTGGTCTCTATCAGCGATTGGTTGATAAAAAAAAATGTCAGTATACAGATAGAATAATCAAGAACCTTGATAAAGTGATGGAGCACACAAATGAAGAACCTAGCAAGAGAATATGAACGAAGGTTAGAAGGAGTCCCTGGACAATATCTAAGAGTAGATTCGAAGAAAGAAAAAGGGATGCTAATGTGGGAATGCCAAAGGAGTCCTTATGACATCTCTCTTAAGGATACAAGCAGGTGTTAACTGGGACTGTGATCTTGTTTGGCTCCTCCACTGTAGGAGGATTCCCTTCTAAGCTTTGTCTAGTGGCTGTGGGTAGGATTTAGAACAAGGTCTTCAGTTCTTTGCTAGGGCTTCAATTTGTCTCAAGAATATAAACGTTAAGTCGCTCTCATTTTGTAGTTCTCTCAAAAGAATGGCTTGAAACATGCTAGCTGGCACATAGCAAGTGACCAAACAAACAGTAAGTGGTAGGACCCAAGATAAAAGCCAAAATCATTGTAATTCTGCTACCTCCTCCTCCTTCTTCTGACTTCAATGCCACATGGGACAATCATAATCTCTACCTCTGTTTGTGCAAATGTGCATCATGTTTAATATTACACCACCCCCACACTAAGACATCTCTCTACATCTTTTCCCACCTCAGTCTAGTGTGGGTTTGGATCCTCCAGGTTCAGTTCCTCATGGGCAATTCTCTACCACTCTCATATGTGTGGTAGCAAGAAAATCATTAGTGCCTTTGAATAACATGGATAGATTGAATGGAACGGTCTGGGAAGAAGTCCAACTACGGTGGATGAAATGGTCAAAGGGACCACAGACAGAACAGGCTGTGAGATGATTTTCTGTGAGAGGTCTTTGCATAGATTGTGCTGCATTTTGGGGCCAAGGTTGAGTCATTTTTGACTATGTGAGAGCAGTGACTTCAGAGAAAGACACTGGTGGGGCAAAGAAATGCTTGAAGGTAATGGTGCTGTGTCGCAGGACCAGTGGAGAGCTGTGCTTTCAGTCACTTTGAAGCTGAAGGCACTGATAAAGGGAAAATATTATGGACCAACAGATGTATTTTTAGGGAAGTAAATCAGGCATTCAGAAAACACCCTGTTTTGTTTTTTGTTTTTCTTTTTTCTTTTCTTTTCTGTCATCAGGATTTTTCTGGTTGATCTACTACTATACAGCTAACTAACAATTATCATTGCCCTATAGAAGAAATGGAGGATAGTGCCTTAGCTAAAACACAAATAGTGAGGAGAAGAAAGTGACACAGAAGGAGTTTGTGTAAGGCAGGCATGGGAAGTATGTAAAAGAGAGAAAGCCAAGAAGAGAGGAAATTCCAAGGGGGAAAAATCAGCCATGGGAATCCTTGGGAGGTCTAACCTGTCAGGCTGTTGTACTGGCATGTTCCCAACAGATCTGTAATAACATACTCTAGATGGATAACACTGTGTTTCCTGAGGGATATCCTGTGGTATCTGAAATCCCCCTAAATTAGCCTGATATTTAACTTGGCATTACACCCAAGAAAGAAGGAAACCAGAGAGAAACTCTAGCTGAGAAGCCCAAGGACTGTCTCATGGAGTGTATCCTCCAACACCACTCTACTCTCAGGGGTGCTATACCTGCAGGATGGAAGTCCTGGAAGAAACAGAGGCCTGGGATAAGCTTGAGGTTAGTGAGACCTATGTGATGTGACAAGAGACCATGGCATTGTAGAGCAGTCAGGAGGTGACCAGAACAAATCACAATCTTCAAGGAGCTGAAAGGTTAACAAGTAGACCAGATAGCTGTTCTTCACTGCTTCTTTTGTGACTGGAAGCCACGCAAACAGAAGAGGAATCACCTGGGGTGGTTGAACTCTTAAACCAAAGAAAGTACTTGCCAACAGCTTTTTTAAAAGTAGAAATGAAAGCTAAAGGCGTTTGTAGTCTTCCTGTGGAAATAGACACACCAAAGAAAGAGGATTAGCAAAAATTATTAAAAATCACCATTTTCCAAACATTGAAAATCAAATACCATCTTGTCCTTCACAACATATGATGAATTTGAGTTCCAGATGACAGATGGCTTAAGGAAGAGTGAACATCTGAGATACAAAGAGAATGATTTTTATGTCAGGGGGTTAAAATACACATCAGTATCTTAAACTCTCAGAGAAGTCCTGCATTATGTCAAATTTATAAACAGGCTGGACTGAATCAGGCTGGGTGGATACCAAGGTTTGTACAATTTAAAGCCCTTCTCTAAGAAAAGGAATAAAACATGAATGTAAAAGCCAGAACAGATCATAGGAAGGGACCTGTGGTAACTCTTGAACCTTTGAACCTTTAGCTTCACTAGCTCAATGCTATACTTCAATCTCCACACAAGATGATTTTATTTGTTCATGGAAAGACTTTTTCTTTCCCACACCCACTAACCCCTCCTTGACTGATATAAAGCTGGGATGTGCTGCCATAGGTTGAAGCAGTGACTTCTAACTTGTCTTCATTCTTTAACACTCACTTCATCATGACCACATATTTGATGGCTGCTCATTGCTTTCCATGAATACCAGTCATATCCCCACACTACGTCTCTTTCTCATTCTCTCCTCCCCCCCTCTGAGCGTCTAACCTGTCTGAGAGATGATTTCCAAACTTACACCACAATAAAAGTCTTTATGCTCATAACTTAATTTTAGATGCATAGTAAAAACTTTAGGTTCTAATATGTTATTTGTGTACATTATTTCAAAGATTTCACAAAGTGAATGATTTTTCTGTACAATGTGTTCCAATATTTTCTATGCAATATGTTTTATATATTAGAGTAATCCTAATCAACCACACAAAAATTATTTTTCCAACAAGCCACAGATCAAGAAGCACTTTCTAGCCAATATGCACCCCTGACATATTTTACATTTGGGCAGTTTTTGCTTGGGGCTCTTCCATCATTCTATCACCCTCTGCCATTATTCTAGCAATTCTTTTCATCTCTCCCTTCACAGCTATAACTCTACCCTTACTGTAAAACCATTGATTGGATCCTCTTATTTCTCATATGTTTTACATTCATATCACTATGGGAAATATTTTATTCTGATTTTGATTATAGCTTATTATTTAAAATTCAATTTATTATACTTCATTGTAAAGCCCTTGAGCATAGAGTCAATTTTGATTTTGATAGGGTCATTTCTAGGAAGCTTTCACCTCACAGGTGGCAAACTTGTAAGAAAGGAGGAAATAACAGTGGCTCCTAAGGCTCTCCTTGGGAGCCAATGAGGTCATACCTTAAATAAGAAGACTCTAAGTAATGTTTATTATACTTTGTTTTGAAAGTCGGCACAAAAGGTAGCTGGAGGAGGAGGCAAGCCCCACTGCAGTAGCAACTATGTTATTTTATCATAGTCCAGTGTGCAGCTCTAAGGAAACAGTCAATAACTGGTTATTATCATCATCACTTAACAAAAGGGTGTAGAATCAAAGCTGGATGAATGGATTTGGCAGAGATGTAGCTTATCTGCAACAGCCTTTGGGCCTAGGGAGAATTCCATTCATCATTGTGCTATTAGTTTTATATTTAATCTGCTGCTTTATTTTTATGTGTGAGTGGCTGTGACTCTATGATTAAAAATCACCAGATCAGGAAAATGAATTTAGAGTCTTCAGTAGTCTTAACAGCCACATCAGATTAACTGCAAGACTGATTCAACTATGCACAAATTAGATATTAAGATAGATGAAAAGAATCCAATTGGACAAAAAAATGATTTTGAGGCTGCATAGATCAAACTAATTTTCTTTCTTTGTGCAATCCAGTTCAATTCAACCCTTCAAATATATGGAGCAGGCCCTGCAAGGGATAGTAAGAAAAATGTCCTTGTTGCTAAGGAGTTTATATTCATGTGAAAATCTTAGGGTGGGGCAAAAGGAATATGTCATCTGTACAAAACCCTAATATAAATCAATATAATCTATTTCATTAGGTTTCAATGAATCCCGCAGTTCTGTAGAAGAATGGATTTTGTACCTAGGGAATGATAGAATGGAGAAGGGTGAAGACTGATGGTTGACCTGTGTGATTCTAAGTCTCAAATGATGACAGTGATGTGTTCTCTCTGAAGAGCAGTGAGAAGTTTATAGATTCCAAGAAACTCTAGGGTGATTATTAACAGGATGGTGTAGACACTTCATAAAAGAAGTAATCTGTCATCAGTAAATGCATGGAAGTGTGTGGCACCATGGAAGGTTTTGTTATGCAGACACTAAATGCCCAGTGGAGCTGTGGCTCTCAGGAGTGACTGAGATCCATATTTAAGAATAGGACTAAGCCTTCATAAAAGGATGTGGTGGAGAGAGTTCTCTCCCCTTTCCCTTCTGCCAACTTAAGACAAGGAGTTCCTCCTGTCCAGAGGGCTCTGTGTTCAAAAAACCATCTTGGATACAGACCTCATCCCTGATCAGGTGCTGTCACCTTGATCATGAGTGTCATTGTCATTAGAATTATGAGACATAAACTTTTTGTATACAGTATTCCTTCACTAATTGTTTCAGAACCACAAAATGTACTAAGACAAAATCATATCAAACTAATCTTTTCTGGAGGGGCTGTGATTATTAAGTTGGTACAAATGAGAAATGAAATATATGTAAAGCAGCCACATTTCAGGAGAGCCTTAGGGACAAACTAGAAGAAAAATGAGGAAAATTAAAATTGATGAATTGAATGATTGTATCCAAAGGGTACTGATTAATAGATAAATGTTACCCTGAAGGACACTGTTTAGTATGTTTTCATGAAGATTTAACTTTAAGACTACTTGATTTATATTTAAGCAGAAACCTCTGTAAAGATATAGAAGATAGGCTCATCAATCGTCAAATAAATTAAGAGCTGGGAAGAAGGCAGCAAACAAATACAGACAAAATCAAACCATCCAATGATCTTCACAATGTTGATATTATGGTTCAAATACACCAAGTCTAGTCACTCTAACCTTGCTCCTAAAGCCAACTGTGGGCTGAAGAGGTGGCTCAGTAGTAAGAGCCCTCATTGCTCTTGCAGAGGACCCAGGATTGGGTCTTGATCTTAACTCCAGTTCTAAGGGATTTAATGCCCTCTTCTGACTCCATCGCCGGTAGGTCTGCACAGGCAGTCATGCTTTCAGGCATGCATAGACACACAATCTGGTAAAGTTCTATGGGATAAGATGCACAGAATATAAAAATACATCTAAAATCATTTTAAAATACAAACAACAGTAAGCCAACTGTAAGTGGTAGGGATGGTAGAGATGTGACCAAGTAACCGTAAAACAAACTTCTGATTTAAATTATTCTCTGGTGATGAGCAAAAAACATTACATAATCCATGAACCTATCAGCACCAACACCTCCACCTCCACTAGAACTTAATGAGCTCTTGGCCATGTTTCTAGAAAGACTGCCTCTGGAGGAGGCAGGAGTCGCTCCACCAATCACAACACATCTATAGCACAGTGCACAGTTCTGTGTGTGACACACAAAACCCACAAAGTATGCATGAGGAATACAATTATGTGTGGGAAGCAGCCACCAATGTAATCCATTCAGAACATATAAGGCCCTGAAGGTCACGGATCTGGATTAGAGAAGCCCTAGCAGAAACATGTGAAAATGTCTCAAGTGACCCAAGAGCTGTCATAGGAGGAAAGTAATTTAATTTCTTTCATGCAGCTTCAAAAGGCAGAACTACACCAGCAATCCTAATGAAAAGAATATGGAATTTGGCTTATTAAGGAGTTTTATCAAAGTGAGAGTTGTTTGACAGTGTGAAGCACAGCTCCTGCTGTAAGTTTCCTACCAACTGGGACAGACTTGGGGAGGAGTGAGTTTAGATTTGTTGTTTCATTTTCTCTTTTTAACCATTCCCCTTGATTTCATGATTTGGCTTCACCTTTATCTGAGCAATGACAGGAGAAAATGGAAATTGTAGATTTGTGTATCTGTGTGTGTTTGTGTGTGTATGTGTCTGGGGGGCTTGAGAATCAAACCCAGGACATCAGTGCCTGCTAGGCAAACACTCTACTCACAAGTTTACACCCCCAGCTCCTGAGTTTACATTACATTCTCTTTTAGAAATGATGAGGACTTCTGGGCTCAGAAAAGAGGCTGGTGTGAGGGTGCTTGAGTTAGACAGTAGAATCCAAAGAGGGATAGTTCCCCCAACTAAAGAGGGAAAGAAATGGGACAATAAGATGGGAATGGCTCTAAGCAATTTTCATTTGATCACCCCTGCCTAGTGGGCTTGGTGATGGGTATTGGGATAGGAGAAACAGACAGAGGGATTCTGCTAATGAAATTGGTCACAGTTGGGGAGGATAAAGACAAAGAAAGATTTTAGTGAAAGGTGTTATAAAGAACAGTGTGATAAGCCAGGGAGTTGAAGACACTCTGGCCAGCTCAAGCACGGCAAGTATGGTTCTGCCAGCCCTTGCTCTTCTCTCCCATTTGTTCCCTTTATAAAAACCATTAGGTTGCATTCCTGAAGCTAGATCCCAAAGTCAATTTCCTTACTTGGCCAATCTCTCCTCCTGGGGCTGATTACCAAGATCCAGCTATCAAAGTATTGAAGTCCAGCAATCAAAAACCCCTTTTGGCTCATCTAATTAATATGCCCAATTAAAATTAAATACCTCATCCTAACACAGGGTTTTCCCTGGCACCTTTATAAACTGCCATTTTTCTATATGTCACATCTGTCTCCTGTCTGTTCAGAGGCAGAGCTTTGTCACTCTGGGACAAATATCCCTAACCATTCCCTTGTTCCCTTCCTTTTCTCATCCTCTGACTTATGCATTTGTCTCTTATCCCCTGACCTTTATCTCTCTGGGCAAATAAATCTTCTTTGTGCTGAGAACTTGGTCTTGGGGTCCTGAGCCAATACTTTTCCTTCCAGTGGATATTTGCAATGGATTGAAGATCCAAAGAAGCTTTTGAAGAGGGTGAGGTATAGGAGGAGGGTGTATAAGGTGGCAGAGGTTCTTGGAACTGTGGTAGCCATTACACATAAGGAGAATTAAGAAGGCCAGTAAGAGTAATATGAATCCAAGAGAAGAAGGGGTGTTGAGAAGAAGAATGTAGTTGATCAAGGTGCCTCTTGGACTCACCCCTTTCTCCCCATCTCTCACTCTGTTTCCATCATAGTACACAGGGGTGGCCTACAGTCCACTCTGAACCAGTTGTAGCTTACTCTGAGATCTTGGGCTAAATAATAGTGGAACAGAAACCTGCTCTTATAATCCTCCTCTTTTCTCTTTTATGATTCATATTGTGTTATGATCAGTTTTCCCTCCAGCCTGGTCCCACAACCATGTCATCCCCAAATAACACACAGAGATGCTGTATTAGATATAAAGCTATTGGCTTGTTACTAGTGTTTCTTATTGGCTAGCTTTGTCTTAAATATTAACCCATTTCTACCAATCTAAGTATTTTCACATGAGGTCTTATCTTACTAGAGAGAGGGTCTGAAGGAGTTCTTCTCAAGTCCCTACATCTTGAATCCTACTACCCCTCCCTGAATCATCCTTGTCTCCTAGTCCCATCTATCTTTCTCTCCTATTTGCCACAGTGTTTTATTCATTAACCAATAAAAGAAACATATTTACAGAATGACATCTCCCATCAATACTGCCTTTCTAATACCTTTTAAGGGGAAACTAAATCTTGAAACAATCCCAAATATCTGTCTTTCTGTCAACTGATTAGAATAGACCATAGACCCTGGGACACAAAGTAAGAGCCAGAAAGTGCCCCTGTCACAGCAGCAGACAGGTAAAGCACATGCTTTCAGAGCTGTGCAGCATTTCTAATAAAGAACATTGGAACCCTCTGAGACTGGAGCTTTGTGGCTCCAAGATGAGATCCATTGTCATTCTTGATCAATGTTGCTTGGGTCATAAGGGCTGGATCAACAAGTCCACATTCCACTGTTGGTTGTTGATGACTATGATGCTAATATCTTAAATGGCTCTAGGGTCCCCTAGGAAATAACCCTTTCAGCACACCTGTGAGGAATTCTCTTGATTAGGCTGATGAGGGAATATCCATTATAAACATGCAACACCTTTCCATGGGCTTGGGTTCCAAGTACAAAAGAAGAAAACTACCTGGGTACAAGAAGTCATTGTCCTCTGCTCCCTGACTCCAATGCAGTGTGACAAACTGGGCTCCTGCTTCTGCTGCCATGCCTTCCCCTCCAGTATCCTCTTGGAACTGAATGCCAAGTCAAACCCTTCTTTCTTTGCATTGCTTTTGTCAGGGTATTTTATCATAGCAGTGTGTAAATTAATGGGGACAATGCCCAAAGCAGATCAGTGTCAGGACATCACCATCTTTTCCCTTTCCTGCTCTTTTTCCAGCAGACTCTACAATTTCAGTGCTGAACCTAAAACCACTTTCAATTTCTGAAGTGTGGATTTTGAAATGATAACTCACAAGTAAATAGGATTTGTTTTTCTTTTCTATTCATGAGAACTTCTGTCCTGGAGATGGCTGTATTTAGTGACAAGTGGAAAGTATTTATAAGGACATCTCTCTTAGAAGTGTTTCTAAGCAATTTAACATATAAGTGATCTTCAGAAAGTCCTTGTGCAGTGTGACTTTGTAAAATAGCTGGAGGCATGCTAACAACCATCTGTAGATGGCATTTAAAAGGAAGTTTAATTTCCTCTCACATTTCATTTGGACTTCAATCTTCTTAGCCATAGGGTAGAATTTGCCTTCCCAGTTAAATAGCCATATTTTGCTTGTTATAGAATCTGGAAGAAGACCCTGTGTATAACTGTGTGAGGCAGTTGTCTTAGATTTCACATATTTTTCTTTATGACACCATTTGTCCAGATTGTTACCATCCTTCCTATTGCCCCGTAAAAGGTTTTAAAAATAGTGAGAAAGATTTTTATGAATACCTTAGACACTCAACTTTGTCTCCAGAAGCAGATTAAGAACCAACAAGATGGTTCAGTGGGTAAAGGCTTGACGACCTGAGTCCAATACTCAGAACCCCTATGGTGAAAGGAGAACAGATTCCCTCTAGTCTGCTGACCTACACGTGCGCGCATGTGTGTGTGTGTGTGTGTGTGTGTGTGTGTGTGTGCGCGCGCGCACACACACACACACACACACACAGAGGCACAGAGGGACAGTGGCACGCACACATATACACATATGAACAAAGAAGATATAAACTGTCATCATTTTTTAAAGTAGTTCACTTGAATACTCCATTCTACAGACTGGACAGGCATTAATCACCAGACTTCCTTGGCCCTTATTTTGTGTGTGTGTGTGGGGGGGGGGGTTGTGCAATTCTTCATGTTGCCATATAGAATGATGAAATTACAAAAGCTTACTTTACTTCCTGTCTCTCTTCCCCTGGGCATTCTTCAATGAAGGAATATAATTTTATTTTCTGTGTTGAAGCCATGACTATGACAGAAACATTCTCTAAGTGTCTCATCACAGCTCTCCCACCATACCCTCCAGCACTTTATGCTGACTGACTGGGCCTGTGGTTGACATGTAGTAGATATGGATGATGTTTATCTATGTGGAAGGAATCCTACCAGATCAGCTTCTATTCAGGAGAGCTTTCTTGATTAACCAAGAACTACTTTCCATAATAGAATGTATTAAAACTAGGCTTCTCATTAGAATTAAATGCATGAGAAAGCACAGCTATTTTCAAAGATCTTCTGACTTAGAAGAAATCTAGTAAATCCTGTTCCAAAGAAAGTGGCTTTGTTGGCAGTTGCTTTGAATCATCTTATGGCCACGAGGAAACCCTAAGCTGCACATGTAGAAGGATCTTAATAAGATGGATTGCAAAGGGGCAGAAAATCTGATTACACAGGTGACCCATCCTAATCAGAAGCTAACAGCACCAGCTGAACACAGCCCTGCTGCTCCCAGATGACTGCTCTGGAAACCCTTCCCCAGGAGCCTTTTCTTCCCCACTTAAGCTGGATGCATTCCTCCAACCTCCTAGCTCTCTTAATATCCTGGTTTTAAATTTCTAACAAGCTAGGTCTGTGATAATTGTGATTTTGTTACAAGATGTAAAAGCAATCCTGGCTGTGTGGCAGCGCTCAAAAAAAAAAAAAAAAAAAAAAAAAAAAGGTATCTGTGTAAATACCATTGTATTTGTAATCTCATCCCCACACTGGCCCACAGCCTTTGATAGGATTAACTGAAGTCTAGGGCCCAGGTAAATTGGCACTGACTGAAACCCATCTCTGTTTCTGAGGTTGGGTGTGTGTGGGGTGTTAATCAGACTATTGTAGTCAGGTTCTCAGGCATGAGAGATGTGTCTGTTGGCAGGCATAGTTGGGTGGGCATTCTTTTTGTGGAGCCAGGTAGTAGCAACCACATGAGAACTTCATGTCTCTCATAACTGCATCATTTTCTGAAATGAACCACATGCAAGATAATATAACAAGGCTGGGAACCAAGCTAACCCATGGCTAAACCATATCTAGGAATGGGGAAGTATTTAGCTTCCAGGTCAATGCAGGAAGCTCTAGCCTAGGCAAGCTGTTAACAAGTCTTCTTCCAGAAGTAGGAGGGACAGGTTGTCAACATAGCCCCGTGTGTGCACATGGAGTACATGCTTTATCTACTGCGATGATCAAATAACTGGACGTTGCATTTCCTGAAGATTGAGAAAATTTGGGTTACAAGTGTATTATAATGAAGTATTAGGCCTTTGCCAACATCCAGCAAGTGAAAATGAAAAGCAATAGCAACATCTGAATGTCTGTTCACTATAATATTCACTGAACTAGGAGTTAGGCAGGAGGGATGGGAGTGTGAGTTACTTGGCAACTCTTCTCCAAGGATGTAAAGGTATGCTGGCTACAGTTGTACACTCTGTACTGTCTGCCCAGTTATGACCTGTCATTCTCAGGGGATTCCTTCTATATCTCTTTCTATTGTAATGACAAAATATATGGCCATGAGAATTTATGAAAAGAATTTAATTGGGGGTGGGGTTCATGGTTCCAGAGGGTTAGAGTCCATGACCCTAATGGTGGGGAGCATGACAGCAGGCAGGCAGGCAGGCAGGAAGGCAGGAAGACAGACAGGTAGGCAGGCAGTAAAGCAGGCAGGCAGGCAGGCATTCAAGGATATTTCCCACTTTCTCTTCTATTATGTTCAGTATATCTGGTCTTTGATCTGCTTATACTTGAGTTTTATGCAATATGATAGCTATGAATTTTTTTGCATTATTCTACATGCTGACCAGAACCATTTGTTAAAGATACTTTCTATTTTCCATTTAATATTTCTGGCTTCTTTGGCCATAGGTGTGTGTATTTACATCTGGGTCTTCAATTAGATCCCATTGACCAACTTGTTTGTTTTTATGCCAATATCTTGTGGTTTTTATTATTACAGTTCTATAGTACAGCTTGAAATCAGGGATGAGGATGCCTCTAGAAGTTATTTTATTGTACAAAACTGTTTATTCTGGTGTTTTTGCTTTTCCATATGAAGCTGAGTATTGTTCTTTCAAGGACTATAAAGAATTGTGTTAGAATTTTTATGGGGATTTTGTGGAATCTGTAAATTTGCTTTTGCAGGATGGGTATTTTTTACTATATTAATCCTACAGACCTATGAGCATGGTAGATCTTTCCATTTATTGATATCTTCTTCAATTTCCTTCTTCAAAGACTTGAAGTTTTTATCATACAGGTCTTTCACTTCCTTGGTTAGATTACCCAAGGATAGTTTATATTATTTGTGTGGCTATTGTGAAGAGTGTTATTTCTCTGATTTCCTTTTCAGCCTATTTGTCATTTTTATATAGGAGAGATACTGATTTTTTTTTGAGTTAATGTTTGTATCCAGACACTTACCTGAATGTGTGTATCAGTTGTAGGAGTTCCTTGGTAGATTGTTTGGAGGTCACTTATGTATACTATTGTATCATCTGCAAATAGCAATATTTTTATTTCCTTTCCAATTTGTATCCCCTTGATCTACTTTTGTTGTCTTATTGCTCTAGCTAGAACTTTGAGTACTATATTGAATAGATAGAGAGTGTACAATATTGTCTTGTTCCTGATTTTAGTGGAATTGTTTTGGGTTTCCCTCCATTTAATTTGATATTGGATATAGGGCTTGCTGTAAATTGCCTTTATTATGTCATTTGTATTCCTAGTCCCTCCAAGACTTTGGTCATGAAGATGTGTTAGATTTTGTCAAAGGGCTCAGCATCTAATAAGATGATAATATATATATTAATATATATATTAATATATATATATATATATATATATATATATTGTCTTTCATATGTTGAACCATCCCTGCATCTCCAGATGAAGCCTACTGGATCATGGTGAATGATCGTTTTGATGTGTTCTTAGATTTAGAGTATTTTTGCATCAATGTTCATGAGGGGAAATGGTTTGTAATTCTCTTTCTTTGTTGAGTCTTTGCGTGGTTTGGGTATCATAAAATGAATGTTCCTTCTGTTTCTATCTTGTAGAATAATTTGAAGAGTATTGATATTAGGTCTTCTTTGAAAGTCTGGTAGAATTATGTGCTAAAACTTTCTGGTTCTGAGTTTGTGTGTAGGAGGGTACTTTTTAATGACTGTTTCTATTTCCTTAGGGGTTATAGGTATATTTACATTGCTTGCCTGATCTTGATTTATCTTTGGTAAGTGGTATCTATAGAGAAAATTGTTCATTTCTTTTAGATTTTCCAATTTTATGGAGAATAGGTTTTTGAAGTGTGACCTAATGATTCATTAGATTTCCTATGTGTCTGTTATGTCCCCCTTTCATGTATGATTTTGTTAATTTGGATATTTTCTCTCTGCCTTTTAGTTTGTTTTGATAAGACTTTGTCCATCCTGCTGATTTTTCTCAAAGAGCCAAGTCTTTGTTTTATTAATTATTTGTAATTTTCTTGTTTTTATTTTATTGATTTCATCTCTGAGTGTCATTGTTTTTTGCCTTCTCCTCTTGGATGTGTTTGCTTCTTTTTGTTCTAGAGTTTTCAGGTATGCTGTTAAGTTGCTAGTATGAAATCTCTCCAATTACCTTTTTAAGGCAGTTATTGTTATGAACTTTTCTGTTAGCACTGCTTTCATTGTGTTCCATAAGTTTGGGTATATTGTGCATTCATTTTCATTGAATTCTAGGAGTTTCTTATTTCTGCTTTGACCTGGTAGTTATTCACTAGAGAGTTGTGTAAACAGAGGAGGAGCTTACATTTCCCAATCACAGGTAACAAATAATAATATAGTAACTTATATTAATTACAAACTGTTTGATCTATAGTTCAGGCTTATTAATAACTAGCTCTTACATTTAAATTAACCTATTTCTATTAATCTATGTATTGCCACGTGGCTTTTACCTGTCTGCTAGTTGTTCTTTCTTGACAGCTGCTCATGTCACTCTCGACTTTGCTCCTCCTCATACAAGTCCTCAGTTTGATGGTTCTTCCTAGCCCTGTCCTGCCTGGCTATTTGTCAAGCAGCTTTTATTATTAACCAGTGAGAACAACATTTGCTGACAGCATACAGAAGGGTTTTCCTACAGCAAAGGTGTTCAGTTTCCATGAGTTTGTAGGATTTCTATTGTTGAAATCCAGCTTTAATCCCTGGTCTGATAGCATATAAGATGTTACTTCAATTTTCTTTTATCTATTGAGACATATCTTGTGAGAGAATATATGGTCAATTTTGAAGAATGTTCTGTGAGGCACTGAGAAGAAGGTATATTCTTTTGTGTTTGGGTGCAATGCTCTGCAAATATCCATAAGGTCCATTTGATTTATCATGTATGTTAGCTCCACTATTTCTCTGACTAGTTTTTGTCTGGATGACCTGGCCATTGGTGAGAGTGGGGTATTAAATTGCCCCACTATTAATGTGTAATTTAAGATTTGGTAATGTTTCTTTCACAATGTCAGAATTCCACAAATGTCAGTACCCTTGAGTTTGGGGCATTATTAGTTGAAATGTCATCTCGGTTGACTTTTCCTTTGATGGGTATGAAATGTTCTTTTCTATCTGTTTTGATTAATTTTGATTTGAAACATATTTTGTGAGATATTAGAATGGCTACAGCAGTTTTCTTCTTGGATTTATTTCCTTGGTAATTTTTTTTCCAACCCTTTACTCTAAGGTGATGTATATCTTTGATGTTGAGGTAAGTTTCTTATATGCATCAAAAGGATTGATTCTGCTTTTTATCCATTCTCATTCTGTTAGTTTTTGTCTTTTTTATTGGTGAATTGAGTCCACTGACATTTAGAAATATTAATGATCCGTGATTATTAATTCTTATTATTTTGTTGTTGGTGGTGTTGGTGTTGGTATATATGTGTGTGTGTTTCCCTTCTTTGGGTTTTCTGAAATGAGCTTGTTTATTGTCTTATTTTCATGGGTATGATTAACCTCCTTGGGTTGGAATTTTTCTTCTAATACCTTCTGTTTGGCTGGATTTGTGGACGGCTATTGTTTAAATTAGATTTTATCACGAAATATCTTGTTTTGTCCATTTATGGTGATTGAAAGTCATGCTGGGTATAGTAGTATGGGATAGCATCTATGGTTTCAGTATCTTAAAGACATCTGTCCAGGCCCTTCTGGCTTTTAGAGTTTCCATGGAGAAGTTGCATGCAATTCTAATGTCTGTCTTTATATGTTACTTGGTCTGTTTTCCTTGTAGGTTTAATATTCTTACTTTGTTCTGTATGTTTAGTGTTTTGATTATTATGTACCAAGGGACTTTCTTTTCTTGTCCAATTTATTTTTTGGTGTTCTGTAAGCTTGTTGTACCTTTATAGGCATGTCTTTATTTAGGGTATGGGAATTTTCTTCTATGATTTTACTAAATATATTTTCTGGGTCTTTGAGCTGTGATTCTTCTTTATCTATTCCTATTATTCTCAGATTTGGTCTTTTTTGGTGTTTGGTTTTTCAAGACAAAATATACAAAACTGTGTGGTTTTGGAGCCTGTCCTGGAACTTGCTTTGTATACCAAGCTGGCCTTGGACTCACAGAGATCCACCTGCTTCTTTCTCCAAAGTACTGGGATTAAAGGAGTATTCCACCACTGCCTGGCTGAGACTTGGTCTTTTTATGGTGTCCCAGATTTCCTGGATATTTTGTGTTAGAGGTTTCTTCTAATTTAACATCTTTGACAGATGAATCAATTTCTTCTATTGTATCTTCAATGCCTGAGTTTCTCTCTTATATGTCTTGTAGTCTGTTGGTGATGCTTACATCTATAGTCCTTGATTACTTACCCAGAACTTTGTGTTGCTGAATTTCAACTCTGCTTTATCTTCCTTCACTACTCTCCAGATCTTCACTTTTGGAATGTGAATGTTTATTTGCTACCATTGTGTATTGGCATTTGTTACTCTTATAATTGATAAGGGCTGGTAGTGAAGCGCTTTCTTTAAACCTCAGAATAATGTTGGGAGACTAAAATTACAGGGACGTTTAAAGACTTACTATATGCATTCTGAGTCCATGCATGAGATGTTCATGAAGGGCTAGGAGGAATTTGAGTTTTAGATATGAAATCTCTCCCACAATCTCATGTGTTTAATACTTTGTCCTCAACTGTTGGCACGATTTCTTGAAGGGTCTAGGACCTTATGGACACAGAGTCTATCTTGAAGATGTGGAGACAGAAGAGTGAGACTTGAAGATTATAATTTGGTTCTAATTTTGGCTCAAACGCTCTCTGCTTCCAGATGACCACTATGATGTAACCAGCCTCCATTGTTATCTCTACCTACTCATGCCACAATGACTTCATGCCACTATGGGCAGTTTACTCTGATCTTTAACAATAAATCCCCTCTCTGCTAAGTTGTTTCTGTAGTGTATTTTGTCTCAGTGACAAGAAAAGTAACTAATATACTTCTGGCTTTCAAAACACAAATATTCATTACAGGTAAAAGCAAGAAAGAAGTCCACAATTACATAGTGCAATACTACTCAGCAGCAAACAAGACAGTACTGATACATGTTATAATAGCATGAATGATCTTATTTATATTCATCAAAAGAAACTCTATAGGTGTTTCCATTACTTGATGGTCTACAAACAGCAAAATTAAAATCTCATATTATTTACTAAAATAAAAAAAATCAGAACTTTAATAAGAATAGAAAATTAAACAATAACTTTTAAAAATAGATTTATTTTATGCTTTTGAGTGTTTTGTCTGATGCCCTTGGAAGTCAGAATAGGGTCAGATCCCCTGGAACTGGAATTATAAATCATTGTAATCTACCATGTAGGTGCTGGGAAGCGAACCTAGGCCTTCTGCAGGAACAATGAGTTCTCTTAGCCATTGAGCCATCTCTCTAGTCTCTGGTCCAAGGACATTACATTTTTCTTCTAAAGTTAAACATATATCTCACTAATCCTATTTTTGTTACTTGGCTAACAAGTGAAATAAGACCATTTTACATGAAAATGTATATGTGAATGTTTAGAGTATGTTTATTCATAAACTAAATCTAATAATAATGCTGTCCTCCTCCCTGTGGAGTGGAAAACCATGCTATGGAATACTAATACCAATATAGTAATATAATAGCAATATAATAATATAAGACAAGGTAGCAGTTAAAAGGTACAGAATGCTCACACACACACAAGTATAAATTAAATACTATGTTAATGAAACTATGCTCCAAAGACTGTGTGAAAAAATGATTTCACTTACATGACATTCCTCAAAAAGATTGGTAGCTGCAACTAGTTAGCCACAAAGGGCATGGGGAAAACACTGACAGTGACAAAAATGTTTTATGTCTTTATTGTGATTTCTATGAGCCTGTTAACTTGTGAAAGCCCAAGAAACTATGGCTTTATGTCTGGAGGTTTATCTTTCTACAGATGTTAAGGAAAAGAGCCTGGGGAGACGAATCAATGAATTAGACAGGGAATTCCCACTAGTAGGCACCCATATGAAACTCTTAATATCATAGCCCCACAGGCCATAAGATTAAGGAGGATCTTTTTGTCTGGAGGCATTTTGCCTCAGGCCTTAGCCTGGACACCTGTTTATTAGATTATAGAAATCATTTCTCTTGGTATAGAGAGCCCCAGTTATAAGAGACAGAAGACTTTAACTAGCCTAGTGACACCAAACAAGGTAAGAAATTAACAGATTGAATGGCTCAATGTGGTGGGTACTAGCTAAGGCTCAGCCACATACCCTCCATCACACAGCCACATATCCTCCATTACACATCCAGAAGGGAGGCTAAAAAACAAAGTCTTGTTTATGCCATGAAGAATGGAAAAACCTTCAGGGAGCGAGTAACTCTCCTGTGCTCTGAAGTCTGTTAAAATGAAAAGTGAACTTCTTTGCTTACCTAAGCTTTGGCTTACACCTGTGGGACTGCTCATGTCTCTACTATTAGACTCTTTATCATTTACAAACTCTTCTCCTAGATTAAAAAGGGGAGGCGGTGAAGAAGGTGAAAATGCATCTGCCAGAGGAAGTTAAGTTAGAAGAGACCTTGAGTTCTGAATGAGGCTTAGGAATTATTTGTGGTTTAGTACCACAGCCATTCTTATTTACTGTGATCATAGATAATTGATAGAAGTTGAACAGTCATTGATTCAGCATGACTGTTATTTGACATAATACAAAATAGGCAAATCATCAACTATTTTGTGTAGGTACTTATGAGCTGACTTGAATGTAGGAGGCAAGATAGGATGAAGTCTTTGAATAATAAGATGCTGAACAATAAGACCATTCTAGATGTTGGTGAAGGAGTTTGAAAATGTGAAAGCAATGGCCCTGTAGAGAAGTTCCTCCATAGAGTATTGGTAACTGCTGAGAAAGCATTGTGGAGAGGGATGGTTGCCGCAACACAAAGCAGTTCATTATTAGGAGTAAAGGGAACTACAGAGAGTGTCATCCTACCATTGCATCAAGATTACTGGGTACAGTGGGACACTCAAGCTGAGCTCCTTGTGAACAGCATGGATTGTGGGATATCTATGCAGGTACTCTATATGCCACACAGGTTAAGTATCTCTTAAATACACCAAAACTACTCAAGATCCTATTCAATGAAGTACACAGATTTGGTCACCAATGCTGAAAGTTAGAATTAAAATGATAAATGTAGCACACTTACAAAAAAGTAGAATTACTTTACAGCAATAGGGTAAGCCTAAATAACATGCTTCCTTAAAGAAATTAGTGGGATTAAGGTGTATATCAACAAACTTATAGACAACATTTCACAAGTTGTCTCTTAAGGAATGTTTGGGGATTATTTTACGAGATTGTTGTTAACATGCTCTGTAACTTAAGAAAAGTGTCTCTAAAAATTAATCCCTCGACATCAGAAAGAGAGCAACGAGGGAAACACTGTGGGCTGTGTGCTGTACATGTTTATTCTTTTATAAGATCAAGCTTTTCCAGCAAAGAACACAGGCATCTGCCTCTCTCAGCATTGTTGGCTGAGCGGCTACTCAGGGATGCTGGGAGTACTCTGCTGGGTGGCATGTTTCTAAATCCACATGCTTAATGACAGAGTAGTGGACTATTTGTGTCATGGACACAGACCCAGGAATAACTGAGATGGAGTTTCTTCAGCTTGAATTGATGAGGATGGCTATTAATGCCCAGTTAGACTGAAAAAAAAAATCAGCTATTTGTTGCTTCTATGTCTGTTTGGAATAGAGGGCTGAGTGGGCAAAGAATCAAGAGGTAGACAAAAAAAAAAAAAAAAAAAATGACAAAGGCCCTGTGAGTCACCCTTCAGATACTAAGTTTCTATGCTAGATAACAAGGCACTCATCCCTCCCCAGTTTCCTGCAAGCAGAAAAGAGCCCTCAGCCCACAGCAGTACCCACACCCATACTTTGGCTGATCCTACCCCGAGGGAGTCTGAACACCATCCTGGAAAAGCCAGGGTGAGAATATGACAAGAAAGGAATTATCCAGGACTATATGTGCAGCTCTGGTGACATCCTTTGAAATCTGGTTTCCGATCTGAGATGTTTTTTCTTTGATCTCCCAGTTGAAAAGTCTGGCCCCTGCGAAACGCAAATCCCTTGTGCTGGGATATCTTGCCTTGATCCAGTTCCTGTACTCAACAGCTTATTTCAGAACAAAGGAGTCAGAGCGACTATCATCCAGCTGACTGCTGGCCTTCCTGGCATAGCCATGCTCTTTCCTTTTGGTCATAGCATTTCTTCTCCCTACTCTGTGTTGTTTTGATTTCTGCCCTTTTCTGTCAGTATCCGTCTCTCTCTCCTTCTCTTTATGCCCCTCTCTATTTCTCTCCTACCCAGCATATTTTTCAAGCAACAAAATATGACAACACATTTTTATCTTCTCTGGATAACTCCACAGACAATCAAGAAAATACAATCCAGTGTGATTTTCAGACAGAACCAAGGTATAGCAAAATAAATTACAAACTAAGAGAAACATTTCACCAATGCAGAGTCAAGGAATATTTGAACATAACAATGTACTTATATTAACAATTATTTGAGAAAAGAAAAAAACTTCCATGAGTCAGAACATGCTGTTTATAAGTCTTAGGCTAGTGGTGGGAGACTTTTCAGTCAGATTGTTAAAATAGTGAACAGGGTGCCATTGCTGTTGGCTTGCTCATCCTTTATGACAGGGTTCTTTATAACTGTGTTATAAAGTCAGCTAGGCTCACTGGATTCCTGTTATACAGATACACAGTTTGGGTTCACATTTAGCACAGTTTTGGGGGACTGTCATTTCATATGCATGCACCACTCACTTCTTGAAGGTAAGGATTTGAGTGCTTAAATGCTGAATCCTGAGAACTTGACATTGGGTTCTCACCATGGCGGATAACTCATACATGAGTGATGAATGAATGAGTAACCCTAAGACTTTGACTGATGTCTGCAAGAGCTACAAAACCAGCGTGTGGCTCCATATCTTCTTATGGTCTGCAAATTATGAGCAAATTGGTTGTCTGCTAGATCAACTACTTCCATTGAATATGTTGCCTTTGGATAACCTCTAGTGCAGCCTCCCATAGTAGGGGAATCCATGACAACTTCTCATGTGTTCATGTTGCTATTATCAAGTCATTGGGTTACCTGCTTTTCCCTCTCTTCAGTAGGGCCTTTTCTAACTACATATTTATAATTTTATTTGTATCACCCTCTACCAGGATTCCTGATTTTTCTAACTATGGCCTTCACTTTCTTCTGTAGCTTATATCACCTTCTAATGCATCATAATCTTTTCTTTATGTTCATTAGTTTCTGTTTACCTGTCCATTTAGAATCTAAACTTCCCTATTTCTTATCACACACTAGGTGCTTAATAGATGTGTATGGAGTGACTGTCTGCTACTTTGAATGAAATTACCTGTATTATCTTGAAACACTAACTAGGATGAATAAACTGCAGCCTAATTGATTGTTTTATAATAGGGTATCTGTAATAATTATTAAGTCTACAGCACAACCCATACATGTAAGTCTCAGGGAACATCACGGAAGAGAGGGAGAGAAGATTGTAAGAGCCAGAGGACCAGGATATTTACTGTATTAGAAGATTTTGTCTTCCATATACAATAGGGAGACTGAACACCTGACAACTCAAGCTCAACAATATGGCAATCCAAACAGGACCTGAACAATGACAATACCAGCTCACATGTCAACATGTCATGGGGAAAATGTTCTAAGGCCCTACCCCCACATGAAGAGCAACAGGCAATTAATGACTGCTGTAAGATGGAAAAAATCAGTATTTCCCAGGGATGAGCTTCCTAATTAGTTATAATACCAAGTGGTCAGCTCTAAAAATGCATCCATACAAGTAACATTAAAAGGGCTATAATTACATATTTATATGTGTGTATACATGTAAAAATACTAACTAAAGAAAGAAAAACATGAAATTGGGTAGATAGGGAGGTAGAAGAAGATCTAGGAGGAATCTGGGGAGAGATACAAATATGATCAAAATACACTGTATGAAATGTTCAAAGAATTAATGAAAACTTTCTTTTTTAAGTCTGTGGGGTTTTTTTTTTTTTTTTTTGTTTTTTGTTTGTTTGTTTGAAAACAGCCCCTAAGAGATATTGTCTATGATGGGAAGCTAGGGGGTGGTGCCAATTGTGATCCACTTTACTCACTTCATATACTAACACGGTATAAAGTATTTCTCCTGAAAAGCATTCTACTACTTTAATAAAGCATGCTTCAAGTGTGCTGATGTGCAGCAGAGCCCATTGTACTCTGTACTGGAGTGAAAGGCATTCTGGAGGATTGTCATGTGTTACTTGTGTTTGTAATCTTTGAAAATGTTTTAAAGAGGTGTTTTATTTTTACTTGTGTATAGGTTTGTATTTCTCTGTGTGCATGTGCCATGTGTATGTTGGGGACTGAAGAGGCAAGACAAAGGTATTGGATTCCCTGGAGATGCAGTTCTAGGCCTTCTGGAAGACTTTTTTAATAGCTGAGCATCTCTGTAGCTCCCATACTCCTGATCTTATATAAAAACAGAATAGGCTTGGCTCTACTGGGCCCATTGCTTGGGGTGAATGTTTGGCTAGAGGTCAAGTCCAACACCCTCCTCCTCTCCTTGGAACTTCCTGGGTCAGCTCTATGGATACTGGGCCCGCCCCTCCACGCTGGACCAACTGGAGCCTGCCCTCTCCTGACCCTTGGGCCCCTTTGCCTTCTGCATGAGACCCTCGGGAGCCTACCTTCCCTACACCCTTGGCCCTGCTGTGGCCTCTGCTTGAGAGACATCCAAGAGAGCTCTGGATCATCCAGAGTTACTGACATCGATGTCCTGAACCTCCTACACCCACCAGGAGAGGAGGGTAGAGAGAGAGGGACCCTACCTGCACCCACTGGAAGAAGTGATGGGAAGATGGCAGTATAAGAAAACACACAACAATGGAAAGACCAGTATGACACCACCAGAATCTGGAGACTACACAAACTAGACCTGAACACCCCAAAGCAGATGAAGCCGAGAAGAACAATCTAAAAAATAACTTCATGGAAATGATAGAGGTCCTCTGAGATGACATGAGAAAATCCTTTCAAGACATAGAAAAAAACAACAAAAAAATTTGGAAGAAATGAACAAATCTTGCTTAAAGAAAGCAAGGAAAGCCAAGAAAAAACAATCGAACAGATGAAGGAAACAATTCAAGCAGTTCAAGACCCGAAAACTGAACCGAAAACTGAAATAGAGACAATAAAGAAAACACAATGCTGGAAATAGAAAAGCTGGGTAAATGATCAGGAACTACAGATGCAAGCATAACCAACAGAATACAAGAAATCAAAGAGAGACTCTCAGGAGCTGAAGATAAATGAGAGGAAATAGATTCATCAACCAAAGAAAATCTTAAATCCAAAAAAATCCTTAACACAATACATCCAGGAAATGTAGGCCATCATGAAAATACCAAATCTAAAAATAATAAGCATAGAAGAAGGTGAAGAAGCCCAGCTCAAAGGTACAGAAAACATATTCAACAAAATCATTGAAGAAAATGTTCCCAACCTAAAGAAGGACATGCCTATGAAAGTACAAGAAGCACACCGAACACCAAATAGACTGGACCAAGAAAAAAAAAAAGTCCCCCTGCCACAAAAAATAAAGTAAAGTGAAATAAAATCAAGACACATAACATACAGAATAAAGAAAAAATATTAAGAGCAGCTAAGGAAAAAGGCCAGGTAACATATAAAGGCAGACCTAACAAAATTACACTTGACTTCTCCATGGAAACTCTGAAAGCCAGAAGATCGATCCTGATTAGAAGTTCTACAAACACTAAGAGTTCACAGATGTCAGCCCAGACTACTGTACCCAACAAAACTCTCAATCTCTATAGATGGAGAAAACAAGATATTCTATGACAAAACACCAGATTTTCACAATACATATCCCAAAATCCAGCCTTACAGAAAGTTCTGGAAGGAAAACTCCAACCCAAGGAAGTTAACTACACTCACAAAGACATAGGCAATAAATAAACCCACTTTACCAGAACCCAAAAGAAAAAGTGGGGTAAATATATTCACAATACCACTGCCAACAACAAATCCAAAACAAACAAGAATTAACAATCAATGGTCTGTAACTTTCCCTCAGTATTAATGATCTTAACTCGCCTATAAAAAGACATGGGTTAACAGAAAGGACACAAAGACAGAACCCATCCTTCTGCTGGATACAAGAAACACATCTAAGCTTCAAAGACATACATTACTTCAGGGTAAAGGGTTGGGAAAAGATTTTCCAATCAAATGAACCCAAGAAACAAACAGGTGTAGCTATCCTAAAATCTAATGAGTTAGACTTCAAACCAAAATCAATCAAAAGAGATGAAGAAGGTCATTTTATATTCATTACAAGAAGAATCCATCACTACAAAGTCTCAGTTCTGAACATCTATGTCCCAAATACAAAGGCACCAAAATTCCTACAAGAAACATTACTAAGACTCAAATCTCATCTAAAGCCTCACACACTCATAGTGGGAGACTTCAACATCCACTCTCACCACTAGACAGGACCATCAGACAGGAACTTAACAAAGAAACATAAGAACTAACAGAAGTTATGTCCCAATTGGGTTTAACAGACACCTATAGAACTTTCCATTCAAATACAAAAGAATATACCTTCTTCTTGGCTCCACATGGAACCGTCTCTAAAATCAATCACATACTTGGCAACATAGCAAACCTGAACACATACAAAAAAATTGGAATAGGCCTCTGCATCTTATCAGACCACCATGCTTTAAAGTTAGAATTCAACAACAACATAATTGCAGAAACCCTACAAACTCATGGGAACTGAACAATGTGCAATTGCACCATTCCTGAGTCAAGGAAAGAAGAAAGAAATTAAAGACTTCCTAGAATTCAACTATAATGAAGACACAACAAGCCAAAACTTAAAGGACACATTGAGAGCAGTGAGGAAATTTCATTGCACTAAGTGCCCATATGAAGAAAACCGAGGCTAGTCACATAGAGAATTAACAGCTCAGCTGACAGCCAGAGAACAGAAAGAAGCAAACTCACCCCAGAGGAGTAGAAGCCAGGAAGGGCTGAAATCAGTACTAGGAAAACAATACAAAGAATCAATGTATCAAAGACTTGGTTCTTGGAGAAAAATCAACAAGATAGACAAACCTTTATCCAAACTAACCAAAAAAGCAGAGAGAGAACAAGCAAATCAGCAAAATCAGAAATGAAAAGGGAGACATAACAAATGACACTGAGGAAATTCAGAGACTCTTCAAGTCATACTTTGAACTCCTGTACTCCATACAATTTGAAAATTCAAATTCTCTGGATAGGTATCACTTACCAAAATTAAAGAAAATGTGGTACATTGACACAATGGAGTGCTAATCAACAGAAAAAACAATGGAATCTTGAAATCCAAAGGCAAATGGATGGAACTAGAAGAAACTATCCTGAGTGAGGTAACCCAGTCATAAAAAGATGAACATGGTATGGACTCACTCATATATGGATTTTAGACATAGATTACCAGCCTACAATTCACACCTCCAGAGAAGCTGGGATACAAAGAGGACACTGAGAGACATACAAGGTGGGGGAAAGGGACATTTCTCCTGAGCATATTGGGAGCTGGATTGTGGGCAGTGAGTGGAGGGGGAATTAGGAGAAAGATAAGGGGAGAAGAGGAGGGAAGAGGAGAACATGAGGGACCAGGAAGATTGAGTTTGGGGAAGAATAGAGGAGAGCAAGAAAAGAGATACCATAATATAGGGAGCCATTATAGGCTTGAAGAGAAAACTGGCACTAGAGAAATGTCCAGAGACCTACAAGGATGCCCCCAACTAACATTCTGAGCAACAGTGCAGAGGCTACCTTAAATGTGCTTCCCTGATAATGAGAATAATAACTAACTTATATGCCATCCTAGAGTCCTCATCTAGTAGCTGATGGAAGCAGAAGCAGACACCCACAGCTAAACACTGAGCCAAATTCCTGGAATCCAGTTGCAGAGAGGGGGGAGTGATGAGCAAAGGGGTCAAGACCAGGGTACAGAAACCCACAGAGACAGCTGACCTGAAAAAGGGGGAACTCATGGACTCATGGATTGATAGGTGGAAAACCAGAATTGGACTGACCCACACCCCCTGAAGGTAGGTCTCAGTCAGAAGGCCTGGGCAGTAAATTGGACCTCTCACAGTGGAACCAGGATGTATCCCTGGTGCACAAAAGGACTTTGGGAGCACATTTCCCCATGGATGGATACTCCCTTGGCCTTGAGACAGGAGGGAGGGCCTAGGCCCTACCCCAAATGATTTGACAGATTTTGATGATCCTCCTGGAAGGCCTCATACTCCCTGGGGTGTGGGTGCAGAAAGGGTTGGAAGAGGACCTGGGCGGGGCATGGAAGGTTGGGAGTGAGAGGGAACTGGAATTGATATGTAAAATAAGAAATAATAATAATAATTATAGTTAGAAATAATTTAGTGACAGATCATACAGGTGGTCTTTGAGTGGTCTGTCTAAACATTGTCCATTGTGGTAATAAAAGTTTATACCGACAAAAACAAGCAAACAGAAATGGAATGGGCATTGATCTAATGTACAGGTGGGTCAAGTTTTCTCAAGTTTGTTCTACTCCATGCCCCCACCATCCTGCTGGGATGTAGTATCATTGCATGCGATCTTGTAGACTCATAGGCTATCATTTGCCACCTCAGGCCCATTGAATCAGAACCTACCAATAAAGATGCACTCTGTTTGTTGTGAAGCCGCCTTTGAGAACAGTGACTTTGCCATTGTAAGGTCTGAGTTTTTCTAACATGCTGCAAACCCGTGGAGAAGCCAGATTTCATCTCCACTGCCTGTCCTTGGTACTGCATTCAGCTGGTGACAGGGTGGACAGAACAGCTTGTGTGGACTGCCCCACCCTCCCCCCATTGAGATGATTACATTTGAACAGCTGACTGGAGGAGCAGCAGTGGGTTATGAGGCTAAAGAACAGAGATAGAGCACAAGTTCAAGGAAAGATATGGTTTCCTTGAATTTCATTTCAGCCAACACTTTCAATGTCTTCCTGTAATAACATTTTGCCATAGCTTCTAGCAAGAGGTGAAATCAATGAATGAAGTTTTTGCTCAAAAATGTGCAGAGGAATAGCAAGGGGAGGAGGCTGCGAAGGAGGAAGAGTTAAAAGTGTTGCTAGCAAGCTATGGCCTCTGAAATTAGCACTTACTAATGGCCCATGAAGTGGAAAGGGCACACACTGTGAGAGACAAGCTTTGCTAGTTGACTTTGGGAAGAGAAGTTTCACGAGGCAGCCTAGGTTTTCCCCACAGTAAAGTTTTAAGATATGTTAAACCAGAGAGATGCTAGAATTTTTTTTAAGAAATTGCAAAATAAATTATTTTGAGCTCCATTTTTCCTTTGTGGTAACTTTGTGTTGTACTTCTCTATGAATGCTTCATCTTCCTATAAGACTGATCATTACATTTAGCAGAGCTGTAAGAGGATACTGATGTGGTTTAGCTCTGGAACTATCCATTAAGATATGAATAAAAAGTCAACAACATCATACACATCATTAGTTTGTGTAGTAAAATGTGATTAAGTACAGCTAGCTTTCAAATGCATGTAAAATAGACTTAGTTGAAAGTATACATTTTCATAATGTTTATATTCTGAATGGATTGAATTTCCTTAAATAACAAAAATAAGTTGTCTTACCTCACTGATAACCATCAACATTGAAGCCCTTATTGGATTTTGGCAATTTTGCAAAACTGGTTGGCTGCTGCAGCAATTTATATGGGTACAACTGTTATGCTTCTCATTTATACCCCCAATTATGTCTTCAGCGCATAGGAATGATATCTATACCCTTGGAATACTTGTCAAAATGTGTAGCTGTAGCTGTATGGTCTTATCTCCTCTATTCTGGCTCTCTGTATCTGTTTATGTGCAAACACCATGCTATTTTATTACTACGACTTTATAGTGTAACTAAAATCAGGTATGATGATAATGCCTACAACGGTGTGTGTGTGTGTGTGTGTGTGTGTGTGTGTGAAAGAGAGAGAGAGAAAGAGAGAGAGAGAGAGAGAGAGAGAGAGAGAGAGAGAGAGAGAGAGAGAGACTACTTGCCCTGGAATTTTGATTTGGACCACATTGAATCTCTAGATTGCTTCTAATTCTTCTGTTCCATGGTCACAGGAGGTATTTCTGTCCTCCAATGGCTTTCTTAATTTCTCCCTTCAGTGTTTTTATTATGGAGGTCATTCATCTCCTTGTTTAGGTTTCTTACTAAGTCATGTTTGTGTGTGTGGAAGGGTGAGAATGAGAGTCAGACAGACAGACAGACACACAGAGAGAGAGACAGAGAGACAGAGAGACAGGTAGTTTGTTGTGGATGGAAATGATCCCCAATTTTTTCATTATGCTATTTGTTAGTACATAGAAATATTAATTTTGTATTCTGCTACTGTACTGAAAGTGTTTAGTGCTACAGATTTTATTATTGGAACTGCCTTCATTAGAGTTCATATTGTTTTGGTGTATATGTTTTGTCTTTCAATTCTAGGATTTTTTTCCATTCATAATTTCTTCAGTGACTCATTGCTTGTTAGTATATTGCTTAATCTTCAAGAGTTTGTGTGCTTCCTGTAGTTTCCCTTGTTAATACTAGCTTTATTTCAATGTGTTCAGATGAGATACAAGATGCTATTTCAGTTTTCCTACATTTGTTGAGATTTGCATTTTGGTGTAATATTTTAATTTGGAGAGAGTTCTGTGGTTTCTGAGTAGAATGTATATTCTAGTGTTTGGGTAAAATACTGTGTAGAAATCTGTGATTTAAGTATCATTTAACTCCAGTGTTTCTCTATTTGCTTTTCATCCAAATGTCATGTCAACTAGAGAGAATGGAGTATTAAAATCACCTATTACTGTGTGGCTTTTCAGCTAGTGGTATTTGTTTTATGTAATAGGGTGTGCCCATGATCAGTGCAGATATGTTTAGAATTGTAACATCTTCTTTATGGGTTGTTCCTTAATGAGCATGGAGGTATCTCTTTTGACTTTGTTGGTTTGTTTGAAGTCTGTTTTGTTAAGATAATAGCTACACCTGCTTGTTTTCTAGTTTCATGTGCTTAGAATAACTTTTCCCTTTCTTTTAGCCTGAGATGGTGCCTATCCTTGATGATGAGGTGTGTTTCTTGGGAGGCTCAAAGAAATGGAACCCATTTTCTCACCCAGTCCATATCTTTTATTGGATAATTGAAATCATTTGGAGTTATTTTTAAAGATATGTACTAATCCCTGTTATTTCATTGATTTTGTGGTGTTTCCTCAGACTTCTTTTAATGAACTTTCCTAGTATTATTTCCCCTTTGTGATTTCTTGGGTGTGTTTATCCCTCTTTTTAATATGAATTATTTCTTCCTTTTAGTGTCCTCATATATTCCTTTAGTCTGTGTTTATCACAGAAAGTTTTCCTTTTGTCTTCAATTATTACAGTTTTGATGGACAAAGTAGTCTGGGAGGCATCTGTGTTCTTTCAGGACTTAATCACATTGCTCCAAGATCTTCTGGCTTTTAAAGTTTTCATTGATATGTCAACTGTTTTTTGTTTGTTTGTTTTTGTTGTTTTTTGTTTTTTACTGGTTTTGGCTTTTTGAGACAGGGTTTCTCTGTATTGCTTTGGAGCCTTGGAGCCTGTCCTGGAACTAGCTCTGTAGACCAGGCTGGTCTCAAGCTCACAGAGATCCTCCTGTCTGCCTCCTGAGTGCTGCGATTAAAGGGATGCACCACTAATGCCAGCCAAGTCAACTGATATTTTGATGGGCCTGTCACTACATGCAACTATATATGTCTTCTCTGTTAAAGCTTTCAATACCCTTTCTTAGTTCTGCTAACTTGGTGTTTTAACTCTATGGCATGGGGAGTTTCCTTTCGGATTTTGTTCTGTGTACCTCTTCGGATTTTGATGTTTTGTTTACCTCTTGTGACACAATGGACATTTTGCCCTAGACTTGGCAAATTTTCATCCATTATTTCATTGAAACTATGTATTATTTTCATGGCCTGTAATTCTCCATTTTCATTGCCTCTAATTAATTCATAGATTTCACCTTTTCATGGTGTCCAAAAGGTTCTGCATATTCAATTCATGACTCTAATTTTTAAGTATTTATTTAGCTATTGATTGTGTGCAGGGGCAGATGAGTGTGCACATGCCAATGTACTTGAGGAGGTCAGTTCTTGTGAGAATTAGTCCTCTCCTTTAGCCTCCGGTTTCAGGAGTCAGATTTAGATTACCAGGATTGGTGGTAAGTGCTTCTGTCCACTGAGCTATTTTACTGGCTTTATATGTTTTAGAACGTTACCATTTTCTTTGAATGAGTGATCCATCTTCTGAGCCTTCTCTCCAAGCCCTGAGAGTGTGTCTTTTGCATAACCTATTCTGTTGGTGGGCCTTCTACTGTGGTTTTTATCTAACGTACTGAAGCTTTCAATCCTGCTGCATTGCATTGTGTGTTTTTTCAGTTTCGAGCTCTGTCAAATTCAATTTTTATATACTCAGGTGTTCCCATCATTTCACTCAACCATTTGTTTATGGTTTCTTGGGCTTCAGTCAGTCTTTTCCAAGTTCACTCAGGCATTTGTATTTTGTCTGAATTCTTTGAAACTCATTTATGTCTTAAACTTTTGTTTAAATTGGTCTTTTTGGGGACTGTTATTATAGAACTGGTGATTATTGAGGTGGGCATATTTTCTTGGATTTTCATTGTGTGTGTGTGTGTGTGTGTGTGTGTGTGTGTGTGTGTGTGTGTGTGTGTGTGAGATGAGACCTGGGACTCTAGATTTAGGATGTTGGTTGTCTTTTGAAATGATTTTTCAGTCTATTGGTTCAGAATGTGAGGTACTAGGCTGAGTGGTTTAGGGAAATGTGGAGGGGTGGGGAGTGGAGGGGATTGGGTATTTTATATTGCATCTGGGATGCATTTATGAATTGTGTGGTAGAATGGAGTGTCTGGGTCCACAGGCAGAGGTTCAACATTTTTTGAGTCTTCACTATGTAACAACAATTGACAGATAATAAGGTTTTGATAAATACAAGTTGAGTAAATGGATACAAGAATGAATTGAAACCAAACTGTACTATTTCTTGGAGACAGTCTCTGAGCTCCCTCATTGTCTTTTCCTTTAGAATATTGTCCCATTAGAAAAGCTATCTCTATTTCTCTAAAAAGCACCATTTTGAGTGCCTGTTATTCATGATCACTTTCTTTCACAAATTCATCAAAGAACAATGTCATTAAGATTCTGCAATCACATTATTATTGCCTCTCTCATGGCAACTCTCATTCTGTCTTTCTACTCTGAAATCTTTGAGCTCTTTTTAGCCAATACAATGCCTCCTAACCCTTCCCTCAATTATAAGCTATATAAAAGGAGGGAGTATATGTTATCATACATAGAAGAATGCTTTGGCATAAGCAGAAACCCAAGGACTAAACAAAGAAATAGTATAATGAGGTTTAATTGACACTTTGAATTTAAAAGACACAGTTGAATTCACTTTTCACTTCTTTGATTTTCCACATTTCAGTACATGGCATCATTTAGCTACATCGGCTGGTGCTATATGAGTCCTTTTTTTTCCTTCCAAGCACACATCCAGCCTATTGTTTATATCCCCAAAGTAGATCCTGTATCCACCCACTTTTCCTTATCATCTTGCCTGCCATTCTCACCCAAGTTGCCATTATCAGCTGCAACCACTACAATCACTTGCAACTAGGATCACTTTCCTTTCCTTCTTGTACATCTAAACAGGATTAAATTGGTACACTCACATTATTCAAGTTATGTTAATTTCTGCATTGAAACAGCCAGTAATTTATGGCTTCTTATTGCGTTCACATCAAATCTGAATGACTATGTGTGGCAGTTCCCTCCTTGCTCTAGGTTTCAATTTCTTCTCATTTACCCTTTCTCACATGCATTTTATCCTGATTTGGACGGCCAGGTAGCAATTTTCTACTTACCACTCGGCTACTAAAACCTGAATGATTTTGGAGTCCTCTCCCATCTCAATCACTTATCTCTAAAATGAATGTAGTAAACTAAAACAGCCATAAATGTTCTCTTTAATTTGGTTGTCATCTGAGTTCCTGATGTCACTATATAGCCATGGTGGCTTATTTGTTGGAATCATCTTTAAAACCATCAAACAATGAAGAAATGGTGGCAACATTCTGATGTACATTGTTCTCACAAAGAAACACCTTCTGAGACCAGGAAGGTGAAAGAGGGTGCTTCATAAAATATATGAATGGCTAAATTATTCTGCCTTCTTTTTAGTAAAGGATTTTACAGTCCCTAAAATGACTGCCACTTGCTTATATGTGCTTTGTTGATCTAATATCTTCACAGATTACATTACTTGAAAAATATTACTTTTGTTTTCTTCTATGATTCTTTTTTTGGGGGGGTTGTATTAGTTTCTTACTGCTTGTGTAACAAGAAACATTGGTTGTCACTTTTCCTGGGACAATACACAGAAGCACCTCTTTATTCCAGACAGGGATCTGTAAGAGCAAAGAACTGTAACATCCAGTCCAGGTCACTGAACTGTTAATGTATTGGGTTTACTTGTAGGCGCATGGGTGGTTCAGACAGCCACATTACTGAGAAGGGCGCTGCAGCTTGGAGATGACTCAAGAGAGGTGAGTCATTCAAGTCTTACAGTCTCTTCCCAACTGGGAATTGTTTCCTCTTATGTGCTTTCAGGGTGGGGAGGAGTCTAGTGAGCTTTTCTAAATGTATAAGCTGAAACCCAGGAGACAGAATGTCTCCCCCAAACACTGCTCAGGGGTCTGGAACTGAAACCAAAGTTGGTTACCTTTCAATGGTGTTTGGCTTGGCATTACAGTTCCCCCTAAAAGGCAGCTACTAGCCAGCATTAATCAACTAAAGTCTATTTACATGTTTTCTCATTCAAAGCTCAGGTTCAGTGTATGCTAGCTATATTTTTAAAAAATGGTGTTCACATATTCCTGCATATATTATAAGTCTATGTCTTGTTAATGAACAATTAAATCAAACAATCCAACTTTAAAATCCTTCCTAGTCATTGGACATGCTCTAACATGTGCAGCTGTGAAAAAGGCAGAACTCCTGTTTGCACATCTCAAGGAGCTCATGAAGATGAGATGAAAATGTATAATGCCACATCTCTAAGAATTCCAGGCTCCTGACCTTTGGTGGGAGGTAACATGAAACAACACTGATAGAAGACAATGAGGAAACCTACTGCCAAACAAAATGAAACCACCAAATATGGAGAAAAAAGTTAAGGCAGAGAAATGTCAGCATGCACTTCTTAGAGGTGGTGGTTTGGGAACAGGGTCTTTCTTGTTTGGGAAAAATATGGACATGAAATATGGAAGCACAAGTTGTTCTAAGAGAGGATATGGTAGGAGAAGGCATACAGGGACATAGGGAGGCTACAAAAGGGCACTTGGTTCCCTGAATGGAGTTACAGCAATTCTGAAGTGCAATGCTGGGAATTGTACCCGAGTCCACTGGAAGAACACCCAGTTCCTTAACTGCTGGACATCTCTCCAACCCTCCAACCCGGCAGCATGCATTCTTAATGTTGAGCTATCTCTTTAGTCCATTTTGCCATTTTTTGGAAATATCCATTTCCTATTTCTCTGTCGTAGGGTGATAAAACACCACAACCATAAGCAACTTGGGGAAGAAAGGGTTTATTTTAGTTTACAATTCCATTCACAGTCACAGTCCCATTACCCAGGGAAGCCAGGATAGGAACTCAGAGCAGGAACCTGGAGGCAGAATCTGATGCAGAGGCCATGGAAAATTGCTGTTAACTGGTTTGTTCCTCCTGGTTTGCGCTCTCTCTCTCTCTCTCTCTCTCTCTCTCTCTCTCTCTCTCTCTCTCTGTCTGTCTTCTAAAATAAATCCCACAATACCACAACACCTGCCCAGGGATAGCTTAGCACCACCATAAGCTAACCTCCCACATCAGTTATTAATTAAGAAAACACACCAGAATCTTGCTCATAAGCCAATCCGATAGGGGCATTTTTCAACTGAGGTTCCCTCTTTCAAAAGGACTCTAGCCTATGATAAGCTGATTTAAAGGTAGCTAGTACACCTAAAAATGAAATACCTTGATATTACAGATAAAATTTCAGACAGCCCATTGGTTTGGGCAAAATTACAAAAAGACATGAAACTGTGTGCAATCAAAAGAGCAGCAAAACTAAAACTATCAACTAGGTATAATTTTGGGTGTCTACCACATGGATATGTGGGAGGTAGGAAGAAGGGGGTACCATGTATTTGGCATGTCTCCAAGTTTGTAGAAGCCACAGTTCTGCAACCTTTCTTAATATCAAGTATTTTCATAAGAGGAAGTGATGGACTTCGGAGACTTCTTGGAGCAATTCTGAACAAAGGAGACCTGACTATCCATGCGGAACCACCCTTAATTTCCACAGGCTTAGTCTCTGACCCCGCCTCCAGTCCTCTGCTGGAGTCCCAGGCCCCTCCCAGAGATCCGCCTATCTCTGCTGGTCCACTCTGAGTTCCTGTGGGAAAGATACTTGACCCCCATATCCTGGCCTCTGCCAAAGAACGAAGTCTCAGCTGGAGAGTGCCAGTTTCCAGTGAGATCCCACTACCCTGCAAAACCTTCTCAAGTTCCAGCTCAGCCCTCATCCTCTTCTGCCTGCTGTTGGCCAGAGGTGAGTCTGGGCCCAATCGGGGCTGCCTGTCCCCTACAACCTTTAATGACAAAACCAGATTTTCCCAATATGTATCTACAAATCCAGCCCTACAGAAAGTATTGGAAGGAAAACTCCAACCCAAGGAAGGTAACTACACCCACAAAAAATGTAGGCAACAGATAATCCAACTACACCAGAAACCAAGGGTGAAGCAGAACAAATATATTCACAATACCACTGCCAACAACAATCCTAAATCAAACAAGCATCAACAATCAATGGTCCTTACTCACCCTCAACATTAATGGTCTTAACTCACCTATAAAAAGACACAGGCTAACAGAATGGATACGAGGACAGAATCCATCCTTCAGCTGCATACAAGAAACACATCTTAGCTTCAAAGATAGACATTACCTCAGGGTAAAGGGTTGGGAAAAGATTTTCCAATCAAATGGAAATAGGAAGCAAGCAGGCGTAGCTATCCTAATATCTAACAAGTTAGACTTCAAAACAAAATTAGTCAAAAGAGATGAAGACGGTCATTTCATATTCATCGCAGGAGAAATCCATCAACACAAAGTCTCAGTTCTGAACATCTGTGCCCCTAATACAAAGTAACCCACATTCGTAAAAGAAACACTACTAAAACTCAAAGCTCATATAAAACCTCACACACTTATAGTGGGAGACTTCAATACACCACTCTCAACACTAGACAGGACCACAAATCAGAAACTCAACAAAGAAACAAAAGAATTAACAGAAGTTACATCTCAACTGGGGTTAACAGACATCTATAGAACATTCCATCCAAAGACAAAAGAATATACCTTCTTCTCTGCTCCACATGGAACCTTCTCTAAAATCGACCACATACTAGGTGACATAACAAACCTCAACAGATACAAGAGAATCGGACCACCATGCTTTAAAATTGGAATTCAACAACAACACAAACAGCAGAAAACCTGCAAACTCATGGAAACTGAACAATGTGCAATTGCACCACTCCTGGGTCAAAGAAGAAATAAAGAAAGAAATTAAAGACTTTCTAATATTCAACGAGAATGAGGATACAACATACCCGAACTCATGGGACACTTTGAAAGCAGTGCTACAAGGGAAGTTCATTGCACTAAGTGCCCATATGAAGAAAACAGAATATAGTCACATAAGAGAATTAACAGCCCAACTGAAAACCTTAACAGAGAGAAGCAAATTCACCCCGCAGGAGTAGACGCCAGGAAATAATCAACTTGAGGGCTGAAATCAACAAAATAGAAACCAGGAAAACAATACAAAAAATCAATGCAACAAAGAGTTGGTTTTTTGAGAAAATCAACAAGATAGACAAACCTTTATCCATACTAACAAAAAAGCACAGACAGAACATGCAAATTAACAAAATCAGAAACGAAATGGGGAACATAACAACAGACACAGAGGAAATCCAGACAATTTTCAGGTCATACTTTGAAAATCTGTATTCCACAAAAATTGAAAATTCAAAGGAAATGGACAAGTTTCTGGATAACTATCACTTACCAAAATTAAATCAAGAACAGACAAACAACTTAAATAGATCTATAACCCGCAATGAAATAGAAGCAGTCATCGAAAGCCTTCCAACCAAAAAAAGTCAAGGGCCAGATGGATTCAGTGCAGAATTCTACCAGAAATTCAAGGAAGAAACTAATACCAATACTCCTCAAATTGTTCCACAAGATAGAAACAGAAGGTTCATTGACAAACTCTTTTCATGAGGCCATAATAACCTTGGTACCAAAGCCTCACAAAGACACAATTAAGAAATAAAACTACAGACCAATATCCCTGATGAACATTGATGCAAAAATACTCAAAATACTGGCAAACCGAATCCAAGAATACATCAGAGAAATCATCCACCATGACCAAGTAGGCTTCATACATGGAATGCAGGGATGGTTTAATATACAAAAATCTATCAATGTGATCCTCCATATAAACAAACAGAAAAAGAAAAACCATATGATTATCTCCCTAGATGCGGAAAAAGCCTTCGACAGAATTCAACACCCTTTCATGATAAAGGTATTGGAGAGGTCAGGGATAACAGGAACATACCTAAACATAATAAGAGCAATATACAGCAAACCAACTGCCAACATCAAACTGAATGGAGAGAAACTTAAGCCAATTCCTCTAAAATCAGGAACAAGACAAGGCTGTCCTCTCTCTCCATATCTCTTCAATATCGTATTAGAAGTTCTTGCTAATGCTATAAGACACCAAAAGGAGATCAAGGGGATCCAAATTGGAAAGGAAGAAGTCAAACTGTCTCTATTTGCAGATGATATGATAGTTTACATAAGCGACCCAATAAACTCTACCAGGGAACTCCTACAGCTGATAAACACCTTCAGCAAACTAGCAGGATACAAGATAAACTCAAAAAAATCAGTAGCCCTACTTTTTTCAGACGACAAAGAGACAGAGAAAGAAATCAGAGAAACATCACGCTTTACAATAGCCACAAGCAACATAAAGTATCTTGGTGTAATGCTTACCAAACAAGTAAAAGACCTATATAATAAGAACTTTGTGACTCTAAAGAAAGAAATTAAAGAAGATACCAGAAAATGGAAAGATCTCCCATGCTCTTGGTTAGGTAGGATTAACATAGTAAAAATGGCAATCTTACCAAAAGCAATCTACAGATTCAATGCAATCCCCATTAAAATGCCACCACAATTCTTCACCGACCTTGAAAGGATAATAATCAACTTTATATGGAAAAACAAAAGACCCAGGATAGCCAAAACAACCCTATACAATAAAAGAACTTCAGGAGGCATCACCATTCCTGACTTTAAGCTCTACTACAGAGTTATAGTTCTGAAAACAGCCTGGTATTGGCATAAAAATAGACAGGTAGACCAATGGAATCGAATTGAAAATCCTGATATTAACCCACACAACTATGAACACCTGATTTTCGACAAAACAGCTAAAATTATACAATGGGGCGAGGACAGCATCTTCAACAAATGGTGCTGGCACAATTGGATGAGGGTGTGTAGAAGACTGCAGATAGACCCATGTCTGTCGCCATGCACAAAACTCAAGTCCAAATGGATCAAAGACCTCAACATCAATCCAGCCACATTGAACCTCTTAGAAGAGAAAGTAGGAGGTACCCTTGAACAAATTGTTATAGGAGACTGCTTCTTGAACATAACTCCAGGGGCACAGACACTGAAAGAAACAATTAATAAATGGGACCTCTTCAAACTTAGAAGCTTCTGTAAGGCAAAGAACACAGTGGACAAGAACAAACGGCAGCCCACAGACTGGGAAAAGATTTTCACCAATCCTATATCCGACAAAGGGCTGATCTCCAAAATATACAAAGAACTCAAGAAACTAGTCAACAAAACACCAAATAACCCTATTTAAAAATGGGGTACAGAACTGAAGAAAGAATTCTCAATAGAGGAAATCAAAAAGGCTGAAAGACACTTAAGAAAATGCTCCACATCCTTAGCTATCAGGGAAATGCAAATCAAAACAACTTTGAGATACCATCTTACCCCTGCCAGAATGGCTAAAATTAGAAACACCAATGATGACTCATGTTGGAGAGGATGTGGAGAAAGTGGAACACTCCTCCACTGCTGGTGGGAGTGCAAACTCATACAGCCATTTTGGAGATCAGTATGGCGGTTCCTCAGGAAAATGCGAATTAGTTTACCGCAGGACCCAGCAATCCCCCTCTTAGGCATATACCCAAATGATCCACATCCATGCAACAAAGACATCTGTTCAACTATGTTCATAGCAGCACTATTTGTAATAGCAAGAACCTGGAAGCAACCTAGATGCCCCTCAATTGAAGAATGGTTAATGAAGATGTGGCACATCTACACAATGGAATACTACTCTGCAGAAAAAAATAATGGTATCTTGAAATTCGCCGGCAGGCAAGTGGATGGCACTTGAAGAAACCATCCTGAATGAGGTAACCCAGTCACAAAAAGATGAACACAGTATGTACTCACTCATATATGGATTTTAGAACTAGATCAAATGATCACCAGCCTATAATTCACACCAACAGAGGAACTAGGATACAAGGTGTATTCTAGGAGATTCATATAAAGTCCCTCACAGAACTGGGAAGGGACAAGTCCCCCAGAGCTCAGGTGAAGTAGGGGGGCAGCAAATGGAGAGAGAAGTAGGAGAAAATGAGGGGGAGGAAAGGAAAACATGTGCCACCAGGAAGATTGAGCCTGGTTAGGAATAGAAGATAGGAAAGAGAGAGACAGAGACAGAGAGAGAGAACATAAAAGAGGGAGCCAATATTGGTTTGAAGATAAAATTGAACACAAAGAAAGGTCTAGAGAACTACAAGACTGCTCCCAACTAACAATTTGAGCTTCCATGGAAAGGCTATCATAAATACCCTTCCCGGAGAGTGAGATCAACAACTAACTCTCCATGGAGCCCTCAACTAATGCCTGTTGAAAATAGGAGCAAACACCCATACATAAACACTGAGTCGAACTAGAACCCAGAAGCAGATGGAGAGGACAAGACCATGTGGCAGAAACACATAGAGACAGCTTACCTGAACAAGGAGGAGCTAACGGCCACTAGACTGATAGCTGGGAAGCCAGCATGGGACTGACTCAGGCCCCCCCTGAATATGGGTCTCAGCCAGAAGGACTGAGTAGTCTAAGAGACCTCAGACAGTGGAGCCAGGATGTATCCCTGGTGCACAAAAGGACTTTGTGAACATATCCCCTATGGAGGGATAACTGCCTTAATCTAGAGACAGGAGAGAAGCCCTTGTCCTTACTTCACATGACCTGTCAGATCTACATGACCCCAACTGGGTGGCATTCCCCTACATATGGAATTGGGGTGAGGGGATGGGAGGGGAAGGTGTTTAGAGTGCATGTGAGAGGGCAGAGAGGGTAAAAGGGAGGGAAGGAGGGAAGGAGGGCTGGGGGGGAGGGAGCGAGAGAGGGAGGGAGGGAGAGGGAACTGGGATCAATATGTAAAATAATAAATTAAATTAAAAAAAATGCTTTGACTCCAAAATTTAAGTTGAAGGACAAGTTACTGGGGAAAAGGATTTCTATTTTTGTTTCCACAGAAAATGAAAAGATGTGGATTCCTTCCAGACTAATGTGGTTTGATCACGCCAGACTGCCTGAAACAGAGTACAAGCTGATCCTACATTCAAAACAGCTGGACAAAACAGCCCTACAGACTACAGCCAGGATATCTGAATCTTCTTCAAATCTCCCATGACAGCGCCCCTTACCAGCAGGAAGTAGTTTGGAAAGAACAATGCCCAAATTCCCAAATATTGTGTATAAATGTTTGTTTTCATTTAATTGGACTTTGTTATATAAAATAAAATAAAAAAGAAAAAAATAAAAAAAAAAGAGAAAGTGATGATTTGTGAATTAGAGAACAGCTGATGGATGAGGTAGGAAGGGTATTCCGAATGAAGGAGAGAAGACATGCCAAAGGAAAAATGAGGTAAGAGTAACTAAAGGTAGTCTGAAGGCTACTGGAAATGAGACTGAGAAGGCAGAGAGCAGATGGCAAAGGGCCACATATGACTTGCTAATCACTTTGGATGTCAACTTTTAGCCTGGCTATTTCTAACAGGTTCTATGGAATACTGGAGTTCTCTTTCAAATGAGTGCTAAAAAATGGAATAATTTTATTTGTTTATACTGTTCCATATTGTAAACCTTGAGGCAATAGATGGAAAGATTTTGAATGAAACAAAATTGGGAAGCTGCTCTCAATCCAGAATAGTTATGGATCTGAAGTAGCTATGTCCCAGGTACACTGTGTGGACTGGTAATTGTTCACTAATCCCAGTACATTCAGTGTCCTCTGAAAATGGGAAATAGATTTCTCAGAATATCATTTGCACTAGAATCATGTGGTAGTTTTCTGGTTAGATGAAATTCCCATAATTGGAGGAATTTAGGGAGCTTTAGAATGCAGAAGTGAAGAAAGACCCATTGCACTCAGGGCCATGGAGCGCCCACACCCCAGGGCCTTCACAGCACCTTGAGGCATCTCGAGGCCTGTGCAGTGGCAGCTCTCTAGTCACCTGGAAGTCTATTCTTCTGCTCCTTGGGCTTCCTTGCAAACTTCAGCTCCTCTGCTTCAGAATGAATTGGTTGCTGTTTCTCAAACCCTCTGACCCCCACTTCCAGATGCTTCACTTCTTAACTTCTCCTGTCTTTCAGAAGGCTGTCATTCTTTGGAAATATTTGTAGCTTTCCTGATCTTGACTGCATCAGAATATGTGCATTCATCTAATTACCAACCACCTTCAGCAGAGCATTCTAGAATGTCTATGTCTGTTTATGCTTTACTCTGTCCATATAAAATGAAGTTATCAGTTATGAACATATTCTGATACATACATAGTGGAAGAACAGTTATCCAAAATATAAATAAGTGACCACATACAGATGTATGCTCAATTACTTTTCCATCACAGGCATCAGTTTTAAAAGTTGGGAGGATACTGATAGGAAAATGGCCTTGGAAGGAAGACAGTCCTGAAGATGGAGTGCAGCGCAGAGGCTGTTAGAGGAGTGGTCCTGCTGAGAATTTATGAGGACCTGCAGTGAGGCAGTGCCAGGGGAAGTCCTGATTTAAACACTATTTGGGATGCAAAATAAATAGGACAAAGGACTAACAGATCACCCCCTGCAGAGTGAAAAGAACATTTCAAAGATGACTTCAGGGCTTGTAGCTCAGACTCCACCCACAAAGCAAAGGCTCCCCACCTCTCATTTATAACTAACAACATGGAAAAACATCCACCCTCCAAAGCCAAGTAGGATTGATCTCAGGGAAGTTGGGTATAGAATATTTAGAAAATTGTTAGTTTTACCTTAGAAGACCTTTAAGATAATCTATGATTGTGGTGGATAGTTAACCATCATATGCTCTTCCTTGTATTGTAGGGAGCTGCTACTAGCAGGGGAGTTGATGCATGGGCAGTGACTAATGCTTGTCAACAAACAACAACCCAAAATATGAGGTTGGTGTTATGTGCTATTGCTGGGACAGTATCTTCTAAGAGGATGGAGTGTTCCTTTTGTGATGTTTGAATGAGAATGTTCACAGAGGCTCATATATTTGAATGCTTGGTCCCCAGTTGGTAGAACTGTTTGGAAATAGGAGGTGTAGGCTTGTTGGAGATGCTGAGTCCTTGCTGAGGTTTCAAAAGACTTGTATCATTTCCAGTTAAGCTCTATTTCTGTTTCCTGTCTGTGGATCAAGATTTGATCTCAGCCATTGCTCCAGTGCCATGCCTGCTTCCTGCCATGTTCCCTGCCATGATGGTCATGGACTCACTCTGAATCTATAAGCTCCCAATAAACTCTTCTGTAAGTTGCCCTGGTAATGGTGGTGTCTTATCACAGCAGCAGAAAGGTAACCAAGACACCTTCCTATTGTCTTTCCTCTCTTTCTGTAGATTGCAGCTAGCAGCAATGTCCATCCGTTGCAGTATGTTCTGAGGATAACCAGAGCACCATTTCTTCCTTAAGCATACCTCCTTGTTACTCATTTACTTGATCACAGTACTTATATTAAAATGCAGGTAAAAGTATTTGTAATATCCTTGATTTTCAAATTGTATAAATCAGGAACAGGCTTCCATATGATTCTTGCTAAGGATTGCAATATTAAGACATCCATTCATTCTTGTGGTGCTGAGGGTTGAACCCAGGCACTAGCACATATCAGGTAAGTGCAATACCAACTGATGTACAAGTAGAATTTTAATCTCATTTAGAGTTTATTAGTCTAAGAATACTTTAATTTTAAACCAGGACTCAAAGCCTGTGAACTTAAGAGTTTCTGAAATCAGCACAACATGCCAAGACTCCCACCACAAAGACTAGTAGTATCAAGTCTACTCATGGTTTCCAAACCCTAAAAATATCATTTATTAAAATCAGTTTATATCTCATCTCTAGACTCACCTGCCCTCTCCTAACAAAAAACCCAAGGGATATTTTCTGTAGTGCAAAGCAACATTGCTAGTTCTCTGTGACAGTACTGAATGAGTGTGACTTTCATTAAGAGAGAGAGAGAGAGAGAGAGAGAGAGAGAGAGAGAGAGAGAGAGTTTCGATTCCTGGTTCATTACTCAAGACCTTGTGACCTCGAGCAGTTTACTGTTTTCTGAGTTTTTAGCTTCCTTCTCTATAACTGCAGATGCTATAACTTGTCCCATGCTGTTTTTTTCAAATATTAAATGGTATATTTATGTAAATACAACATATAATGTACTTGCAAAATCATTACTTTAGAATCTCCTACTGGCTTATAAGTAGTTATCAAAACAGATATGAATAATAGTTTGACCTTTATACAGACCTAGGAAAATCTCTGTAGATCAAAGTATTTTGCAGTAAGGTAGGGATTTTTATAATGGCACCAAACAGACAGCTCCTACCTCTATAAATACTGGTACTTTGAAAAGACATATTTCCCTCATAGTGCCTATGTTCTAATTATAGCATGTGGTTCTGCTATTGAGTAGTGAGGTAACTCCCACTTTCCAACAGGAAACTCTTTCAAATGTCAATCAAAATATTCTGACAAGCATCTGTGGCATGCACAGACTGGTCTAATCTAACAGAGAACCCCACAATCACCTAATAGCACATTCCATATGTATGAACAGCTAGTGAAGATGCATCTGTCACTTGTTTTCAGTGTGATGAAGCATTGGGGATGGTGTTGTTTTCCCCCTTTTTAAAGCTTTGGTTAGAATAAGAACTAAGATGCTTTGGTGAACTTATCTCTTGAAGGTGTTTGTACTGTATTCTTAGAGAAATAATATTTTTTAAGTAATTCTTCTGTTTAAAGCAGCACAGAATTTTTCCCCATTCAGTGATCTGATAATGTACCTAAAGTTGACTTGTTTTAGCAACAAATGGCATGTGTTATTGTCCTAAATATTAGCCTCCCACAAGGTGAGTTTATGAGAGACAAAAGATAGCTCCTTAGGTAAAAGCTGCAAACCAGGAAGCAGAGAGCCAAATCCATTTTCCTTATACCAATCTCTTGACCATGATGTTTTATTTTTAAGTAAGAGTCTGTTTATGGAAACTCATTAAAATATTTCATAGTATGTTGCACTGTTTAAAATTCTAGAATAGTTGAAGTTAAAATCTTTGAAACAAGTATGAAACACTACAAACTACCTGATTTTCTTGACTCAAACAGAAATCAGTACAGTATATGAGGAAATAAATATGTACTAGGAAGCAAAAAATAAAGCATAAACTGAGAGGTTTGGTGACAACATCTATCAACATTTTTCCCAGTGGGTCTGGAAGTCTTTTCATCATGCCTCTCCCAGTTTATCTTTCCTCCTGGAAAGTTTTATTTCCAAGCTCACATTCAGTAACGCAATTGTTTCATATATTTAGGTTAACTATGACATCAATTTCCATCTCAGTCCTATTCTCTGAATTCTAGATTCCTATTTCTAACTACTGGTTGCACATTCTTAAGTTTTTTACTTCAGCTTCAAGAACAAGAATCTATGTGTCAAATGGACAGTTGTTGATACCACCACCGAGAGAGTCACCAATCCCGGCTCTGTCATTCATTTCCTGTGTGGGTCTAGCAATGCTGTTCCATGAGATTCTGGTAAAGATAAACAAGTACTAGGGAAATGCTGATTATTACTATTTTCAGTTCCTTAATTATCCAGGGTAAAAACCATATTCATTTTGCAGGAAGTAGCAGGCAGGTACGGGATTATGTAGGCGAAAGCTCGGGGAGCTACATGCTTCATATTTTCTCTTAGAATACAATTTCCTTCTTTATCCCCCCCAATCCAATTTTGTATTCTTGACCGACCATTATACTAGTACTCTTCTCGATACTTATCTTCTGTACTGTAGTTCTGTCTTTTAGAATGGTTTAACAGAATTCTATTTGACAATGTTCTTCATTCTGAACTAAAACCTTTTAATCTAGCCCAAGCCTACCTTTCTGCTTTGCTTCCACTTCCTTGTGTGTTGTCACACCATGCTGAATAAGCCAGCTCACTTCCTTTATCTTGCTCTGTGCAAGATTCCTAAGGCCTGCTGACATGCTTTCTCCCTCTTCAAACTCTACCTCCCCCACATGGCCATCTCCAATTTCCTCTCCTCCCAGAGCCTGTAGAAGTGCACAGGTTCCTGCCTGGAGCAGAAATAAAGTACCCTAGAAAAAAACACCAAATTCGTCATTTCATGATGGAATAAAGTAAAAAAGCAGAGGTGTGGAGTTTAAGAATGATTCTGAATTAAAATGTTTTAATGGCTCAGTTATTTTCAAATGTATGCCTTGTGCCTTGTACTATGGTGAAAAACACACCTGACATTTATAAAAAGTAACACTCCCCCACCTCCCCAGTTCTGCTGTTTGGGAAGCCATCATAGAGATACAACAAGTTCTGTGTATGGAAAGGATTACTCTCTTGTGTCCAAGCCTGGGGTGGGGGGAGAGTGTCAAGTTCTGCTCATGTGGCTGAAAGGGACAAACTGTTGGGGGAGGTGCACCTCCTGCTCCCTCCTTAGAGGACTCAATCCCTCATGAGTTCATTACATCCCAAGGCTCCACCTCTTCAAGCTACCTACCCTCTTGGGCTCTAAATTCTAAGGGATTCCTTGGAGAAGGACACACCCATCAAGCCACAGCATATAGTACTTGTAAGCAAGATGAGAGAAAATAGATAAGGCTTGGCTGTTACCAACTTTAATAAGTATTGTGAATAACAGAATGCTTGGGGCGTCTGCTCAATCACCACCTCCAAAGGGAGATGAACAAACAAAAAACAAGACAAAACCAAAAAAACCAGGGACTTCAGTTTCCTAAGGAATTTTAATAACAAAGGCATTTTCTTTTGCCCAAAAAGGATTAACTATAAAAATGTAAAAAATGCCAAGCACATCCAATAGTTTATCATAGCAAATGTACTGGCCTTTCTTTCTCTGATAGGGCTTGAACCACTACCAGATAGACTCTCTGTCCATTTCTATCACAGGCAGAGCTACTCGAGTAAAGCAGGAGCAAGAGGTCCTCCTTGCAGGGTCTGGAGGTTGCTAATTAAGACTGTGTTACAGACTCATGAATGTGCAATGCAAATGGCTTACACTATAATAGCCATGCTGGACTCAAGAATTCTTTAGGGGGTGGGTTGGGTAGGAGATGTAGTTTTATGGAGAAAACTTTATCTAGCATGTGCAAGGCCTTGGAATGGATGGATCCCCTGCACAACAAAATCTGGTTTGGGGTCAGAGAAATGGCTCAGTGAGTAGAAGTGTTTGTTGGGCAAGTATGGGGATCTAATTCTAGTTCTCTGATCTCATGTGAACAGCAGGACATGTAATGCTTGTGTGACATCTACAGTCTCAGTGCTCTTTCTGAGTGATGGGAGGTAGGATGAAGAATGAAGAATCCCCAGAAGTTTCAGGGAGGAGGGAAGGGCACCCAAGGTTGCATTTAAAAATATTATTTATCTTTATGTGCATTGGTGTTTTGCCATGGGTGTCAGGTTCCCTGGAACTGGAATTACAGGCATCTGTGAGCTACCATGTGGGCTTGCATTTTGACCTCTATAGACACTAGGGTAGTCTCTGGCTTGCATCATCCTCTCTCTCTCTCTCTCTCTCTCTCTATATATATATATATATATATATATATATATATATACACACACACACACACACACACACACACACACACACACACACATATATATATATATATATATATATATATATATATATATATCTCCACCCTCCTGTTTCTGATAGAAAGTTGAAGTTTGCAATCAGAGAATTAGCCTCCAGATGGAGGTTCAGGAACCCTGGTTTTTAATGCAACTTTGGGCAAATTGCTCACACTATCTAATGCTCTTAATGTTTTCTATCTAAAACAAAATAAAACAAACCAAAAAAAAAAAAAAAAGGTGGACTAGACAATTTCTAAGGCAGCATCAAATAACTACTTTATTTAATATTTTATTTAGTATTTGCTTACAAATGGAATTATTTGATTAAAGTTATTTAGTATTTGCTTACAAATGGAATTATTTGATTAAAGTTCTGCTACTTATATTGACCTTAAGTTTAAAAATTGTATATTCCCATGTACCTAATTCTTAAGATCCTCCCACACTGCAAAGATAGCTTTTTTCCTTTTCTTTTAAATGGGGCCAGAAGCACTATGTCATTGTTTAACAACTGGAAATTAATTTAGATGAGAATTTGTCAGTCTCTTGAGAACATGGTGTCCTCTAAGGCAGACTTTGAATGCCTTGCTGGTGAAGGCAGCAAGTCATTTGTTACCACTTTCCCTACATACTACAAGCCAGGGTTCTCTCAGTATATGTCTGTGATTCAGGACACAAGACAGTCCTATGATAAACAGATTCTTTCCTAGGAATTCACAATGTAAGAAGTGAAAAATGATGAGGAACTAGTTAACAGTCCGAATTACTGTGACAAGTGTACTGTCTTGAAAGAACTGCCACAACTGTTTTCTGTTGAAGATAATACTTCATAACCAAGATAATGACATCTAAAATAATGGTTACAACACCAGAGAAAAAAATGTCGAGAAGTCTTTAACAGTGTTAAGGGCCTGTCTTTCTAAATAAAATAGTGTAAATCTCAAACATGTTTAATTCATATAGCTGGCTATTCAGTACAAAATTAGGAACCCTTACTTTTTGGCCTTTACTCCTAGAAGTAGGAACTCGGAGGAATTTCTAGGTAATTACAAAGTGACATCTACTGGTCAAATATATCATTGCCTATCTTTGTAAACATCTAAGAGAAATGTTAAAACAAAAAACATTATCCAAATTCCCGGTCAATTTGAGATATTCACATTTGTATATAGATTTTATTGTAATATAGTAAATTAGGCAACATATGTGACAGATTGCTATTTTGCTGTTAGTTTTGATTAAGGACACCCAGTATTGACATCTGGGCACTTTTCACCAGATAGGAAAGCTGAAAGCTAAGAGACGGTTTTTCCACTGGTGGGACCAATTTCAAATACCTACAATCCTGAAGATCTCTCATCTGAAATAATGGGAATAAGACTGTCATTTTCATATCATTTTTTGGAATTAATATCAGTTTTCCTCAGTTCATGCAACTCACATTGTCAGAAATGTGGCTATCAGCTTAAACTTGCACAGATGCTCTAACTTGGCTTTTAAATGAACTTAAACCTCAGAACAGGATTGAGAAGTGAGCTGGGATTTCTGATACTCCTAAATGTTTTTTTTTTTTTTCATTGTCTCATTCTCCTTTGGTAGAAGGAACCTGAAATATTAGTTGTCTTATCAAACTTAGTTTTCTAATATATTAAAAGGATTCCTGGTCAAAGTTGACTTTGGGTACCAGAATAACATTACACTGTGGGTTGATGTAGCCTTGATTCTATGGACACTATAAACAGACAGCAGTCTAAAAGCTAAATGCTCATCCACTTATGCTTAATTGCCTCTTCCAGGTCACTAATTCATGCTTCAGTATCCCAGGAGAGTTAATTTATCTCTCATGAGTGACCACTTGACTCCGAGAAGGCATTTTAACTTACCCAGGCTTAATACAGGACAAATGTTATTACTCCAACTTACTTACATGACAATAAACACAGTTGTTTCCCTTCTTTCCCAGCTGGTTTACTCAAGGTTGGACTCCCTTTTTGTGACCTTACAAGTTGTTTAACCCAGTGTGAATCACAATAAACCTTTGCAATTAAGACTGTATGACATTTGAGTTTATATTTTAAAAAACAAATGAATTTAAGCAAGGGTAAGTAAAGGCTCATCTCTGTGACACATGGATCTCATGCCATTTATAGTCAAATAGGAATGCAGAAAACAACATTCTCCTAAAAGTATTGCAGATTATAATACTGAGGCTCCCAGTCATAGGAGATAAGCTAGTTATCAACATACAGGGACAATGAACACCCAAGGGCAAAACCCTGAAACAAACTGATGCTGAGCTATAAAGGTGATCTTTATGCTCAAAGCACTTGTCTTCCAGGTTTCTCAAAGCTAATTCTCTTTTCAGTTTCACTAAGTATTAGTATTTAAAATGATGTTTAGTATCTCAAAGTTTTTCATGATCATATAACTACTGTTTGAATAGTGACTGTTGTTATTCACATGTCAAAAATTAGCAAAATAGAGGATAATAGGATAATTTTAAATTTCAGAACATAAAGGATTTTCTAAGTAGGTACCATTTAATATATAGGATCCAGACAGCACATTTCATGTGATGTCCTATGTCAACTGTGTTGAAAAAAAAAAAAAAAAACACAGCAATTACATACACCCTACTAGCTGAGCTAACTGAAGCTAATGTGAGATCTCCCTCACCAAGCTGTTGGAATACTATAGTCTAGGTCAAAGCTCCAGTTTGACCTCAACTAATCTCTATTTAAGACTTGGGACCATCCTTAAGTTCTCTAAACATTTATGTGGCATGAACTGTGTCAAACATTCTTCAAAAGACAAAACTGGACTTTCTCACGATGTATGTGACAAAGGATGGCTTTATGTCACTTAAAGCAGCTAAAGCTAAGTTATTAAATAGAGCATGAATATAAACCAGAGTCTAAAAATCTAAATAACTATTTCTGCATTGATAAAAAGGACAGAAAATTGCCATTTTAATCAATATGAGCACAAAGTTAAATGTATGTAACCCTGTATAAAGGAGAATTATAGTAGAATATTTTAGACTGAGAAAAGAGATCAAAGTTGTCCTAAACACTGCAATCTATTCCATTGTACAGAAGCAAAGTGTTTGTGATCACCATGTCATACAAAGACACTAAGTAAAACTGTGATTGTGTCTAGCACCCATGGAATGTCTGAACAAAAAGAATTGCCAGGTCTGTCCACAGGGGAATCTACAAGAGTAATAGAACTGAAAACCCTGGCAGAGAATAATTTAACTGTCTAGGGTTAAGAGGGTCTTAGCAATCTTGTAAAATTATTTTTCTTTCTTTCTCTCTCTCTCTTTCTCTCCTCCCTCCCTTTCTTTCTTTCTATTTATGTTTTTGGTCTTTTGAGACAGGATTTTTCTGTAGCTTGTCCTAGAACTTGATCTGTAGAGCAGGTTGGCCTTGAACTCACAGAGATTCATCCCAATGCTGGGATTAAAGGTGTGAGCCGCCATGGCCAGGTCCAGGAATCTTATAAAATTCTTATATTAACCATACTTTACACAAAAAGTAAAGCATGTACAACACAATATTGCAAATGCTTTAGAAATTTGATATTTTGTTTAACAGCATCATTGCATAGCTGAAATTACACTGAACTACATTTAAAAAAAAAATCATACTTTGGTTTCAAAATTCTATGAGTTAACTAAAAAAAGCTCGGAGTCTTTTGAAGAAGTACATTAGTTTTAAGTTCTTTTGCTGGCACTAGAGTTCTTTTAAATGGTTTCTATCATTGTTTAAAGAGTAGATTTTGGTTGTACTTTTAAACCCCTTTTAATGACACCATACATATAAAAAAAAAAAGTGCGTTAAGTTTGCACAACTATATCACTTTAGCAGACACCTGAGTTGAGAAAAGAGAACATTACCATTCCAGAATCCTTTTTTCTCTTTTATGCTACTCAGTTTTTGTTGTGGAAAACAAAACATTGGGCACGCTGGACAGTCAAGGCAAAGGAGGAACGGTTTAATTATGTAGGCAGTGTTAGCCCAGTTTTGTTGGTCCATTGGTTTGGGACCTGAAGCAGCTCTTTATCATGGCAAGGTCAAATGATGGAGGAAGTTTGTTTACCTGAAGCAAAGAGATGAAGGGCCACACCCTCAGTGATGTAACTTCTTTCCACTAGAGCCTCATTCCAAAAGAGTCAAGCACCTCCCCTTGAGCTTTTAAAATTTATCATGAACCTTTGGGAGCTTTCCAGACCCAAACTTTTTGGGCAATCGCTGGCCTGACCTGGCATCAGCAGCTGTTCTGTTTTGCTGCTTTGGAATTCTTGCCTGCCATTTTTTCCCTGTTGTTGCAGGTGATCATAAACATTTACATAATCAAAGCACCACCATAGGTGTTGTTCTTTTGATGTAGCTATAGTTAGCGCCTAAGAAACACAAACACAAGGCTCAGTGCCCACATGGAGTTTATTGGTAGGGAGGGAAGGGAGAAAGAAAGAGAGGGGGGAGAAAGAGAAGAAAGGGGGAGAGCAAGAGAGAGCAGAGGAGGAAAAAGAGAGGGGCGTGATTGGCGCCCTTACTTTAAAAGGGAAACTTGTGCATATGTAACTGAGTCCCCTGAGCAGCCAGGTAACGCGTGCGCCTGTGAGCAGCCACAAAAGTCATGACATAGAGATGACATGGCCATGAGCATCATGCCCATCGTCAGGGGGCGGGGTCAGCAGACTGCTGGGTTTCAACAACAGGTGTCACAGAGTACATGCAGTTAGTTATGCTCTTTCTGCTCGGTGCATGCCTCTGTCCAGTATGATGCTAGGTCCTCTGAATTGGGGAGTCTTAGAAACATCGGTTTTTCTGGTGGTGTTCTTAATTGCTACCACGTTAGTGTAAGTTGCTCTCTGCCAATATTGCTATAATTTTTTTTTTTTTTATGTTAGCCATTCTGGAGCGCATGTGGTAGTATAGCATTGTGGATTTAATTGTACTTCTGATTTATGAAACAGATCACATATTTACTGGCCATTTGGGTATCTTTCTTTGTAAACATTTTGGGGTTTTTCGCTCGCCAATTTTAGGGCCTCTTTATTATTTTTATTATGAGTTTTTTGTTTGCCATTTACATTGTGTGTGTAATCTTCAACTCTTAGCTGCATTCTCCATGATGTTTTTGATCAAAGCCTAGTTTTAATACAATCAGATTTATACAAATTTCTCGTGCTCAGTGCTCAGTCATATTTTCAAAACCTTTTTTTTTTTTTTTTTTTTTTTTTTTTTGCCTACTCTAAGTTCATAAAAGTTTCTTGCTGAAAGCTTTAATCATTCACATGTAGACCTACAATCCATTTGGAAATAATTTGTGTGGTGGTAGAAGCCACGTGTGACAACCCATTGTTTCCCTCTATCTGCTAGCCCACAACACATCCTGAAAAGACCATTCCTTCTCACTGTACTACTCCCTAGTCATCAACTAACTGAGTGCTTTATGTGCTCTGTAAAGATCTGACATGGTGTGAGGTGGTCCATAATCTCCAAGGATAATTTGAAGCCCAATACTCAAAGCCTTATTTGAAGTCTTTATAACTTTCAGGTATACTACTGACAGAAAGAAGGAAGACAATAACTTACTGAAGTTTACAATATCCAATCAGTAATGAAAGTGATTTCAGTACTGTTTTAGTAGAGAATTGGGTTTTATTTCCAAGATAAGGGAAGCAAACCTCAAAAAGTTGTTTTTTATACAGAGCAAAATTATATGGTATTAACCAAGGACTATGCATTATGAACAGAAAGAAAAGATAAAGTTCAACACAGTGTGGAGTTATCCAAGTACTATCTAATACAAGGGTGAGAGGAGGAAAAAAATCAGCAAGGGTTACAGTAGTCAAGAAGGTGAATAGAAATCCTTGAATTAATTTGCACCGATAAGTCTTACTGTAAAATCCTAGAGCCTTAATTTTGTAAGTCTTTAATACAGCCAATCCACAGTATTCTCCTCTTATTTCCTTAGCCTTCCACTATTGCTCCATTTTTGAACATACTAATGGTCCAACCTCCATACACAGAAAGCTGAAAGCTAAAAACAAAACACTGATGCTCAAACCTCCGTGGGTTAATGGAAGTAATCTGTGAATGTGAAGGCAAATTATGAAATACTCTTAGGTAACCCAAATATACAGCTGAAGTTGTGGTATAAGGTACCTTAGGACCAGTGGTTCTCAAGTGCAGGCAAAGCTGTTAGATAAAATATGTTACACTTGCCTGTATTTGACTTAAAAAACCAAAGTCTTTTGTCCCTTCATATAATTTGGCTGTATTTGGGAACATTTTTGTTAACATCAGGGGTCTGCTACTTATCTAAGTAGGCAGAGGCCAGGGTGATGCTAAACATACCACACATTATTGAAAAGGTCCCTAAATAAAGACTTATCCATTCAGAGCCTAAGTAGTACAGATGTGGGCAACACTCTTCTTTGGGACAAGAATAGAAGCAGCCCTAGGAGAAAAGCAGAATTTCGTTCAACGGTAAGAATTCAGTTGGTGTCACAAGTGACTGAAGCCCAAGAAAGACCACCATGCTTTAAATCCGAAGTGAGACAACTTATTGTTTCAAGTGTAGCATGCTCTAGTTGAATTTTTAGATATGTATTAAATAATATTTTAAGATATGCATTTTAGGCACACAGAGTATAATGCCTACTTCTTTACTAAGTGTAGCACTAGCATTAGTCAGCCCTAAAGTTCTCTCAACTTTGACTGGGCAGCTCTTTTGGTTCTTAGTATAGACCTTCTGATAACCATTGAGAGTAACAGACGATGTGTATCCATGAAAGAATCACTGCTAAGTTCCTATGTGAGGTCCTATGAGAGTTATGTTATGCTCAGTCAGATAATATTGTACATTTTCTTGTTCCTGTGTAAGTAAACATGATGAAATGGCTACCTGAGGCATTTTCCTGTATTTCAGTACCTAATAACCAACCATTTCCCACTGCTATCATCAACACGCCATAAACTGACAGAAGTCTCGCAATGACAGATGATTCATTTAAGGTTTGTAACAGTGATAATCTCTGTAGAATAATACAGAATGAGGCGCCTTTGGAGCAATGGAGTTAGGGATGTGATTTGGAGCTGAGACATCAAGTCATCTGGAAATACATTACATTTAACTCTCAACTACATGGTTAAGTAGTGTTTTTTAGTATAAGTATGAAGTTGACATACTTTTATACATAAAAAATACAATACTTTCACTATTTTTTTCCTGTTGACATTATTCCAAAATAACCCACCAACTAGGGCCAGTTTGATTACTAGTTAAGAAAAAATAAATTAGAAGAGTAAATCTGCAGTGAATCTAGAATTATCAATAGCATTACTAAAAACAACTTACAATTTAATGTTATAGCCTTTTAATCTATTAAATAGCTGCATTTTCAAACTATTGAGACAAAGAAAACACAAGCTAATCATAGCCAAATGTATGATTTATTTTTGGAAAAAATAAACTAGGGTTTTCCCAATAAAGGGGAGAATTAACAATAAGTGACCATACATATCCTGGTTACATGTTGATGACCATTTTGCAGGATATGTTCAACACATACTCCAGAATATGAACTACCAGTTTCAAATTTGAAATCATGAGTCATCTCCCAATGTAAAACCATAAATCATGAAATAAATACCTAGAAACCAGAATCCCATAGATGCTGAATTCCTCAACAGTGTTTACATAGAGCATTCCATTACAGACACAGAGCTGCAATTATCACAGGGCACTGCTAGTTTCCACTGAGCTTTCTCATGATGTAGCTTTCTGCTGTTGCATTAGTGAAGATACTTCCTACAAACACATGAGTACCCCAAAGACAATGACGGATCACTTTACAGCAGCCAAGGTCATCAACATAGAATCCTAATTGCCGGTAGCGTTCATCTGTTTCAAAAAGTGTGCTGTTTGTATATGGTCCAAAAAACTAGAGGAAATAAGAAATGAAGCATATTTTCATTAGGAAGACTCTTTGTAATATTTTATAAATACAAGCAAGTGCCTATGTGTTTCAGTATTTTTTTTTTAACTATAAAAGGTCATACGCAATACTAAACTGTTCTAACACAATCTCCTCAGTTTTTGTGCATGCTAGAAATGGGAAATGAATTAGCTAGTAAATTTCAAGTTACCTAGAACTTGCATAGCACTGCACAAATTTTAAAAATGAATAAATCCTAAGAGAATAATTTATGAATTATTTCTATCACTGTTACAAAATGAGACTAAAGCCAAAGAAGGTCTTCTAGTCTCTAAGATATTACATTTGACTCTGAATTGGCAAGTATAAATTTCTATCTTAAAATTAAAAAATGATTTTATGGGGCTGGAGAGATGTCTCAGAAGTTAAGAACACTGACTGCTCTTCCAGAGTCGTGAGTTCAATTCCCAGCAACCACATGTCAGCTCACAACTATCTCTAATAAGATTTGAATTACATACAGAATATTGTATATATAATAACTAAATAAATCTTTAAAAAATAATTTTATTACTACTTGCAATTGAAGTATGTGATCATGATTATAGAAAAGTTTCCAAAAAGTCATTTCTCTAATTTTATTCCTACAGTTTATATTTTCTTCAAAATACTTTGGTCTTTAAGAAAGTAGACTAGACTACTGTAATTTCTAAGTTTTAGCTTCCAAATAGTAAACATACACATCCGTTTCATTATTATTAACAAAACCAGTGCCATAAGTTCTCTTAGAATTATGAAACAAAGCGGCTTACAGTAATCCTACCTCTTAGGACAATATATTGAGTTGAAAAAAAGTCTAAATGGATGTTTGATGGCTTGGGGTTTTTTCCTGTTGTTGTTGCCAATAAGACAGTTATAATTATATAATAAGAAGTGTGTCTACTTCATATAAACTGGCTTTTAAGATGTATTTACTCACTGCCAAACCAGATGATGGGTCAATGAAGTCAGCCCAGTATCCTTCAGCCCGAAGAGCATAGCAAATTTCTTTAGCACCATTAATAAACTGCAGAGGAAAAGGTAAAAATCAACTGTGGAGGTAGCCCAGTAACTATGCTGAGTACCCATTGACTTCCTTAATAATAACCCCATATGCAATGATGCTTACAATCAGCGCATACTTGCGTACACACAGATTCACACCCCTTCCTTTAAGCAACAAGCCAAAGTATAAAATATATTGCAAGAGAACATATTCATAAAACCATAAAACTTTATTGACAACAACTGTTACTCTATAGTATCAGTAATTAATCTTTGAATGTGTTGCTCACATACGCCAAGCTCTATCATGGGCATATAAATAAGACTGTAATCAAAGCTATGGTCCTGTTCTTATCATCATCAGTGGGTAAAGAAGATGACTGTGTCTGGGACTCAATAGTTAAATTTTATAGGAGGCTACTGTGATGTCAGTACTAATGAGGCAGACCAGATTAAGCTGGAATAGAATTACCCAAGCTATTGTCACTGACTGGTTAGTAATCAGAAGGAATCTAAATAGGCCAGTTTTCAAAAACAGTCTGAAGATTGACAGCAACCAACCAGAAGGGGCCAGTTTACTCAAGCCAGCATGATAATTAAACCCTCCCTGTTCTAACCTTGTAAGGGAAGAACCAGTTTACTCCTTGTTCTTTTACTTTCTTCAGCTCTATCTATACTGCCAAAGCCTTCTGGCCAGCTTTCAAGACCCCTTGATCTGAATTAGAGACCAAGAAAGGCAGTTAGACAAGGAGACTGTGAAATGTGACATGAAGCTGCTTTACCATTTTGACTCCCAACACTGCAAATTTAGAGCCTAAGTCCACCTGACTTAGGAGAATGTTTTATAACACAACCATAGTACTGCTCACTCTGTGCTCAATAAAGCAGACTTAAAGCTACATCTATAGTGTTTCTAGACTTCCCTTCTACTTGCTATCTATAAATGCTACCTGTGCACATGGCAGGCACTTATCTGAGGACTGTGCCACTTGTAAGTCACTTTGCTTAAATAAACTATAAATTTCACTTGCCACAACTTTTTATTTTTTCAGAACTATATTTACTGTAATTTACTTTTTGACACTTTTAAAAATGAAGTTTAGTGATTCCTACGGAGGCATAGCACCTAAGCTAACTTTTATCTCCATATCTACCTGTCAAATAGTGACAATAAATGATGCTGTATTCTTTATATTATCAGTCACATTCAAAATTAACATTCATTGATATATTTCATAATCTTTGTAAGTCTTAAAAACAAGTCATTAAATCATTTTCCAACTTAATGAAAAAAGTAATATCTAAAAACTAAAAAGAATAAAACAATACAATCAAGCATGTACAAAGGTTAACTTAAAAAATCTATTATTACAAGCACTAGCAAATTTCTCCTAAGATTTTTATTCATCAAAGGCAAACAGTGACACCTGCTGGAAAAAGCCAGAATAGGACATGGAAAATAAGCTGCCATTCTCAACACAGCTACATGTCAAAGCCCACCCTTGTCATAGGAAACTCAAAGAACTATATTGGACTCCATATCAAATCAGCTAAGAACCTTGAGATGACTAGAAACCAGCACTACAAATGTGATGTATAAGAATGAGATCTGTGGCCACTCACTGAGTGACGAGAACTATACATCTATTAAGCCTTTAATATGTAAATAAGATATGTTAGTTATTGCCTACTTAAGTTCTCTTAAATCTGAAAGTATGTCTGTTTTTTTATATAAGGTCTCTCTCACTATGTAGACCTGGCTGGCCTGAAACTCCTAGAAAGCCACATGCCTCTGTCTGAGTGCTAGGATCAAAAGTGTAGGCTACCTCACCCAGCCTGAATGTCATATGCTTCTACTGAATTCCATTTTAATTAGTATATAACAAATATGCTCACATCTGTTAAAACACTATAACATGTACTAGAAAGCTTTATGCAGTACATTTAAGTAACACATTCATAAAATACTACTGAATATGTAAACTATATTATCACAAATAAAGAGAACCATCTGGCTAACCCCAAAAAGTATTATAATGTTTAACATTATTTTGTATGGAAGTCAGTTAGGGGGTTTTTCAACTAGAGTGAGCTAAGACACTCAAATGAATCAGTCTTTATCTATCATAGAGAATAATACTCTTGTTTTATAGACAAATTCATGCAATCCAATGTTAATTTTAAAGTAATTACCATATAGTTTTAAATTATTAAATGCATATGTATATAAATAACTGAATTTTTTATCTGATCGATAAAAAAGAATGCTAAGATAGAAGGTAAGCTAGGGTCACAGTATATGTATTAAGATAATTTCTAGGATAGGCATTTCATCAAAATCTACCAAAATTTAAAATGATAGTAATACAGCTATTTTCTATCTAGGAGTCTATGGAGATTGGTGTTCATAAATATATGTAACAACGATTTTCAGAGCTGTGTGCCAGAAATAGCAAAGTTGGATTTTCAATTTATCTATCACAAAAAATTAAAATAACTTAAAATTTTTAGTTTACTAATAATACAGAATTTTATAAGAAACAAAGTATATCTACATATACTGACATAGAGAAGTATCAAAACCTATCTTTAGTTAGAAGCAAAGGGCAGAAAAAAGGTGCATACTGTATTGTACTCTGCACACTGTTCAGGGTTACTCTTTATTCCTTAGATATGACTGGGTTGATTTTCATTATTTATTTGACATGCTATAGAGGGTGTAGAGGAAATGCAAGAGAAGGGCAGAATAATATATTTTAGAAAAATTAGAATCTGAGAATTCAGAAAAGGAATAAAATTTTCAAGAATACCAAGAAAAGTAGCACTTAAAAAACATTATTTACTTATTTCATGTGTATGGGTATGGCTACTTTGCCTGCATGTTATGTGTAAGGACCATATTCATGGCAGGGTACTCACAGAAACCATAAGAGGGCAAAGGATTATTTCCTGGAACTACAGATACAAATAGTTGTGAGCCACTGTGTGTGCTAGGTCTCAAACCCAGGTCCTCTGGAAGAAAAGCAAGTGTGCTTGACTGCTGAGCCATCTCTACAGCCCTGGAAAGTAGCCTCCCCACCTTCCCCTTTGAAAAGGGGAAGTGCTTGAAATAGTTCACAGAACAAATACAGGTCAGAAAAGACAATTTTATGATAGTAGTTGCATTGTTTAAATGCACTAGAGATAACTCAAGAGTCATCGATGAGTTGTTTGAATTAAGGGAAGGAAATTAGACTTCCTCTTGGGGTAGTTTAATGGAGAGTGAGCCTGGATTTGAATTCTCTATTTGTCTCATTGTAGCTTTATTTATAATCTGTCTGCTCAATAAATCTGAATCTGTGCATGCCTGAGTGTTGTCTTATGTCCATCACAAAGGTGTTGCTCTATTTACTTAACAGCACAGAGAAGCACCATAGGGAAGAAGCAAGGATACTTTACAGAAACCTTTAAAGCTTTACAATGGATTAAGTCACTGACTCCAAAGGCCCCAGAAGTGCTCAGAAAAGTATACATTAACTTAATAATATCCATATGCTGTTTCTATCATTTATGGCAGACATTTATTGTATAAGATTTCTTCCAACCTGCTGGTTGCTTTCAACAAATGATTAACACAATACAAGCATACGCATGCTTGAAAGAGTACATAGCATAAGATTGCAACTATGCAATAGTTTAAGCTGTAAAAGTTGATTACATGGCATGTAAGATTGTTGTTACATTGATATTAAGGGCAGGTTAAAAAAGCCAAGCTGACTATACAGTAGAATAACAGTTTAAGTTTAAAGTAATCTCAGTGTATATTATTAACTCAGTCGTGAAGTCCAGCAAAGTTTCAGTCTCTTGGAGTGTAAGAGGGATTTTCATAATGAGTTACCACAATTGGTATGATGGCATTAAAATAAGACTACAACAAGTTATTAGGAAACTGGAAGACTTACCTTCTCCAAGAGCATCTCTCTTTCAAGTTCTACCTCTTCACTCCAAGCAGTCATGTCATTTTCAGTTTTCTGTGTTACTGTCAGAATCATTAGTTTGTTCTTAGCCACTTCTGGAAAAAGTGTCTCAAAATCTAAAAATAACAATATAAATCCCAAGAAGAAAACAATTAGCTTTATACAAAGAGCTGTAGTTCATAAAAATAACTTCCTTGGGAAGTTGCAAATTCAGTTCAATTACTGTGCTACTAAGGCAGTTTAACAAGTGTACATTAAGGTTGAAAAGAATAACTAGTTTTGTTTGTTGGATGAGTTGAAGTAGCAATGCTGACAAGTCTGTAGATTAAGCTACTTTACACTGTTTTGCTATTAATATTATTTTCAAATAAATTTATCATTAAGCGTTTTCTGAGAACTGGTCAAAGTGCAAACAGTAGCCTGGTCAAAGCGCAGAGGGTAAGTGACTGTGGAACACACAGCCACAAACATGACATCTCTATCACACCAGCTTTCAGAATTCAGGAAGGAGTGGGTGAAACAGTGTCTTGTGTACACGACAGGACTTTCTGTACTTAGGAACTTGTAGCAGCTGTGCAAAATACCTGCACAAGGTGAAGATAATTAATATTCTAGCATGAAGCAGAGAGAGGCCCCATCCCTAACTTAAGAGCTATGGAACAGCTGATGGCTTCTGGGGGAGAGAGAATCAGTTTTCTTTAAGGGTGTGGCACCTAGTAGGCTGACCATGCTCTTGTAAGTGGTCCCCACCCAGATGTACATGGGCATCACCAAACAGACACCATAGTTTTTTTTGTTTAAAAGAGAAAGTATGGATTGGTGTGGGAACAGTTCAGGGAGGTGGTGGTAGATCCTCCAGAAGGCAGAGGAATGGAGATGAATATAATCATAACTTATTGCATGAAATTCTTAAAGATTTTCCTTTACATATTATATATAAAAAACTAGTTACAATAGTCATACAAGGGTAGAAACATGAAGTTTACAGTAAAGTTACTATAAATCCTATTATTCCTACGTAACTAAAACGAGTTCAGATGTCAGAGAACAAGCAATCATTTTAAGCAGACATTAAATATCAACACACAGAGCCTGACAAGTACTAGGAGTTCACACTAAGCATATGAAGACATTGATAACATTCTCTAATACACATTTTGGGTTTCAATGCAGAAAGTATGATACCTCTTTGCAGCAGTTCTGGACATGTCTGGATTACACACTCAACTTTGGCACTTTCAAAGTAAGTTTCTGCAGTGTTAACTTCTTGTTCAACAGGTGCATTGCTACTCTGTGGGAACAACAACAAGGATGAAAGGATAAACTTGAGTTCAAATATCATGCCACAGTTAAGAATTTAAGTTCAGAAAATTTAAAAAATTATTCTAAGGGAAAATAAGGTAATGCTTTCACAATAAAATGATTACAAATTCTGAAAGTTCTAAAGAAATACCAAAGATAAATATATAAATATACTGACATTCTGAAATTTGATAGGAACAGGCTGAAATACCGTAACAAAAAAGGTTACAATGTTACCTTTTGTGATATTTATGTGATACTGGATTTCTCTAAAATTGGCATGATGCTAATTAAGACGAAACAAGACAAAAATGGTCAAATACTATAGCTTTGGCTATAGGAAGGGCTTAGGGGTAGCTACCCAGTTGGAAGTGAGCCATAGCTTGCAATGTATTAGGCCCTTTGAGAGGAGTAGACAGTATAAAAATACTTTTAAACATCCAGCTTTTACTCTCAACTATATCATCCAATCTAGCAGAAGAAAAGCAGCATTTATAAAAATTGTAACTCAACACGAAATTGCTACAAAATGAGAAAAAAGCTTTTGGGGATGGAAACCATTTCACTAGGAGGAATCAGGAAAAGCTCAAGTAGCAGTAACAGATGAAGTGTTTATTGGTAGAACATAGGTTAGGAATCCTGGAGGAAAATGATGCAACAAATGCAGGAAGACAACAAAAGCCTGAAATTCCATTTTTGTTATTATTTTCACTTTTCATATAAAGAAACAAAGTCTCAGAAGGGTTAAATGACATTCTCAAAGTCATAAGTTAGTTGCTCCAGTCAACACCCGAACTTAGATTAATTCTCTTGCTCTAGTCCATTATGTTATAATATAATGTCCCATCAAATGCAGGTAAATGAAACAGTTCTTGAAGTCTGACAGAGCTGAAAGGACAATAATAACTTAGTAACAAATTCACAGATTGGAGAACTGTGATTTTGAAATTATTTGTGGGACCATGATGGTGAAGGGAGGCTGGGATGGTCCTATACTTTTTATCTAAGAGGGAAGATAGCTAGATATACTATTCATATGACTAATGAGACAGGGATAAGGACAAATTTTGATGGGGATAAATGAACCACTTCAGTATTAAATACAAAATCTGGGCCTTACCAGATATACAAATAAAGACACCCAGGTGCCAATGTCAGAAATAGTACTGAGCTAGAAATCATGAAGACTTAAAGCTAATGAGCCAGGGACTTAAAGAGGAACTTAAACTGGAAGATTAACAACAGAATTTGTGAGAGGGATTATGTATTTGGTATGGAAAAGAAGAAGAAAGAAATGAGAAGAATGAGCAAAAATCACAATATGAAAAGACCTAGGAAGTCAATAGTGTCCCAATGTCATCAAATACAACTCATATTTTGAGAGACCGTGCCAAATAATAAAGCTTTACTTTAAAATATGTAACAACAGGGCCTGCCAATGGTTAGGGCTCAATGGTTAAGAACATGACTGCTCTTACAGATCTGAGTTCAGTTCCAAACATCCACTTCAAGCAGCTCACAAAAAAACCTATAATTCCAACTCCAGAAGATCTAATGTCTCTTGCTACACGGGTACCTGCATTCATGTGCATGTACACCACACACAAAAAAATAGATCTTTAAAAGCAAACAAAAAGTCAACACTACCACAAGAACCCAACCAAACAAAAAAACTCTCTATTTAACTCTCTACAGCAATGTCACATCTTAGGAGTATGGTCCAAACTCAGGTGTATGTAGCCTTCTATTTCCAAGAATAATGGTGTTACTTCAGTTTAAATAATTGTAACACAGGGGCTCAGGAGGTATCCTTGTGCAAGCATGAGGATCTGAGTTTGGATTCCCAATACCCACCTAAAAAGCTAGGCGTGGAGGCACATACATCTGTATCCTAGTGTTGGGGGCCTAGCTGGCCAGCCTTTCCAAAATAGGAAGCTCTGATCCAGTGATAGACCCTGCCTCAAAAATAAGATGGAGATGCAACTAAGGAAGGCATCCCTCTATCAACTTTGGTCTCTACTCTTGAGCAAGCATACCTACACGTGCACTTGGACATGTGTACACAGGCACACACACATTAGCATACCATACAAACACACACGAAAAAGAAAAATACATAAAAACCTTCCTCTAATCCCTTAGAAATTCTTTTTTCTTTTCCCTCTCCACAAACTCAACACTTATACTGTTTTCCTTTCAGTTGCCCGTGTCTGAACTTTAAAAAAAACCTTGAAAATTTCTTAACATTTTAAAGGGCTAGAGAAATATAAAGTTAGTGGGAACTAAGTCTATCAACAAATTATAATTTCCCCAGGTGGCCTGGAACTCAAAATGTAAGTCAGGATGGCCCTGAATCTAGGGATCTTTCTCCTTTTACTAGGATTATAGGCACCATGTGATATCATGAATGGCCCATAACTAGTATTTTTAGAAGTAAAAGTCAAGAAACCTTAATCCTCAGCAATACAGAAAATAATTCAGCAGTCAAATTTAGAATAAGTAGTTATCAAAAACATATTTTTGAAGAACCATTTAATAAAGATTATAATTTAAACATGTAAATTGGATGGTGCCAGTTTATTTTTTTAAAGCTGCTTATACTGCTTTTGTATATACTGACTTTTAACAACCAACCTGAAACTCGTTCACATACTGTGCCATCACAAACTCATGTCTTTCAGTTGAAAGAGGCTCTGCTAGAACATCAGGCAAAGATTTATGGGTCAGGCCTTTCTTCTGTGACGCAGTCCCATTCAGGTGACAATCAAAGCCTATATTCCCAGGAAGCTGGAACCTCTGATCCTGAGGTCCAAATGGTCCCATAGTTTCATCAGGCCACACTGTTCGGGAGCCTGAAAAGAATAAAATAAATGGGCCATACACAGTCTTCATGTGATATAAATGGGAAGTTAGCTGTTACCAACAACAAAAACAAAATCCAGGGAAGCTGTAGAGCTTTGAATACCCCAGTGAACTAAAATTGTAGTAAAGGTTTTGAAGAATCAAAAATTCCATGTGTTATGCCTTTAGGACACAACAGTTTAAGCTTTAAACTAGTTTAAAATAGTTTAAAGCTCACGGAATCAGTTTTAGGGCTGGGGAGATGGCTTGGAGACTGAAAGTGCATACTGCTCCTAAGAGGAGCTGAGTTCAGTTCCCAGAACTCAGGCAAGGCTGCCCACAATTGCCTGTAACTCTAGTCCCAGGGACTGAACATTCTCTTCTGGTCTCTTTGGGTACCTGCACTCACATGCCATACACGCATAATAAAAATAAAATCTTAAATCAAACCTAGACATTTTGGAACCAAGTGTAAATAGTACTGGATTTCCAATGGCTCATTTAGTATTTGTTAGCTTTGTGACAATAAGAAAACAATATGTGCTGAATACTGAATTTTCTTATTTTCTTTGGGTAGTAACAGGCTGTACAATAATCTCTGTTGTAGTCAGGCAGTTTTAGTTCTTAGTCATGTGATACTTAGGAATATGCAATACACAGTATATTGCATTGCCAAACTGTGATGTTTGGGAGATTCTTTAAAAAAGAAAAAGCACATTTGATATACTTAATTTATATAAAACTTATATATAAATTTTTTATTTATTTTACATACTGATTGTAGTTTCCCCTCCCTCCACTCCTCCCATTCTCCCCACCTTTTAATTTATCTTCAATTACAATGCCTTCCCTGGGATATATTCCTATAAAGAACATTTTATTTTATTTTTTGTAATATTTTAACTTTCTGATATATCTAGGCAGAACAATTATTTCATTTTCAATGGACCAAACAGAAGTTTTATTTATTTATATATATATATATATATATATATATATATATATATATATATATCAAACTCCAAGAAAAAACTATTAGAGAAAATACAACATAAAAGGTTTTACAACTATAATAAGATCAATAAGTCTTTTACTTACATATATCTGGGGGTGCAGTGGTCACATGAGACTCATCAGAACCTGAGGACCCTGCAGTTGAAAAGGCTTTTGGATTGACAACTCTTTTCACTAAAGAACAGAATCCTGGGAGATAGGAAACCAGTCTGACCCTGTTACAGAGCACCTAATAACAATAGAAATGAACAGATTTGGAGGCAAATAATAAATTCTGTCAAAGCTTCATATTGTATTTCATCTTTGTATGTATATGATGCAAATTACCCAATCTTTTGTATATTAAATAAAACAACAACAACCCCCCCCCCCAAAACTCTTGACCCTCAGCTTCTCCTTGCCTTCTGGTCTTACTAGTGTGAGCTTGTATATACTCAGAAGGCTAGAGAACAACAGGAGTCCCGTTTTAACACTCACTACCTCATTACACTGAAAGAGTTTCTCACTGAGCCTGGGGCTACTGTAGTGGCCATTAAGTCCCAGTGATCTTGTCTCTACCTTCCCCATAGTGCTAGTGTTACAAGCATGCGCAGCCATGCCTGGATTTTACGTGGGTGCAAACTCAAATTTAGGTTCTTGTGTTTATGCAGTAAGCTAATTCATATCATTGTGTTATATCTTTTAAAAATAACACATACTACTTTACTATCTCTGTGGAATACCTTCTGTGTGACAAACAATATGTGTATGTACAACTACAAAAACTATGAGAGTTGTCAGAATCAAAGCAGGGGCCAAGTATGCCAAACCCTAACAAGGAGGCCATGTTAATAAGTAAGGTCTTCAGGAATATATATCTGATAAATGAACTGTCACAGAAAGACTAAACCATAACCCTGCACAAAGGTCACTGTAGAAGCAAAGCAAATCAAACTAAACATTTGAGGATGCCTAACCAGTAACTAACTGCCTGTTCACCTTTGGACTGACTGATGCTTACCTGGTGTTGACCCACAGTGCCAGGAATAAGCCATCAAATTATGCAACCTTTCGTATTTTAAATTAGAAAACCCTTGACTGGGTTGCCTATAGCTCCACTTGGCTTGCCATGATTCCTGCAATCACTCTTCCAAATAACTCTGTTCTTCAGATTCACCTTAGACCACAACACAAACACCTGAACAAACAATGTGTTGCTTTGGGATAAAAGTTTGTTTTTTTTCCCATAAAGGTCAAAAGGTGAATCTATAAATGCTGCCTTATTTAATACATACTGAAAACGTAGAGCATCTAGTAAAATTCTGCTGCCCTTAAACCAGACTTCAGAATTTACCCTTGGACCCTAATGCTAATTACTTCTCATTAGATTACTTCCTCTTTGTTTGAAGTCAATATTTACTTTCCTTAATTTCACCTATCTTTGTGGTGTATTTTCTGATCTTATGTTTATTTCTCTGAGTTAAAAATCGATGAATATGTAACTATGGGGGCATGATAAAGTTTTAGCAGAAACCTTAGGTTAGAACAGTTTAATGCAGACATTGCGAAATGATTTCCCAATACAGCTAATTTTGGGAAATAAAGTTTTATTGTAACACAGGGACAGTTATTCACTTACGTGCTGCATATGACTGCTTTCACACTGCAACATCAGCATTAGCCTATGGCCCACAGTTTAAAATATTTGACTGCTGGCTATTTACATTTAAAAAATATCAACATCACCTAGTCTGGATTATCAGGAATGTTACCATACGTGGTCATGAGCATCACCTATATTTCAGTTTAGACAAACTAAAAGTTTTTCACATGAAAGAAGAGGTTGTCAGTTACAGGCATGCATGGCTGACCGATCCCATCTGAGTAGAATGTTGCTGCAGTACCCTCTGACTTTACAGAAAAGCAGATGAGTGTTCACAGAGAATTGAGACTTGGGAAATTTTATTAAAACTTTATTACTTTCCGGAAAAAAGAAAGGATAAAGTAGGTATATCTAGAAGAGTGGCAAGTTTATATGCTAAATTATGGACATTTTTATAACTCTGGATGTTAACTGTCAAAGACACATGTATATCAATATTTCACTACTAACATTTACCCAGAATTTACAACACATAAACCAACATCTGAATAGTAGAATTTAAGTTTATTTAATATAAGATTCATTCTAACAAAGAACTTTTATCTTTCAACAAATTCATCCTACTGATTTCATTTAAAACAAAGTCAGTGCAAATACTAGCATTCTACAGCTCCTTCTTTCCTATGAAAGTACCATAAGCCTCTTTTGTATCCCCTCCCCCTTCAGGGCAGGTTATAGCTTGGTTAAAAAAAAAAATTACCTTAAAACTTCACTCACACTGGGAGTCTTAAGACTTGCCTGTACAGTCACACTTTGCAGGAACAGGAATACTACCTCATTAATTGCTGCCACATTAATTTTTCTATTACAGCTCCGGTTAAATTACAACTTCAGTGAAGCTAAATTACTGAGTGCAACACTCAACATTCCACTGGCCCCCAATTCACCTCCTACATATGTCCCTTGCACATCCTAGTATTTAAAAGGCACAGGGAAGAGGTTTTGAATATAATGCCTAACCTTCCAATTCAAACCTTTGATGATCTAAGTTTCACTCATCTCTCAAAACTTAAGGTAAACATTTTTCCCACCATGATGCCAAACTCCCATTTTCTATTATGCACAGATCTCTCACTATACCTTCTCCAAGTATTCAAAAAACTATCATGTGCTACTTAAAAAAAAAAAAAGTATGTGTGTGTGCATGCGCGCAACACACGCACACAAGTGTTTGCCTGTATAACACATATGCCTGGGGTCCAATGAGACCAGAAAAATGCACTGAATTCCCAAGAACTGGAGTCACAGAGGTTGTGACCTGTCTTGTGCCTGGGTCCTCTGCAAGAACAGCCTGTGCTCCTAACAGCTTAGCCCTCTTTCCAGCTCCTGTCATATACTACTTCTAATAAAAATCTTCATATTTTTTATGCCCTTTATCTTTGAACTATCTAACGTAGGATGTGTATAGTACCTGGACACTCAGGTCTGTGAGTGTGAATAAGAACTTTTGCTCTAGTAGTAACTGGAAGGTCACTTCCTATGCTGACAACTTCAAAACTTCAGGTTAGCCAAAGGTGCTTTTTGTTGTTGCTTTTGTTTTTGATAAAGGGCACAAAGCGTTATTTTAAATATTTACTAAAATGAGTTTTAAATTGTTGAAAAGATGCTTGCACTGAATTTTGTCTCGAATGTGAAATTGGAGAAACAAATGCACGAGAATTTAATGGAATGTGTCAACGTCTACATTCAAACCATAAAAACTTAATTTCACACCCTCTGCTCCCCGACAGTGCTGACTCATTAGGCGAACATTATGCCAACGTCATCATAATGTCGTCCCTCTGTTTGCTAACAAGTTTCCAAACACATCTGTTCTAATAGTGACTTACATGAGCCATTTCTAGTGAAGAGGCTGGACGCAAATTCTTCCCTTTTGCAAAGAATCCCTGGGAAAGAGCAAAACAAAACAGGCTAGTGGCAGACCAAGCTGTACCGTCATGTGCTCGGGCCAGGCAGTGTCAGCGTGTCCCTCCCCATCACCAGGCCTCGGGCCCCGCGTGCCCCGGAACCGCTGGGGCCAGCTGGGCGCAGGCGCTCGGGCCGAGCCAAACCCAAGCGGTCGGAGCCCCGACCGCAGTCGCGGGCGGAGCTGAGAGGCAAGCAAGCGGAAAAGCCAAGCGTAGAGGTGGGGCGATACCGACAGCAGAGTTCCGGCCTCCCCGAATGAGCGCGGGAGATCGCGGGCGGGAAGAATCCGTACCAGCCACCGCAGGGACTCGGCGCCCAGGCCTTCGCCCGTCCACTGTCAAAATGGCGGCTGCCACGGTCCCGGCAGCGCCGCTCTTGACGCCCAGGCCTGAGTAGTTGCCTCTGAGCGCATCGATGTCGATGTCGATCTTGGAGTAGTTGATGCTCTCGGGGTTCCAGGCAGTGAGCTCGGTCTTCCATTGGGTAAATAGGCGGGTGAATCAAGGCAAGGCGAGGTGGGGCCGCGATGGGAAGATTTAAAGGACTCAACACCAGTGTTTGGTGGATCTTTGCTTCATTGACTAATCGGTACTGTTGACACATCATTGTTGTTTATTTTATTATTTTTTTTTATTTTTTAGATTAAAAAATTACTTAAAGTGCATGAGTGTTTTGTCTACACGTGTGTGTGTGTGTGTGTGTGTGTGTGTGTGTGTGTACAGAAAAAGGTGTTGTTTCACTGGGACTGAAGTTACAGATGGTTGTGAGCTGTCATGTGGGTGCTGGGAGTTGAACCTGGGTCCTCTGCAAGATCAGCTTGTGCTCTTAACTCCTAAGCCACTGTCCAGCTCCCTTTGATAGCTTCTTTATCCTTCCCCAATATTTTCCTACAGTTTCCAAAAGATTCAGCCTTCCGTTCACATGATTGCTGTTTTTCAAGAACTACTGTTTTGAGGACGAGGGCAGTTTTTTTTTTTTTCCTTTTGTTTGTTTTTGTCCCAGTTTTTCTATGGTGTCAAACTCTTAAAGGCTTAGAAAACACACATATATCATATACCAATGACATATAGTTTATCTAATGCATTTAAAAATAAAGCTCATAGTTAATTCTGAAGTTTCTTTGATTTTGATGGCTGTATTAATGACTATTCTGTTGCTGTGATTAAAAACAATGATCAAGGTAACTTAAGGAAGGAATTATTTATTTGGTCTTACATTGCAAAACCCAAAATTGGGGGGATGGAAGTGACTGTGGCAGCAAGTAGTTGATAGGGAGGCTGAAGCAGAAGCCCAGGGCTCACATCTTGAACCATAAAGAGAAAGCAAAGAGCTCACTGGAAATGGTGAGTGGCTTTTGAAACTTCAAAGCAGGTTCTCCAGGAACATATTTCCTCTATCAATGCCATACCTCCTAAACCAATCCTAAAAACTATCACCTTGGGACCAAGTATTCAAAAACCTAGCCTATGGGGGCCACTACAATATACTTAGCAGTCTGAGTAAGTATTCTTCAGGCATTTTGTTGGCCATCTCTGAATTGGAATTTGATGCTTTCCACATGTATTGACTGAAGTCAGAGTGTCTGGGCTTAATGATATAGAATGTACTTGTTACTCTATTACATCAAGGTTCCTAACTGTCATTATGATTTGTTTCTGATTATCACCTTGGTGAGGTGGAACACTGCTTCTCCACCTTTTCCTTTAGGGATGTTTAAGGAGAAGGCAGGCCTGAAACTGTAGAAGTTGGTAGTAAATTCATCTCTTTGAGGGCAGAGTGTCTTCATACTTAGCTGAAGTTCTTATCATGGAAGAATTGTCCTCTTCCATTTGTTGATATATTCAGTTATTTATATTAATATGGACTCATAGTAATTTAAAATTACTTTTTAATTTTGTTTTTCATATTGTTCAAATTTTGGTTTCTTTCTGTTGGCACGTATGCTTTTTGACATAACTCCATAGGGTTTTGGTTGTTTTTTATTTATTTATTTTGGTCCTCATCCATATGTTTGTTTGTCATTATTTCTTGAGATTGTTTAAAAAATTCTGGCACTATTAGATACTCCAGAATCTTCTTATATAACCCCTGCCTGTCAGAGTCCTAGAATCAACCATTTTACTAAGACATAGTCATCTGTGTTAACCAATATGAGAGACTTGACTTTAACATTTGCTATCCACTCACTTAATTTTAATTCCAGTTCACATGTACGGTGAGTTCAGAACAGTTACACCATATTTAGTGTACACGGATAGTGGTATCGTATGGTCAGCTATGCCTGTGGGAGTCACATTCCCAACTATGTGCAATGCTTTCAGATAGTTCTTTTGTCTTTAGTATTTTACACTACATGTATTTATAAAGTTAGGAATTCAGCAACCTCTCTGAAAATGAGGTTGCTTCATGAATTTTCAGTACTGTGAATTGTCTTTCTCCTCCTCCTCTTCTTCTTTCTCATTTTTCTTATTTCAAAACATGTTTTTATTCCATCCACATATTCTTGAGCTCCTGGGACTTCTTTAAATATAATCATTGTTTGTGCTTTTGACAAAATACATACACAGTGTCATGAATACATTCTTAAAATGTATAGTTTTGCTATTAAAAATACCCTTTGCTTTATCTATTATACTCTTTTATGACCTCCAATAAACTAATACCCTATTGTATGGTTTTTATTTTTATAGGATGCCAGAGATTGACTCTTACAATATGTCACAATTGTTATAATTATTTCTTCCAGTCAGCATCCTTATTTTTATGTGCCTTGAGAGCCAATTCCTGTACCTTTTTTTCAATGTCTGAATAGCATTATAATGTATGACTATTTGACCAATTCTATTTGCTTTTTACTTTTCCTGTATGAAAGAGTCTGGGTTTTTCATCCAATTTTTGATGGCTATGAATAAAGTCTTTCGTGAGATTTTGTGAATTTTTTTTGTAGCCCAGTTTTAAGTCAGCTGCTTAATACTTGAAGGAATACTTTCTCAAAATTATATTTTTAGAAGGCATTTGAAAATTGTTCTGCTAGATAAGTTGAGTCTTTTTTAGGCAACCATATTAAAATTTATTTAATAACGCATTATAGGTGTAAACAACATGTAGTTTTCATCCATGATAAGTCATGTTCAAATTAATGAGCATTACAAACTTGTGACACATGACACTCATGCAACCATTCAGATAAAATTAAATCCTAGGAAAAAAAGAGAGTATGTTAGCTGAAGTTTTCCAGGAAAGGGAAGTCTATAACCTTCTTAAGGAACAGCGTCTGATTTGTTGAAAAATCTACACCCTATGGGGAAATTGTCTCCCCCTCTGCTTCCCTGAATTTCATGTCTACTTCTATAGGGAGAGAGAGTGAGTCAATCCTAGGGAAAAAATTCTCATACAAAATTGCCTTTATTATTGTTGCTTTTTTCTCTTTCTGTTTGTTTTTCCTACCCATTTACTCTCTCCTCCTCTACTCCCCTCATTTCTGTCTTTCTCTCTACCTCCATTTCTTCCTTTCTCCTGACTTTATTGTTGTGTATAAAGTCTCACTGTGTGCTCAGGCTGGTTTTGAACTGTATATCTGTCAGCCTTTGTCTCCTAGTAATGGTATTATTGTTTTTGAGGCAGGATAGAAATACAGGAAAAGTATGGGGGCATCCTGGAATTTGACTGAACCTTTTTGCCAGCTGAAAATCAAGCATTCCAGCATAATTAATAGCATTTTCTATAAAAGTTATCAACATAGATAAAATGCTACATTTACATATGAATATTTAACTTAAAATTAGTAACAGCCCAAGTTTAAGGCCTGAATGTATTTGACCTTGGGCAAGGCCTCATTTCTCCCCATGTTTTCTTGTGTGTGTGTGTGTACGTGCATGCACGTGCGCACATGGGAGGGGGTGTTCTCAAACAAGACTATTATCTTTGCAGTCAGATGGCCTATCTTCCTGCATCTATGTGATCTCAATTAGTCTTCAGCAACCTTCTAACTCACAAAAGTGCTACATTTGACTACTGTTAAGATAGTGAAGTGTAATTCTTCTTTGAAAAGCTCACATGCCTGCTCTGGGGTATGTCTTTCTTTTTGAATGTCTCCTTTTTTCTTAATCCTCATGATCCAAGTCTATATTAAAATGTCTTTATGAGACCTCAATTCTGCTTCATACTGGGTAGCCCTGAAATTCTCTTCTGCTTGTAAGCCACAAATTCTGGTTTGAGTCAAGGACTTTCAAAAATTAGTGGCTGAGTATGATACTGTGCCTTTTGCCTTGGTCCTACTCATTGTTGACAGTACAGGCCACTGTTTCTTAGAGAATTTGCACTTTAATACTGAAAATTTATGACTACCAATTACTACAGTCATTAGACTTAAGTAGAGACCTGCAGTTGAAGGAAAATGGCTTTCTCAGAGAGAAAGTAACTACATAGCAAAAAGACCCAAAGAAGAGATGGTGACTGTCTTTCTCTTTTGGGATTTATTTCCCTAGTCCAAGTCTAGATGCCAGGTTCCTCAGAGAAAGAAAACACAGAACACAGAATATCTAGGGAAGTTGGCGATTTCAAACTTTTGCGTTATAAGCAATAACATGCAATGAAGTCTTGATTTGAGGAGGGAATTCTAGATTACTTTTTAATTTTTAAATTTGCCCAAGAGTTTCCTATTTGAATCCCTTAGCCACCCCTACTGGTCATTTTCTAGAAAGGCAAGATACCATGATTGTACAGATACTCACTGGTACTACACAGATAGGTTGGATTCTTAAACTATTTCTAGGAGGGTCATATGAGGCAAATTATTTAGTCTTTTTTTGTTTTAGTTTTCTCCATTCTAAAGTAGGGATACAACTATCTTTCTCAGAGTATTCGTGAAAATTAAGTTAACACACACACACACACACACACACACACACACACACACACACACGTAGTGGGGTGGAACACAGAAGCCTTCAGAAAAGAGAACCCCGACTTGATTTTAAGGTATTTTCAATTCATATTTTCTCATAGTTTATAATTCCTTACCCTGCCTGTCTTGTTATATAAAATAGCTTCACACTGGTGATTGTAAGCTTTGTGAAGCTAGGTAATGTATGTTAGAAATCTTTGCTATAATAGGAAATTATCTGTCACAGACAGGAGAAAGGGTGAAGTGATCAACACCATGGCAGGAAGCTGGCTGTCATAGTGGAGGTAGTCCTTGAACTGTGCTTTGTAAGATGGGTAGGTGTTTGCCTAAAGGCCAAGCAGAGTTATACAGAGTAGAGGTCATTTTACACAATAGAAGTACCAAGTTAGAATCACAAATACTATGGGCAGTTTGAGATATATACAGTAACACTGGAATTTCAAAGGAGTAGCATATAATGAACATTGAGTATAGTACTAAGGTAGATATGATGCTGGAAGCAAGGGGAAGCAAGCAAGCAGACTTAAGGAGCCTTATCAGATTTGTGTCTTAGAAAAAAATCCCCTGGCTTTAGTACAGAGACTAAATTTGAATGATGCAGTTGGATCACTTAGGAAACATTACAGTGATCACAAAGAAGACCAGAGCTTGAGCTAAGGGTAGATGAAAGTGGGGAATCAATACTGCCTAGCCACTTGCTGATTGTGCATGAGGAAAAGCAAACACGTTGAAAATTATAAATTTTAAGTTAAGGTAATTGAGCAATATCAAATAGAGTGATTTTTTTAATTTTTTTATTTTATTTTGAGACAGGGTTTCTTTGTATTGCTTTGGAGCCTATACTGGAACTGGCACTCACTCTGTAGACTAGGCTGGCCTCAAACTCACAGAGATCTGCCTGCCTCTGCTTTCCAAGTGCTTGGATTAAAGTCATGTACCACCACCACTCAGCTTGCATAGAGTTGCTTTTACTAATAGAAAATAAGCCATATTAATATTTGTGGTATTTTCACAGTATTTTTTTTCCTGGTAGGCACGTATGAAGTACTGGTATTGTTATTCTTGTGTTATTATATGGAGAAATTAAAACACAAAGTGGTTAAGTGTATTACTGAGAAAATCCATGAATAGATATAATCTAGGTCTTTTTGGATTAAAAAAAAGAATGCTGCTTCTCGGGAGAATGGATTTAGAGGGAAAGACAATGAAGAAATATAGGCCATAAGAAGCTGAAGGACAGTCATGTGAAATTGTCCAGTTAGTTGTTTGAAAAGCAGACCTGTTGGAAGCATGGATTATGTGGGAGATAGAGATTTAAGGGTCATTGACGCATGAGTAATTCTTAAAGCTGTACTTCACTTTAATCTGGGAAAAATGAAAGGCTTTGGGGAGTAAAACAGGAACTGTGAAGCTACTGACATTCATTTGTGAATTTTTGTATAATTTTAAGGACATCCATGTTCTATTTTAGAGAGTAGGCACATTTTTCTTTTCAGGTCCTCCAAAGAGTCCACATCTATGAAAAGACCATGAACCAATAATGATAAATATAAGTGGAAAGGGACAAAAGTTAGGACTTTAGACATATTAACAGAATAACTCAATAAAGAAAACTAACAACAGAAACTGTCAAGCTAGTAGAAAACAGACAGACAGACAGAGAGGAGAGGGAGAGGAAGGTAATTATACACTATGTGGGACACAGAGATATTATTGAGGAACAAGAGTCCTTCCTAGGGGTTGCAGACATGGCTCAAAAGTTGAGGACATTTACTGCTCTTCCTGAAGATGTGGTTTTGGATTACATAGCAGCTTGCATCCGTCTGTAACTTCAGTTCCAGGGGATCTAATGTCATCCTCTGACCTCCAGGGCTGCTAGGCATGCATATGGTACACTTACATATGTGCATACACTTACACACATAAAATAAAAACAAATAATCCTTTACAATTTTTTTTTTTTTTTTTTTTTTTTTTTTTGGTATTTGGACACTAGATCAGAGGGGTGTTTTGCTGAAGGATATTTAGTGAGTAGAGGGTGGTGGTGGTGAAACATAAATCCCCTCCAAAGACATAGAGTTTTGTGTTTCATCACTGCTTCCTGGACTTCACTAAAGTCCTGACACACGTGATCAATAGCTACGCTCTGTAAGTTAAACAGATGAAGCCAGGTCGGCAGCTATCATTAATAACAGCCATTCACTGACATTCTGTTTCTGGGTTTTACAGCTACCCTGCATCAGTCTTCCCAATGGTGCTGCTGAGGAGGTGGAAATTTCTACATTTCGTAAAGAAATTAAGTGAGACTCAGATGCTGAGTGAACCAACCACCAGATGACAACAGAGCTCTGTGCATTGATGTATTTGAGATTCAAACTTGGATTTGTGTGGTTTCAAATTTTCCATTCCATCTATGAGAACAAAACTAAGGAGTGGGGTGAATTGGGGAGGGGGGTCAATGGTGGCCTCTCTGTTGCTATTCCAGTTTCCTTTCTCCCTATTCCACTTCAGTTTGTTCTTACTTGTCAGTGGCAAGAGGGAACTTTTATGGAGTTCTAAAGATTGATCAAAGTCCCAGCTCATGCAATTACTCAAAAGCTAATATGCAATCCTTGGGGCTTTCTTTTTAATCTCCCCTCACTGCTGCCTGCATTAATGCCTTCTGATCAACACATGGGGTCCTTCTCTTCTAGAGAATACTAGTTCTCAGTAATGAAGGATGCACTTAAGCAAACTAAGGAACCATGGAGTGGAGTCCTCACCCTGGAAAGACTATAGTGTTGCAAAGGCAGCACTTTAAACAAATCAGAACAGACAAAGGACATTTCTGTGAGCAAATATAAAGCATAGTAGAAATGTAGCAAAACATTCTGCATCAGTTTAATGATTCCAATATGAATTTTAAAAGAAAAATCTATGACAACTTCTTTATTTGTCCTGACTCAGCTATAGAAGTCCAACCCTTTCCATTGCAATCACAGAAGCTCCCGGAGCTCTTTGGTATGTTACACATTAAGATATGTACTTTAACTACTTTTGAAAACCCACAGTTGACCGGAAAACATGTTGTATGTTCTAGTCAGCTTATAATAGATGGCATCCCAGGAACGTCATAAAGAAATTACAGTGGATGTTATACTGTTGGTACACACTGAAGAGCCCTTGGTTTAATGTTTGCTTGCTTTTTTTATTTTGTGACTTACAAACCTAAGGTAGGCTTTCATTTTCACATTAGCTATTAACTGCCTGTTGTGGTTAATATCAAATTGCCAAGCTCTAGAGTCACCTAGGAAATGCCCCCTATCAGAATGTATAGAGAGACAATGTACATTTTGCTAGGACTACTATGTATGTATTAGTTACTTTGCTCATTGTTGTGACAAAACAGCTGACAGATGCTACTTAAAGAGAGCAGGGTATCTTTTGGCTCTTTCAGTTTGGAGGGACTATCTATCCAGCAAGGTAAGGAAGTCATGAGCAAGAATTCATGAGCCCTGTGGAGGCTTAGCAGGATTAAGCTCTGCTGTGAATTTTTATCGACACTTGAAGTGTAGACCAAAGGTGCAATATGCACTGTGAACACCAGCTGTCACTACTCTACCACCCTGAGTGGTAACCAGGGAGAAATTGTTGTTCACAACGTTTTCTGAATATAAAGTGTAAAGTTCTAGGAAAAGATGAATTCCATATTAAACCAATTTGGATTAGTCTGAGATTTTAAATGGGCTGAAAAGATCAGTGATAGAGAGGTGTTGGTTAAACAAGAAAAAGTTGGGAGAATCTTATTGTACTTGGGAGATAAAGCAGACACTTCCAGTTTAAAACTCAGACTGGATAATACAGTCTGGAATTATGCAATGGGTATCAGAGTGCACCTTTTTTTCTGGCCTTAGACCACAATACTCATCTATAGGTATGGGCTCCATGTCTTTGGTGGTGTCCACATGAACTCTATCTTCCTATGTAGATACTGAGATATCACAGGTACTGAAGATACCAAGATAACAGGATTTAACTCTTGCTTTTTCCATTCAGCTCCATATGGCATATAGTGATAATTCTGCCACATCCCTGAGGACTGAAACTCTGAAGCCAATATAACTATAATAAATACCATGTGCTTTCTCAATGGCAAAGCATCAAATGTATGCCAAGTATTTGGATGTTCAGGATATTGTTACTTAGTTTTCCATTTAATTTTTGCTACCCCACAAACATACCATTTGGACTCATGAAAGTGATTGATTCTACTCCAAGCCTACTTGTCTTTTACAAGTAGGTCTTTTGTGCCACTCCAGATGGGATTGCCCAACGAAATACTGCACATCCATTGAAATTAGATAAATAATGAAAACCTGTTAAGTGTGGGTTTCTCAATAAAGTAGACAATCCAATACATCTCACAAAAGGATGAACTAAGAATGCTGCCCATGTTCCCGTTTCTGTGACAACCTCATCTAATTACTTATGGCTTCTGTTTTTCCTGGTGTGTGGAGGGTGATCTGACAATGGGAAGGGACGTCTAAGAAGTGCTTTGAGAGAGATGTCATCTGAAAGCTCATATCTTCAAATATCTTTGCAGTTCATGACTACAAATGCCTCAGATGTGTCCTGTACTGTGGTGATGTTTATTCATTAACATGTCTTTCTCTGTCTCACTGTGTGGTAGTTGTGGAACTAAGAAAAAGGAAAATCTTCAAAATGAAAAACATTAAAGCTATTTAAATTTCGATATACATACTATAACAAATGGAGAATGGTTTCAAATTATAGTTCCTGCATCAAATAATGCTATTAATATCAACCATTTTTTTTATTTTAGAGGACATAGAAGGTGGCTCAGTGGGTAAAATGCACATTGTACATGCATGAAGACCCCAGTCAGTTCCCCAGCACACACATTTAAAACCTGCCTTACTGCTGTGTGTCTGTATTTCCAGTTCTAGCATGCAGAGACAAAAGGATCCACACAGACTTGTGTATATCTAGTCCAGTTTTATAAGCACATCCGCGCGCATGCGCGCGCACGCACGCATATATACACACACACACACACACACAGAGAGGAGAGAAAGTAGAGAAAAGGGAAGATGTGGGGATTTGATATAATCAACCTTGTGGAGTAGATTACAATATTAAAATAGTTGAGAATAATGTGTCATGTAGAACTTTAACTGCTATAAATCCATAGCTACACTTTCACAGATACATTCTGAAGTAGGATGGAAACCTCCAGAAGTCTTGATGTAGAAGGTAGTGAAGGGGCAGTCTGTAACAGGAAACCCTTGCAGACAATTAAGAAAAATATCTTCTTCCGACTCACATGATTCTGGCCACTAGGTGTCAACAAAGGACTTTGAATGTGTGGGGACTCTGCTGTGGTGGACGGCTGCAGATGGTTTCCTGTTAACACAGCCCTGCAATTATGGTATAATGTTCTTTCAGCTGGGACCTTATGAATGTTCAATAGATATAGGAGCCATTTCAGATTCACTCCTGGGGATTTCTTTTCCTTTCTTTTTCTTCCATTTTAGGATTGATAACTTCATGTCTGTGCAAAAGAGTTAATTAGTCTCATCAGGCATAAACTTGATACCGGTGTCCAAATTTAGATTCAGAGAGGGCAAAGTTGTTTAATTGGCAGTCGGAGCTATTAGGAAGATCCAGGAGAGCAGAGGGACATTGCAGTGAGGTGATCTGAGCCAAGCACAAGGGTAAGGGTATACTCCAGGGCTGTGTGCTCTTGTCACGGAGAACACTTTCTAATTTGCTGATAATTTGCAATGGGAATATCCCGTGGACACACCGAAGGTCTGGTAACTTGTCATTTGAACACAGCAGGAACCTCATTGGCCCACAAGAGTATCAACAATTATGTCCTTCTTTGCATAAAGCTCCTGTTGCTAGTGTGATTTGCTGCTCTTTGGTTTAAGTAACAATAAATGTTCATTAATTGCTAAAGTAAGCTTCTGACTTTAAAAAATAAGCAAGAATAGATCAGGTAAAATCTTTTTTTTTTTTTTTTTTTTTTTTTTTTTTTTGCTGACATTTTGTGTTTTGAGGAGGTGACATACATATTAACTGGACTTTGAAACCTTTTCCCCTATAGTTTTGGGAATCTACCCTCACTCTATCTACACACTAAAATGGAATGACTTAGGTAATTTTTGTGCTGTAGCTTTGGGACTTCTTAATCCACTTTACATGTTTGGCTTTATCTTCAGCTATCATTAACTCTTCCTGTCCATAGCCAACCCAAGTGCATTTCTTCTTATGAGTGTTTCTCTTGCTATTACCAGCCTGTACATCCTTCTTCCTTCACTTAAAGAAACATGGTTCTTTTAAAATTGAGCTTCAAGTCATTTCCTCCAAGATGCTATGTCACAAGTCTTCTCTCTGGGACTTGTATACAGTTGTCCCTTGGTATCATTAAATTGGCTCTACGATGTGTGGATACTCCAGTTCATGTTCAAGTTCTTTATATAAAATAATGTATTGTAGTATAATTTAAGAACCCCAAATAGCCAAGTTATTTCTAAATTATTATAGTATTTGCAACTATTATGCAAATACTATGTTGCTTTTTTAGAGTAAATAATGACAAATATGTTTGTACATAAGAATTTTAAAAAATGTTTTCCATCCATGATTCAATCCAGAGACATATAATTTGTAGACAAGAAAAGCCAAATGCATTATTACTCAGTTTAACTGGTGACTTTAACCTACTCTTTGTTGCTTTTTGATATGTATGTATGTATGTATGTATGTATATATGTATACAAACACACACACACACATATATATACAAAATTTCAAGTTCTGAGGGCAAGAAGTATAACTCCAATGACACTAATGTAAATTGTTTATACATTTTCAAGACAAATTTACTCATCTCTATTATCTCACAGCCTATAATAGAGTGGTCACTCAGTCAGTGTTTGTTGGGATAGCTGAGAAATAGTTGAAACTGTTGAATCCTGAATCATTGATAATATTGGAATGTGACACATAACGTGAATAACTTCATTACTGGGGACCTTTCAACCTCTAGCTCAAGTTTATCTCATCCATGGCCATTTCCCCAAGTCAATAAAATTCTCATTCCTCCTCTTACATAATTAGGATTATGATAACTAAATGAACTTATGTATTTAAATGATACTGAAGACTTCTAGCCATATAATAAGTAATTGATTGCTTCTTGAAAAGGTTTCTAAATTACATTTTCATTTGTTTTGTATGTGGGGTGGGGTGGACACATGCATGTCAGGGCATGCACGTGGAAGTGGTTGTGTGTGCTCCACGTGGCATTGGAGAACTGAGTTCAGGTGGCCAGGGTAGGTGGTAATCACCTTTACCTGTAGGCCACATGCCTCTTGTTATGAGTATTAGTATAATCATACTAATAAGTAAAATTGCATGAGGTTGCCTATGAGTGAAGTCTGTCAGGCAACTGTGTTCTAACCTCTTCAGGGGCAAGGATTTTCTTTCAAGTATCACTAAAGCACTAGTACTGTCCCTCCCTTTTAAATTTCAGTACAGATGACTTGTGGCTTCCCTTTGTTTTCCTCAATAGTCTCACTATAGACTTGTCTTTCTCATACCTTTCCTCATTCAGTTTATTTTCTGAATGCTGTTTCTATTTTTATGTTTCCAATACTGGTGAATGGTCTTCTGTGTACTTTCCATTTCCATTATAGTTTCTTAAGAAAATCTTAAGATTTTCTCTTATAAAAATGACATCATAACATTTGCAGGCAAATGGATGGAACTGGGAAAAAACCATCCTGAGTGAGGTAACTCAGGCCCAGAAAGATAAATATGGCATATATTAACTTGTATGTGGATATTAGCCATTAAATAAACAGTAGCCTATCTACAATCCACCGATTCAGAGAGGTTAAGAATAGAGCAAGGGCCTGGGAGGACACATGAATGGATTTACATGGGAGGGAGAAATGTGAATTTTCTGGGTGGACTCGGGTCTGGTGGGGATGCAAAGCAGAGGATCAGGTGGGAATGCAATATAGAATAGATGGAGGGAATGCAGGGAGCTAGCCAGAATTCATGGGTATTTGAGAGATGGTATGGAAACAGTGCAGTGGAAAATCCCTAAAATTTGTGAAAATGATCCTAACAAGGTGTCCTAATAATGGAGGTGATAGATTCCCAACTGACAAGCTCTTGCCACTAAATGAGTCTTCCAGAATTGGGAGTGGGATGCATTCATTTGAGTTTTTGGCCACAGGATCCTGTGGAAATCCCCAAACAGCCCAGGGTATTGCTAAGAAAACAGGTTACTGTCTGCAAACTGACTCCAGGGCCATATTGGAGAGGACAACACACACACACACACACACACACACACACACCCCACTCACTAACCATGGAGAAAGCTGAGCTGGAGTGTATAGGAAGTTCTAATGTCCTTGGTGTGGAAACAAGGACACAAAAACAGCTTCAAGACCTTTGGCCTACAATAAGTCCTTCCTACAAGATATTCTAAGAGCAATGATGGCACAGAACTTGTGGCCATAACCAATGGATGTCTGATTTGACTTAAGACCTACGCCATGAGGCAGAATCCATACTGGATACTGGGTGACCAAGAACCAGAGAACGGATAGTGCAGAGACCTGGGTTAAAACCAAATACTACTGGTCTTAAAAAAAAAAGTAAAAATAAAGTGGCTCCATGGCTCCTAATGGTATGCTGCTACACTCATAGATAATTGACTTATTTTGTTATCATCAGAGAAACTTCCTCTTGCAACAGATGGGAACAAGTAGAGAGACCTACAGTAAGACATTTTGGAGAGAGAGAAACCTTGGAGCACATAGTCCTATGGATGTTTCCATCAAATCCCTTCCCTCAGAGTTCAGGGAACCCTGGGAAAGAGGAGGTGGGAAGAGGGTAAGAGCCAGAAGGGATGGAGGACACCAGGAGAACAAGGCCCTCTGAATCAACTTAGCAGGACTCATATAAATTCAGAGACTGAAGCAGCAAGCTTAGAGTCTACACTCATCTGCATCAGGTCCCTGTGTACTTATTATAGTTTTCAACTTAGTATTTTTTTTATGGGACTTCTGAGTGCATGGACACGTGGAGCTCTGATTCCTGTGCCTACTCTTGGCACTATTTTCCTTCTGCTATTTTGCCTTGTGCATCCTCAATGTGGTGGTTTTGTCTTCTTATATTCCTATTTTGTCAAGTTTGTTTGTTATCTCCTAGAAGCCTGTTCTTTCTAATGAGAGACAGAAAAGAATCGGATCCAGAAAGGAGAGGATTTGGTGAGGGACTGGGAGAGACATAGGAAAAGGAAACTGTAATCAAGATATATTGTTTAAGAAAGAATCTATTTTCAATAAATGAAAAAATAAAAAAGAGGAACTTGATAATTCAATTGAGACTTTCCCCCTCAAATGTAAGCATTCATTATATTTTCTTCATTAATTGTCCTTCAGCTGTAATCCATACTTTTCTTTTTCTCACTTCTCTTTCTTTTGACAGAGTCCCATTGTGTAGCGTTGTTAGTGTGGATCTGGCCTTGAATTCACTGTCTGCCTCTGCCTCCAGAGAGCTGGGATTAAAGGCAGGTGCCATCACATCTGACAGTACATTTTGATAATTTTTGTCATTTTCATTTAGTTAAAATATTTTCTATTTTCTCTTATTATTTCTTGTTTCTCCATGAGTTATTCTAGTTACAAGTATAATTCATTTTCAAATATTTGGTGGATTTCCATATACCTCTCTGTTGATATCTAGTTTAAGTCTTTTGTAGAAAGAGAGCATGCTTTGTATATCCTCACTTCTAATTCACTAAGGCTTAGTTTACATATTGAGTTTGTGAATTTTTGACGTGTTCTTGAAAGGTTTGTGTGGTTTTTTTTTTGTTGTTGTTGCTGGGGCTAGTGTTCCATGTCATTTGGTCAAACTAGGCGATGGCATCAACCAAATTTTCTCTGCCTTTCAGAACATCTGACTTCTTATTCTGCTAACTATTGAGAAAGAAGCATCAGTCCTCAAGACTAGTGATCTCCCCTCAAAGTACCTCCCAAGTCACTTCTACTAATGAGTAAAGCTGCAGACAGAAGCAAACCTTATGTGTGTGTGTGTGTGTGTGTGTGTATATATATATATATATATATATATATATATATATATATATATATATATATATATAATTTTCCTCATCATGCATGCCTTTTAAAAATAATTTTTAAAACATTTATTTTACTGTTAGTATTTATGTATATGAGTGCTTTGCATAAATGTATGTATATGTACTATGTTTATGTCTGGTGCCATGGAAGTAAGATGATATAATAAAATCCACTGGAACTGGAGCTATACCACATGGGTGCTAGGAATCAAACAATCAAAAGAGCAGAAGTGCCTTTATCTTCTGCACCATCTCTTCACCCTCATACATGCCTTTAGAAAAGATTTTATAAATATTCATTTATTGAGAGAGTGTTCAAGTGTGTGCACACTTGCTTGCTTGAGTGAGATGTTGGTGCATGCCACATGAATTGAGGTAAAAGGAAAAGTTCCAGGGATTGAACTCACATTGTCAGCCCTGGCCCCAAGTGTCTTTACCTCCTTACTGTCCCCATATAAAAACTTAAAAACTTCCATTCACCCTTTCTCTTAAAAAAAGAAGCATTTTGTGACCCTTCTTTGACATCTCCAAATTGCTAGAGCCACTACTCTGTACTTATGAACCATTGACAAGAAAATGAATCTAATTTGTTAAAAGCAATGCAAGACCCAACAGCCAGTCATATAGGCAAAATAATCAATATGGCTACTGAGTGACTATTTACTTAATGGGCATATGCCCAGTATGGGTACACTGGGCAAAGGGACTCCTGTCTGGTACAGGACAGAGTAGGACAGTATGAGATGTCATGATACTGCTCAGATGACACAGTTTACTTCTGAAAATTTCCATTTAATATTTGCAGCTCATAACTGTGGTTAACTGCAAGTGAAGGTAGTAAAAGTAATAGCAACTCTATAAAAGATAATTTATCTAAGTTGGTGAGCTTTACACTTTGTAATCTTGCAGTTCTTTTTGCAGGCATTATGGTATTCTGCTTTGGCTTCCAGACCAAATAATACAGAATACTGGCTAACATTTAAGTGCTTAATTCCTAAATTCTTATATTTAATACCAATTGCCATCTTAATAGTTTGTTTCATCACTCTAATCATACAAATAGAGGATGCAATTTCACCATATGAATTTGAGGTCACAATTTAGTTCCCAGTAGGTTCATAGACACCTAGAATTACTGAAGAATTCTTTTCATGATAATATTCCTTGTTCTGATGTACTTTGTCTGACATAGTACCACTTAAATTTTCTTATGATAAATGCTGTCATGATGAATACATTTCTAAACTTCCATGTAGTTCAAAAATTTATTTGAAATTATATGTCTGTATTTGTGTGTGTGTGTGTTTGCATGTGAATGTAGGTGCCCACAGAAGCCAGAAGAAGGCATTGTGGAAAGTTGTGAGCTGCCTAATATGGACGCTGTTAACTGAACTTGCCTTTTGTTATTGTGTGTGTACATGTCTGTACATGTCTTTGTGTAGGTATATGGGTGTAAGTGTGGAGGTCAGAGGACAACTAGTGAGAATCAGTTTTCTCCTTCTACCATCTATGTTCTAGGCAATCTACTCAAGCCATCAGGCCCTTTCTTTGAGCCATCTTGTTTGTCCATTCATCCTTCTATTTTTTTTTTTTTTTTGAGAGGGAAAGTCTAGGGTCTTTCTTACACAGAATTTTAGAAATGTGCATTAGTGCCATTGTGCATATGGTCGGGTTTAAACTCATCAATTTGCTGTTCTTAAAAATAAGAAATTCTTTGCTCATTTTTAGCACTTTTTCTTTATCCTTTCTTGTGGCAGTGGTGAGGCTCATGGACTACTTTTAATTCCATTTTATTTATATTGATAGTTTATACCTCCTTATTTTCTTCTTAACTAATTTTTTGGGGTTTGGGATATGCATATTTGATTTAGTACTGCCAACCTTCAAATATAATTCATTCTATGCAGTAAATGAACTTTATAACATTCTACTTCTATCCCTTCACTTTTTTCTTTTGCTATGGATTTTACTTATACACACACCATTAACCTCACATTACATTGTATTTATTTTTGCTTTAAGTGACCATTTACATTCTGAAGGCATTTGAAAAAAAAATGACTGTTTTCCAACATCCTCCTATATGTGTAACATTTCTCCTTGTATTGAGTTTGTTGTGAGGTTTAGCTTTTCACCTGTTATAGGCTTGGTTCTGCTCAAGGAACTTCCTTGGGAAGCTGACTTTAACCTTTTAAGGAAGTTTTCTTAACCTTGTTGAGGGCAGTTCTGTCCACAGTGAATTTTCTTCCTTTTATGGTTTGTCTTCTGTTTGAAAGATCTTTTTGGGAAAGAATTATGAGGTAGATACCTTATTTTCTTTTAAACACCTTTGTAGTTTTGATGAAGAGTCATATCATAATGTCTCTTATTTTCTTGCATGATTTTAAGATTTTCATTTTGTCAATAGATTTTAGCATGTTGATTGTGTAGTGCTTTGGAATGCAATATCTTTTCAGGACTTTTTAAAAATGCTCTTCATAATCATAATTTTGTTGTTTACCAGTAGTTGGTGGGAACTGGAACTATTTCTGACTCTGTATGAGCTCCAGAGATTTTCCTACTGCTTTCTTGTGGTCCCTTTTCTATCTTGGGCTCAGCCAGTAATGTTATGTGGATTCTATGGTAAAGCTCTACAGCCTTTTCTTTGTCTGTTTCCTTCCTCTGGCACACTGTGTTCTGAACTCAACATTTCTCTATCTCCTTATCTTCTGTTCCCTGATTCTTTGACATAGAAGATGCCTGATAATCTTGTTACCTGGAAACAGCCTATAGCAAGTGAGCTGGTGCATGGAGAATTTTCATCCCCTTAGACAGAAGTTTTTGTCAGTTCAACTTTAATGTCTGCAAAACATGATTTCCTGTTTCTAATACAGGGTGGTATATGTGTGTTGAATCCATCTTTCTTAACTCCATTTTGGCTTGAAGTGTAAGTATCCCTGGAGATATATTGATAGTGGAGGTAAATGACTCTTGATTCTTGGTATCTTGCTTCTAAAGACTAAGGAAATACCTCAGAACATATGATAGAAACAATGTCTAGTAAGTTAATGAGAGCAATGCACATAAAATCATTTCAATAATTTCTTGGTAATGATAAATAGAAGAATCACAGAGACCCGCAGAATTAGAAAGATTGAGCAATATCATGAAATGAAGTCTCTTCTCCTAGAGTCTCTACAACATTTTAGAATTTTATAAAATATCACTTAAGATGCATTGATGGCTGTTCAGGCAGGGCATCATCATTCTCTCTGGCAGGCAGTTGGCAGGAAGGGCCAAAGAAGAACTCTGCCAATTGTCTTAATGGTGGGTGTAAATGAAAGACAAATTTTAGTGTTCTCACTTCATTTTAGAAGATCATATTTTTAAATTTCCAATAAACACATTATTTCCTTTCATTTCAGTTTTGTGTAAAAACAGCTTTTCCTACAAAATTGCTCTGATACATTCCTTTATCTTTGACACAAATCTCAAGATAGTCATCAGATAATTTGGTATCTAAAAAACCTGAAACCTTACAGCAGCTGGCCTGATGGCATAGGCTTAGAAGAACTGGCTTTGCCCCTTGCCTGAGGGGAGGGTGGTCCCAACTGCTGTACTGACCAATTCAGCTGCCACCCAAACCCACATCCGGGGATTTGAGTTGGCCAATCCCAACATCTACCCCATCTATGACCTGCCAAAGTGTGTGAAGACACTGGTCCTGTGGAACCATAGATGCAGGCTCTCCATGACTAGGACAACAGAAGGATATCTTGAGGGAGGTTTCAGTGAGAGTCCTGTATTGATGGTGTCCCGGAAGCCAGAGGTCTCAAACTTGACGAACAACTTATTGCAATGAACATTTACAAGGAAAGCTGTTTGTACAAAAGGGTATACTGTGTAATACACAGCAGCTCCCAATGGCCCTAGGATAAATGAAGAGGTCTTGGAGAGGCAGGAAAGATGGAGGAGCAAAAGGTTTTTATTTTTAATTAACATTTTAAAAATTTTCTTTGGGAGGATGTTATGGGTGTGCTGGGTGACTATGGAGGGACTGGGAAATGTGTGGGATTGGGATGCATGATGTGAAATTCCCAAAGAATCAATAAAAAATTATATTAAAGGAACCCATACAGTTTTTTTATGAGCACAGAAATGGTATGCAGGATGATATAAGCACACACATGAATATATGTATACAGCTCTATCTCTACAAAGGATATAAACACACACATGAATGTGTGTCTACAACTCCATAAAGGATATAAACACACACACACATGAATATATGTATACATCTCTATAAAGATTATAAACACATGTGAATACATGTATAAAGTTCTATAAAGGATATAAACACACATATGAATATGTGTATACAGCTCTGTAAAGGATATAAACATGTGAATATATGTATACAGCTCTATAAAGGATATAAACACACACACATAAATATGTGTATACATCTCTATAAAGATTATAAACAGAATGAATGTATGAATATAACTCTATAAAGGATATAAACACATATGTAAGGTGAGAATATGTACACAGCTCTATAAAGGATATAAACTCACACACACAAGAAAACATGTATAATGCTCTATAAAAGATATAAACACACATGAATATATGTATGCAGCTCTATAAAGGATATAAACATACACATTCATAAATATATGTGTACACCAACATAAAGGACAGTAACTATAACATCCTTTTTTTCTTTAGTCTTTTATTTTATCTTGAAATTTCAAATATGATTACTCCCTATTTTGTGCACGTAGAGGTGTTTTCTGGGTGTTGATTGCAGACTCATTGTCTTTTCAGTTGGCTGTCTGGTTTTCTAATAGGGTATATGATATTTATTTTTCTTTTTTTGTTGCAGTTCAAACTATCTCCTAAAAATGTTTTAAGCCTCTAGTTACTATATTTTAAATAAAATTTAAAACTCTAAAGAAAAGACCCTTGAGATTAGTAAAACATATTTCTTGTATTAGCAATCACAAATATTAGCCATGATTCATAATAAAATTCTCTTTGACATAAATTTTTAAATACCAATTATAACAAATCTGCGTCTCTAAATCAAAGAAGCAGTTAAAGCCAAATGGCCCAATTACAGGCTTATTTTAAAAAATGCATGAGTAAGGAGAGCCTTTTAGCTTCTCAAGATGCTATTGTTCTTTTGCAAGATGTCAGGAAGGTACTCAATCTTACTTTGATGAGGTTTGTACTTTGTGACTTCTCTTTCTATTAAATGTCTGGAGACTTCATTTGCTAAGAAGAAACTAGGAAGCTCCAGGGAAGGGAGAAGTAGCAGGGAAGGAGTTTTAAAGAATGTATAGGTGAAGAAACAGCAATGACCGAGCTGGCTTTTATACTCTGAATTCCATCGTGTAGGCTGTGCCTCTCCATCCTCATCATGAGCTACTACCAATGATTAATGATGGATTGCAGGCTTGCCCATGAGTTCTGGTATGATTAAGAGAAGGAAATAATTCTAAGTAGGAAGAGCAGTGCAATTTTCCTTGGTTGTTTTACTGTTTTCTCTCTACTTTAATTGATCACCCACAAGAAAATGTCATCAGATATTATAACAAACCACATATGCAGTTCCTGTGAATTTATGGCATTTGCTATTTTTAATAGCTTGCATTTTCTTATGTGCTACATAACAGTTTTCCTGAGACTCCTGAAAACTGAATTGTAAAACTTTTTTTTTTTTTTTTTTTTTGAGACAGGGTTTCTGTCTGTACCCATGGCTGTCTTGGAACTTTGGAACTTGCTCTCTATACCAGCCTCAAACTCACAGAGATCAATCTGCTTCTACCTCCCGAGTGAAGGGATTAAATGTGTGCACCTCCACTGCCTGACGTAACTCAAAAATTTAATATGTAGTTTCAAAATACTTTTTACTCTAAAGCTACTTCTTAGGATAGTTTTACATGAAATTAAGGGTAGATATTGTCATATTTCCTAAGTAAAAGTATGCAAAGCTCCTGTCCTGGAGCTTCTTGGTCCCAAATACCCAGCAGCCATTTCCCCAATTACCACACAGAGGCCTGTATTACTTGTAAATGTTCAGTCAAAATCTGAGGGTTATTACTAGGTAACTCTTACGCTTGAATTAACCCATAATTCTTATCAATGTTTAGCCATGTAGCTTGGTACCTATTCTCAGTATGGCGTTCTCATTTTGCTTCCATGCATTTGGACTCTGCCCTTCTTCCCAGAATTCTCCTAGTCTGGCTCTAGCACTCAATCTCTTCCTGCCCAGCTACCAGCCAATCAGCTTTTACTTAACAACGAGCACAAGCTACAGCAAAAGTATATAATCTATCTCCAGTTAAATCAATTGATTTAGTAGTAGAATACTTTGACACACATTCTTGACAGTCTCTGGAGACTACAGGAATATACAGGGAGTGTGAGCATTTACAAATTCATTGAAGAGAGACATGGAGGTAGAGAATGGTTTCTGACTTAATATTATGGAGGAAGATGCTTTAACTCCTTTCAATTCTTTTCTCAATTATACTTAGTCTGTTTCCAGTCTCAGCCACATCTCATGATGGCTATATGGCAGCTATATTAGTCTAGTACAGAGTTAATATTTTTATGGCTATTGAATAATCATAATAATTTTAATGTCATATTCATTTTTGCAATTTTATTTTATTACCATTTTTTTTTGCTCTTGAATTTCTTTTTTCTTTTTTTTTTTTTAGATATAAAGCTCTTAGCCCATTCTTAGCATTTCTTATCAGCTAGCTCTGTCTTAAATATTAACCCATTTCTATTAATCTAAGTTTTCATGTGTCTTGGTTTACCGGAGAGAGGGCCTGGAGTTCTACTCTGTTGGTCCTACATCTTGAAACTCCTTCCTACTACTTCCCGCATCCTCCTTGTCTCCTAGTCCCTCCTATCTTGCTTTCCTATTGGTCAACAGTGCTTTATTCATTAACCAATAAGAGAAACATATTTACAGAATGACATCTGCCATCATCTCCTCTTTTCTGTCTAAAATAAAAAGAAGGGTTTTAACCTCAACATAGCAAAATATATAACAAAACAGTTATCAAATAAGAACCACAGTTAACAATATTTAGTTCATTAACAGTTAGCAAGGTTTAAAGAAAATATTCCATCATCTATCTTATCTTTGTGAGTCTAAAGTCCTATATGTAACTTATCTTTAGTTATAACTAAGGAAAACTATAACCATAACTATCTGTCTTCAACTCCCTCAAAGACCACAGAAGGGTTATATATAAACTCTAGAAATGACAGAGACAACTTACTGCCTGGTCAGTCACCTGAAGTTCTTCTGTAATCTTCCATCTTCAGCCTGTAGGCCATAATGTGTCTGGCAGACTCTTCAGCAAAGCAGGAAACTAAACTGTTCACCTGTATTGGCAGTTTGTCAGTCACTTTTCTCTGTATCCTGTAGACTGTCTGGCAGACTCTTCCATGAAGCAGGAACCCTGTAGCAATGTCCATCTTGTATCAGCAGTCACTTTTCTGTGGGTCCTGCATGTCCAGTTTATACAGCGTGAAGTCAAACAGTCCAGACAAGAGCAGTATCTTGCCCAAATGGCTAGTCTTTTCATATTGAAAGCAAATTCCATAATGCTCTTGATTTTATATGCTCTCATCACACTTTAGACAAAACTCTCCAACAACTGTGGGGATAATTTCTAAAATATTTTTTTGAGGCTGGAGAGATGGCTCTGTGGTTAAGAGCATTTGCTGATCTTGCAGAGGACTCGAGTTCAGTTCCTCGATCTCATATGACAGCTCACCATCTGTATCTCAGATTCAGGAACTCTGACATCTTTTTTTTTTTACCTCTATTGGCAACAGGCATGCACATGGTGCATATACATGTGCACATACATTTTTATTCATGAATAAAAAATCATAAGATAAAGTCAGAAGGCCTTTTGGGTATATTAGGATTTCCTTTTCTCCTACCCTCTCCTGCTTCCTCCTGTTTCCATCACTTCCTTCTGCTTCCTCCCTTCCTCTCCCCTAGCCTCTGCCTTGTACTGAGGATTGAAATGAGCATATCACATGTTTCCACAAGCATTATTCTCATTAGTGTTAACTCCTTTTTTTCCCTTCTTTTTTTGAAAGGAAATTCTGACACCTGACTTGATCCACTTTTGGACATACTGCTCTCTAGCCCTGGTCTGTAGCCATAGCATTTTCCTTAGGGAGCTCCTAGTTCCATGTCCCATTCTGTATGTCCTGAGTACCTGTCTTTCTCTTCTTTATACTCTTGTGTGGGAGATTACCTCCTTTACTACTCCTATTTATTTCTTTTATTGTTATTTTACATTTTCATTTGTATATTATTTGTTCATGGTACTGTGCTGCATAAGAACAAATTCATACAAGTATGTGTTGTATATACAATTCCTCCATACCTCCCTTTTCTCTCCTTTTTTACCCTCTCTGCATTATTTATTGAACAAATTGGCTTTATCTAATGTCAAGTTTTGTCATATTTTTCTGGCATAAAGCATATGGTTACAGCTGTGTGGGCCTATATTTGGGTCTGCATTCTATTCTGTTGATCTTCATATCTTTTTTGTTCCAGTACCATGTGGTGGTTTGAATGAACATGGAGCTAGAGTTACAGCATTTGTGAGCTGTGCTTCCTGGAGGCTGGGTACCAAACACATGTCCTCTGGAAGAGTAGTAAATAATCTTGACTACTGATCCAATTAGGAGATCTTTTTTTCTGCTTCAAGATTTTTAGTTTTACTTTATATGTATGGGTATTTTGCTGGAATATGTGTCTATGCACCAAGTACATGCAGTGCCTGAGGAGACTAGAAGAGGGCATTGGGTTCCCTAGGACTGGAATTACAAACAGGAGCCACTATATGGGTGCTGAGAATCAAATCTAGGTCATCTGGAAGGATAGCCAGTGCTCTTAACTATTGAGCAATCTCTCCATGTCCCCCAGTAAGAAAACATATTAAGTCACTGCTTTAATATTGTTTGTTGTTGCTGTTATAGGACTATTTGAATTTTATCTTGGCAACTTTGATAGGTCATATTTATCTAGAAATTTTAAAATTAAGAACTGTTGTGAAATATTAACTAGGCTAAAGTGTGTTAAATTTGTTTATGCTGTAGAATATTACTTTAACTATGTGAAGGTGTGTTACATTTGTTTATCTGCTATTGTTTAATATGTAAAGATATGTTGCATTTGTTTCACCTTGCCTACCTAAGGCAACTGGTTGCTCTAATAAAGAACTGAATAGACTATAGCTAGGCAAGAGAGGGATAGACAGGGCTGAAGGGAAGAGATAACAAGTAGGAGAAGAAATGTAGGTTCTAGGATTGAGAGAGAAGAGAGAACTTGGGAGAAAGAGGGACATACTTCCAGCCAGAATCCAGGCAGCTGCTAGACAGACATGGAAAAGCAATGAAAACAGGATATATAAAAAGAAAGATTAAAAAGCCCAGAGGCAAATGCAGATAAACAGAAACAGAGTAAAATAAGAGGTAAGATAAGGCCACTCATTAATAACTGGTAACAAGTCTCTGTGTTATGATTTGGGAAGTGGTTGGTGGTCCCCCCAAAAAGCCTGATTAAAAAAACAAAACAAAACAACCCATATTTGTTTTCTGTAGACATTTTGCACATGGGCATTCATATGTTAGTGCATTGTGTACATTCCTGGCATCCTCTGAGGCTGGAATAAGGCATTCAGTTACTTGGAACTGAAGTTGCAGATGGTTGTGAGCTGCCATATGGTTGCTTGGAATTGAATGCAAGGTTCTTTGGTGGCCAGTTCTCTTAACCACTGATTCATCTCTCTAGCCCTGGAATACAAGTTTTAAAAGTATGTTTTAATGATGTTCTACATGTTATTGATGTCTGTTTTAAAGCCTCCTTTTCTATCACTTACATAAATAATTTGGGTCTTCTTTCTGTTTTCTGTTTGTTGATCTTGTTTATCTTTCCAAAGAAGCAACTGTACTGTTCCATTATTTATTCCTTTCTAAGTGATTTCTGCCTTGATCTTAATTAGTTATTTCTATATACTGATTTGGGGTTTGGCTTTAAGTTTTTTCCAAGTTACTAAGTATACAATTTAATTATTTATTTGAGATCCCTATGCTTAAGTGTGCTTCAGCTTTTTAGATTACTCTATAGTGAATTCCTCTATTTAGTTCTATATCCCACTGTCTAATTGGATTGTTTGGTGTTTTGGTTAGTTCTTTTATATATTTTGAAGATCAACCCTCTGTCAGATGTGGGGTTGGTAAAGATCTTTTCCCATTCTGTGGGCTGTCATTTTGTCTTGTTGACTGTGTCCTTTGCCTTACACAAGCTTCTCAGGTTCAGAAGGTCTCAATGTTTGTGCTATTAGTGTTATGTTTAGGAAGAGGTCTCCTGTACCAATTCATTCAAGGGTAAAATATCCCATAGATATTAAATGTTCTGTTCATGCCTTCTTATTAACACAACTTTGCAATTGTCTAAATGTTCCTTCTGATTTCACCACCTTGTCATCTAATCATAATTTTCCCCGTGTTAAGTAGGCCTTAAGTCCAATCACACAGCTGTTCACAAGTGTGAACCACTCGAAGGGATGGTTACCTGTTCTGAGCTTGTATGCTCTGTGCATGACCCAGAGAGATGCACATGACAAAAAGAGATGCTCAAGCCAGGAGGTGGTTGCACACATCTTTAAAGCCAGCACTTGGGTATCAGAGGCAGACAGATCTCTGTGATTTAGAGGACAACCTGATCTATAGAGAGCATTCTAGGACAGCCAGAGCTACACAGAGAAACTCTGTCTTGAAAAAGAAAAAACAAAACAAAACACCAAAAAAACTAAACAAACAAAACCCTTGAAAAACAAAAAACAAAAACCCCAGAAAAGAGATGTTCTTCAAGAGAGTATTGTTTGCATTATCCCATGTTAATATTTTCTCTGGTGTTTAGTGAAATCTCTTTTGCTTTAATAATCTACTGCCCCCACCATCAACATTAATGCTAAGGGAATATGTGAATGTGATTTATTGAAGTGTTCTGAGAAATTAAATAATAAGAAAAAGTATAAAGTCATATTTTTAAAGATACATAAATTGGCTAAATGTGTGAATGAGAATATTAAAATATGAAAAACTGTTAACTCCTAATCATTAATTACAAAGCCATTTGAAGAAATTATTGCTCTCTTCCTAACTGTAAACAGACAACTCAATGACAGAACACTTTAAAATACTGAGTGTATTTGTAAATACACAGGGTGAAGGTGAGTAAAAGGGAATGTTTCTGATTTTGGAAAGTGCCCTGGGTCATTTTATTTCAGTATTGTGTCTTATAAGAATCACTAGAAAAAAATTTGGATGTTGGTTTTGATGAATCATGTTAAAAAATAGGTTTTGTTCTACAAATATTCAAGGTTATGGGGCATATAACAACACAAATATGGGTCTTTATGAATATATATATATATATATATATTATATATATAATTTTCAACTTTAATTTCAGTTTTTCCTGGGTATTGCTGAGGCAAGGATTAAGCCACTTTTTTCCTGCTAGTTGGAAGACTTGAGGGGAAGAAGAGGGGAAGAAGGAGAGGAATTCTATTTACTGTCATGATGGCTCAGCCCCTGACCTGATCTTTAATAAGCCTCAGATTCTCCAGAGATCCTAGGGCTAGTAGGTACATTATTACTCTTGTCTGTGTGTGAGACTGGCACATCCAGAGATATAATGTTGCCAGGTCTCCTAGTAGATGGGGTTTAGTCCAGGGAATGAATTATACAGTGCTAGAGAGGGACCACAGTGGGTTTTCCAGGTGGGAAGCAGACCTCAGAAAAGAAGGGCTACCTGGCAGGACTGCACCTTCTGGTACCACGATAGCAGACAGAGACAGATATGGAAAACTATTAATATCCCAGAAAATTCTCCCATATTCCCATGCCATTACACAAAAAAGCATGAAAGAATCACTCTCAGATTGAGGGTAGAGCAAGGAAGAGAACATATTGGTCACACAGAGGAATGTTGAATACATTTTAGGGGATTAAACTCATGCAGATTAAGAGCTACAGAGACAGCTCAGGAGTTCTGAGAACACTTACCACTCTTGTAGAGAATCTGGGTCCACTTTCCCAGCACCCACATTGGGAGGCTCACAACTACCCATAACTCCTATTCCAGAGGTTTTCCACCCTCTTCTGGCTTCCCCAGACACCTTCACACACAGAGCACACACACACACACACACACACACACACACACACACACACACACGAGGGAGAGAGAGAGAAAGGGGGGAGAGAGAGAGAGAGAGAGAGCATCATGTGGGTTGATTTGTGACACTCCCTCCTATGTGACATGATCCTCCACACATACCCCTTCCTAGAATTATCAGTGCATGTATGCACATGTGTTTTGCTGTGCATGTCTGGCATTTTTGTTGAGGTTATAGTGCAGTCATGAGAAAAGTACAAGCGATCATTTTTAGAGTGCATGCAAAGTGATAGCTAACACTCCTGATTTCAATTGGCACTTAACATTTACACAATGCCAAGACATCTGGTCATTCCCATTAATCTTGGCATGACGTTCCTCCAGTTGTTGTTTGTGTTCAGTACATAAAAACATCTGTCTAGGTTGTCGGCACTTTGATTATGGCTGAATTGGCTGGTTGTTTAGTATCACACAGACTGCTGTTATGACTGGCTAAAGATGAATAAGAGCCAGCCACAGGGAAGACCAATAACCAATCTGTGAAAAGAAACATCTGTATTGGGATTTCACTGGAAAAGATGATAATTTGTTTCTAAGATGGAGTATTGAAAGAACCTAGGCTAGCCAAGTTTATGTCTAGGTCTTTCTTCAGTTTCAGCTTTCTGTAACCAGGTGTTTTTGCCTATGGGCCCAATACAATATCCCAGGCTGCTCAGGCAATTTACCCTGAAGGCAGCTGGCTCCCAGGTTTCACTTGCTCAGAGGGCCTTTAGCCTCTTAATATTTATGCCTTAAATGTCCCTTCCTGTGCTCATCATGAAATAGTTGTCATTCTGAGAATTGTTGCCTGTTGTGGGCTCCCTAAATTGAATTTAATATAAGTGTAATACTCATGAAAATGCTTATGGATGATGCCATGTTAATACTTAACTTTCGATTTTCCCATATGGGCATGTAGTTTCAAATGAAACTTTATTTTTATATTGTGTTCGCTGGAATCATGCTTGCTTGCACATGGAGGAATGTCCTGAGAAAAGAGAGCATATTGCACATGATTGCCACAGTGAACCTCAGCTTTCAAAGGGTGGGCCAGATCAGTATGCATCACGGTTTCATCCACCTAGAGCAATCTTCCAGGCATTCTGGAACATACCTGTGCTCTGTGGAGTCTCTCTTTAAACCACCAAAATTGGGGTCAGATGCTGGGAGAATCCTGTTTATAAGGCACCCAGGGTTCAGCCAGCAGATGGTTTTGGTTAAAATGTAGTTTCTTTTTAGTTTTGTGCTGATGTTTCTGTCTGACAGTGTTTCTGTGAACCAGTGATAACCTAACAGCTCAGGATTTTTCTCCATTTTATTTGTGTATAGTATCTTTACAATGATACTTTGAGTTTTAACAATCTTTACTGAAAACTTATTTGCTTCACAGTTTTTCTGCAACTTACATAATTTCATTCTGTTACGAACAGAACTCTGGTGTGTGTGTGTGTGTGTGTGTGTGTGTGTGTGTGTGTTTTCTATTGCTTCCTTGGGGTTCTTTCTGTTCATCTCTTACTTATGCTGGCAAAGATCTGCTAGGAAAGCCTTTACCCTACATGATTGTACCCTACATGATTTACCCTGTATTATTATAAGCTTGTCCTCTCCACTGTGTCTGTGCCTTTCTGGAATAAGAGTGCATGCTAATGCCCACTTGCTGTAGCTGCTCTGCCATGCCCAGAATGACTAGGTAATAAATCATCTCATGACAAACTGATATTTTGCATCATGAGAAGTGTGCTATAGAGCAAGGTGGGTTCCACCATATCAAAGTTGAAGGAGTAAAACTATTTGTTCACAGAAGTGTCAGAACATTCCACATGTGCCAGGAACTGCAAACAGGGAAGCTGGTCTTCATGAGATGTACTCTAGTCATTGCATCACCACTGTTAAAGCATCAATTGCAAAGCAAATTGACCAGCTGCTTCCACAATGGGAGGTTTTGATACTAGTGGATTTTGATTGAAACCAGTTTTCCTAAAATAAGATATCCTAGGCACCTGGTTGTCATTTAAAAAGAACACAGTGGGATGTTTCATCCTATTGACAGTGTCCTTTACCTTCTTGAAGCTTTGCTCATAAGCGGCTTTATTTGTAATAGCCAGAATCTGGAAACAGTCTAGATGCCCCTCAACTGAAGAATGAATAAAGAAAATGTGGTACATTTACACAATGGAATATTACTCAGCTGTTAAAAATAATGATATCAGAAAACTGAAGGCAAATGGCTTTAACTATAAAAAAAAAAAAAAAAAAATCATCCCGAGTGAGATAAACCAGACCCAGAAAGACAAACATGGTCTATACTCATAAGTGGATATTAACTGTAAAGAATAACCATGCTACAGTCTACAGACCCAGAGAGGCTAGATAGAAGCACAGGGAGAATAGAGACGATCTACTTGGTAGACCGGGGGTGGGTGAGCTTGGGAACTTGAAGGATCGGATTGGGGGTGGGTGAAGGGGGGAAGAGCACTGAAAGAGAGGAATAGAAGTAGAGTTTGGGGGTTGGGTGACATTTCAGGATCAGGTATAAACCTGTTGGGAGGCAAATCTACAAGGATAACCCCAGCTAAGATTCCTAAAAATAGTGGATATGTAGCCTGAACTGGTCGTCTGCCGTATGAGAATGGTGAGCACCCCAATTGTTATTAGAAAGTCTTTATCCAGTAACTGATGGAAACAGTTACAGGGACACACAGTCAAACAGCATGGGGAACCTGCTAAAGAGAGGAAGAAAGGAAAGATAGTAGGAGGCAGATGGGTCAAGGACACCACAGGAAAACTCATAGAAATGACCAACCTGACTCATAGGGACCCAGAGTCTGAATCAACAACCAGAGAGCCTATGTAGGAATTACCCAAGCTATCTACATATATGTGGTAGTTGTGTAGCTTGGTATACTTGTGTGACTCCTAACACTGGGAGCAGGGTTGTCCTTAATGTTTGGCTGGCTCTCGGGAACCTACTCCTCATACTGTATCCACATGATACCCGTGAATAGAAACAGAGGAGGAGTGGATTGGGGTAGAGGGGAGTAGGGGGAGGAAATGTTAGGATAGGAGGGAGAGGAAACTTCAATTTGGATATAAAATAAATAAATTAGTAAAATAAAAAGAAAGTTAAAAGAAGAACACAATAGTTCTACCTGTGCATTATGTTTTGAATTCATATTAAAATTTACATTTCTTTTCTTCTCTCCCTTTAGTAGCTTAGGCTGATCAGCAATTCATTGGTGCTCTTGCTTTCACTATTCAGGTGCTAGGACTACAGTCATACACCTCTCTCTGTCTCTCTGTATAAAATATAAGGAAAATCTAGAAGAATAGGTCATAAATTTGAGAATGAGTGACGGTGGGTACAGAAGAGGAGCTGCAGGGAGTGGAAAAAAATGCAACTGCAGCGTAGTCACATATGAAGGCCTCAAATTAAAAAAAAGCTACGAATTAAAAAAAAATGAAAAAGAAAAAGAACAGTAAATACTAAAAGAAGACTTTCAAAAGTAAAACCACCAAAATCTTAAGCCTCTCGGTGACCCTGATTGATTTTAATCATCTCTGAATCTGCAACTATGCTTTCTGGATCCCACCAGAAGTTCCTAGCCTGCCCTTGTTCAGCTGGGAAGAATGATGCTAATTTTGAAATAGAAAAGATAGTCCCAGCTGACCATTCTTGGCTTATTTAATTAAAAAAATGTTATTTTAGTTTTAGTTAAAATATAAATATGCCATTGTCCCCCTTCTCCCTCCAATCCCTGCCCTGTGATACCCCTACCCTCTCAAATTCATGTCTTTTTTTCTGATCAAGAAGTGAAGACAAAGGATAACAGCAAATCTAAAACCCTAGTGAACTACTCCACTAGATTCTTTCTCTGGTATCAGAGGATATTACCTATAATTAACCTATTTATTGACCAGTGAAACTAGTATTTGTCATTTTTTAAAGGCTTTTTGTTTTATTGCTCATAGGTTTCTTTAACTATGAAGATTACTGGATGGAAAACCCATTTACTTTTGATGAATAATTCAGAGGAAATCAGCTAAACATTGCTTAGTTTGTGACTGTGCAGGACTGAGTGTCGTATGTGCTTTAGAGTACACTGTGTAAATATTTTGCTACAATCACCATCTACTTCTTGTTCTTGTCTCTTACTGCTTGACAGTTGGCACTTCCTTTCTTTCAAATTAGAATTAGGTAGCTATTAGAATGTTAACTCAGATATCATTGTGTTTTTAAACATTTGAAATAAGACTTTTTTTTTGTTAATCTTACTGTATTTTTTTATTTTTTTTATAACCAAGTCCATTTAAATAAAAACAAACATTTATAGACAATTTGGGAATTTGGGCGTTGTTCTTTCCAAACTACTTCCTGCTGGTAAGGGGCGCTGTCATGGGGGATTCTAAGAAGATGCAGAAATCCTGGCTGTAGTCTGCAAGGCTACTTTGTTCAGCTGTTTTGAATGTTGGATCATCTGGTACTCTGTTTCAGGCAGTCTGGCTTGATCAAACCACATTAGTCTGGAAGGAATCCACAGCTTTTCCTTTTCTGTGGAAACAAAAATAGAAACCCTTTTCCCCCAGTAACTTGTCCTTGAACTTAAATTTTGGAGTCAAAGCATTTTTTATTTAATTTATTATTTTACATGTTGATCCCAGTTCCCTCTCTCTTCCTCCCTCTCTCCTTTCTTCCCTTCCTCCCTCCCTCTCTCACTTTTACCCTCTCTGCCCTCTCACATGCACCATAACCACCCTCCTCTCCCATCCACCCACCCCAATTCCATATGTAGGGGAATGCGATCCAGTTGGGGTCATGTAGGTCTGACAGGTCATGTGAAGTAGGGACTAGGGCTTCTCTCCTGTCTCTAGGTTAAGGCAGTGATCCCTCCATGGGGGATATGTTTGCAAGGTCCTTTTCTGCACCAGGGATACATCCTGGCTCTACTGTCTGAGGTCCCTTAGACTGCTCAGTCCTTCTGGCTGAGACCCATATTCAGGGGGGCCTGAGTCAGTCCCATGTTGGCTTCCCAGCTATCAGTCTGGGGGCCGTTAGCTCCTCCTTTTTCAGGTAAGCTGCCCCTATTTGTTTCTGCAGCCTGATATTGTCCTCTCCATCTGCATCTGGGTTCTAGTTCGACTCAGTGTTTATGTATGGGTGTTTGCTCCTGTTTCCAACAGGTGTTAGATGAGGGCTCCATGGATAAGTTAGTTGTTGATCTCACTATCCAGGAAGGGCATTCATGGTAGCCTTTCCACGGATGCTCAAATTGTTAGTTGGCGGCAGTCTTGTAGTTCTCTAGACCTTTCTTTGTGTTCAATTTTATCTTCAAACCAATATTGTCTCCCTCTTTTATGTTCTACCGGACTCAATCTTCCTAGTCGCACATGTTTTCCTTTCCTCCCCCTTGTTTTCTCCTACTTCTCTCCTTCTCTCTCCATTCGCTGCCCCCCCCCACTTCCCCTGTGTTCTGGGGGACTTGTCCCTTCCCGGATCTGTGAGGGACTTTATATGAATCTCTTAGAATACACCTTGTATCCTAGTTCCTCTGTTGGTGTGAATTATAGGCTGGTGATCCTTTGCTCTAGGTCTAAAATCCAATCCATATATGAGTGAGTACATACTATGTTCCTCTTTTTGTGACTGGGTTACCTCATTCAGGATGGTTTCTTCAAGTGCCATCCACTTGCCTGCAAATTTCAAGATACCATTATTTTTTTCTGTGGATGTGGAGTAGTATTCCATTGTGTAGATGTGCCACATCTTCTTTATCCATTCTTCAATTGAGGGGCATCTAGGTTGCTTCCAGGTTCTTGCTATTACAAATAGTGTTGCTATGAACATAGTTGAACAGATGTCTTTGTTGCATGGATGTGGATCATTTGGGTATATGCCTAAGAGGGGGATTGCCGGGTCCTGTGGTAAACTAATTTCCATTTTCCTGAGGAACCGCCATACTGATCCTCAAAATGGCTGTACGAGTTTACACTTCCACCAGCAGAGGAGGAGTGTTCCCCTTTCTCTACATCCTCTCCAACATGAGTCATCATTGGTGTTTCTAATTTTAGCCATTCTGGCAGGAGTAAGATGGTATCTCAAAGTTGTTTTGATTTGCATTTCCCTGATAGCTAAGGATATGGAACACTTTCTTAAGTGTCTTTCAGCCTTTTTGATTTCCTCTATTGAGAATTCTTTCTTCAGTTCTGTACCCCATTTTTTAATAGGGTTATTTGGTGTTGTTTTTGACTAGTTTCTTGAGTTCTTTGTATATTTTGGAGATCAGCCCTTTGTCAGATATAGGATTGGTGAAAATCTTTTTTCAGTCTGTGGGCTGCTGTTTGGTCTTGTCCACTGTGTCCTTTGCCTTACAGAAGCTTCTAAGTTCGAAGGGGTCCCATTTATTAATTGTTGCTCTCAGTGTCTGTGCCTCTGGAGTTATGTTCAGGAAGCGGTATTATGCATTTCTTTATATAACTTGCCCTCTTCTTTGATTCTTAGCTTCTAGGTAGTTGTCATTATCTCACAAGTGAGAGACAGAACGTAGTCATTGCTTATTTAAGGTTTCACATTAGTCTAGTGACAGAAGCCGTTCATAGTCAGGATTAGAATATTTCTTCAGAACATGGCCACTTGGATTAAGTATATCAGGAGTGGATGTTGGACTTTGGCTCAACTAAACTTGTCTATTTGAAGTACATTTGCTTCCCCTAAAAGCCCAGTGCATGGAAAAAGCGGTCTTGTTTACAACGTAGGCCATGGGAATGTTTATGGTAGTAGCTAATATGTATTTATAAGTAAATGAATCATTGAGTGGAAGGAATAAATTATATATGCATGGATACTGAGAGGCTGCCTTCCTTTTTTTCTGGAGTTTTGAGATGGGGTTTCATGCAGTCCAGGCTAGCTTTGAACTACATACTTCCCAGATGATGACCTTGAACTCCTGATCTTCCATCTTCTACCTCCCAAGTACTAGTATTACAGGCTTGGCTGTCACACTAAGCCTCACCTGCACTGACTCACATGCCTTTTTTCTCCTTTCTTTATGCTTTTCTTATGCCTAAAAATGTTATTTGAAATGATGGGATTAGATACAGACATTTATGGGCATTCCCTTCAGTTAGGCAAAAAAGTGTTTCATATAAAACCTATTTCTTTTTTTTCTGCTACCTTTAAAAAATCACATTAATATCTCCTTAACCATTGGCATCCATCTCGAAACTGGCTATGACTTAGGAATATTTTGCTATAGTTTCATTTTGCGCATTTTGGGAGCTGTTTTTGAGAATCCATCTTATAATTTTAGTCTGGCACATTGTGGGTCCTCACAGACTTAGGTTCTTTAGCTTGAAAGAACTTCCCTTGGGAAGATCGTGGACATTCTCTTTTTTTGTTCCATGAAATGGGAAATCACTTAATAGATATGCAACGCTGCCAGCCAATACAAGCCCCGTTGGGTACAACGTGCCAAAACACTCACTCCACCCCCCCCCCCCAAGGTTTTATCTGTAGCATTCTTTGCCTGGGTTTAGATTATTTCAGGCAGGCAGCAGATCTTTCCTTTTTTTTTTTTTTTTTTTTTTTTTTTTTTTTTTTGGTATGATCAGTGGCACTTAAAAGATGAGCAAAGCCAAGTGTTCTAGGGCTATACAACTCTATGAGAAACACATGATTATTAAAGGTTAATTCCTGTAATCTCCTCCCCCTGTCTTTCTCATTCTCTCTGAATGTAGTAGACACTTGCTGCCAGAAACTGATGCACAGATTAAGATACAAGGAACTAGGTTTAATACAGGTTATTAATTTTATTCAGGAGACGTCACTTACATAAGAAACCGATGGCCCGCAAATTCCCGCTCCAAGGATCTACACCCAGGCTGCTCTCTGTGACCGGATGGGAACCTAGAGAGAACACGCCTAGAGACTGCACACCTAATCTAATCTTCCAACATGTCCGTACCTGTGACCACACCCATTTCGGCGTGGTCAGTGCTACGGGTGGGGGTATCACTACAGACACTACAGTAAATAAGATTTCTCAAGGAAGGGAGGGCATTTACACTCTTTTTCTCCCACCGCATCCTCTCACCTTATAAAAGTTTTGCAGACTCAAGCCAAACTTGTTCTCTGGGAGTCTGAAAGGGTTCCTTCCTTGTATTGCAGGCTGTCACAGTATAGTAATGACAGCTAGTATTTCTTTTGGTCTGAGACACGGGTATGTGAAATATAGGTCAGAGGTTGAAAATTAATGCCTGCTTGTCATGGGAGAAGAAATAATTGGCTTGGAGAGCAGTGAAGAATGCCTTCCAGCCTGCTAATGTCACATCCCCTTTTTGGCTATTGGTTTTGGCTTCTAGTCCCAGAACAAATAATAGGTAGGTTCGTATTTCACAGAATATATCTTTATCAACTGTGTCAACTTATGGTGTCTTGCACTCCCAAGGGACAGGCAGCTGGAAGTCTTTGATTTTGCCATTTCTGTGCTGAGAGCAAGGCAGTATACAGCATGACAAATGGATGCTGCTGAGATAATGAGTCTCTCCTCTCAAAATCAGACCTGCTGGGGAAAAGGCTGAGTCTTCTGAGAGACTGTAGACTGTTGTAACAAGTCCTATATGAGCATCATTTTACAGTTTAATTTTACTCTTGCAGTCACCACCAGAATAGTCATAGGTTCCAGAAAAACTCAGTCTCCAAAATGGGTTGAGTTCTAATCATTCTTGGAATACTGCACACTTTTTCCCTTTTATAAAGGAAATTTTATAAAGAATGTCATAGGCAGTATGTCATAGCCTAGTTTTAGCCTGCTTAAGATTTTAAGGGGAGTAGAAATATAATGTACATTTTCAAATACAAAGCAATTGAAAGCAAACCCTTTTGATGCTATTAATGAGGCAAAATAAAGGAATGGTACCATTAGAGAACAGTTTGGGGTTTTCTCAAAATTTTCACTGTTTGGACAGGGACAGTTTAATGGGATAGATGAACCAGTACTTCAGACATTTTAAAGTCACTATGGAAAAATTCAAGGACTTTCAGGGTAAGAAGCCAGTGGTTTTCTGGTAAGTCTGAAACCATTAGAGTAAAATCTCTGGCTCTTTAGAACTCCTGAGGCAATGTGGTTTTTTTTTTTTCTTTTTTCCCCCCACTGTCTCTTTAACAAATCCCACTGAGTCATTTCCCTCCTGACTCTTGAGTTGAATTTTGAGCAGATCTCAAGGTTTTTAGTTATTCTTCATTCTCAGGTACTGAATAGTCCTCCAGTCATTTAATGACCTGAAGAGTCCAGTTCAATGTAGGAAGCTAAACCTATTGTCTTCCTGGCATTTTCCCCATTGCTTAGCCAGGACCTGTCCAAGGATTAGAATCCTGCTGAGTGCATGTACGTGCATATGTGTGGAGGTTCTGGCACCTTCTGTACTGCAGTGTATTGAAGGGAAAGGATTGAAGAAGCTGTACAGATATTATTGGCATGACTTGAATGTGTCATTATAGATGTTCAAAGCTAATTAGTATCTTGGGGCTTTCAGGGTGACTCTCATCCTGAGATCCCCACTATAATTCTTGTAAGAGAAGTTGATTCCTGCAGTGAGTGTTTGGAACATTATTCTCAGTTCCTTCTCTCCAGTCACTTTGCTCTTCTGAGAAATCCTTCTAAGATATCCTAAGTTTGCTCACCACTGTGACATGTACCATAGAAAACCTGTTTCCTTCATTCACCCTTGCATTTCTTCTATAGGCCAAACTAGAAAACTGTGTCTTGCAAGAGCCATAAATTGTGGCAGATGCTTGTGAGGCCCTTTTAATGTCACTGGACAACCCTCTGGTCTGGCTTAAGGCACAGTATTCTTTTACTGTGGGAGCCATCTCTCCAATAACCCCCTGCATCAGATTATTCTTGCCAAGTTCTTCCACTTGCAGACTTCTCACAGCCTGGGGATCATTAGTGCTGGTGGAAGTGGCTTTCAGTCCTAGCAGTCCTGCACAGGGCTCTTCTCACTTCACTCTAAATGCTTTAGACAAAGCCGACATAAAAGCGCCCCATTTGTTATCCTGCCATATATTCTACATTCAGTAAACCAAATCTTATTGTTCTATTCAGGCCTAATAATTGTTTCTGAAAGAGCCACAATTCAGGTACACATGACCACAAGTGGCATTATGGGAAGAGTGGAAAGTAATTGGTGAAAACAAACTAACGAACGCAAATCTGATTCATTCTAAATTTGACTGATTTGCACGACAGGGGATGTTCAAATGGCAAAGAAATGCTAAAAGTGCAATATCATATAATTTGGAAGTAGAAAAAAAAATGAAAGCACGAACAGAAGTTTAAGCATAAATGAAGCTGTGTTGACACCCAATTTAATTTGGTACCTGCAGAGTTTGGAAGGAGCAGGGATCATGTGTAACTTGATATAGAATCTCCCACTTAGACTATTGCTTATCTGTAAGAGATACCTTTATGTATAGGCAGAATTATTCTTTTAATTACTCACCAGCTTCTCTTTATATTTTATTCTGATACTGTTGCATAACTATATCCTGTACATTGTAGCTTTTACTCTTAGAGAGCAGTTCCTTAAAAATTAGGAAGTAAGCACAACTTACACATCTCCTGGAAGTCCAAAGACTTGCCAGGTACCTCCCCATGGCACTAACAATTGCTGGGAAAAACAGGGTCCCTCTTCAGCCAAGCTATTGGAATACTGTTCAGGGAACTCCAAGGATGTAGCTTTTATGAATTATAATTCTTCTAGGGTGGACTTTCTTTTAGTGATGCAACTGCCTTTGAGCTATCTCTGCTTTTGAAAATAACTCCTTATTTGATGGGAGATGTCATGGCAGGACATGACCAGCGGCGGGAGGAAAAACTTTACCCCTTACACTTATTTATATTCCTATAACCCAGTGACCTCCATGGTCCACTAAACTGAACTGATATTTTTGTTTGTAATTTAACAAATAAAGCTTACTTAAATATTAGAGTGCAGAGCTAAGGCACTAGTTAATAACATACCTAGTTTAGAGCCAAGCCACTGGAGATTTCTTACCTCTACCAAGGCTCAGATCAAAGGGGGTAATCCTGTCCTCAGAGTGATACTCTCCACAAAAATTCAGACTGCCTGAGACTGCACTGAGCTCCTGCCTTCTATTCCTTTCTAGTGCTGGGATTAAAGGTTTGTCATCCCAAGTGCTGGAATCAAAGGTGTGAGCTCTGTTTCTCTTTTACACTGATTCACTCTCATGTATCCCAGGGTGGCCTTGGACTCACAGAGATCCATCTGCTTCTATCTCCTGAGTGCTGGGATTAAAGGTATGGCCATCACTGACTGTCCTCTATGGCTAATTAGTGACTTAGTGTGTATGTATGGCTAACTGATGGCTTGGTTCTTAAGTAGGTGTGTGCTAACTAGTGGCTTAGCTTTGCACTTCGACCTTCAAGCTTTATTTGTTAAATTACAAACAAAATATCACTACACTAAACTAGATTTGGGTGGGATAATTTCTTTGCGTTGTCATTAGTTCCTATCTGGTACAAATGAACATTTGTTTACAAGTCCCCAAGAAAGGTCACATAGCAACTACGATTCCATAATTTGTGCTATCCCACTCACTCATTATATATTCAGGAGACCTACAGTGTAACCTGGGTGAGTGACTCAGCAACTATTTATGAAGACCCTGTTAAGTTCAAAGTTTGTTAAAGTCATATTGTGTTATGGGAGATGACATGGTCACTCGAGGGCTACATGAAATCATGAGTGTAGGAATATTTAACAGTTTCTTACCATGTTCTTGTCATGTACAGAGGAGAAAACTGAGACCACGGTGGCTAAGTGGCTTTAGAGTCCGGTGGCTGTGTTATGACAAGGTAGATCTAGAACTTACTTCCATTTTTGCTCAGTGCTGCTTATACTATACTAGCTCTTCTTGTGAATGTAAGTCCTGAGGTAATTTACACAATTGTGGGCTATTTATTCCTGTAAGATGGATCAATTGACCCTGAAGAGCAAACTGAGTGTATCTTCTGACTCTGAGTTATGAAATTGGCTAGGATAGGAGATTTCCCACCCCAGATACAAGCTAAGGCTCTTATTAAACATTTAATAGTATACCATGGCTTATAAATAATAAATGGCTGAAGTTCAACTCTCTGTTAGTGAAGCATAGGTTTTATAGAGAAATGGAATCACCAGGCAGAGTAGAAATGCATAGGCTATTTGAAAATGATTGTGGAGTGAGTGGTGGTCTTGGATACAAAATAGACAGCATGATGGGGGAAGATAAAGAACAGGAACCCTCAGTCATATGCCTATAGTGGCCAGAATGAATAAACAAGGTTAATGTTTTGGGTGGCCTTGTGAATGCCACGGCATGGTGGAATCTCTGAAAAATAGAAAGGAAGCCTCCCTAAAGGGATTAAAAGAACTTATTATATTCTAACCACTTTGGTTTTCCCACAGATAACTGTAAATGTGTGTAGAAATCCAGGTTACAGAGGCTCACAGAGACAGCTGACCTGAACAAGGGGGAGCTCATGGTCACCCAGACTGATAGTTGGGAAACCAGCATTGGACTGACTCAGACCCCCTGAACGTGGGTCTCATTTAGAAGGCCTGGGCAGTCTAAGGGACCTCTGACAGTGAAACCAGGATGTATCCCTGGTGCACAAAAGGACTTTAGGAGCATATTCCCCATGGAGGGATACTCCCTTAGCCTAGAGGCAGGAGGGAAGGCCTAGTTCCTACTCCAAATTACTTGGCAGATTTTGTTGATCCCCCTGAAAGCATCGCCCTCCCTGTGGACTGTGTGTGGGGGAATATGGGATGAGAGAGGGGTGGGGGGCATGGAAGGGAAGGAGATTCAATTGGGCTCAATAGGTAAAATAAGAAAAAACAATAAATATATATAGAAAAGAAACCAGAATCAAGCTATGGGAAGAGGCTTTAATTTCCCTTTTCAGTCTATCATTAGTTAACTTAATACAATAAAAATAAAAATATTCAGCATTCTAATTTATTCATTTCTCCATTCTTATCTTCATTCCATATTCCATAATCTCTATAAAATGTTTATGAATTATTATTATTATTGTGTGTGCTTTAAAGGTTATTCATAAACATTTTTCTCATTAGTGATGGTAATTTATATTTAAATTCATAGTACTATTAGTAGCTTGTTGATTTTCTTTTAATGTTAATAAGACATTCAAAGAAATGAAAAGTTAATTATATTTCTGAAATTGCTCATTCAAATTCCAGGTATCTGAAAAGTAATTCTCTATAGAAAATGTAAAGATTGTTAGGCCTATTATGCCTGGAAGACATTGTTTCTTTGAAGTCATCCACTACTTCTGGCTCTTACCATCTTTCCAGCACCCCTTCGTCTGCATAGGTCCCTTACCCTTACCCTTGAGGTATGTGTATGTGCATGCAGTGCATGTGTGTGTTTGTGTGTGTGTGTGTGTGTGTGTGTGTGTGTGTGTGTGTGCGTGTGTGTGTTGATAGAGACTTCCCATTTAGGGCTGAGTGTTCCTGAAGTCTCACAGTTTCTCAATGTTGTCCAGTTGTGGGTCTCCTTGTTAATGGCCACCTATTGCAAGAAGAAGTTTCTCTGTTGAGAACTGGGTGATGCTTTGATCCATGTGGTATAACAGTAAATTATTAAGGGTAATTTTATTGCTTTAGCAGAATAGTAGCAATACCTTCCCCCATAGGGTCTATGATTTATCTAGTCTGAGGCCCTTGGCCACTTTAGAGTATTAGGTATGTGTCCTTTCTCACTGAGTGGGCCCTAAATTTGGAAAAAAGTGGTTGGTTATTCCCCTAAGGTTCATGCTACTATTGCACCAGTATATGTTTCAGGCAGGTTGGTATTGTGGTTTTTAGGTTTTATAGCTAAGTGACATTGAAAATTGCTTTTTGTTCGTGGTGCAAAGTACCTTTCAGTAAGCCTGAAGCTCCTATCTGTATGTTATAAACTCAGAGACTATGACAGCACATATATTACCGGCACAAGTTCAAAACATAAAAATCCTAGTATAGAGAAGGGGAAGTGGACACAAATCCCAACCCTAACCAAGAAGCTATTTATAATTGACTCCTTCTAGGAAAGGGAAAACCAGTTTCAATGGCATGTCACTAGGTATATCAACCAAACTCTAGTGCCCAGGAATAGTGCCCAGAATGGATTCCATGCTGTTTTGTTTTTTGTTTTTTTTGTTTTGTTTTGTTTTTTGTTTTTTAATGCTTTTTGTTTTATTTTAGTTTGCTTTTTTATTTTTAATTATATTTTAAATTTAAATAAAAAATCTTATTTTACATACCAATCCAATTTCTTTCTCTCCTATCCTCCCATTCCCCCCACCATCTCCCCAACCCATCCCCCATCCACTCCTCAGAGGAGGTGAGGCTTCCCATGGGGGACCATCAAAGTCAGTCACACCATTTGGGGCAGGACTAAGGCCCTCACTCCTATATCTAGGCTGAGAGAGTAACCCTCCATAGGGAATTGGCTCTAAAAAGCCAGTTCATGCACTAGGGATAGATACTGCCCAAACCACCCAACTGAAACCCATGTATTCTCAGGTGGTCTAATTTGGTCTTATGCAGGTTCCCCAGGTGTCAGTCTAGATAGAGTCCACGAGCTCCCACTTGCTCAGGTCAGCTGTTTCTGTGGGTTGCCCCAGCATGGTCTTGATCCCTTTGATCATCACTCTTTCCTCTCTACAACTGAATTCCAGGAGTTAGGTCAATGCTTAGTTGTGAATATTTGCTTCTACTTCCATCAGCTACTGAAAGGCTCTGTGATAGCATTTAAGGTAATCATCAATCTCATTATAGGGGAAGGGGATTTAAGGTAGCCTCTCCATTATTGCTTAGATTCTTAGTTGGGATCATTTCTTTGTTTCTGTTTTATAATAAATAAGGAGAGATGGAGGGTGTTGGGTAAGTAGAGAGATAGGCAGTATCTAGAAAGAATTGGAGGAGGAAAAAATTATGATTGAAATGTATTATATGAAAAAATTAAATAAAAATAAATCATAAAGAAAAGAAAATACAAAGTTAGTATATTTTTAGGGAAAACATAAAAATATAATAGTAGCTGATTTTTTCCATTTAGAATGTCCTCAAATTAGTTTCAAATAGCCTTTTAAGTACAGGTCTTTGTTCCATTAATCTGTAAGGATAATTATACATTGATCAACAGCCTTTTTTTTTTAAAGCAAGAATTTCACATTTAAAGATATCTTGACTTCAGGATATTAAATATATGTGTATTGATTAAAAATGAAAAATCAATTAAATAAGAGGTAATGATGCCCAGAGAAGTGTTGTTCGATATAAAGCAAGTCTTATAGTTCTTACTGGAAATATTATAAAATGCCCTATTATTCCTCAAAGAAGCCCAACAACAACAATGACAAAAAATGTTATGACTCTTTGCTACTGTCCTTAAATCTCTATAGTCCTAACATAGTTGGGAACTGAGATGGACATTACAGATGATGTTTACTGACAATAGTACATGCTGTCTCAAGTCTTAGAGAAGTATTTTACTAGTGTTCTGCTGGGTTGAGTTGGCCAGGAATAGAGAAAGGTAGACAGAGACATTTTGGTGTTCAGACGATGGATGTTAGGTGACAATTGTACCATGACAATCAAGTCTACAATTTTGACCAGAAGTACTAAATGACAAGCTACAGGAAGAGGGGCAGGTCTCAACTTTTGGTCTACTTGCTACTGTAAGTCTCCTAGAGATAAAAATGAGAGAAAAGTGGGTACTTAATATTTGGTGAAAAATTCAGGATAGGAGAGGTCAAATGTTTTAAGAACTGATAATTTAGTTTTTTTTTCTTTTTATTATTATTATTATTTTTATTTTACATGTCGATCCCAGTTCTCCATCCCTCCCTCCCTCCCTCTTACCCTCTCTCCCCCCTCACATGCACTCTGACCACCCTCCCCTCCCATCCCCCCACCCCATTTCCACATGTAGGGCAATGCAATCCAGGTGGGGTCATGTTAATCTGTCAAGTCATTTGAAGTAGGGACTAGGACTTCTCTCCTATCTGTAGGTTAAGGGAGTATCCCTCCATGGGGGATGTGTCTGCAAGGTCCTTTTGTGCACCAGGAATACATCCTGGTTCCACTGAGTTCCCTTAGACTGCTCAGTCCTTCTAGCCTGAGACCCATATTCGGGGGATCAGAGTCAGTCCCATGCTAGATTCCCAGCTATCAGTCTTGGGGCTGGTTAGCTCCTCCTTGTTCAGGTCAGCGGTCTCTAAGTGTTTCTGCAACCTGGTCTTGTCCTCTCCCTCTGCATCTGGGTTCTAGTTCGACTCAGTGTTTAGTTATGGGTGTTTGCTTCTGTTTCCAACAGGTACTACATGAGGGCTCCATGATGGTGGATAAATTAGTTGTTGATGTCACTATCTGGGAAGGGCATTTATGGTAGCCTTTCCACGGTTGCTCAGATTGTTAGTTGGCGGCAGTCTTGTAGGTCTCTAGACCTTTCTTTAGGTTCAGTTTTCTCTTCAAACCAATATTGGTTCCCTCTTTTATGTTCTCTCTCTCTCTTTCTCTCTCTTTCTTTCTCTCTCCCTCCCCCCCTCTTCTGTCTTCTATTCCACCCTGACTCAGTCTTCCTTCGGCCTAGACTCTGGGCTTCAGCGCACAACCCCAAAATTCTACTGCAAAAGAGGTTATCACCCAGCAAATTCCGTATATCAAGCCAGAAAATTGCAAAGAATGTCCTGCTAGTGAGCTACAGTTTAAATATTAAAAAATTTGTGGAATCTGGATGTAACTGAGAGGACAGATGTGGCTTACAAAGGAGTTCCAAACTGTACTCCTCTCTCTGTCATGAACACATGCATTGACAGGCTTTAAGAGGTACGACATACCCTGCAATAAAAGCCATACGTGAGTAACAGTACACCCAAAAGCAATGGGTGTGTTTATGTGGCTTTACTGAAGGGTCCATACCAGGAGTATTCAGGGAACAGGGGTTAGGGAAGGTCAAGGTGAAATTTGTTGAGTTGGTGTACTATATGTTCCAAAACAAATGTCCAGGTTTTTAGGGAGTGAGGTTGCTCACATTTCTAATCCATTAGAAATTTCAGTGTTTTATACTTTCTCACATTCCTTTCATGTATTATTTTTAATCTTTGGCATATATTCTGTCATAAGGCATGGCTTGGTTTTTAGTGTCTGTTTTTCTGTTTTAATTTAGTCTTTTATGCTCTGAAACATATAATACAAGTCTACATTCCTTTGCCCCTTTCTGAACATTCATTGGGCAATCATATGCTTCCCTCTCTTACATTTTGCATCTAAATTTTGGTTTATTTTTCCTCAGCAAGATAGGAAACAGCTAGGACTCTGAACATAATCAGAAATAAAAGGTGATTAACAGAATTTTGGAGTAGCCCCCAACTTGATCCCAGGAGGTATAATATAAATAAAACATGAAAATAAAAGATATAATTATCTTAACTTTACCTTGTTAGTGGAATAGCTTGAAAATGTGCTTCACACTGCCTCCCAAAGTTTGTGTTAAGGTTAAGCTCAAGTTGCCTGGGATGATAGTTGGATAGGTAAGACATCCCTTTTGGTATCCCTTTCCAACTTCCTTTATTATTTACAATTTCCAAAGAAGGAATTAGTGTTTCAATCCTTTGTTTTTTTGCAGAGCACCCTACTGGGAGAATGTAAACTAAAGCATACCACTATATTGTGGACATACTACTGCCTTTCAAAAACTTTTTTCTAGCATATCAGTTATTAAAAAAAAAGATTGTGTAAATATGTCAATGCTTTATACTCATACTAGATACACAATGGTTTTGGAATCCAACAAAGGTTGTTGAAGTTCTAAACAAGCCATGGTAAGTGTGGTAAAGTGTCTCAGTGATTTTGTAAAAATGATTATAGCTAATCAAGTTTGTAAGTTTACCGGTAGTGATGGTGCTCATGTATATCTTTGTGTGTGTGTGTGTGTGTGTGTATTTATCCTAATACTAAAGCTATGTGGTAAATATAATCACTCCATTTTTGCTACTAATAGTTATGAATGGAATTAAATAGTTTGGCCCTAGTCAGTTATATCACAAAATTCAAAATCCAAGTTCAAACTCTTGCTAAAGACATTTTATTAGTTTGCTGTCTGTCTTTAAGTTTTCCTTAAAATAGATGATAATTATATATAGGAACATGGTCCAAGAATGGAGCAGAATGAGGAGAATTCTGAGCCCTTGAGAAAATTCCAAAAAAACAAGACAAAAATCTTAAGATCTCAGTTTCTTCAAAATCATGAAATTGTTCTTGGAATATGCTTTTTTGCTCTCCCCAGGAGTAATGGATAGGAGTGAGCTTATTTCAGATTATTAATTACAACTGGCTATTATTATTTATTTATATGCCTATTTGAAAAATATGTTCTTGCCAAGTGTGGCTTGCCCACTTGTGTGACTTGTCCACCATGTAAAACCTGCCTTTGTGATTGTACACTTTACTCATGTGACTTCAAAATATAAATTGTCTGATGCTCTGAATAAAGTTGGTGATTTTATGAGACTTTAGTCCCACTCATTATGTCAGTTCCATTCTCCAAGATCCCACTGCCTTTTGAGCAGTAAACAGTATGTAAACAACACTACTAACTTTGAAATGTAATTGGGTATAAATCAGGGATTAATTCAGACGAAATCATCTTTAAACATTCTTTTACAGTAGTGGCATTACTCATCAAGAAAAGCTAGGAAAAATGGGTCATAGTTTTAAAGGTGTGTGTGTGTGTATATGTGTGACTGTTATTGGGCTATAAAGATTAAGCAGATTATTATCTTTAAATTGCATTGCAACTTGGGCCTCAAATTTGTTAATTCTTGAAAAACTGAAATTTAGTGGTTCTTTTTGAAATTAAACCATGTCTTCCTGTAATTTAAAGTGACATTTTGATAGACTAAAATGAAAAGGCCAACAAAATCCAAAACAAAACAAAATAAAAACAAATTGGGTTGTTGTATCAGCCCCTGCAGGTTTTAGAAATCCTAATTTAATGTGAAGTTGGAGGTAAGGTGAGATGAAGAAAGAGATGAAAGGAACAGGAAGAAATTGCCTAGGAACAATGAATAAATTAAGTACAAGTTAAAAAAGAACAGAGCTTAGTTTTCTCTAGTTCCCACTTACTATGTCTGGTTACCTTGTGGTTCAAACTGTGGAAATATTGCACATTCATTCTAGGGTAGTCAATAGAAAAATCCAGTATAGATATCTACCCTTTTGTGGAGATACATATTCTTTACCCTAAAACAGGAGGTTAAATACTTGACTCTTTAGTACAACCACAGGTTATGTGTGTTTCAAATGGTGTCTTCAGGTACAAGCTTCAGAACATTTGGATTTGTCCTTCAGGCTGGTGGTATTCACTCTTCCACATCAAAAGAAATCTGGAACAGGTGGCCATTATTGATCAACTGGTTAAGATATGCATTTCGGTGTTTTGACCTGTGAACTTTCTTCCACAATGGCAAGAGGTAGAAGTGAACTTAGCAACTTTATCTTAAAGACAGAAAGAATGGGAAGAAACAGGGACTTGGCATAGATCTCTGTACCTAGACTAGATTACAACAGTAAGCATTAAATGAAATGGAAATCAGGGTAGCAAATATTTCATTGTCCTGCCCATATGTTGGAAAATGAAAGTGGTAGAATTTAGGAACAAATATAAAATTAACCATGTGAGAGTTCTCAGGTGGTATCAGTGTGTACATATTAAGTGAAAGAAAACATATTTCACCCCCAAAGAACTTACTGCTCATTATGGCTATCCAGAGCTCAAGCAGCTGTGTCCTAAGACAATGTAGCCCTATCATTATATGTTCTTAAAGTCTGGTGAGGGGATATTTGACTAGTCTCTTATAGAAAAGATTTAAGCCTTATATGGGCAAGAAACTGAATTTGATGTCTTTAGAACTTATCCTCAAATCTTTAGGTTTCATGATGAGGTATATTTCCCATTTCTTTCAATTTGATAATTATTTTCTCTTTGTGGCTCACTTTTCTGTCATCTGCACTGACACACATTCATTTTACTTTAATCTTAACATTAATTTCACACAGGGAGATATCTAGTCTCTGTAAAAAATAATCTTTATCTCCAACTGTATTCACATCTTAGGACCATACTTTTTTTCTTCCTTCAAGAGCCATTGACAGAATTGACATGGGGAAGTCTTTGAAAGAGGAGTGAATTTTAAAAGGAAATTAAAGGTTTTCATGTCTATGCATCTAACCTTTTAAAGTCCTTGCTGAACCTCTCACACCTTGTTTTTAAGACTCAGTATGAGCACCTTGGTGTTTTGATGTTTCCTTTTCAAGTTTAAATTTATGAAAAATTCTTGCTTGGATTTCAGTCTATATTTATGAAAGGCACATTATTTGAAGAGAAAAAAATCATGAGTAATGAATTGAAATGTTGAATTAAGTAATATTGAAAATTTTGAATTTCTTCTTCATAGAGGCTAAATTAAACTAGAATAAGATGGAATTCAGTCTGAAAAGCTAGGGGAAAGATGAGGTTTATGGTTTAGTGAGGACACCATTCTGTTTACTAACCTGAAATCCTTCTAAGTCTCAAGACTGCGAACTTGTTTTTTATGCTTTTCCTTCTCACAGATGGCAGCAGAAAAGACCAACTAGTGAGAATATGATGAATAAAAGATAAACTTAACCTAAAAAACCCTCCCAATATTGATATGTCAAAAAACAATAAGACAAAATAAAAATAGAGATATGTCCCTCATTTCCTGTCAGGTATCATTGAAGAGCTGATGCTACTCATTGGTGGTGACAATGTGAGAAAACCCTTTCATTTATTCATGGTGGAACTATAAATTGACCTAAGCAATGTACAGGGTAATTTTTTTTTGCAATTGCCACCTATTTTTTTATTAATTTATTTTATTTTATTTTATATAACAAAGTCCAATTAAATGAAAACAAACATTTATACACAATATTTGGGAATTTGGGCGTTGTTCGTTCCAAACTACTTCCTGCTGGTAAGGGGCGCTGCCACGGGGGATTCAAAGAAGATTCAGAAATCCTGGCTGTACAGGGTAATTTTTTACAATATCTGTCAAAAGCTCTAAGAAATGTAATAATATTTTACTCAGAAATTCTACCTCTAAGAATTTTTCCTCATGAAATATCGACATGTGTAGAAAACTATAAGCCAAAGACTAGCCATGTAGCATTGTTTGCAATGGTCAAAATGTTTCCATGTCTAAGTCAGCAGTGATGGGGAAGGTGGTAGTTGAAACTAGGAACACTTGTAGAGTGCTAAACTATGCGTAGACTTGAAAGTGATGTAATTACTGATGAGGGAAAATGTCTCTGATACACTGTAAAAGAAAATGATAGAACGTTATTATTATCATTATTATAGCCCAGATTCATTTTTCTTACATTCTTCTCATTTATTTATTCTTAGGGGTTTTATGTTGCACACATGGAGGTCAGAGGCCAACTTGCATGACTTGCTTCTCTTCTTCCACTGCATGAGTTCCATGGATAGAACTCAGGTCATTAGACTTGTTAGCAAGTGCCTTGGCTCACTGAACCACCTCACAATACCTTCTAAACTAATATTTAATTATAAGTAGTTATATAAGTGCATTGATGTTTTTATAAAATGTTGATCTTGATTTGAGGTCTATCTTCTGTTCAGTAAAAGTTTCATTTTGTTAAATCTGAAAAATCCCATGGTTTATTCTAGACTGCAAGCATTACTGCTGAGATTGCGGAAAAGAAATTAGTGAAAACCGAAGTGGAAATTAGTTTGCTTCTAGTTCTGGTTCTTTCATGGTCAATTTTTTTTTGGCAGGCTAAACTCAAGGCTTTGGTTTGTTTGTGTGAAAAGTCATGATCTTAAAGACAAACTGATATTAAGTAAGTACTTCTATGCACACATGCCCCTTAAGACTTTAGTTGCCACTTTATTTCCATCTTTGTGAATTGATTTTTAAAATGCGGGTACCTTGGGTTGAGGATGTAGCTCAGTTGGTAGATAGCTTGGTTAGTATGCACAAAGCTCTGAGCTTTTTTTCAGTAGCCCACAAAGACATACAGGTCATGGTGGCTCATGCCTAGAGTCCTATGAAGTCCTGGGACTCAGGAGATGGAAGAAGGACATCAAGAGTTCAAGGCCAGGCTTGGGCTACATAAGACCCTGTTTTCAAACAAAACAAAATAAAAATCTACCTATCTTTAAGTTATTCTAAGTATAGTATCCTTGCATTATTAATTCTCATGAGTTATTTAATGTTAAATTTCTTATTATATGCCAGTCTGGTAGAAAAGGAATGATCCCCCTCTTTGAGTATCATGCCACAGCTTCCTCTTCCTTTCCAAAGTGAAGATTTCCTAGAACAATATTCTCTTTGGGGTACTCATGAGCTTTTCCTCTCTTGTCAAGTGGAATTATCATGGGCTTAGACCCCCCTTAGACTTGGTGACATTTGATAAAGGTCTTGATTTAGGTCAGAATAGCACTCCTATTTCATATAAAAATGTTTTGTTATGATTCTTGCATTTTAGTTCAATAGGTAAAACCAGTGGTGAATTGAAGTGGTTGTTTATTTTTTAATTTTCCTTATTTAGAAAAATTTAAATATTTATTTCATTTTAAATTATGTATATATGTGTGTATGTGTGTGTCTCTGTGTGTGTGTGTGTGTATAATAATAGTTATATATAGAAGAAATTATCTGACAGCAGATGTCTCTACCAGGACTCTGGACTCTTACAATCTTGTCTCTTTATCCTTCCCTGAGCCTTAGGTATAGGGGTTGAGTTGTAGTTGTATCAGTTGGGTTTGGACTCCTATAGTCAGTTGTTATTTGCATTGTGGTCAGTTGTAGCTTTCTGTAATGGTCTCTTTTTACCGTAAAAAGAACCTTTGGCAAGGGCTGAAAGCTTCACTTACCTGGGTATAAGCACGGGTATTTAGAATGCAGTTTGAAATTATATTGACTTAGTGAAGTGGCAGTAGTTGGCTCTCCTCTAGGGTCCATGACATCACCACCATGAGTAGTGGATTATGTACTATGTTTATAGTACAGGCATACCTTCCTATTGAGCAGGCCGTAATTTCTTTTAAATGGCTGTTGGTTGCTCCTAGAATTTAAGTGACACTATTACATCGTTTGGGATATCTTGGCCATTCTAGACATCATTATTTATGACATTACAGCTGTCAGTGTTTGTCTTTCTGTGTCTGAGTTACCTCATTCAGTAGCTCCACCCATTTACTTGCAGATTTTATATCCTTTTTTCTTATAGCTGTATAGAATTCCACAGTGTATATACATCACATTTTCTTTATTGATTCATCAATTGAAAGACATTTAGGTTGTTTCTGTTTCCTAGCTATTATGAGCAGAGCCACAGTGAACATGACTGAGCAAGTATCTGTGACTTAGGATATCAAATCCTTTGGATACATGCTAAGGAGAGGTTTATCTAGATCATATAGTAGATTTATTGGGGGCTTTTTGGGGATCCTCCACACTGATTTTCACAGTGTCTAAAGCAGTTTATACATGAGTGAGCATTTCTCCCTCCCCAATCCTCTACAGCATTTGTAGTCAGTTTGTTTCATTTTTCATTGAATCTTCTAGTTTCCTTAAAATAATTTTTTTATGTGTTGAGAATACTGCTACTTACTTTTTCTTATTGCCATGACAACATTCTGGATAAGAAGCATTTTAAGGAAGTTAGGCTTTAATCTGGTTAGTAGTTCAAGGGTAGAGTCCATCATGGTGGGGAGGGGAACATAGCAGTGGGTACAGGAGTGGAGGGTACAGTAGGCATGGCATCTTATCGTAGGCAAGATGAGTGAGGTGGAAACTGGTTTACAGACTTCTTTCTGTTTTTTCTTTTTATTCAGTCCAGGACCCCAGCCCACAGGACTGGTATGACCACATTCAGGGCAAATTTTTTCCTCCTCAGCTAAATATCTCTGGAAATACCCTTATGGACATACCTAGAAGGGTTTCTTAGGGGATTTCAAATTTAATAATGTTGACAATAAACAAAAAGTAACCACTCAATACACAGCAATGTAGTGGTTGCTCATTTTAAATATCATATATATATATATATGTGTGTGTGTGTGTGTGTATTATATGCAGTCATAATACCTATTTCATATTATATACATACTGAAAGCTGAGTTTCATGAATACTAAGAACATATACATGTTTCTAAATTCTTGATATTGTTTTAGAAATGTATCATGGCATTCGCTCAACACATACCTCAAGGTATGACAGTTATATGTCACTGTTTATTTCTCTCAGTGGAGCTCAGGGACAAGCAGCTCACTGTAGGCTAGAACAGCATTAGTGCATTTCTGTTTTGGTTCCTATAGTCAGTTGTCAGGACACAAAATCATTAATGCAGGTATTTAAGGAACTTCCAAGTTGCTTAGAAGTTCAGGGTTGCCACTGTTAAACTTTGACTGCTGATCATTAACTGATCTAATTTGACAGAGAACATTGTAATTAATGAAATAAACAAGATTATTTAGAATTATTCAGCATGGAAATCTCCAGAGAGACTCTGATCATTTAGATCAAAGTTGTGCAGTGGAAATATGATGTAAGTTACACGAGTAATTTTAAGTTTTACAGTCAGCCACATTAGAAAAAAATGACAGTGGGTATTAATTTTAAAAACATATATTTTATATTTGTCAGGATGATAGAGATAATACTATCTAAACACACATATCTCTTTAAAATAGTTAGATATTTAATATATTTTCATACTGTCTTTGAAATATGGTATCTATTTTATACTTATAGAATATTATAGTTTAGAGCTGTCATCTGCCCATTGGCAAATGCATCCAAGATTACTTTATTAAACAGTGCATGTCTAGAATTTTTAATATTGAAACTAAGTTTATTCATTTTTAATTTATCTTGATGAAAGACAGAGAATATGTAGCATGTTATTATCCTTAGAATAATTAATAGATGTTTAAAATGACAACTAACTCTATGGACATACAGCAAACCACCACTTAATCTTAATAAAGGAAATGTAATGGATATATGGCTGACTCAGTGCCAAGGCTTAAGAAAAATACAAGCTGCTAGTGCCTTCTATTATGCAACAAATAAAACTGTAACCCACAAATCCAAAGGGAAAAGTAAAACTAATGAGCTTTGGTTGGAATAAGACCAATGGCGGAACCAGTTTGACCACACAAGCATTTCCTGTAGTCTCTTGGGGAGATGGATTTAAGGGCCACACTCTGGGATGGAGGGCAGAGAGCCAAAGGGCAAACCCAAGATCTTCCAAATGTCAGCTTTGATATGTTGCCCATCTGTTAGCCCTTTAATGAAACTTGCTGAACTGACAGGCAGGCTGGCTGTGCGATATTCAGTAGAGCTATGGCAGTATCATATTACAATTAATGGCAGGAATCATTTGCACTTAGTGTTCTGTTTTCAGAGGGTATTTTCATTTACTTTTCTCCAACTTTTAAAGGCAATATTTTTACTAATTTTGTCATACTCAGCATAAAAATTTCATTTCCAGAAGTGATTGTTGAACAGTTGGTAAACAATGTCCTGTGCTGAGTTTCAAGAGATATTGAGAACTGAAGTGGAGAACCTAGAGATGTTAGACCTTACATTTCTAAATTCTGATCATAATAATTTATACCATTTGGTTTCAGGTAACACACTCAGGTCAGCTTCAGGCTAATACTGGGGTCTTGCTGCTCAGTCACTGCTGTAGGCTGACTCCTGCCTTCTGTTAGCCTGGATCACTAGACAGGTATTTTTACCTTTATAGCTGCTTCTAAATATGCCATATTTATTGTTCCTAGAAACTGTGGAAGTTTGTCTAACAACTTATGAGTTTAGCAGCAATTTATCCTAAAATGATATAAAATGTCCAAGCATTCAACTTTGTCATGTTTAATTTCCTATTTCTTATTGTTTTTGAAAAAGCTATTGATTACAAATAATTAGGTTTCATTATGGCATTTTCCAAATCAATTGGCTTTTATTGTTCCTTTCCCTCTATGCCTTCCCCTTTCCTCTTCCTTCCCTTGTGTCACCCCACAGCCTCATTTCTACTTTCATGTTACATGAGACTTTTGTCCCCTCCTAACACCCTTTGTTCCCTCTTGTAGTCTCCTATCTAATTTCATAGTCTTTTTTGTTCTTACAACTTTTCATTTACATACATACAAATACAGAAGTTAGGGTCCACATACAAAAATTTGTAAGTACATTTTGTTTTTCTGAGATGGGTAACTTCATTTAATGGAAGACTTCCCAGTTTCGTCTCTTTTCCTTCAAATGTCTCTTTTCTCAACAGCTGAGGAAAATTCCACTGTGTCTATGAGTGTGCTGCCATTGTGCATTTTTTGTTGGACATCTAGGCTCGTTCCATTTCTTTGTCTTGTAAATAGTGCAGCAGTAAACATTGACACACATATGTCTCTGATGTCCTTCCAGTATGTGCTCAGGAGTGGGGTAGCTGGCTCAAACTGGAGTCCTACTTTTAATTTTTGAAGAGCCTCCGTAGTTATTTTTGTAGTGTTTAGAGAAGTTTACACTCCCAGCAGCTGTTTGTCTTTATCCACATCTCCTGACTTTAGTCAGTGCTTTAGTGACTATAGGCATTCTGACTGGAGTGAGAGACAATCATGGAGGTTTTCGCTTTGTTTTTAAGGAAAATAATTTAAAATATATTTATTTTTTTCTGACAATAAATTTTAGTTATTTTATTTCCCCTCTGCCACCTCCTCTTAGATCCTGCCCTTTATACTCATCCAACTTCATATTCTTTTTCTTTCTTAAAAAGACAAAACACTGCTTCCAAAATCCCCCCCAAAACCAAAACCAAAATAAACACAAAATTACAAAAATAAAATCTAAAACACTATATGGCATCCATTTGGTGTTGGATGGCTGCTGGTTAGAAGTGGATATTTATCCTCTTGGTTTTTGGTTGATGATAAATGAAAAGTAGAAACTTCAGCTAAGTGCATTTTATACCAGGTTTATGCTATCAATTTTTTTTGCCCCCGAAATTGTGCTATTATTAATATGAAGGCACTTGAGATTTGTTTTCCTACATTTTAAATAATAACAATGCATGTATTTTTCATATCAATTACTTGTCCCCATAGAATCCAGGAAAGTCCTTTCTGTTGGACAAAGTTGCTGGATTCCCTCTTTGGCTACGGTGGGGACTAAGCTTTTCTTTCAGAGTTTGTCTAGAGTTACTAGAACATTTTTTTTTCTCTTCAGCTTCTCCTATTCGTCAGTGTCACTGACGTCATCAGGATTCATTACACCAACTCCAGTCTCCAGGAGACTGAATTTCCAAAGGAGTTTGTCTTTGAAAGGGCATCCACAGAGGGATGTCTCAAGAGTGAAGGACTTGGGGAGATTTTCTTTCATTTGTCTCTAAAGTAAATGAGACCTCACAAAGAAGTGGTCAGAAAAATTCTGAGGCCAAAAAAGAGATGCCTTTATTCTACTTGTACTCAGCAAGCACCAGTCAACGTGACAGAGAAGAAGGAAAAGACAGTAGAATTTACAGCACACTCCTAGAGTCGTAATTAGGTAAATAAATGCACAAATGACTCATGAAGGATAGTGGGCCTGGGAGACGCAGTTGAGAAATTTCAGAGGCTCTGTTTTGGAAGGCTGCTGTGGCTTTGAACTCAGGTTTCATTTTTTCCATTCCCCACGGCTTCTACAAACACCTGACATCAAGGCCTCCGTTTTGATTATTTGGATCTCTGCAAGATAGGACCTAAGCACGGTAGTTTTTAAAGTTTCAGAAATTTTATAGAGTACTCCGGATGGATAACCTAGTAATGTGATGTTATTCTAGGATGATGGCTCTTTGTTTTACACCCATTAAGTTACAGTTTTCAGCGGGAGGAAGAAGCTCTATTTTTAAAATCCCCGGTGGTTCTAGCAGGTAGTTCTGAGCAGATGCCTAACCAGCATTAGGAAAGAGTGAGATGGTTGGAAATGGAGGGCTGGGCCTCTAATCTCAGGGTGTCTTTTATGTTCTTCAGTCTTTATTCTTGCTAGTTCTCTGCTTTCTGTGATGTTTATGTTTAATCCCTTCTCCAGATTCCCACAATACCTACATACCCAATGAAAAGTACTCCAGATTATTGTAAATTTTGAGACTAGCTCAACATAGTTCTGTGTCCAAGTTTGCCTTTAAAAAATGCATATTGGGGTCATCCTTGGAATAACAAAGCAATAGTGGAGAGGCTATCTTAAATGCCTTTCCCTGATAATGAGATTGATGACTACTTTATATGTCATCCTAGAGTCTTCATTCAGTAGCTAACAGAAGCCAAAGTAGACACGCACAACTAAACACTGAGCTGAACTCCTGGAATCCAGTTGCAGAAAGGAAGAAGTGATGAACAAAGGGGTCAAGGCCAGGCTGGAGAAACCCATAGAAACAGCTGACCTAAACAATGGGGAACTCATGGACCCCAGATTGATAGCTGGGAAACCAGCATAGGACTGACTCAGATCCCCTGAATGTGGGTCACAATTAAGGGGCCTGGGTAGTCTACCTCTGACAGTGGAACCAGTATGTATTCCTAGTGCACAAATGGACTTCTAGATTCCTTTCCCCATGGAGAGATATTCCCTTAGCCTAGAGACATGGGGGAGGGCCTAGGCCCTACCCCAAATGACTTGATAGATTTTGATGATTCCCTCATGGAAGGCCTCACCCTTCCTGGATGGGGGATGGGATGTGGAGCATAGGAGGATGGGAGTGAGAGAGAGAACTGGGATTGATATGTAAAATAAGACAAAATATTTAAAAATGCATATTTTCCTCCCCTCCCCTTCTCTTTTTCCAAGCTCCCTCTCCACTTACTGTCCCCTGCCCCACTCCCAATATGTTCAGGATATATTGTTCCTTTCCCCTTCTGTGAGGGACATTGTATGAATTTCTTAGATTCCTCCTTGTATCCTAGTTTCTCTGGCGGTGTGAATTATAGGCTGGTGATCCTTTGTTCTATGTCTAAAATCCATCTATGAGTGACTAGGTTACCTCATTCAGGATGGTTTCTTCAAGTTCCATCCATTTGCCTGCAAATTTCAAGATTCCATTTTTTTTTCACACAGAGCAGTATTGCATTGTGTAAATGTGCCACTTCTTCTTTATCCATTCTTCAGTTGAAGGGCATCTAGGTTGCTTCCAGGTCCTTGCTATTACAAATAATGCTGCTACACCTTACAGACTACAGCCAGGATTTCTGAATCTTCTTCGAATCCCCCATGACTACCAGCAGGAAGTAGTTTGGAAAGAACAATGCCCAAATTCCCAAATATTGTCTATAAATGTTTGTTTTCATTTAAATGGATTTGTTATATAAAATAAAATTTAAAAAAATTGTACTGTCTTTACTATGCACAATTTCCTGGAAAAACAGAGATGTCCCAATTAAACTCAGGAAAGTCTGCAGGAAAAAAACCAAAAAACAAAACAAAACAAAAAACCCAAACAAACAAACAAACAAACAAACAAAAAACAAATAATGCTGCTACAAACATATTTGAACACATGTCTTTGTTGCATATCCACCATCATAGAGCCCTCATCTAGTAGCTGATGGAAGATGTCATTCTGTAAATATGTTTCTCATACTGGTTAATGAATAAAGCACTGTTGGCCAATAAGAAAGCAAGATAGGTTGGACTAGGAGACAAGGAGGATTCAAGGAAGAGTAAGGAGGAGTCAGATGTAGAGACTGGAGAGAGCAGGACGCCGCCCCACTCTGGTAAGATGAAACCATGTGGAAACACGTAGATTAATAGAAATGGGTTAATACTTAAGACAGAGCTAGCTGATAAGAAACAAGTAACTGGCCAACAGCATTTATATCTAATACAGAGTCTCTGTGTGTTAATTGGGGGCTGGCACAGCAGTGAGACTAGGCCAGCAGGAAAAACCTACTCCTAACAAGTAGCTGATGGAAATAGAAGCAGACACCAGAGCTAAACACTGAGCTGAACTGGAATCCAGATGCAGAGAGGAAGGACAAGACCAGGCTACAGAAACCCACAGAGACAGCTGACCTGAACAAGGAGGAGCTAATGGATCCCCAGACTGATAGCTGGGAAACCAGCATAGGACTTACTCAGACCCCCTGAACATAGATCTCAGTTAGAAGACCTAGGCGGTGTAAGGGACCTCTGAGAGTGGAACCAGAATGTATCCCTGGTGCCCAAAAGGACTTTTGGAGCACATTCCCCATGAAGGGATACTCCATTAACCTAGAGACAGGAGGGAGGGCCTAGTCCCTACTCCAAATGACTTGAAAGATTTTGTTGACCCATCCTGGAAGGCCCCTACCTGTGGAAGGGGGAAATAAGATGGGAGAGTGGTGGTGGGGAGATGGGAGAGTGAGGAAGTGGGAGGGAGGGTGAGGGAACTCGGATTGATAGGTAAAACAAGAAAAATAAATAAATGCATGTTGACTATTGTACCAGACTATGTTAACTCCTCATGAGAGCCCTTACCTGTGAGGAAGAGTGGACTGGGCATGGGCTACATGGGAGGTGAGGGAGGGTGGAAGGAGGATAGGGAGGTGGGAATTAAAACTGTGGTTGGAATGTAAAATGAGATTGAAAAATTAAAGATGGATAAAAAGAGGAAAGAAATGCAGGCTGAACCAGTTTCTGTTGATAGTTCATCTATGAAATTGTGGAGAGAGATTAAACTATTGCTAATCATGGTCCCATCTTCTTTACATGCATGTCTGGGCACATGCATGTGTGTACCCATGTACTGTGTGGTAGGAGGACAACCCCAGGTACTGTTCCTCAGGTATCATCTGCTACTCTTTAGGACAGGGTCTCTTGCTGCCTGTCGTTTGCCAAGCTAGGCTTTATTTTCAGGGAACCCTGCAGATCTGCATGTCTCTACCTTCCCAGAGACAGGATTATAAGCATGTAACACTATGCAATTTTTTGTTGTTTTGTTTTATTAAACAGAGATGTAGGTATTGCATTTATGTCCTTGTGCTTTCAAAGCAAACAATTTCCTAGCTGAATTATCTCCCCAGCTTCCATCCTCAGCTTAGCCCAAGGAAAGGAGCCCCATCTTTGTTTACACTTGACCCACAATTTCAAGTTATTTATAGGTTTAAAGAGCACTATACCATTCAATTTCAGTACCTTCAAACAAGTCAATTTGTTTCTCATTCAAGTGTGCATGATAGTTTTATTGCCTACCTCAGTGGACATTACCAATATATAATAATGAAACTTATCTGTTTTACATCTATATTCAAAATGTATCCACTAGCCTTGTGTAGTTTTAACTCTTTGGAGGCTCTCTCACTAGTTAGAAACAGCATTATATTCAACCATTCCTCAGAATCTATCAGTTCTATTTTATTTTGTTTCATTCTTTTTGTTTCATCCTGACCACTCTGACAATATGCAAGCTGCCATTTCAATAATGCATCAATATTGCATCAATTCTCACCCTTGTCTGTGACCCTCTTGTCACACCCCAGTTGTCCCTTTCTCTTTCCTACTCAAATTCATCCTTCTCATTTCTGCCTACTGGTCTATCTTAAGGGAGTCATATTACTATCTTGTTCAAAATCCTTTAATGACTGTACATAGCTGCAAAAGTGAAATCTGCAGGCATGAACCTGTCTGTAAGAAGTACGGGTTTTTCCTCTCACCACCACTCTTGTCCCGCCGCCGCGCCGCCAGCCCCAAATAATGCACAGAGACCCTGTATTTGATACAATGCTATTGGCCAGGTGCTAGTTTCTAATCGGCTAGCTCTGTCTTAATTATTAACCCATTTCTATGCATTTCCATGTGGTCTTACCGAGAGCGGAGGAATGGCGGTTCTGTTCCCTCCATCCTGACTCCTCCTTACTACTTCCTCTTCCTCCTTGTCTCCTAGTCCCTCCTATCTTCCTTTCCTATTGGCCAACAGTGCTTTATTTATTAACCAGTATGAGAAACATATACAGAATGACATCTCCCATCATCTGTCCCTATCTATCTTTTCTATTTTATTCCTGCTACTGTACCTCTTTATACTCCAGAAAGAATGAGCTGGTTGGCAGGTTCCAGAGCAGTCATGTTATTTGTATTTATTTACCTTTTGCCACTTGGTGCCATATTTTCATTAACTCCTCCAGAAATCTGTCCTTTAGGTCCCAGTCAGCAACTTCTCTTTAAACCTGCCCTGCCTTTATCAGTATAACCATGGTTCATCAGAGTGTCTTTTCAGTTTTCTTCATTGCACTAATTATACCTATCTAGCCTCAATATACTCTGTTCCTTGAACCTTGTAATATGAATCTCTGACTGATGATTACTCTATAATTTGAATCAGCCTAGAGAAAAGGAGCATTACAACTGGAAAAGGGTTGTACACAGTACCTTGAGTACTGGTGTAAACTCATATAAGGCTAGTGAGGTCAAGGGATAATTAATTCCCTGTGAAAATTTATCTTATAATCCTGGTTCTACCATTTTATTGCCATTTTTATTTAGTAAGCTAGCAAAACAATATTTTGTAACTAAGTGTGTGTGTGCACATTTTGATATGAAAATGCTTTCTAGTTTCAGCATTAATTTTTTTTTTAAAAGAAGGCCAGCTTTATTGAGGTATTATTCATGGATCACACAGTTAAAGTGTATAACTTAGTGATTCATGGTATATTCACAATGTTCTTCCACCACTGATATCAATGCTAGATTCTTTTCATCTCATATAAAAGAAACTCTTCCACGCAGTGGTGACACACACAGGGAGGCAGAGGCAGGTGGATTTCTGTGATTTCTAGGCCAGCCTGGTCTACAGAGTGAGTTTCAATTCTCAATGAAGCCAGAAAAATCCTGTTTTGAAAAACAAAACAGGAATGAAAAACAAAACAGGAAAAAAAAAAAAAAAGAAATTCTATAAACACTAATTATTCTCCACTATTCCCCATCTACTGAGATCAGACATTCACTTATCAATCTTCTATCTTTATGTATTTGCTTACCATGTAAACATTTTTTAAGAGCTTTTATACTTCCTGTGTGATGATAATTGTATATCCTTTGGTTGAATATCTTTTCGTTCTCTGCTATCTAAGCTCCTGATAACCATCTACTATTCTGCTTTATATTTTATTTTTTGTTACAAAACATATGGTTAACATCTTAAAATTGTTTAATACATTTATTGAACAAGTACTATATGTAAAACATTCTGATACTGTTAATAAATATGAAGACATCAAAAATATAGTTTCCCCCATGGTAGTAGGAGACATGTAGGCTTTGTATAGGTCTATCTCAACTTATCTTCACCACATGGCAAAGATCATCTTCATTTTTTTTCCAGAGCAGTAATTGTCATCTCAAGAGCTTCTGAGGATGTCCTGGCTTTTTCTAAATGTAAATCCATCTTCATTGCTTTAGGATTTCCTTAAAGTCTCAAACTGTGTTTCTTTAATGTACATAAAAGCCCTCACCTGACTCTTGGGAAGCACCAGATTCTGAGTTAACAGGTTTTGGTAGAGCTGGGAGTTTTGAGACTTTGTAGATTTTATTTAACAGCTTTTATTTCCTATAGGTGCAGGGACCATGAATCCTTCACAGTCTTACCATAATTCTGCATACATAATACTAAAGAATTCCAGATTCATTTAGTAATTTTAGGTCCCTAGGCTTATGCCCCATTTTTATGTGCATTTCCTCCTGTAGAACGCTGTAGAGTTCTTATGATTTTGCAAATACACAAGCTGAGCTCAAGTGACTATTAATTAAATAAAATAATTTGAATCCAGGCTTAATTCCTCAGTCTATGTTCTTTCTGACACATCACATCATTATCTGTCTGAGGAGATCTGTCTAACAGGAATAAATCCCACTGGATAATTGTTGACTGAGTCTGAATTGTGCCAGAGATTTTACTCTTACTTTGTTATATTGTGTTTAATGACAGGAACCTCTGCATTTGGACACCAGCAGAAAACTATCAGAAAATCATAGAAAATCATCAGATCTAATTACAAATTACATTTTGGTCAGTGTGGCCCTGAGCATGTTTCAGCTGGCCCTATCAGCAGTTTGCTGAGGGTGTATGTAGGGCTGACAGTGTCACTGCGAATGTTTTCTGCTTGCATGAGTGGCCACATAGCTGTCTGGTCTTTATCACCACTTGCTTCCTTTTTGTTTGACTTCTGGCTCTCATGTCAGCTCACACAAATGACCCTGACATGGTAGTTACATAGGTATTTTGAGGAAAGAGTTGCTGTGTAATTGGTTGAAAATCAACATGTTTTTGTAGTTTAGAAACTGTCTCATGCCAAATATACCTATACAGGAAAAGACAGTTATGCCAGGTTCTACTGCAATGAACATTGTCATTTCCTGATCCTTATTGGTCCATTACTTTCATGTTAAATTTAGAAGTTGATGGCACAAATAAAATTTTAAGAGATGAAAACACGCCCTTTTTTACTTTTTCTGTATCAAGGTTCTTGATACCACATTGGTTATGAAAGTGGCTCAGGCCTCCCATGTTTTTTTGTTTAGTGGTTTCCAACTTTCTGGACTTCTTTCTAGGTGTTCTCATCATCTAAAACCATAAAGAAAACTTTTGAATGCCCAGTGGGAGTTTATCTTAAATATTAACCCATTTCTATTAATCTAAGTGTTTCCACGTGGCCTTATTTAGCCAGAGAGAGGGACAAGACCTCTTCTCTCAAGTCCCTCCATCTTGATTCTTTTCTACTACATCTCCCAAAATCCACCTTGCCTCCTACTCCCCATATCTTGCTTTCCTATTGGCCAAGAGGACTTTATTCACTAACCAATAAGAGAAACATATTTACAGAATGACATTTCCCATCATTTTGTGTATATATGTGTAAGTGCATGGGTGTGTATAATATAAAATATGTGTGGAGGTCAGAGAGAAACTCAGTTTTATCCTTCTACCATGTGGATCCTAGGGTTTGAAGCAGCCCACTAAGCTTGGTCACCAAGAGCCTTTACCTGCGGAGCCATCTCAGTAGCCCTTATTTTAATTTTATCTTTACAACTCTAAACAAAGAAACAATTTTGAAAGAGTGTCAGTTTTGGTTTGCTTACTTGTTGGCATTATGTTAAAATAATTGCATATATGTATGTGTATATATATATGTATATGTATATATACATATACATATTATATATATATTAAATTTTAAGCAAGCTTGTTTTACATGTCAATCCCAGTTCTCAAACCCTGCTATCCTCCCCTGTTCCCCCCACCAACCCCTATCCCATTACTTTTCTGCTCCCCAGGGAGGGTGAGGCCTTCCATGGGGAGTCTTCACAGTATGTCATATCATTTGGAGCAGGGCCTAGGCCTTCCACCATGTGTCTAGGCAGAAGGAATATCCCTCTATGGGGAATGGGCTCCAAAGTCCATTTGAACACTAGGGATAAATATTGATCTATTCCCAGAGACCACATGGACTGCCCAGTCCTTCTAACTAACATTTGAATGAAAAAGTTAATAATTTATAACTACAATGTGCTTGCTGAATATACTTAGATTGCCCTTTATCAGTTTTTGGTATTGGGCATTTACAAGTCATTGGCTTGCTTTAATTTCTTCCTCAGGAACAGTTAATTTTGGCCACACAACCAACTTTATAATGTATAAATTTTTGGACTTTTTCAGTGTCTGATAATTTTACTGGGGAGATGGTCTTACTTATTTATCCACCTTTTCTTTGTACATCCATATACAGACAGATCCAATTACAACAAACCAGGCATACATCTGCATGAAAGGGACTGGAATAATGACACCAGCAGTGATATGTGGCAGGGAATACTCTTATGTAATTCCTTCTACGTAGATTTGGAGAGTCTGAGACTATGCTATGTTTTCTTCAAATCTGAATAAATAAACACCTCAAGAAATTTATATTCTTTGAGCTTTTTTGACCCCGTATCACCTATATAGCCCTTAAGTTAAGCTCTAACCTCTTTATGTGCATACTTAGACATTGAAGCATAGACCATATATTCTTACTGGTCAAGATCCTGTAAAAGTTAATGAGATGTGTCAGAATAGTGCCTATGGGGTTGACAAAACCAATGGGAGCTATTCCAGATGGAAGGTAAGGTAGTGGAGGCCATTCCTGACCTGGTTCAATAGGAAAAGCTGTTGTGCTCTGGAGACCCTTGTTATAGTTTCCCCTAAGGATAAACTTAGCATGTTGTTAGCTGCATGGTGAGACAGTAACAAGCACAAAGCTAAGTCATTTTTTTTCTTTTGTTAAACTATTTTAGATCCCTTCTCCATGTTCTAAACCCATTTCTCATGTGAAATATCTATAAAGTTTAGAATTAGATAATGAGTAATTTTCATCTCCATTAGTTGTCTTCTTGACAATATGCAGTCCCTGAGAAGATCAACTGAATGAAGAAAGGGATTATTTTGACTCATAGTTTGAGGCTAGTTTGTCAGGGCAAGGAATCCATAGCCAGGAAGCAGCAGGTGATGACTGCTTGTGCTCAGTTCACTTTGTCCTGTTCATTCAGTCTAGGACTATAGCCCATGACATTGGGCTGCTGATGGTAAAGGTGATTCTTAACCATAAAGTAGCCCAATGTAGATAATCCTCAGTCAAAGGCTTGTTTTCTATGTTATTTTATATCCCATCAGATTGACAACTGAGATTAACTGTCACAGTTGCCAAAGGAGTCATTGCTTACTGAGATCTGTTGTTTATGGTTCTTTTAAGTCAAGGCTCACAACCCTAATGCTTATACAGATCATGTGAGATATATTATTGAATATAGTAGATTGGATGGAGAAGTGATGAGGGCTGTTATTCTGTATATATATATGTTTCTCTGATTGGTTAATGAATAAAACACTGTTCATCCAATGATGCTGGAAGATAGGTGGGACTAGGAGACAAGGAGAATTCTGGGAAAGGCAGGCAGAGAAGCCCAACATAGAGTCACCATGTAGACCACAAAGGAAAAAGAGGTCTGGACCCCTCTCCAATGGATAAGATCATATGGAAATACTTAGATTAATAGAAATGTGTTACTGATTAGGTCAGAGCTAGCCAGTAAGAAGCCCTAGGCATTAGCCAACAGTTTTATAATTAATATAGTGCCTATGTGTATATTTGGGGCTCAAGGGCAGTGAGCTGGTGGGAATGAACCTCTGTAACAGAGAAATGGAGAGGTCCATTCACAGTCCAGGATAGGTTTTTCTCACCTTTAGCTGAGGTGGTTAAAGTAAAAACAGACTCAGAGTTTATAAGTTTGAGATTTACTCTAGGTTCTTCCATATATTGGTTTGGCAATCTTGGGTTTATCAAAGGTGAGTTCCAGCTTTAAGTGCAAACTTCATCACCACTACCCACACCACAATGACTTAAATTAGAAGGAAGAAACCCAGGAGCCAATGGAACCAGAATCTTAGCTGAATTCAGAACACTTACTACCTTTTTCCTAAGGAGGACCTTGAGAATCATTCCCATAGATTAAGTTCCTACCACCCTCTAATCATGATCTACAAAAAGAAATAAGCTTAATGTGAAGTGATGGAGAGGCCTGGTGTGGGTATTATGAGTATGTCTATAAATCAAGATAAAGAATGACCAGTGAAACAATAACACAAAAAGGAAAGTGTGCTGTACTTAAAGAATGATCTAAATTTTACTTTTATAGAGAAGAGGAATATTAGTCACACAGTGCATTTTGTGCTCATATTAGTTTCACAAGTTAGACATGAGGGAGGCATATTTGTCACCTTTTATACTTACACACACACACACACACACACACACACACCCCAATATTCTTTCATTTTTCTGTGAACGGATCTCACTATATTGCCTAGACTGGCCTTGAACTTGTGATCTTTCTGCCTTAGCTGCTCCCCTCAATGCATTACAGGTATATTCCATAATATTAAGCCATTGGTCAAGTTTCTCTCTCTCTCTCTCTCTCTCTCTCTCTCTCTCTCTCTCTCTCTGTGTGTGTGTGTGTGTGCGCGCACACACACACACATGTACACATGTATATGTGTGTGGAGACCAAAAGTTGACTTCAAGTGTCACTGGTTAGGATCCGTCTGCATTGTTTTATAAGACAGGGTCTCTCACTATGTCACAACAGTATAACCCAAAGAGGTTCAAGGGGAAGAAAGGAATCTTCATTCAGAGAGCAAATGTCTACAAATTAGAGTATATGGGACAAATCCATGTCAATACCTGTAGTGTTATGAAATCTTGGTACAAATTTTACTGTGTTCATTTACCTGCTGTATGTAGTTGCTGAGACTTCAGACAAACAAAGGCAGTGCAGCCCAGAAAACTATTTACACTTTGGTACTTCTCAAAAACAGAAAAACCTTGCCAATTCTTTCCATGGAAATCAGACAATAAATACATGTTAGTGAAATACATTTTATACAGAAAGAACACAAGATAAGGACAACAATGAGATGGGGGGGTACCTTAACCCTGAACCTGTTGTGGGATTTTGAAACAGTGAGGCCCACCCCCCAGTGACATACTTCCTCCAACAAGGCCACCACACCTTCACACCTTCTAATCTCTCTAACCCATTCAAACTCCCTGGTCCACTTCCTGGTGACTAAACAGTAAAATATATGTGCCTATGTGGGCCATTCTTATTCAAACCACCACATTCTACTCCCTATCCCCTACATGCTCCTTTTCTACTCAAACTGTACAAAACTGAATTCAATTCAACTTCAAAAATTCCCATAAGCTATCATAGTGTCAGCACTGTTTAAAAATTCCAGAGGTTAAAGTCTCTGAGACTATGTCAATCTCTTATCAATAACATCCTGTAAAAACAAAAGCAAAAAGCAAATCATATACTTCCAACATATAATGGCACAAAATATGTTACCATTCCAAAGGGAGGAAAGGGAACATAGTAAGGAAATAGTGAACCAAACTAAGAGAGAAAACCTGCAGAGCCAATCCCAATTTTGTATCTCCATGTCTAATGTCAAAGACTTCTTCAGATCTCCAACTCCTTTTAGCTGTGTTGACTACAACACACTTCTTTCTCTTGAGCTGGTGTACACCAGGTCCATAGCTCTTCTTGACAGGTATCCCATAACTCTGGTATCTCCAACGTCTTGGGCCTCCCAGGCAATCAAGGCTTCACCTTCACAGCTTCACACAATGGCCTCTCTGGGCCTCCATGAAGGGACACCCCTGACACAAGCCTGGCCTTGGTAGCTTTCCTTAGCAATTGAGGAAAATTACATAGCCCCTTTCTTGTATCCTTGACTTGAAAGCCAGAAGCTACTAAGTTCTGCTGCTTGATAGGAATGGAGCTAGACTCCCTCCTTCAGTTATATTTCCATCAGCTTTCTGTTGCTGATAGTTTTTGTCACTGATTCAGTATTTATTTAATTCTTTTCCACAAGTTGGAAGATAACTGGGTGGGGTCTTGATCTGAGATCACCACTCCCTTTATTGTCTTTAACATCGGGCTTTTCTTGAACCTTTTTAGTCCTTGATCACTGGACTTAGTTCTATTATACTTCCTGGTGCTCCTTTTCACTTCCTAGTGACCCCTTTTCTCCTCAAATTATACATTTTGTATTTCTCTTTGTTCAGCTTGCTCATCACCATTGTAGATCAGCATAATAGTGATTACAGGACACAGTCAATATTAGGCTCTCTTGAAATCTTCTCTGCCAATGCCATCAATTCAAATCACTCCAACCTCAAGAATGGTCTCTAGGCCACATACTAATACTCTTCTCCTCTGAAATCTCTTGATCTAGGCCATCATAATTATATTATTCATAGCACTACTGTCTATAATTCTACTAGGATGGCCCAGTAAGTCTTTCTTAGAGTGTTAAACCACTTTACTAGTTCAAAGTCCCCAAGTCTACATTCTGCCAACAAGCATCATGGTCAGGTTTGTCACAGCAATGCCCCAGCCCCTGGTACCAACTTTTTACTTAGTCATTTTTCTACTGCTGTGGAGAGACATCAAGACCAATGTAACTCTTATTAAAGAAAGCATATGATTAGGGGTAGTTTCAGAGGTCTAATCCATTATCACAATTGTGAAGAGCATGGCAGTATCTAGGCAGGCACTGGAGGCACTGAAACAATATTTGAGAGCTTTACATATGGATCCTATGGCACAGGGAGAGAGGTTGGGGAAGGATGGAGGACTGGGCTGTGGGCTTTTGAAACCTCAAAGCCCACCTCAAGTGATATACTTTCTCTATCAAGGCCCCACATGCTCCAACAAGAGCAAACCTCCTAATTTTTATAATCTTTCAAACAGCTCCACTCCCTGGTGACTAAGCATTCAAACAAAATAGCCTATGGGGACCATTCTTATGTAAATGTGTACACACACACACACACACACACACACACACACACACATTCACGTATGAAATCTGGTTACAAAAAAATGTCACCTTCAGATAAAGTTTTACACAAATCAGGTGCTTGCATGCAGGCATGCAGGGATTTAATTGTAGTATGTTTCTTTTATTTATCTTCCTCTTCAATTATAAATTATATCTTTGTGTATTATGGTTAACTTTTGATCAGAAAGTAAGCTGTGAGAGTCAAAACATGAAGTAAAAATGAAAATGAATTGTAATAGTTATATGGAGAACTTTTCTTTTTTGTTGTCATTGTCCCCTAAAGAAAAATCTCTAGGCTCTACTGAGAATGAATCTAATCATCTCTTGTATCTACTTTCTTTCTTCCTTTGTTTTCAGAAAGGATCTTTAATCCATTTCATCTAGAGTATGATATGGGAAAATTAAAAAATGACATAAATGACATAGTTGATATAAAGAAAATGCTTCTGGAAGCACGTTGGTGATGTCAGCTCATTCCTGCTCTCAGCCTGCCCCAGACTGGAGTGACAACTGCAACAGCATGGTTGTCCATAGTCTCACTTGCGTGGATTCATTCCATTTGTCCCCTGTTTTGCTGCCTTTTGCCTGTTCACATATTTTAACTACAGCAGACTCCTCCAGGGCATGAAAGTGAGAACAATTTTTATATTTCCACTGTGTTCTTATACTTTCAACTCTAGTCCCTCATCATCACAGATTCACTGGGCTCTCTCTCATTATTATCACTATATTGCACATGAAGTGAATAAAATTTAGGAACGATACAGCCCCTTCCTTAAGATACCGATCTTTTACAAACTAGGCTTGCTGGGTGGTGGTGGCACAGGCCTTTAATCCCAGCAGGTAGAGGCAGGTGGATCTCTTTGAGTTTGAGGCCAGCCTGATGTACGACATGAGTCCAGGACAGGTGGGACTGTTATACAGAGCAACGCTGTATCAAAAAACCAAAAACCAAAAACCAAACCAAACCAAACTAACTAACCAACCAACTAACCAAACAAACAAAACAAAAAAATCAACAAACAAACAAAAAAGAAACTAGGCTTCCAGATTGCAATGCAAGTCTTGGTCTCTGTCCACTTGATGATGTTGTCTATTGGGCAAGATCTTCAAGAGACTGGAACATCTTGCTGAAAGTCATATGTTGGAGATCTTCAGGTTCTCATATTAGAAAGAATATGGTAGCTATTAATCCACTTGTTAGTATTCAGGCATCTGCACTGTCCTGCCCTTGGAGTTCTGACAGAATGTCTTCTCAGCTGCAGCCACTAACAGCATCACCTGTGTACATTCACAATATTCCCTTGTAAAAGGATCCTGCCGATTTCCTATCTCTTTTTCACTGTCTGTCCCATTTTCTTTCTCTCTCTGCTTCTGTGCCTGTCTCTCATCTCCCTCACCCTCTCTGCCTATCTTTTCTATTTTTCAGTTCTTGGTTCCAGTCCCCATAGGCTTGTCTCCACACCACCCTCTCTGCTTTTTCCATTCACATTACCCCAATAAAAAAATCCTCCACCCAAGTTCTGTCACTTGGTGTCTTTCTCTCTTGCTCTGCTTTTTAAAAATTACAACAGCACTACTACAACTACAGTGAATTATAAAAGCATTTGCAAATCCTAAACATACTTAGAAATATTCAGGATTGGATGCAAGGGCGCTAAAGGGATCTGAATTAAGTCCAAGAAGTATTTGACCTGAAGTTTTTAAATGTGTGGTGGGAATTGATCTTTGGCTGATGTCATCTCACTCTTCTATATTATTAGCCATATACTAGTCCCTTCCGTCTCTGATGTTCCTACAACTGCTAGGTAATTGCTTAAAATTTCATATGGTTATTGATCATTTAGCTGTACTTAAATCCATTTAGCATTCAAAAGAATAGTGTTCAAACCTTATGGTGAGATTTAAATGAGCCCTTTGATCTCTCCCTGGTATTGTTTTTCAGACTAATTTTAAGACCTGAAGTTAAAGCAGTCCTTCATACTGCTTTTTCGTATCTATTGTTCATGACTTGGGCAAGGTGATTACTTCTACCTGGGATGCCAACCCACACTTGGCTCCAATACTTTTCTGTACCCAAAGATAAGTTTGGGAGAAGCAGTTGCATGGACATTGTTCTGGATGGTAAGACATAAAACAGAGGACAGATCATCTGTTAGGTAGCCCATGTGGCTATCTTCTCCATGTGGTATGATGTGGTATGCCCTTCTGCTATATTGACAGTTGCATGCTTATTATGCTGAACCAATTGAGAGCAGAGTATGACTGGATGGAATTTCAGGGTGTCCATCTTCTATGTAGCAGGAGATTGCATGCCTCTTTGATGAATAATGCAAAAGAAGGAGGGTGCAAATTAGATCTGTACTAAAGAGCCCTTTCTGCACTTAAAAGTCTTAGAACCCATGTGCAGAATTGGATCATGTGTGGTGAAAGATCCAGGAAGTCCTAGAAGATGCGTTTCAGTACTGCCTTTAGCACAGTAGAAGGGAAATGTCTATGTTTAACAAATATCTAGAATCTTTAATAATGCAAAGTACAGCAACGATAACCATGGACTACCCTGAGTCTAAATTGTTTGAATTCAGAAAGACTTATAAGTAAGAAATGAAAGAACACATCATACACTGGCTTGTGAGGCTGTGGGACACAGGGTCAGATGGAATCAGATTGTGTCCTCTGGATGTAGAGCAACTGAACAATATAATTATTCATCTCAATTGACCCAAAGACTGAAAAACCTGAGGGGAATATCAGTCATTAGACACACTTGGTTATCAACAGCTAAAGTCCCCATGAGTATCAGGAACTGAAAGACGAGAGAGAGAGAGAGAGAGAGAGAGAGAGAGAGAGAGAGAGAGAGAGAGAGAGAGAGAGATAGACTTCTGAGAGAACTAAATATATGAAATTCTATGTTTGAGACTGAGTTCCTTGGACCCAATGAACTTGTATTCATAGGACAGTTAAGACAGTTCATGTGGCAGGAACTTCAAAGCTATATGGGACTTCTGTGACTTTGCTAGGTGATCTTTCCAAGGCTGGAGAAAGTCTGGATCTGAATGATTTAGATCAACTTTAAAAAAGCATTTTTTAAAGTACTAAACACTCAGAATGGGGTGAAAGAAGGAAAGAGTAGACAAAGGTATTTTTCTGGGTCACACACACACACACACACACATATATATGACAAGATTTGTGTAAAACCAGAGAATCCAGGGAGAAAAAAAAGTGTTCAGAAATCCAGTTTGGTGCTTGTGAGCTTCTGAAAGGCTTCAAAATTCAAACAATCACTAAGCTCAAATCATTAAGCAATACAGATTTAAAAAAAAATTAAATTCATCTTAGAGGTAGGCAACCATCTTGCCAAAATGTACAATTGTAGGTCTCTCCCTTTGGGATGGAATTAGAAATAACTGACTTAGCCAAGAGTTCTATCAGCAGCACATGTAGCCATTGCAAAGGCTGGCCACAGTGACAGGTTAGAACAGCCTAGAATGTCAAGGATATGAAAGCTAGTTATGGCAAAAGAGAAGGCAACCTGCCAACTTGATTGGGCTCATTGGGGGATGGGGAGATGGGATAGCTCATGGAGAATGATTTTGCATTATAGAAATAATTTAGTGGTTCCCCTCCATTCCACTGTACCCAGAATTGCTCTTCCCAGTAAGTAATTGATACATCTTAAAGGAACCTATTGGGCTACAGTGGGGCTTGCTAATTTTTAAAAGTGTGCTCTTTGTAACTACTGAATCTAACATCCAGTTGATGTCGGTGTGGGTGACAGTGCATCAGTGAAAAAGTTTCAGCACATGTTAACTTAAGTACTTACAGATTTGGAAAAAAATGTGTGTAAGAGCAGTAAAAAAACAAATTAGGAAGAAAAAAAAAGGGTATTTCACACATATATTATGGCTTCCAGTTTGAGGGGGGAGTCCTGTGTGTGCAAAAGGTTGAGTCTGTGTCTATAAAATGTTTCTTGTGCACTTTCTTTGGCTCTTTTTCCTGTTTCATTGTTTTTGTGACATTGTGATTTGTTTTCTGAGTTATTTTTTTGAATTTTATTGTTATTTTTTAGCTGCCTGTTTTCTAATAAGAGACAGAAAAGGTATACATACAGACAGGAGGGGAGGTGCTGCACCTGCGTGACCAGAGTACGGAGCTTGGCAGAGGCTGCTGGGATTGAAACACGCAACAGACCACCACGAGAAGTGAAGAAGAAGCTGCTGCCATTTATTATAGAGAGTAATGGACTTATATATGCAAGCCAGGGGATGGACTAATCTTAGGAGGAAGTCATGTGCCACCCACACCTGGGGTCAAGGTATGGGCACTGAACACATTAAAGTTCTGAAAACAACCTTGTTTGCATAACCTTGTTTGCATGGAAGTTCTATAGCTGGGTGGGAAGAAGAGAGCTGTAAGGGACAAGTACTTAAATTTCCCAACAGTTCCTTCCTTTTTATTTGTTAAATGAAGCAATACTCATCTTAGCTCATTGGGGAATAAATACCTTACCTGTCATGGGGAAATACTCTCATCATTCTCTGTCTTAGTAGGCATTTATCCCGAAAGGAGTTGTCCATTATTTTTTATCACTTCTTCAGCATCTGCAGCCATACTTAGGCTGATTCAGGTTACACTGCCAAGGCCATGAGCGTCTGTTGGGTGACACTTGCCTGTTTATTGTACTGGTTGCAGAATCCAGATGCAGGCACCCAGGACCCTGGTAGGGATAATGCAATAGACCCTGACCAGTGCTGTACCCATTTCCCCACACAGGATAAAACATTTTTACCAACTTTGTTTTTAAAACCCCCTTTTCAGTCACTTTTCTCTGTAAACAATATTTGGGAATTTGGGTGTTTTTTCCAAACTGCTTCCTGCTAGTAGGGGACACTGTCATGGATATCCTAAGAAGATGCAGAAATCCTGGCTGTAGTGGTCTGCAAGGCTGCCTTGTCCCAGGTGTTTTGAATGTTGGATCACCTGAAACACTGCTGCAGGGGGGTCTTGCTTGATCAAACCATGTTAGTTTGGAAGGAATCCACAGTTTTTCCTTTTCTGTGAAAACAAAAATAGAAATCTTTTCCCCCAGTAACCTGTCCATAGACTTAAATTTTGAAGTCAAGGCTTTTTTAAAATATATAAATTGGATTAATCCAGCAGCATTTCTTTTAATAGTTGTTGCTATTTTCTCATCTCCCTTATCTGAAGAAAGACCCTCACAAACATGTCCCCTATGAATTCTTTTTTTTATGACAATGTAGCAGCTTATCATAGAGTTTTTCAATTTCCTTTATTAAAGTTTCCTCCTCTGCTTGTCCTCCCACTCAGACTCAGCAGATGTTAACCTTTTTTGTATCATTCTCTTTACTCCGGATATGACTAATTGTTACTTTTCATCCAGTTTCCTCCTCTTGGACTTCTCTAAAAGCCTCCTTGGTTGTCTCTAGTTGTTTTTTCACTTTAACTTTGTCTGTTAATAAGGCATCTTTGACTAACCTCCACAAAGAGAAGGTGGCTATCTGAACACTGTCAAGACCCTCTCTATGTAGCTTCTTCTGTAGGTCTGATTTCCTAATCAGGAACATTAAGTCCTACCCTGGTCACAAACCAAAGGCTAACTTTCTCTATGGTGTCTGTGGTTTTACTTTTAATTTCTGTTCCTTGTTGTTTTAAAAGATTTCTTATTTGTCCCTTTGTTTCATTCTTACTTGAAACAATTCCCATATTATTGTACATACCTTGTTTATTCCAATGTACAGCGACAGAGCGACACGGTCCACGATTCCTCACTTTCCAAATCTCGGTGGGACCTCCAATTGCCATGCCTGTGGGACCAGAGTACTGAGCTTGGCGGAGGGTGTCAGGATTGAAACACTTAACAGACAAGTACTTGAATTTCCCAACAGGGAGGTAGGGAAGAACTGGGAGGAATGGGGGAGGGGAAACCATAATCATAATATCTTGTATGCAAGAAAATGTACCTTCTATAAAGGGGAAAAAAAGAGAAAAAACCCCAGCAATTAGAATATGCATGTACCTGCACATTTTGATGAAGGTACTACTCCCAAGGACCACATTGTGGTTACATGAAAATTCCAGTGCCAGGGGTGGTCTACCACCCTGTGAGTTACTCATCCTATGAGATTTTTGCAGTCCTCCATGTTGTGGAATATTATTTTAAGATGTGTTACATTCATTTATGCTGTGGAATATTTAAAGATGCAAAGATGTGTTGCATTATTTTATGCTGCATTTGTTTAACTCTGTGAAGCTATGTTACTTTGCCTGCCCAAAACTTCTAATTAGTATAATAAGGAACTGAATTGACAATAGCTAGGCAGGAGCTAGATAGGCAGGGCTGCCAGATAGAGAGAATAAATAGAAGTAGAAAAAGAATAAAGGGGGTAGAGAGAGAAAAGGAGAAGAAGAGGATGCCAGGGACCAGTCACTCAGCAACACAGCCTGACTTGGAATAAGAAGGAAAGAAAAGATGTCCAGTAATAGAAAAAAGTAAAAGCCCAGAGGCAAAAGGTAGACTGGATAATTTAAGTTAAGCTAGCAATTTAAGGAAAGCTAGCAAGAAATAAATTAAGCTAAGTCTGGGCATTCATAAGTCTCCCTGTATTTATTTGGGAACTGAGTGGCAAGCCCCAAAGAATTAAGTCTCAAAGACCAAATAGCAAATTGGAAAAAGCAAAACAAAACAAAACAAAACCCATGATAAACAACACCACTTACCCTCAGTAGGCTAGTGCTACTGTTATTGTTTGAGGGACAAAACTATCCTATAAATCTCTGCTTCTGGAGACATCATGTGTTTGGCTATGGGACATGGAGAAGGATGAGGCTTGGACTGAGCTAAATGCTCCCACCCTGCTGGCTGGCTTTTCTATTACTAGAAGATTTAGTAGACTGTGTGTGGGTATGCCATGTACATTCATACATATATGTATGTGTACATGTATATAACAATAATTTTAAAAGAAGGAGTCATAGATTTAAGAGGGAATTAAGAAAAAGAGGAAGGGGATAGAAATGATGTAAACACAGCACTTATGTATGAAATTCTTTTTTAAAAAATATACATACTGCTTTGACTCCAAAATTTAAGTTGAAGGACAAGTTACTGGGGAAAAGGATTTCTATTTTTGTTTCCACAGAAAATGAAAAGATGTGGATTCCTTCCAGACTAATGTGGTTTGATCACGCCAGACCGCCTGAAACATAGTACAGGGTGATCCTACATTCAAAACAGATGGACAAAACAGCCCTACAGACTACAGCCAGGATATCTGAATCTTCTTCGAATCCCCCAGGACAGCGCCCCTTACCAGCAGGAAGTAGTTTGGAAAGAACAATGCTCAAATTCCCAAATATTGTGTATAAATGTTTGTTTTCATTTAATTGGACTTTGTTATATAAAATTAAATAAAATAATAAAAAATAAAAAATATACATACATAAAATATACATAAATGCATCTTATTTCTTTATAAGCTGTCAAATAATTCTTCTATTCTATAGTTCTCCCATAGTTTATATCACCATCTTACCAGGTTTTCTATATATTAAAATATATACTCAAGTTCTTTCTTCAGGATATTATTACAAAGTGAAAACATTTAGATGTGTATTCTCATTATTTATTGCAAATACTCTTTTTCTGTCAAGTGGAGAACATGGTGTTAGGAAGTCCTTCTTGATGCAAGATGCTCACTGTTGTTACATTTGTTTCTATGTCTTAAGCATCAGTTTATGTTTTGTTCTCAGATGTATTATAGCCTTAGCAGAGTAGGAAGTGATTTTGAAAAAGAAACACTAAACCTATACTGCAGTCTTTTTTGATGCAGACTGTCAGAGCAGGTTACAGCACATAATGAGATGTCATAGCCTGTGAGACATTCAAAGACAGTTAAGAAAGTATAACAGCACTGCAAAGTGACTTAATCCTGAGGGAGATAAATCTGGGCAGAAAGAAATCCATTTTCTGCCATTCTATTTACACGACTGAAAATACATAGTTATCTGAGTTTCAATAAAGGTCAACTTCTTCTTTTTAAAGGGCACATAGAATATCTTATGATGCACTTTCCTACTCAACTTCTGCTCAAAGCACTTGTTGTTAGCCAGTACAAAAGATTTGGCTACCACCTTGGTGTTACATGCAAATGTAGCCTACAGGTTTATTGCTTTAAACTATGCTATTTAATTGCAGATGGGATTTCCCATTGTCATAGCTTAGATAGTTAGGATCCCCAGGCTTTGCTTTCTATTTTAGTTTGGTTTACTGGTATAGTAAAGAAAAGGCAGCTACAGGTATAGAATGCAAGTATGTCAAACGGAGGAGACATGTGGCTTCTTTTGGTGCAAGAGAGGGAAACACTATTAATTCCAAGTTGTTAGAATTTACCAAGTCTCTGTAGTTTATTAGCCTTTCCTCCCCTCCTTCCCCTTCAGATTTAAGAGTAGATAAAAGGGAAGCATCATTAGGGAGAAGCATTACGTGCAGAGGGGGCAGGACATGCCAGTCTTCTTTTAATAATAAACAGTGTTCGCTCTCTAGGAGGCAGGCAGTATGAAGTGCAGGGAAAACCATAATTATGCTCTCAGCAGGAAGTCTGTGTTGAGAGTGACAGCGATAGTGAGAGTCTCTAAAAAACCTGTGAGGTTAAGGCTGCTTGTCTTAATTATACATATTAGGAGTTTGTGTCTTCACTTTTTGCCTTTTGAAATCCAAAAGAAAAAAAACCCTAATTATAACTTGGACTCCAGTAAATTGGACCCTATTTAAACAGTGAGCATTTGGCTATCTCAACATGTACCATAATGCCTCTGACTAGTTAAAGCTGGTATGGAAGGCAAACTGGCTCTAATAATTTGTTTTTGTTGCATCCATGGTAGAGAGAGAAAAAAGCAACCCCCAAACAAGCAAAAGCTAAACAACGTAATGAAGTTGTCCACCCAATTCTTTAGTCAATAACACCCAACCAAGCCTGATGAGAGGAAGACCATCTCTTGAGGTATTCTGACATGTAGAATCACATGTTATCTGTATGCTATTAATATGTATTTAACTAGACGGATTAATTGCCTTAGCATACATTTTACCTTTTGTTTGACCCTTGATATAGTTACAGGTAACATTTGTTCCTTGTTGGTTTTAGCGGGGATATACAGGACTCTAAAATTTAAGGTTTTTATCCTAAATGCAGTTGTGTTGACTGACATAATTCAGAGTTGTAGGGACCAATCCTGTTTCATTCATTACAAAGATTACCCTCAAACTTGGGGTTGGCTATATCAAAGTTTCCTATGTGATGAATATTTCACTCAATTTATTGCATATAAGTTCACAATGTCTCAGCTACCATAAAAATGAGCACAGAATAATAAATAAGAAAAGTTCACCCATTCTGTCCTCGGATTATAATCATATAACTAAATAGAAACATTTGGGGGCTATGAATTTCTCTTAGTGAATCCCTTTGTAAGATAGCCCTTGGTTAGTTTTTATGCATTTAGCAAGCATATTCACTGCTGCTTTCTCGTTTCATATTAACAGATCAAAACTGGTAAGCCTTAAATGTTGCAATATGAACTGTACAGATGGCAAATGGGTAATCACCATACTCATATGACTGACCCAATGAATCAGATGCTATAAAAGTCAGTTGAACTGACTTGATTTTAAATTTCTCTTTGGCTTCTTTCCCGGAAGTTATGATGGACTTCATGCTTGCACAGTATTATGGCAGTCAAATACTTTTGGTATTGAGTTACATGTTTCTGTAGTCTTGGGCAGAAATGGAACTCAGACCTAATGTATTTTATTATTTCCAGAATTTACATCTACTAATTTGAATTTCTGTCATCTGCCATTAAATAACCAAAGTAAAGTCAGAATAGTTTCAAAAGGATCTAAACAAAGGCTGAAGAATTTAGGAACTATTTGCATAGTTGTTAGTAATCCCCCTATCCTCTGAAGTTTATAACTTAGGTTTCCCAACTTTTAATTTTATTGAAATACAATTTAGTCTTCATTATTGTTGGCTTGGGGGAAACAATCACTGGTTCTAAAGTTAATAATAGTTTTATAGGAGAGACTCATGGATTTTACAGTGATAGGAATCTGCAGTCTAAGTAATGGCATTTTTCTAATTAAGCAGCAATTAAATAAACACAATAAAATCAAGGATAAACTATTCATTTATTTTGATGTGTTTAGTTCAATTTAGTTTATATTTCTTAGAGTATTTGTTATTTCTCTGTTGAATAATTTATAAAAGTAATGAGTAACATGAATCACTGGGACAGTTTTTTTTAATATATATCTTATCAAAATAAATTGTTTGATGAAAAATGGAGCCAGGTTTACAGAGGCAGTTTGAGACAATGTTTGATGGCACTTGAATAAACACTATGTAGCAAGCTATAACCTTTCCCACAATCCAACCCAAAGTGTGATCAGTTCAAGAGAAAACTTTGTATTGTAATTAGCAGAAACAATAACTATGAGAACAGGAGTTGGTTGAAATTCCAAAGAAGACACCAGGGCACAGAATCTCAATGCATTAAGTGTGGTAAGTCTTATTTTATCTTACCTGTACTTTAAAGAGTATGTATTTGTGTGTTTACATGCAGTGTATACATGTGGAGGAGTGGCACATATGTGCCCATAGAGGGTGTCCTGTTCTGTTCCTCCCCTATGCCCTTGAGAGAGGTCTCCCATTGAATCTGGAATTCACTTATTTTTGGAGGGGGGGAGGAGGTAGGCTGAGCTCCGGTGATCTTTCCTTGTTTCCTCAACCCCTCTCAAGCTCTGAGCTGAAGTTAAGAGTTACAGGCAAGGAAGACCATCCTCAGCTTTTGTGTGGGTCTTAGGACTCTGAATACAGGTCCTCATGCTTGCTCAGCAAGGGCTCTGACCCACTGAACTCTCTTTATTCCTTATCTATGTTTTTAAAACTCGGTTTCAGATTGTTAATGATGCCAAGGAATTTAATTTTAAAATATTGTAGAAGTGATTTTATGCCATGTTAGAGAATTAAATGTTTTTTTAACGATCAGTTGCTGTTGTATTATATTACAATAGCATTTTAAAATGAACTTTCTTGCTGAAAGATGAGTTAGGGCACCATTATGGCCTAAAACTGAAGAGTTTAGGCTTGTATTTTGATTTGGAGGTGAAGGCAATACAGAACATTTCTTATATGTGAGAGCCTATATCTAATGTCTTATCCATGGCTCCTGATATCATTGCTTCTTAAAAAGATTTAGGGATGTTGTTAGATGCCTCAGTCAGCAAAGTACCTTTTGCACAAGCCTGAGGATATGAGTTTGAATCCCCAGAACCTATGTACAAATCTTGCATGATAGCATGTTTATCATGCCATTTCTGGGGAGGCAGACAGAGGATAATCCCTGGGGCTTTCTGGTCAACCTGTCTAGCTGAATCAGTGAGTTCTAGATTTAGGGAGTAAAGAGGTAGAGAGCAATTAAGAAAGACATTGATACCAAGCTTTCACACACACACACACACACACACACACACACACACACACACGTGAACAAGTGTTCACACAATCAGATAGTTCCTCAGTCCAATTAGTTAATTGGCTAAAGGCTGGATCATGACAGCCCTCTTGTTTGAGTCGTCTACTGAAGCTCAAGTAAATAACCTGTTTATATGAAAGGGCACAAGGGCAGAAAGGAGTTGGGAAAACCGGTGGAGCTGGACTTGTCCCTTGTCCTGATTTATTTCACATTTGTTTTCATTGCTGAAGAGTGAAGTGAGCACCTTGCATGTGCAAAGACAACCTCTCTACCATGGAGTTCTAGTTCTCATGCTTCTTTCTCTCTTCTCCCCCAAATTTTGTTGTAAGCATAAATCGAATCTTCATTTAGGACGTTCTCTTAGTTTTTAAGAGTAGGTCTGTATTTCCCATCTCAGACTTGTTTATAGGAAACCTGGGGCAGTGCCGCTTGAGGAGAGGAATTTCTTAACTCCCAAATTTATGAGTCTTCTGTATATTAGAAGTAAAATATGGAATTTTCCTTCCTTGAGACATGTTTTTATTGCGACAAACTTCTTGCCATTGCTGCTTAAAACTGATCCCCAAAGAGCAAAGCCTCATGAATCTTTGGCTTGTTTGCCTTGGAGCAAGGCCAGAAGTAGTACACTGTCAAAATAAACAACACTCGGGCTAAAAGAATGGCACAGCATTGTCTCAGGTGGAGTGGCTCTGCTTCCCTCTGGCATGGACTGTGCTTCACAGTGTCTTATAGATAAGACCAAAGGAAATCCAGTGTTTAGCAACTTTATTTTGTGATGTCTACTTCTTGGACATTTACAAACTGTGTCTTAGACACACTAAAGAATGTGGTTCTGAATGCTGGAATTTGTTGCTTGAGACTTGTGCATGTGTTCTTCTCTGGCATTGAACCAGGAGTCTCAACACCTGCTGTGTTTACTATTGTGTCTCATATCCAGATTTTAGGCCATAGTGTTGCTCAGACCAGGTTAAATATATATAATGAGTACATGAATTCTGGTCTCTGTTGATCAAAATTTAGTGAGAAACATAAATCCTGGATTCTGAAAATTATACATGATGAAGTGTTTTTGTCTCTGTAAGTGGCCAAGTTTATATATGCCCAAACAAAATAAAACAAAACAAAGCAAACAACCAAAAATCATGCTGTGCCACTCAGGCCTTCTTTTTTAAATCAAAAAATACTGTTTCGTTCACAATTAAGTTTTGTGTGAAGTGTTAACATATAGCAGTGAGCTGTATCAGACCCCTGAAATATATCCGGGTTCACAGAGGCCTTTCCCTGCCCTCCTGATCTGAGAATTTTGTGTTTGGCATTAAGTAGTTGCAAAAGTATTTGCAAAATAAGGTGCATAATGTAGAGACAAGAATAATACAAGCAGGAAAAGTTGTGCATGGCTAAGTACTAGAAAACTTGCCAGAGATTGCTAGGAGGCAAGTTTACTAGGACATCAGAAGACAGAGGCCCTAGTACTACATAAAATTGAGTGTGTGTGTGTGTGTGTGTGTGTGTGTGTGTGTGTGCACATGTGCCCGTGCGTGATGTCACAGTTGCCTTTGCACTTGACTTGACTAAAAATGGTGAAGAAATGGGAAAGAGAAAGAGAGAGACAGAGACAGGAGAGAGCTCAAGAGGTATTGGTTCTTTTCTTCCATTACTGTCTGCTGAGATTGGAGACCCCTGGGGTAAATGATTTGATTTTTGAGGTCTACATTGTCCTTTGTTGGTATGGTCTCAGGTCAGGCTTCTGGAAAACTTTCTCTGCCTGAGAGGGTAGCGGGCGGTTTGGTATAATAATAATGTATTATTTGGGAGACCCCAATTAAAGCTTTGGTGAAAGGCATTTGCTATTTCTGTTTTTTTCCTGCAACATATCTCAACTGTTAATCAAGTAAGAATGATACTTCTGAATGTTACCCATGAACCTTAATTTCCTAATGCACAAATGTGTCATTGAAAGCTTAGAAGAGAAACAGATCATGCTTATGGTTTTAGAGAATTAATGCACTACTAAGAAAACATTCATTGAAGTTTCATTTGGGAATAAAATCTATTTCTCTGTTTCATTTTTTGTTCCATGCCAAATTTACAACTGGTATTGTATTGAGTCTTTTTTTTTTTTTTTTGGAGTTTTGTTCCCCTCTGCTCCAGTATATCAGCCCCTGGCTTATTGTAAAGCTCTTCTGTGTGCATTATCCATGAGTCAGGGGCTTCTATGGAAATTAGGATGTGCTGAGCAGACTTGGTGCATCCTATATATCCTTTGTAATTATTTGAAGCCTATGTAAGTCCAATATATCCCAAATATTCACAGATTGTATGTATACAAATTTGCCTGAGCACCAAGATTTATTTGTAACTCCCAAATCAATGAACAAAGTAGTGAAAACTTGAGTGCCCTGATGCGCAGGCTCCTGTTTGATGTCAAATAAAACAGTCTCTACTGCTTCATCTTGAACATTCTCTACAATGTGCTGTCTGGCCAACTCTCGTGCCACATTTTCTCCATGTTTGTGCTTTTTCATGGGAGATTTCACTGTTGGAGATGGCCCCTGGATGTAGTGCTCAAGTGTTACCTGTTTTCTAATTGTAGAAAGGCTCTATGCTGTCTTGTGACAGAAATACATGTCTTAGTGGCACTCTGCCTAGGCATGAGTGATGGTGTGGTTGACCATGTCAGTGAATCAGCAACATATTTTTAATGAAGTCTCCTCAAACAATAGTACCCCTGAAACAGACTTATGTATGGATGCTTTGATAGAAATATGACCAGAGCCTTATGGAAACCTTGTGCATGGTCCCTAAAGTACCAGTACAGGCCCAAAATGCTTAATGCTTGTATTGATGTCACAGAATACACATGTCCTGGAATTATCAGTGTTGAGTGCACATATATTTTTCCCAGCCAAGGGAAAATCACACTCTCAGGAGGACTGCAATCACTTTGTGGGTTACAAAATACTCCTTCCTATCCTAATGGTCTTGGCACTGAAGCATTAAAAAGAATGACGCAAAGGCCTGAACACCTGACATTTCTATTCTTCTCTTGCTACATGTGTAAGATGATTTCAACATTACTGACTTTGTGATTTACAGGTGTGGTTTATGTCCCAAGTTTTAAGTTTACTAGTTATGTTATTATGAGCAAAATTTCTTCCCTTCTTTGTTTAAATTGTTTCATGGGTAATGTGGATAGAACAACACTTACTCAATACAGCTATTTTAAAGATCAGATTAGGTAATGGACTTAAAGGACGTTGTAATGTACCTGGGAACAGTCAAAATAATGGATGTGAATGTTATGATAGTAGACCTTGACAGATAATTGTTACTTCGTTTAGTTTTCCCTTTCCTTGAGACTATGTGACTGGCTTTCTTATTCCTAGGTGAACTAGCAAGTTCATTGTGGCCATACTCTTCCTGCCATGATTAATGGTGAAAGTGAGACTGCTCCCAGGGTCTCTAGTTTTCTTTCTATGAGTCCCTATGGCTTGTAGCTCTGTGGTAGGGATGGATGTGAGGATCTCTGTGGTCCTGTGGAAATTGGACTGCTGCTCCCACCTCTGATGGAGGGAGGACATTATATATCAGCAATGTCTCAGATGTTTGTCTCCCAAGTAGGAGATCAGGCTATCGCCCACCATTCTGACACCCCAGAGTCCTTTTTTAAATCCATTGTCAAGAGAAGTCTGTGGATTTCACCTTCATAATTTGAAAACTTGAACTTCCTTCTCCTCAAATATTTCTTCGACTAATCATTTCCCTTACCCTCTCAAAATTCCCCTGACTTGTCTTAAATATGTAAAAGAATGTAAATAGGATGACACATCTTTTGAAGAATGAGGTGTTCTATGTTAATGGATTTTCCAGGTAAAATTGGCACCATGCCATGTTTGCATTAATAACTTTGTGGAAATGGTCATAAGTTGTAGTAGACAATCTTTTGATTCCTTAAGAATATTTATATGAGGTGGATAATTTAAACTTTTCTTGATTAATTATGAACAACTGCCATACTATATTACAGAGCATAGTAATTCCTTCAGAACCTACAAACACATGTAAATGAACTAGTTCCATGTAGTAATAATTCCAGGGTTCTTGCTTTGTGTTTTGGTTGTTGTTGATGTTAGAATTTTATTACTAGATGATGCAAGTTTATGAAGAATGCCATTGTTGTCCACATTCTAGAATATAGAAAAACACTCTATTTGCACAGTAATAAAATCTAGAGGATTTATGCACATAGATGCCTAATAAACATGTTGATATACTAGTTATGAATATATTGCTTGTGATACTATATATTTATATTTAATATAAATGTAAAATATTCTTGAATGATGAACCATCTGTATATATTTTTTTCTCTCTCCTATAAACTTCAGCTCTAGGCAAGCTATTGTACTAGGCATTTTTATGTAATTGGCATGTGCATTTCCAGGATAAACTGAAGAATATCCCACATCACCGAGAATTACATTTGTCATTACAGCTAAATGTTTCCTTGTAATGCAGGGGATATGTATTGGTTCCTGTTTATCTCTAAGCTTTCCTGGTTTAACTCCAGTCCAGAGGTAGCACTGCTTGCAGAGATTCACAGAATGACCTTATAATCTGCTACCTGTAACAGAGTCTCACTCAATTCAAAATAAGCAGAGTGTAAATAGACAACACCAGGTTCTATTTCCTCGTGTCTCTGCTCTGCCTGGCATGGATCTTGCCACCTAAGTCAAAGAATTTGTGCCCATTGATTTAGTTTGATGTCAGCAAACATGGCCAGTGAACTTCACATGCACTGCTAGTTTCTTCTTGGTTTCTTGAAGGGCCATTTCTTCAAAATGGCCACCCCTGTGTCACTTGAGAACTATACATTTGGTAAAATAGACACACACACACACACACACACACACACACACACACACACACAGAAACGAGTTACTGTGAAATGAAATGAAATGACTGTCTTACGAGCAGAGATGAAATGCAAGAGAGGGTTCATTTAGTGGGAAAACACAACTAGGGTGCCATTCTTTTACAAAGCCCCCTCAGTGGAGAGAGTGAGTATAATGCATAGTAATGAAGGGGCCCAATTTGGGAAAGTGGTTTTTAAAATGCAGCAGCAGAACGCTATTGAGAGTCTCTTAGGAAAAAGGGAAATCTCTTCAGGGACCCTTTCAAGCGTCATTTTCTCCAGTTTTAAATGATCTCGCGTGAACTTGCTGTTAGTCAGCTTGGCACAGAAATCAATATTCTTCATTAATTTTGACCACTGGCAAAGGGAACGGAAGGGCTGTTTATTAGTGACTTGCCGGTTGTTGCAGGATTTAATCTAGGTATTTATGAAACCCTTTGCCTCATGTTTATTTTGTTGTATGAAGTTGTGTGATCTAAGGGGTTTCATGGCCCCCTGATGCTTAACTTAGAAAATGTTCTCAAGCGATTAGTGTGAAATGCAGCAATGCATGCTGGGAGCCAGTCTCTTGCTCACGGAAGCTTCATTGCCCTTTTTTCTCCTCTATGGGAAAATTTGGTTGGGGAATGAAGAGAGCTATTCTCTTGATTTGTTTGTGAGCTTGTGTATTTCTTTTCTTCTTTTGGGTGAAACCGCAGCCTGTCAAATGATGGTCCATAAATTCATACTTTTACCAACTATATTTGAGGTTGAAATGTTTACTGGTGGGGAAAATTCACACATAATCTCAGTTACCTCTTATTTCTTTTCTTTAGTGGCAATAGCACGTTACTCTTCTAGCAAACTTCCAGGACACAATGCAACACTTTCAATTACTGCCTTTGGAATGACAAATTCTTACTGAGCTTGGGCAGGGGTGGTGGTAGGTGGTGGGGGTGTCCTAACCTGTGCTTCATGGTCTAAATAAGCCAGTTTTTTTTCTTTTCTTTTGCCAAATTAAAAAGCAGAAAACAGAAAAGGGAGATTTATTCAATGTGGCCACCCTGGTAAGAGGGACACAAAGATTCAGTGAACTCTGCCTGCCCCCTCCAAGTCTATCTGCAGGGAGTCCTGAAGAAATGCAGGGCCAAGGATTTGTGTATCTAAGCAGTCCCAGACAAGATGTGGTCCTGCCTGCAATGACTCTTTGTTGGCTGGGCTTCAAACTCATCTTTTAAGGTGGTCTAGCAAGTTGTTAGGGCTGTGTGAAATCTCTTTTTATTAATCAAGCTATCCCTCTTTCTAGAACATTTCCCTTCTCCTGGCATGAGATTTCTGAGGAAATTACCATTTCTTTTAGGCCTGTTCTTTCAGTAGACCCATAGTCAAATTAAGAGAGAAAAGGGTTCTCTTTAAAATATCTTCATTACTGTCCGGCCTCATACAAAATGTCCCCTATAGGCTCTGGTTCACAACTCTGTTTGAAGAAGTCCTGGAGAGAGGTACAGTCGTACTGGGGGAAATGTAATGGAGGTGGACCTCAAATGTTTAGAGCCTTATAGGACTTCCAGGTTGCTGGATATGCGTTATGCTTTTAATGAGATGTGTTCTCTCAGCTTTCTGATCATGTCACCCTGCCAACTGCTTGCTTCTATACCTTTTCACCATGGTGGGCTCTTAGCCCTCTGTCATCATAAGCCAACATGAGTTCTCTCTTCCTTGAGTTGTCTTCAGTCACAGTGTTTTATCACAGCAATGGAAACACAACTGATACAGTTACCTAAAGTCTCCAAGCTTAGCTGTGATTTATTCATCCTACACAGCTACATCTTTATATATGGACTCTGTCTCCTATCTCCTACTCATTAACCTTATTCATTGGGTAGCCACCATACTAATCTTTTTTCCTATGTGTTCAAAGTTTAGATTCAGCATACAAGAGATAATGAAGTATTTTTCATGTTTAATTTGCACCAGAATCATTCATATTGCTACAAAGGTGAATCATATTTCATTTTGTATATATACCCAATCTCCTTTGTTCATTAATATTGTCTCCATATCATAGACTAATATTGCAATGGATATTGTATAGTCACTGTTATGTTGCTGTGAAGAGACATCACAACCAAGGGAACTTATAGAAGAAAACACTTAATTGGGAGCTTGCTTACATAATCGTCATGGCTGCAGGCAGGCATGGTGCTAGAGAAGTAGCTGAGAGATGAATCCTGATCAATAAGCAGGCACATAAAGAGGGAGGACACACACACACACACACACACACACACACACACACACACAAAGAGAGAGGGGGGAAGAGAGGGAGGTATCTGGTCTGCAGTAATATACCTCCAAGTCCACACCTTCTTATTCTTCTCAAATGGTCCCACTAACTGGGGACCAATCATATGACTCTATAGGGGCCATTCTTATTCAAACCAACCAGGTATGGAAGTGCAGGCATCTCTGTGAGGTTCTGATTTCATTTCCAATGGATTTGTATCATGAGTGAAATTACTAGGTAATGTGGTAGTTGTAGTTTCAGTTATTTGAGAAATACATTATTTCCCAAAATGGTTGTAGCAACTCAGTCCCTACAACACCATATTAAGTTTCTGTTTTATAGATATTCTCATTAATTGTTATGTCTTGACTTTTTGTTTAAAATAATTCTAAGAAGCATGGAACGATAAATTGTATAGTTGTGATTTTCATTTGTCTGATAAGTATTCATGTTAAGAAACTCTTCACATGTTTGTTGTTGTTGGACATTTTGTGTGTTCCGGTTCCCTCTCTCTTATTTATTTTTGGATTTTCAAGAGAGCATATCTCTGTGTAACAGCCCAGCTGTCCTGGTACTCACTTTGTAGAGCAGGATGGTGATAACTCACAGAGATCCTCTTGCCTCTGCTTCCTGAGTGCTGGGATTAAAGGAGTGTGCCACCATTGCCTGATTGTGGAACCACTGCTTGGCCCTTTCTCCATTTTCAGTCCCTGCCCCCCTGGTATTTTGTCATGCAGTGGCCAGCTAATATTGCATCTTTATGAAAGAGACTTGAGGGAATATTTTTGACCCTTCTGCCAGGTGAGGACATGTTATATGAAATAGATTCTCACTAGTGACTGAATATGCTGGCATTTTGCTTTGCCTTTCCAGTGCCCAGAACTGAGTAATACATTTCCATTGCTTAAAAGTTATCCAGCCTAACACAGTTTTTACAGAATCTTATACTGACCAAGTAAAGTTTATAGATAGCACAAAGAATGTGAATAAAGACAGAGAGTAATTGAAAAACCGAATTAGGATATCCTAAGAGGATTTAAACAGATTTCTTTAGTAATAATGCACATCCTGGTAGCTTGCAATAGGGAAAGGTTTGGAGGAAGTGAAGAACAGTTTGATAGCATAGTGTTACTCGATTGAGCCTTACAGTGAACTCTCACAGTCAGGTTGTTTTGTATATCTTGTAACATATGAGTTGAGATTCCTTTTGGTTATTTATCTGATGCATAAGAATGTAATTAAGGTGATGAATTATGATTATTCCTATCATGTTTATATGCTATGTATCACAAAAGGAAGCACTAAAATACTACATAGAGAATATTTTGGGTGTTAATCAAGCATTCAAGCATTTTCTTTCCTCATGCTATTTGGGAACTAAAGTTCCTATATCTACAGATATCACTATTTCAGCACAGAATGGGAATGAATACTGTTCTGTAATGTATCACAGGCTGAGTTAAAAGAGAAAGCACAGGAGAGAGAATAGAGAGTTATCCTGTCTGTCTGTCTTTATAGGGAAATGTAAGGTCTAAGGATCAGATCAAATTTGGAATGGAAATTACATATGAGTCAACTTCACAAAACAAAGGTTATGCAAGACAGAGAATAGCATACACTCTCCTTCCACAGTGTCTTTTTGTGGACCCAAGTGTTTTGAGAGTAGCTTGTGCAGTGAAATGAGTTTCTTGGAGAATCCAAACATCTCACCTGCACCTGTCTCTGTATGGTGGGTAGTAGAGGGGTGAGAGAAGTGTCTCTGTTACTCTGTAGTAGGAATTAACAATAATTTCAGTTTTCCCATTTCCTTCCCTTCTCTCTGTCCCCCTTTCTTTTTCGTTGAGTCTTACTTTCCTCGATATCATCCAGAATCTTTGTTTCAAGGAGTAATAATGACAACATACCAAATCAGATAGAATGAATTGGCATTTTAGTATCGTAAATTAATATATGTGATATCATCATTGTTAGAGTGAAAAACTCCCGGTCAAGAGAATGGAATCTTTGGCCGGGGCCCTACATTCTAGTTTGGTGAAGTCACTCTAGAAATGTAGGTATACCTTAAGCCATGATGAAGAGATATGGGGGTAATTAGTCTTTCACTGAGATACTGTGTGTTCTTCTCCAGGATCCCTATCCCTAGTACAGGAACTTACTAAGGCCAAAGCCATATAGCTTCGTAAGACTGCTTACTTTTTCGACTTATTCAGAAAGGTATAACTCCTTCTCTAAGCATGTTTTCCCTAGCATGCTAGGCTTCCCTAACACTTTGGGTTTCTGTACCCTTTTCCTAAACTTTCCCTCCCTACCATGTGCCTGATTACGTGTCATGTATTTGACTTCCATGCCAGGTTAGTTGGTGTAGTTCTACTTTCACTTCTCCATTTTCCTTCTCCAGACAGCTACCAAGGGTTTACATCTTTCTTACTCTGGGAAATTTCTTTAAACCCTAATGAGAATGTCCTTGAGCTTTTGTTAGCTGTATTCTTAAATTCTTGTATCAATGAGACTAAGAAGCCTAAGGAGGGACCCTGATTTCTCCTCTATCATCTGGTGACAATGATAGGACTCCCAAATTCCAATAACATTATTTCCAAATGTCAGGAGTTTACTTTAAAATGTATCCCATTCTGGGTTTTTGGAAGGATCTCTGGCTTGTGTGCTATGGTGCTGCCTTTGCTGTAATGAATCTTGCGTGAGTGGACTTCAAAAAAATAAAAATAAAATATCCCATTTTTTAACTGTGCAATGAAACAATGCATATTGATTATGGAGACAGTGGGAAATGGAAATAAGCACATGCCACCTGAAAATTCACTTTTCAAAGACAGTAACATAGTATTTTGATGTACATTCTTTCCTAGATATTCATGTACAATTTACCCTCTATAATAATATTATGCTAAATTTGATTAAATATTTTAGCCAGTTAACAATCATTCAAAGCATCTTTCCAAATTAATAATATATATCTACATAAGCATTTCTATCATTAATATATCATACCATGGTATAAAATACATGATTAAAATTACTCAATGCTGAATACTAATATTGCTTTCAGATGATTTTGAAGCTGTTGCCTCTTGCGCAAAATCATCTGAAAGGATGCTTCTTTGTGTCCTTTGTAAATCATCTCAGGGTAATGTTTAGAACTGCAACTTGTGAGCTCAGTTTCCATGCTGTTCTGCTATTACCACTGTACACTGCCAAATTCTTCCCTAAACGGGAGGACTGAGCATACTTCCCCTAGCATGATGCAGTGATTTCCTCTTTCCCTCATAATGATTATCACCCCTTTTGATCTTTAAGGGCTCCATTAGACAGAGAAGAGAGAGAGGTCCTTCATTTCTTTTCTTTGCATTCCTGTGTCTATCTGTCCTATAAAATAATCATGTTTCTCAGACAACTATCTAAACTAAATGTAAACTTTCTGAGGTCAAAGAAAAAGTCCTTCTGAGATAGAATAAGCCCTAGAGGAATTTGAGATACTTTTTGTCAGAATACCATGGGTTTATAGTAGCATATAACTTTATTAAAAAGGTTCTTAAGTTTTACTTTTAAACCTCACTCCTTGGTTTTTCTAAGGTGACTCTGGCCCATCTGAAAAGAGTGACAAAAAGCTGCATGTCAAGGCAGAAGCCAGGAGAAGGTCAGTGGAGTCTAGCTAGGAAAGACTCTGCTTAGGAAAAGTCCACACCATTGCCAATTCCTTAGTGCCTTGCCTCAATGTGGAGACTAAGCAAGTCCAAAATATGTTTGATGCCATAATGTCTTCACTAAATGGAATATCTCCCATCTATTGTATGAACCAACTTGAACCTGAATCTCATGAAAGGAATTTATGCGTGTCATCAGAAGCACAGTTTTCATTAGAAGGAATATAATGTTTAAAGAGATCTCTTAAGATGGGAAGTTTTTGTTCAGTAAATATAAGGAAACAAAGATCAACGGTTCCCATCTATGATTACAGACTGGGATCTCACATTATCTAGAGCGTTCCTTGGCTAAACAAGACAGGGTTTAATGACTGGTCAGTTGGGTTCAAGAGAAAAACACTGCTCTGTTATTAAAAGGAGTCTTTAATGATTGAGTTGCCACTGGGAACAAAACAGACTTCATAATAAAGCTCATTCTCTGCACTGATCACGAGTTATCAGAGCTTGGCATGGGCAGTATTTCACATCATTTGAAAGTGAAAGCAAAGTGAAAGGCATCCACCAACCCTGTGACAAAGAGAAGGGGGTGAGACAGGTTTATGCTTTGTAAACCACCCATGAACAAATAGCCTATGAGTGAGCTGGTGTGGGCTGGTGGTTTGCTTTTTTGATATTTAAAAGATCACCTCATAATTGCTCCCTGTGTGACTGTTCCAAATGAACTGGGGGAGCTATATAATATGCATGTTGTAAGAAAGCCAAGAACTGCAAAGCACTTAAGGGTTATAAAGACACAAAATAACATAATGTACAATGATACCCCAGGTTCACTGAAAGTCATGAGAAAGAGATGAAGGGAACAGGGACAGCTCACTCACACTCACAGTGCATATAAGCTGCACCAACCACTGTTTCAAATGTCTTTGTTAATTCTTTAAACCCCCTGAAGTTTCATAAGGCATTTTATTTCACTGAAGAGAATGATAAAGCACAAAGAGATTAAAATAAATTGGCAATAAGTCACACAGCTAGTTAGTGACAGGGCTGCAATTCACATTTTATTTCTGATTCTAAGTCTCGGGTCATAACAGCACTGCCAAGTAAGCCTGAAAGAATGTACCATCACCTCAAGGATTCATTGTTGGCTTCTGCATAAATGGTGACTTTGCAAATATTATTGCAAAATTAAAAGCATTCCTAAGAATGACTGTGGCAGCTTGATATTTGGGAGAGATACTGCACAGATTTCAGAAAACATATTTTAATACCTAAGTACTTGTGGGAGATGAGTAAAAATAAGCCACTTTCTGGGGTTCAGTTTCCTCATCTGTAAATCTAAAGAGATGGATGGTATAGCAGAAAAAAAAGCCCTACAATTAATTTGTGAAGCTGACATGTGTATTATGGTCTGGTATTTCTATCCATGAAGACCTGCCATAAACAGATTCACAGAAGGAACACTTGAGCATATTGAGACACTTCCACATGGTCACCTTTTCTAAATCCCTCACCTGTGACCCAGAGAATAGAGTGTCATCCTAGAATAGCAATTCACACCTGTGATATCAGCACAAAGTATGATTGCAAGTTAAGGACTGGTCTGAGTGAAAGAAAACAAGACAAAACAGAAAGCAATTCAAATTCAATATAGTAGATTTAAGCTTTCTTTCTCTTGGTGTTAGAGGAAGTATTAACCCAGGCAGTAGATCACATTTGGAACTGAAATTCCACCCTTCAGAGCATTCCTCAGTAATGGCTCCCCTCACAGCAGAAATCTGTATAGACAAAGCCCAACAATTAATTCCAGTCATCAGGGTTTCCCTTATTGCTACTCCAATCTCAGATTTACTAGGCCATTGCTGATGAAGACAATAAAATTCTCTTTTCCCTCCTTGGCTCCCCTGTGCTCTGACACTTCGTGTAATCACAGAGACTGGGTTATTGGTAACCGTACACAAAACAGAGCAGCCTCACAAATCATGCTTTACTGCTGCTCCGTGGAAACACCCAGGTTAAAAGGTAACTGTGGTGTACCCATATTGATTAATTGATGGAGGAAAGGTCAAACTAATCTTTATCTTGCCCGAAAGACTTGAGTTCTACATGGCAGATGTGTTGAAATGGTTTCTGTAGAAAAAGATAAAAGAAAATTGAATGCTTCATGCATAGCAAGTAAGAGAAATTTCGCTAAACCATCACTCAGATAAAGGTCAGTAAAGTAGCTCTCATGCGAAGAACATTCGGAAATACTATCCAACAGTCTGAGAGATTTCAAACACCAAAATGTTCAAAAGCTACCGTTATTTAGATTTCCTTTTATTTGCTGTAGAATCTATTAGAAACATCTTTACCACTGAAACAACCAGCAAAGGATCATGGGTCAAGTAGTTACATAAGATAAGAAGAACGCTAGACCACAGGCAACCAGAAAGAAACTCCCAACCCCGTGGAAACTGGAAGCCAGAAGCAGAGATGTACTTTCTTCCAGGAGGATCACTTACAGCAGTAAAACTGATGCTGTCCTCTAGGTGTAAAAGAAACACTGAGGCTCACAAGATGGGGGTATCGCCAGAGCATGATGGTGAGCAAAACCACCCCACCCCTTACTCTGCCCAACCTTCCTCTTTTAGCCCAAGTGAAATTATAAAAGTTTGATAGCTGAAATGTAGAATATTGAGGACATAGAAAGACACAAATGGAAAAGGCTTAAGACCAAACCCTTGGGTAGAGAAGGAAGATTGTGTAGGCTGCTGAGCTGAATGGCTGTGCTGTCTGCTGGATAGCAGGGATGTTCTAACAGGGTGAGAGCAGGAGAAGGTCTTCTCCTCTCACTTATGCCCAGAAGGCTGAAAGTGTCTGACACTGGAAAGGCTAGGTGAGCTTTGCTGTAGTCACAGCTTCAGGGCTTACTATAATAAAAACTTCCTTTAGGCTCCTGTGTGCACCTGTACAGTCAGGAAATTCTTTGACATTTGGGACACTTGCTCCTGTTACTGCAGTTGACATCATCTGAGTGCTGCCACTTGGCCTTTGGCAAACTGCAAGGAGGTCTGGGAAACATGCCATAAAAAAGTGGCGTGTCTAGGTTTACCGTAGAACACTAGGGATTTGGATTTTCATAGGGAAAAAAATTCCAACTGCATTGTCAAGTATCAGAAGGAGTTACCAGATGAATTTTGGAGAACTTTGTTACATTTTCATGTTCACACTTGGGGACTTAATCTTTTTTCGAATTTGATTCTGTATGCTTTATACTTTTATAAGTATATAGACTGTTTTTCTATGTAAGCCATTTGTCTGGAATCATTTTCTTATAGGACAGACTTTTTACTTATGAAGGGTGGATACTTTTTGTAGGAAGGAAACAAAATTGAAAGAAGAATAAACAAAGTAGAAAAAGAGTGGAATTGGAAATGAGATGTGTTTTATTCATGAATGTGTACATTTGTGGGCTAAATAAATCCAGTATCATTAATAATAAACACCTAAAGACGTTAGCCATAATTTGCACTAATTCCTATGTAAAGTACACAATCTAACCTTAGCATCACCATCACTGGGATTCTGATAGGTTATATGAGACACATCTTGCATTTTTTTGGTGGTATTTGCTTCAATATATGTTAATAGATGATAATTATATGCTTTTCATTTGGATAGTTCTTATCCCAAAATGATTTAATATTCACATGTCTAATAGGTTGCCCATGGCTATTGATCATTTGGATCAGAGTTCAATTTGAGGTGCTGCTGGTTAGATTAGAAATTGTAATCACGGTGAAAGATAAATTGCAAGGTCTCTGCAGATTAGTTCTGTGTTGCGATGAGATGTGCTTTCAGGCATGTGAAAGGAGCAGAGGTGGTGGGGCCACTCTGGGGCGTGTCTGAGGACACATCCAGAAGCCCTCCGGAGTACCTTTACCCCCATGTCTGTGAAGCTAAATTTATAGGATGTGACATTTTATTACAATGGAGATGGTGACAAACATCCATAAATTGTTAGTGAATTATAGTTCTAAGGATTAAAGACAAAATGGGGGGGGTATAGTTGATAAATATAAATTCTGTTGTAATAAAGTGCTATGCTATAAAAATGGGATATTTAATATATGGATATTTCAGTTTGGTTTGGAATAGAGGGCATCTAAAAGATGATTAATTTAGGTGGAAGAGACCTCTGATGAGTAATATTAAAAGCGTTTTATCTTTGCTTAAATGTTTTTTATTCTTTCCCTTGAGGTAATCTCATATAGCCTCAAATTCTATCTCTATATCTAAGGCTGGCCTTGAACTAGTCCTAGTGTCTGCATTACCCCCCCCCCTGTGCTGTGGTTAAAAAGGTTGGCCACCATATTTACCTTAAAATTATGTTTATAATAATTAAATTATAAAATAAATATTTTTCTTATATAGAATCGAGAAAATTTGACTCAAGGAAAAAAATGTATACTCACTTTCCAGCAGAGACCATGTATTGCCAGCAACATCTTGAGAATCTTTTTTCTAGTTTTTCCTTTTTATTTTTTCATAAAATGCTTCAAATAATGGAAACATAGTGATCCCTTAGTATTTGCAGAGTGTGCTGGTTCCAGGACTTATTGGTACAAAGGATTGAATGCTCAAGTTAGTTATGTATAGTGTAATAGTATTTGTGTATTCTCCTTTATTGTGACGGTGAATGTTTGTTGCCCACTTGACTGGACATACTTCTATTTGTGTCCCTGAGGATATTTCCAGGCTGATATAGCTGAGGTGGGAAGATGTAACCTTAACAAGGATTGGGACCCTGCAATGAAGAATAAGAAAGCTAGTTGAGTCTGTCAGTGTGTCCTGATTGTGGACACAGTGTGACCAGATGCCCCATGTCCCTGCCACCACAGCTAGACTGCTCATGGCTTCCAATGTTTTTATTCACAAATAATTATACACATATTGTGGATGCTACACCCCCACCCTCCATGATGAACTATTATTGTGGAGTTTTGTTTGTCAATTTTTATACTACCTATAAATAGCATATTGTTATTTCCATACTTAAAAGTATATGAATATCACCATCCTCATCATCACTGTGATAAGGGAATGAGTTCTATGTAAATTTAATTATCCTAAGTATCTGTGGTAGTTTTCTAGATTGGTAAGTATAGTCTCCATGATGGCTTGGTAACAGTGTAGACATAGGTCTTTTTCCTTATGTTGCTGCCTTTGCACATTTAATTTAATTCTTTTCTCCTCTTGCTGTATTTCAGATCAGTCTGGAAAAGGGAATTATAGAAAGAAAGTGAGGACAGCTCTGTTTCCTAATTTGAGAGAACTCTTTTTAAGATGAGCATTCATTAATTATGGCTGTGGAAGCTATGCATGGATCACTTTTCATCAGATTAGAATATTGTCTCTTGTCTAAGTTTGTGAAGAGATCTTTTAAACTTTAATGAGTGCTTCTCTATGAATGTGAGAGGATTATCCAGTTTTTCTCTGATAATTTGCTTATGTTGAAATGTCATTACTAGAACTTCTAATGTTAGTAATACACATATTCCTGCAGCAATATGTACTTAATCATGTTACATACATTAACTTTGATCACAATGATGAAATTATTTTCTTGCATTCCATTCAGAGACTTATGTCTACATTCAAAATAGATTTGTCTAAACTTTTTCCTTGTTGTATCATCTTCTGCCCTCTTGATATTGAGGTTATTAGCTTTAAGGAATGAATTGGGAACTTCTTTTTATTCTAATTATTTGAGGCATTTTGAATAATTTTAAAACTGTTTCAACATTGCATATTATCTTGTCATCTGAGTTTTCCAGCTCCAAATCTTCATATTTGAATATATACACTGGAGTAACTACAGAAATCAGGAAAGTAAAAGGGGAAATGCAGTAGGGGAGAACAATAGGAAGGGAAAATAACAGGTTACAAGTGCTTTGAAGGAGGGTGGGAAAATGTGGTAGGACTTTAATTAAAGTGAATTAGAGAGTGGGAAAGAGATAAATAGAAGGAGGGAGGAGGTTAAAGTATCAGTAAGGATGCCTGAAAATCTCATAAGGGATCATAGTATTATCAATTTACTAAAAACTACATATATTTTATGTAAGTATATGTGTACATAAGGTTTTATAGTTTAAACAAAAATTACTTATCTGGTTTGACAATGCCTCCCCCTTCCCAAGAGCCATAGACTATCTAATAAAAATTTTAACACCACACACGAGAAAACCCCTTTTGAGTTGTTGGTCAAGGTTGTCCAAGAGATTCTCAAAACATTATAGACTATTGATATTGCTCTTGGTTGCCTCCCAGAAGTTGAAGGTAAGTCCATGGTCATCAGGGATATGAGATGGATTGTAACGAGTACGGTTTTTCCGCCCGCCGCCTCTGGTCTTGTCCCGCCACCACGCCGCCAGCCCCAGATAATACACAGAGACTCTGTATTTGATATTATGCTGTTGGCCAGTTACTACTTTCTTATCAGCTAGCTCTGTCTTAAGTATTAACCCATTTGTGTTAATCTATGTATTTCCACATGGCCTTCTCTTACCGGGGAGGTGGCTGGCATCCAGCTCTCTCCAGACTCTCCATCTTGACTCCTCCTAACTACTTCCTATTTCCTCCTTGTCTCCTAGTCCCTCCTATCTTCCTTTCCTATTGGCCAACAGTGCTTTATTATTAACCAGTATGAGAAACATATACAGAATGACATCTCCCATCATCTCCTCTTTTCTGTCTAAATAAAAAGAAGCGTTTTAACCTTAACATAGCAAAATATGTAACACAACAGTTATCAAGTAAGAATCACAGCTAACAATATTTAGTCCATTAACATTTAGCAAGACTAAAAGAAACTATTCTATCATCTATCCTATATTTGTGAATCTAAAGTCCTATATGTAACTTATCTTTAAACCTAACTAAGGAAAACTATAACCATAACTATTTGTCTTCAACTCCATCAAAGACCACAGAAGGATAGTATATAAACTCTAGAAATGACAGAGACAACTCATTGCCTGGTCACCCGAAGTTCTTTTGTAATCTTCCATCTTCAGCCCATAGGCCACAGTATGTCTAGCTGACTCTTCAGCAAAGCAGGAAACTTTAAACTGTCTTTTTGTATTGGCAGTTTGACAGTCACTTTTCTCTGTGTCCTGCACACTGTCTTGCAGACCCTTCCATGAAGCAGGATCTCTGTAGCAATGTCCATCGTGAATCAGGAGTCACTTTCCTGTGGGTCCTGCATGTCCAGTTTATACATCACAAAGTCAAACAGTCCAGACAAGAGCAGTATCTTGTCCAAATGGCTAGTCTTGCTATATTGAAAGCAAACTTCATAACATGGTTCTTCTATGTCCATCTTCCTTTCTGACATAAATGGTGTTGCCAGGAGCATTCATGTCTCACTGTCAAGAAAAACCCTAAACCATTTGAAATGCCATATTCTGTAGGTCTTTGAAAGGTTTGAAGAATGCCTATCTATCTCAAATATATCTCTGTGTATCTTGAAAAACCTAACTAACTTAACTCTAAGTTTTGACTATCATAGGTTACTATCTAAAATCTATAGTAAATTATACATTACATTTTTAAATGAGCTATATAAACACAACATCTAAACAAGAGGAGAAATATACTTAATTACAAAATTGACCTTAAATTGTATCAATAAATGAAAATCCATTCCAAAACCAAGTATTCATATCTATACCATAATCCCCTTTTAACCTTTAAAAAGAATTGGCTGTGATCATTACCCATTTATAACCAAGTCCATTTAAATGAAAACAAACATTTATAGACAATATTTGGGAATTTGGGCGTCATTCTTTCCAAACTACTTCCTGCTGATAGGGGGCGCTGTCATGGGGATCCTAAGAGGATGCAGAAATCCTGGCTGTAGTCTGCAAGGCTGCCTTGTTCAAGCTGTTTTGAATGTTGGATCACCAGGAACACTGTTTCAGGGGGTCTGGCTTGATCAAGCCACATTAGTCTGGAAGGAATCCACAGCTTTTTATTTCCTGTTGAAACAAAAATAGAAATCCTTTTCCCCAGTAACTTGTCATTGAACTTAAATTTTGGAGTCAAAGCATTTTTAAAATATATAAATTGAATTAATTCAGCAGCATTTGTTTTAACAGTTGTTTCCTCAGCAGTCAAACAATACAAAGACAATATAATACCATACAGTATCCAGATTCTCTCTGAGCTTTTCATCTTTAAGTGGCTTTATTATTACTCTTTTTTCTATTTTTTCATTTTTTGAGACAGAGTTTCTCTGTGTAACTTTTATCTGTCCTGGAATTCACTCTGCATACCAGGTTTACTTTGAAATCACAAAAGATCTGCTTGCCTCTGTCTCCTGAGTGCTGGGTTTAAAGGCGTGTGCCACCACACCCAGCTCCTCACTCTCTTTTTAAAACCATTTTATTTCTTTTCTCTCTCAAGCCTACGTATATTTTAAAACACATTGTAAACCTTTAGAGGTTTTTCTTAATATGAATCTGTCTTTACTGTAAATCTTTATCTTCGTCTGGCCTCAAGTCTTTATCTGTTAAACAACAACATTGTTAAAATGAAAGTCTTTGTTGTTTCTGCCACGGTTTATAAAAGTTGGCCGCTGCTATTTTACCGCCAGCACTGAAAGCTGCGCTCACTGCCTTGGTCTGTATGCTGCCGGCTTGGAGATGTGGTCACTGCCATTGCCATCTCTCATACACACCAATAAATTGTTAGCAGAGTTTCTTAAAAGATGTGTGGTTTTTTGTCCCTCATGATGAGTCAGGAACCTTCCCTTAAAGGAGTCGTGCGAATATCTGCTTATCTCTCGCAAAGCAGAGTTTAACCGAGAAAAATGCTGCTACCAAGAAACCTTGATTGTCTCTGTTCTTTTGTTTGTAAAACCCTTTTTTAAGCTTTTGTTAAATTTTAAGTGGAAGTTCTTACTAGCCACGTGGGCGCCATTTGTAATGAGTACGGTTTTTCCGCCGCCGCCACTGGTCTTGTCCCGCCACCACGCCGCCAGCCCCAAATAATACACAGAGACTCTGTATTTGATATTATGCTGTTGGCCAGTTACTACTTTCTTATCAGCTAGCTCTGTCTTAAGTATTAACCCATTTGTGTTAATCTATGTATTTCCACATGGCCTTCTCTTACCGGGGAGGTGGCTGGCATCCAGCTCTCTCCAGACTCTCCATCTTGACTCCTCCTAACTACTTCCTATTTCCTCCTTGTCTCCTAGTCCCTCCTATCTTCCTTTCCTATTGGCCAACAGTGCTTTATTATTAACCAGTATGAGAAACATATACAGAATGACATCTCCCATCAATGGATCTGAACTGATAAGTCTCCTTCCTGTAAACTACCCTTCATGGTACCAAAATGTACCGAAGGAGGGAGACAACCAAAAGTACTCTCTAGCTATGATGAGTATGAGCTACAACAATGACCAGCAAGGCATGATAATCTAAGGTTGCAACAGTGGCATGCATACTTTGGCAATGATCAATAACTCTCTAATTGGATTTAAAGCCCACTCAACATGAGGGAAATTATACCTAGTGCTGAAAATTTAGCCAATGAATAAGAACTATGGAGGAGAACTTACAGTTGTCAATTTCCTAAGCCAGTATAATTCCTAACTACATTCTAAATATTTATCCTGATACCCATAGATAAGTGTCTCATCCCTCATTAATTGAACATCTCTTTGGAACAGATAGAGGCCATTACAGAAAATCACAACTGATCAAAATTCAGAGAACAAGTGATCATATGGTTCCCAGATCCAACTGATACATCTACAACACAAATTCGACAGATCAGGGATCATAGTGACTGGAAAGATTCTAAGAGCTGGACAAACTGTTAGTTTTCTGTGTGATGGTCTCTCCTAGAAATGTTAGAGAAGCTATACACATGAGGTCTTAACAACATGGCTGCCCACACAAGACCTAGACAAGAATGACACCAATAGACACTCTAACACATGAGGAAGAAATCCCATGAGGCCCCAACTCTAGACCAGTAACTATAGACAAGAAGGAAATGATGAGGAAGGGGAGAAATAGTCTCACCAAGGAAAGAGCCATCCAGTTGGTTATTGAACACCAAGCAGTAAGCCTTGAAAGCATATACATACAAGTAACATTATATGGATTGAGAAAACTGTATTTATTCATTATTCATTAGGAATTTTTCATTTAGGAAAATTAAAGAAAAATGGAAAGAATTTGAGAGAGAGAGAGAAAGAGACAGAGAGTGTGTGTATAGAGGGTACATGGAAGCTTTTAGATGGGAAAATGGAAGGGAAATTGATATAATTATGTTTTAATTAAAATACTTAAAAAATCTGTTCCTTGAAGTTTTAATAGAACTTGCCCATGGAACTATTGGGGCAAATATTTTTGCACAAGGGCAAGAGTAGAAATTCTAACTTTATCTGCTAAGTGGTTATAAGGTTACAAGGTTATTATGTTTTAAATTTTATTATTGATCTGATGATGGTTCTTATTTCCTAGCACATTTCCAATTTGTCTGAGTTTTCAATTTTATTGGCCAATTTCTGTATTAATACTATGTCTATCAAATGATGAACTGTCTTTGACTATCTTCCAGTATTTATTCCTATTATCGGAAGCTTTCTTCTCTTCTTCCCTTCTTATTCATCTTGCCAAATTGTCCATCTTATTATTTTGAGATGTGGAAACACATTTAGAGTTGTGTGCAATATATGATAAAAAATATACTTGAGGTGAGTTGAAGTTTGACTTTTGCCTCCCAAAGATTCAGCTCTTTGGCAAATTCACATTTTTTGGAAGGTTTTTATATTGCTCATGCCTATAATGAAGGAGCTCCTTGATTTTATGCATACTGTAAGTCCTGGGGCAGACTGTATTCTCCAAAAAAATCCAGAACAATGATTTTGGGCTGTCATTTTCTTCTTTAGTATTAGTATTAACTTCCCCATCAAGAGATGGAGTTTATTATTTTGATGCCTGGAATCTGTGTGGTTTCAAGAGCTGCTCTGATTAATGGATTGTGGTGGAAGAGTTCTTATTTATTTATTTATTTTTATTTGACATGTATTGGTGTTTCATCTACATATATTTCTGTGTAAAGATGTCAGATTCCTTGGAGCTGGAGCTACAGACAGTTGTGGAGTGCTGGGTGGGTACTGGGAATTGAACCAAGGTCCCCTGGAAGAAGAGCCAGAGTTCTTAATGACTGACCCATCTATTCAACCCCTGTGGAAGAGTTCTTAAGCCAGTGATGAATGTAGGCTTATCTTGGTGTTTTGCACATTTTCTTGGCTCATGGAAGTTAGACACTGTATAAGAAATAAAGCTACTCTTAGATTACTCTATTATGAAAATAACCTGAAGTAACACAAAGGGAGAAGTCCTCAGGATGGGAAAGCCATTATAGAAGCCCAGTTCAGCTATCAGATGGCCCAGCCCCAGCTTCATCTGATGCTAATAAGTGAGACTCCAAGAAAGAACTGTTGGCAGGAGCCCATTCAATCTACACAAACATAAGAAATAATAAATTTCATTCTTTTAAGGATCCAAAGTTTAGAAGAATTTGTTTGCTGTCATAAACAGTATAGATTATAAAGTTATTTCCTCACACCTACCCCTAGCCTTTTCCAAAGAAAACTGTCATCTTTGAAAGAATAATTACTCAAAAGACAGAGTGACCAGATCAGTAAGAGGCTAGTGTATTTCTGCCTGGAGGTAACATTATTCCCCTGAATGACTTGAGATGTCACTGTGTACCTTGCCTAGTGTGGAACTATGTGACACTGTTTCTAAATAAGGAGTACTGACCCAAGACTACCTAAGAACAGACTGTAGAGTCTGAAACTACATTACAGTTAGTTCCTGAAGTTTTATGTCAGGTCAATGTATATTACTTAAAGCTAATATATTCAGTAATAGACATAGTTCTATTCTATAATAGTATAAGATACATAAGCATATAAAGGAGTAAATATGAACAAAGCATATTATATATGCATATGGAAATGTTATAATACAACCCCTATTTGCTTAACTGACCTATAGTAACAAAAGCAAGTTATCAGGAAAAAAGTAATAACAACCAATGTCAAAAAGAAGAGTAGAGTTACAGCTAAATAGAATGATGGAAATTTATTTGTAAGAGGCAGTAAACATTGGTGAAAATAGAATACCAAGTTAATATATATCATTGGATTAAAAAATTCCAATGGCAATACAGTGTTTACTAGGTACATGGTTATGCAAATATTACTTCATTTACTCTCCATGTAAATATTGTTAATTATCCATACTTTATAGACACAGAAGCTTAGTCATAAAGAGGTTAAATAGGACACAAAGGGTTTAAAGTCATACAGTTAGAGTTCAAATGGTAACAATATTCCTGTTACAGGAAGCCAAACAAGGCAACAGCTCTTTCAGGCCAGCTTCTGTATTCTGTTCTAGGGAACATTGTACTGGGACTATGGCTGTAAACAATGTCCTGCTGAGGACCCGAGGCTGCACACCCTGCAGTCTTATTCTTTCTTCCCTGAACATTTAGAGTGAACCTCTCAGAAATACACACACACACACACACACACACACACACACACACACACAAGTTGCATGATGGAGAATACTCAAGTGAAAAGCAGGTGTCACAAGAAAGAAGGTAGACACATGTAGTGAGTATAACAAAAGTTACATTTTAATATGCTGAGAGTCATGACACTAGGTTCACACTCTAAATTCCTAACTATGGTCCTAAGCCTCTACCACCAAAGCTGCTCACCTGTGTGACATGTCTTAGCTGAAGGTCAGGTCCAGTCTCTAACAGAAGTCTCTGAGTAGAGTGTCAGGATCCTCGGGAGACTTTCCAGCTACAAGGCACATCAAGGTGGCATCTCTCCAGATGTGCACAGAGCACTTCTGTCAGTCTCTGTTTATATACTGTCCCAGGGGTGTCATAGGTTCTAGGACTATGTCTGATTATCTTGAAAGAGTAATGTCACTGGGTTCTGCTTATCACATGCATCGTTGGATATAGTGGGGATCCTGATTAAGCTATTTTTACATGTCTAAAAGGCATTTTTACTGTGGCTATTACAGTGGGACAAAGCAATATTGATGTTCATGGGCAAAACTTCATCTCAGTGGTGACCAAAGGGAGAAATTGTGGATACAGTGAAGGTGACTTTTTGTTTTCCATCCTCAATATTAGAATAGTGATGAAAGCTATGCAGTGTTAATCCTTCAATTGAGCTTTTTAAATGTTTCTGTAGTTGAAGGAAGAAGGATATTAACCCCAGGGAAAATGCCACTGACTACAACTGCAAGGTATTCCTGGCTTTTCAGCTTCCATGATGAGTTTATTAGTGGAGTAGAATGCAACAGAAGGATCCCATGAACTCAACCTGATATTTTAGTACATTAACTCAATCATTAGAGTTAATTTCTGCTTTATTTTATGGATCAGAGTGGTAATTTGTGAGTCAGGGTGGTTATGGCTTTTTCTTTTCTATTTTGGATCATAGTTATTGATCACAAAGTCAATTAGTTAATTATTTCTGTACTTTCTTCTTGTCTTTCTTTAGTTTAGTAATGCTTTTTTTTGCAGTCATTTAATGGCTAAGATCAGGTCTGCTGTGTGTGATATTTTAAAGCCTCTGCACATACAATTGCTTTGACAAGCTGGGAATCAAACTGACAGCTCATTGGAAAGGCACGCCTTGTCACAGGTCTGAAGAGACACAGAATGACAGTTCACAGGCTCCATGCAAGGGTGGACTCTCAATCTTCTTCAGATGGCTACGATCTTGTCTAATGCAGGGCATGCAGATGCCAGACAGCAAAGGGCCTAGAGGAACAAACACAGGCCTAGCGAGGTAACTGGGATTGACAGAATGTTTGCCTGTCCCCAAGTCTTCTTTGCAACAGAAAGCCAAGCCTTGTGAGAGTATGAGCACACACACTCAGCTATTGATGGCTGAGATGGATAAACTTTCTCTATTAATGCTGACTTTTATTTTTGTCATGGGTTTCTCAAACCATTCTGTGTCTAGGTTGGTGGTTACAAGGGTAGCATAGCAACTCTATTATTTGTTTCTTTTTATGTTATAGCTCATCTTAAAACATTGACAAATAAAACTCAGAAATCTAGACTCGCTCCAAAGCCAGGCCATGTAGGGAAGGTGACCCCCTCACTGCCCAGGGAGTGAGTCTTTGTAACTCGAATTCGTATTACAATAGTGCCTCAACCTTGACAGAATGTGATTTGGGAATGAAATATATTGTAGAAATCTGACCAGTAAGAATAATCCTGCTAAATTGGTTTGGAAGAAAGATTTTTATGCTCAGCCTAGGACTCAGGGGAAAGTTCAGGTGCTTATCTTTCTGTGATTCAACTGGGGAGTGATGATACCAGAATTCTGGATCCATCTCATGACCATGAGAAGAACTAGATAAGATGTTGAGGTATTGTGGGGAAGGTGACAGGGTGGACAAGCAAAAAGAAGTGGACACCTTGAGGATATTACTGAACAGGCAGACAGCACCCCTAACCAATCTACTGACTGACATCTTAGATGAACAATGCATTTCCAGGTGTTTTAACATGTATTGATTAAGTATGTCTTTTAAACATACTTAATATGTGGGGGGGTGACATAGGGTGACATAGCCCATTCTAAGAGCCAAATCAAAAACCTATATACCTCATCACTACTCTGCTTTCCTAAAATAACCCATCTATTTGATGGTGGTTTGGGATATCCACTTAGTCACAGAGTCATTCAATAAATGACTGTTGAACTTTTATGATAGCCAGGGCCCCTGGTTGAGCTCTAAACCAAATCAATACTGTTGCTACTCTAATAGAATATATATTTGAGAAAAGGGACTAATGTGTAGCTCATGTAGTTAGAGGAGAATACTCTGTGGACCTATGATATCTTTATAGATCCTGTACTTGGCCATGGGTGGACACCTTGGTTGGTGGCACATGAGATAGGGTCTCCTGAAATCCCCTCACAGAGGAAACTGCAGAACAGTTCAGCATTGCTTTTTCCGGCACCATTTGAGAACTGCATAATGCTTTATATTGTATTTCATAATTTTTTTTTGCCCTTTTGGATTAGTTCTTTGGTAGTTAAAATTGGAATATATTAACATAAATATATGAAAGTAATTCCCAAGAGTGGATGACAAGTACAGAAATATTTACCTTTAATTAGTCCTAATTAGTATCTGGGAAGGGCCTTGGGCCAGATTTTAAACAGCTGGTGTCTTTTATCACTCCTGTGTCTCTCTCTTAAACTTTCTTAGCTGATTTTTTTCTACTCTGCAAATCTTTATTGACTTTTCTTTTCTTTGCCTCACAGGTGTGTAAGACAGGCAGCAAGTGTGGGTATCTCCATTTCATCCTTGATGGCCTTTATTGTAGTTTGAGAGGTTAAATTTTTTTTCTTTTGGTTTTTGGTCTTTGGAGAAAGGGTTTCTCTGTGTATCTTTGTAGACCAGACTGGCCTTAAACTCACAGAGGCCTGATTTTGCTTCTGCCTCCTGAGTGATGGGATTAAAGGCATGCACCACCACCATGACCTGGCAAGAGGATAAGTTTTGAAGATTGGCTCTTCTACTTATTTACAGGTCAAGACTTGGTTTAATGTCCAATTTGTTGCATATAACATTGTCGACAATTATGGTACCCACCATAGAAGTGTTTATGGAGGTAGAGTAAAAATGTAGATTAAAAAGAATTTAACAGTTATGAGTAGCTTTTCAGTAAATAGTAACCACACTAAACACATTCTATAACTGTAACACAATGTGCAAACAGTATGCTCTACAGGAGTTTGAGGAACAGTGCTGTGTGTATACAGTGGAACCCAACTCTGGGAAAAAGTGAGAGGTACTTCCAGAAGTAGGTTCTTCCATATTAGTTTTAAACTTTAGCTCTCTGCTCATCTTTGGTTAACTCTCTGTTGGAGCCTGCACTCTAGCTTTGCAAGGCGTAGACTCCAACTGAATGAGGTCTAGATTGCCTTCTTTTTTGTCTGATGGCATCAGGGTACTCTATGCAGTCACTGAAAGCTGGTTCTTGGTCACTTAGCAGAAGTGGATAATAAATGGCAAGGCAAACTACAAGCCACAAGCAGAGAACTATCACTGATTTTTTCTCATTGATTTCCAGACTGATAAAGACAGTTCATAAAGTCCTAGGATTTTGAAGCTCAGTAAAACTGAATGGATGTTTTTGTCTCCTTAGCTTTAATTAACTCAAGTTTAAGGAGAGACAAGTGATTCAAACAGTCTACAAAGAAGGTGTTCAGGGAGGACTAATGGGGTACCATAGATAGTGTGATCATAGGAATATATATATATATGGGTCTGACAATTTTTGTTGTGTGTTCTGTTACTGCTGCTGTAATACTCTAAAAGGTGTTATCTTACATTTCTGTGGATCAGAAGTCCAATATAGATCTCATAGGCAAAGCTATGTGTTTAGGGGGCTTGGAATTCTAAAGGAGGATCTTGTTGCCTCTCATTAAGATAGTTGCTAGTTTGTTTTCTGTTATGAGTAAATATTTGAGCCTGGGTATCTTATAAATGAGGAGCTATTTAGCACACAGTTTTAAACTCAAGAGCATAGTGTGGCACTGGTGTAGCTGTCGTGACAACCTCATCGTGAATGGTATCACAATACTGTAAGTGTATTCAGAGAGCAACATAAAATTCCTCAGGCCAGGACAATAGAGAGGCAAGATATGCTTTTTGAAGCAGCTGACTCTCATAGAACTGACTGAGGGTTCCAGAAAAATTATGCAATCCTCCTTTTGGGCAATAGTCCTCACCCCCCAATCCAGTGGCCTCTCCTAGGCCCCCCTCTTAAATATTTTACTATCCTTTGACATGGCCACATTGGAGATCAAACTTCAAATAATTGAATTATTAGGTGAAACACTCATCCCCATAGCCAGATGTTTGGCAGAATTCAAGTTCTTGAAGTTGTAGCAAGGAGATAGCTTTCCTTGTAGGCTTTCAGCCAAGGGAGTGTCTCACTACTTCTAGGGACCATTTAAAATCCTGAGCTTCTGGATCCCTTACTCCATTCTCAGAACCAGTACTGATGGGTTGAGCCCTTCATTCTCTTTGAACTCACTTCTCTAACTCTGTACTGGAAAACTCTCTGCTTTAGAGAACTGGCATGATTAGATTAGACTCACCCAGAGTGACCATGATAATGTCCCTATATTTAGGGCTATGTCTTTAATCACTTCTGTGTATTCTTTCATCATAGATAGGTCCTTGAAGATAAATGAATATATGTCTTGGGGGTTGGAGGATTATCTTTTCATTTAAATAAAGCACATTATTTGGGAGTCCCTTTAGCCCTTGGTTATCCTATCATCAGCATTCCAATGTTCTGGTAGATGTTGCTTCTGTGTAACAGTCTTTACAGTTGACTCTATGCTCAGATATATTCTTTATTTCATTTCCCACCTTCCTTCAAACCAATGTTTTTTTTTAAGTTGCTGCAGACACTAGTTTGTTACATTTCTCCTTTGTTCTACCTATTGTAGCAATTGTTTTTTGTTGCCTTCAGATTTCCTCTGTTCTCATTACTGTATGACTTCTGTAGTACAGGGTTTTCAAGTGATCATTAGTTTTAGGCTGTCTAGATACATTAATCTCGAGAGAGAGGAGAAATGTGAAAATTTGAGAAATTTTCTGCTTTCCAGGAATATATATTTATTCTCTTAAAAGGACACTACCTTCCCTGTGGAGTGGGGGGGAATGGGATGGGAGGGTGGTCGGAGAGCATGGGAGGGAAGGAGAGAGGGAGAGAGGGAAAAAAGGAGGGAGGAAGGGAGAGGGATCAATATGTAAAATAAGAAAAATAAATAAAACGTTAAAAATTTTCCCTTACAATTTTGATTAACATTTTAATGACAAAGCCAACACCCACTCATTGCAATAATTAATGTATAATCACATAAACTCCACAACCTCTAACTCCATAGCCAGTTGCTGGTAGTGAAGTTTGGGTATGCTGTCTCTCCCTCCATTTCTTTCTGTGTGTACATAACTTCACTAGAATATATGAAACTTCTTTTTATCATTTGGTTTAATAGGCTGACATGTGCCCCTCCAAAATGTGTCTGTGGACTTCCACAGCTTGGATGCTTGATGTGGCATGACACGGACCCTCAGCTGCCTCCCCCACTGCTAAAATGTCTACAGGTGTGCCTGCGATTTATGTTCTGCCCCAAGCAGATGGAAGACTTCAACAGATATGTCAAACAGATGAGGTGGTGGACACATGAGAACCAGTCTGGATATGGTGTTAGAGGCCAGATACTCAGGGAGTCAGATGTGAGCCTGAATGCACTGTAAGCAGGTGCTTCTCAGTTTGAAACAAACCAAACGCTGCCAAGTTGAAGAGAAAGTACTGATTGAAGGATTGCAAGGGGTAATCCTAGGGGTCAGCATCCTGGTGATCTTGGGCATTATCACACTCTTGTGCCTCTCAATGAAGAAGGATTGACACCTAAGCTGGTTGCTTCAGCTTCAAGACTTTTGACTGACAGCTTACCGACTGTTACTTCCAAATGATTGTTTTGGCAAGTTTACACACAATTCAGTGTATGTCTGTCCCTAAAATATAGAAAAGTATCTGTGATAGGTTATAAATATAAGTAGGTTAATAAAAATGTATTTAACTCTTGAGAGGTTAGAATGTCATCCAATGTGGACAGTTACTGTGTCAATATCTAGTATAACCAGGGAAGAAGTCAGTGGGATGAGCCCCAAGCCAGTGTGCATCTTGTACTTATAAAAAGGGGAGATTTGGGCATAGAGACATGCTTACAGGATGAATATGGCAAAAATGAATGTAAATATTGGTGTTACTATAAACAAAAGAATGTCACAGAATGCCAAAACAACTAGCAGCTAGGCAAGAAGCATGGATCAGACTCACAGTCCTTAGAAGGAATCACTCTTCCCAATACTTGATTATAGACTTCTGACCTCCAGAGCTACCAGACAGCAAATTATTACCTTTTAAAGCACCTGGACTGTGGGCACTTGGTCAGTCAAGCACTAACAAATGAATTCACCTTTGTTTGAATATGGAACCTTATACAAATTAACCATACAATGGATGCCATGTCAGATGTATTAAGCATGGTGTTGCTCAATGGAAGGGATGTGGAATGTGTGTGTACTTACCTACAGCTTCTGGTTCACAGGTCTGGAAGGCAAGTGAGAAGCTGTAAAGTTCTTGGTATAAGCCTGGCTGTGAACTGTGAACCAACAGCAGTGATCTTAGCAGGCAGGGATCTAGGGTGGCTCCACCCAGCTTCACTCCTGCTGACCCTTGGGCACTGGCATGAATGGAGTTGATTCAGGGAGGAAATGTTTCTCCCTCACTTACATAAAATACTGTATATACAATCACTTGTATATGTGTGAATAAGTAGGTCCCTGCTGAGGTCTTAGGGAATTCAAAGTCATGAAACTAAAGGCTGTTTTGATGCTCTCAGAGTCCTTGTAACTGTTTGCTCCTTCTCATAAAACTAGCCCATCATGGCAGGTATTCAACAGTCTGTCTAGCTGAGTGGTTCTTCATCTGCAGAGAGGAAAATGAGGGCTAAACAGTCAAGGAATTTATCACCATGAGTGTTTCAAAAATTTCTCTGGTCTTTTTCTGTCTCTGTCTCTCTCTGTCTCTGACTCTCTCTCTGTGTGTGTATTTGTGTGTGTGTGTGTGTGTGTGTGTGTGTGTGTGTGTGTGTGCATGCGCACACGTGCTCGTGTGACTGGTCTATATTCACAGGGGAAATAACTCTAGGAATGTAGCTTCTACTTACCAAAATTCCCAAGATGGCAAAGTAATGAACTTTAGAAAACCATAAATACAGTACCATTTTCAGAGCACTTTGTGTACCTTCCAGGTCCAGCCTTCTAAAGTCTAAAATGTTTATATGGAATTCATAGGCCAGAAATTGCCTACATATCTGTCCCATTCTTGGAGTGATTTCTCCATGAAACAGAGCAATGATGCAAAACCAGGCAGCTGCTGCTTCCTTTTAAGGTCACAAGTCCAACCCCTGCCCAGTGTGGGGATATTGAAATAGGAAAGCTTATTTAGGGAGAAAACAGTGTGCTGTTTTGCTAGACTATCACATGATTTTCCCCCTCCAAAATTGGTAAGAATTTGGTCCTATTGAATAGCTAAGATACTCTGCTGTTGAGTTGTTGCTAGGGTGACTTTAATTATTTAGATCTATGCCAAATTTCAAACTTGTTTTTCAGATATTTATCTTTTATGTTTACCTAAAATCCAAGTACAATTTTAGATTACCATATTAATTTCATTGACAAAATAAGCTTATTATTGCCAACCTTAAAATTAAAGGATGTTTTGCAGTAGTGGTATAAACTTCTATAATAAGATATGCTGTATGGTCACATGAGCAGATTATGCCAAATATGAAATTATAATCCTGAAAGATATAGGCTCAAGTCAAAAATACCTTTTTTGTGTTTCATTTTTTTCTAGATATTGTGTGTGAGACAATTCATCATACCCAGACTCCATATTGACTATTAGAACTTTCAAGACATGTTTCTTATTTTCCAAGGGGGAAGAGGATGGGAGCGATTATCTCAAAAGAGGACCAACTGATGGTTTAAGGAAATACTGAGTGGTAACTGCTTTAGCCAAATTCAGCTCATTGCTGGGATTTTGATGATTTTTTTTCTTATACCATCTACTCAAAATGATAGAAAAAGAGGTCCCTAATAATTTGTGTAGCAGAGTAATACTCATTGCCCCAAGAATTACATAAATCTATAATTTTTGTTTCCTGACACATCCAGTTTGTGCAGATGCTGTCTGGGTCTGCTCTAAAGAAATGAAATGTTTATGCACAATTTCAAGGAACCAGTTTAATAATTTTGCTTAGTCTGAGAATTTGATGGTGGCACCTGAGTCGTGAATTCCACTTTGGAATGACTAAATACTTTATATAGACTAATCTCTAATAGAATGAAAATTATAGCCAAATAAAGCTATGAAGGCAGGTGTGAGAACTGGATAGCAAAGGATTCTACTTTCTCTTGGAAGACTCTGATGGTAAAAAGCTGGGTGTGAAGGAAGCTGGGACCTAGGTGTAACTCTAGTACTTGTTTACTGAGAACATATACATACATACATACATATACATATATATACATATAAATATACATATACATACATATAAGTGTGTGTGTATTGCAAGAGGGCAGAAATTTGGGTTTTCGTCATTTTCAAGAATACTGACATTTTCTGCTTTTCCATTTAACATTTGAATATATTAGCATTTTGTAACATTTGAGAAATCTAATGTCTTAATACACTCTTTTTCTTCTTAATTCCAGCATATTAGTTCTGCCAGTGGCTCTGACAAAAAGCCTTGATGTTTAAGTGGGTTAACAGGAGTATATCAGTAAATGTAGGGCACTACTTTGTGTGGCTACTCAGAGGCTCAGGCTCCTTTCGACATGTGGTTCCATTGTCTTGTATAGTCTTGTTTATCATTTATCAGCACGTACAAGGATACAAGGGAATACAGAGCAGGTATTTCCTCAGCTGAAAGTGATACATTGCCCCTACTTACTTTTGTCGTGTGGGATTGCCTAACTTCAAACAAGTCTGGAGTATGTAACTTTGTAGTGAGGCCAGGAAAAGATAAATTTCCACTCCAGTATGCCACAATTTTCAAATAAATATGAAGACGTAAAACAGATAGGATGTGAAATACAATATAAACCATTGGACTTATTGTGTTTTCTAATTGGTGTGCTGAAATGCCAAGAAACATTTTACAGGTGTTTTATTTTTGCTCATGAGTTGCAGCCCATCATGGTGAGAAAGGAAGAGCTACCAGAGATTGGTAGTGTACACGCTGGACCAGGAAGCAGAAAATTTGAACTGGTACTGAGAAAGGCCTGCAACCCATCAGGACCAACCTCAGGGACCCACTTCCTCCAGTTAGGTGCTAGCTCCTAAAGCTTTAAACACACTAGCCTGCGATGCAGTAATTTGCATCCAACAAATACATTTAACATTTATAGTATATATAGTGGTTATGATGCAGCATGTTCTCATTCATTTATTCAGCAAATATTGCAGAATGCCCACTATGTGCTGCTGTGCCAGGCCCAGCTGAAACCCCTAGACAGCTCTTCCTCCCCTCCCCTTAAACACACCCAAGTTCTCCAAGTTTCAGCATTTAATATAGGAACAGAGATTAATGCATAATTGCAAAATGTCCAGATGCACTTTTTTGGTTGTTCTGGGTGGAACAATGTCATGTAAGTTTCACTCAAATCCTCTTTCTCTGTCTCTCATCTTGCTGTGCAGCCCGGGCAAGGCATGACACTTGTGATAGTCCTCAGCTTGCATCCCCAGTTCAATTTAAGTTTCTCTCTGTCAAGTCTGCTTACAGCTTCTTAGTTATTGGATTAATCTGGCATTTCTGAATGCTCCAGGCTCATCATCTTTAGGATATGTAGTATAAGATTGTCACTCTCCACAGACTAACTATGAAAATGAGGGCTTGTCTAAGAGTTGGATTAATTACATCACTGAATATACTTTCATAAATCATCTCACACGAAAATCTCTAATTCTGTAACCTTTTGTGCTTGGATATCCTCCTCCGTTAAATGGCCTCACAAAGTGAACAACTTAATGGTTGACCAGCCTATTACAGCTGTCAACAGAAGATCAGGGGCCTGGGAAGGAGCTGGGCAGCCTCTAACCTCCAGGGCAGTCTCTGAGAATCTCTTACGACAGAATCTTTCTGGATATAACAAGTCACAGCTTGCTATGGCTGGGGTCAGCCCAGTGCCTGGCATTAGAAGGGACGTGTAAACATCCTCCACAGCTTGTGATCCGAACCTGCTATCTCATGGCTCTATTGGAATAGAGCCCTTGGAATACAGAAATGTAGATTTGGTGGTGTGCTGCTGATTGTTCAAGTATCTGATGCCTCTCACTTTTGGAAGCATACAGATGCAAGGCATCACTGGATAACTATGTAATAAGGAAAGTGTTACTTTTCACGAGTCTTTTGAATAACCATGCTCTTCAGGGAAGAGGATCTTAGACAGGGAGTGGCAGCCATACTGCTAGGTTCAAACTTCTCTTGAAGTCACAGTGTCCTGGGGTAAAATTAGAATCTATGGAGATTGTCTTGGAATCTTCTCTCAGGAACAAATAATAATCTAAATTTATAATAATCCTTTGAGAAACAAAGATAAGCACAGAGTCTTTGATCCCTTGCTGGGTACAACTGGAACCACCATAAAATTAAAAAAAGTAAAAACAAAAACTTAAATACTGAAGATTCTGTAGCTCCAAACTTTGCTGACATTCATTGCTGACACTGAGTCTAAGAGTCCAAGCAAAATAAATAAAACTTTTTTTTTTTTAAAGCAGGCTGCTGTTCAATTACCTTAGGATACCTACCTCTTTATCCAGAAAATCAGCTAAAAAATGACTGAAAATATAGCTTAACTAGTGAGATTTCATTATGAACTTTGGCCCATTGACACTTGGGAAATACCATAATCAGTAAAAACAGCTAACTGTAAGAAATGAGGGGGTTGTCTCTGGAACACAGAGGATGGTAAGAATATTCTTCCATTAACTGAGGTGTTTTTGAGCTATGTCCCATCTCTAGAGGAATTATTTTACTGTGTCTAGAGTTGTGGCACATTTTTGTCACATTCCGTCTATGGAGTGTGTGTGTGTGTGTGTGTGTGTGTGTGTGTGTGTGTGTGTAAAATGAAATATAGAGTATTTACAGTATGTGAAGGATGTTTACAATGCAGAATTTAAATTCTTAGGTAATTCTTAGTGTTGGGGGAATCAATCCCAGGACAAACTGTCTCATACTGGACTAACATGATGGCATCCAACTTGTAACTGCTTCTGTCAGAAATGAAATGATAGAACCCTACATTGGTCACCAATATGTAGCATGAGTTCTAATAAGTCTTAATAATAAAAAGCCTGGAGTCAGTTATATGGTTAAATGATGAAAGATCAGAGAGATAAAGGAGCAAACCACAGACACCTTTAACTCCTTAACTTCCCAGCCAAATAGAGACTGAACTCCTGTCTCCTCCTACCTATGTTCCTTTCTCCACCCAGTCATCTTACTTCCTGTTTGTCTGTACAGACCTCCAGACTTCTATGGCTAGCTAGTATATAGCTCCATGCTCTGATATTCAGGAAAGCTTTATTTGTTATACAAACAGGATATCATCGCATGAGTTCCTACACTGGCTTTTCTCCAATGATGGATTGGGATTGGGATTCATAAGACAAATAAACCCTTTCCTCTCAAGCTGCTTTTGGCAATGATATTTATCATAGCAACAGAGGAGCAAACTAGGACACCTATATCCATGTCTGTTTTTATCACTGACCTGTAAGGTAATTTAAGTGTTGGTGATTGCTCCTGTTGGCCAACCCTACTCGTTTGTCCCAGTTGAGTTGTAGAAGTGATTCTAATTTTCCCCTAAAATATGTCAATGAAGATGATCTGATGTGGAGATAAATAGGAGATATGTATCACTGAGTGCAAATTGGTTTTGATCCATGTCTAGTTGACAAGGGAAGTATTCTAATATAGAGCACACAAGGATTTTCACTCAGTGTTGAAAGAACCAAATCATGACTAGTATATTTGAAGACCTTGAATATAAGCTTTCAACTCTGGCTGGCTCTTTCAGCAGTAGAAGTCTTTTAATTGGCAAAATAACTAGAAGAAATTGTATAACATTAGTGAAATGTGCACTGTACCAGATATACAGATTAGTTAGAAAGCTTGTACAGGACTTTGGCATGTCTACCCTTGCTGTTGAATTAGCAGCACCCTGGCTTGTTAATTCCTCTCTCTTCTATTATTCACACTCCCTAATCTATAGCAGGGTTCTGCCTTAAAAATACAAAAGAAAACAAAACCAATGCGTCAAAATAATAAATAAGTATTCGTTATTGAAATCCAAATCTGTCTCACTTGATTAGATAAGAGTTTAGCTGAATCCTGCTTCTGTGTTTAACTAATCAGCTATGGATTTCATGCTGAGTCTGCCTTGGGAAGTCTTAGAGGCACAGGGCTAAGCTTCTAAAATATAAATATACATATACATATAGTTCTATATTCACACTCACACACACATGCATACATCTGTTGTTTGGATCTTAGGTATGTCTGAAAGTCCATACACTAAAAGCTTGTTTAATAGCCTGTGGCACTATTGGGAGGTAGGACTTTTAGGGAGTGAGACCTAGTGGAAGGAAGTGAGGTCATTAGGCTGCCTTAAAGAGGATATTGGAACCACTAGCCTTTCTTCTCTTATTTATTTCCCAGCATTCATGAGGTGAGTAGTATAACTCCACTTGCATTTCTTACCATGATGCCCTGTTCTTCCTAAGCAATGGAGCCAGCCAACCACGGACTGAAACATTTGAGAGTTTAAGACCAAACATATTTCTTCTCCTTGTAAGCCAGTTCAGGATATTTTGTCATAGCAGTGTGGAAAGTTAACTAAAACATACTAGTTTGGAAATCCAGGTTATCCTTGATTGACCATTGTTTCTCTTAGTGTTTTGTTTGTTTTTATTTATTTTGTTTTTGTTTTTGCTTTGCCACAGTTGTAAAGTGATATGCATTCATTAAAAACTTTACAGTAAATCTTGAATTTGGGGATGTTACACTTACAATGCTGAGCAGCAGTACTGCAGCCTCCATCAGACACATGTGCCTCATGAGGTAAATGGCTGATACTGCTGTGTTGCTCAGCAATAGTGTTTGCTATAGTAGACATATTACCAAGGTCTTTGACTTCCAGTACTTTCCTATTGTGGTGTGTTTATTGTTTATAACTGCAGCATAAATCAAGTTAATTCTAAATCACTAGATTTGGAGTCAGCTTTGACTTCTCAGTACCCCTAAACTGAAACAAGGTGTCCACAGAAGAATCTGTTATCTGTACAGGCTCCTTCGCAGAGTTAGGGATATCCTGGAAGTCCCTTTTCTACTTTGTTTTATAAAACTATATAGCCAGGGGCCTCTCTGCATCCCTTCAGGTTTGTGCAGTCTCTGGACTTAATGGAAGTTGGTGATGGAATTCATGCCATTCCCCTACTTTTTTCAAAATATAATGATAGTAGCAAGCTGTGAAGATATTACTGCAGCTTTTACAGGAAATCTAAAAGCCTGAAATCCTCTGCAAAGTTTCAAAACTTCTCTCATCTGTCTTGCTTCTCTTCCTCTCACACCATCCTTTCCCTCTCCTCCCTTGCCCTTCTCCCTCCTTCCTCTTCTCTCCTTCCCTCCTCCTCTCCCTTCTCTCTCTCCTCCTCGTCTCTCTCTTTCTGAATTTCCATTTCTTGCTTATTTTCTTTCCATTTTTAAACTTTTATAATGTTTTCGGAAGTTCCATTTATATACTAACCATATCCTTGAAGCAAATAGAATATATTCCTCATGTCTTTTCCTTCGTACCACAGAACATTCTTGATGTGAGGGAGGAGGGCTGGAGCAATTCCATTTCCCAGTCTGAAGACCACAACTTTCAGGGCCCAGCATGCCTCACTGGACGAGTGTTTTTCTATGAATCCTTTGTCACTTTCTTTCCACTCTTATGCTGTCTCCTAAACCTGCTGCCCCTGTCTTAGGACAACTGAAGCCTTTGAGCAGTGTTGAAAACAGGGCAAGACAAATATGTACCTCAGGGTGTGTCCCAGGGAGACCTGTTTCACAGAGCAAATTTGAGTCTGCATTCCAGTCCCTCAATGTGGTGTCAGCAAACAATTCAAGTGTAAGAAGGACATTTTGGATGGTATTTACAGGGTCCTTGGATATACTTAAGTTTTAGTTGTGTGTGCTTAACTATTGTTAAGATTTTTTAGCTAGCACATGAGTCTGTGCCATTTTAGGCTTACCCAGTTAAGTTCTATAAACAGCAAAACTAGGTCTGAATGTTTCTTCTTCAAGCCCTGTGGTATGCTTTAACTTTTTATTTCCCATGCTTCTCAAGTACACTGCTTCCAGGAAATGCTCTGCCTTTTCTTGAAGTGAATTGTAGCTAGCAGCTTAATTAAAATAGCTACCCTCTTTCTCTTTTAGGCCAGTTTTCCTACCCTTGCAACACAGATTGCCTGCAACATGGAAAGGGTATGTGACTGACTGGGAAAGGTCTTCACGAAATACTTTCATTTTTTATTTGTTTGTTTGTTTTTTCAGACATGGTTTTCTCTTTGTAACATCTCTGGCTGTCCTGGAAGTAGCTCTGTAGACCAGGCTGGCCTTGAACTCACAGAGATCTGCCTGCCTCTGCTTCCCAAGTGCTGGGATTAAAGGCTTATGATAGCACCATCTGGCCAAGAATTCTAATTTTTAAAATTGCATTTTGTGGTGTGTGTGTGTGTGTGTGTATGTGTGTGTGTGTGTGTGTGTGTGTGTGTGTGTGTGTGTGTGTGTACACGTGTGTGTGTGACAACTTGTAGGAGTTGGTTCTCTCCTTTTACCAGTTTTGGATCTGGGAACAACTCAGGGCATTAGGCTTGTCAACAAGTACTTTTGCCCTCTGAGCCATCTTGCCAGCCTGTGAACTTTTTGATGACTACAAATCATTGAGATCTTAGTTGCTTCATGTATAGACAGGAATAAAAACACCTATATTATAAAATAATTGTAAATAGAAATTAGATAAAGTATTTGGTTAAGCTATTCTATAAATACTAGATATCTTTTTATCATTTAAGATTATAGATTGAAGGTGTTGTTGCTGGGAATCAAACCTATCCAGGACTTCTAAGTTTATGCATGATAGATAGCATTTTATGATGGAGATAACAGTTAACTGGAATTAACACTATATTGGGTTCCAAATATACATTCAGGGTGCTATTTTACATAGATTAATCTCTTTTATAGCCCTGACAACCTTAGATGATTGGTATCCACACTTTGGAGATTGAGAAACTGAGCAAGATGCACTTAACTTGCTCAAGGTTCTTACTAGTAAGTGAATATTATGATTCTCATCTGCTCCAAGAGTCAGGCTGGAGCCACACATATTACTGGGCTTGTTTGCTTCCCAGGCTTGGCCTATCAGTTCATTGTTTAGAAGTCTTTTCTAAGCTAGTTATAGCTTCCATCTAGTGCTTTCTAAGAAAGTAACAGAACTTTTTGGGGGGATGTGCCAAGGTCCCCTTAGCAAACATGAGGATTTTTTTGTTCTGCTGAGAAAGGAAAAGGTGCTTCAAACATTTATGAATCAGGTTCAAAACTGATAACCATTAGGAGAAGTGGTATTTCTATTAGAACAGTTGGGTAAAATGCCTAGATTTCTACCTGATGTAGCTTCATGGATTAATTATTCACTTACAATGAATATGGAGATGCTGAGTTGGAAGCTACCTAGAGCTTTCACCCCTATGTTCTTTGGTATATAAAGGTTCTCTGCATGCTGCCATATGAGAAACATATCACTTCTTGACCTTTTGGGTAAGATCAAGTAGAGTAATGTAAACACCAAGCCCGCCACAAAACCTTTATCTATAATGGTGTACTGCCTATATGATATGGTAGGGTAATGGTGTCATAAAGCTTGTAGGAGTAACCAACTAATAATTTAATTGATTTAAGGCCCACACCACAAATGTAAAACAACATCCAACAGTGCTTGGTTGACCAAGAAACTGACCTAGGGGGAGAAATCAAAAAAAAAAAAAAAAAAAAAGGAAAGAAAGAAATTCACTAACAAAATGGCTCCTATTGATATTCTACTGTACACATAGATCAGTGCCTTGTTCAACCATCATCAGAGAAGCTTCCTCCTATTGCAGATAGGAACAAATATAGAGATTCACATACAGTCATTATGGAGACAGAGAGAGTCCTTGGAGGACTTAGCTCTAAATCATATGTATTCATCAAATCCTACCCCTCAGAACTCAAGAAACCCCTCAGAAGAAGAGGCAGCAAGAGTATAAGAGCCACCAAGAAAATAAGACTCTAAATTATCGCAAAGCTCATTTGAATCACAGAGACTTCCTCATCATATACAGGGCCTGCATGTGTCTGTGCCAGATCATCTGAGTACGTATTATGGCTTCTAGTTCAGTGTTTATATGGGATTCCAAAGTGAGTGAATGAATGAGTAATGCCTTCTCTTGGGCTCGTTTTATTCCGTTGGTTTACCTTATCCAACTCTGAAGTGATAGTCTTCATTTTATCTCACTATAGTTTATTTTTGAAAAATGAATGGGTGGATGAATGAATGAAAACCTAACCACTAGGGTAAAGGTTAATAACTGAACTGTCACTTATGCCTGCTGGGAGAGGGAAAATCAGTTTTTCCCAAAAGAGTAACACTGATAATATCAGCCACTCCAGGGTAGGCCTCATGTTCAGAGGTAGGTCACCAAGAGGTTTTTTGTTTGTTTTTGTGTGCATGTGCTTTTATTCAGTAACCATTATAGTTTGTTGTTTTTGGTGGGGGAGGCCTGTTTATATTTTGTTTTCTTTATTTAGGGATTGTGATACCCTAAATGAAAATGGCTCCCATAGGTTCATAGGGAGTGACACTATTGGAAGATGTGGGCTTGTTGGAGGCAGTGTGTCACGGGGGGTTGGGGGGGTAGGTTTTGTGGTTTCAGAAGCTCAAGATAGGCCCAGTGTCTCTTTCTTCAATCTTTATGTCTCTCTCTTTATTCTTCTTGCCAATCCAGATGTAGAATTCTCAGCTACCTGTCTACACCATGTCTGCCTGCATGCCACAATGTTTCCCCATGATGATAATAATTCACTAAACCTCTGAACTGTAAGCCAGCATCAGTTAAATATTTTCCTTTATAAGAATTACTATGGCTCTGGAGAGATGGCACAGTGGTTAAGAGCAGTGGATGCCATTCCACAGGACCCAGGTTCAATTCCCATTACTCAGGACCCAGTTTCAATTCCCAGTACCCATATGGTAATTCACAACTATCTGTAACTCAAGTTCCAGTGGCTCTGATTCCCTCGTACAGACATGCAGTCCAAACACCAATGCACATAAAAAAGAAAGGAAAGGAAGAAAAAAAAAGGCATTAAAAAAATGAGTTGCTGTTGTCATGGTATTTTTTCACATCAATAGAAGAGACATAAGGTACTGGGGTATTCCTGTGATAAGTGGGTCCATATTTTAGTTTAGAGGAATGTGGACTTTGGATTAGAAAAGCAGTTGAATCCTTTAGTTGAGGCTTAATATGCCATAATAGTAGGAACAAGCAAGACAGTGGTGCTGATTTGAACTGTGGGGACCTGGCTTAAGAGGTTTCAAAGAAGAAAAATATTAGTATGTAGCCTAGAGAACACTATTGTGATATTTTAGCAAAGAAAGTGGCTGTTTTCTGCCCTTGTACAAAACTTTACCTGAGGCTAAAGAGAAGAGTTATGAGTAACAGCTTTGGCAGAGGGCATTTCCAGACAGCTACCTCTCAGCACCTCCCTTCATACTGTCATGCTTCCTGCCATGATGATAATGGACTACACCTCTGAACTATAAGCAAGCCCCAGTTAGATGTTTTTCTTTATAAGAGTTTTTGTGGTCATAGTGTCTCTTTAAACATTAAAACCCCTAATTAAGACAGGACTGTTTGATTGTTGTATTGGGTTTTTGTTGGTTTTTTGAGAAATAACTTAAAGTTGGATGGGGAGGGGAATAAGATCTGCAAGGACTTGGGGGAGGGGAAGGATATAGTCAAAATATATTCAAATTTAAAATGTGTTTTAAATGATAAAAATAAAACATAACACCTTCTCCTGCTTCAGAACAGTAAAAAAGATGGAGCTAGATGGAGAGTCTGGAGAGAACAGAACTGCCTTTCCTCCACTCTCGGTAAGACCATGTGGAAATACATAGAAATGGGTTAATAATTAAGAGAGAGCTAGCCGATAAGAAACTAGTAACAGGCCAACAGAATTATATCTAATACAGAGTCTCAGTGTGTTATTTGGGGCTGGCGCGGCAGCGGGACAAGACTAGGTGGCAGGCAGAAAAATCATACTCCTTACAAATGGCACCCACGTGGCTAATAAGAACTTCCACTTAAAATTTAACAAAAGCTTAAGAAAGGGCTTTAGAAACAAAAGAACAGAGACAAGCAAGGTTTCTTGGTAGCAGCATTTTTTTCAGTTGTACTCTGCTTTGCGAGAGACAAGCAGATATTCGCGCATCTTCCTTTAAGGGAAGGTTCCTGACTCAGCATAAGCAGCGAAAAACCGCACAGCTTTTGAAAAGCACTGCTAACAATTTATTGGTGTGTATGAGAGATGGCAATGGCAGTGACCATATCTCCAAGCCAGCAGCATGCCTGCTGGATGGCAGCGTTGACCAGGGCAGTGACCACAGCTTTCATTGCTGGTGGAAAATGTACCATCTTTAATAACCGCAGCAGAAACAACAAAGACTTTCATTTTAGCAATGTTGTTGTTTACCAGATAAAAGACTTGTGGCCAGAAAAAGATAAAGATTTACAGTAAAGACAGATTCATATTTAAAAAAAAAAAAACTTCTAAAGGTTTACAGTGTGTTTTAAAATATACGTAGACATGGAAAAAAAAATAAAATGGTTTTAAAGAGACAAAGAGGAACTGGGTGTGGTGGCACACACCTTTAATCCCAGCACTCTGGAGAGAGAGGCAAGCAGATCTCTGTGATTTCAAAGTAAACCTGGTATGCAGAGTGAATTCCAGGACAGATAAGAGTTACACAAAAAATAAAAAATAAAAAGTAAAAGAAACAGAGTAATACTAAAGCCATGTAAAGATGAAAAGCTCAGCGAGAATCTGGTTACTGTATGGTATTATATTTGTATTGTTTGACTGCTGAGGAAACAACTGTTAAAACAAATGCTGCTGAATTAATTCAATTTATATATTTTAAAAATGCTTTGACTCCAAAATTTAAGTTCAAGGACAAGTTACTGGGGAAAAGGATTTCTATTTTTGTTTACACAGAAAATAAAATGCTGTGGATTCCTTCCAGACTAATGTGGTTTGAACAAGCCAGACCCCCTGAAACAGCGTTTCTGGTGATCCAACATTCAAAACAGCTTGAACAAGGCAGCCTTGCAGACTACAGCAAGGACTTCTGCATGTTCTTAGGATCCCCATGACAGCGCCCCTATCAGCAGGAAGTAGTTTGGAAAGAATGACGCCCAAATTCCCAAATATTGTCTATAAATGTTTGTTTTCATTTAAATGGGGTTGGTTATAAATGATAAATGATCACAGCCAATTCTTTTTAAAGGTAAAAAAGGGATTATGGTATAGATATGAATACTTTCTTTTGGAATGGATTTTCATTTATTGATACAATTTAATGTCAATTTTGATAGATGTATATTTCTCCTTTTGTTTAGGTATTGTGTTTATATAGCTCATTTAAAAATGTAATGTATAAATTAGTACAGATTTTAGATAGTTACCTATAATAGTCAAAACTTATAGCTAGGTGAGTTAGGATTTTCAGATATACAGAGATGTATTTGAGATGAATAGGCATTCTTCAAACCTTTCAAAGACCTACAGAATATGGCATTTAAAATGGTTTAGGGTTTTTCTTGACAATGAGGCACAATTGCTCCTGGCAACACCACCTGTGTCAGAAAGGAAGATGGACATTGAAGAAACTCATTATGGAGTTTGCCTCCAATATGGCAAGACTAACCATTTGGACAAGATACTGCTCTTGTCTGGACTGTTTGACTTTGTGCTATATAAACTGGACATGCAGGACCCATAGAAAAGTGATTGCTGATTCAAGATGGACATTGCTACAGAGTTCCTGCTTCATGAAAGAGTCTGCCAGACAGTCTGCAGGACACAGAGCTAAGTGACTGACAAACTGTCAATACAAGAAGACAGTTTAAAGTTTCCTACTTTGCTGAAGAGTCTGCCAGACACACTATGGCCTATGGGCTGAAGATGGAAGATTACAAAAGAACTTCGGGTGACCAGGCAGTGAATTGTCTCTGTCATTTCTAGAGTTTATATATTATCCTTCTGTGGTCTTTGATGGAGTTGAAAACAGATAGTTATGGTTATAGTTTTCCTTAGTTAAGTTTAAAGATAAGTTACATATATGACTTTAGATTCACAAATATAGGATAGATGATAGAATAGTTTATTTTAATCTTGCTAAATGTTAATGGACTAAATATTGTTAGCTGTGATTCTTACTTGATAACTGTTGTGTTATATATTTTGCTATGTTAAGGTTAAAACCCTCCTTTTTATTTAGACAGAAAAGAGGAGATGATGGGAGATGTCATTCTGTATATGTTCTCATACTGGTTAATGAATGAAGCACTGTTGGCCAATAGGAAAGGAGATAGGAGGGACTAGGAGACAAGGAGGAAAGAGGAAATAGAAAGGAGGGTCAAGATGGAGAGTCTGGAGAGAACAGAACCGCCATTCCTCCACTCTCGGTAAGACCATGTGGAAATACATAGAAATGGGTTAATAATTAAGAGAGAGCTAGCCGATAAGAAACTAGTAATGGGCCAACAGAATTATATCTAATACAGAGTCTCAGTGTGTTATTTGGGGCTGGCGCAGCAGCGGGACAAGACCAGCGGCGGGCAGAAAAACCGTACACCTTACAGAGCTAGGCAACTGAGATTCTGCTGTCCTGTGTGAGTAGGATATGGGCTAAGTCAGAGATCTGTATTTAGACTGTATTTCTCCCCCGCCCCCCATCATTCTGAGCACAGAGAGATTAGTCCTTAGTTCTTTAGATGCTGACAGATCCGCCAGTCAGCTGGTCCTAGTCCCAGCACTAATTACTCTATGAGAAAACTTGAAATAATTTGCTTTTGTAATTTCATGTTAAGTAACATTTATCCATCAGGTGTTTTAAATAATGCAGTTTAGACACAAGACCTTTACATAGCATTTTATTTGTGCTACATCAGTGTATCTAAGAAATGGCTCTCTTTATCCTACAGATAAAGAGAAAAGCATTGCTCACTAGGATAAAACCAACAAAACAGTTAAATCCTCATAAATGTGTATGTGGCTTAGAGTGAATAGGACCTCATTATTTTGGAGAAAGTTTAGCTTGTCTTTTATTTCCCTCAGCTTCATCTTTCAATGAATCATAAATAAGAAATGCCAAGTAATAAATACTCTGCACAAAATACATTTTAATAATCCTGAAGGGCTTCATTACTGTGGCTATCAGCTGGGGATGTAAATTATGACTGACACTCTACCCTCCATTTATTGACTTCAGAGGTTCTGTTTTTGCTGGTATAAATGCTACAAGACTGTGCTAAATATTTACAGAATAAATGAACATGGCTCCATTAAATGGAATGACTTTGCTTTCGAATGTCTAACAGATATTATCAGAGTCTGCAGGACTGTATCATGATATATAAGGTTGTGTGGTTTGGAATTTTTTAAATGAAAACAATTCAAACTTGAAGGTAATAAATTGGAAAGTTACCCACCAGAAACCAAGCAGCTGTTTTTAATAATGCAGGTAAATTCTAGTCATGGGAAAATCTCCATTCTGGCCATGCTGTTGGAAAAGCATTGTGCATTAAACAGTTCTGGGACAAGTTGACAAATCCCATGTGCAGTGTGTGCATGGCCCTTTGTTCCTTTCTTCCTTTGTTTATTTGGTTTACTTTTATTTCTCCCATCTCACCTTCCACACAGCGAATCTATTGTTTAGAACTCATTGTTGTTTCTGTAAAAAACAAAATTCCAGTGTGTGTTCTTAACAGTGCTTTCCTATTGCCCTGTTTAAAAATCAGTATATAGCCATAGCTTCCTTAGAAACCTAAACCAAATTCTATATCTCTCCTGAACCTCTGTTTGTATGGTCCTTGGACTGATCTCTTACATCTCTTCCTTGGATTCACAGGTAAAGTATACCATATAAATGTTTTATTGTAAAGTACCAATCCTGATCTAAACACTAACTCTGGGAGGACAGAGGTCTTGTCTCACTCTAGCTTCCCAAACAGTTTCTCATGGTGTCTCATAGGCACAATTGTTACCCTTTCACAGTTGTATAGGAAACTCCATACTGTGGACTCTAGCAGATTGTGCCAGCTGCTAATGGAGTGAATAAACACAGGGGCCTTGTGGATCTAAAATAATATCCCCAATTCTGGACCCTCACCACATGAGCCCTTCTTGTTTAAAACCACCTTTGCTGGGCAACAAACTTCTTTCTTTTGCCTTCTTTTCCCTCTACCCATCACCATTTTCAAAACCAGGAGTCTACTTTCAGACTGCTGCCATGAACCCTCTTTATTTTTGAGCCACCTCTTCTGGGACAGTTGCTTCTTCCTTTTGTCATCCCATCCACCTCCCTCTCTGCCTGTAGACATCTCCACACCCACAGGGCTAGGTTGGGATAGATAGCATTTAAACCTATTTGATCAAGACTCTCCTTTTGCTGTTGAGACTCTGCTTTCCTCTTCTTCCTTTCTCTTTTTTTTCACTGCTGCATCTGCACTCACAGGCCTTGCTCCAGACCCATGGCTTGGGAACTATCTTTCTTTGGTCAAATTAAGTAGATTATCCACCAACTTTACCTGGCCTAGCTCAGGTCATACATACAGGCCCTATCTAAGGAAAGTCAAATTATCACATCAGACACAGAACAGTAGAAGTTTACATGTCCAGGTCAAATTGAAAATCAATATGAATGGTCATGACAGCATGTCTCCCATTAAATCCACTAGTCATGTAGAACTGTTCTCTAAAGAGAGTTAAACAAAAAAGTCTCAGGACAGAAAATTTAAAATGATAAACATAAACTTTTCCAAGAATTGAAGAAAGCACAAACAAACACTTCATTGAACTCTAATAGTATAACAATAAATGCTAGAGTGAAATACAAATAATGTTCAACTGAATGGAAGATGAAGACAATTCACTTGGAACATAATTCAAAAAGGAAATGGAAACATGAAAGAGGAGACAAACTGTAATGAAGATGGAGTTGAATAACTCAATGTCTCAATTAGAAAACTCAAGGCAAAACCTTATAAGGAAAATGAATCAAAAAACAAAGATAAAATAGAGGACCTAGACCAACTAAGCAAAGAATATGAAAAAAAAAAAGCACAAGAAAGGAACTGAAAGAATATTTGGGACAATATTTAAAACACAAATACTTATAAGCATTATAGGTATTATAAGCACAGATTGATGGGGGGGGGTGTCAATGGGATAGACCAGATCTTTAACAAGATTACTGAAGGATGCTTTCTCAAATTAAGGAAAAGCATACCCTGATATAAGAATCACATAAAACCCCAAATGTATAAGAGTAGAAGAAGAATCAACTTATGGTATAGCATAGTTAAAACACCGTATATACAAAAGCAAATGATAGCTATAAGAAAACACACACACACACACACACACACACACACACACACAGAAAGAGAGAGAGAGAGAGAGAGAGAGAGAGAGAGAGAGAGGTGTCACATATAAAGGAAATCCCATTAGAATAAGAGGGGCTGTCTCAATGGAAATTTGAAGGCCAGAAGAGCTCAGAGCAATGCACTCCCAATCAACCTAGACTACTGTACCCAGGAAAACTTGTGTGCCATATTTGAAGGAGAAAGAAAAATTTTCTTCATTTTTTTTAAAGAAAACTTTTCATGACACAAACATCTTAAAAGTTTTCATAAACAACAAAACTCTAAACAGAATCTTGGAAGAAATACTCCACATGGAGAGAAATTTAAGAACAGCTAAAGACTAGGAAGGCAATAAATGAAGATATAATTTAATGAAATACACAGACCTTTTAATAACAATTCTAAATATTAATGGCTTCGACTTTCCAATCAAAAGGCACAGACTACTTGAATAGACCAATAAAAAAAATTCATAAGAAATTTTACTTTGGAGATAGGCACCATCTTGAAGTGAAAGGATGGGGAAAAGCATTCCAAACAAGTGGAATTAGCAAGTAAGTAAGCATAGACTTCAAGTTAAAAGTAATCAGAAGAGTACTTCAGCCTAATCAAGGAATTGATTAATCAGCAAAATAACACAATACTAGGTATGTATGCACCAAATGCTGGTGCTCCCACTTTTATAAAAAGCACACTAGTGGAATTAAAGTCACAGAATAAGACAAATCCAATACTAGCAGGCCATTTCAAACCTTTGTTTCTCCAATAGATAGATTATCTGGGGAAACAAAAACAGAGAAACTTCAGAATTAAATTACAGATTACATCAAATGGACCTAAGAGATATCTACAATACATTCCACACAAATACCAAAGAAAATGTATAATACCTGATATTAGAATGACAGCCAACTTCCTGGGGCTAGTGAGGTCATGTATCTTAGAAGACAATCTACTGTCTCCACTTTGCTAGATGATTTATTTAACTACAGTCTAAATCTTTTCAAACTACTAAAAGATAAGTGTAGCTCATTAAAGAAGCTTCTCTTTACCTTAACTGGAGGTTATCACCGAAAACCACAACTAGACAAAATGCAGAGATAAACAGGGAGCCTAGCACTAATGAATACATCTACATCATAGCTCCTGCATCCCTGGATTAGAGGACATTGTAGAAGATCAGGTAGAAAGATTACAAGAGATAGAATACCAGAAAGTTTGTTGTGAAACAGTTTCTTCTAGAAATGGTTGCATAAACCACACCCGAACAATGGCATTGATGATGGACATGTTAACATGAAAGGAGGAAAATTCCCACAGGGCTCTAACAATAGACAAAGAATTACAGACAATTAATGACTACCTAAAGAGGGATAATTAGCCTCTCCCAAGGAAGAACCCCCTAACTGGTTATCTAGTACAGAGTGATCACCCTTGAAACAATGTATACACAAACAAGAAATAAAACTCAGCAGAATGTATTTATATATTTGTCCATATACATACATACATGTATATGTAAAATAATAAATCAAGGCTAGAAATCAATTTGAGAGTGGGGAGTTAAAGCAAGGGGTCTTTGGAAGACCAAGCACCTCCCCCTGTACTCAGGCTGGGCAAGGCAATTCAGCAAGGTAAATACATTCCCAAGTGCCAGCCAAAGCACTGGGGGCAGCACATGTTCCCATTGTGAGGAGTCCTACAAATAGACCAATCTACACAATTATCATATATATTTAGAGAGTCTAGCTCGGTCCCATGCAAGCTCTGTGGTTATTTGTTCAGACTCAGTGAGTTCCCGTGCATAAGGCTAACCATTTCTGTGTACCACTCTGACCCAAAGCCATCATTATTCTTATAAACCAGCTTAGAAATTATGTCCTGCCAAGTATTTTACCTGGCCAACTCCATTCTATGCTGTTCACATTCCCAATAAAAGTTCCTTCAATCTGTAAATATGATATATGGAATTTATTAGTTTAGTTTTCATACATTTAACAAATGTTGATTACCTTCAAATCCCATATTGGGCAAGGAGAAGTCACAAAATATCCCAGACATATCGTTCTTGAGGCATGTATAGTTTATAAAGAAAGTTTGCTGCTTATACTCTACACCCAGATAGGTAGAAGAGGTGAGTGCAGCAAGAGGACCTGATGCTTCTTCAGGTGTCTAAGACTGCAGAGACAATTTTGACAGGGATGGGACTCTGTGTGTTATTGGGAATTATCACAAAGGAACTAAATAAGAGAGTTGGGGGGAGGTGAGTTAAACTGCAGATTGTCTGTGGGATGTCACTCATAGTTAGCCAAAGCTAGCATTTACTGTGCTAATTTGACCCTCCCAGGTCCAAAATGGAAGTAACTTGACATAACTCAACTGGCCATGAACTCTAAGGCTACATGCTGACATGTAACACACAAATATTCTCACCATCATTGTCAGAATTTATTTCCATGTGTTACAAATTTATAGATATAACAAATATACATATGGTCTGTTTTCCCCATTTATAGTCTAATTACTATAAATAGCTTGAAGCTGTTTTAACTGTATGATGTATTACTCAACCATCGTGTTTTATAGGGCTGTTTATTCATATCTTCTGAGGAAACTTATGAGATTAAAACAATTGTGGGAATGAGAGTCCAGCATTCATAAAAGCAATACTATAAATATATCATATGTGTTAGTAGCATATAAAAACCATATATCTTGGCCTATATCCATATAAGAAGAAGTGGTGAATAATTGATGTTCATTAAATCATTAAATTCACATATGTGAATATTAAAGGCAAAGTTGAAATCATTTATATGAGATTTATGTGTTGAAGTCAGAGGAGACTACAGGAAACACTTTTCAGAGGTATCCTTTCCCATTTGCTTACAGTGTAAGCTTAAGGTCTTCAGCTCCCAGATGCAAATAATCCTGTCTTTGTGTGATGTCATTCCACTTGTGTTTGCTATGAGGGTTAAATGGGATAATATATGTAGAGTGCCTAGAATGGAAGCTGGCCTGTCATACAGGCACAGCAGCTGTTGGCTCTGAGCACATATGGGGAGCTGTGAAGGCAAACTGAATTCAGCCTCCTTGTGTTTGGGAGGCTCTATGTTCCTTCATATGTCTCTGTCTCCATTTCCTCTTTTGCAAAATGATGATAATAATTGTGTCCCTCTCCTAGGCCTATACAATCATTAAATGAGGCAAAACAAAGTGCTCAGGGAATAAGTTCTCAATTAGTACTAGTTATTCTTATATTTATTATATTGCACAATTATTACTATTTATGGCTATTTGAATGAGAATGTTCTCCATAGACTCCTGTTTGAATACTTGTTCTGGTCAGCAGAACTGTTTGGGAAGATTCAGGATGTGTGCTCTTGTTAGAGAAAGGTGCCACTGGAGGCAAGCCTGGGTTTGAAAAAACCTGTGCTATACCCAGTGTGGTCCCAGTGTGTAAGTCTTCTGCTTACAGCTTAGAATGTGAGTTCTCAGCTTTTCCCTGACAAGTTTTCATTCTGTCAACAGACTCCAACCCTCTGCAACCATGAGCCCAATTAAACTCTTTCTTTTCATAAGTTTCCTTGGCCCTGATGTTTTATCACAGCAATAGAAAAGTAATTACAGTACTGTTGTTTCTCTAAATTTCTGCCATTTTTAATCATCCATGTCTATGGCCCTTCTCAACTAAGTTTTTGGTAGGTATTTTCTACCTACTTGCTGTGTAGTATCCACCATATCCATCCATTTAGTCAATGAAAAGTTTTTGTAGAATGTTTATATTTATATAAACTCATGCCTTCTGAAACAAGTAGAAATACAAATAAAACTACCTTCCAAAGAGTCTCAGATAAACACATTGCAAGCACCAACATTACCATGTCTCCATCACTGTTTTGTTTGGCCTGACTTTCAGTTTAATCAGTGGGAACTAGCAAAGGGCCTTTACTTCTGGATTGGACTTTGCAAGGTTATTGGGTTTAACTTTCTTTTTCCTTTCACCAGTGGTCTTCATCATTTCTTTCCCTCCAAGCTCGTATTTCCTGAGGGTTCAGTAACATGCTGCAAGAGAGTACCCCTGAGTTCATGCCCTGTGCATGGGGATGTTGGATGTTGGGGATTTGCCTTCACTAAGTGGTTACCATGAATGAGGAAAGGGAGAGCCAATATTTCAAAATTACCTTGAAATTGTAGTTTTATGTGAAGGCTCTTGGTTTTTAAATACGAAATTATTTAAACCAAAACCATCATATCAATCAAAAAATTAATTTATGAACTGGTGCTGTACTGAGGACTTGACTCAGCAGCTTTGGCTTGGTGTTTCCTCCTTTTCTTCACATTTATTTTGAAAGATGCTACTCCTTTGAAAAATTTACAGTGTTTGTTCATATGCATGTACCATTATCTAGATTCACCAACTGCTGCACATTTTGTTTTTTTTTCCCCCTCTTCCTCAAAGACCTTTTGTTAATTTTTTTTTAAAGACGGCATTTGCAATAATTTACAGACATTGACATGTCACACCCAGGTACTTCAGAATGCAAAGGACAAACATGGACTCATTTAGTTGTGGATTTAGCACAGTTCATATGATAGTGCTTCCCTTGGCTGGGGTGTAGTCTTCACATGCCACTGAAGCAGGAACCTCATTTGTCTGAGTTGTAGATGTTACCACTATTGGTTCTTGCCACAGATGGTGATGTGTCTTACTGGCAAATTCTGGGTCGGCCTTGGGGTGGGGACTGTTTTTATCTTCCCATAACCATGTGGTTTTCCATGCCTGATGCATGATACTACATGGACTTCTGGGCAAAGGCTGCTGGTGCATACTGTTTCAGACCCTTGTTTCTAGTGTTTCCTCTAGAGAGCCAGCATCTTCTCTTTTTGTCACCACCTCTTTACTCCCACAGGAAGGATTGTTTAGTCATTTTGTTTAACATTCTCTCCTTCTTTCTTTAAACATTTCTTTTCAAGGCTTTGGTAATACGTCGTCTGAGTATTCCTGCTTTGCTCATTTCCACATTTGCTTTTCATTATTTCATGCCATCATCTAAAGAGAAGAAAAATTCAGTTACATGTTTCAGAGAATCCTCATGAAGAGAGAACTGGAAAAGTTTTCTCTGTCAGTATTAATTCAGATTTAAATGCTTAAAAAGGTCTAAATCTAGGCTTTAGAAAACATTCAAAATGCAACTGAAAATGTACTATAGCTAATGGAAATTTCCGGAAAGCTAGCTTGACTGAATAATGTCATCCGAAGTACGTCATAGCCGTGCATCTAGTGGGCCTTGAAAAGCAGACTCTGGTTAGATGGTGCTGCCAGAAAAAGCCCTGACCATTTAGTTCATGCCTTTTTCTTGGCCATGTTGTGAGGGTTAAAGTAATGGAAACTCGTCTCCATTAGGTAACACTTTGATGCAAACTGACCCTCTATCTAATACAATGTGAGTACTCTGTTTCAAGTCCAAATGTCAATCTCTCTAAATTGCTCTTCTAATGCAAGAGTGATTAATATTCATAATGAACACAAAGGACCTTCTTAGTTTTTCTACATCTCCAAGTAATTTGGCTATATTTGGTAACTATGTACTCAATGATGATTTTGAGGACTAGAAATACTGGTTAGTGGATGCGCTAACCATGTCTTGGCTCTAATGTTTAAGTCATGAACACATGCTTTCCCCAATCCTGTGTTAGCCTCTTTATCATCATCACTGTCCTCATCTTCAGCAGCAGCATCTCATGTCACCATAGCTATGGCCCCCACTTTACTTGTGGTGGGGAAGGTAAACAAGAGAGATAATTTCCTTAATATTTTCTGGAAAAGTATGTGCCTATTAGGAACAACTGAATCTGCCACCAGTTAAACTATTTGTGGTTGGTTATTGTTTTTCATTTTTTTTCCCAATTCCTCCCTTCTTTCCGTCCTTCCCATGACAAGACTCCAGTGGCTCAGTCTGGTCTTAAAATCATTATTTTCCTGTCTCAGTTTTCCTAGTGGTAGTGTTGCAACATATCTCATCACAACCAGCCATAATCAGTTCTTATAATACTGGTTGTATTAATTTCTGTGCCTGAATAACAGGTTAAATACACCAGTTGGCCAAAAGAAACAGAAATTTATCCTTTGACTGTGAGAGAAGACAGAGTCTAAAAAAAAAAGGAGTACTGCCATGATTGTGCTCCATCCATAACACCACAGAAGATCCCTTTATTTGCTGCTTCTAGTTTGTGAAGGTTGGCAGCACTTCTTGGCTTGAGGTTGTATCAACCAAACCGTCCCTCCATTTACCTATGGCTTCCTCTGTTCTATGCATTTCCTTTAACTTGTTTTCATTATATAACATAATAGATTTAATTATGACATTCCATATTTCCTGCACATGTATCATTGTACTTTGCTCATATCCACACCTTCATATATCCCCTTTTATACTCCCCACACTGGTTCCATTTCTCATCCCAGATAGCTTCAGGAAATAACGCCAAGAATTGACCAGTGGAATTGTGTGTGAAACTATGAGTTCTTTATAGGAAGTTTTAGCTTCTGCCAATGCTTTGACATTTATACTCTATCAGCTCATGGTTTGGGTCTTATATTAAGGTCCTTGATCCATTTTAAATTCATTTTTGTGGAGAATGAGAAAAATATTTTGTTTCATTCTTCTCTACATGGGTATCAATTTTCCTGGCCTCATTTGTTGGAGCAACTGTAACTCAATGGGCATATTTCTTCTCCATCCTAGAGGACTACATGTCTAATTTTGTGCAAGTACCATACTGCTTTTGTTATTTTGTCTCTGAACTATAATTTGGAACTATAACATGTGATGCTTCAAATATTATTTTAAAACTTTTTATTTTTATTGTGTATATGAATGTTTTGCTTGCATGTATGTGGGTGTACTTTGTGCATTCAGTGTCCTTAAAGTCCATGAAAGAGCATCAAATTCCCTGGAACTAGGGTTATAGGTAACTGTGAGCTGCTCAGTGTGTGCGGAGACCTATCCTGGGTCCTTTAGGAGAACAGCATGTGTGCTTTTAATCAATGAGCCATCTAGCCCCTATTACTTTGTTTGTATTTAAATTTATATATTTAGTTGCTTAGTGTGTTTATTTATTAATTTAGTGTGTGTGACAGAGAGAGAGAGGGAGAGAGAGACAGGAAGAGAGAGAGAGGGAGAGAAAGAGAGAGGTACACATGTGGAGGTGAGAAGACAACTTGCAGCAGTTGGTTTTCTTTTTTCACTATGTGGGTTCCAGGATGAACCTCAGGTCCCACAGTTTTCAACCAGTGCCTTTAGCCCATGAGGCATCTCATGGATTCCATTATTCTTTTTTCATTATTCTATTCTCTTTTCTGCTTAGAATTGCTCTGACAATTCTGAGTCTTTTATTATTGTAAACGAATTTTAGGATTGTTTTTCCTAGATCTGTGAAGAATGGCATTTTATTTTTGATGAGGCTTGTAAAAAAAAAAAAAAAAAACCTATAGATTGCTTTAGAAATAGAGCTCTTTCAAGTATATAAAATCTGCTGATCCACAGGCATAGCAGTGTTCATAATTGTATAGTGTCTTCTTAAAAGTTTTCTTTCATTGTTCTGAAATTTCCGCTCTAATGGTCTGCTTTGTTAGATTATTCTTAAGTATATTATAGCCTAATATGAGTAGGATTAGTTTCCTGGATTCTTTCTCAGCAAGTTTTTCTTTTTTTTTTTTTATTAGAACTTAAAAAAGCTATTGATTTTTTGACAATAATCCCCAAAATTGTTTATTTCACATTGTTCATATAATTTTTTGATAAGTTTTTAATTTAAATTTGAAACAAGCTTGTTTTAAATGTCCATCCCAGTTCCTGCATCCTTTTGTATGTTGATTTTATATTCTATTACTTCACTGACTGAAAGTCTCTCTCAGTTTTAAGAAAGTTCTGTAGTAATTTTAGAGGCTCTTACATACCAGGTAATGTCATCTGCAATAAGAACAAATTTAGCTAATTTTCTTATTTTATCTTCTGTATTTCTTTCTCTTATTGCTCAGACTGAGCCTTCTTGTACTGCCACTAGAGAGATTGTCTTTGTCTCATTCTTGATTTTAGAGGGAATGTTTTCAGACTTTTCCCATTTGGTGACTACAGGTTTATTATATATAACATTTATTATGCTGAGGTATTGGTTGGGCATTTATAATTAATAGACCTATGTGTGGTTAATTGGGAGTGGCTTATAGGAAAGAAACTTCCACCTACAGATATTAAATTTGGTCTAAGGCCATTTTTTTTATTTTTGTATTGTTGAGATGTTCATGTCTCAACAATACTTATTGTTCTATATTTACTGTTTCACACATGATAAACCATCATTACATCCCTGGAGTGAAACCCCTTGATCACGGTTTGTGATATTTTCAATGTGATATTGAATTCAACTTGTGTTTTTTGAGGAATTTTTACATCTAAGCCAATCAAGGAGATCAGTAGATAGTTCTATTTATTTACTTACTTATTTACTTATTTATTTAGTTATCTATATGTGTCCTTTTATGGTTTTCATATTAGAGTAACACTAATTTAATAGATGAGTTTGATAGCTTCACTCAGTAGAACAATTTGAGGAGCACTGTTGCTCTTTAAATATTTGGTAGAACCTTGCAGTAAGCCCTTCTGATCTTGGGCATCTCTTTGTTGGCAAACTCTTTACAAAAAAGTAAGTTTTTCCCTCCCGCCCTTGCTCTGTATTTGATATAATGCTGTTGGACAGTTACTTATTTCTTATTGGCTAGCTCTGTCTTAATTATTAACCCATTTCTATGTATTTCCACGTGGTCTTACTGGAGAGCGGGGGCCAGCAGTTCTGTTTTCTCCCTTCTCTCCATGCTGACTCATCCTAACTACTTCCTCTTTCCTCCTTGTTTCCTAGTCCCACTTATCTTGCTTTCCTATTGGCCAACAGTGCTTTATTCATTAACCAGTATGAGAAACATATATACAGAATGACATCTCCCATCATCTCCTCTTTTCTGTCTAAATAAAAAGAAGGGTTTTAACCTTAACATAGCAAAATATATCACACAACAGTTATCAAATAAGAATCACAGTTAACAATATTTAGTCCATTAACATTTAGTAAGATTTGAAGAAAATATTCCATCATCTATCCTATCTTTGTATGTCTAAAGTCTACATAACTTATCTTTAATCCTAAATAAGGAAAACTATAACCTTTACTATCTGTCTTCAACTCCTTCAAAGACCACAGAAGGATAATATAAAAACTCTAGAAGTGATAGAGACAACTCACTGCCTGGTAAGTCACCAGAAGTTCTGTACTCTTCCAACTTTAGCCCATAGGCCATAGTATGTCTGGCAGACTCTTCAGCAAAGCAGGAAAGTTTAAACTGTCTTCTTATATTGGCAGTTTGTCAATCATTTTTCTCTGTGTCCTGCAGACTGTCTGGCAGACTCTTCTATGAAGCAGGAACTCTGTAGCAATGTCCATCTTGAATCAGCAGTCACTTTTCTATGGGTCCTGCATGTCCAGTTTATACAGCATAAAGCCAAACAGTCCATACAAGAGCAGTAGCTTGTCCAAATGTCTAGTCTTGCCATATTGAAAGTAAACTTCATAATGAGTTTCTTCAATGTCCATCTTCCTTTTTGACGCAGGTGGTGTTTCCAGGAGCATTTATGTCTCACTATTATGAAAAAGCCTAAACCATTTTAAATGCTATATTCTGTAGGTCTTTGAAAAGTTTGAAGAATGCCTATCCATCTCAAATACACCTCTATCTAGAAAACCAACTGCTCCCACCTTGACCACTGATTTGGTCATTCAGTCCTATGTGTTTGTAGGAGACAAATATAGAAGACTGCTAGACCTTGCCAAGTCAGGGTAAGACAGCCTTTCTACCTCCCTGCTGTTGTTGTGGTCTGTCAAGTTCTCTAGGCCTTAGCCAAAACTGGGTGTACCAACATTGCTGTGAGACCTAGGGTGACTGTCCAGGTAGCTTGCTGTTTCTATCTTCGCTGCACCTTTTAGAAGTTGCCCATCTGCACTTCCTGTCTACCCTACTATCGTTATTTTCCTTCTCAGGTCTTGATAGGTTGAAGATTAAACTATCACAACTATTATTCTCTCTTCCTAGTTAGACATATTAGGTACCAGACTTATGTTTTCCAGTTTAGGACAACTCTATTGTAAACTCCGTTATGTCTTCACCCTAGGACTAGATATGTAGGTTGTTTTGTTCTTGATTTTCCTTTTCTTTTAGCACACTTGTTATTCACTGTTTTGTATATAGTGTTGTATCAAGCCTAAATATTTTCTTTAGACTAAAAGGGGAATTGTAGTGGGATATTCACTTTGTCTCCTTCTGTGGCACTGACCACGCCCATTGGGGGTGGAGCCAGGGGTGGAAGTGATCTGTGGAAGGAGGTCTGAGGAGGAGCCGGGGAATGCTCTCTGGCTGGCAGGTTGCAGAGAGGAGAGCATCCTGTGGAACTTGCTGGTGTTCATCTGTATAGGTTTTAAATTATTTCTCCCTGAATAAACATCTATTTGGCCTATTTGTTTATCCTGATCCTTATTTAACCACTACACTCTTTAGTCTCATTGCTTGCCATAAGTTGTTTATAGCCTCAGTTTAATTTAGAGTATATCTATTATTATTATAAATTTTTAAAACATTCCGTAGTTATCTACTAGATTTGGAGGAATCTGATGTAATGTCCTTTAGATTTACATTCTTATTTCTTTTAGTTAGCACCATTATTCCAAGCTTAAGGCCATGAAGAGAATTGTCAACAAAAAGGAAAAGAAAAGTTCAAAACACGCAGTCACTAACAGATATGACAGGGCCTGGAAAAATTGTGCTCAGCCTTTGTGGCCAAGCTCTTACAGACATCTTTGAATGAGACAAGTTGTAGTGGGAGGGAAGACCTTAGTGGTTTTCAATGTTTTTCAGTTTTTGAGTAGAATGGCCTGAGTAATCCAGGCCAGAGGCCATGACATTTTGTTTTTTTCCTTTCTTCAGTGGGGTTTCAGAGGTCCTCCACTAGTCAGGTTGCTTTGGGAGCATGTAAGGAATTAAGTAGGAGAAGATGTGGTTAAGAAAGAGGTAATAGTAGATCTCCTTAAATAACCAAGCATGATTGTCCTCCTGTTAAGATGGCCGTTAAGTCCAAATACACAGCTATTGGTTACTGCCAATGTATAAGTGCCATTATTACACATTTAGGGATATTTTGTCATGTGGTCATTGTTGTGGTTCATAGCAATCACAGATGAGTAGGACTATTGGTTGCTTTTTCCTTTTGGCAGCTTGCCTAGCACTTTCTATATTATGAAGAGTAGGCCTTAGGGAGGAGAGGAGGCTTCCAACTTAGATCCAGGTTCAATCCTTCAAGTCATCTGTCAGAAGTGAATGGTGTCTTCATTGATAGGTGTAAGTGTTACACCTCAGAAGGAAAAGGTATCTTGGCAGTAGAAAGCCAAGTAATACCTGCACATGTTACAGCTCTGAAAGGAAAGGCATCACAGTAGTCAGAAGCCAAGATCTGTCTTGTGGTTGGGACTCTCTCTAAATAGGACCCCTGGCTACATTTAAATGAGCCTTCTCCTTTTGCTTTTCCTTGCTCTATTACCCATATGATTTTCTATATTTTATCATTCTCATCACCCAATGCTCTTTCAATCCCTCTCTCTGTTACTCCAACTCTTCTTGCTCACTATGTCACATGTAGGAAGCTGGCTATGCATCCCTTTGGAATATAGCCAACCTGGAATTTTGGAATTATTTTATAATCGAGAGATTCCAATATATTTGCATATTGGTTACTTTTCTGTTGCTGTGGGAAAATACCATGACCAAAAAAACTTATATGAGATGGAGTTTATTTTGGTTTATGATTCCAGAGAGATAAGAGTCCAACATGATGGGGAGGCATAGTATGGCTAAGAGCTCACATCTTTAACTGGAAGCAAGAAGCAGAGAAAGAATAGGAAATGGAGCCAGCCCACTGCTAGTGATGGACTTCTCAGAAAGGCTGCATCTCTGACTCCCCCTTCTCATTCTCCCCTCATGCATAGCACCACCAAGTGGGATCAATTGTTCAGATATCTGAGAGTATAAGAAGGAATTCTCATTCAAACAATTATAATCTGCAAGGATCTTTTCACAAATAAAGCTGGTTCAGTAGTTTCAGGAATAAGGGATTTGAAGGGAACATTTCCCTCCTCACATGGAGCTTAGGGGATCCATGTGGAAACTGTGCTGTGGTAAAATTCTGAGGTGTGGTCATCAGATTTTGAGTCCTCCTCAACATACCTGTGTACATGATAATTATGTCCCTCTTTTTTTTCTGACTGTATGCTTATTTAACTTTGTTGATATATACAAATAATTTCTCTAGGTCAGAAGACTGTGAAATCAGATTTTTGATATTGTAATTTTTTGGTTCAATGCTCTTCCCAATACCATATTACTGAAACAATTTATTTTAAGAACAAAATAGGACAGTTGAAAGATTTGCATGTGTTCACAAAGAGGCATATTCATGGTATTGTATGCCAAGCTCTCTATGATTGCCTATGGGAACTGCAGAGCTGGATGAGTGCAGAGTAACTGTCTATGACCTAGATGCTAAAGCACAGGTTCCAACTCTTCTACTAACAATGTTGTCATGTTGGACAAAGTTCTTTCCTTGAATATCCCCTAGTATTCTCATCTTTACACAGGGGTCAATGACAACAAGAACACACAGACTTCTTACCATGAATCATGTATGTAAATGTGGTTGGAAGAGTGGCCAAGGGAAGCATGAGTTTTGCTTTCTATCACTGTTGTTGTCATTGGTATTGCTACTGTTTATAAGTGGCATAGGGAACACGTTGAGTGAAGAATACCACTTGAGCTTTAGGGTAGACCATTCAGCTTAGAATTCAAGAACATTGCCAATGGGTACCAAAGAAGGAATCCTAGACCTAAATATGGCACTCACAATTTCCATGAAAAGCTTGGTAAATGAGTTGTTTTTACATTAGTAAGCAAGGAAATAACACTAATTTTGTCATTGCTAAGTTACAAGTTGTCAACTTTTGCAGCTGACTGGTTGCCCTCATCAATGATTTGCAAAAGTGGGAAATGACAACTAGTTGTTAAGTAAAGCTATTCAGAAATACTCTCCTCCTCCTCTTACACACACACACACACACACACACACACACACAAACTCCCAGATGATTTTTCTCTTCTTGATTCATTGTAGACATCCACCAAAAATGTGAGCAGAACAGAGAGAAGAGTGTCAGTTATCTAAAATTGTACTAAAATGGGAGGTGTAGAAAGGCTGCAGAATTCAAAGACTGAAGTATCCAGAACTGAGAAAGCTCATGAGTGGCCAGCCCCTGACCTCCTTGCAGAGGGACCTAATATAACAGAAAATGTTTCCTTGGCCTGCTTTTATTCTTCTGAAGCCTTTTAATAGCACAGTGGGCAGCCATACTGTGAAGGAACTGCTACAGGATGGAAGGGACACAACGTATCTCTGCTGTTCCAGGGCCTCTGTATGACTCCAAGGTCATGACAGGATTATATAACTCATCCACAGGACCACAGATAGTGCTGGCTCTATTGTGAAAACAGGAAAATTTCTTTCCTAAACCATTTGAAAATAGAGGTGACCCAAGTTAGCAAAAAATTATTTATTATATTCATTTTCTCAAGCTGTTTGGGAGGATAAAACAACGGGAAATTTCCTACCCCCTCCCACAGATTGGCGGTCAGAAACCCAATATCAAAATGTTCTCAAGGTTGACTTCTGAGGCCTTAGCTTGACAATTGCCACCTTCTCTCTGGGTTATTGTTGAAAAGTGTGTCTCACTTGTTGCTATTACTGGCCTAGAACTCACAATAAGGGGAAGCTGATATCATACTCACAGAGATCCACCTGTCTCTGCTTTTAAAGTGATGAAAGTAAAGGTTTGTGCCTACCTGGCTGTCCTGTCCTTGGTTTTTATATTTCTTTGTCTTGACTTTGTCCCAGGTCCCTTTTCTTATGCTAGTATGCTAGTCATACTGAATTAGAGTCCAGCTTAATTTCTTCATTTTATTTAATTAACTTTTGAAAGGTCTATTTCCAAACACAGTGGAACACTCTGAAGTTTGGGGATAAACTATTTAATGTATGAATTGCAAAGGAATATTTTTTCAAATATACTGTATTCAATTATGGAGTCTGTTCAGTTCTGAACTTCCAGATACATCTTGCCATATTTTCTGAAGCAGTTTTTATGGAGGTGTCTGTGCCTCTGCACTATTCAGAACTGAGGCTGCAAATGGCTCTGAAGTCCATTCACACCCATACTGTCACTCAAAAGTGAAAGGTGTAGGAGGATGGTCCCCATGGCCTTTCGTTCTCAAAATGATAATCAGAAAGGACTTTTAAGTAAATGAGTATCTCCTAAACATTGCTAGTGCACTTGAATGAATCTTCTAATTGGGCCTGCCCAGTGGGTGATTCTCATGTCAAGTCTGAAGTATGCTTCCATAAGAAGATGCCTAGGCTCTGGTATAGTCCATGTAGAGTCCCAAGTACCCAGAGAATGTCTAGGTAATTGAGCTTGTTACCTCTACCTCCTCTCCTCTAAGCAAGGCCGGAATGGAGATTCCTAGAACAAAGTGTGAAGGCAGGACTGACTGATAACCAGACAGTGAGTGCTTCACTTTAAGGGCTGCTTGAGAAAGACTGGCCTTAGGAAATGCTACTGGACAGGAAAGGAGTTGTGTCACGAAGCCCATGAAGCTGGGAAGCTGTTTTGCCCTTTTTTTGTTATTGCTTATGAAAAACTCTTTGCCCTGGAGATTCAGTCTCCAAGAGATATGGGAGGCACAAAAATTCATCACTGTTTCCAAGCTGACAGTGAATCAAAAACAAAACATGAAACATTCCTAAGATTGATTTTAGTAACTTTGAAGAGCTGTCTAAGCTGTGTGAGGTCTAAGTTTTTGAGTTCTGAAAGGAGGGAAAAAAGCTTGCCTTTTAATATAGCCATCACTCTTCTGAGACTTTGAAAGTATGTTTTTGTGCCAAATGTTTTTATGAAAAATCAAAGCTGAGAAGGAATACCAAAGTGATTGTTAAGGATGATGCCTTTTTGACTTTCAGTAAACTGGTGGGTACATCACACTAGGCATCTCCAAGGACTGTCCAAATGCATAATCAGAAGGCCTTTAGGAGAGTCCCAGGTGAATGACATTGGGTCTTAGAATAGGATCTGTGCTGTTTACAGTGCTGTCTTGAATTATTCTACTCAGTGAAAGCAGTGAGTGACTGGAAATACAAGCATCAAATGATTAGGATCAGGGCTGAGGACTGCAGAGGCTAAATCCAGGGCATGGATCTGGACTCCAAGGTAACATCTCTGAGCTGGGTAAGAAAGGCATCTGTGGTTTCAGAGGTTTTGGGTGATGACAAGGTTTTGGTTAAGCTTACTTGTGTTTTTATTTACAAAGGAATCAGTTCGGTGCAAAGGGTGTGTGTATGAGTAATGACTCAATTGTTGGAGGCTCTCCTTAGGCACAGCGACATGCACAGAGTTAAGGGTCAATGTGGGAGACTCCAAGGTCAGCTGCAGTTCATGTCACACCAATGAGTAGTATGGCCAGCAAGTTTCCTCTTTCTAGTAAGAAAATTTGCTGGCCATTCTACTTTAGTTAGGTTCTCATGGTGCCCTTGAGACAGCTACATCTCTTGGAACCAAGTGCAGGAATCCGGGGTATGGCCAGGCCAAACCTCTGTGCTTCCTTCTGGCATGGCAGTACCATGATGGTGAAGCTGAGACCAAACAACTTTTGGAAAGTGTGGGAGCCTTCAGCATTTCACAGGCTGTCCATATTCAAAGTTGATTGTGATTGGTTTCTGTGGGGTATTACATTTAAATAAGTCAAGAAGAGCAATGCATGGAGACCTTCACTTCTGCCTTTTCTTTATTCCTCACTATACCACAGTGGGCATGAGGTTGGATTCTGCTAAGGAGGATCCTAGCACCCTCAGGGCATATATTTAAGGAAGAGTGTTCTTTAGTCCAAAGGACTCACTCTACTCAGGCTGTAGGTAGCACCTGGGGTCGAAGTCTATGCTACCAAATGGCCAAAGTATAATAATGCAGTCCAGTTCCATTTACAATACTGGGATCATCATGCTTTTTGAAATAAATTTGAGGCACAGAAATAGCAGATAAAAATCACATGGAGAAGTCAGAAGGAGAAAGAAGCTGAGAGCCGGAGTCATCGAGGGAGGTAATTTGGAAAGGCAGAGTTCTTCACTGAGCACTGGAAGTAGGTAGGTGGGGGACTGAGTAACAGAAGAAGCCCTCTATTGATGAACACAACAGCATGAGCCAAAGATGGGGAGTTGAGCTGAACAGTGCTTACTGGCAACCAGCAGTTGGCCAGCTAGTTTGTGGAAGTCTTTATCATCAGTGCTCTGTGAAGTAGTCAGGTCCCTTCAGGCACAGTGAGAGACTTTTAGTTTGTCCTTTGAAGTGTTTCCAAGCAATTTTCTTTCCCCAAAATTCTTATAATCAGAAAACTGCCATCAGCAGGTTCTGAGCCACAACTACCTCCTCTATCCACAGGATTAGTCATCACTCATGCCTATAGGGCAGGGGAATGAACCCCGCTGACTCCTGTGCTGTGTGCTCAACTTCTGCTCTTGTTCTCTGATCTATGCCATGCCTTCAGGGTTGCCTTCGAAAGACAGCCACCCTTGTACCCCCCCAAAGAGATCCCTGCCAACAGCCAGCTCCATATGGCAAAGAAGGGGGGGAGGAAAGAAAGAGAGAGAAAGAGAGGAAGAGAGAGGAATTTCATCTTTCATACAGCATTTTTCACATACAATAACTTTCTATGAATAGAAAGCTCATTTGCCCTAAAAACACATTTCTTCAGTTATCCGCATAGTTATTAGATTTACTTGAAGGCTTTGCAGTTCTCAACTGTGAGTACAGCATTATGATGTGTGATCTCTAGTGTCTAACTGCATGGAGCCATGAGGTCTGCATGTGAGGAATGGCTCTGCTGTGTCCCCCAGGAACAGATGCACCCCTAACTGGGTTAATGCAGCTCAGCTACATTATCTGTTCAGTATTAGAGTAAACAGCTTGGACTCACTGTCCTAGAAAGCCTCTTTCATGAGCTCAATGCATCTAGAGAGCCTTCTGCACTTACTGTTTATTCAGCTGAAAAATAATCACAGACTAATGAAATAAGTCATCTCTTTATTGACAGAAGATTTATCTAATTGAGTGAGCATCGTGAACCTATGTCTAAAGAGATACTGTAGAATACATGGCAAGTCACACTATAAACGGATACAAAGAGTGTGCTAAATCAAGCATTTTCCCCCTCCCCCATCTCTGTGCTGCTCCACAGGAGCCCATGCAGCTTTACCTCTCAGTACAGCCTTTGGGGATGAGTAGTGAGGAGAGGCAAAAGTCCATGAGGAGAGACAAGTATTTCCTTGTGACCTGTGCTAAGAGGAAGCTGGAGAACTCTCTGTTCCTAGGAAGGATGACCTCATGTGCTCCCACAGGCATGTACACACATGTTTTAGAGGTGAAAACAAAGGGATAGTTGTTTCTGGAACATTATCCCTGATACCCCTCTTTCCTCCTGCTCTGCAACACCTAGTGTCACCTGTGTATCACTCAGACCCACCTTGGAACTTCTGGCTTCCAGCCATACCTTTGCACATTCTTTCTTTCCTCTGGTTTTCCTTCTTTCTTTGGGAATGTGTGTGTGTGTGTGTGTGTGTGTGTGTATGTGTGTGTGTGTGTGTGCGTGCGTGTGTGTGTGTATGTGTGAGCATGTGTGGCAGGCTCTAGTGATGGTATAGGGCTGGATCAGAATAATTCACAGTACTCCTTCCGTCTCTTGAGTGCTGGGATCATGGGACCATATCTTCCTGGTCTCCTTGTTGCTCCAGCGACCTCTCCTTGTCCTCACCTCCATTCTCTCCCTACAGGAGGAGACATGGTAGCTGTTGCTTCTCAAGACTTCAGGCACACTCAGGAAAAATGTGATCTGTGTCACCCCTGACACCCCTTTTGGGGTTAGAGTGATGGCTCAGCAGTTAAGAGCATGCCCTTGCTTTTCCAGAGGCTCACAACTGGCTTAACTCCATCTTCACGGGATCCAGCAAGGGTCTGAAGAGATGGCTCAGAGGTTAAGGACACTTATTGCTTTTGCACAGGACTTGGCTTTTGTTCTGTGCACCCACATGGTACTTCACAACGATCCAGAATTCCAGTTCCAAGGGATTAAATGTCCACAGCACCAAGTGTGCACATGATGCAGAGACATACATGAAGGCAACACATTAACATAAAAGAAGAAAAATGTTGGGGTTTAGACCTCTTCCTTGATGCTGACCATAGATGTAATCTTTTTCTGGGTGGTCATAGTTATGCCACAAGAATTAACATATAATTTCTTAAAAATGACTCTTAATTCTACATTTTAGCAATGCCTTCTAGTAGACTTGTTTTTTTTCCAGGTACTTGCTATACATAACTTCATGGGAGAGAGGTACACTATTGACTCACATTAATGATTCAAACTAAATCCATCCTTTTCCTCTTACATTAATTTCTTTCCTTGTGGAAGGAATAAAATTCTTGGCAAAGTCATCTAAATACAGGAGAGCTTGATTCTGGCCCATAGTGTGTAGTTTATCATGGTAGGGAAGTCATGTCAGCAGGAGTATGAGGCAGCAGGTCATGCTGGCTTTGCAGCCGTGAAGCAGTGACAGATGGATGTCCCTATTCTGTTCACTTTTCTGTTTCTGTTCATTCAGTTCAAGACTCCTGTAATGGAGATACCCACATTTTAGGAGGGTCTTCCCAACTTCATTAACTCAGACTTAATATTCCCACCCAGATGTGTACAGAGGTTTGTCTCCCAGGTGGCCCTAGATCCCATCAGGCTCACAGTGTTAACTGTCTCACTATTTATTACTACTGAATCCCAGGCCTTCTCAATTCTTCAACAGGAACAGAGGTGTGTGAGGTAGCTCAGTAAGGTGATATTTAATGTATTAAAATGTGGATACTGTTCATAATGCCCTTTGAGACCAATGTCTGCAGTTTTTCATGCAAGTTTGGTTTCCCATTCCCTGGTGAACTTTCTATGGTAAACAGCTGAAAGCCTAGACAAATAGAAATTAAGCTGCCCCCAAATATATCCAGAGATTACACGGCACTTTCTGAAGCATCTCTTATTTTATCTTCCAGCTTAATTTTCATCTGGAAAGCAATATCCATCCCATGAATGGCGCTAGCACATTGCAGATGCCAGCTGGGGGAATTTTGCTTGCCATTTTTAGTCTGAGCCATTAAGCTTCTGCAAAAATTTCCAAGGTTTTCTGGGGCTGGTGATAAACTACAAGGATAATGCATGTTTTCAATGCCAAAAGATGTGAATTAATGAGGTAAAGGGACCGTTTATCTTGTGCAAATGACCAGAGAAGCCTTGCCAAATCCCTTCGAGTTGTGTCTTTTCTTTTGGCATTTTCTTGGAGAGAGTACATCTTGGTAATTAGACTTGTATGTGATTAAAGAGACCTTGATGAGCTGATATGGCCTTACGTGACTGCAATTAGTGATTTCAGAAGATACTGGGTGTTGACAACGCCTTTAAGACATACCAGAATGTATACTAAAGTGCAGTAAATGCAACTGTCTAAATTGGGTATGGTGGCACGTGCCTATAATCCTAGTACGTGACTCAAGAGGCAGTAGGCAGTAGGCATGGGCTGCACAGTGATCTGTCTAAAACCTGTTATCTGGGCATGATGGCACACTTACAATTCTAGCACCTCAGAGAAAGAGAGAGAGAGAGAGAGGGAGAGAGAGAAACAGAGACAGATATAGAGAGAGGGGAGTATGATTACTGTGAATTTGAGTTCAAAGCCATCTGGTCCACATAGAGTTATAGGCCACCCTGGACTACATAGCAAGACCCTGTTTCAAAAGGTAATGGTTTTTATCCCCATTCTTGAAATGGGTCTGTACATTCAATGCAAAACTGTGAAAATCATGCACATGTGACCATATTAGTTACTTGGGAATTATAATCCTTAACAACTTCACTATCCTCTGTATCTTATTCAATAGACTCTTGGGTTGGTTATAAGATGGGTTGTGGTTGGGCTTGTCTGTGAAATGGCCTAATTAAATTACCCCAAATAAGGTACCAACAGTCTAGAGCCAAGATTTTTCTGGTGACTGTTGACAAGGCCAACTATAAATTAAAGTACTTAGAAAGCAAAGATGTGGGCATTGTTCTCATTATTTCTTCAAGCAAAGATAGAATTCAGGACTCTCACCTTCTCCTCTGGATGGTAACAATATATTTAACTAGATGATTAATATACTTTAGGACTCACACAGATATTTCCACACACTCACTTTCCCTTCACTTTTTGTTGTTGTTTTTGTTTTGTGGGAACAGAGTTTGAGACAGGATTTATTTGTGTTTCCCTGGCTGTCTCCTAACTCATTTTATAGACCAGTCTAGCCTCAAATTCACAGACATCCATTTGGCTTTACCTCCCAAGTGCTTGGGTTAAAGGCATGTACTACCACTAACTGGCTTCCCTTCACCTTTCAATGCAACCAAGACTATGTACAAACACTTCTCTTGTTTCCTAAAACAAATGCTTCTCTCTTGTAGATTCCTTAGTGGACATTTCCTGAATTCTCTATAGATGTCAAGCTTCATGGTTGCTCACATTCTCATTAAAATTACATGAAATTTGCATATAACATGTGCACATAATCCTTTACACTTCTAATCCTTCCTGGGCTACTACATCTCTATAATAAATCATCTCCGGATCTCTGCAGTGTATGATTCAATGCAAACACTATATACTATACTGTCTAGGATAGACTAACAAGAGAAGATTTTACATAATCAAAACAAATGCAACAGCTCTAAGTATTTTTAATCAACAGTTGGTTGAATTATAGACATAGAAGCTGACTATAGTCCTTCATCCAGGTAAACTATTCTCTGACAGGGCACAGCAGAGCTGGAGCTTGTTAGATATTTAGATAGGCAATTAGTTGGGCTCCATCATCCAGGCCATTCTTACTCTCTTGGAGTCTTCCTTTTGCTCTTACCTGTTTCATTCACTCGTTGAGATCTTTCCTTCCATTCCCCCCTTTGCCCTCTGTTTCCTGTGTTTGAGATTCCTTTATTAGAAATGCCTAGAAGTTGCTGTGACTCATTAAACATTCCCTGCACAGATCCAGAAGCTCTTTAGTGGAAAGTGCTATATGTGTCATGTAAATAATGATAATTCTGCTCTGTGCTTTTGCCACTCTCTGATAATGTGTTACACAATAATGGACTAAATGATCAATTGGCAGCCTGGTGGAGGAGTGCACTTCTCTAAGTGCCTTGTGAACATGCTGGGAGTGGTTTAGGTATATTGAAGAATAAAAACCTAATAATACATGTTGGCACTGATCCACTTGAGAATTCATGTCCTGAGAAATTTTGATGGTGAGATCTAATTTCATGTCTACAATGACATTCGATTTCCATTCGGAGAGGAACACTCTCCTGGTATGGCTGTTCAGGGATGGAATATAGAGCCCTGAAAGCCTTTTAAGTCCTTAGTTTTTGTTCATTACCAGTGATACCACATTCATTCCATTGCTTGGAGTGAAAAGCCCATTAAGGGTAAGAATGAATGTTCTGTTTGTTGCCTTTGGGGCTTTTATAGTTCAGCATCACCAAAAATATCCCTTCCCTGGAAGCCAGATGAGGAGTTTCCTCAAACTTGCTTTGTGCATTGCATAAGTCAACTCAAAGTCCAGCACATAGTATATAGTCATGGAAACACACACACACACACACACACACACACACACACACACACACACTTGTGTTCATATGTGCACACTTAAAAACCCTTGGTATATGGCACAGTCTGTAACAAAAAGACTAAGGAAAGGTATTTGCAAGATGTAACTATCAGATCAGATGAAGTATCTTGAGAATGGGAGAACTTGAATGTGGCCTTGAAATCAAGGGCAGTGTAGGAAGAGCAGGAAGAACTTGATTTTGTTTGTCTGCTTGCTGGCTCTGCCATTTCCCACTTATTGTGTGGGCAACTGTGCTGGGACATGTAACAGATGCTGTGGAAGTCAGATGGAATGGGATGAAGAGTTGGGAGAGAAGACAACAGAAAGAGCTCAGGGAAAGTGCAGAGCAAAGCCTGTGGATGGGAGTGAGGCTTCTGACTCTCTATTACAAAGGCAATCTGGGGTAAGTGCCAAACAAGGTAAAGCATGGGAAAAATAAGAAATGGTTGGATCTGAGGTTCTGGGATTTTTTTAATAAACCAGAAAATTCTGTTTACTGGAGCATATTGTTTTCTGGTGTGAGCAATTTATGAAAGTTGGCATCTCCAGGTTTGTGGTCCATGTCTTAATTTTGAAGTCATGTCAAAGAGAAAACTTCTCTGATTTTCCTGTCTGCTTTGTACATTGTTCCTACTACATGCAATGCCATTTCTTTTTCCCAGAATGCTTTTCTGCTTTTGATGAGGCTAACATTCAACCTGATTCTTTTCACTATCTCTTCAGCACATCATATAGATCTTGGCTCTGAGTACGTGCCTAATAAATATTGATGGTCAGAAGACAGAGAGAGGACAAGGGATAAGACAAGCAAGGAAAGGAGGAAATCATGAGTGAGAAATGAGGCAATTCTGGTCCAGTGAGGACAAATGCTTTGAGAGATGGTTGCTGAACATGGAATGAAGCTGACCTTTTACATACATAGCTTTGAGTGCTGTGAAGAACAAGCAAAGAGCTCAACTTTCAGATACTGACAGAGTCATAGTGCAGCAGCAACACACTTGTGCATTTTTCTGGAAACCCCAAATCCTCTATTTTCTGTAGCTACTTTTAGTGACTTAAGCACAATCATAAAAGGGCTGGCAAGATAGCTCATTAAATACAGCCTATGCTTTCAAGCCTATGATCTGTGCTCCACTCCCACAATCTACAGGGTATAGAGAACCAACTCTCACAAATTGTCATCTGACTGCCACATGCATATGCCATGGTGAATGCACACGTATGCATAAATACACAGGTAGATACACCACATGTGATAAAAAACAAGTTTTTAAAATATAGGAAGTTACCAGCTGAGACAGGCATGTCTTGAAAAAAGGAGGAGGAGGATGGGGAGCATAGAGACAATTGCTTTAAGATGTATCTGTTTTGTAAAAACCCACTGCTCAACTTTGTCAGTTATCACTAACTCTAAAATGTACATTTTTCCTTCATTTTTCACATCTCTGCAATCAGGATATATCTTCTAATCAGTGGCATGTTACAATTACAAATGACTGTAGTTTCCCTTTCCTCAGAGAAGACAAACCAGGGTTTCATGTTGTAGTCTCTTTCATCTTATATGAGATGAGGAAGCAGATGTCATAGCTAACTTGATGATTTGCCAGTGACTCCCCTATAATTTGGTTATGGGTCTCATTTGGTAATAAGAACCTTGATTTTCTTGCACCCAGGCAATAGCTCTGTCCTGAGTGTACTTGCCTTTCTCTTAAAATTCTTACACATTAGAATTCCTGTCTGTGTAATGGTAATATTACTGTCCTCTTTCTGATGCAATAAGTCAGTTCTGTTCTAAGATTGTTAAAGAACAATGAGGAAACAGAAAGCATTAGAGGTTTTATGATCAGTGTAGCATGTAGGAGCACCCAGGTTATACCTGTGTCCGACAAGAGGTGGGTGGGACATGTCTGCCACCAAATTGGTTCAAAGAGCCACAGTTACACCTGATGTGGCTAAGGGATGCAGCTGGGTCTCCATAGCAATGCCCAGTGTCATCACCATTCTCCTGCTTTACTCAGCACTGATGGCCTGTGTAATGAGATCTTGACTTGCGGCCACCAGATCCAGTTGTTACATGCTTCTTTGTTCAGTGACAGTGTGGCTGCTAATGTGGTTATACGCTGCATGGCCTTGCAAGAAAATAGAGAAGCCTGAAGCTTTTGTATTATGCTTGATCTGAGTGTACTGTAGTCAGTTACCCCCTGCTGCAAACAGTAAGTGAACAGACACAAGTCTCCACAGGGAAGGAAGTTTTGGAACCCTGAGTTTGCCAGGCTGCTCAGTGAGTGAGTGTTTGCTGTGGAACTCATTCAGCTTCACTTAGCTCATTCTTGTGTGTGTGTTTTGTGCTGGTCTTACAAAAGATAGTTTTCTTTTCATTCTCAAAGTTCCCATTTGACTCTTAAGTACCTTTGGGAGTATATACTTTGTGGGATTTATTACATTAATAAAATGTGGGAGAAGGTGAAAGAAAATGTCCTTGAATTTACCAGGAATTTGTCTTTAAGTTGTTGAAATATTTTCATGGTGCTTGGGTAAATTGCTTTCTGGAGTGGCTACCCTGTAGGGTGCTCCATCAAGTAATCTATGGCCCTTGCTCTGAGGCCATGATCTTCTCTTGAAATTCTCCATAGAATTTTGTATAGACTTTATAGATTTGACAGAGATGTAAATGATCAAGCCACTAGTCAATCAATCACCTAGTTTCAACAGGAAAGAAAGAAACAGACAAAACTCTAAATTTAATTAGATGCAGGATTTAGAGCCTCTTTCTCCACATAACATGTTGAGAAGTCAGTTCAGACTGAAACACATTTGGTTATTAAGAGTTTCATCACCTGCACACATGTCTCATAAGTAGTAGTCATAGCTAAGATCTGAGTACTCCTACATTGAGAAGATAAGTTCCTGGGAATTTATCTGTTGAATTGGAGCTGAAATAATTGAGAAACTGAGGGTGTGGCCACAGATACTCTGCTAGATCCCTTTAGGGGTTTTGTCTAGTGATTTTTTTATACTGGTCTGACTTTTTCCCCTTGGGAAATTTATATCATCATTTTTTTTTCTGTCATTTAAATTGAAATAGCCAAGATTTTACCTAGCTCAATTTCTCTGGCCATGGCCTTGGGGTTGTAAGAAACTCAATGTGTCTATTTGTATCTTCTTAAGAAACTTAGAATAAGCACCAAGAAAAAAGTATTTTTCTGTGGCTGCACCTTTGATGTGGATTCTATTGGCTCATGTGTTAATTTAAAGTAAGGAGTGATAAAAATAGATAGCTAGACATGAAAATTAAATATGTAAAAGACAGTAGAGAACAGAACCCTTGTTCTTACAGATTTTTAGTAATTTCCAGTTTTTCATTATTTAATTATTACTGGATTTGTATTATGAATAATCAGTTTCATAGTAATAATAAAGATGTAGCTTTAAGATGTTTCGATATCATAAAGACAATATGAAAAAAATAACTGAACTATCTAAACTTGATCTTCAGTATTCTATGTTTTAGATTTTGCATTCTCCATTTTATTGAGCATCCATTATATGCAATGCAATGCAAAAAAGTGAGAACAATGTATCTGTGTACTCATGTATTCTCTGTTCTTAAAGCTCTTAGAATCTTGTTGAAAGAAAATAAACAGCAGTTTTGTCTTAGCTGCACATTCATTTTCTGGACTTCTAGTTACCTTCAATCAATGAACTTTGAATATAGAAATTGAGAATTCTAGAAATAAATGACTTACAAGTTCGAAATTGTGTATCATCCAAATCTGGACACTAAAATCTTTCAGCATTCCTTTTTTTCATTGTGTCCATGCTATATACACTAATCACCTGATAGTCTCTTAGCAGCCATTTTATAAGATGGACTGTATTTCGTAGTTCTTATGCTTAAGCATGTTAAATTACATAATAATGGCTCCAAAGCAAGATAATATCAACACTAGAAATTTACACATCATGGAGAAGCTATAAAAGATGTCTTGTTGGGATAATCTTTCTGTACACTGTATAGATGTGTCTCTATCCTTCCTCATCTGCTTAAAGCACCTTTTGATTGGTTTAATAAAGAGCTGAATGGTCAATAGCTAGGCAGGAGAGGATAGGTGGGACTTCTAGCTGAGTTAGGAACACGAGGAAGAATTTGAGGCAGAACATTCCCAGGCAAACATGGAGGAAGTCAGATATACAGTACTGAGGAAAGGTAATAAGCCATTGGACAGAATGTAGATTAGTATAAATGGGTTAATTTAAGTTTTAAGAGCTAGTTGGGGGAAAAGCCTAAACTAAGGCTTTTTCATAATTAATAAGAACTCTGTGTCATTATTCAGGAGCTGGTGATCCAAAGAAAGACTAGTTACAATGTCTTTTAAGTAAAAAGTGAAAGTTATCAATAAGTGATAAAAAAAATTGTAATTTGAGGTGGCCAGTGTTTACTTACAATAAAATATTCTGAAAGAAGCCATATTTACCTAACTTTTATTACAGGACATTTTTTGTTATGCTTTTATTATTTGTTATTAGTCTTAACTTCTTCTTGTTCCAAATTTATAAAATGTATCATGGGCATGCAAATACTGGAAAACTATGAGAATGTATTTAAAGATCAGTACCATCCATAATTCACTGAGAATCTTGGAATGTATCCTCATTCTAAGATGAAAGTGGATGACTGCTCAGAGCAAAGATCCCTAAATATACCACTGAAGGAGCAAGAATATTAATATAAATTTAAAAAGGTAAACTATTGTGTAAATGCTGAGAGGTGACAGATAATGAGCAGGTTCCAGAAAATAATTGGGAATGTGGGTGTCAGCTCTGAATGGTGTAAGAGTATACTTGGCTGATAACTGAATGAATCATCAGAGCCCTGAGCCGTAGGGAGCTCCAACTTGAATGGTGGAGATGTATGATGCTCTATGTGGCAGTCAATGGTGCCACCTGTGACTGTAGGAAGGACACTTCTGATGGGTCCTGAGAATCCCCCTCAAAGTAAGGACAGGTAAACCCCTTTCCCGGAAACCTTTGGCCATGAGAACAAAGGAAGAGCCACCCTGACCAGCCATCCTTGAGTCTGCCTCTTGGGCCTGTCAATTTGGCAGCTAGGAAGGTCTTGCCTAACATTTTAGTCTGAATGCCAGATTAGTGTATGTAGGTAGTTTAACTGTCTTGTTTCCCACCATTGACAGATTCATTCTCTGAAGAGCTATACATTAATTCTATAGAGGGAGAACCCTCTAAAGAGGGGTCATGTTTTAAGACTTGTTGACCTGGGCTGCAGCAGTATAGACAGCTGTATCTCTGAACGTGTGAGATGAGGGTTGAAAGATCCTTCCCTGCCACCCTCCACTCTGAAAGGGAAGTTCAAGAGCACCAAGGAGACAGCCAGAGGAGACCTTGTTCTCCCCTGTTCTCAGCACAGTTGAATGCCTGTGAGCACTGAGTAGTGCTGGGACTTAAGAGCTTGAGCTCAGAAGACAGAGTTGGTTTCACATATTCACTGAAAAGTAAATGGGAACCTGGGGTGAGAGAGCAGCATTTGGTCACCCTGTCTGAAGGCAATGTAATACCATCACTATTAATCTGTACTGTGTTGAAATGCTTATTTTCAGAGGTCAAAACGACAATATAAAGGATTCTGCACAGTGCCTGGAACACAGTAAAGTCTAAAATGTTTTTTAATACCATTTAATAAATATCCACTTATTTAGGTATTAATATGTTGTTGAAAACAGACATGAGAAGTTTGACAGTGTTCTATGGGATCAGGCACAATAAGTGCTTTTATATAGAAAAATAAATAAAAAGTTTAAAAAACTCTTATTATAAATTAAAGTTTAATTTAAGATTGCTTTTCTCTTGTGTGGCATGGAAGGTTACATTTTTGCCAGAAATGTAGTCCCAGAAAAGGGGGCAAAGGAGAGAACTTTACAGTTTTAGGTCTCTCAGATTTGTGTGTAGCTGGGATGCTGAAGTGCCTCCAGACCAATTGATGACATGTAAGAGTGGGCTTTCAGCTGCTGGAAGCATTGCTGGAGTCTGCAGTTACCCCCACTCTCCTCTGAACTTAGTCATTGGCAAGTATACCTGCAGATACGGGACACTGGTACTGGTGTGGACTATCAAGTAATAGTTTCCTCACCGTTTCAGTCCATAAATCTGAGGGTGGAAAGATGAGCACTGCTTTTGCTATGAGATATTTGTAATGCTAAGTTTGGAAATGGGCTTGGCTATGACTCAATGTCCTTAGGCCTGGTAGTACAGTGGGCCTTCATTCAGGTACTCTGTAGAAGCTTCATTTGCAGCAATGATGGGCTGGCATTAAATCTCTGAAGCTCAGAGGAGATACTTTACCCAAAGAGGAAACCAAAACAGAGATTTAAACACAACTAGGTAAACTCTAGAAACTCTGGGGGAAAAGGAGAGAAGCCAAGGGTGGTTTAGTCGATGGACTAGTTTGCTAAGGTACATTAAAAAAAGAGCATGGGTCAGTGTCTAAAACAATAGTTTACTGCCTCACAGTTCTGGGAGCCAGAGGCCTGAAGTCAGGATGTCATCAATGTTGTGTTCATCCTAACCTCCTGGGGTGGGGTGAAAGCTCTCTATCTCTATCCTTTTCCAGCTGCTTGGCCAGTGATCTCTGCATCCCTTAGCTTATAAATGTTCCATTTTAACCTCCCAGTTTCAGGCATTGTTCTTCTTGTGTGTTTCCATCCTGTTTTTATCTCTGCATGTATTTGTCTCTGTTCAAATTTCTCCCTTTTTTATAAAAGCAGTCATTTCAGGATAAGACCCATGCAGATCTCATATTGGTCCCTCTTTTTTAGAGGATTTATTTATTCTTATGCATATTTGGTGCATGTATGTGAAGATGCCATATTCCCTGGAGTTGGAATTACAGACAATTGTGAATTGCCATGTGGGTGCTGGGAATTGAACCTAGGTCCTCTGGAAAAGCAACCAGTGGTCTTAACTGCTGAGCTATCTCTCCAGCCTCTCATATTGATCTCTTTTTTTTTAAAAAAAAAAAGTTTCAAATAAAGTCATTCTGAGATATCAGGAGGTTGAGATTTAAATATATTTTTAAGGGGAGGAGGCACAATTAAATTTCTAACAGCCAATGAAATTATGCTTCTGAGGAAGACCATTCTTCCTGGATTGAACACAGTGTAGAGGTTCTAGAATGTTTTTCTCCATTTAAATATTTGAGAAGTGATTAATTGTTTAAAATGTCATTTTAAAAGCTGAGGTACTCAGTCAGATAGGAAGGGACCCCTCTCAAATGGTACTTAGCAAAGAAAACCAACTACGGACCTTGAAAGCTGGGAGGAAGGGGATATGTTGGTAGGAAAGTTAGCATCTCTCTTGGACATTGATGTCCCAGCATGAGGAGCATCTGTGTATAGTCTGTGCTGAGCATCCCTGATGAGGCAGTTGTTTCTCTTGAGCTCTGACCCAAAGCCCTTTGTCACTTCACATATTAGTCATTTCATTGGCATGTGTCAGACAGTTGAGGCAGACAAACTTGGAGGTTTCTCTTGAAGACTGTCCCATCTTCAAATAGACAGAGTTATCAGTTCTATAGGGTCATTGTGAGTGTTTCATAAAGAAGTTAACATGGTTTCTGCTGAATATATATTCTGGGTGGGCTAGATGATTCAGCAAGTAATTCCATCTCTAGAACCCACTCATATAAATGGAAAGAGATATCCAAGTATAAATGCTGAAGAGATTATTCAAGTTCATTCAAAAGCAGAATCTTTAGACTTTCTTAAATCAACAAATGATAAATGATAAAAGAAATAGGATTTAATATTGCAATTTAGGGTAAGCTGAGGGATTGCAATAATGAAATATACTCTGATCTTTTAAAACTCTAAGTCATTAAGCAAGTATTATTAACTGTGCTACAATTTGAAAATTTGCAAAATGAATATTGGGAAGTAATTTAAGAAAGCTGTCTATAGACTGAGGCATGTTGAGTTTTAAAATTGAAAGTAACCTGAGTCATAACTTCATAAAACCTAATAAAGCTAATGAGGAGGAGTGCAAAAAATGATTTCCATTTTAAAGAGAAGTATGCAAGAGTGTGCAGGTTTGAGAAGCAAAGGTTAAAATAAAAATAAATCATCCTAGTCACCTAGAGTTCACATGGCTCTCTGTATAGAGTTCACATGGCTCTCTGCATTTCAGTTGTCCTTAGGAATTAAGGGTCTTTCCAGATGAAAAGTTTTAAGTCCATATCATTGTGTAGGAAAAACTATAGCTTTTGATATTTAAACTAGTTCTCTTACACATAAACTGCTGAATAATTCCATATGGAATGATTATTTTAAAATGTCAGTAAGACACAGGAAATGAGAAATGAAGATAAAAGAAATAAGAAGGAGAAAGATAAATATAGGGAGTGGGCTGGAGGAATTCTTTCCTGTTAATGCTCCACAATTTCCTGGCCCCAGGGAGTGTGCTTTTATCTCAGTGGTAGTGTGTTTTCTGTAATTTGACTTAGCATTTGTTCAGTAGATTAAAAACCTTCTCTCCTTAGGTCTATGATGCTGAGGCTGGTGCTTCCCCCAGCCCCAGGAATTCTGCCTGTAAATTACTGCTTATAGTCCTTGTCTGACATCCTCTAACTTCATGTCTATATTTGCCTGACCTTATCTTAGACCATGGGAACTTGGTAATGCTTTCTCCCCCTTTCCTGAGAAGTTCTCAGGGCAGAACTAAGGGAAAGTTTCCTTTATTTCTAATCCAAATTCATATTGCCAGAAATATCTTTTACCCATGGCAGAGCAGTGACCAGGCTGTGTGTTGGAAGGCATTGTGAATATGGGGACATTGGTAGTAGTCCATAAAATTAATGGCAACAGCCCTTGTCTTTTCCAGTCTGACATCCCTGTTCTAATCTCACTTCCCAATATTCTTCCTGCTGCACATTCATTTCCAGCCTTTTGTGTGCAAGTGAACTAGTTTAATCATGAAAAGTCAATGCATCACATACCACGATTCTTTGCCACTCTGTGTTGTGTGTTGACTATCAAAGCTCATGACTATTATCTTGCTGAGTAGTGATGTCTAACAAAAACAGGTAAGAGGGATGCAAGCAGAGACCTCTGAAAGTAGCCAAGGATACTACTCCAGTTAGTTTTATTTCTGCTTCCCACTGACTCCTTCTTCTTTTCTCCTAAGGGAGTCCCAGCCGTGAGTGAAAATTTAGTCCTTAGACTTCTAACGGTCCACACAAGAATACTAACAATGTCAAGCATAACACCCAGTCTTGTATCATTATGGAGATTCTCAGCTTGGTCCCTTTCATTGTTCTTCACTGTTGCAGGTACAAAGTGGAGAGTGAGGTGGTCTGATCACCTACCTTCTCAGGTAAATCTAATTATCTCCCTCCATGGTCCTGCAGTGTTAGGAGATGGGTGAAGTTGAGAGAAAAACAAACCGTGCTTTACCACTGCATAGCTGTATGAGAGTTGTCTGTGAACTGGACTGATGGAGGTTTGAAGGACTCTCTGTCTTGGGGTCCTTTTTGAAGGCTTTAAAGAAATCTGTTTTCCTTTTCTTCAAACATTTGCTAATAGTCCTACATTTTTCTGTTATATCCTTAACTTTAAAGTCGTTTATGTCTTACTTCTTTTTATTTACATATTATATAAATGGGATTAGAAAGAAGTTACTTAACATAAACTCTTGTAAAATAATTCATCTTCTGGGCCATAGTCCAGAAAGTTTACCAGTTTGTCTTGAGTTCTCATAAAAGCAGATGATATTATTCTTCTGAGATCTCTGGACCAAAGTATGTGGAAAGTAAACAGGGCATTAAAAGTGGTTATTGTATTTCTTAATCTATTGCAATTGAATATAGATTAAAGTTGTACCAAAAATAAAGTTTTTTTTCATATGGAACTTATTGTCATAACCAGAGATAATATACTGCTGTGAGTTTGGAGTCATAATTCCATTTGACAGATAATAAAATAAAATTGAAGCTCAGAAAATGTAATGCTTTGAATGATGTAATAAACAACATTGAAAGACAGAACTAGAACACATATCGGGGTTGTTCTGATTCCAAGTTACATCATGATATTATACCTTGTAGTGTTCTGAAATAGATCAAAGTATTTTATTAAGTGATGATGCTCATTATTTTCAAACCTTTAGACAGGCAAGCTTCAGGACCATGGTAACTAAGAAAATGTTTTCAGGTTACAGGGTGGTATTGTGACCAGCCAAATACCCACATAGTGGATGGGTGCAAGTGTCCTTACTCCATATACACTGTCTCTTTTGGGTCAAAGAGTGGGATCCCTATTAAATCCCGCAGCTGAGCTCTCAGTAAGTTTCTGGAAAGGGATCTCTTGGCAGTCATTCTCATTGGGCATCTTCTAGAAGTGATTTCCTTAGTGATTAATTTGCTTTGTTGATCTTGAGTCAAAGCCAGCTCTATTCTTGCATGCTTTTGTAGATGGTAAAGAGTTCCTGCTCCTGCCACTCCTGTGAATATAATGCATGTTCTCATTCCTCTTTGGAAGAATATTTTAAAGCAGTTTATTCTCTGAGGTGTGTTGGTTAAAAACGGGGATTTATGAGTGATTAATGAGGCCAGCAATATACAGTATATTATAATGCACTAAAAATTAACAACTGAGAAAGGCCATTGCCATCTTCTGTCACTCCTCTTCTTTTAAAAATGATATAGGAACTGGGTGTGGGAGGTCTTTACTCAATTTTGACTAAAGTCATTTTATGAACAAACCATTGATATCTTGGTTTGCTTCCGGTTGCTATGATGAACATCATAAACAAAAACTAACTTGGTGAAGAATGGGTTTATTTCACAAATCACTATTACATTTTACACTTTCATAAGGAGCATTTTATCACTGATGGAAATAAAGTCAGGAACTCAAGCAATGAACTTGAAGGCAGGGACTAAAGTAGAGGCCATAGAAGAACACTGCCTACTGGTTCATTCCTCTTGGCTTACTAAGTTTGCTTTCTTATGCAACACAGGGCCACTTTCCCAGGGATGGCACCATCCACAGTGACTTGAGTTCCTCCACATTGATCATTTATCAAGAAAATACCCCACAGGCTGACCTTTAGATCAATATGATGAGTACACCTTCTCAACGAAGGTCCCCTCTTCTCAGGTGACTTTAGCTTGTGTCAGGTTGACAGAAAACTAACTAACACAATAGGTCAAGAATAAACATTTTAATGTCCTCTTTATGTACCCCGTAGGTTGACTTGCTAATGATTCAGGGTACAGACATGGATTTGAAGTCTTACAGACCTTGATCCGAATCTAAGTTCTGATACTTAGATGCTAAGTGATCTTGGGAGGTTGTTTAATTTGTCTCCAAATCAGTGCAAATTGGTGACTAGTTATTTAATTTTGTGGGTCCTACTCCTAATTTTGCCACAGCACGTCACACTGGTGACTGGTGGTCGTTTATAAGGAAGTGGAAACCATAAGTTATAGGCTAGGGAGATCATAGCATGTTAATTCCAGGCACAAAAATGTTTAAGAAAAAAGAGTTTAGAACATCCATTTCCACCTTCAGATGAAGCTTCTACTCTAATTTTCACCAGTTTGTTCTACATAGTTCATTGAAAACAAAAAAGCAACTCAGTTTTACTACATTATGCATTAATGAAATGCCCTGGAAACATGGGCATCCCCTTATCTCTCTCTCCCTTGGCAAGAGTAACATAGTAATGAACACACTAACGTTGAGATTAGTAATTAATATGCAGCTTGTTTAGTCAGGATGAATCAGCATTTTGATGATGTCTTGTGAGAACTGGATTATAATTGGCAGGGTTTCTGACTTATGGGTGATAATTTTAGATACCAGAAGAAACAGAGGCACCAAATAGTACTGTTAATTTATCTTATAAGGCACACAGCCTTACAGGGGACAAGTGCAACTCACAGAAGCAAATTCATAAAGATAAATTAGAAATACTCTAGCTCTAAAATATTCAGATCATTAAAATTTTGTGGCACCTCTTGAATTATTCAAAACAATAATTTAAAACAACCAATTTAGAAAATCTCTTCTGTGGTTTGTTATCTATAACCTCAGTGGGTTCTTCATGAATTGCCCTTTCTCTCCTCATTCACCTATTATTAATTATAATTCAAGGTAATGACTAACTTCTACAGTTACTAATTTCCTGTTTTCATTGTTCTTAGAGACAGCATACTCATCTAAGTCTTGTGTGGAATGAACACTTTGTTGCTAATCACAGATTGTCCTTGTCCATGGTAAATTTACCCTCCCAGCCATTGTGAGGCCTATCAGCCTAACTTGGCTTCCTTTCTGTTCTCCTTTAAGTCATTTGTTCACTTCTCTGTTGCCTAAGTCGGCCCTAATTTTCACAAAACTCTTTCCTGTTTAGTACTGCATGCCCACAATCTCTCCTGGAAATATGTCACAAGTGTGGATTTTTAGAACACAATGCCTTTGAGAAGTTTTTGGTGATGAACAGAGAATTAGGGGAATGCTGCACTTGCTACATCCCCCTGGGACATTCACAGCATGATGAAGTTCTGCTGTAAGTAGCATGTTTGGTGAACTTGTTTGGTCATGACTTAGATCTTGAGTAATTGTTCTGTGGAATGTGCCCCAGGAGCCATGCACTGCAGCTGTGGGATTCTGGTTATTAGCATGAAGTTTTCTTATATAATTGTCAAAACAGTTAGGCACTTCTCCCTTATTTGATATAAAGTATTTATGCCTTTGTAATACTCTTGCCATGCACCCCTATGAACTTTATTCAAAGGTGGCCTTTGATTGATATGGACTGAATAAAAAAACTGAGAGATTATTGTGATCCACCTAAAAGTAGTCAACTTGTTTGACTTAAAATCATCTAATTCAGTAACTTGGTGTTCAAGGGGCCATGCCTGTCCTTTCTTTTAATTCCCTAGTCACCACCTTCATTAAAAATGCTGCTAAACACATTCAACTTCAAAGACTTGTCTTGGGCCTTTGATTTTAGTTCCTATTGCTAAGCCTGGCCTTTCCCGGGTGTGCAAGTCACAGCTGGTAATGATGGGGACCAGATGATGTCCTAGTAGCACATTAAAGGTTTTTTACCAGGATGTGGTTTGATGGTTTTGCCTGGATATTTTGTTGTTGTTATTCTTTCTTTTTGGAATGTGAGTTGTGGCCAAGAATTATTTCCATGATTGCATTTTTGTTATCCCTCTGAATTTGAGACTTAAAAATTACACAAAACCATAAGGCACATGCTTATAAAGTGTGCCTTTTTCTCAAGATAACTAGTAGACTTGTGTCTGGTGACATTTAGCTTTGAACTTTTGTTTGTTCATTAAGTATGCTCCTATTATTTCAATGTCCAAGGTGCCATGGCTAAATCTTGATATCACCACTTTCACCTCAGCACCATTTTAAAAATATATTTTAAAATTAAAATTAGTTTATAGGAGTAATTATTTGACTAATACAATAGAAATTCTTTTTTATGGTAAGTTCACATCCTAATGTGATGGAATGTGCATGGGTTTATGATATAAAGATACTGGATTAAGTGTATTCTATACAGTGTAAAAAAGATAGCATTATTTCAAACTACTTGTGGTTTTTTTTATTATGAAATTGTTACATACTTACTGGAGAGAACTTAAAAAATAAAGGGGCAAACAAAAATCATAATAATCTTATCACTTGAATACACACATAATTTCTTGTGTGTTTTAAAAAAAGGATATTAGTAAAATTAACTTTCCAGCTATATGTTTTAGTAAAATACTTAAATTGTCTGCCTATGTCTAACACTTACCAGACTCAGAACCTAATGGTTTCCAATTCAAAAGCTCTGAGTGTTAGAGTTACCCATCCTAAGATGCCTATCTTCTTATATGTATGTTTGCTCTAGTTTACCTGGAGAAGTTGATAGACTTAGAACTAATTTTGTGTCCAAATACACACCCCCAGCTTTGGAATCTAAACCTCATATAGCCAATTGCCATCTCAGCACTTCAATTTAGTTCTCTACTGGGCAAGTCAAATATAAAAAAGCTGGTGTTGAATCTCTGATGTTCCTTTATCTACATTTTGTTTTCTAGGCATTTATTCTTCACATCTGACTAAGGAGAATCTCACCTATTTGCTCAGATCCAAGTGTTCAACTCCTATAGTTCATATGGGTCTGCAGAGAAATGTCTGAAGGAATTCCAGATTTCTCAGGGTAAAGCCATTATTTTAAAATGTAATTTATAGAGGCTAACACTCTGTCCATGAGAAGCAAATGGAATCCTGTCAACTCCCATGCTGTGGATAGGCATGACATTGGCAGAACAAATGCTTTCCATATTGTGTAAAATGGAAGAACCTTAGTAGATGTCTAGCAATATGTATCAGACTTCAACAACTGCTGGTTTTTGGCAACAAAAATCAACCCCAAAGGCTGAAAGTTTTGAGCAGTGGCTTTCTGAGTAGATGCCAATAAAGAGTGTTCAGCAGGTTGAGTGGAAAACAGCATTTCCAATGAGCCAAGAAAGCAGGGCATTCTGGATGAGGAGAAGTCAGGACTCAGGACTAGAAGCTCTCTTTTGGAGTGACCTGTGTTAACCTATCTGTTCTATTTTTCTACAAGGTACTAGCTAAAATTAACTGATGCTGGTGGTGTGTAGAGTGGTGTTGAGAAGAGAAGATGGGTAAAGAAAGAAAAGAGCAAAGCCCACACAATTCACTACTCTACCAGGGCCTAGTAACACTAGCGACACTTGGCAGAATCATTAGTGTTTATGCAGAGGGCTATCCGTACTAGAGGACATTTGATACATAAGGTTGTAAGTGTCAGAAGTATTCACTGTCATGATGCCCAAAGATGTCTGTCCATATTTCTGTGGATGCAAAGCTGGCTCAACTTCTTCAGTGTTTTCCTCTTGAGAGCATCTCTTGGGGTGAAGAGACAAAAGAGTAAATGGAGGGGGGTACACAATTCATTCCATTTGCTTCTCATGGGTTGAATGTTACCCTCTATAAATGACATTTTAAAATAATGGCTTTACCCTGAGAAGTCTGGCATTCTTCCAGATCTGTCTCTGCAGGCCCATATGAGCTATAGGAGGTAAAGGCTTTGACCTGAGAACCAAGTAGGTGAAATTCTCCTTGTTCACATGTGAAGAATATATGTGTGGAGAATAAAATGTGCCTTTGTCCCTTAGTGTGGTCAGTCTACTCAAAAGATCAAAAGCATTTCCTGTGTCAGCCTTTTCAAGGGTTTCTCAGACTAGCATCATCCTCTAGTAGAATTCCATACCAATTAAGGCATGACCAAATTTAGATTAGTCCTGCTATAAGGATTCCAAATCATGTTGAGAACTATTGTGTTGCAGCCCCTTAAACAAACAGTATGTGATACACACATCTGTAATGTCATTCTTCTGTTTGATACATTCCATCAGTTTGAAATACCTTGTATCCTGAGCTTGGAGCCAAGAGTGATGGAATGATTTTCATTCCTGTGGAAAGATGTGTTGCCTAGTTTTTATGTCAAGTTGACACAAGCTTGAGTCATTTTGAAAGAAGGAAACTCAATTGAAAATATAGCAGATTGGGCTAAGAGGCAAGCCTGTGATGTAATTTATTTGATGATTGATACTGAAGTGCCCAGCTCACTGTGGGTAGTACCACCCATTTATCTTATGGTACTGGGTTCTATAAAAAAGAAACTAAGTAAACTATGAGGAGAAAACTAGTAAACAGTGTTCATTCATGGCCTCTGCTTTGGTTCCTGCCTCTAGGTTCATGGCCCTACTTCTCTCAGTAATAGAAGTCAGGAGAAACAGAAGAGGTTTCATTAGTGGACTGTAGACAGATGGAGATAGGAAAATAAGAGAGGGGGAGGATGGAGAGGGAGAACACTGAAAGAGACTACTGGAAAAAATGAGAGGGGGCATTTCAGGGTCAGGCCTAAGGAAATCTCCCAGGAATCTACAACGTTGACCCCAGCTAAGACTCCTAGAAATTTTGGATATATAGCCTGAACTGGCCATCTCCTGTGACCAGTCTGGTGTTTAGCTCAAGTGTAATCAGAGAGGCTTCATCCAGCAACTGATGGAAACAGATGCAGACCCACAGCCAAATATTATGTGGACCTTGGGGAATATTTAGAAGAGGAGGAAAAAAAAATTGTAAGAGCCAGAGAGAGGAGTCAAGAACACTACAAGAAAATCCACAGAATCAACTAACTTGTGCTCACAGGGGCTCACAGAGACTGACTGAACTGACAACCAGGGAACCTGCATGAGACTGACTAGCCTTGGCACTATGCATATGTTACACTGTGTAGTTTGGTTAGTTTGGTTTTCTTGTGGGATGCATAACAATGGGGGCAAGAGCTGTTTCTAACTTAAAAAAAAACTTTTGGAACCCTACTCCTCATAATAGGTCATTTTGTCCAGCCTTAATACATAGGGAGGTGTCTACTCTTGTGTCAACTTGATATGCCATGTTCTGTTCATATTCAAAGGAGGTCTGTCCTGTTCTAAATAGAAAAAGAGAAATAGATTGGGAATGGGAACAGTGGGTAGGGTGTTGGAAGGAGAAGTGAGAGGGGAAACTGTGGCTGGGTTGTAAAATAAATAAACAATTTTTAAAAAGGGACCACTAAAATGAAAACTTATTTTTGCAGTGACAATTGAATGCTGGTCAGCTGGTGCTGAAGAATCAGCTGTGCCTAAGAGACCACAACCATCGAAGACTGTGAATTTGAAAGCATTTCATCAAAGTCAATGCACAGAAGCTATGGTCAAAATAGAGTCAAGGCTATACCTTGGGCTGCAGCCAAATATGATAATATATAAGGGTTTCCCAGGTAGTACTGGTTTTGAAGGCACGAAGAGGGCATGGAGACTAGATGATGCTTAGCATCAAGAGACACCAGGAGGGCTTGGTGAATGTTCATCCTCAGCTGGAGCAGAATCTTCAGGACTGAAGGAGTCATGGAGAAAAGCTGATGCTTAGCACCACGTAATAGGGTTAGAGTTCCCAAAGACAGCCTAAGAGAGGTTTCACCAATAGATGAAGGTGAAGTCCAGTCTCAGTGGGGAGCAGAGCATCCTGGAGCTGGCAGTACCATGGAAAGGCCACCAAGGACAGCAGCGGATGTGGAGTGGGTCTGGCCTGATCCCACCAGACTAGCTGTGTGTGTTTCAAATGGAAGAGACAGAGAAGTACATGTGCCAAAACCTTGTGGAGCCCAGAGGATGGTGAGTGGGTCTCAGTCACCCAGCACCAAGCTGTTCACAATGTCAGACTCTGGTCTTGCAGTGACTTGATTGCGACTGTGCCTCTTGGAGTAATGAATTAACTTACTTTTGATTTTACAGACTGTGGGACTTATAAATTTGTATGTGTTTTATAGTATGATATTAATATTAACATGTCACATTGGGGAAAAATGAGAAAGGTAAGTTTCTAGTTGAATAGTGATGTGTCTGTGTATTCAGTTAACAAGGGATCAGTTGTCCTGGCTAGATTTATATCAAATTGACACAAGCTAGGGTTATTTTGAACATGGATTGGGAACCTGGATTGAACATGCCTTCAGCAGATTGGCCTGTGGGCAAGCCTGTAATGCACTTTCTTGGTTGATGATTGATGGGACAAGGCCCAGCTCATAGTGGACAATAGCAGCCCTGGATTGGGGGTTCTGGGTTCTGTAGAAAGCAAGATTAGCAAGCCATGATGAGCAAGCCAGTAAGCAGTGTTCCTTTATGATCTTTGCTTCAGGTCCTGTATCCAAGTTCCTGCCCTGATTTCCCTTAGTGTTAAATGTAAGAGAAATAAACTCTTTTCTCCCCAAGTTGTTTTTGGTAATGGCCTTTAATAATTAATCAGGCAAATGCACACTTTCTAAATTTGCTTTCATTTCATGTCATAATATCAAAATTAATGAGCATTTCGAATAATTTACCTCAGCTTGAGCCTGAAGACCACAGTGTCCAGCTCTGACAAGAAATATTTAATTTCTTTTAATAGAAGCTGAAAAAAAATGGGAAAGGAGCCAGCGACTTATGGTTCTCTTCCAGTGTCTTCTGACTTAGCCCCTGAGTTAAATATACTCTTCTCAGACATGAGTCTGGTGCCTAGGTTACTTCACAGTGGCTGGAAAAGAAAGTGGAATCTGCCAGAGAGGCAAAAAATAAAAATAAACAAGGTGCCATTGCTGAGCTTTGTGTCTGTTTGAGTTAGGTGGTAATGGGATACTTAGTATATGTGTGTGATCCTATATGCAGCTGCTTTAGTGGTATACTATCTATACCACTTTCAGCTCTAAAAGGGAACAAAGAAGTATTAATTGGCAAAGACCCAGGTATCATAGGCTATTCTTAAGAAGACAGAGCACTACCACCCACAATGTAGTAAGTCATCCCTCTGAGTAAGAATAGTCACTCCAATAGGGATGCCCTCTTCAGAAACACAGGCAACGGCAACATATAAGGTGGTTCCTCAGAAAAATTGAAATCAGTCTACCTCAAGATCCAGTAATTCCACTCTTAAGCACATATACCCAAAGATGAACATTCATACAAGGACATCTGTTCAACTATGTTCATAACAGCATTACTTGTAATAGCCAGAACATGGAAGAAACATAAATGTCCCTCAACTGAAGAATGGATAGAGAAAGTGTGGTCATTTACACAATGGAGTATTACTCAGCTGGGGGAAAAAATGGAATCTTGAAATTCGCAAATAAATAGATGGAACTAGAAGAAACCATCCTGAGTGAGGTATCCCAGTCACAAAAAGACAAACACAAGCCTTCATCTAGTACCTGATAGAATCAGAAGCAGACACCCACAGCTAAACACTGATCTGGACCCCTGGAATCCAGTTGCAGACAGGGAGAAGTGATGAGCAAAGGGGTAAAGACCAGCTGGAGAAACCCATAGAAACCCCCATAACAGCGCCCCCTACAAGCAGGAAACAGTTTGGAAAGAACGATGCCCGAATTCCCAAATAGTGTTTATAAATGTTTGTTTTCATTTAAATGGGCTTAGTTAAAAATGGTTAATGACCACAACCAATATTTTTAAAGGTAAAAGGGGGATTATGAAATAGATAGGAATACTTTGTTTTGGAATGAATTTTCATATATTGATACAAATTTAAGATCAATTTTGTGATGTGTATATTTCTCCTCTTGTTTAGGTATTGTGTTTATATAGATCAGCTAGAAATGTAATGTATAATTTAGTGCAGATTATAGATAGTTACCTATAATAGTCAAAACTTATAGTTAAGTTAGTTAGGTTTTCTCGATATACAGAGATGTATTTGAGATGGATAGGAATTCTTCAAACCTTTCAAAGACCCACAGAATATGGCATTTAAAATGGCTTAAGGTTTTTCTCGACAATGAGACATAACTGCTCCTGGCAACACCACCTGTGTCAGAAAGGAAGATGGACATTGAAGAAACTCATTATGGAGTTTACTTCCAATATGGCAAGACTAGCCATTTGGAAGATATTGCTCTTGTCTGGACTGCTTGACTTTATGCTGTATAAACTGGACATGCAGAACCCACACAAAAGTGACTGCTGATTCAAGATGGACGTTGCTACAGAATTCCGGCTTTGCTGAAGAGTCTGCCAGACACACTATGGCCTATGGGCTGGAGATGGAAGATAAAAATGAACTTTGGGTGACCAGGTAGTGAGTTGTCTCTGTCATTTCTAGAGTTTATATATTATCCTTCTGTGGCCTTTGAAGGAGTTGAAGACAGATAGTTATGGTTATAGTTTTCCTTAGTTAAGCTTATACATAAGTTAAACATAGACTTTAGACACATAAAGATAGGATAGATAATGGACTAAATATTGTTAACTGTGATTCTTACTTGATAACTGTTGTGTTATATATTTTGCTATGTTAAGGTTAAAACCCTTCTTTTTATTTAGACAGAAAAGAAGAGATGAAGGGAGATGTCATTCTGTATATGTTTCTAATATACAGTTAATGAATAAAGCACTGTTGGCCAATAGGAAAGGAAGATAGGAGGGACTAGGAGACAAGGAGGAAAGAGGAAGTAGGGAGAAGTCAAGATGGAGAGTCTGGAGAAAGCAGAATGCCGGCCAGCTACCAGGTAAGAGGAGACCACGTGGAAATACATAGATCAACAGAATGGTTTAATACTTAAGAAATTGGTTAATACCTAAGACTGAAATAGCCAATAAGAAACAAGTAACTAGCCAACAGAATTATATCTAATACAGCTTCTCTCTGTGTGTTATTTGGGGCTGTCGCAGCACCGGGACAAGACCAGTGGAGAGCAGAAAAACCTTACTCCTTACAGGGGAAGGTACTTTATTTCTTCCAAGGTCATGTACCATATTTAAGCCAATGATGGTTTGTTGACTGAGATTTTTTTTTCCATCTGGCTGTTCTACTTCTCATAGGCTAAGGGGAGCTTCTCCACTTACCACATCAATCTGATGTTTTGTCCTGGAGTATGGAGATGACATTGTAGATAATAGTGAGACTCCTGGGCATCCAGAGCCTCAACTATTCTAGAATCAAGAAACAAGGTGGTCCCAAGAATGAAAAATATCTGCACATGCTCCTGGCAAGGGAAATATGTCCTGTTTTTAACATTTGTTTTCTGTCTCTAGAAGAAAAATGGAATGAACAAAAATAATCTTGTACAATTTTAATTGTTTCTGTGCAGCTGGTAATAAAGATCAGATTTTAAAATAGGAGGTATCCCCAGTCCTCGTGTAATAAAATTTAGAGAGAAAGTTATCCATGAAAAGTTGGCATGAAAAGCTTTTGTGGATGTTGTTTCCAAAGGATACTTTCTACCTCCTGAGTTGTTCAGATTCTTATTGCAGGGAAAGAGATGCTAACTCCCATTAGGGTGTGTGTCAAGGAACTTTCATGTGGAGAGATGAGTAAAGAAGTGCCTTGTGAAGGCAAAAATTGTAAGAGAATTGTAAGAGAAAAATTGATATGTACAGCCTGATTTCAGGTCTATTCCAGGGTTTTGGTGAGAGATGCTCTTCACTGCCTTCTGCCACACATGGCTGTGGATCCACAGGGATTTGTTTTCAGCTCCTCCGTGGTGTCAGCTGTGTTGGAAAATTCACCTTCTTTGTCTAGACTAGACTCTTAATAACTGCCATTCTTGTCCTTCTGTCATCCCTTCTCCATCTAATAGCCTAGAAGGACCTTTTAAATGTCTAGATCAGATATGAGTCTCTCCTGCTGGAAATCATCCAGTGCCTTCCATCTCAAGTGAAATAAAACACAGGTTCCTCACCCCTACTCTTCAGGGCTCTGTGTGACATGCCCTCTGTCTAACTTCATAGAAAATTCTAGCAATTACAAAGGATATTCCCCAGGGTGTGTGCCTTGCTTGGCAAGAGTATTTTCTTTAGTGCAATGTTTGTCATCATCAAAGATGAAGGGGAATTTATGTTCATGTGCAAAGATAACATTAACCAGAATGTCACTCACTATTTTATTGGACAATTATTAAAATATATTTCCTACTTGTTCCTGAATACTGTCATTCAAATGTAAAAATCAAGGTTTTAAAATTATACTTTGCTTCCTTTATTCTAAGTCCCAGACACTCCATTACTTCCTTAGAAGGCAGTTATATTCACTATATTGAATATTTTCTAGAATAGTTCCTGAGCAAGATATATACTGAAAGCGAAGGTACTTTGGCTTGAGGACTATTTTGAACTGAAGGCAATTCAGTATTCAGATCTTCAACTGAAAACTAGCAGATGAAGGAATTCTTTGGCCTCCAAAGCTGTGTTTTGAAAGACTAAACCAGGACCTGAATAAAACAGTGTAAGAACAACCTTTCACCTACACTGAGGGCACAGATGAAAAGATTTTCTTAGTGATGTGGAGAGCTCTTGCTGAACTATGAATCATTTTTCTTCCTCTGCAAGAGGAAATGGTCAGATCTATGATGTCCATTTCCCTTTCACCTAAAGTCAAGAGAGATGCAAAAAGATAAATGCCACTATATGGGAAGACAAGCTTCATTTGAAAAACAACTTTAATGGGAAGGACAATTAGACTTCAGCAACTGTAATCTTTCTGAAATAAGAAAAGGTCTTTAAACATTGACAGATAGTAGAACCAAAAGCAACAAAGGGACAGGGATAAAACAAGCGGTGAGGTGAGCAGGCACCATGAGAATGTCAGTGTTTTATAAAGTTAGAGGTTATCTGAGTTTAGGAGCCCATATAAAGATAAAGTTTAGTGAGTAATTCAAGGGTGATTTTAAACCCTTGAGCAAAAAAGTTAATTGTGAAAGCTCAATGCATTGGTGTTGGGGGGTGTTCTGGGGTTTGCTTTAGGTATGGAAAAAGTGTAAAGTATAAGACTGAATAGGTCAACAAGGAAAGGATAGTTTCCATTTAAAAAATAATTTAATCCATGGAGTAGGCTGTGTGTACACATTATTGAACTTTCCTTGACCTTTCTGGGAAAGAGGTCCCTACTGACAGAAGCTTCTGGAAGATGGCACAGGTTCTGACAGGGTGAAACTGATGGTATATCTGGAATCTTAAACTCTAGCACCCATTCATAAATCTATTTGCCTTCAAACCAGGTTAGCAGGTGCAACATCCTCAGAAACTGGGATAAACTACAAATGAATTCCAGAAGAGGAAGGCTGAGTTGTAAACACCCATCATGTTAGAGAGCTCAGGGTTCCAATCAAAACTGAATATATTACTACTGACTCCTTCTTTGGTATTACAAACCAGTTAACAAAATTAATAAGAATGAGTAGAGGCCTTCCTTATGCTTGTAGTAGGATGAAAAGAAGGAAGGTCATAGATGAGAGAATAAGGAAGGCATGTTTGCTGAACCCACACAGTAGAATTACCTCAGTGTGTAAATATCTGTCATTCAAACTATAATACAAATAAAGATAAAATTACAATCCATGCATGTTTTTCATTTGTCACAAATCATTGGTGGAAATATGAATAGCTCCTAATCACTAAAAAAGGTCTTGCCATCTGCATATTTTTCTCCACTTAATAGAAGCAACATCTAGTGCTATATTTTTGTTAACATTATCAAAAATAAATAATTTTTGCTGTTTAGAAAAACTCCAGTAAAACACAAAAAGAAAGCTAATTAAACAGAGTCACAGGTTTGGACCTGCCAGCCTTTCTGCATGCTGGTCAGACTAAAAATTCTAAAGTATAGTAGCATCAGTTCTTTCCATGCTACACTAAATAATCCTAGGTTTGCATTTCACAGAACCTTCTTTAAGTTCTCAGTTATAGATTCTGAAGTCCCCATATTGATTTCTTTCTAAGGGGTTCCCTTGAGATATCATGCCAACCTCATCTTCTATACTCAGTTCACTCGAGGACAATCAATAATCTATTCTGGTCCTGATCAAATCGCCTGATGTTTCTGTGATCACGCCAGAAGCAATCAGACAGAGAATTATTGGGACATTGAAAGATTAGCCTCATCAGTTACCTGCTGTGATCATCAGCTTTCTGTATATTCATAAGGAAGAAAAAGCCTGCTGATTGTCATTTAAATTACATGAAGATATATTTGTCTTTTGCAATTCCAAGGCATTTAAAGGCAGTGTAAGATCAAAACACATTAAAGAAGGCAAAGACATGATTTGTCAAATATTTTCCAAGGTGCAGAAGTATATAAAAATTGTACTGTGGAGAACATAAGTACATTTTGTGCCTAATCACTTTAAATTTAAACACAATTTAATCTAACCAGTATTAATTGAGCACTAATGATGGGCAAAGTTCTGTAATAGGAAAATGATGGCTAATCTTGTCTTCAAATCCTAGAGTCACATTATAAATGATACAAGCCAAGGCAGACTACTATGCAAAAGTAGCCACAACCAGTATGTTGGAAGAAGAAGAATTCCCAAATAGCTTTCTGAAAACATGAAATTAGTGTGGGAATTATGAAGGCAAAAGAATGAGGGTTAGATGGATGTGTATCATTTGGGTATATGCCTAAGAGAGGGATTGTCGGGTCCTGTGGTAAACTAATTCCCATTTTCCTGAGGAACCACCATACTGATCTCCAAAATGGCTGTACAAGTTTCCACTCCCACCAACAGTGGAAGAATGTTCCCCATTGTCCACATCCTCTCCAGCATAAGTTGTCATTGGTGTTTCAAATTTTAGCCATTCTTTCAGGAGTAAGATGGTATCTGAAAGTTGTTTTGATTTGCATTTCCCTGATAGCTAAGGATGTTGAGCACTTTCTTAAGTGTCTTTCAGCCTTTTTGATTTCCTCTATTGAGAATTCTTTCTTCAGTTCTATACCCCATTTTTAATAGGGTTATTTGGTTATTTGATATTTTGATGACTAGTTTCTTGAGTTCTTTGTATATTTTGGAGATCAGCCCATTGTCAGATGTAGGATTGGTGAAAATCTTTTCCCAGTCTGTGGGCTGCCATTTGGCAAAGACATGTACTCAACTAGGTTCATAGCAGCATTATTTGTAATAGCAAGAACCTGGAAGCAACCTAGTTGCCCCTCAACTGAAGAATGGATAAAGAAGATATGGAACAACTACACAATGGAATACTACTCTGCAGAAAAAAAAATAATGGAATCTTGAAATCTGCAGGCAAGTGGATGGCACTTCAAGAAACCATCCTGAATCAGACAACCCAGTCACAAAAAGATGAATATAGTATGCACTTGCTCATATATGGATTTTAGAACTAGAGCAAAGGATCACCAGCCTATAATTCACACCACCAGAGGAACTAGGATACAAGGTGTATTCTAAGACATTCATATATGGTCCCTCACAGAAAGACAAGTCCCCTAGAGCACATGGGAAGTGGGGGAGGGGGAGTGAATGGAGAGAGAAGGAGAAGTAGGAGAAAGAAAAGGGAGGAGAGGAAAACACGTGTGATTAGGAAGATTGAGTCAGGGTAGGAATAGAAGACAGAAGAGAGAGAGAGAGAGAGAGACAGACAGACAGACAGGCAGACAGACAGAGAGAATATAAAAGAGGGAGTCATTGTTGGTTTGAAGAGAAAACTGAACCTAAAGAAAGATCTACAGATCTATAAGAGTGCTGCCAACTAACAATTTGAACAACCATGGAAAGGCTATCATAAATGCCCTTCCTGGATAGTGAGATCAACAACTAACTTATCCACCATCATGGAGCCCTCATCTAGTACCTGTTGGAAACAGAAGCAAACACCCATACCGAAACACTGAGTTGAACTAGAATCCAGATGCAGAGGGAGAGGACAAGACTAGGTTGCAGAATCACATGCAGACAGCTGACCTGAACAAGGAGGAGCTAATGGGCCCCCAGACTGATAGCTGGGAATCTAGCATGGGACTGACTCAGGCCCCCCTGAATATGTGTCTCAGCTAGAAGGAATGAGCAGTCTAAGGGACCTCAGACAGTGGAACCAGGATGTATTCCTGGTGCACAAAAGGACCTTGGGGACACATTCCCCATGGATGGATACTGCCTTAACCTAGAGACAGGAGAGAAGTCCTAGTCCCTACTTCAAGTTACTTGACTGATTTATATGACCCCACCTGGATGCCATTGCCCTACATGTGGAATTGTGGTAGGGGGATGGGAGGGGAGGGTGGGAAAAAAAGAATGAGGTTGGAGATTTGAAGGTTCTCTCTCCTTGTAACACACATTTGTAATGCATGGCCAATTTATTCATGCTCTACTGTTCTGTCTGTGACTTCTCCTTGGCTAATGGGAGATGCTCAGCAAACATGAAAGCCAGGGTTGTAGGGATCAGGGAGATGATGCCTCTGACTAGAAGCCCAACAGGACAAAGGGGGGGTCTTAATTCCTCAGGTAGGATGACTCCAACATGTGGAGTAAGACTGGGCTTCAGGTATCTATAATGATTGAAGGTCACTGACAAATGCTACATTGGCTTTCTTCCTGTTTTAGGCTTTTTATCTACTGGTATGCATTTCCTGGTAACACATCTTTAAAAACCTACTTGTGCTGATGTCCTACCTAAAACAAAGCAGCAATTACAAGGCTGTTTACTTAACATCCCAGGCAATGTACTTAAAGATGGGAGAATATGTAATGGCTTAAAGGAGAAAGGTTCCCTGTGGATGCATATACCTGAACTCTTGGTCTCCAGTTGAGGGCACTGCTGGAGGAGGTCATGGAACTTTTAGGGAATGGAGCCTTGCCAGAGGAAACATGTCACCAGGGACATGCTATATAGCCTCACCCTACTTCTAGTTCATGATCCCTTGACTTCCTGTGTGATAAAGATGTGATCTCTCAGGTTTCCTATTTTGGCTGCTTGCCATCATGACTCCCCACCATTAATGAATGAGCTCTCTTCTCAGAGCCATACACCAAAATAAACTCTTTCTCCAATAGTTGCTTTTGGCATCATATTTTATCATAGTAACACAATATAGAGTCAACACAATCACAGTAACTAATCCAGAAGTTGGTATCAGACAGTGGGTTGTCACTGTGAAGATGCTGACTATATTGTGTTTGGGGAGGAATGTGGAAGACTTTGAAATTCAATGGAATGCTCTAAGCAGCACTCAGTAGGATGTTCTAGCAGGACGCTGAAAGATGGCAGTATGGAGAATAGAAACCTGATTCATGAGATTTCCGAGCAAGGACTTTTATTAGTAAATTAGTTACAGTCCGTTCATGTGATATTTAGCAAAGAATTTGATTTTTTGCTTATGGTCTGAGGACTTCCCTGAGGCTAAATAACAAAATCAGTGGACAAATTTCTCTGGCACAAGAGATTTCAAGACAACATAATGTTGAGTCTGTGGAATGGTTGTTATTGTCTTGCAGGAGTACAATGAAAAAAAAAAAAGACAAATGGGGCACAAAGAAGTGCAAAATATGTGTTTTAGAGAGGAAAAGAACACTAGGAAGCTTAATGTTACAGAAAAGTCATGTGCTGAAAGAAGTTTTAAATATTAGTGAGATTAGCACCATTAAGGAGTGGCCTCCTGGTTTTCCCTAGGAAAAGGAGAAAGTGCTGTTGGGGTAAGATCTTACCCAGTTAAGCTTCCAACTTAGGAATGGAGAACGCCTAGAAGATTGTTTGCTTTTAGGAAGCAATTGTGTTTTAAAACTGCTATTGAAAATGTGATTCAAAGGGATGCATGTATCAGTCTGTAGTAGGCAGCCGAGCTTAGCAGTATGGTACTGGCTTTGGGGAAATGAAAATATGGTGGACTGAGAGGGTCAGAGCTTCTTCCTCTGAAGTTTCAGAGTCACTGAAGCCAGGCTGCCTGTGCTGTGAGATACCCTTGTATGAAAATATGAAAATGAAGACTGGGTGATAGTGGAGACCGCAAGAGACATCTGCTGAGGAGAGCTTGATACAGGGTGGGAAATCAGCCAATCAGAGAAACTTACCTTGCAGGGAGCAAAGCTGGAAGGGTAGAGCTCTCTAAGTGCCTTACATCTAAAGCCCCAGATACTAAATGGGAAGCTATCGGATTTGTTGCTTTCCCTGCTCAATTTTGGTTTTGTTTTGTTTTAAGATGCCTCACTATTGCCCATTTACCCCTTGGGAATGGGGATATGTAATTTATGTCACTGTATGTTAGAAATATGTAATTTCCTTTTGGTTGTATAAGGGCTCACAATAAAGAGATTGCCTTGAGTCTCAGCAGGTATCACAGACACAAAAACAGTACTGAGACTGTTGAAGGCTATGGGGGATTTTAAAGTTGGACTAGATACGTTTTTCTTCATGATATGGCCATGGACCTATGAAGGCCTGTGAGTGGAATGTGGCGGTTTGAATGAGAAATGTCCCCCAGAAGTGCATGTGTCTAAACACTTGGTCCCCAGTTAGTGTTTGTGTAGGATGTGGGGCCTTTTTATAAGAATGTACATCATAGTGGGTAGGCTTTGAGTTTATGCCCTCACAGTGTTCCCCATTTACTGTCTCTTGGCTTCCTGTGTGATGAAGACATGATCTCTAAGTTTTCTGCTACCAAGCCTCCCCTACTGTTATGAACTCTTTCTAGAATCGTAAGCCAAAATCAGCTTTTCCCCTCACAATTCACTTCATCATGATGTTTTATAACAGCAATAGAAAACTAACTGATACTGGGTGTATGGGACAAATGGCAGGAACAAAGGCAGGTTTGGGCCTTTTGCTCTATGCCAGAAATTATATAAAACACTACAATTTCTTTACTTTCTTTTATTTAGTCTATGATTCTTCTACATCATGTGTCTTGATCTCATTTATTTATCCTCCCTTTGAATCTGCCCTCAATATTTGTATCCCCCCAAATAAAACAAAATTTAAGAGATAAAAGGAAAAAAAAGAGAGAAAATTAAAAATTCTATCATGGAAGCTACAGTGTGACACAGTGAGTCACCCAGCAAACCCCATTGTCCACATATCTTTACTTGCAAATGTTCATTGCAAAGTCATTGCCTGTTTTGAGGTCTCTGGTTTCTACTACACTATCAATGCTGGGTCCTCACTAGGACTCTTCCTAGATATCCTGTTGTTGCCCTATGTTGGGAAGATCCTGTAGCTTTGGGTCTAGGGTTAGGTAACTTTATATGCTCCAGCAGATCATAGATGGGGTGGATATTGGAACAGGCCAAGCCATAACCCTGGTTCTCAGCCTAGGCAGCTATAGGGTTGGTCCACCTGTCAGTTCTCCCCCATCCTCACCATCTAGGTGAATTATCCAGCATTGTCCCAGCTAATTCACCTCTTTCAGCAATGGGCAAATTTTGGGACCCTTTTTCTTGCTTTCACATCCTCAGGATTGGCTCTCTGTCACATACTTATACTATTAGGGACAGCTCTATTTGTGATGCCCAGGTGAGGGACCATTCTTCCCAGTGCTGTAGCTGGTGAGGGGTAGGAACAGCCATCTTTCTCTTATGACCCAAGAGCCAGCTCCTCCACCTGTCCCAGACACTGATGGGTGGGGGTTGGCCGGGAGGGCATCTCTCTCCATCCATACTACCACACCTCTGATGAGCAATGAAGACAGCTCTCTGACTGGTCCATCCTCACCTTTGACCTCTGGTCAGCTCTGCTGTGCTGCCTAGGTGAGGGACAGGGCCTATTTCTTGAAAGCTGCAGCTGGTAAAGGGGAGGATCAACTCTCATCTGTTGCAGGTGGTCAGGGTCGAGAGGGGTAAGAAGTGAGGGGTAAGAGGTGGCATCACACACCCTCCCACATTGCTACATGACAGACAAGTAGTGAGGACAGTTCTCCCATGCTTAACAACTTCAGGGCTGGCTCATCCACACTTCCGCCAAAAGGTTGGCTGTATACAATTTTAATTCCACTTACCAGATTTTTTTTTTCTACAAATTGAGTAAAACTGAAAACCAAAGGCATGGGGGATGGTGAACTAGGTTGTAGACAATCTACTGGGTGAGGGTTCAAATCTATTTCTTTGAGACTCAGGAAGCACTTTGAAATGCAATGCTCTGCTGTGTCTCCAGTGGTTTTTGAGGTATTATGTATCCCAAGTGGAGCATCTTCCTCCCTGGGGAATGCTACCATGACTTAGCCACTGAGAAGAGGAGAATTAAGATGCTGAAATCTATGTTTAATCTGAACAATTCTGAGGAACTCCGTTAGGCTATCGAGTGGAAGGTGCTTTTCTTTGTGATCCAATGGGCCACATTGCAGCTTTCTTGACAAACAAAATTCCTCCTCCTTCTTCCTCTTCTCTCCTCCTCCTTTTTTCATTGTTGTTTTTGTTTTTATTTTTGTTTTGTTTCTTTAACTTGTTTGGTTCTTGGTTTTTCTTTTAAACTTGGTTTTGATTGGGGGGTTTGCATGGGTAGAGGGTAAACAAGACGGGATGATGAGATAAGTGGAATCAGAATATATGATGTAAAACAAGGAAAGAATCAATAAAAGTTAAAAAAAAACATAAAAACAAAAAATACCACCACCACCACTACCACCAACAAAAACACCCTGAGACTAAGGGTTTAAGTAATTGGATACACCTCAGTTAGAGTCCTCTACTCCTTATCCTACTTCTGAGACACTGAGTAAGCTCTTTTTTCTTTTTTTTTAATCTGAGCTGCATAGTTATTATGTAACAATTCAAGATAGGTACATAAGGCAGATGTAAAAATGAGCAAAGTGAATAAATGTAAAAGACTTTGTGCTTTCCCTCACATATTCAAAATATGCTAGAGTGACTTTTAACTTTTTTAAATGATAAGGTCTAGCTTTCTAAACAAGGCTGGCCTTGCATCCATCTTGTGGCCTACAGTAACCTCAAACTCAGCATCCATTTGGGAAAGGCTTTGCTACTGTTATTGCAGACAGGTGTTACCACCTCATAAATCTCATAAAACTTAGTCTCATCATCAGCTTTCCCCCAAAAGTTCAAGTTTACAAAGTATGCTATTGGTTTATTGATTATTAGGATTGTAGATTGAGTTTACCTAATCTCAAAATCTGATGTGCAAAACACTGTAGAAATGTTAAATTTTTTGAGTCCTACACGTATTGTAGTGTTTAGTCAAATTGCAGGAGAGGAATAGAGCATTTGCATAAAAAATTCATTCTGGATTTCAGCACATAAAAAACTGAGAGTGGGTGACCAAATCTGTAACTCCACCACTTGGGGGGTGGTCATGGCAACAGGGGTATTACCTGGGCTTGCTGGCCACCATTCTAGCTCTAGGTACAGTGAGATATCCTGTCTTAAAGAAAAAAAAAAAAAAAGTGGAAAGTTATAGAGCAGGGCATTCCCCTGGCCTCTCTAGGTTTAAGTTCTCATATGCATATGTATACGCCCCCCACACACACATCACACACACACCTTTACAACCCACCCCTCCACACAAAAGCCTGAACTGAAATACTATATGAAATTACATCCAGAGTATGTGTAAAGGCACATATGATATATAGAAATAAATTTCCCATTGAGATTAGGGTCCTATCCACAAGATATCTCATTATGTATAAACATACACTCCAAAATTTGAAAATAGCTTTGCAGTAAAGAGACATTCATCATGTATATGTGATGAACATAGATATACATTCTTAGCAATCCATGTCTTCAGAAGATCTATTTCTGAAACATTTTTGGCTTTGTATGTCTACAAACCAGGAATTCAGTAGCAACATGGCCACACTAGGAACACTGTCACATGTGAAGCATTGTACACTTTGCTCATGTCCTGGAAGATGCTCTAATAGGACCCCATCAACTTAAGTTCTTGGGCACTGCTGCAGTATTTGGCCTGCATGAGTATGTACAGAAGTCAGACAAGGCATGCCTCTCTACTGAAAACTCATAGTGCACATATTCAGGAAACCAAATGAGGATGGCTTGTTTTTTTTTTTTTTTTTTTTTTTTTTGGTAACAGAATGATATTCTATATTAACCTTTATAATAACACAGTGTCTTTTTGCCTTAAGTAGAACTTGAGATTTGGGATTTCTCCAAATAATCACCAAGCTATGACACTTTCTATTGCAATATAACTTAATTAGGGCAAAAACTGTTTTGCACATAATCTCAGCCTATGCTTGTCCTTTAGAGAATTTGGATAAATGCAAGCCTCTGCAACTACAGCATATAATTTTACTAGAGAGAGAGAGAGAGAGAGAGAGGACTAGCATGTGTATACTGTTGAGAAAGAAGGATGTGGTGATGTTCTAAAGAAGTAGGGGCATGGAACATGAGCCCTGCTGTACAATACAGTGGTGACTTAGGTAAAAGAAGATGACATCCAGGAAGGAGGGCACCCCAGGAGCAAAAGTGACAAGCCCATGTGCACTGTCACTTCCTACTGCTTCACCCTCTCCTCTTTACTGATCCTTTTAGTCAAAGATCCTTCCCAGAGATCCTTCTATAGATGGGTCTTAAGCCACATATTATTTCTAAATATGTACAAGGCCTTTGCTCATGCTGGAAATCTTCCCATCACTTTTCTCAGCTGAGGAGCTGGCCAATATTCCTGTCCAGGAAAAATTTTCTGAAGGAAGGACCCTATCTCCCTAGAGTTATCTCCTAAATTAGATGCTGACAAAACATTACGTTCCCTGGCTTCTTGCGACTAAAGTTGAGGAAGGGCCTACCACGGGGCATAGTGGCTTTTACACTGTCACATTGGTTGACAGCTGGATGGATTGATTAGTCAAGATCAGGCATGTCCAGGGTGGTTTATGGCTGTAGACTGGATAGACTGATTGGTGAAGGGAGACTAAGTAATTTGTTCACAAGGTAACTAAGTATCTGGAATAATAGGGTTCATAGCCTTGGTATTTCTGAATAATCAAATCATCTAGGATTCACCCAAACAGGTGAAACATAATTTCTTCATGGCTTTTTCTTTGAAGAAAAACCAAGAGCTTTAGGCAGCAGCTTCAACTCTAGATATCTACCACTCTCTCCCCCTTATCATGACCCTCTTAGATCTGTTACCACATGGGGTCACAGTTAGCCAAAAAGTGAACCACATGAGTTGGTAAATAGTCACAGATTAGTGACTTGAGAAGTGGGCTTTGGAATTGGACAGAATTTGACTAGCTTTGGAGCTCTGCTTGACTTAGCCATTTATTTACTCTTTCAAAACCCATTTCTCCATTTCAAATGGATTCCCATATGCAAATAGACTCTGTGATAATTAAATTAGAGCATGAAAACATTGTAAGTAGTCTACACACTTTATAATCACAGTATTATTATGGAAAAAGAAACATTGATCTCCCTTAGAATGTATCTTTATTCAGTATTCCCCAAATATCATATACATAGAGAACCTATAGACTAATTTCTGTGAATTTTTATTGACACAAAACCATCTTACTTGTGAGACGTACATGTTAGTCTTAAGTCTGGCACTCTGATACACAATTCTAGAGAGACATACATGTTAAAGTAGGCATGATGGTAAAAACACCTTTAATCTCAGTATCTGGGAAGTAGAGATAGAAGGATATCAGAAATTCAAGGTCATCCTCAGCTACATAGCAAATTTGAGACTATCCTTGGATGTATAAGACCATGCCTCAGACACAACAAACACATTGAAACCCAACAAACACAGCAGACATATCATAGTGTCTTGAATAGTAGGTCGGCAGTTTGTCCACAAAACTTAGCAGGCTGAAGCAGGAGGATCGTGAGTTTGAGGCATGCTGAGTCATTTCAACTACATCCTAGGTTAAATAAAGAGACCCTGTTTCAAAAATAAAAATAACAACCAAAACAAACAATACAACCCTTCCACTAAAACAGAATTATAAAAATTAAATTATGTGTCCAAAGGACCTTCTCACCAACTGCTGTCTGTACAAGTCCAGGATAATTATTTCACCTCACCTTCTCCAGTCCAATACTGCCCTCAAACCCACCTCTTATGGTTGCTGGGCACACTAGAAAAGTCAGTAGATGTAAAAGACGTGATAAAGTGCAGACATTCAGTTAATATTGGTTACTAGTTACATCTGATTACACATTTCACTATATAGCAACTGTTAGGCTGTTTTTCTATGTCTATCAGCTAATCAATTCCAGGGTTATCCCAGAGCAGAGTGAAAGGATGCGACTTTTCCAGCATCTTCATGTTGTTATGAAAAGGTAACTTTGGCAGTTTTTCCTTTATTGTTCCATCTTTAGAGCCCAGTAGACAATTTTGTCTTTCACTGCTGATTATGTAGATGTTTTCCTACTTATTTTCCTTAACAGAAGTAGATCACCTGTGAGAGAGAATGGATGCAGGGTCCACAGAGTTGCCATGGATGCATTTATTTTCATCCATCCATCTGAATTGGGATGTGGGACTGTTTTCAGTACTATAGAGTATTTCTCATGGTTTGAGGAAAGACTCTTCCCCAGAGGAAGATGGAGAAACTGACTCAGTGTGTAACACGTGATTATTGCTTAATGCCTCGAGTTAAAAGAATGAAGACTATACTCTGCCTTGTCTTCTGTAAGTCCTGGCTCTTTTATCCTGTTTTACAAAAAGGCACTCATCTAACTAAGCCTTGGAATGAGGAGGGTCTCTCGACTTTTGGAGAAAATAGAACATAGTCTACATAAAAGACCAGTGACTCTATATAGCCAAATATTTTTCCATGTTTTTAATCTATTACAATTTATTTTTGAGTGACTATCAAAGAAATATTTAAATATTAGTCTTCTCTTTATGTTTAATAAATGCATTCCATTAAAAATCTATTTTATTGAAGCAAAATCTTAAACAACAAAGTGAATACTTATTTGAAATATGAAGTTAAGTGAGTTTGAAAAGTATGCGCATTTTTATAAGCACCACCAATCAGTATGTAGCACATCATCATTATTCCAAAACTTGCCTACATCTTTTACATTTGGCAGCTGCATCCTCTACCCGGCTCCTTGCCCCTCCAATTTGCTTTCTCTCAGTGCAGATTTTATTTTTCCTCATAAACATTCTTGTAAATAATATATCATTTATACCCTTTGTGTCTGACTGGTTTTGCAAAGTATGTCAATTTACCATTTGCCCTGTCACTGTCTGTACAGGGATTTTGTTTCTTTCTTACTCTCTCTTTTCTTTTATCCAATAGTATTCTATTTTTACCACTTTTTTTTTTTTTAATCCATTCACCTGTTGAAGATCAGGAACATTGGCTGGGTCTACTGTGACTAAAGCTACTAGAAGCATTTATATCCAAATCCTGTGCTGGGCACATTTCTGCACTGACTAAATTTGAGAGGAGATGGCATGGCATTATTAACACCCCCTGCTGTGGCAGCCAGAGCTTTGTTTCTGTTTCTAAAATGAATTATGCTTTCATTATCTGGAATATGGCCCTGTGTCATTTGTTTTGTCTCTGTGTTACCAAGTAACCCAGGACACATGGGATGGTGAAATATTTCAGGTGGCTGTTTTTAGCACTTTCTATACTTTCCCTTTTCTGCCTGTGAGATGACTACTTTTGACCAAGAGGGGATAGAAATGCAGATTATACACGGAATTTCTTTGAAGATCTGAGTTAATGTCTTCTATGGGAAGATTTCTTCCCTTCTTTTTTTCTGTATTCAGGGTTTAGTCCTTTTACAAGCTCTTACTTACTGACCCCCTGGAGTCTTTTTAGTCATTAGTCTTAGAGCTGAAGCTACTGGGAGAGAAGCCAAGAAGCAGCTGCAATAGACTGGAGTCACACATTTCTAACCTCCTTAGCTTTTACCTTGACCCCTGAACTTGTGATCTCAGTCTATCATTCCCATAACAGATGAGGCTATTCTTTGCTCTCCAGATTATGGGGAAATTTCAAACTTTTCTGAAACCGGGGCTTTCCATGTATTGGTGTGTGTGTGTGTGTGTGTGTGTGTGTGTGTGTGTGTGTGTGTGCGTGCGCATGCACACTTTTTGAAATCAATTAAATTCTTTTTCTTAAGTCCCACTATAATTATAGTTCTGAAATGCTTCATCCCCAGTTAACTAAGCCCAAATAACTGTGTTGTTAGAAACTACCCAGGCCAAACTTTCAATAAGATAAACACCAAGAATAAAGACAAGTAAATACAGCAGCATCCAGCCCTTCAGGTCTGCTTGATATTAAATTAGTGCAGAGATTCATGAGCCCATCATCCCATTGTTATGAAATTATACCTAAGACACCTAACCAAACCATCTCCTAAAAAGAGGGACTCAGGGCATAATTGATATGAGAATCAAATAACAGCACTTTAGGAGGAAGGAATTCCTTTCAATTTGAGTTTCTCTTTAATGGAATTCATTGAAGTTCTTCAAAAATTTCCATAAAATGTCTAGTAAAAAGCCTGGAGTCTTGAAGGATTAAATCTTCTTTTAAAGAAAGATGGTGACATTCTCTCTTCCCTCAACCACATGAGAGGAGAAATGTTCTGCTGTAAATTCCAATGTAATCTTAGCTGTGGAGACTTTGATATGAGGGAGGAGAGTGTCTTCCTGAAGAGTTCAAGCTGCCGTGGAGCTGTGAGAGCATGCTAGGCACTGAGAATTTAAGGTTCTCACAGGGTGCAGTGAAACTGACACATTCAACAAGTCAGTCACAGGAACGAAGAGTGTTCAGCCATCCCATTGTTTTGTTCTCTTCCTGCCAGAATATTGGTTTGGTGCCTCCTTTTTCTTATTTACCCTCCAGGTTTTATTTCACTTGTAGATTTTACTCAGGAGTTGCTTTCTGTTTTATGTAGGTAGCCTGGGAAGATTTCTACATGATATTTTAAAATGCTGATGTTTTTCACTGTTACAGATGGATCCTTTTCGATAATGTCTAGAGAGGGAGGAAGGAGGTGAGAAGGACAAACAAGATTTCAGTCATAATGGCAAAGAAGTCCATTGACTGCTTCAGCAGACAGAATGCCATTGCAATAAATGCTCTGATACATTTTTACAGTCTTACCATCTTAGCCATTTCTTGGTCACTTTGTATGGATGGGTAGTGCTCCTCATTCTATTGGTATTTTCCTTTGCTTTGTATTATATGGATTTTTTTGTATATAAGGCATTGTGTATTTCTCTTTTATTCCTTAATTTCCATAATTAAACTCTACTCTAGAACATCAATTTGTTATTGGAAAGTAACTGCTCCTTTCAAGTCTTGTTTTTCAGCTTTTTTAAGGCAATACCAAAGCAGCGTTCAATTTAATTTTGTCCAAATACTTTCCCCAATGTTCCATGAACTGTAAGATTTTCCAGGCTGGAGAGATGGCTCAATGTGTTAGAGCACATTTGTATAAAGCTGTGTGTAGTTGTTTGGACCTGTAACCACTTGCTGGCTACCCTCCTAACTTCAGGACCAGTTAAAGACCCTGTCTGAAGGGACTAAGGCAGACAGGGCTAGAATGGAACACCTGATGTCATCATCTGGACTACATAGCATGTGGGTGCACATACCTATTGTGAAATATTATTTTAACTGGGCAAAGATATGTAACACTTATTTATGCTGCAGAATATTGCTTTAACTGTATAAAGGTGTATTATACTTGTTAATGCTGCATTTATTTCACCTTACCGCCTAAGGTACCTGATTGGTCTAATAAAGAGCTGAATAGTCAATAGATAGGAAGAAAATGGATAGGTGGGATTGGCAGGCCAAAAGAATAAATAGGAAGAGATATCTAGGCTTGAGAGGAATGAGAAAAGAGCCTAAACTAGGCCAAGCATTCAAAACTAAAAATAAGTCTCCATGTCGTCATTATTTGGAAACTGGTTGGTGGCTCAAAATAAAAAGCCTGGTATACATACCAACACACGCATGCATGCACACACATCACAGAAACATAACATACACACACACACACACACACACACACACACACACACACACACACTATCCTACTCTGAGTAATGAGAATACAGATTTATATAAATGAGTATGTAGACTTCTGTCCCTGTGGGAGCATTAAGATATTTTCCTTAAGAGAACATCCTGAGTCCCTGCCTGTCCCCCATTGCCAGGTCTCTGCTAGAGCAAGAACATTCCTGGTGCTCTGATACACACCCACCCACTCCCACGAAGAGCCTGCCCTCCCCCTACCCTGTGTCCTACCCTGCTGACTGTCCCACCACTCTGGTTGAGCACTGGGACAGAGAGGATTTCCAACAATCCTGTCACCTTTGGGGAACTTCCTGGAGATGTTTTGGGCACACTAGACCTGACTCTCCATGTAGGTCCACCAGGAATCCCCACTTGCCTGATCTCTGACCCCCCACCACAGGTCCTCTGCTGGAGTCCCAGGCCCTTCCCAGATATCCACCTATCCCCTTGGGACCATTCTGAGTCCCTACCTGCTGGTCTTTGACACCTATAGAAGGGCCTCTACTAGAGCCTGATATTTGACCCCCATTGCCAGGCCCGTGCCTGAGGAGAGATCTTCTAGAGAGCTTGAACCACCCAAGCTACAGACATTGAATTTCTGAAGCACCTAAGCCCACCAGGGAAGTATGAGAGAGAGAGAGAGAGAGAGAGAGAGAGAGAGAGAGAGAGAGACCCCCATCTGCACCTACTGGAAGAAGTGATGGGAAGACAGCAATACAAGAAAACACCTAACAATAGAAAGACAAGCATGAGCTCTACACCGACTAGACCTGAACACCCCAAAGCAGATGAAGCAGAAGAGAACAGCTTAAAAATATTGTCATAAAAATGATATAGGCCCCCAAAGATGATGTGAGAAAAAAAACTTAAAGAAATGGAATAGAAACTAAACAAAAAAATTGGAGGAAATGAACAATACAGAAAGCCAAGAAAAAAACAAGTAAACAGGTGAAGGAAATGGTTCAAGACTTGAAAACTGATATAGAGACAATAAAGAAAACAAACGGAAAGAATGCTGGAAATTGAAAAACTAGGGAAACGATCGGGAACTACAGATACAAGCATAACCAATAGAATACAAGAGATGGAAAAGAGACTCTCGGGCACTGAAAATAAACTAGAGGAAATAGATTCATTGACCAAAGAAAATTGTAAATCAAACAAATCCTTAACATAAAACATCCAGGAAATGTGGGACACCATGAAAAGGCCAAACCTAAGAATAATAGGCATAGAGGAAGGTGAGGAAGCACAGCTCAAAGGTGCTGAAAACATATTCAACAAAATCATCGAGGAAAACTTTCCCAATCTGAAGAAGGACATGCCCATGAAAGTACAAGAATCATACCGAACCCCAAATAGGCTAGACCAAAGAAAAAAGACCCCTCAACATATAATAATCAAAACACCTATCATACACAATAAAGAAAGAATATTAAGAGCAGCGAAGGAAAAAGGCCAGGTAAAATATAAAGGCAGACCTATCAAAATTACACCTCACTTCTCCATGGAAAATCTCAAGGCAAAAGGTCCTGGTTAGATGTGCTACCAGTACTAAGAGTCCACAGATGCCAGCCCAGGCTACTATACCAGCAAAACGTTCAATCACTATAGACAGAGAAAACAAGATATTTAATGACAAAGCCAGATTTTCCCAATACATATCTACAAAACCAGCCCTACAGACATTTCTGGAAGGAAAACTACAACAAAAGGAAGCTCACTATGCTCACAAAGACATAGGCAATAGATAATCCCACTTTACCAGAACTCAAGGGTAAAGCAGGACAAATATATTCACAATACCACTGCCAACAACAAATCTAAAACAAACAAGAATTAACTATCAATGGTCCTTACTTTCCCTCAACATTAATGGTCTTAACTTGCCTATAAAAAGACACAGGCTAACAGAATGGATACAAAGACAGAATCCATCCTTCTGCTGCATACAAGAAACACATCTAAGCTTCAAAGACAGATATTACCTCAGTAAAGGGCTGAGAAAAGATCTTCCAATCAAATAGACCCATGATGCAAGCAGGTGTGACTATGCTAATATCTAACAAGTTAGACTTCTAACCAAAATTAGTCAAAAGAGAGGAAGACTGCCATTTCATATTCATCACAAAAAAAATCCATCAGCACAAAGTCTCAATTTTGAACATCTATGCCCCAAATACAAAGGCACCCAGATTCGTAAAAGAAATGCTACTAAAACTAAAAGATCACATAAACCCCACACACTCATAGTAGGAGACTTCAACACCCCACTTTCACTGCTAGACAGAACCACCAGTCAGAAAGTTAACAAAGAAACAAAAAACTAACAGAAGTTATGTCTCAATTGGATTTAAGAGACATCTATAGAACATTCCATCCAAACACAATTGAATATACCTTCTTCTCTGCTCCACATGGAACCTTCTGTAAAATCGACCACATTCTAGGCAACATAAAAAACCTCAACAGATACAAAAATTGGAATTGTCCTCTGTATCTTTTCATACCACCATGCTTTAAAGTTGGAATTCAACAACAACACAAACCACAGAAATCCTATGAACTCATTGAAACTGAGCAATGCGCAATTGCTCCATACCTGGGTCAAAGAAGAAATAAAGAAAGAAATTAAGGACTCCCTAAAATTCAATGAGAATGAGGAGACAACATACCCAAACTTATGGGACACCTTAAAAGCAGTGCTACGAGGAAGGTTAATTGTACTAAGTGCCCATTTGAAGAAAACTGAGGATAATCACATTGGAGAATTAACAGCACAACTGAAAGCTTTAGAACAAAAAGAAGCAAACTCATCCCGAAGGAGTAGATACCATGAAATAACCAATTTGAGGGTTGAAATCAATAAAGTAGAAACCAGGAAAACAATACAAAAAAATCAATGCAACAAAGGTTTAGTTTTTCGAGAAAATCAACAAGATACACAAACCTTTATCCAAACTAACCAAAAAGCATAGAAAGAACATGCAAATTAACAAACTCAGAAACAAACAGGGGGACATAACAAGGGACACTGAGGAAATTCAGACAATTTTCAGGTCATACTTTGAAAACCTGTACTCCACAAAATTTGAAAATTCAAAGGAAATGAACAAATTCCTGGATAGCTATCAATTACCAAAATTAAATCAAGAACAAACAACTTAAATAGACCTATAACCCTTAACAAAATAGAAGCAGTCATTGAAAGCATTCCAACCAGAAAAAAGCCCAGGGTCAGATGACTTTAGTGCAGAATTCTGCCAGAAATTCAAGGAAGAGCCAATTCCAATACTCTACAAAGTGTTCCACACAATAGAAACAGAGGTTTCATTACCAAACTATTTTTATGAGGCCAAATCACCTTGGTACCCAAGCCTCACAAGGACACAAATAAGAAAGAAAATTACAGACCAATATCCCTCATCAACATTGATAGAAAAATACTCAATAAAATACTGGCAAACTGAATCCAAGAATACATCAGAGAAATCATCCACCATTCAAGTAGGCCTCACCCCTGGGTTGCAGGGGTGGTTTTAACATATGAAAATCTATCAACGTGATCAACCATATAAACAAACTAAAAAAGAAAAACCACATGATCATCTCCCTAGATGCTGAAAAAGCCTTTGACATAATTCACCACCCTTTCATGATAAAGGTCTTGGAGAGATCAGGGATAACAGGAACATACCTAAACATAATAAAAGCAATATGCAGTAAACCAGCAGAGAAGCTTAAAACGATTACTCTAAAATCAGGAATAAGACAAGGATGCCCTCTCTCTCCATATCTCTTCAATATTGTACTTGAAGTTCTAGCAAAAGCAATAAAACAACAAAAGGAGATCAAGGGGATACAAATTGGAAGAAGTCAAAATTTCACTATTTGCAGATGATATGATAGTTTGCATAAGCAACCCAAAAAACTCTACTAGGTAACTGCTACAGCTGATAAACACCTTCAGCAAACCAACAGGATACAAGATATAATCAAAAAAATCAGTAGCCCTATTTTATGCAGGTGACAATGGGGTTGAGAAAGAAATCAGAAAAATATCACTCTTTACAATAGCCACAAAAAACATGAACTTTGTGTCTTTACAGAAGGAAATTATAGAAGATACCAGAAAATGGAAAGATCTCCCATGCTCTTGGATCAGTAGGATAAACATAGTAAAAATGGCAATCTTGCCAAAAGCAATGTACAGATTCAATGCAATTCCCATTAAAATCCTAGCACAATTCTTCACTGACCTTGAAAGGATAATAATCAACCTTATATGGAAAAACAAAGATCCAGGATAGCCAAAACAACACTGTACAATAAAGGAACTTCAGGAGGTATCACTATCCCCGACTTTAAGGTCTATTACAGGGCTACAGTCTTGAAAACAGCCTGGTATTGGCACAAAACTAGACAAGTAGACCAATGGAACCAAATTTAAAAATCCTGATATTAACCCACACACCTACGAACACCTGATTTTTGACAAAACAGCTAAAAGTATACAATGGAAGGAGGAAAACATCTTCAACAAATGGTGGCTGGAACAATCGGATGATGGTGTGTAGAAGACTGCAGATAGACCCATGTCTATCGCCACACACAAAACTCAAGTCCAAATGGATCAAAGACCTCAACATAAATCCATCCACACTGAAACTCTTAGAAGAGAAAGCAGGAGGTACCCTTGAACAAATTGGTACAGGAGACTGCTTACTGAACATAATTCCAGTAGCACAGACACTGAGATTGACAATTAATAAATGGGACCTCCTCAAACTTAGAAGCTTCTGTAAGGCAAAGGTCACAGTGGACAAGACCAAATGGTAGCCCATAGACTGGGAAAAGATCTTCACCAATCTTACATCTGACAGAGGGCTGATCTCCAAAATATGCAAAGAACTCAAGAAACTAGTCAACAAAACACCAAATAACCCTATTTAAAAAGTGGAGTACAGAACTGAATAGAGAACTCTCAATAGAGCAAATCAAAAAGGCTGAAAGACACTTAAGAAAGTGTTCAACATCCTTACCTATCAGGGAAATGCAAATCAAAACAACTTTGAGATATCATCTTACTCCTGCCAGAATGGCTAAAATTAGAAACACCAATGACAACTTATGCTGGAGAGGAACACTCCTCTACTGCTGGTGGGAATGTAAAATGGCAATGTACAGCCATTTTGGAGATCAGTATGGCAGTTCCTCAGGAAAATGGGAATCAGTCTACCACAGGATCTGGCAATCCCCCTCCCCCTTAGGCATATATTCAAATGATCCACATCCATGAAACAAAGACATGTACCCAACTATGTTCATAGCAGCATTATATGTAATAGCAAAAACCTGGAAGCAACCTAGATGTCCCTCAACTGAAGAATGGATAAAGAAGATGTGGCACATTTACACAATGGAATACTAATCTGTGGATAAAAAACACAATGGAATCTTGAAATTCGCAGGCAAGTGGATGGAACTTGAAGAAACTATCCTGAAGGAGGTAACCCCGTCATAAAAAGAGGAACATGGTATGTACTAGATCATATATGGATTTTAAACATAGAGCAAAGGATCACCACCCTATATTTCACACCGCCAGAGAAACTAGGATACAAGGAGGATTCTAGGAGTTTCATATATGGTTCCTCACAGAAGGGGAAAGGGACAAGATCTCCAGAGCACATGGGGAGTTGGAGGGGGGGCAATGAGTGGAGAGGGAACTAGGAGAAAGTGAAGAGGAGGACAGGAAAGAACATGGGACTAGGAAGATTGAGGAAGGGGAAGAATATATGAGAAGAGAGAGAGAGAGAGAAGAAAGAGAGAGAGAGAGTGCATAAAAGAAAGAGCCATTATAGGTTTGAAGAGAAAACTGAACCTAGATAAATGTCCAGAGACCTACAATACTGACCCCAACTAACAATTTGAGCAACAGTGGAAAGGCTACCATAAATGCCCTTTCCTGATAATGACATCGACAACTAACTTATCCACCATCATAGAGCTCTAATCTAGTAGCTGATGGAAACAGAAGCAAACACCCACAACCAAACAATGAGCCAAACTGGAATCCAGATGCAGAGAGGGAGGACAGGACCAGACTGCAGAAACACATAGAGGCAGCTGACCTGAACAAGGAGGAGCTAATGGGCCCCCAGACTGATACCTGGGAATCCAGCATGGGACTGATTCAGACCCCCTTGAACATGGGTCTCAGCTAGAAGGCCTGAGAAGTCTAAGGGACCTCAGATAGCGGAACCAGGATGTATTCCTGGTGCACAAAAGGACTCTGTGTTCACATCTCCAATGGAGGGATACTCCCTTAACCTACAGACAGCAGAGAAGTCCTAGTCCCTACTCCAAATGACTTTACATATGTAGATGACCCTTCCTGGAGGGCATCATCCTTCATGTGGAGTGGGTCAGGGATGGGAGGGGAGGGAGGTCGGGGAGCATGGGAGGGTGGGAGAAAGGGAAAGAGGGAGGGAGGGAAAGAGGGAAGGAGAGAGGGAGAAGGTACTGGGATCTATATGTAAAATAAAATTTAAAAAAGATATTCCTTATGTGTTTGCACCAATTAATACTTAGTTCATGATCAAAGGGACAAGTCTTTCCAATTACCTGTAGTCTCTCTCTGGGCAGAATTTTCTGCTCTGGGACCCTAGATTCTAAGTTATAGCATTTATGTCTCTCTTCATGTTCATCTCTATCAAGGAGCTCAGTATAATATTAGGGACTCTATCTACTTGAGCTTGAAAACTCCACATGGTAAGTTAGGGAGACCAAAGTCCCTTTTACATGCTTCTCCTCTTATGAGGATGGTTATATGTGAAGGCTACACTGCATGTCCTTCTGTATGCTGTAAATATATGTTTGTTTATTGGTTGATGAATATAACTCTTTCAGGCAACGGACAAGCAGGATTTAGCCAGGCCGGGAATCCAAACAGGGATATAGAAAGGTAGTGGGCAGAGTCAGAGAGATGCCATGTAGCTGCTAAGGAAACAAGATCCCAGGCCATCACTTGTAAGCCAAGACTTTATGGAGATACACAGATTAATAGAAATTGGTTAATAATTAAGAGAGAGCTAGCCAATAAGAAATTTGAGCCATCAGCCAGCCAGTTTATAATTAATATAAGACTCTATGTGTTTATTTGGGACTAAATGTCTACCAGACCGAGTGAGACAAAAACTTCCATCTACACTTAGGTCTAGTATTTTCCTGTTTCTTTTGTGTACTTTTAGTTGATTATAGTTGTGAATTAAATCTTATCCCTGATTTTCATCTTGGCTAGGTGCATATAGCAAATGTCTTGATTTTTACAGCATATTTTTCTATTTTCCATGAGCAGAGTGAATCTAGTATGTGCCTCTGGCTATACTAACTTGGAATCATCTCCTTGTAGACTAATGGCAAGTATTCTAAGCGAAGTTGTACTGCTTTGGAAGAATGGAAAAGTTTTAATGAAATTGACCTGTGATGCTCCCATTCACTTTGTCTTCCTCGGCCTCTCCTGAGCATTCACTTGTTACTCTTGAGAAAACCCAAAACTCCTAGCTAAGACAGATGACTCATTGCTAGTACTACACCAGTCCATGGAACATATCTTAGTCAGAAAGTAATCAGAACACAGTGTAACTTAGAAACTATAAATGTGGCACCAGCTCACATACACTGCCTGCTCATATTGCACAATAAGGCCATCATATGGTCAGCACTGTGTCTATTTCATCATCATCAAGTGTCTCATCCAGTCTCCTAGTAGATAAATCCTGGCTAAGTGTCAATCCTTGTGTCTACTTAAGCAGAATAAAGCTCACCTATATTTTTTTGCATGTTCACACCTTTTGTATCAGAGGAATGATAATATGAAAGAGATATCATGATGATTTGTGTGGACATTTTGTGGTATTCAAAGTCAGTGATGTCCACAGTGCAGCCATTGACACTGTTCCAAGCTCTTATGGAAAAGGGTTAAACTATCCTCTAAGATAATTGATGCTCTGTACTTTCCTCCTTTGCCATGTCAGACACAGGCCATTCATCATCATTTTAAATCAAGGTTGTAAAGACCATGAAGACCATGCAATTCAGAATTGCAAACTGATGTGTGGCAGAGCCTGTGCCAATTCCAGGAAACAGCACTAGGCACAGTACAGCTGCCAATAATTTCATTGGAACTTCTGCATTACCGAATTCTCTTGCTCACACTTTGCAGGTCTGAGATTCTATCATTCCTTAAACATGTCTCAATGACTATGGAAATGTTGCAAGTGTTGCAACACAGACCCACCTGGTCCTTAAGTGAGACAGATAAACAAGGTGAAACTTCTGTGTATTCCTCTGTCTCTTGGATTGAGCTGTTGCCTACTCCTCTCTTCAACATCTTACACTTTCTCTGTCTACTTGTCTATTACAGTTTTTAACTTAGCTAATTACAGGAAATGGGTATAAATTCGTTATGGGGAAAACCAACTTCCTGTTTGCATGTTACCTGGACAATGGATACTTTTTGTTAGGGGACACATGACTGTGTCAAATTAAAGGGAACATTTTTCTTAAGGTATTAGGAAGCAGCCTAAAATCTTATTCCCATCCCACTTCACAGCAAAAGCTGTCAGCACCAGTGCAGCTGCATGGGGGGGGGCAGTCTGAGCATACCCTCAGCTGTTAAAGTATAATCTGATTCTTCACATGCATTTCCTTTCTGGAAAATTTGAAATTAATTAGCACTTATTGTGGGCTTATTATGTGCTTAGCACTAAGTAAGTAATTTCACAAGTTCTTTATATCTCATTATGCCACAAAGGCAACTATGAAGTAAATATTTAATCCTCATTTTGCAGATAAGCAAACTGACACTGTAAGAGGCTAAGTGACTGTTGACACCCTCCTGGTAAGTTGCAGGGACAAGATTCTAACATCTATCTAGATTTTTTTCCCCACTATACAGAGTTTGGGAGCAAAAGTAATTAACATGAAGATCCCAAGGCTATGTGCATTAAGCTGCCCACTTATGCTCAGCAGGTCTATTGCAAGATCATTATATTTATAAAGTACGGGGTTATATACACAGTTTGCAATCAGATTCACACAGAGATCAAAATACTTAGTTGTCCTGCTTTCATCTGAGCATAGGAAAGACTCTGTCTGGATCCATAAAGCAGATCATGAGACATAGTCATTGGAGATGAGTAACAGAAGAGAGGTAATATCTGCAAACTTTTAAAGTCTCCATCTGTGAAGATACTGCTATTGATATGAGCACTTTTACATTGAAAGAATAGTTTCTTGTAAGTAAAAATAGCATAATGGGATATTTATACTACTCACAGATATGATCTGCTTGCTCACTGAGTGTGTGCTGTTTTATTGTATGAACCAATGTCTGTGCTTTTCTAACTTTCTCAAGTTCCAAATACCAATACTCTTCGATTTTTCCATAAAATAGAAACAGAAGGAACATTGCCAAATTCATTTTATGAGGCCACAGTCATCCTGATACAAAAACTAGACAAAGATTCAAAAATGAAAAAGAATTACAGACCAATTTCCTTCATGTACATTGATGTGAAAATAATAATATTTCTCAAGCAGAATTCAAGAGTACATCAAAAAGATCATCTACCATGATCAAATAGGCTTTATCCCAGAGATGCATGGATAGTTCAACATATGAATATCAGTCAATGATTTTTTTAAAAGGCATTATATAAACAAACTGAAAGATGGTCAGTTTGTTTATATAACATGGTCATCTCGTTAAATTCTGAAAAAGACTTTAACAAAATCCAACACCCTGCATGATACAAGTCGTAGACAGATTAGGGATGAAAGGAGCGCACCTAACCATAATAAAAGCAATATACAGAAAGCCAATTGCCAACATCAAATTAAATGGAGAGAAACTTAAAGCAATTCCACTAAAACCAGGAAGAAGACAAGGCTGTTCACTCCATATCTATTCAGTATAACACTTGAAGTCTTAGAACAATAAGACAACAAAGAAGATTAAGGGGATACAAATAAGAAAGTATCATTATTACAGGTGATATGATAGCATACATCAGTGACCTTAAAAATTCCGCCAGAGAACTCTTATAGCTCACAAACACTTTCAGAAAAGTGGCAGGATACAAGATTATCAGAAAAAACATCAGTAGCCCTAATGTATATGTGTGCGTGTGTGTGTATACATATATATATATATATATATATATATATCAATCTCACAGGGGATGAGAAAAGAATTAGGGAAAAGTACTCTTGGTATTAGCCATAAATGCTACAAAATATCTCGAGGTAACTCTAACCAAGTGAGTCAAAGATTTGTACAAGAAAAACTTCAAGTGTTCAAAGAAAGAAGTTGAAGAAGATACTATGAAGAAGACACCAGAAGATGGAAAAATCTCCCATGCTCATGTATCTGTAGAATTAACATAGTAAAAATGGTTTTCCTACCAAAAGCAATTTAAATATTCAACCATAATCCTATCAAAATTCCAACACAATTCTCTACAGACCTTCAAAGAACAATACTCAACTTCATACAGAAAAACAAACATACAAACAAACAAAAAACAGGATAGTTAAAGCAATCATATACAATAAAAGAACTTCCACAGGTATCACCATTCTGATTTCAAATTCTACTACAGAGTTATAGTAATAAAAACCACATCATAATGAACTAAATCAGGCAGGTTGATCAATGGAATTAAGTTGAAGTCCCAGACATAAATCCACATACCTGTGGACACCTGATATTTTTTTAACAAAGGAGTCAGAAATACAAAATAGGATAAAAGAAAACATCTTCAATAACTGATGCTGGCCTAATTGAATGTCATCGTGTAGAAGAAAACAAATAGATCCATATCTATCACCATACTCAAAACTGAAGTCCAAGTGGAGCAAAGATGACATTATAAAACCAGACACACTGAATCTAATAGAAGAGAAATTAGGGAATAACCTTGAAAACATTGGCACAGGAGACAACTTCCTGAACAGAAACAAATAGCAGAGGCACTAGTATCATCAATTAATAAATGGGAACTCATGAAACTGAAAAGCTTCTATAAAACAAAGGACACAGCCTACAGAATGGAAAAAAAGACCTTGTCCAAACCCACATCTGACAGAGGGATAATCTCCAAAACATATAAAAGAACTCAAGAAATTGGATATCAACACATGAAATAATCCAATTTAAAAATGGGGTAAACAGAGACTTATCAACAGAGAAATTTCGAAAGGGGCTGAGATATACTTTAAGAAGTGTTCTACATCAATAGCCATTAGGAGAGTGAAAATCAAAACTACTTTGAGATTCTATGTTACATCTATCTTAATGGCTAACATAGGTGACAGATCATGCTGATGTGGAGTAAGGGGAGCACTCCTCCATTGCTAGTGGGAATGCAAACTTGTACAGCTATGTGGAAAGCAATATGGTAGTTTCTCAGAAAATTGGAGTCAATCTAAGTCAAGATCTAGCTTGTATATGCCATGCTTGGGCATATACCCAAAGGATGCTTTATCCTACCACAAGGACACTTGCCCAACCATAATAGCCAAAAATTGGAAACAACCTAGATGTCCCTTAATCAAAGAAAAGATAAAGATAACCTGTTACCTTTACACAATGGAGTACTAATTAGCTGTTAAAAAAAAAAAAAAAAGCTATGACACTGTGAATTTTTCAGGCAAATAGATGGAACTAGAAATATCATTCTGAGTGAGATAACCCAAACATAGAATGACAAATGTGGTGTATACTCAGTTATTAAGTAGACATTGGCTCTTAAATAAAGGATAATCATGCTCCGATCCATAGACTCAGAGAGGATAAGCCATAAGGAGTGCTGGAGGGCTCGATCTTCCTGGAAAGGGGAATTAAATAGATTTTTGTGGTAATTAGGGGGTGTCTATAACTCTTTTGCCTGCACTTGGCACCCCTTTCCTCCTACTGGGTTGCTTTGTTAAGCCATTATATGAGGATTTGTGTCTAGTTTTATTGTAGCTTGTTAAGCTGTGTTTAGTTAATATCTCTGGAAGGACTACTTTTTTTTTAGGGAAATGGAGGAGTGGATCTGGGGGAGAGTGGAGGTGCAGGGAGTGACTATGAGGAGTGGAGGGAAAACTGCAGTCAGGATATAATGTAGGATAGTAATAACATGCACACATACATAATACATACATACATATACATATATACTCCCATTCCTCTTATGTTCCTACTCCCTTGCTCCTTTCTAAAAACATGGCATTGTCTTTAATAAATATATATGCTCTCTGTGCTCAAATATATAAATACAACCTGCCGTGTCTGCTTAATGTTAATTGTGAATATAATTTCATGTCAGACCACTTGATATTAGATAACCAGTTAAGGGGCTCTCCCTGGGGAGACTATTTCTCCCACACTCAGTATTCCCTGGCTGGTGCACCATGAGATTTCCCCTTTTCCAGTTAGCATGTCTATTGGTAATGTACTTTACAAGGTCTTACTTAAGTAGCCAAATTGCTAAGGTGTTTTGAGTGTAGCTCCCCTGTCATTTCTAGAAAATACACCATCATAGCATATTTCTTAGTCCCCTAGCTCCTACAGTCTTTCAGTGTTCCCTGAGTCTTGGGTGCAAGAGTTGCATTGTAGATGCATCAACTCTCTGGGCACCCAGCAGTTCTCTGCTTTCTGGACAGTTGTAGTTTTCTGTAATGATTTCAATCTGTAGCAAAGAGAAGTTTCTTTAATGTGTGGTGACATCTATTTAATCTGTAGTTATAAGGACAAGTATTTATAATGTAATTAGGGATTACACCAGTTTAGTAACTTGGAGGTAGTATATTCTTCTCTAAAATTCATGACCTCTTTATCCTTGGGTAGTTGGCTAAGTATCTGAACAAAGCATGATTCCCCTCCCCATTGAGAGGAACTTAGTCCAAATAGAGTACTGCTGATTACAGGTAAGGTGTGAGTGCTACTGCTGCATCATTATGGTTAATGGTTAATGTACCATGCTAGTTGTAACTGTGGTTCATGTACCTCAGAAGGACTGTTGTTTGATCCACTCCCTTGTGTAGCACCTTCTTGTACCATGAAAACCAGTGCCCAGAAGGAGGCTTTCAAGTCACATCCTTGGGTCCTCTGGGTCTTATATTCCAAGTACATGATATCATACAAGAAATTCCTTTTATGTATACCTGTAAGATAAACATTTTAGGGAAACTTTAACAGGTTTACTGAGAAGAGCAAGTTGCATTTTTCTTACATTTAGATAAATAGGTAGAAATACCTGCATGTATTTTATATTTCATTACAGTGTTCTGAAATTTAGAAAGTAATAATACAAAACAATTTAACTAAGTTATAAACCTATCTTAGAAGATACATCATCCCATCACCTCATTTCCTGCCTCTTCCTTTGATTTTCTGCAGAGGCTGTCATTAAATCTGTTTTTACGTTTATTTACGTGTGTGTGTGTGTGTGTGTGTGTGTGTGTGTGTGTGTGTGTGTGCGTGCGTGTGTGTGCATGCTGTATACATGTGCCCATGCCACAGTGTCTTTGTAGAAGTCTGCAAGAATTGTTTCTTTCCTTCTCCTAGTGGGTTCTGGGTTGTGAGCCTTGGCATCACAACAATATTTGTGATGCAATATTTCAGATAGTATTTTTACAAACAAGTTATGCACACACACAAGGGCTCTCTCTCTCTTAGGAAAACCTTCCTTCCATCCTTCCTTCCCTCCTGCCTCTCTCTTAATATTTTTTGAAAACCCACTGACATGACACTGAAAATAATAGAGAACACAAGAGAAAAAAAGAGAGAGACAATGAGAACAGAGTAGGGCAAAACTGGACTGTTGAATTGACATTGAATAATGAATATGGGAGGAATAACCTTGATGGGATGGTAAGGAATAGGAGAATCTGAATGGATTTCCCTGTGTACCAGTCCTGGATGTTCTGGACCTTTCTCTGTAGAAAAGACTGGCCTTGAACTCATTGAGACCTATATGCCTCTGCTTCTGAAGTGCTGGGAATAAATGTGTGCACAACCACCACACCATCTTAACAATCAGTTTATCAATTTCTATTAGTAAGAATGAAGCTGCTATGACTATTGTGGTAAAAAAAAACTTTGGTGAACACAGTCTCATTTGGGGTCTGTACCTAGTGATGATTATAGGGGCATAATAAGCTACTGATGCTCAATTTTAGTAGACAATGATAAATGGCTCTACAAATCACTAATTTCCACTCAAATCAACAATACTGAGTTTGAATTGCTTCATACCTTTGCTAACGGTTCATACTGGTAATCTGTTCTTTAAAAACGATGTACATTTTAGAATAACTAAACTCCTAAAAGAGAATTACAAAGTTAGAGCAATTACACAAACTCAACACTCTTGTAATATCTTAAATTGTCATAGCACATTTCTTACAACAAAGAAACAATAATCACCCTAGGCTGGGTAAAGCACAGTTTTATTACTCAAGTTCCCTTACTTGTAACTTAATGTCCTTGTGTTTCTGAGACCTCACATTTACATCAGGTACTGCTCCCTCTCACCCCCCTTAGCCTCCTCTTAGTTGCTTCACTTTGGTTGAACTTGTCTGTTTTGAATAATGTTCTCACCTTTAGCTTTTTCATGCAATGTTTTCATGTGGGGGGCAGTTACTAGACATAAGTCATCCTGCAAACACAAAATAGGTCAATAAAATTGACAGACACCGAAGCAAGGCAAATGTGACATCATTAGAAAAGCCCACTTGATTTGAAAGCGGAAGACTCTTGTCCAGGATCCATCTTGGCAGGCAGCTGATTTAGGACTGGTTAGTAGGTGGCTAATGGGTAGTCTCAGCTCAGGGGAGCAGGGGACATTCTCAAGGACCAGTGCCATTATTTCCTCGGGCTGTTCTTACCACTGATTATGCTGTCCATGTGCAATTTCTGACATAATACATAATTGGCAGGCTAAAGGGGGCCAGTTGCCCTGGGGTCTTCTTGCTGATTGCCAAGCTCATAGTAATGAGAGAAACTATCCTTAATGCAGGGCTTCAAAACTCCTCTGTTGTTTTCTTCATGATTATATTGAGGCCATGTATTTGGGGGGGGGGGTGAGAACATAAAGCCATTTTCTTCATGTTATGTCAAGGACACATATTATCGACATGACTTAGAACTGCTGATGTTAACTGTGACAACCAGATTGAAGTAGTTTGCCAGATTTCACTGATATAAGGTTACTTTTAGAACTACTCCCTCTCTTTCTGTGCTTTACTCTTCAGAGGGAAGTCAGTATGCATAACAATACATAAAGAGTGGATATACATAAAGAGTGGATAGCAAGATTTGACTTCCTTGAGAATGGAGTGGCCACAAAATTTCTCCATAATTTTTCTGCATGGAAAGCTGTTTCTTATCCCCAATTTATTTATTCAATTACTTGTATCAGTATGGATTAATAGGCTTATATTTCAATCTTTTAGTTCTAATCCAATTCTACTTCATTTTGTTACTCCAATTGTTCTAGGCTGGACCAGTAGCATCTCATCAAGTTGGTACCTGTGTGTCTTTGGAAGACTTTCTCTCTCTCTCTCTCTCTCTCTCTCTCTCTCTCTCTCTCTGTGTGTGTGTGTGTGTGTGTTTGTGTGTATGTACACACTTGTGTATGGGTAGTGGTGGTAGTTAAAGCCATTCTTTATTCTCTGACAACTTAAATGCTCTATACTATTTTATGTGTTTGCTATCTCAGTGTTAGAACAGCTGTGTGTCTAAGAAGCCCTCACTCCATGTAATTTACAGTAGTATTGCCAACTAAGATCCAAGTACTATAGGTGTTTGCTGCTACCAGAGTACTGAGCACTGCCAGTGTCTTTGATCTTAGCTATTCCCTCCATGGGATTTTAATTTTCTCTTCCTTGAGGAGTAACCAAACTGAGCACAATTATTTTGTTCTTTAACTTTTTTCTGGGGTTTACTTTTTATTAAGATTCTATCAAATAATTTGACCATTTTTGTTATTTTTCTTAATAACTAAATCGTAAGAATCCCTCCATATTTTGAATGTGATGATGTGAGTCCATTAAATAAACATACAGATATAAATGAAGATTCTGTGAATACTTCTTGAAGTCTATGGTGGTGTAATTTACTTTCTAGTTGTCTTAAATGTATATACAGGATACTGAGAAACTTGGATGTATATGCAGTCGACATAAAACCATTTTACTGTTTTCTCTTCTTTTTTTCATATTTCTCAATTTCTCTTCTGTTGCAATCTTTGAAGATATATGGATATTTGGAGTTCAATCATCATTTGTAATACATTTAAGTCAACAGATATTACTTTATATAACTTTTTAGTGGCTTGTCTAGGTATTTCAGAATCACTGCCTAATTTATGGTAGTCAACTGATATCAATGTTTAATTAATTCTTTCAAATGAGGAATGGAAGTATTAATTCCATTTAACCTTATTCCTTACTAAATTATAATTATCTTAGCATTTCCTGTATACACATGTATACTCATTGAATTCTATTGTTTGTCTTCCATAGTCAATCTTATCATACTGTTTCTACTGTAGTGACTTCCATAGCAATTCTTGTGAATGCTGGCTCAGACAGATTCAGTCATGTAGCTCCCAGAGATTTTTCCAGTCTGTCTGTCCTCTCTTGCTCACGCTTAATAGTCTGATGACCTATTCTTGCTTTCAGTGGTCATATTTGTTCCATTTCATTTGCTTTATCAACAAATTGAGTTTGTCAGTGAGTGTTTTAATTTTTTTATTTTTAGATTTTATAGCTGTATAATTTTCATCTGGTTAGCTTTTAGCATATGTGCTTATTTTGACATTTTGTAATGTTTTTATTTGTCCCAAAGAATTTCTAAGTGTGTTTGGTGGTATTTTTGATGGTAGCTGTAAATTCCCCATTAGATAGTTTCCTGTCTGATTTGTTCTTGTTTTGGCATCCGTGGATTCTTTTCTCACTGTAGAATATTTTTGGGGGAAGTGGGGAGCTTGGTTTGATGAATAGCATTTGAGTTTCTTAGACATTTTTGGATGTTGTAAAACTCTGAACTCCCCTATATCTTTTAAATGTTAATTTCCCCCATTGAAATATTTCATGAGAGCTAGGTGGCCATATATGTTACCTACTATAGGAATGGGGGCACTGACCTACAATATTTTGTGGCAGAAAGCTGGGTGAGTTTAACTACTTTTCATTTCCCAGAACCCCACATGAAGCAGCTCAGAGCTGCCTGAATTCCTGCTCCCAGAACGCTAACACCCTCTTCTGACCTCCTCAGACACCTGCACATGCATAACATATACTCAAACAGACACATACATATAAGTAAAACTCCAGCATTAAAGAAATATATTAAAGTAAAATGTGATTTATAACAGTCTTCTTTTGCTCAGAAAAAAAAATGTCAATACTAGTTTTTAAAATTTCAAGTAGTTTTGATAATGATGACTATAGGACTATTCTTTTCTGAAGCAGCTTGCCTTTTATCTCATTGTTATGTTTTAGAATATGTCATATAATGACATATAAAGTGTTCATATAAATAATATTACAGAATGCCTTCAAGCACAGTGTGAAATCCAGTCACCCAGTTCTCAGGACTTTAAGGAAAGACAAACCGGTGGGACTTGCTTATGACTCTCGTTATTCTCCATTGACCAGCTCAGAATGACAGAGGTCTCCATTCCTTTAGACTAAACGTCACTTATCTTTACTTTTTGTTTTTTAAGATTTATTCCTATTTCTAATGAGGACCTCCATGTGAGTGAAGGAGCCCACAGAATCTTGCAGAGAGTGTTGGATGGCTTGAAGCAGGGCTTAAGGCATTTACCAACCACCTGACATGGCTGCTAGTAACTAGACTCTGGTCCTCTGTGAGAGCAGTTTGTACTCTTGAAAGCTGAGCCATCTCGCCTGTCCCTAGACTAGACTTTTCAAGATAATTTCCCCCATTGAAACAGAAAGTCAGAAAACTTTCTATTTTTAAGGACTAACAAAACCATAGGATTTACCCACTAGACCTTTGCTTTTGGGTGATTTCTGAATCTTTGTAAAACACATTTCTCATCCTTTCCTGGCATTTGAAAAGGTGAATTACTGTCTTTATCATATCACGTTTTTCCTTAATCTTCACAATATTTCTCCAAGGCAGATAAGGTTATCCATGCTTTATTTTTAAAATAGAGAATGAAGTTCCCACTCACCATGAAGAGGGACATACCCCAGATAGTATGCAGTCCTGGGGGAACTGCCTCCACAGCTGGGATCTTGTGGGCCAGACAGGTAATCATCAGAAGAATGCTGAACTTAGGAGGAGGAACATCAGGATCATGCTGCATCAAAAATACCGGGAAGACTCTTCCAGAAAACCCTATGTGACATTGCCTACATGAATGTTCTGCTCACCATAGGAGGGCCTATGGATCCTCATTAGTCTTTATGATTCTCTCCTAGTCATAAAATTTCCTCTCATATGCATTTGAACACTGATTCTCAATAAATGTCAAGAACAAAACCAAATTCCTGTATTTTGGCACACTCTGTCAGTGTCTCTCAGAGCCCCTCATCTCTTTCATAATTGCTCGGTTTACAGTAAAGGAAGACTCATACTCCAATCCTTTGGTGAATGGAGCTACTGTGTGCAAAGGAGCTGGGGATATTCCACAGTGGCTTCCCAGCTCATATGGGTGTGAAAGAGCTACTGTCTCCATAATTGAATGCAGCCTCTGATAATCTCTCTGGGCTGGTGTGCCAAAAACCAATCCTAACTTAGCTTCTCTGCTTACCTTTCACCTCCTTTATTACTATTGGTCTCTTCTGGGAGCTGACTCTGAAAAACTAAAAGACTCGCTCCCTACTCTTAAGGGAAGTGAATTAACACATTCTACGATGTAACCAATAGAAGTTATCTCCCATGCCATGCCTGTATTTTAAGCATTTGGAGACACACAGATCCCTATGTATTTACTGGTTGTGCTACTTGATCCTTTTTTGTTTTCTTCTTTGTGGTCTTCTAGTGGTGGAAGAATGCTGGCTTTAGACAATGTAAATGTTACTATCATTAATTTACATACTATTGATCTCTCATATTATTGATATTTTGGAAGAAATTACTAACAGTGTGGCACATAGCAAGTCCACAATTAATGGCTCTCACCTCCACTCTTGTTGTGTGGTTTGGAAGTCATTTGTAGTCACCTTTGTGTCTGCCAGCTTCAGGTTTTATTGTCTGAATCCCATTTCTCCTGCTGCCAGTATCTAGCTGTGTTTTATGTGTCTGTCGGTTGTACCAGACTGGAAATACAGCAGATATAAAGCAGAAACTGATTTCCCCCTCCATCTGATGTGGACACTGTTAATTTATAACAAAGCTGTTCTGCCATTGCTGGGAAACAAATAAAAGCAAACAGCTGGTTTGATGGAAAAGCTTCCATAATCCCCAGAGAACAGTGAGTTCAGATGTGATATAAGCTGACAGAGGGTGAAAAAAAATAATCTCCAGCCTGATAACTGAGTGCAGCAATGATGAACAGGGCTGGGTGGCATTTGCCAGAGCAGAGGACACAGAGTAACCTGAAATAACACCATGCACTTAGGAAAGGTGACATTGGAAGTGATAATGATCAGCTTGCCTATGTTTGCAGCATTGAGAGGGTGAAGAAAAATGTGTGATTGGGGTTTTGAGTGATGCTCACACAAAAACAAGGTTTGCCTGCTTAGATTCCTTTAAAGCTCCAGCTCTGTATCGCTTGATATTTTCCCAAACACCAGTAGAGGCCCCCAGATACTTCATTAAGTAAACAAACATACCAAGATCCTGACAGTCTGTCAGGCAGGGCAGAGAATGCCCTGGCATGAGCAGGAACTAATGACATTCTCCATTTCAGCTGGAATCAGAGGAAGTGCTTAACCTCATGACAGCAGCTGCTCCAATGTCCACAAAAAAATGTGGAGTTGGTCTAGAATGGAAGGTGGTCATGATAAGATCCCTGTTGTCATTTTATATTTCATTTAACTAATTACAATGATGTGTGGTGTCCATTTCACTTTTAATCATTAAGCCATGTCATTTATCCAGAATAAAATACCATAGCAGGAACAACAGAAATGAGAGTATTTGTCCCTTGTATCCCTGAGTCTGGGTTCATTGGCTGTAGGATACTTTCCTGTCTTTTTAAAATCTTAAATTTCAAGCTACACACAGTTCTAAACGAAATGATTATTTAATAGTTACTGGCTACAAAGGCTTCCCAAAACTAGAACCAGTAACTTAGTAAGAGATTTCAACAAGTAGCCAAAAGCACCTCTCTTGCTTACTCAGTATTTGCAATTTGTACCTATGGTTTCAAGTGAACATCAAGAAATGCAAGAGCATCATTGATGTACTTACTACATGATCTCCACCCCCGGGGTTTTAATGAACAATCAGTGTTAAAACCACCTAAGTCCTCTCTGGTCTCTGGTGGTGTGGGGCAGAGGCCACTGCTGTGGCAAATGACCTTCAGACTCTGGTGCCACTCATAAGCTGCAGGCACCATCCTTTAACTCCTAAGTCCCTGTAGGTACCAACCCTTCACTCATAAGACCCTATGGAACCAGCCCTTTACTAACTGCCTAAAGCAAGTTCAGTGGCCTGTTTATGCTTCACCCACCACTTGAGTAAACCTTTCACTGATGGTACATATCCATTTAGTTAGCTGTCCTGATAATTGATTTTTAGCTAATTAGGAGCACTTGTGGGCCCTAATTTGATAAGGAAGTGTAAATGTATTTTAATTCCCCCCACAACAGGTTTTGTTATTTGCAGGTTATTTTTTGGTGGGGGTGTTAATTGGGTTCCATTCTTCTGTCACACAGAGAATTAAAAAACCCTCATCATATAGACTAAACCCACCAGAGGGAAAACTAGGTATCAGCCATTTATGGCAGTTAGCTCTGGAGAGGGGATTTGAACGGAGTGGGTATGTGCCAATGAGATGCCAGCCCTGTTCTTTCCATTCCTCAGTGCTCCTCGGGTTCAGCCTCCCACCTCTATATAGATCCTCCCAGGTGTCTTCAGAAGCTTTGTCTCTTTATTCATTGTTATTTTCTCAACCCTCCATCATCCTTCTTGATGTCCTTTCTTGGATCCTCTTGATTTCAAAGCGAAAGTCACAGGTTTTGAAAATCTCCAGCTCCAAAATGTTTGCAGATGCTCTTGTGAACAGTTTGGGTCCTGAGATTTCTTTGTTCAGTTTCATCTGCTGACAGCAGAACTGGGCAAACTGTCTGCTGTCTGTCTGGAACAGCAAAGCAAATGGAAACAAACAGAACAGGGAAAAGAAATTCCTTCTAGGAGCTTGTTTGTGGAGGGAACCCATACTGTGCCTTTTGTTTATCTGTGGTGATTTTCACAGGGAAGGGTTCGGTGTACATGGAAAGGATCCTGCAACAAGATACCATTTAGAATGAAGGAAATGGGATGTAGGATAACAAGACTTTACAGTTTGAGGCTGCAAACAATCTTCATTTGTATAGTGTGGGGTTTTTGGGATGCCTTGGTCATGTTCTCTAAGGCATGTACTTAGTTTGCACTTATGGATTTTTCTAGTAGCTTTATACTGGTCATTTGAACATTTCCTCCCATCCTGTCTGTGAACATTCTATAAATTTCAAGAATAAATATAATTGTCTTTGTGTATCTTTTGGTGAATCATAGAAATAAATAAAGACATATCCTCACATCTTTCTGTAATTATATCCTTCTAGCTAGAGAATGCAAATTAAGCCTGGAATGCTAGTGTTACAACCAACAAGCCATTGGAAAGGTTACAGTGTTCTGTGGAATTGTATTCTCATGTGTGTGACTTACCAGTGTCTTGGAATCACAGAGCATAACAGTATGGCTGTCTAAAAAAGTCTTGATGAATTGGCAAGAATTTGTTATTTGAAGTCTCCATCCATTTTTGCTCATGAATTTGTTTCTTTGACTTTTGTAATCACTGTTGTCTCCTTAGTAATTCCTTAGTACAGGGCAGTTCATAATGACAATGTCCTAGCATATTGAAGTACTAAGTCTGGATGTTCATCCTGGCCCTTCTTAATTTCAAAACTTGTATTACAACCACTGAATAAATGCCTGGATGTCTAACATCATCTCGTGTGTGTGTGTGTGTGTGTGTGTGTGTTTTGTGTGATTACCATCAGTTAGCCCCCATTATTATGCATTTATGAACATAATGAATGTGTCCTATTTAGCGTTGTCTTCGGCTTGTCTGTGGTAGAAACTCAGTAGACATTTATTATACAGCTCAATGAATGACAGTTCTAGTATACTTAATGTTACTGGAAATTTGGTGAGTCCTGGTAGAGGGACAAATAGTACAGGGGAAGTTGGATTCCCTTGGGGGATTTTAGTCTCATTAATAAAAGAATTAAAAGCAGACTCAAAAAGAACAATTTTAATAGAGTTTAAAGAAAAGAAAATTTCAAAGCAAGCAGCTTGCAAATCTTGGCAGCTGCTCAGAGCAGGAGTTAGAGATGAGAAAGTCATGCCATTTGAGTTAGGCAAGGATATCAACCATATAGCAAACAAACAAACAATTGGTGATGGAGAAGTAGGCTACAGGGCAAGAATTAGAAGGCAAAAGTACCAGAAAAAGCACCCGTAGGCTCTGGCCCATATTAAAAAGAAAGACAGAAGAGAAGGAAAAGAAAAAGATAAGCCTTTCTGAGTCTTAACCCAATAGAAACTTGTGCAAGCTATGGAGTGACTTCACTAAGTGGTCATAATTCTAAAGGAAGAGTATTATCTTATTAAAGGGACAATTATCCCTCTCATCTCTTTAGCATGGCTTAAGGCAGACCCATCTTCTTGAGGGTTGGTGTTTTAGCCAGGTGGTTTGACCTGTCCACATGGAATGCTAGGTCTCCACCCAGGATAGAAATTCAATTATTTTGACCAGAAAAGAACAGTTTCCCTTAATGAACCACGGTGATGCTAATATTTACACTATTGCTCTTTGCTATGGTTAAAACTTATCAGCTAAGGTTTGTCAGCTAAGGTTTGTCTTACATAAATTGCAAAAGAATACATTTCATTATCACTTTGTAGCAGAAAGTTATGAAAGAAAAAAGAAAGGCTGACAATAAATAATTTGATCTCATATCAAAAAACGCAGAGAAAAAGGTGAGCTAACTAAAGCCAACAAAACACTGAAGGAAATTCTTAAAACAACCCCCCAAATCAAAGAAATAGAGTTCTTAGAAACATAAAACTTAATAAAAATGAAATTGATGACATCAAAGAAAAATAGGAAATAGAAAAAAAATGGACAAACCAAATTTGATTTACTAAAAGTCATAATAGTTGGTTAATCTTTATCAACACCGAGCCAAGTAAAAAGGAAGAAAATAATACACAAGGTTGAAGAGATTGCTTGGTATTTAAGAATCCTTGATGGGAAAATATGAAGACCTGAGTTTATATTGCATTCCACACATAACAAGCCCAGCATGACCATGCATGCTACTGTGAGGAGAGTAGAAACACTATGGTCACTGGACATACTGGTTACCAACCTAGTGGTGAGAGGGACAAATGGGGAGTAGACAGACATAAGCTCCTGTATTGAGACTTGTCATGGAAAAAATAAGGGGAAGAGTGAGGGACAAGGACACCTGTGATGTCATTCTTTGGCCTCTGACTGTGTGCACACATGTGTGTTCTATAACAATGTATAATATACCACATACACACACAAAAGGGATGAAATTCTAACAATGCCAGAAATAATATTAAAAAGTAGTTATCAATATGTATACTATGGTTAAAATATTAGTACTGAGAATCCTTTAGTTTTTCAGGATGAAGAGAAAATAAAAGACTCATGAGAAATAACACATGCATAGTCAACCTAAATGATTATATCTTTAAGAGGAAGTTGAATAGGTAATTATGTTATAATCATTTCCTGATGCCAGTAAATAAAAATTCATATTATCATCTTTAAAATTACAAAGCAGTTATTATATAGGTATATCATAATCTGTTTTAAATGCTTTCCTTATCTATACAACCTATGTGGTTTTTCGAGTTCCTTAAATTGTACTTACATTAAGTCCCTCTAGTTTAAGTCATTGCAGTGCTTAGCTTTTGTGGAGATTTGAATGATAAATGTCCCCCATAGTCTTGGGCATTTGAATACTTAGTACCCAGTTGGTTGTACTGTTTGGGAAGGCTTAGAATGTGTGACCTTGTTGGCAGAAGTATGTCATTGGGAGTGTGCTTTGAAAGCTTAAAGACTTTCTGTTTGCTCTCTGCTTCCTGCTTACATTTTGAGACACAGTCCCTTAGCATCCTACACCAGCCTGGTTCTTCTGCCAAGCTACCCCACCATGATGCACTCCCATCTCTCTGGAATTGTAAGCCCAAATCCTTTTTTTTATAAGTTACTTTGGTCATGGTATTTTTTATCACAGCAATTAAAAATAACTAAGTAACAGCTTCCAACATGCCCAAGCATACTCCACTCCACCATCACTCTCTGCTAGTCACACGCTATTCACAAGATGGCTTGAAAGTCTTTCTAATGCAGCCCAGATCTTTAACCTCCTGAGACTCATTCTCCAAATGGCCTTTCATAGGCTTGCTCTGAAACAGTGTTCTTAGAGAGTTGAGAAGTTCCAGAGAAGGCAATACTTTAACGTTCATTTCTTAATCTCCCCATGTTAGCTCAGGAGACTGGAATGACATGGTGCAATTGTCCAAAATATTCTAGTAATTAACCTCTTGCATACTTTTAACCTAAATATTTTTAGATTTTTCATTAAGTAAGCATTATTAAATTCTTTGTCATGATCTCCCTTTTCAAGTTTCTTATTCCAGCAGAGCCAAATTCAAGGTTGAAAAGTGAAAGAAAAAGGAATGTGAATCTCATTTTCCTTCTCCCTGTACTTCTATGTAAGTGAGTACAGATTTTCCAAGCAGTAGACAAAGGTCTGAAGTCTATAGTTCAAAGCCAAGGACATGCATAGAGGAGAGGTGTGAGTACAGATTAATTGCAGTGAGATTACTTACAATAGAAACATAATGACTTCTTTGCTTGGGAGTTGCAGCACGGCTGCTGGTGAATGTGGCTTTCTCTTTTCTCACTACCACAGCCTTTTAGGACAGAAGAAGTGGATAGGATTAAGACCCATGAGTTGCAGGAACAAACCTGGCCACTGACTCAAAGTCTGCACAATAGGATTTGAGTCAAGCAGGAAGAATAGTTTCCTCTTCAATATATTTGGATGCTAAAACAAGTCAATTCATGACAACATATAGGAAATATGTGTAAGGAATAACTAACTCACTTCTTTTGATAAACAAATTGATTTTCATTCTCTTTAACTTGTCAATTTATTCCAGCATATAGCAAGTCTAATATATGTGGAGCCTTAAGAAGAAGAAGGAAAAAAAAAGCCTAAAATCCAAGTGGAATGAGGAAATGTGTCATCCAGGTTTCATTTCTCTTTACGTTTGAGAACAGACAAAACTGACTTCATCAGTGCATGGTAATACCATGTGGGAGTCATCTGTGCTGGTCTGTTTGCATGCTGACCAAAGACAGTCACCCAAGTGATTTTTTTCCTTCCAAAATTGAAAAACCATATTAGGATTTCCACAAGGTAGAAAAGGAAGGTGACAGCAGACTGGGAAAAAAAATGCACTAATTGTTCTTCAAATAAAATCTGTGAAAAATTTAAATGAACATCTGTTTGAAGAATAGAGCTATTAAAGGGAATGTTCTGCACAGACAATATGCCACGCAGGATAGTTGTACAAATAATACTGTGAAATTGTTTAATTAACTCATAAAGGAAGGAACCTAGTAAAGGAAATATAAGCACTGTACTCTGGAGATGTTTGACAATCTTCAAGAGCAGATGTGATTATGATTGTAATTATTTTAGTAAATTGAGCCATAATTTCTCTTTCTGTTGTAAAATAAGGTATATTATGAATCCTAAACAGGATAAACCTTTAAGCATAAATAAATCATGCAAATCCTGACTCCAGCCTTGCCATCCTTTCCTGGAGATGTTCTGTGTAAATACAACTGAGAAGAGTAAGCATTCAGCATGAGACTGGAGAGTGAGGAGACCCAACTTCATGTGTGTGCTGGGGAAATTGGCTTCAATATTTTATAGAGGTCTTACATCACAGATTTGGGTGTTTGCCTTTAGGAAGTACCAATTATTTATAAGATAATGGTGTATTGTGGATATTGGGTAATTTTATTTTCTTAATAACAGAAATGCAACCAGAGGCCTTACAGTATTGAACATTAAGGCTACAACAACAATTTTGTGTGTGTATCTGAGGTCAGCTAGTTTTATTTGAAGCAGATTCATTGACCATACATTATGTATCAAGTTTGTTTAATATTATTATGTAAATTACTAAATCTGTGCTACTCTATTATTTTTCATTCTCCATTTTGACAATTGCATATTTTTATATTCATAACTTTAGCTGGTAATTACAAGAATGTTACATTTTCTGTATATTGCCTTTATCACTCTTATTAACTGAAATTACTGCAGGAAGGAAATTAATCAGACAAATTAGTATGCTTATTCATGAAGCCTAGATTACAGTAAACCCCAAGATTAAGACTAATGAAACAATTACTTATTTAATCATTATTGAAAATGGGAACGTTGCTCAGCTAGCTGACAGTTAACTGCAGTAAGCCTTGGAAGTAGATAAATGAGTGTGCTTTTCTTGACTGCTCTTTCATGAAAGTAAGATTATCATCAACTGCTGGGAGTTTTGCTTTCATATTAAACATTTTCCCTGGAAAAGGTTTCCTTTTACTAGGAAGAGAGTAAGTCTACTTGTTCAATAAGCTCCTCTCCTTGAAAAAAATTATCCTTCATCTGAAATCTCAAAAGGTAAGGTGTAAGTCAAGGCTGTAGACAGAATGGAGGTGAAACTTTTGTTTTCACATGAAAGTTAACTTTGCACTAGGTGTAAAACCATTTACCTAAGATACTGTAAAATGCCAATCTAAGTTAGCAGCTTATTTTTAAAAGTAAAATGTGTAACATCAGGTTGGTAGTGAAAACTCACAGTCTCCCAACGTCACTGTAGCAGCTGCCTGGTACCTGGAGACAATTGTTATACAATTATTTCCACCTTTAAGATTTCTGGTCATTATTTTCAGGTTAAATTGCATTTCCTGTTTTCAGCACTACATATTAGTAGAAAGCTAGTGATTGTTTGCAATATAATAGGTAAATACATTAGCTCATTGCTTCCTACATCCTCTTTACATGCCTAAGACATTTGATTAATAACTGTGATATTTGTCTTAAATTTAAAATACTAATTTTTATTACCAATTCATTTACCATCTCATAACTTTTTTCCATGGCATGGCAATATCAGTATTACTAATATTTTCTTAACCTGTTTCACTGCATTTGGTAGCAAGATAAAATGTGAGCTATCATTCATTACATTTGCTAAAGAGCACTAATCTTTTAGTGTGTCCTATTTTTTTTGTGATAAGTAACACTATTTAAAAATTTCATTTGTTAACATGGGTATTTGATTAATTATTTACATGTGTACAAATGTCATTGTTGAGATATTTTTTTTAAAAAGACTAATCATTGGGAAGCTGAGACAGACTGATATTTGTAAGTTTGGGGCTAGCCTGGCCACATTGTGAGTTCCAGACCAGCCAGGAGGACTATATAGTAAGACCCCATCTGAAAAACAAGAAGAAGAAAGAGAAGGATAAGAAGAAAGAAGGATAAGTTCATTCAGTTCTTGCATAAGCCTCCAGGTCATAGGAAGTTGGCATATCAGCTCTCTATTGTACTTAGAAGTTGAGGCTGGAATCAGGAAGATGGGGGCAGGTAGGTGCCTGGACTACTATCTCAAAACTCTGTGTCCGAAAGAATTCTGTAACCCACCCAGCAGTGGAGAAATTCATTTCTTGTGTTGTTATTACAGAGAAACTCAGTCAACAAATCTAAAATCAGAAACTTGGGGTTGTATAGATCAGGAATAGAATGTCTAGGTGGCAATAACATATATGAGTCCCTGGGCTTACTCCCCAGTACTGCAAAACTAAACACAACAAAAGACAAACTGAGACCAAGAAAACACAAACCAACATCAGGATGCAACCTTCAATGGGAAAAACAGTCTATGTTCAGTCCTAGAAAACCTCTGGCTAGCCCTCTTCCCCTTTGGACATTTAGAAGGTTGATGGTGACTGATTCAGCCAGGGACTAGATAACTCCCACCCTTGGGTCAAAAATCAGGTCTCAAACAAAAAGTTTACAAAAGATGTTGTGAGGGCACTTCAGGTGAAAGAGCAAGGAATCACCATCACCCGCCCATCACAGAGCTCTTGGTCCACAGCCTTTGTAACCCACAATTTTAAGTTCTCTTCAAAAATCACAGTCTTAAAAATCCCCACCAGGAAAAAAAAAGAAAAGAGAGAGAGAGAGAGAGAGAGAGAGAGAGAGAGAGAGAGAGAGAGAGAGAGAGACCTGCATAGGAACTCTCCAATGTGACAGATTAAAAAGAAATATCAGAAAGGAAAAATTCAGAGGAAACCTTCCTGATAAAGCAAAGAGCAAAACTTGAAAACAAGTTGGAATTTTTACATTAGTAAGGCGAGACCCTGTACTGAAAACAGCAGGGCTCTCCAATATGGAAGCATCCCCGGAGCAAGAAAAGCTTTTGGCAAACTACAGTCAAAGTATCAGAAACCTGAAAAGCAATCAGATGCATGCAAACATAAAAGAGGCAGTATTTCCAAGGGGCATCAAGAGGAAAAAGATGAAAAATGAAATAAAAAGTTAGAGAAGAATCATGGTATCATCTGGTAACAGAATCCTGTCTTCTTCTGTCATTACTAGAAAGCATTAGACTGTATGAAAGGACCGAGGCAGGGGACATGGGTGTGCAGTATTTTGTTTCTTAAGACAAACAAATGGAGACTGAAAAAATGAAAGAAGAGGAGGGCACGACTGCTCTTATTGTGTGGAGAAGATTTTTATTGTAGATATGTGGGAGAGCATAACAAGAGGCGGAGATATCTGGGAATGACCCTGACCTGGGCAATTTGAAGACAGCAGTAAGGAGGAGGGGAGAGCCAGGAGACCAGGAGAGTAAAGGGTAAACAAAAGGGCTGGGTTAACCCACATGGCTGTATTACATATGGAAGGGTAGCTGGGAAGGGCAGCCCAGGCCCTGCTCTGGAGAAGTTTAGGGTAAGGGGCAGGGAATGCCAGCCATACCCTATAACAGGTAGGGACTGAAAGACCCTGGGGGAACCTACCAGCCAGGTCTACTTTGATATGTTAAATAGTTGCCTCAGTTAGCCATTCCTCTGGTGCTTAATCCCTATCCAAGATAAAAATAAAAAAACAAAACAAAAACAAAAAACAAAACAAGACAAAAACCCCAGTGATTTGTGCTTATCAAGCTGGTTTTATATAATCTATTTGACTTTTCAAAGTATGCATATGTATAACTTTAAGTAGCTGAACAAATGATTCAAGAGATTTAAAAAAGTAGAGAAAGCTCTACTCATTCTGATGTGTTTTATTTTATAATTCTGTGACTAAATGATTCCAAAACAATCCCAAAGAATAAAGATTTCTTTTGTTGGATGGTTTCAGAAATGTCATTCCTATGTGTCAGAGGGAGTGTGACCACTAGTAACAAAGCTTACACTGTAGTAGTCAGGAAAAACAAGAAATCCTAGAAGTAGCCAGAGGAAGATAATGCAACTGCTGACAACTTCTTTTAGTTAGGCTCTGCATAACTTTTTTAAAGCCTTCTTAACAATGCCATTGTGCTGGTAAATTTTATGTCAACATGACACACACTAGAGTCATCAGAGAGAAGGGAGCCTGAATTGAGAAAATGCCTGCATAAGGTTGGGCTGTAGGCAAGCCTGTAGGGCATTTTCTCAATCACTGATCAATGGGGGAGGGACCAGCCCACTATGGGTGGTTCCATCCCTTGGCTGATGGTTCTGGGTTCTATAAGAAAGCTGGCTGAACAAGCCATATGGAGTGGGACAGGAAGAAATACCCCTCCATGAACTCTGTATCAGGTCCTGACTAAAGATTCCTGCCCTCTTTTAGTTCCTGTCCTGACTTCCTCAGATGATGAATAGTGATACAGAAGTATAAGCCATATAACCCTTTCCTCACCAACTTGCCTTTTGGTCATGATATCTCTTCTCAGCAATAGAACACTGACTAAGACAGCCATCATATGACATTATCAAGGTAATAGCCAGAGAGCTCATGCTCTGTTTTTGGAAGAACTTTCACAGACATAGCCAGAGAGACACTTCACTGGTATCTTTGGCATTTATTAATCTAATCCATTTGACAATCAAACTTATGCATCATAGAGTTCATGATTTTACCAACAGGAAGTAAGTAAAAGAATGCAGAGTAGTTCTAACTGGAAGCATGGGCATTTTCCAGCTTAGAAAAAGAGGGTCTCTTTTCCTGGAACTGTTCACACTGTATAACATGCAGAGAGGTGAGCCATGGACATGGTAGGCTGCTCTACATGCTCAGAGATCTGAGAACTTGGCAGCAAACACTTGTGTGATGGACCCCTGGTGGGACCGAAAGACAGTGACCCAAGACCACCTCTCTCCTGAACTTTGTTATAGTGTGAATCAAAAATGCCTCTCACAGGCTTTTGTTTTGAAAACTTAACCCCCAGCTTGTGTATAGTATTTTGTAGGCTATAAAGCATTTAGGAGATAGGTCTGACTGCAATGGGCCCCAGAAATGGACCTTTGATGTTTATAACTGCCTCTGATATCAGTCTAGCTCCTTTTACTTCCCATCAACCAAAATGTGAGAAGATTCTCCTTCTGTGCTATCCCTTCCTGCTCTGTGAACTCCTTCTGCTTTTCATGCTATGTTAGCCTGAAGTCTTTCTAAAGCCATGATCCAAAGCAGATCTGTCTTCATATGATTTATCTCTGTCAGGTACATAGCCACAGTTGTGTAGAAGATAATGCAAACTTGAATTTTTAAAAGTCTGGGTATAATGTCACTGCAAAACCATAAAGTCCACTTTTGCAGAGCAAAGCAGGTGTTTAGAACCCAGTCATTTGGAGTTGTGAAGTTGTTGCCTCAGGACTCAACCAAGCTATTGTTTTCTTGAATTTTTGGTTGCTGTGATTACCCATACGAAATCTGCATAACTTTGGGTTCAATATTGTTCCATCACAGTGAGAGAATGGAATCTCATGGGCCTCTTCCCTGAGGATTTATGAGCATCTTATGGTTCCTAGGTGAAGAAGGCATTTTCTTCAAAGATATACCTATTTGAAAGCTGTTTATGTTCCTGTGGGCAACTGGTCACCCATGCTCTTGTCGGTGAACCCAATTAAACCCATTCGTTCACAATGCTAGACTCAAGTGGAATGATTTTTCTGCTGTCTCATTGATGCCCTATCTGGTGTAGGAACAGTGATCATGAATCTGTAAATTTACAGATCTGTTTAATTTTGTTGTCTTAAAGCAAATGAAAGTAACCAGAAAAAAGGAAGCTAAAAATAACCAATAAACACTCATCTATCCCTTATTGTGCTAGTTATGACATAGCTTTTCTTAAGACACTTCATATACATACACCACCCACAGGCATACATCAAGGCAAGGGTGAAATATGAGAAAAAAAATCATTATTCAGAAATATCAAGAATACATCATAGCTTTGCTAAGCATGTGCCAAACCCAGTAGAACTTAGCTTTATAGAATGTATACGATGTCAATCACAATGCAAAGTTAAACTATCTCCACAGAACTACAAGATCTAAAATAAGAAAGATGAAGCTTCCAAATAGGATGTTGTGAGAAACTGATATGGATTAGGATGATCCAAATAAAGAAATGACAAGCTTAAGAAGAGACAAAATGGTATTATATGAGGAAAGTCTAGGACCATCAATGGCTTAAGACTAGAGAACAGCAGACTACTTGTAGTGTATTATATTACCATATTTGGGTACTCTTATGTAGATAAAGGAATGTATTCCATTCTTGATGTTTTTTCCCCCGAGACTAGAATTTTCACATGGATTAAGTAATAGGAGGTATCAGACAGAAGGAATTCTGACATGTACTGAATGGTGGACTTCCATGTCTCACAAGTCACTTATTGAACATCATTGAAAATGTTTGAGAAGCAATCAGCTGGTCATCAACTACTAAGGTCTTTAGGATTATTATTTTAGATGGAGATTGAGTCAATTGCAATTTAATGTCTGATTTAGGACTAACAATGTAGGTCCTAAGAATTGTCAATTTTAAGATTCAGTCTCCATACACTGATTGTTCATTAATAATGGCCATTTTCTTTTAATCAGGGAAAAAGAACACAATGTTTCACCTCCTGAAGTGCTAAGTCCAATAGAGGAGCTAAGGAGCTAAGTGTTAGGCAGATGATATATAATGTTCATTAGCAAATTTCACTGTAATGAGTATTGGGAACAATCGAGTCTTGAGAACATAAATACAGATTCTGATAAAGTCTGGAGAGTGATATTTCAGCTTAACTCCAAAGGCTGACTTAATTACGAAAAAACAAGTCTGGATTTAGAGTTGAGGTTCAGAAAAATGTCTTGTATGAGAAACATATCAAAGTAAAAATTTTTTCTTACTCCTCAGGCAATCTTATAAGGGATTTAGCACCTTCCTACTTTATTGAGGTATTGTGTACATTGCTTAAGAGTTGATTTTCTGCTTTCTGTAAAGTTTTCTGTCTCATTCAGGTCAATAAATTTTAGGTTTCTACTGTGGCCCCTTTATTTTCATTGAATGATTATATTTTGTTAGATATGACAGTATGTTCTATTACTAAGTGCCAAAAAAATTAGATTCTGAGTTGTATGCACAGACAAAAGAAATTGCTTCCTTGTCCTTAACTTTAGAGTTAGCAAGCTGTCATTTCAGCACTAATCATAAAACTAAGAGTGGGCAGTTTTGATAAATGTCAATTATAGTTTCAGACTTTACATACTGATTATTTAACAAATAAGTGTTTGCCACTTTGTATCAGCATCATGGTTAGTACTTATAGTCAGCTTGTTGTGGAATCATCTGGAATACACCTCTAGGCATGACTGTGAAGTACCATTTAGCTTCCTAGCATGCTTTTGAGAATTATCTAGTTGTGGTTAAAAGGTGGGAATGTAAGGAGTATGGTTTTTCCTCCCGCCGCCACGTCAGCCCCAATTAACACACTGAGACTCTGTATTTGATATAATTCTGTTTGTCAGTTACTAGTTTCTTATTGGCTAGCTCTGTCTTAATTATTAACCCATTTCTATGTATTTCCACATGGTCATACCGAGAGCAGAGGAATGGCGGTTCTGTTCTCTCCAGACTTTCCATCTTAACTCCTCCTTACTACTTCCTCTTTCCTCCTTGTCTCTTAGTCCCTCTTATCTTCCTTTCCTATTGGCCAACAGTGCTTTATTATTAACCAGAATGAGAAACATATATACATATTGACATCTCCCATCATCTCCTCTTTTCTGTCTAAATAAAAAGAAGGGTTTTAATCTTAACATAGCAAAATATATAACACAACAGTTATCAAATAAGAATCACAGTTAACAATATTTAGTTCATTAACATTTAGCAAGATTAAAAGAAACTATTCTATCATCTATTCCATCTTTGTGAGTCTAAAGACCTATATGTAACTTATCTTTAAACCTAAGGAAAACTATAACCATAACTATTTGTCTTCAACTCCTTCAAAGACCACAGAAGGATAGTATATAAACTCTAGAAGTGACAGAGACAACTCGCCATGTCAGTCACCTGAAGTTCTTCTGTAATATTCCATCTTCAGCCCATAGGCCATAGTATGTCTGGCAGACTCTTCAGCAAAGTAGGAAACTTTATACTGTCTTCTTGTATTGGCAGTTCATCAGTCACTTTTTTGTGTCCTGCACACTGTCTGGCAGACTCTTCCATGAAGCAGGAACTCTGTAGCAATGTCCATCTTGAATCAGCAGTCACTTTTCTATGGGTCCTGCATATCCAATTTATACAGCATAAAGTCAAACAGTCCAGACAAGAGCAGTATCTTGTCCAAATGGCTAGTCTTGCCATATTGAAAGTAAACTTCATAACGAGTTTCTTCAATGTCCATCTTCCTTTCTGACACAGGTGGTGTTGCCAGGAGCAGTTATGTCTCACTGTCAAGAAAAACCTTAAGCCATTTTAAATGACATATTCTGTAGGTCTTTGAAAGGTTTGAAGAATTCCTACTCATTTCAAATACATCTCTGTATATCCAGAAAACCTAACTAACTTAACTATAAGTTTTGACTATTATAGGTAACTATCTATAATCTACATAAAATTATACATTACATTTCTAACTGAGCTATATAAACACAATACCTAAACAAGAGGAGAAATATACATATCACAACATTGACCTTAAATTGTATCAATAAATGAAAATCCATTCCAAAACAAAGAATTCATATCTATACCATAATTCCCTTTTTTACCTTTAAAAGGAGATTGGTTGTTGTCATTAACCATTTAAAACCAAGCCCACTTAAATGAAAACAAACATTTATAAACAATATTTGGGAATTTGGGCGTCATTCTTTTCAAACTACTTCCTGTTGATAGGGGGCGCTGTCATGGGGGATTTTAAGAAGACACAGAAATCCTGGCTGTAGTCTGCAAGGCTGTTTTGTTCAGCTGTTTTGAATGTAGGATCACCAGGAACTCTGTTTCAGGGAGTCTGGCTTGATCAAACCACATTAGTCTGGAAGGAATCCGCAGCTTTTTATTTCCTGTTGAAACAAAACTAGAAATCCTTTTTCCCAGTAACTTGTCCTTGAACTTAAATTTTGGAGTCAAAGCATTTTTAAAATATATAAATTGAATTAATCCAGCAGTATTTCCTTTAACAGTTGTTGTTTCCTCAGCAGTCAAATGATATAAAGACAATATAATGCCATACAGTAACCAGATTCTCTCTGAGCTTTTCATCTTTATGTGGCTTTATTATTACTCTCTTTTTTTATTTTTTATTTTTATTTTTTGAGACAGGGTTTCACTGTGTAACTCTTATCTGTCCTGGAATTCACTCTGCATACCAGGTTTACTTAACACCCAGCTGTTTTTTTGTCTTTTTTAAAACCATGTTTTTTTATTTTTTTTCTCTCCCAAGCCTAAATATATATATATATATATATATATATATATATATATATATATATATATATATATTTAAACACACTGTAAACCTTTAGAGGTTTTTTTTAATATGACTCTGTCTTTACTGTAAATCTTTATCTTTTTTTGGCCATGAGTCTTTTATCTGGTAAACAACATTGCTAAAATGAAAGTCATAGTTGTTTCTGCTGTGGATTACCAAAGATGGTGGCGGGTACCTTTACCGCCAGCAATGAAAGCTATGGTCACTGCCCTGGTCAACGCTGCCATCCAGCAGGCATGCTGCCGGCTTGGAGATGTGGTCACTGCCATCGCCATCTCTCATACACACCAATAAATTGTTAGCAGTGGTTCTTAAAAGCCTTGCGGTTTTTTGCTCCTTATGTTGAGTCAAGAACCTTCCCTTAAAGGAGCCGCGCAAATATCTGTTTGTCTTTAGCAAAACAGAACCCAACCGAGAAATATGCTGCTACCAAGAAGCCTTGCTTGTCTCTGTTGTTTTGTTTTTAAAACCACTTTTTAAGCTTTTGTTAAATTTTAAGTGGAAGTTCTTACTAGCCACGTGGGCGCCATTATGTAAGGAGTATGATTTTTCCTGGTCTTGTCCCGCTGCCGCGTCAGCCCCAATTAACACACTGAGACTCTGTATTTGATATAATTCTGTTGGCCAGTTACTAGTTTCTTATCGGCTAGCTCTGTCTATATATTTCCACGTGGTCTTACCGAGAGTGGAGGAATGGCGATTCTGTTCTCTCCATCTTGACTCTTCCTTACTATTTTCTCTTTCCTCCTTGTCTCTTAGTCCTTCCTATCTTCCTTTCCTATTGGCCAACAATGCTTTATTCATTAACCAGTATGAGAAACATATATACAGAATGACATCTCCCATCATGGGAAGACCTTTTTTCTGGACTTGGGTCCTAGGCTGCATCAGAAGGAGAAAGGTAGTTGAACACCAACCAGCATGTGTTGGTCTTTGCTTCTTGACTGAGGACACAATGTCATTAGCTGACTGGGCTCCTCCTGCTGTGACTTCCCTCCTAAGATGGACTGTGACCTCAAATTGAGACAAAATAAATCATTCCTTCCTTAAGTTGCTTTTGTCAGAGTATTTTATCATCCTGACAAGTAACTAAGACAACCAGTGTACAAATTGTTGTTACTATCTGAACCTAACCATTCTTCTGGATGTGTTTTAGAAAGCTTTAGATAGAAATAGGCCATCTAAATTAAAAACAAAATGTAAAAGCATCCAGTGATATGAAAGGAACATCCAGGGTTTAAGAAGTTCTTCATAAGGGAACATTTCTATGTATGTGAGTTGTAATTGAACTTATAGTAGATATTAATTAGTTAATAAATTCAATATTATATAATAACACTTCACATAGTCCTTACTGTGGACTTTGAAATAAAAAAGTGACACCTAAAACATTGCTGAATGAGGTTTTAGCTTGCCTAGTGTGTCTTGATATGGATAGTTGGTGGATTTTAGTCAACTCATGTACATAGAGACAATAACATCAGTATATAGAGTAGGGGGACTTTTCAACAATGGAATTTACCAATGTAGTCTATAAGTAATAGAGTTGAAAATCAAATAGTGATACTACAACTGTCAAACATTTGCTAGTGAAAGTTTTCATATTTAGTAACATGAAATTTTACTTATGTATCTATTGAAATACATCCCTAGAAAAGAAAAGAATACAGCAAAGAGGTTCCTTTAATTTATTTTAATATTATAAATCAAGACATGATGTGCCTTCCCATATTGTGTCTTTGAGCAACCTTAATTGATGTCACAAAATATATCCTATAAAACAGACTTCAAGACAGCTAAAAAAAATAAACAGTAGTTGATTGAATCAAATATTGTTATAAAAATATGTAGCTTGTGGACATGAAGCATATATAAGCTGCATTAAATTATTCCTACCTTTAATAATTTGTCCTGTATTATATATTTCTCAGTAAATATTAATTATATTCTTTTAAAAACATTACAATTTATTCTTTGAGAATTTCATGTATGTATCAAAGAGATTTTGAATGTAAATGCTCATATTGCTCTCTCTTGTCCCCTTTCTGAGGTTGAGGCCAGCCTAGTCTACTAAGTAAGTTTCAGGGTAGCCAGGGATACAAAGAAAATCTCTGTTTTTAAAAATCAAAACTATAAAACAAAATACCAACAGTTCACATTGGTTTATATGATTATGTTCTTGGCATACTTTTATATATAACAACTTATTTAGTGTTCACAATAACTCTCTAAGTAGGTCCTTCTATGAGTGTTCCATTACTAATGAAAAAAATGGCTTCCTTGCTGAATAGTCAGTTATTTTAGCTCATGCTGTTAAAACTATAATTTATATTAGGACTTCTAAGTATTCAGTAAAACATTAACTATAAAAAAATAATAAATTGAAACTTGTTCTTGAAAATACTTTAGTGGTAATTTTCTTAATTTTGTATGAATTGTCTATGAATTGGATGACTTAAAATTTTATAATCTCTTCTATATCAAACTGAAAAAAATGTCCTGTGTGCTGAGAATTTTGGGTTTTACGTCTGGACTTTGATTTAGCCTTAGTAGGTAAGTACATCAAGGGGCTATGGTTCCTGTTTTCTAGTTGATAGTAAATCAATAAAGTATGCAGTACCTTATATCAGGGAAACAGAAGAATTGTGTGTGTGTGTGTGTGTGTGTGTGTGTGTGTGTGTGTGTGTGTGTGTATGTGTGTGTGTGTGTTAGTGCATGCATGGTATGTGACCAAAGGTATAGTACTCAAAGTGGAGATTGCCCACTTCAAAATTTCAATTTGAAACACATCTTTCACAAGATCTTGTGCCTTCAACAAACACAGTCTAATTTATTTTCAGATCCACTTGCTGTGTTGTGTGGGGCCCCCAGACTTAGAGTAAAGAAACAGCGAAAAAGAAAACCTCTAGGCAAAATGGGCACACCACATCAAAAGGGACACTAGAGCAGATGGCCAATCCAGTCACATGATGTCAGTTTTAGAGACTGTCATATACTGAATAGGTTTTCTCTTCCACTGAGTTATTTTTACAGTTTTGACTTTTCAGTATGTTTGTAGCTAGGTGTCTTTGATTAGAAGTATAGACATGTGGGCCTGATACTGTAGAAATTTTGTTTCAAGATTTGTTTCCCATCCATTAATTCATAATCTCTTTAGGCCTTAAATGAATAGGTGAAGAAACAAGGGCATTTTTTTCACAAATTGTCTTCTTTCTTGGACAATTGTTTTATTGTGATAAAATGTACTATAATAACCTTGAGCAAGGAAACATTTTTGCCTTGATGTTTCACCAAAGCAATCACTTTTTGATTAGGAATTACTTAGTTTTCAATTTCTCTGAGGAATTTAAACTGTACTCTTCAATGAAGGGCTGAATACAAATATTTTGATATTCTTACATGAAACAGGTTTTTGATTTAAAGACCAAGTTCATAAAATGATCATTATTTTGGCAGTCTATGATTGCAGTGTTTAAATTAATAACAGAAGACCTACAGGCAAAAAGAAAACCCCATTGCTTATCTCTAGCTGTGGCACATGTCAGTAGTGCCGTGAGGGAAGATTGAGAGAGTTTCTTCATCAAAATTTCTATAAAACTTTCATATCTGCTTATTTATTTTCTGTAGAAAAACAGCCTCTGCATGTTTCATGTTCTAGAAGCAAGAGCCTGTTTCTTTGGCGTTTGATTATTGAAAGAGGCCTCCTCTCAGGGAGCACAGCTGGGTAGATCTTGCCCTTGCTGTCTCTTTCAAGCAAGGAGCAAAGGAAAGAGAACACTTTTGTGTCTGTGCTACTGGCAGAGCTGCAAATGATTTGTTGTGTTATACTCACTTCCAACTGGAGGCTTCAGCAGAGTAGCAGGCTATAGATGGACAGCCTATAAAACCTTGGTCAAAATCATGTTCAGAGTTTAGATGCTTAAAAATTCTGGCTACTAGCTTTGTTGCATGAGTGTTGTTAGCAGATATATTTTTGCTTCTGTTACACCAGTCTTTGATTAAACGACTAATAAGGAACCTTGGCATAATCTTGATTGTGGTATCCTACCCAATATTTGAGTAGAAGTTGGATGGTTGTTACAAGGAGAGAGACAGACAGAGAGAGAGAGAGAAAGAGAGAGAGAGAGAGAGAGAGAGAGAGAGAGAGAGAGAGAGAGAGAAAGAGAGAGAGAGAAAGAGAGAGAGAGAGAGAGAGAAAGGCAAATGTTTAGAATCTGGCTGTGTTTCAAGAACTGTTAAGTTTTATTGGTTCTGGTAATGTGTCAGTCTTTTCAAGGTTGTGAGGCTGAGGTTTCTTCCCTTTTTTATGAGAAGGAAATTAGATTAATTGTTAGGAGATGTTGCATGGGAGCTCTCACTTCAGGGTTGCTTCTGAGTTCATTCCTGGAAAAGAATGAAACTGCCAGAGAGTGGGTCAAGTTCCTATCATGTGTGTTGACCTTTTCTGTTGACAAGTTTGCTTTGTCAAACTACAAGGATGCCTGACTAACTCTTCTGTAAATGGCCAAAAGAAATGTCTGTGTATGGAAACTGTTAGACTTTTCTTTTATAACACTGTCACTTACAAGGTCTTCATACAAGGAAGAAAAGAAATAAAATTCTTGAGCAGGAAACCTGTCTTGAAATACAGCAAGTGAAGAAAGAATCCTTATCTAGTAGAGCATCTTATACTTCTCCTGCTTGTTCTGCTGACTGTGGAAAGGAAGTCAGTCTGGATTTGAGACTCCTTGGCAGTGATTTAACCTTAATAGCCTCTAAGACAGGGTTGGTGTTTCATTTATGTAAACTAATTTAAATGACATTCTTAATAAATCAGCAATTTACATTGTCATTAAGCACCTGAGACATTAAAAATGAGAACATCAATGTTATTTGTTTATTTATTTGTCCTCCTGACACATATTCACTGAGGACCTTTTGAGCAGCTGGCAGGTAATTGTGAGATGAGGTAAGTAGAAATGGAAGTTTGTCTTGCTTTCATGGCATTTTCATCTGCTGGAGTCTCAGCTGATTATGACAAAGTTTTGTTAATGCTATGCTTTCTGTTACAAGTGGAAAAGGCTGAGATCATGATCAGCAACTCCAGGATTTATGATGTCTTTCCTTACGTTGTAGTATACTTTTGTTGATTTATATATTGTCTGTCCATGTTTCTGATTCACTTGTCACAGTATCAAGGCTGTTGAGACAGTAGATTCTGCTATGTTAGTCCCTGCAGTACTGTTAATTTAGTAAAGAAAGCTTCTCCCAGTGACTTATTTATTCTACACCTACAGTAAGCAGGTGAGAAACCATAGCTGTAGTCTTGTTTGGGTCCTTAGGAATTTGATGTCAAATATTCATAATTATGCAAAAGGATGTCAGTCTGCTCTTTTTATAAACTTACTTGTTCTTTTCTATGGAGATGTAAACTGCTGTTTTATATCCATTCATTGTTGATATTTTTAACAGTGAATATGGAGCTAATTAGTCATATAATCTGTGTAAAGTCTCCCCAAAAGCCAATGTTTTAATAGTTTGTAAAGAATTAATTGAAATATTGTTCATTTCATTTCCAGATGTATTACCATGGAATGCACATGTAGCCAAGACTATTAGTATATATAATATAATGTGCATTCTAGGTTTTTTTATGGTAAGGTTTAAAAACACACAAACTGTGCCAATGTGTTAAAAGTGAGATCACAATTCTTAACAATCAGTTTTGAGTGTTAACTTAATTGAACTAAGTAAGGATCAAAGAGAAGCACTTTTTTGCATGTGTGTGAAGACAATTCCAGAGAGGATTACCTAGTGGGAGAAGCATGCTCTGAATGTGGGTGGTATCAAGAAATAGGTCTTGGAGTTAATAAAAAGAGAAGAGGAAAGCCAGGCTGAATGCTACTTTTTTTTCCTTCTCTACTTTCTGATCAATGAAATGTGAACAAACAGCCTCCAGCATGGATATGACTCTCCAGGTACCTCACCTTCTAGACTGGCTGAACCTTGAACCAAAGCAAATCTCTACTCTCTCAGATTGTTTGCTTTCAGGCATTTGGTCACATGAGAAGAGTCAATCAATGCATGCTGAATAAGAAACAAGAAAAATCAAGGAACTAGTAACAGCAGGAAGCATTTACCAAAACTAGATGGGCTATCAAGATTGGAGGAGGTAGTTTGCCAGAACCCCACAGAAAGGCCATCTGGTCTACCTCTTGGATATAATTTGCAACAAAATCTATGAGAATAACTAACTTAGAAAGGAAGAAAATGAAATATCCTACTTTCTCCCATGTCTTCAGCATTTCCTATCCACACACTATGGCAAGTTGCTCCTTTAGAGAAAATTCTGTCAGAAACCAACACACACAGGCCTGAGAAAAGAGCCTTTCAGTGGTCAGGATCCTTGTGACCCTGACAGAGCAGAGGAAGAACAATGGACAGATCAGGATAAAGAGGGTAAGAATAGGGTACAGAGTAATCAATACAAACAATCTTTCATATTCATAGCATCCTCTAGAGGAGGCAAACTGACTACAAATACAAAATAAGCCCAGTTTTCTCTTATAAGCTTTATTATTTTAAGCTTGAATGAATTTCATTCCCCACATTGTTTTAAGTTGACATATAATAACTTTACCTATATGCAGTTCAATGTGATGATTCAGTGTGAGTACACAATATATAATGATCAAATCATGATAGCTAACATTTCCTTTTTAAATGTTATTTCCTTCATTGAGGAACCTTCTATCTCATAGTGTTTCCTGTAAAAAGTATAATACATGTGTAGGAATTATAGTCACCATATTGTACTGATCATAGTTTCCAAAATATTGTTAGTTGAGAAGAACAGTATTTATTTTTCCATTTAAATATTTTTACATATATAAGTAAATTGCCTACATGTCTGTAAGTGTACCACATGTATGTTGTGCCCAAAAAGCAAGAAAAGGGTGTGAGACCTACCTTAGAACTAGTTACAGATTTTAAGTTACCATGTGAATGCTGAGATCTGACACTGGTCCTCCACAAGAATAGCAAGTGCTCTTAACTGCTAAGCCATCTCTCCAGCTCAGCACTCTTATTTCAGATTATTGTGAAGTCAGACTTTTACTTTTACTCATCTCTTCTTTAGCATTTGTTAGATGGATATAAAACCAAGAAAATGGGAGGCAAATAAGACAGCTCAGTGAGTAAAGTCACTTGCCACTGAGCCTGGCAACCTGAGTTCAATCCCAGGATCCCACAGGATAGAAGGAAGAAGACAGTTACTGAAATATTGTCCTCCACATGCAAGCCATGGCATGGTGCCCATGCATATTCTGCACCTACAATTAATTAATTGATGCAATTAAGATTTTCTTAAACAATACAGGAAAAGCATTATTGGTAGAAATGCTATGAATTGTTCCTAAAAAATACTAGGGTAGGGAGGTACTTGGTTAAGTTAATACAAATAAAATTCTTCTTACAATTTGATTGGAGTTTCACAGTTGATTTTTTTTCTAGCAGGATAAACTTAGAAGTTATGTTTGCTTATATAAGCTCAGGGTTCTCTGCTTATTGGATAGTTACTGACAGAATCACTACGATGTATTTAAAACAGGTGGAAGTTTTCTGTAAAACAAAGAAATGTGGGTGAAGCACGTGTACATTTGCAGGCTTCCTCTCACACAGTATAACTTGTGTAGAGATTTCTAGAATGGGACTGGAAATTTATTTATCTATACTACTATACTATATGTATATGTGTATATATACTAAATATGTATATACTATACACACACACACACACACACTCACTTCAGCAAGAAGAGATAGCATCTACAAAAATATTTATTCTATGTAGAGTTTTGGTTTTTAATTATGAAAATTGAGTCTGGAAAGGATTTCACCAAATTCAGTGTGGGAATTTGAAAACAGAATACACAGTTTTCTTCTTAGCTACTATCTGTATGTCTGCTTCACATCCAGACAGAATCCCAGGACCTTTTCACTGAATGAAAACAACTTTCTTTTCACACTTTTGTAGAGAGTGAAACATATCTTTTTTTTTCAGGAATAGGGATCTTTTTTATTTTAAGCAAATTGGCTTATCTGTGGTCAGAGGCATAGTTCAGTGGTACAGCATTTCCCCTGAGTTCAATATACAATGCTGTGCAAACAGTCGTTCCCAAAACTTATTCAACCTAATATTAGAACAAACCTCCAATCATAGGTAATGTGCATATTGTTACCATAGCCCTTTGTGCACCCAAATGCATGTAAGCAAACTACTAACAACAATACTACTAATAATGTTATCTGACTTCAAAGGAGTAAACAGAAAATTTGGTCTTGTTTACAACAGGAAATTATTTTTGACATCCAAGCAATGTCCATTTTGTTAAGTACAGCTAGTTTGTGTTATGAAGTAATGATATCAATGTGTATCTCATAATATTGCTATTATTATCATGTTTATAAAGAACTCAGGCTGGAATCTGACTCATAATAAATGCTGAAGAATTGTTTCATGAGTGAACAAATGCATAAATCAGTAACTGTGTTTTACTTTTACTACACGAATTCTGATCTTCATGCTAGACATTATAATATGTTTGCAGGACAATCCCCTACTCTCTATTTTACACTACATCCTATGATTTTTATCATATTCAAATTCTGTCTTTCCAAATCTTTCTTGACAACTCATGTCTGTATCAACCTTGCCTCACTTCCATACTCTTTCAATTAACTGACCAAAAGCAGCATCTAGTTTATTTATCCCTTATGATTTGCTCTTAGCCAGGAGGAGAACATTAGGATTCTGACATCTCTAAGTTCAACCCTTAGGTTTTACAAACAGTGGCTCCTGGATAGCACCAAAATATACCCATTTTGAGCAAGCTCTCCAACAAAACAGACATAAGTCCCTGATCAAGATACACAGAACAAAATAATCTCTTTTGTGGGTATGGGAATGTCTTTATCAGCAAGACAGTAAACTTCTTGTTTTCTTTTATCTCTCCCTGTGGTTCTGGCATAATGTTTCTTATTTACTGCAAAAGCTCTGAATGTGGTCCAGGATATATAACACTGGGCCTGGAAATAACAAAGAGCTCTATGCAAGGATAATCCATCTAATGACAGTTACACTATGTTACAGATGGCTACGTGTTCACATTTGTATGCATTTTTTGGAGCCAACAGAGACAAGATAGCCATCTCTTCTGACTGTAACTACATTCCTCTTAATGTTTGAAATGTCATCTGGCTGTTTGCCGGAGCTCACTGAAGAGAGAAGTGTAACAGGCTTTTTCTTTTAGGCCACCAGAGACTTATTATTAGTTTTGATTGCTTGGTCAAATTAGGCTTGTTTCTAGCTACATCTTTTAACATAAATTAACCTGTTTCTCTTTATCTACCTTTTGCCTCAAGGTTTATTACATTTCTTCTCTATATCTTCCTTTCCATGCTGTTCTCTGGCTAGCTGGAGGCTGCCTGGCTTCTGGCTCCAGGCATCTCCCTCATTTTCTCCTCCTTATTCTCTTGTTCTTTTCTTTCTCAAGCTTAGATTTCATATCCTATTTATTCTTTCTGCCCACCAGCTCCACCTATCCTTTCTCCTGTCTAGCTATTGGGCTGTTCAGCTTTTTATGAGACCAATCCTCTGCCTTAGGCAGGCAAGATGAAACAGATGTGACATATCTTTACATAATTAAAAAAAATGCAGCATGAATGTAAGTACCACACCTTTACAGAGTTAAAATGTTATTCTGCTACATAAGCAAATATAATTCATCTTTGCATAGTTGAAATAATATTCTACAACAGGGAAGGGTCTCTATGTTATATGACAAATGTTGTAAGTACAGGCCAGTGTAAATAGTTGGTGTCATTTTTCCAAAGAATGACAATGGGTTTCTTTTTAATATCACATTTCTGTATAGATCCCATTCTGACACCACACTGGAGGCCAGTTCTTTCTATGTACAATCCAAGGTATGTTTAAAACAAACAACTTTATCACACTGAGAAAACAAGCACATTTTTTAAAAAATGAATCCATTTCACTCACCCTGGAATAAAAAAATCACCTTGTATTTCATAGAATTCCTGTCACCCAGATAATATGTCACACTTCATTTAACTAGAACATCAAACACAGAAAACAAAATATTTGCTGTTTGATATGACTATCTGCTACTTGAACATAGCTGAGGGATTGTCAACATGTTGTGTTTGATTCCAGGAAACTAAACCAAGAACTGTAGCTAAGAAATGTTAAAAAATAGCACACATTTGTTTTGCTGTGATAGAGCATCTTGTTATCACTTATGATAAGACCATGGGTCCATCTCTATTAAGCGTGGAGTTGCTTAATAAACTGTTACGAAGCAACCAATACAGAATATTCTGGAAGTCTAACTTAGCAAAGCTGAATGATAAGCTTTGAAAGAAAATGTATTGTTGTCAGTTCCCTCAGCTCCCAGGAAGGATAATACAATCTGCCATGACCAATAATAAATATATAATATATATGTTCATCATCAAAATAAAAGATACCCTATTATGATGTTTTTCTAGAATGCAGCATTCAGTTCACATGCCAGAGGGGTTAGTGTGTTCCTTTACCATGTTTCACTTTTTAATTTATATACCAAGGATATACTTCAGAGCTGCTGCTGAAAGAGATTGATCTGATGGACAAATATTTGTAAATTATTCTAAGAGAGGGAGCCTTATAGGCTTGCTTCTTCCTTACTCTGCTATGAGATTTTAGGTAAATCATGCAACCACTAAATATTCTTATAAAAGGAGAAAATTTACATAAGTAAACTGTAGAGGTCCTTGAATACATAGACAAGTAACATGAAGAGCCACAGGCAAACTCTTGGGCTGAGGAGTCAGGGTGGGGGTAGGTATGGGGAATGCCCCAGATCTATGCTTATACTTGCTGCTTGTGTACAGTGTAATATTTACATATAACCTTCACACATTATTTTGTATGCTTCATACCTGTACCCTTCACCTTTAGATGTGTACTGAAATGTTATAAAATTCTTTTTAAAAGATGTGTTTATTGCTTTTTGTTCTATATGCCATGTGTTGGGAAATATAAGAAAGAATAAGGCATTGGATCTCCTGGAGCTGCAGTTATAGGTGGCTGTACATTGCCTAACTGTGTCCTGGGACTGAAACTCCTGTTCTCTGGAAGTACAAGTACTCTACTGCAAAGCCATATCTTGAGCCTTGCAAGGTAGAGTTTCTGTAAATAGCTGTAACTCTGTTTTGTTTGGGTAATGGTAAGAAAAAACCTCTGTACTTGTTTCACAGTTCTATGTATTAATTTTTTTTTCTGAAGACTTTTCATCTACAAAAACAGACATGGAGGCTGACTTGCCAGTTGTGTAGGACCTGGCAGATTGCCTTTTATTAAAGGCATTGCATCTGCCTTGCTTGTATTCATTCCTAATAGAGAGGACTTTTGCTTATAGGATAAGGAAATCACCAGACATCTTGGAGACACAGCCTGAGGTGTGAGCTTAGATGGTAGGTAGCTCTGCAGAGCTGAACTTTACTTTCTTGGAATGATGGGAACACTCTCCACTGGAGGAAACAGGGTGAGCTGAGATGTTGATCCAGCTGAGAGTTTCTTCTGAGATCTTGTAATTACCGGAGAAGAGAAACGTGATGGGGCCTTTCTTGGAGAAGTTCAGACATTTCACAATTTTGCATGTGTGATTAAAAAGGAGAGGGGGTCCCTTTTCCTAGCCAGTGAAAAATGACAGCCCTCCATTGCATTAAGCACCCTCTGTGTCTTTTACAAATACCACATATATGCCCACTTCGTCTCTAGGAAACATATCACCAACAGGAGCAGCCTGCTGAAAAGGCTGGGTCCTCAGGAGACTGCAGGTCAGAAGCCAGGTTCTCCTTTCACTAATGGAGAATGCTTTGGACCTAACACTGAAATTTCTCTTCTAGTTAGAAAATAGAAATAGAAACTTAGGAATTTGGTGCCCTTATCAAGTTTTTGCTGGAATGACATAGCCTGTGACACTTGTATCTGAGAGACTTTAGCAAGTACGGGGCAAATTAAGCTTGACTTAGGACACTGTGCAATTCAGTATTTTACCAAAGTTCTGTGGAGGGTGAGAGGAGCATGGGCTTGACCTTCCTGGGACCAGCCCACATTGACCTTGGGGAAGTGCAGGTGACAATAGTTATTAAAGCAGTGGTAGAAAATGAAATATTTCATAATATTTGTCATCAATAGATTTTGGATCTCCATGCTGTGTGAAGAGCCAGTGTATCACTACTTAATAAACAAATGTGACTTTGATGTTTCAATACACAGATTTTTAACTTCCTTTGTTATCACTCAGGGGATAAGCTAAAATGGGAGGCCTATAACTTTAAGGATTTGAGAGTTAAAAACTTAATTCAAGTTTGGTGGTAACTAAAGCCATTACTGAAATGGCAAAAGGGAAAGAGAGCACAGAAAAAAATGGGCAGTCAGGTGTGGTGGCAATGCCTGGAGAAGGCAAGTCCAAGTCCAGCCTGGGCTACACAGGGGCATCTCTATCTCAAACAGTGAAAGAAGAAACAAGCAAGCAAGAAGAAAATGATAACTAATGCCTCCATTCACAATCCAAAGCCTCTGTGTGACAATGGTTAATAGAGTATTCCCCAGGAGAGGAGAATGCCATTTTCTCAGGCACCAGCCCAAACTTGAGAAAAAGTGTTCTGGAAAATGTCCATAAGAAAGCAGTGGAAACAAAAGGAAACATAGTGAATGAAGGTGAAGTGGAAATGCTACCCATTCCAGAGCCTGTGCTTTCTTACTCTCCACTACTCTCCAAGTGTAAGTTCAGCAGCCTTTTCTGCAAATGTAGGAGGGAGTAGTCAGAATTGTCCCAGTTATCCTGTGCTCTGGGCAGTTTATATCAACTGGATACAAACTGCAATCATTTTGGAAGAGGAAAGCTCAACTGAGAAAACAACCCACTAGATTGGCCTGTGGGCCCGTAGTGCATTTTCTTGAATGATGACTGATGTGAGAGGGCCCAGAAAGGGGCTGTGTCCCCCTCCTCCATGCTGCAGGCAGTCCTGGGTTTCATAGGAAAGCAAGCTGAGTGGGTCATAAGGAGCAGGCAGTGTTTCTCTGAGGCCTTGGCTTCAGTTTCTGCCTGCAGGTCCCTGCCCTGACTTCCCTGGATGAGAGACTACAAGCTGTAAGGTAAAGCAAACCCTTTCCTCCCCAAGTTACTTTCAGTCATGGTTTGAGGTTTTGTTGTTTTGAGATATATATATATATATATATATATATATATATATATATATATATGAAAAGAATTTTGAGATTATACTTACATGATTTCTCCCTTCTCTTTTCTCCCTCCAAACCCTCTCATATACAACCCCTTTTGTTCACTTTCAAATTCATGGCCTATTTTTTCTTTAAATGTGTGCATTCCTAAATTCACAAATACAGTCTACTCTCATTGCTTATCATTCATGATGTTTTGTCACAGCAATAGTAACTCTAGCTAAGACTACTGAAAATAAGGTTTTATTTTTCATTTCTATATTTTTTATTTCAATTACTGTTTACAATGTGATTTCAACATTCTTCAGAACTAATGATGAAATAGATATTATCATTATTACTGCTCTCAGCCTTTCTGAGAAAAATTCATCTTGCTGCAAATGAACAGATATTTTAAATTTATTTTGTTAGAATTATTTTTTAAAATAAGATTACAATAAAGTTATATCATTTACTCTTTCCTCCTTTTCTCTTTAAGCCCTTCTTTCTCTTTCAATTAGTGACTTCTCTTTTCATTAATTGTACACACACACACACACACACACACACACACACACACACACACACACATTTCCAAGTACATAAATACAATCTGTTCAGCCTGTATAATATTACTTGTGCACATGTTTCTAGGGCTGGTCATTTCGTATTGGTAATTAATTGGTGCAGTCTTCCTAGAGGATACCTGCTGCCTGCTGTTAGCATTCCTTGGTTTCTTGTATTTCTTTGTCTAGAGTTGAGGCCTTTGGGCTTCCCCACCCCCTTGTTCAGTTCATGTGTAGGCAGCAATTTGGGTGAGACTTTTTTTTTTAATTTGAGACTTTATATGACTACTGAATTTGCATAATTTCTACCCTTTCCCCTCTTGTGATTCCTCTTGTGTCTTCTTTGTTGCTGTACACAAACACACACAGGTGTTTGTTGAGTCTATTGGATGTTGCTCATATATATGTAATATATGTATGTGTTTAAGGCTGGCCCCTTGGGACTGGATAAACTATCAGGGAACTTGACTTAATTGAAGTTCTATTGCTATAAAGAGACACCATGAGCACTGAAACTCTTATAAAGGAAAACATTTAATTGGGGCTGGCTTATAGATTCAAAGGTTTAGTCCATTATTGACATAGCAGGAAGCATGGCAGCATGCAGGCAGACATGGTGCTGGAGAAGGAGCTGAGAATTCGGCATCTAGATCTGCAGGCATCATTGAGAGAGAGAAGGAGAGACAGACATTTTGGGGGGGTAGATGGACAGACAGACACTGGGCCTGGCTTCAGCATTTGAAACCCAATGTCTACTCCCAGGGGCACACTTCCTCCAACAAAGTCACACCTCCTAATCCCTGTCAGGAAGCATTCAAAGCTATGTGCCTGTGGGGGCTGTTCCTTTCCAAACCACCACAGGGTACACCACTGGAGAAGAATTATCTCTTTCTCAGCAGTCACTAATTACACATAGCTCTTTATCTTGGTGTAGAGCTTTGTGAATTTCTCCCATCTTTATTGGCATATAAGCTGCTGTTGTTATATAGGTCTTGTGTAAGTGACCACACTTTTGAGAGTTCATGGGTGCAGTTTCCCTGTTTCATAGGGAAGACACTATCTCACAGCCAATGTTCTGGCCTCTGGATTTTACAGTCTTCCCACCCTGTCCTCTGTTATTGCACCTCAACTATTCCAAGTTCAAGGACTTACTTAAGTCCAAGAAGCCCTTCCAGCTGTTCTTAGCTCTAGCCAAATTGTCTAAAAGGTATAAATACATTTTTTAAAGTCGCACATGTTATAAAAAATTATCAATGAAAACAGTACAACAAATTATCTTGGAATTTTTTTCCTATATATATGCATATATATATGTGTATGTATGTATATATTAGAACAATAAATATAAAACACACAAAAAGTGGTCATTTTGTGTTAAATCAACAGTTTCTGACGTTAGTATAACCAGAATTTACAGAGCATCTTTGAATGTAGATGCTAATATCTGAAGGCATCAGACTCCCATTACTTTCCTCTTCCATGGTATTTTCCTGGAAAAGGAGGCCCAAGGAGGGACTTTTTTTGTTGAGTATCTGTTTTTTCTGTTTCCATATCTCTTTGAAAACTCTTTGTTTGAATTTAGCATTTAGCCAAACTATCCTGTCAGTTTTCCATTAAAATATTACCCAAAGCTCCTTGATCTCTGTCAATGAAAAATGAGACCTGATTTCCTGGCTGTCAGCATGTATTTGACCTTACTTTCTTGCTAAAGTGTACATGACAAATGAGCTATGTGGACTCCATTTTGACCCTTTGTCTTGTATATTTCAGTTAATTGATGATACAGAGTATATCTCGATGAAGTAATAATGACTGGCTAACTTTTAACTTTCTATTTGTAAAAGGAATAAACACAGAAATATAATCACTTAGTCAACATGGTTTTTAAATTAGAGCACATATTACTGAAACAGCAGTTATCTGATGGCTAGATAATAAATATTATAACCCATATAAATATTTTGCTTTAATCAAATTGTCACCTCTTTTTCCTCATTTCTAGTTAAAGTTACTATTTTCTTTCCTGAACAAATACAATTGCTTTCCACTGGACCCTAATGTTCTGCACACGTCCCCTGGAAGACTTCTTTACTCAGCAGTCATAGAAATGCCTTACAAGAAAGCTTTACCATGTTCCACTGATCCTCTGAATTACCAGGTAACTTTTGGGGAAATATAAGCATCTAAGATGGTTCCACTTTCAGGCACATACACTGTCTGGTTATTTAGAGCATGCCCTTGCTATGAACAGAACTTATAAATACAGTGTTTTATTCTTGAGATAGTTGCACTACTTGGAAAAATGGATTTTGCAGATGCAGCTGAAGTGCTCAGATCAAACCTTGATCTGAGATAATCAAAAAGAAAATTCTTTAGAGTGGTCCCAAGTAGGAGCAAACCAAAAGACATTTAGAGACGCCAAGAACTTCCCAGAAGTCAGGATGATGTGTCATCAGGCAGGGAGCCTGATAGGTGAGGAAACAACCTCATCTATTGAAGATATATGGACACTTTTACACACTAATGTCTGCTCCAACATGTAACGGTATCATTTATCACCTTCTGTCCCTCCAAATTTGGAGGCGATTGTTTACCTCACCATGGTGATTCTCTGAGCAACCAACTTATGAAGACAGCAATTTCCATACTGATCAGTTTCTTTCTATTACTATTATGTTTTAAGTATTATTGTATGGACAAGAGTGAGAGTTTCCAAAATCCTTGCCTGTTAACCAGAAATCACTAGACTCAAAGCTTTGCAAAGCAATGAGAAAGCCCTCTGAGAGTTGCACTCTGATTCCTAATTCCTCATCTTGCTCACGACACCTCCCTTCTTTCATAGTTCGTCCACTGGCTAACATAAATCATGTGGCCATGCCCAACTTTTCGGACCTATAACCCTTCTGTAGTTGTGGAAGGAAAGAAGAGCCAGGTCACCGTCACCATTGCTAATGACAGAAACCAGAGTGTGTCATGTAAGATGCTATTTCTGACTCCTCTATTGTTCTCTCTCACTGCATATTTCCTTCTCCAGATTCCATAGAATCACATTAGACCATAATGCATTATAAACATGATCATCATGCCAGAAGCTGTGTTTGTTGTTTGTCTCTCCCTCCCCTGCTCTATCACAGTGGGCACTACAGGAATAGAAACTGTGTCTATTCTGTTCTTATTTCATCCCCAGAGCCCAGGTTATTTCAGGGCTCAGTACATATTTGACTAATGAATTAGTAGCTATTTCTTTGTTTGAATCCTGAGAACTCGGAAAAACAAAATGGAATTGTTGTTGGAACTTTTTTCTATAAGCTGCATTGGGCTCAGAAGCAGTCTCCAGCAGAGATGAAGCCGGAAAAAAAAAAAAAGCTCAGAAGTTCCCCAGGAATGTGGGGCTAGTTAAGGCAAGGGTATATAGAGCCTGAGGGAAAATGAGCTTGAAAATGAGTTTAGGCTTTTAAACAACATAGGCAAACAGTGTCAATAATTGAAAACCAGAACTCTTCTGTTCAAGAATTGTCACATCAACTATCATTGAAGTAAAGGGTATGCAGGTCTCATTCCTTACCAATGAGCAAGAATGCAGTCACCTGTTGCATATGAAATGTGGGCACATAGCTGGGAACACTCTCTTTACAAGGAAGAGAGACCCATCCTGGGGTGGTGGACACTTGTTTCCTGCTGCTTTAATGACATGGTCTCCATGCTTTTTCAGGCATCTTGTTCTCTGTGTGTTTAATGAGTGCATTCAGGCATGTAATGAAGAACAAGACCATCACACAAACAGTTCATGGAAACCCAAAGATATGCTGATTTTATCAATTATATTATTCAGTAGAGTAAATTTGCAATCTATTTTAAAAAGCACACAGATTGACTGACGTCTGCATCACTGGCATATTGGTATTCATGATATTAACAGCTGTTATATAATTTTAAATTGCTGGGATTTTGCTACACCAAATATTTGGCTTTACTGTTTGTTAGAGAAAAGATGTTAGAGCCATGCTGTCACCCATCACATGTTTTCTGATAGAAAATTCATACTAACCTTAAAGCACTGGACATTTAAGGCATGGACTTCTTCTATAGCAAATGGCTTTCATTTTAACTGCCACTGACCTCAGCAAACAGGAAAGACATGGTCAAGAATGTCTAAGTGCATCCCATTATGGACTTCCTCATTTTAACCCAAGGACCAACATTCCCACTTTTTGAGCTTAACTAGGTGCTTGTAGGGCTGATAATATAGAGTTGAGTTTTAAATACTGTGAGTAGTCAAAGCCAAAAATGGTTGTTAAATCTTGCTTTTCTTAGGCCCAAATTTCCTTAGAAATTACAATATCAATACAAAAGTCTTTCTCTACTTCCTTCAACAAAGAATTTACAACACTGATATGTAGAGTTGTCTATTCAACATCTAAATGCTGAGGAATGCATTTCCTAAAGGAAATAAGATTGGCCATTTAAAAATATGGTTAAATGGTAGCTACAGTTTGGCTCTCTACATTTGATATTTTGCTTCTATGACATATTATTTGAATAAGCTCTGTAATGTAGAAAGGGATATAATTTTCAAGACAAATATATAGAACAAATAGCAATTATGTATTCTAAAGTATGTTATGAATGAAGTTCATTTATGAAAAAATAAAATATAAACCCTGGATTAAAGAATTTTTTGCAAAGGTTCATAATTTCAGGACATATAATCCATAAATTCAGCCAATTTTAGGTAAGCAAAAATTAGCCATAAATAGACTATATTCCAATAAAACTATTTACTCATAGACACAGAAATATCATTTTCATATCATTTGCAAATTTCAAGAGATAATATTAATCTTCTAATCTTTCTAATCCATTTGAAACATGAAAAGTCATTCTCATTTTAAGTCCATAGCCCATGGCCAGGCTCAATACTGTGTCACAGGACAGTTGCTCCTTAGTACTGCTGTAGATGCTCTTTGGCTCAAATGCTTCCTTGAACTAGATAAGAATTTTTAAGGAGGACTTTTCTTACAGCTTTAATATCTAGTTCTAAGGCCAGAAAAAGCAATTCCTTGTAGCAGATCATCCCTATTTAAGAATAGCAGCAGTAGTTTCTCTTTAGGAAGTCAGGAAACGTGGCTTTTCACTCAAAGAAGTCAAGTCCATTAATGTGTTTGCTTTAAGCTTACAAAATCAAGGCAAAGACATTCAAATTTCCACAGGACAAAATCCTTCAGTATTTCCATCTGGTATTCAATAAATATCTGTTGAGTGGCTTGTAATTTCCATAAAGTTTGGAAGTTCTTGATCATTATGGAAAATTAACTGAATGTTGATTGCAACCATCTATTTAGGAGACAAGGGGTTAATGAAATGAACTTTCTAGTAGCACTCATTCTTTACTGCCGATTCATGAAGATTCATGAAGGTTGATTAAAAAAACTTAAATGATAGTGGGATTTTAGGAAAGTGTCAGGAAGGAGGGCAAGGTGTGAACAATATCTGAATGATTAGCCATTATGAAATTGATAATGCCCATGACTAAGCTAATCTATGACTATGAATTAGAAATCTACTTAGTCTGGTAAATTCTTTCAGATCTCCAATATGTAATTTAATCACAACAAAGCAGCTAATTATTGTTATGTCCTATTATCTTGGAAATTCATACATATTCTAAACTCTGTTGTCACACAATCAATGCCATGACATGTTACTACTTAACTAACTAACTGTTAATGTGTTTCATGGCTGCCACATCTATTTGTTCAACCAAATCATGCATTTCTTTTGAGCAGTGGTATAATACATCAATAAGAACAGCAGAATAGTTAGGCACACGGCTGTGGGCCAGACTTCTGGGGTTCAAAATCTGCTTTGGAATGTACTAGCAGGGCAACTTGGGGCAGACTAAATGATATTTTTTTGCTCACAGCTCACACACCTGCCAACAATGGTAATGATGGCATTTCACAGGTTGGGTTGGACCATGGTGGGAGCTAAATGAGGCGACGAGCATAGACACTCAGAACACTTGTTGGCACACAGTAAGCCTTTAATAAATGATATATAAAAATATGCCTGTGTGTCCTATTCTGATGCTATGGAGTTCTATTTATGAACTGTTGATGTCTCCAGTTTTGACGCTCCCTGCTGAGCCTCATGTAAGTCATCTACTTGGGATACTTACACACTCCATTCGGAAATAGCATTCTCATCTCAAAGTTTTCATGCCCACACAATCCACTAATTTTTTTCCCACTTCAAACTATTCTCTCAGTCTTTTCCATTACATTATAAAAGGCAATTTTATTCTCTCATCTCTTTCAGAATGAAAAGAATTTCAATCTTGATGCCATTACCAAGGTCTATTTTTCTCCTTAACAGTACACAGCATTTTTTTAAAAATTTAACAGAGTGAGTCTAAACCCAACAAAAATGTCCCACCTGACATGGTAGCCAGCACCACAGCTCCCATCATCTTAGATTACTGGTGGAACAGTCTTCCTTCCTCTGTCTGAAATGCCTTGTGCCTTTTCCCTCCACACCAGTCAGGTCCATCCAAACCACAAGCTTGTTTCCTGACACATGATTAAGAGTCAGTCATCTCCCTGAAGGAGAGTTTGAATGGAACATTTGGAAATTACTGGACTTATAAGGTTTTCATAGGCAGTTAGAACATTTCATTCAAAGTGTTGTAAACATTTAAATAGTTTGTTCCTTTTAAAATAGCCATAAAAGAACTCCTTCAGGAGAGGGCACAGATATAAAAATAAGCCTGAAAGATCCTCGGATGATAAAACTCTATGAGTTCATGACTTTTCTAAAGCAATAAAGCCATAGAATTAACTTGATGAACAAAGGAAAACAGTCATATAAACCAAGCATCTTTATTGAAAAGGCTGAATTATGGTCTCTGCACTTGTCACAGACATCTGTGTTTTCTACCCATCCTAATAGTCAGCACACACGGAGAAAAAAGGAACAAATGCTCTCCTTAATTAGCTTTATAATTAAAGAGTTAAAGTAGAAATCATTTTATATCAAATTATGAATCTCAAATATTTTTCCTCTGCAGGACTATTGTGATCTATAGATACTTAAGTAGCATAAGAAACATTTAAAGTATACAGCATAATGTCTTCAAATTCTGACTCCATTTTGTTCTTAATTCTATCTTTAATTGTCATGGGTACTTACTTCTTGATTTCAGAAATAACTATAACAAGAATTTGGATTCTGTGAAGGACAGTTGCCAGGAACAACATCCCTCATTGTTGATGGGGTGGAGGCCAGAAAGCAAGGAACTTGATGAAGGCTGGTGGATCTGTATCTCCTCATAGGACACTTCTACTCTTCAGCACCTCTCCTAATATCCCAGTTTTTCTGTAGTGGAGGAGAGGGGAACAAGTTTTCTGTGTTTAGACAAAGATAAAGAGAGGAGGACAGCCAGGGGAGGAAAAAAGGGAAATGGAGAAAAAAATAATAATCTCAATTTTGAATACTGCAGGAGGAAATACATTATTCCCAAACACATGAACATATCTCTATCTGTACCTGTCTGTATATATGCACAATATGTGTGCATGTGTATAAAGCTGCCTAGAAAGCACAGAGCACATCTGGAACTTAAGTGGTCTTGATCTAACATCAGAGTCTCAACTAATGGACTAAGAATTGGGGATTTGTGGAGTATAGTTGGTTCTAAAAGTTCAACAGGACAGAACAAGAAAAGTCAGGGTAATTCTGCTATCATGATATGGGAAGATGTATCTGCTATGGTTTGAGAGACTGTGCTCCAAATGTCAGTGTGTCAAAGGCATAGCACCTACAGTACTTGCTTTTCTATTACTGTGAGAAAATCCCACAACCAATGCAACTTATATAAGGAATGATTTATTGGGGTTTATGGTCTCAGAAGGAAAAAAAGCCCATCATGATTGGGAAGTAGCAGCGTGAAAGCTGCCATGGTACCCTGACAACTCACATCTTAAACTGCAAGCACAAAACAGTGAACTAGTTCGACTCAGTGTTTAGTTATGGGTATTTACTTCTGTTCCAACAGGTATTAGATGAGGGCTCCGTGATTGTGAATAAGTTAGTTGTTGGGCATTTATGGTAGTCTTTCCACTGTTGCTCAAATTGTTAGTTGGAGTCAATCCTGTAAGTCTCTAGACATTTCTTTAGGTTCAGTTTTCTCTTCAAACCAATAATGGCTCCCTCTTTTATGTTCTGTCTGTCTGTCTGTCTCTCTTCTCTGTCTTCTATTCCTTCCCTGACTCAATCTTCCTAGTCCCACATGCTTTCCTCTCCTCCCCTTCTCTTTCTTCTAGTTCCCTCTCCACTCACTGCCCCCCCCTTCCCATGTGCTCTGGAGAACTTGTCCCTTCCCCTTTCTGTGAGGGACCTTATATGAATCTTTTAGAATCCACTTTATATCCTAGTTCCTCTGGCGGTGTAAATTATAAGCTGATGATCCTTTGCTCTATGTCTAAAATCCATATATGAGCAAGTACATACCATGTTCCTCTTTTTGTGACTGGGTTACCTCATTCAGGATAGTTTCTTCAAGTTCCATCCACTTGCCTGTGAATTTCAAGATACCATTATTTTTTTCTGCAGAGTAGTATTCCATTGTGTAAATGTGCCACATCTTCTTTATCCATTCGTCAGTCAAGGGGCATCTAGGTTGCTTCCAGGTTCTTGCTATTACAAATAATGGTGCTATGAACATAGTTGAGCGCATCTTTGTTGCATGGATGTGAATCATTTGAGTGTATGCCTAAGAGGGGGATTGCTGGGCCCTGTGGTAAATTAATTCCCATTTTCCTGAGGAACCGCCATACTGATATCCAAAATTGCTGTACATTGCCATTTTGCATTCCTACCAGCAGTGGAGGAGTGTTCCCCTTTCTCCACATCCTCTCCAGTATAAGTTGCCATTGGTGTTTCTAATTTTAGCCATTCTGGCAGGAGTAAGATGGTATCTCAAAGTTGTTTTGATTTGCATTTCCCTGATAGGTAAGGATGTTGAGCACTTTCTTAAGTTTCGTTCAGCCTTTTTGATTTCCTCTATTGAGAATTCTCTCTTCAGTTCTGTATCCCATTTTTTAATAGGACTATTTGCTGTTTTGTTGACTAGTTTCTTGAGTTCTTTGTATATTTTGGAGATCGGCCCTCTGTCAGATGTAGGAGTGGTGAATATCTTTTCCCGGTCTGTGGGCTGCCGTTTGGTCTTGTCCACAGTGTCCTTTGCCTTACAGAAGCTTCTAAGTTTGAGGAGGTCCCACAGGAATGATGATTTTAAAATGTTATGTAAGAATATAAATTCTTGAATCATTATGTTAACATTTAAAACATACAAAAAGAGAAGAGACATTGGCTTTTATTGTCAGTAGGATGGCAAAAATCCCATCAAAGGAAGGATAATAGATTGAAGAAAATTAGAGAGTAAATTCAACAAGTAAATAAAATGTATGTTCCCAAGTTGAGTGGTGAATAAGGAACAGAAAATAGCTGTAAACGACTTTATTAGGGCAATGAAGAAATTAAGTGTCAACTCCAGGTTGGAATCAGTCTATTCGGCTGCCAAGTGAAATACTGTAGACAGAATGGCTGAAATGACAGGTACAGCACTGGGGGTGAGATCAGAATGCTTGCATAAATGCATATGATCAGGCACATCTTTCTTGCTATGGGCACCCATAACTGTTCCTTTGTATGAACATATGGAGGAAGAAAGATCAAGTTATCTGGTGAGAGATACATGGACAAGAGGAGAGCTATTAGTATCCCCAGAATGCCCAGTCTAGCAAGAGAAAATGGTGAAGAGAGGAATGGATGCATAATTTGAGCAGACTGTGCCCCAGAATAGGGTATAGAAAGGAGGGATACCACATATAAACAGCTGCTGTCCCTGTCTACTATGTGATTCTTTACTAAAACACAATGTGACTTACAGAAACATTTTGTCTTCTCTGGGACAATTATATTAACTTTACTTTCCACCTAAAGCTTTCTGTCACTTTCTGCCATTCCTCAATATTGTTTTGTTTTTTTATGTGTGGATACCAAAGTAACACATATTTTCCATGCAAGCTTCTAAAGAAGGGAAGTAACCAACTGTCCCATCCCTCTGTGATGCTTAAGAACCTTGCCAATTACCAGCATGGCACAATAACTCTAAGGGTACAGTAGTGACACACATACCTTGGAGATAATCAACTGCTCTCTAATTTACTTAAGACCCTCAGCAAGGAGGAAAAAAAAGCCTGCTACTGGAAACTCACCTAGGTACTCAGAGATAGTGAAATCTACAATCACTAATTTACTAATAAAGCATAATACTAACAACAATCTATAAACATTTCTTTATATCCATAGATAAGTGTAGTCTTAACTCCTCATCAAGGAAACTTTTCTTTGCAACAGAGACCCCTGCAAAACACCACACCAATCAAAATGCAGAGGTCTAGATCTCAGTTCCAAAGGATATATCTACAAAAACACCCCCACACCTAAAACTCAGAGCCCATTGCAGAAGATGGAGTTGGAAGGTTATTAGAGTCAGAGGACCTGGGAATTTTCTGTGAGAGTGCATATTCTAGTAACACCAGACATATTATACTGATAAAGTCTCACCAACATGACTGCAAAAGAACCCACAGGAAACTGAGGGATGCTAGAACTAAGAGAGGTTATCTTCCCCAGAGAAGAACATAAAAATTTGTTGTTCAGTGCCAAATGGTCATTCCTAAAAACATACATACAAATACTATTATACAACGCGAACAGTTATATTTAGCATCATATGTGTATATGTAAATATGCATATTATCACAATGCAAAAAGAGATCATAAATTTTAAGGAGAACAGGGTGAGGCATATGGGAGTGTTTGAAAGGGGGAAAAGGAAGGGGAAATGTAATTATAATCTCAAAAACGCAAATTTCTTTATCAATAAGTTGAAATACCTTTTAAAATATTGGACAAACTGGCCTTTTTAATCAGCAGCATTATTTTGATTGGTAAATCATAATTACATACATTTACAAGGTTCAGTGTGATGTTTTGATGTACACATAAACATACACAACCCAATTAAGACTAGGTAATGAGCACATCCATCATCTTGATTGCCTATCATTTTCTTTTTTTTTTTTTTTTTTATAACCAAGTCCATTCGATTGTCTATCATTTTCTTTGTGAGACATTTGCAATGTACTCTCTTAGTTATTGAGAAATATACACCATTGGTGATGATAGTCATTCTGGCTGCAAAGATCTCTTGTGTGTGTGAAGTTTTGTGAAAAGTTCCTTTTCTTTGTGTGGATCCTCTGCTCAGGCCCTTGTACAGAGAAGCTGAGCACACAGCAACTTATGAGGTAGGTGTGTGTGTGTGTGTGTGTGTGTGTGTGTGTGTGTGTGTATGTGTGTGTGTGTGTGCATGTGTGCATGCATGTATGTGTGTGTGCATGGCCTTGGGCAGGAGACAACACACTCTGCTTATTAACTTATTTATTTATTTCTTTTCTGAGCCTGTGGAGTAGGATGTGATTGTTTAGTGTGCCAGGTTGTTTGCAAACATGCTAAAGAGAGTTCCTATAGTACATAAGCTAGCTTCCCCTCAGAAAGGCAAGTAAGAATCTAAGCATTTTCCCTCATGAAAATGTGCCAGAAAATTCAAAGCAATCTAAAAGTGCTAAAGGCTGGGTACTGGAGGCAAGTTGATGGAATCTGTGCAGAAACCTGTACTTCATCTCAGTGGGACTTCCACATGGCTGCCTCCTCCATCCTCGTGCCCAGGCACACACTATTGAAATTTCTACATCTGAGCACTCCGCCCTCACAGCCCACTGAAGTCTTCAGGATGTAGAGATATATTCGCCTCTGAGCCTGTAACAGTGACCACACCTTTTGGGCATAACTACAGGTGCGGATCTGGCAGGTCGGTTGAGGACAGCATCAGGGTGGCAGACTCTGCATCCTTGGAGCTGGAGGACTGCACAGTCACTTGTTTTCTGTGTAAGTCTTTTTCCCCAATAAACTCCACTTCATTTATACAGGGTCTAGTGAATATGGATTTCTATGCCTTCACAGGGAAGTAGGTAAAGCATTCTTGGTAGAAGCTCTGTGAGGGAGGTGGCCAGGAATGGTTGTGGATGCTGTTATCTCTATCTGCAGGGTATAGATCACCTTACTACAGACCTCAGACCCATATGTTCTCAAGTCCCTTATATAAAAATTGTGCAGAGTTGAAATATAATGTACAACACCCCCTACACATTTTTAACTGACCCTAGATTGTGTTTTTACCTAATATAAATGTTATAATATTAGTTATATCATTTAAGGAATAATGCTAAGAAAAAAACTGTATAATTTCTGAATACACATGTGTTTCTAAAATATTTTCAAGGGGCTGAAGAGATGGGTGAACAGTTAAGATTACTTACTGTTCTTGGAGAGGACCTGGATTTGGTTTCCAGTACCCACATGGTGGCTCAGAACCATGCATAACTTCAATTGCAGGGTATCTAGTGCCAACTTCTGGTCTTTTCAGGATCCAAGCATATATGTGGCACACAAATACACATGGGCAAATCTACATGTGTTTATCTAATATCTATATACAATGTATAATATATATATGTATATATATACACACACATATATACATATACACACACATACACATACATATATATCTCCTACTATACTTAGGGACCTGTGGTAAGGGGATTTGGGGGAAAAGAGAAGACAGAAGAACAGGTTAGGGTATAGATGTATGAATAGTGCAACTGTTAATTCCAAAGCACTATTAAATTGGAATAAATATAAGGAATAGACAATGAAAATGTAGCTAAATATAAGCTACAATCTTGTTTCTCTTTTTATTTCAGCCATTAGCTACCAATGATCTTTTGCCTTTCCCACAAGGAATAAACAAGCCAGAGAGACAAGAATCAGTGCAACATTTAAACAACAATGTGATCCAGCCTGCCATAGCCTGCTATAAGTAGCTGCTGTTGCCTTGGCAACATGACAATGGTAAACAAAGATGTTTTTTGAATAGCTACAGCAAATGTGGCTTTTATGCTCACACCCTCCTTCTATTACCAACCCCCTACCATCATAAAAGAGTTCTTGCCACAAATTGAGTCTTCCACATTGAGACAGAATAAGTGAAACAGGCCACTATTTTCTTGTTTATTCTTTTAAGCTCCACAATTTTGCATTGCTGGAAATTTTGTTGACACGACTCAATTTAGAGAATATGATATTGCATATTGAAGTCTAACATTCCCTGTTGTGTGACACGGCTAAGAATGCACCCAGTGAAAAATCGCTGATGGAGACAAGCTTATGACAAGCTTGACAAGAGGAGCTTGAGTGCCCTTACCTCATACAGTCACCCAGCCAAGTACACCATCAAGGTTCTCGGAAGCTGATGAGCAGATGAAGAATGGCTCTCAGAAATAATGCAGATCCGCTGAAACCAATGCAAAAACAGTCTGGGACACTAGAACCATTGTTTACTGAGCGAAACAAAGTGATATGAAGAATGATGGGGTCACAGGCAGCCATGTGGATTGCTGTAGCAAAGATTACAAATCATTATGCTGTTTGCTAAAATATAGTGTGTTTTAAAATTGTTCTGGGGGAAAGAAACAAAATATGCCAAGAGTATGTTTATTGCAGTGCTTACAGCTGTCTATGAGCCACTGACACTTAATACATATTTAATTTTTTTTCCTCAAAGGCATGGCTCCTTGACATAGTTGTAAGACAATATCTCCTATGAAAAGATTAATAGTTCCTCATTTATTAACTTATTTAATTTATTGTAAATTAGGATACAAAGTAGCAGATTTCCTTAGGAGACCCCCTGTCTGCCTGTCGCCTTCATATGCTTGTAGCTTTCAGCCTTAGTATTCTTCTTTCAACTTGTCTCATATGTTCTACTACCTTCCCAATCTTCCTACCCCCACAAAAATAAAACTTTTTTCTCTCTCCTGGGACTCTTTCCAGTTCCATGATCTACAAAAACTCACTCTCCCATAAATACACATGTGTAAAAATTAGAAACATATGAAAAACCATATGGCATCATCTGTTTTGGCCTGATTGGCCCTGTTTAATGTGTTTTCCAGTTCCATCCATATTCTTGTATATTTTAAGGATTTCATTTTTCTTTATGGCTGAATACAACACAATTCTATTGTGTATACATATGGCATTTGTATCATGCAACCAACAGTCCAGGAACACCTAAGATGATTGTGTTCCCTTACTGTTGTTAATAGAACAACAATAAACATGGACAGGCAAGTATCTTTATGGTGGGATATAACATATTATGGGTATGTGCCCAAAAGTAATATAGCTAGGTCTTTTGAGAAAAATGTCAAAATAATTTCTGTGGTAGCTGCACAGTATATGCCCTCATTGACAGTGAATAAGAGCCCCTCTTTCTCCATATCCTCACTGGTATCTGTTACTTCCTTTCTTTATGATGGCCCTTCTGACTGGGATGACGATTTAGAAATATAAAAGAGTGAGTTGGGGATGGATATCCTAGTCAGACTCCTTGTCAAATCTCAAACTATTAATTCACGGTGGGATTCAGGGACAGGAGGAACTAGAAGTATTCAATCCTAATGATGGTCCAGGGAAAGTATCAACTTATGCTAAACTTACTATACAATGTGGGATTATTGCAAAGGTACAATGGACACTTAAAACTGGAATCCCATTAAGACAACAGACACAATCTAGACAATATGTCTAAGCAAACTAAACAGCTAGAGGCATGTCCCTGATCTATTCATTCATCCTATACGAGCACACAACTGGTACTGGAACCATGACGGAATATTTCTTTAGAGTACCCATAAGCCTCGGGAGTACAAAGTTCAATGTTCTTTTACAGTGATGAAATGGATTGAATCACCTCTCCCAAGTCTAACATTGGGAGTTAAAACACAAAGCTCCTAAGGCTTAGTTCCTACTCTTGAGTGTTCTCCGCTGAGGCAGGGCTTACCTGTTTTAGTGTCTGCTTGGCTAGTTAAAAGAAAACCTGGTTGAGTTGACAACATCTGAATTTGGGGAAAGATTTTTGTGAGTGCTGCCTTCTTGCCTAAGTTATTTCCTTGTATTCCTACTGATGTTTAGCATTAATTGCCTGCATCGGGACAGAGTATAAATTTTACTTTTGGAGCAAATGTCTATAGGGAAGGTGACATGTCTGTGATGTCAGAGGTCCCTAAGAGCATTTTCTGGTGGCAGCCTGAGTGTCCTGCTTGTTCTGTTTTCATATATGCAACTGTGTTGGAAGCAAGCAGACCAAGCAATCATAAATGAATCTGCCTTCCCATAGTTCTTGAGAATCCCTCTCACCAGCACCGATCTCAGTATGGAGTTACATAAGAGCCTGTCTCACTGGTAGCACTTTGCTTGGCCTTTCAGTGAGAAATGCCCCTTTGCCTAATGAGGGGTTTGAAAGGTGGGGGTCATCAGAAATGGAAGCGTGGGAAGAAACCTGGCAAGCATTCCCTCCATGTAACAGCAGAAGCCTCTTCCGTTTCTGAGTGAAGGTAGCTGTGTGTTGGGATGAGTCAATGCTGTGGAAGTCTTCTAGGATCACATCAAATGTTATTAATAAAAGGTTCTTCCTTTATTAAGAGATGAAAAGACCACAGCCCACCATTTCAGGCTTCTTCAAGGGTGGGTGTGAGATGGTCAATCATAACTTTCATAGGTATTCCCATCTCCAAGATTCTCTTATGTAAGGAATCCTTTTCTGTCCTGCCAGCCAGCTCTCAAATAATGACATAGAAACTTCTAATTAATTATGAAAGCTTGACATTTACCTTAGGCTTTTCTCAACTAACTCTTATGACTTAAATTTACAGGTTCATTTATATTAATCTACATTCTGCCACATGGTGTTGTCTCTCTTCTACTTGTACCTCCTGTTTCCTGGCCATGTCTGGCTTTTGTACCTTGATTCCTCCTCTTCTTCCTTTCTCTTTCTGGAAATCCATCCTATACCTCCTGACTAGCTATTGGCAATTCAGCTTTTTATTACCCCAATTTCAATCACAGCAATACACTTGCACATAGTGTACAAATATCCCACAACATCCTTGTGTCCTCATTTAAAGTTGCAGATGCTCAGTGAAAACTGTTTGTGTATTTCATTTGAAGATCATTAGGAAAAGACAAATCGTGGGCTGTTAAGTTGAACTTCAGATGGTAGTGTCTCTTCATGGCCCACATTTATAATAACAACACGTTTTCCCAATATTCAGGTTGACTTCCCCCAACACTTTATTCCAGTTGGATGAGTCAAACAAGACTTCTACATGGTAAGATAATACTTATGTTTTGATACAAGATTTCTCTTGCCTCTGGATTCTTTCCATGAATTTCTGACAAGCTATGAAAAATTATATATTTGGGTTTTCTGTGTATTTCTATTGATGGGTTTGTGTCTTGCTGGTGCCGAGGATTAAAACTGGGGCCCATTCATGCTGTGAAAATTCTGCACCACTGAGCTGTATCATCTGTTGTTTGGTTTCTCTTTGTTTTGTTGGCTATAGTTAAGACAAAGCTGGATGCTCCTGTTTGTGTTATGTTTACTCAACCCATGACTTTATGGTTTTGTACAGATTCTTTATCTAGACCCCTCGATTTTCAATACCACACACACACACACACACACACACACCCCAATAATCTAAAGGCAAATGTTTATCTTAGGGGACACAGTCTTAACTTCTAACTTGAGATGTCTAAGATTTTTCAAACAGTTCAGTAAGGCAGGTCCCCAGGATGTGTTGTAGTCTCAGTGGTGGAAGTGGGGGTTGTAGGGGTGAGAGGTGGGGTGATCCATGGTGTCAGCTTCACAGTGAAGGCTGTTCCTGCCCAGGTGCACATGGATGGTCACATGAGGGAAGAGGAAGGAATCGAGGGGAGCTGCTGTGAAGATCTGATTCCCAGGGAAGCTTTGTTTGTTTTGTTTTGGGCACAATAAAAGGCAAGTGATAGTCACTTCCTTTAAGAAATCCCAGCTGCAGAAAGAGCTGCTGACCACAGTATGGATGGTTGCCAGACCTTCCAGTGGAGAGATTCTGGGGCCCAGAAATCCTTGAAAATGAGCAGATATTCTCGGGGGGTGGGGAACAAGTTGAAAGCTCATGGAAGCAATTTCAGATAAAAGAGCTTAATCTGTGATTATGTCTAATAAACAGCTTTTTAGTTCAAGCACCAAGTTCACACAATTGTTCACATTGCCCAGGCATTTTGTTTAAGTAGCATAGGGAAACCTTTCCCTGGCTTAGGTGACATCAAGGATGGACTGATGACTCTGTATCTTTGTAGCATTTTATTTTATTATGAGTGTTACTTCCTGAGTTGGGGTTTGAAGGTAGAGTCTTGTACATATGAAGTAAATACTCTGCCACTTGAACCACATCTGAAGCTCTACTGCAGTATGATATTTAAGTGACAGACTTGAGATGAGTATAAGGACACATGTATTTCCATTACTCAAAAGGACGAGGCAGGGAGATTTCCAGCCACAAGTCCAAGTTCAGAGTGGGCTACATAGGGACTTCAAAGGTATTCTGAACTACATATCATGACATTGTCTTTAAAACAGGAAAAAAATCCCACAAAAATAATAATAACAAATGTAACATATACTTGGGCTGCACTGTATGCCTGTCATCTCAATAGGTGTGATTCTGAAGCAGGAGGCTCACTGAGCTAGCCTGGGCTACAAAGTGTCTCTAAAGAAAGAAAGGTGATTCTTACAGCTGATTTTGTGGTTCCTTTGTCTAGAGAAAGAAAGCTCTGTTATTACAACTGTGGGAAGAATGTACAGCAGTCTCAGTAGACTTTGCTCCATTCCATCATGGTAGGTCTCTTTGTCTTAAGAAAATTCCTTCACACCCTCTGTTTATTCATTCATTTGTTTGTTTGATTGATAGATAACCACTGTCATTGGTAAGTGTGATTTCGTGATGGAACACTTGGCATCAATTTGCCTGCGTCCTAAGTTTGGAAACACATTCTCAAAAACACAAGGCAAACAAAAGGACATTAAAATATTACTGTTAGTATTGGCAAGCACATTGGGTGAGGAGATAACATTAAGATGAGATCATACAGAATCTTATATCATCTCTACCTCCATAAAGCTGGGAACATGGCTGTTGACAGATGGTACACCCATGTATTTGTAAATAGTACCTAGTAATTTCACCATCTGGGCATCCATCTCTGTATGAAGATCTCAGCCCAGAAGGTACTTCCCTGAAACTCACATCATGCTGACCCATCCTTCCCTAAGGAAGTATGGGAGAGGAAGGAGGAGAAAGGTCAGATGGAGGAACAAGAAGATGGTAACAGAAGACAACTCCAAAGAGCCACCAATAGAATAAAGGAAGATGAGAGTGTGGACCTTAGTTGATGGATAGTGAGAAAGGCCTTAAAAGCCTTATGTAGACAGTAAGCCTCTAAGAAAGTGGAATGAAAAGTAGAGGAGTACAAGATTCTGAGCAAATGTAATTTACGTGCTAGTTCAGATGGACAGATGATAGGCATAACAGCCTATCTGGTAGTTTAAAAAGGTGAAGAATCTAAGTGTCTCTTAAGGAGCAGCTTATGTTGAGGAACAACTACTTATGGAACCTGTTTTCTAAGGGTTTAGAACTCAAAAAGAACTATAGCCTAAGAGAAGTAACAAGGAAACAAAGTCCCACAGAAACTGCAGCCCATTCTAATTTATTAAGCATCTGAGATCTGAGATTGCAAGTGGCAGGAATGAACTCAAACACTTCTTGGGAGATAACCCCATCATGATCTTTATTGCCTTTCTATAAACAATATTATAACTAATGTCTGGCACATAATAAGAAATCTGTATTTGCAAGAGCCAAGATCTTATGGATGAGAATAAATGGAAGCAACAGACAGTTGAATTCGGTCTTCAGGTATAAATGTCAGGGTCATCAGATGCAGATGTTTAGAACAGCTAATTTCCTTGTTTGCATTTTCCAATGAGAAAATGTGTGCAGGATTTGGGAAGCAACAATAAAAGACTGCTGAAATAACTATATTGAAGTTGTAAAATAAAAGCAAATCCACTCAATAACCCACATTGAGAAGCTATTGGGTCAGTACAATAGCAGATTAGATACAGATAAAGAAAGAACTAATGAAAGCGAGTACAAGCCAGGAGCACATGATGAGGAACTGCAGTAAGGGAGTGGGATATAGAGGAGTAATGGAAGAGGGGACACAGAAGATGAGTGCATGTGAATGAAATCAGGGAGAAAATGGGGAAGGAAGAAAGAAGAAAACATTTGAAAAGAGAATGACCAAGAACTTTCAAAACTGGTGAAAACTCCAAGCTCCACCAATTAGTCCTGCAAATACCATGTATTACAAATAAAAAAGGTATAGCTAAATGCATAATTATGAAATCATCAAATTAAAAAAAGCAAAAAGAAAATGATGGTGAATGCCCCTGGTGGCTGTATAAAGATAAAATAAAAGTACAGGACAAGTAAGAAAAAGAAACAACTAAATTTCTTAAAACAAAATGAAACACACGCACAGATACACATTTATTTCTGTCTCTCTGGAAAATAGTTTCTCAAAAATTAAGTAAGCACTTATTATTAAATTATTCAACTCAGCTGCTGCATGTTTATGCCAGAGAAATGAAAATAGATGTCTACACTGTCTACACAAAGACCTACAGATGATGTTTATCAAAGAATATATTTATGTGTGTGTGTGTGTGTGTGTGTGTGTGTGTGTGTGTGTGTGTGTGTGTGTGTGTGGCCCAAACTAGAAATAAATGAAATTCTGCTTAAAACATATATCAGAAAGTTCATGGTATCTGATTCTACTGTGTAGCACTGTCAAGTAATAAAATAAAAAAGATGGAAAGCATATTGACGGTTAATGTGGGTTAGGGATGTGGGGCAGGTTAGTGTGGTGAGGGACTTGTGTAACTATGAAGCGGCAACACAGGGCCAACCTTGTGGGACTAGAGTGGATCTGATTGAACACCATGGTGGTTGCACAGATCTATCCCTGATAAAGTCACATACTTTGTGCACACGTTGTACCCACAACAGGTATCTGGCTTTGCTACTGCAGCACAAGTGAACATGATGAGAGCTGAGCAGAAGCCCAGAGGCCCTTCCTGCATAGCCTGACATTTTCCACCAAAACTCTGTCTCCAGATACAAAGTAAGACTCTCCCCCACAAATCATTACTAAATGCATTAACTACAAAAGTAGAACCATGGATCCAATTTCAACTTAATGATTACCAGGTTACATTTTATTAGTCTAATTTTGTTAAAGTACTAGAGTCTAAATGGTAGAATAAAAAAAAGCTGGGGGGGGGGGATAAGAATCCTGACCTTTGATATAATCAATCACCAAAGAGGGTGACCAAATGGGTAAAGAACAGCAAGGTGGTTTAAATCTGTTTTTGTTTGTTTGTTAATGTTGATACGCACTACCACTGAGATAAATGAATAATAAATAAGTAAATGTTCTTACTACATTAATGGTAGCAAATAACTATGAATTAAATATTGCTATCTAAAAAAAGAGAAAAAAGAGACATAGAGAGACAGAGACTGGGAAAGTCAGGTAGAGAGAACACAGTAAAAATTTACTTTAACATCAACTTATCATTTGAGTAACAAAATATTTCAAGTGTGTTGTAATTTTGTGCCTTACCTCATGCCAATTTTAGCCTCTTTAGCCAAATTATTCTAGACAGATGCCTCTGTTATGTTTTCACTTTCATTGTTGCATTCTGTCCCTACTTGCTCTGTGGATTGAATGTACAAGGACATTACGGTCAGCATATACCCTGTTTTAAGCTCATTCATTATTATCAGCCATGCTTCTCTTTTATAATTATTTCTATTGATTTTGTGTTCATCCCCCTGGTATCATCAATGTATGAAGCAAACATAGAATATCCTTATCCCAATAACACATAAAAACAAGTGTGGAGCTATACCCCTCATACTGGGTAGAGGGCAGGAACGGGTATATCCTGGGATTATTTTCCAGCCTGCCCAGCTGAAATGATGAGTAAATAGTTTAGTGAGAGATTCTCTTTCAAAAAATAGGTGGAGGGTAATATCGACAGATACCCACAGTTGATTTTTGACCTCCACACATGCTCACACATGCAGATGTGTACACTTGGGCACACACACTCTTGCCCACCCACACAGGGTGATATTGGAAAGTAAGCAGAGCTCTCTGGGAAGAAGACGAGAGAACAGGCAGAGAAGGAGCTAGGCCTATCCTACAGACACAGAAATAGCCATCTGTATGTGAAAATCAGTGGAGCCCACTTCAATATTTCTGAATAATAACATTCTCTCCTCTCCCTTTAAAGTCAATAACAGAAAAGAGATGCCCCAAAATCTCAGAGATTTCACTGTCACTCAAACACTCCTACTATGCTTGAATGCTATCTCTGGCTGGGGCAAGGCCATGAGCATGATGCTTCATCTGGACATTTTGTGCTTCTTCAGGGATCTGCTAAATGTTCTTTTGACCTTCACATTTGTTCTGAGTTTGTGTCAGAAGTAATAATAATCTGTAAGAGTAAATCCCATGATTGGCATGCCTTCCCTGAAAGCACACAGCTACTACATAGCTGATCAGAGTCTCCAACTAGAGCTTCACGATTTCGAGTCCAGTGCTACTGTCCCATCATAATGCTGCCATTTTTTCCCGTGTTGATGCCAGTATGTGGAGAGCACACACACACACACACACACACACACACACACACACACACACACACACACACCTCTCTTTTTGGCACCCCCTTGTTTGGTGCCTCAAGCTTCTCTCTCCTCTGGGCCCATATAGTGTCTGAGGCCTGCTCCAATCTGTCTGCTGTGAATTTGTCTTTCCTCAGAAAATTTACATGGTTGTTTCTGCAACAGCATGTGGTCCCATGGCAAATTTATTGCAGGCTGGTTGTTGGATTTTTTTTTTTTTTTTTTTTTTTTTTGCTTCCCAGTGTTGTTGAAGCCAAAGTGATTAAGCAGAATTCAAATCAGGATAGGTGCAGTGCCAAAGCAGCCCACATGAGACACTCAACTTTGGAAATAAGATTGGCAGCGTTATCAATACTGAAAATGCTGATGAAAATTCACTACTGTAAGGCAGCTAAAGCCTGCTGAGGAATATGAATGAGAACCAAGTGCCGATTTTATTCTCTTAATAAAAAAGGCAATGCTGTTTGGATTCACATCATAGACTAATTATTGATTTCATCACCACAAATGGAAAACAGAAGGACTGCAGGAGGACATAAGCCAATAAAAACATGGAAGAGTGGAGTTAGTAGACAGCCTGCAGAGAAGTTATATATGACAGACATACAGAACAGCCACCTCAGATTCTTAGGAAAGAAGGGCTCTGGTAGAAGAGAGAAGGTGATGAGAGATTAGAAATGACTAAACCATACTATATATGTGTATGAAATGGTTGAAGAACAAATACACAAAAACAGTGTAAAACAAAAGGATACCACCTTCCAACGAACTTCCCATCACCCAAACGATGGAGACTGCTACCACTTCCATTTCCAGAGCTTTCTTAGATTCCAAGTCCAGGACTTTTATTGAAGTGAGTTGAGAGTTTCATCTGACAGGGTTCCAAGCTGGCTGTTTCCGGATGGCGGGTGGCATCCAGCTTGGCACTGTGGTCTTGTGCACACAAACACAGTTTCAAAGTCACTTTTCTCTGACTGATGCACACATAAAAAAGGGACTGTCATGGAGCGCCATGCTTACTGCTGGCTTTGGAGTCCCGGCAGCTTTAAGGCTTCCAGGGTAGAAGGTGCCCTGAGCCTTTTATTGCCTTAGAACTTAAGTGCAGTGTAAGACTTCCAAAGCAGGCCACCAGAAAGAAATTCAAGAAGCAGGGAGTGAGTTTAGTGGGAAAAAGTTGAGCCTCTTTTGGAAAGAAAATAAGGAAAGAGGGGAATCTGGCGTGGGAGTTCGAGAAGCAGAGGCTACGCCAACCAGTGATCTGGCTCCAGCCCAGGCTCCTCACAGGAGCTGGGCTTCCCAAGCAATGTTCTCACAATATGGGTCTGGTGTTTCCTGTATCTGTACACAGATGTTCAATTTCTCAATTTAATATTTTACTTAAATGATGCTTCATTTAATACAATTTTACATGGCCATCATATAAAGTCAGTAAGGTTACTCTAAGTGAAAAATGAAATTATATGTGTGTGTGTGTGTGTGTGTGTGTGTGTTACAGTGTATTCAAATTCTAACAAGGTATCATTTCCTTTTTTTATAGTTTCAGGCTTGAAGCCTTATTATTTTATTGTTTTTAGAAAGAGAGAATTTGTCAAATTATTGATTATCTTTGGTGTAATCAGCTAATTTAATGGGAAAAAAGGAAGTTAAATAATATTCCTATTGTGTGAATGAACATTTGGTTACTTGGTTATAGGAAAAACCAGTGTAAAGAAGGTCTGATATAAGGGTACAAAGAGATCCTTCTAAGCCTCTTTGCAAAGGTCATTGCTGGGTGAGTCAGTTCTACTCTTCACCCTGCATGGCTCAAAATTTCCAACACTTGCATGGAGTCTAATCAGCTTCAATCATGTTTCCACTCCTTAAGTGGATGATGCCGTACACAATAAGAAAGAGGCAGTTCCTCCAGAGCATCCTGAGTTCTGATTTCATAAGAAAGGGGACTGGATGCTGCACAACCAGAAGATAATAAGTTTTCACTGAATGGGCTTGGCACTGTGCTGGTCTCCTACAGACTTTGATATTTAAATGCTTGCTCTCCAGATGGTGGTACTTTTCAGGGAGGTTTAGGCCTTGCTAGAAGGAAGTATGTCATTGGAAGCAGGCTTTGGGAATTAAAAGCCCCAACATACTTCTAGGTTACTTCCTCTGCTTCCTGCTTGCAGTTGGGAATTGAGGTCCAAGCTTCCTCCTCCTGTTACCATGCCTGCTGATTGGTGCTTTGTCTCCTGTCATAGTGGATTCTTACCATCTGGAACCCTAGCCAAAATAAAATCCTGTGTTTTATAAATTGCTTTGGTCATTTGCTGTGGTATTCTATCACACAGCAGTTAACTAACATAGGCACTCTGCAAAGATGCCACCAGTGGCTTTCCTTTCAACTCCACTCTGGGAAACACTTGCTGAATGGTTACTGTCCTGGAAAGAGATGAGCAGATAGTCCAGACCACAAGAGTCCTGAAAAACATCTGTGATCTTCTGAGGCCAACTTGAACTCTGTAAATTCAGGAAATCAATTTCTGGCTTGGGTCTTAATCTCCTCAGGGACATTGATTAATAAGGCCTTCTGGGTCCTGACCAGCATCTGTATACAATTAACACATGAAAACTGGTTAGACAGAATGGTGAAGAGGTCATCTAGGCAAATGTCTTCAGGGGACAAATGTGTCACTGGAGAATCCATAGCACAAGGAAGAGAGCACCTTGTTTGAAACCACAGGACAAAAGGGTTCAGGCATTTGGACTCAACTGAAAGATTCTGAAGGACTCACAAGGTCATTGAAAAGCACTGAAGGAGGGGGGTGGTGTGATGAACATGGTATGTCGTCTGCTCTATGAGTATCCTAGAGAAAAGGCCATTAGCAACCAATGTAGGAACAGATACTCCCTTCCCTTGCACACAGGAAATCTGGGTAAATGGAAGAAGCACATCTGATTAATGTCATGCAAAGTACAAACATGCAGTAAATTTGGGAGCCAATAAACTAGAGTAGCTCCTGTCCCATCCATGACACTAGAGAGAAAAAGTGGTTAAGGAATTATGTAACCAACCAGTCTTTCTCTGTCCTGCCAGCCAGATCCCAAATAATGACACATAGACTTACTATTAATTATGAAAGCTCTGCCTTTAGTTTAGGATTGTTTTCAACTAGCTCTTATAACTTAAAGTAACCCTGTTCTTATTCATCTATATTCTACCAAGTGGTTTATAACTCTATCCCAGTCTGTGTGTCCAACTTGTTCAGCATCTGGTTCATCTCTCCTTTTTCCATTCCAGAGTCCTCTCTGTCCCTGGAAGTCCCACCTAACCTCTTCCTGCCTAGCTATTGAATATTTAGCTCTTTATTAAACCAAACAGCAGGCACCTTGTCAAAGACACATCTTCATAGTATAATCAAATACTCTGCTACAGAGTTAAGACACTGGACAAACAAATCCTTCAATGGACTTTCCAGGCATGGACTCCATTAGACTCCAGGAAGCTCAAGTCCAAAGGAGAACCCCCTTTCCTACAAGATTTCACTACTGATTCTCTACTTAACAAAATTCTTCCAAGTTTTGTCTGTTTGGTAACATGAATTAGTACTTTATAGGAATTGCTTGTAACATTCCACTGTATATACTAATTTTTATTTATCCATTTATAAATTAATAGACATGATATATTTCTACTTGATGTATTCAAATAGTGCTTCTGTGACATTAATGTACAAGATATTTGTGAGGACACACAAGTTTTTATTTTTGTTGGTTATATACTATGCACTTTATAAAGGATAAATTTATTTTTATTTATATGTGTGTTTTGCATATATTTTTTAATGGATGTTTTGTCTGCATGTACCAATGTGCATACCTTGTATCCAAAGAAGCCAGAAGAGAGCATCAGAGTTACAGATGTTTGTTAATCTGTGATGTGGATGCTTGAAGCCAAGCTTGGTCTGATGAGCAACAATTTTTCACTGAGCCAGCTCCCCAGCCTGAGCTATATACTTTTGAGTAGAATCATTAATTCCCTACCTAACACCTTGAAAAGACAGACCATTTTCCAAAAGAACATCAGTATTTTACATTTCTACCATCACTATGTTGGAGGGCTCCAATTTCTTATATCTGCCATAAAAAAGAAAGCCTCAAGTTATTGTTTATAGATGTTAGTTATAAGGCAGCCTCACAACAGTTTTTATTTACATTTTTCTAATGACTAGTTATTTGAACATCTCTTTTTATGATTTCTATCTATTGTATGTATTTTTTTCATTTGAAAACTTTGATAATTTGTAATTTTTTACTACTAAGCCTAAGACTTCTTGATATGTGATAAGTAGCTGATCTATGATTTATAAATATTTCTTCCTCTTCTGTGTCTGTTATTTCACATTCTTGACAGGATCTTGTGAAACAAGCCTGCTTTACTTTGATGAAGTGACAATTTCCATTCATGGTTGTTTGTGCTTTTGGTGCCAAAACTAAAAATGCTCTTTATAACCTATGATCACAGAGATTTATACCTATCTTTTAGATGTTTCATGGTTTCACTTTTTGTATTGAGGCCTTTGTGTAAAAGAAAGGAAATTCAACTTTTGTGTTAACATTTGTATATCTGTAATATTTAAAAGAAGCCTGGTGGTAGTGGCACAGCCTGCCTTTAATCCCAGCAATTGGGAGACAGAGGCAGGTGTATCTCTGTGTGAGGCCAGCCTGGTCTGCAGAGCAAGTTCCAGGACAGGCTGTGGAGTCAGTCACTTTCTTTTGGGGAGGGTGACTAATAGTATTTCCCCCTGGCCAAGTAGATGATTCTGACCCCCTATGCTTTAACAAAACTAATTGGGCTCAGTAGGTTATTAATGTGCAAAAAGAGGAAGTTAGGAAGAAGTTGTATTTGGGGCCTGGGTGAGTTGGAAGAAAGGACTAGAAGAGGATGGGATCAAGAGATATCAAAAATGAATTAAATATCTAAGAATAGTAATAATTTAAGGAAAATATAAATTTGTCAACAGAAATTATATTGTGAAAATTGTTCTTGTTTTATGCTTTTCTTGTATTTTGAGATAGGGTTTCTCTGTGTAGCCCTGACTGTCCTGAAACTCACTGTAGACCAGGCTGGCCTCTAACTCAGAGATCTGCCTACCTATGCCTCCCAAGTGCTGGTATTGAAAGAGTGAACCACCACACCAAGCACTGGTGTTTACTTATAATATTTTTCTTGTTTATTGCTCTTAAATCTTCAATCTGTATCAAGATCCTTCCAATTAGGTCTATCACCATTGGGTACATATGGCCTTCGAGTGTATAGTAACTCTCTAACTATGTACATTTTAAATGTATTGTAGATGCAACCATCTTAGAGAATGACTTTGGAAGGGAAAAGCACTCTCAATGTGGGAAATTTTTTCTGATGATTTATGACACACACATCTGGGTAGAGGTAGAAAGTAGGGGCATGCTAAATACATGGCTAATTTATTAATTATTTATTTACTTAGACATTTAAATTTTTGAGAAATATTACTATGTAATAGGACTGTCTCAGAGAGTGGAATTGAGGGTCAAAAGATGGATAGGTCAGCAGATAAAGATTCTTGCTATGTAATGAGAGAACTATTATACATTTGAGGCCATACATACCCAATGGGACTTGGAGTTCATTTTCTTAGTTGCAGTTGTTTCACTTTATCATGGTGATGCAAGATTATAAAAGTAAAATATAAATGTAAAGTAAATGAAAAGCCATGATTCTCAATTCCCTTGTTATGCCCTGACCTGATTAATTTTATGGCTTATATATTTATTTTGACATTATCTAGATGTGAATTCAATCATTTGCTAGTATATATTTTGGTACATATGTACATGTATTAAAAACTATATCTGAACATGTAGCGGTAGTATGATTGTACTCATTTGTGTTTATTTACATTTACAGAAAGTTTCATGGTACATATATACTTCTGTATTTCTACTACTAATAGATATATAAGTTATTTTCAGGATTCTGCTACTACAAAAAATACTATAGCATATATAGCATATATATATACCTTTATATACTGTTGCTTTTGATTTTGATGGGGCTATAGTCTTCTGTTTTTCTAAGATGTATAACAGTCCACACACCCACAGTAAATATGAGAATGCCTCTTCTTACCATTGATATATGGGATTGTTTGAGCCTTTTTCAATTTTCTTAATTTATTAGGGGAAAAATAATACCTTAGTATGATTGATTGATTGGTTGATTGATTCATTGATTGACTAGTTCTTCCAGACAGGGTTTCTCTGTGTAACTTTTGCTGTAGTACAACTTGTACTGTAGATCAGGCTGGCCATGAACTCAGAGATCTACCTGTCTCTCCCTCCAGAGTGCTGGCATTAAAGGCTATTTAAAGATTAAATAGATATAGACACTAACATATATATATATATATATATATGTATATATATGTATATATATATATTTCTTAAATTTTATTTTCCATATCAATCTCAGTACCCTCTCTCTCCCTCCCTCTTCTCCTCTCTCCCACCCTCTAATGCCCCCTGACCACCCTCTCCTCCCATCCCCCAATACTCCACATGTAGGGTGATAACCTCCAGGAGGGGCCATCCAAATCAGTCAAATGATTTGGCGTAGAGACTAGGCCCTCTCTCCTGTCTCTAGGTTAAGGGAGCATCCCCCATGGGGGATGTGCCCCCAAAGTCCTTTTGTGCACCAGGGATACATCCTGGTTCCACTGTCAGAGGTCCCCTAAACTGCCCAGGCCTTCCAGCTGAGACCCATGTTCAGGGGTCTGAGTCAGTCCCATGCTGGATTCCCAGCTATCAGTCTGGGGGCCCATTAGCTCCTCCTTGTTCAGGTCAGCTGCCTCTATGTGTTTCTGTAGCCTGGTCCTGTCCTCCCTCTCTGCATCTGGATTCCAGTTTGGCTCAGTGAGGTTGTGGGTGTCTGCTTCTGTTTCCATCAGATACTAGATTAGGGCTCTATGATGGTGGATAAATTAGTCATCGATCTCATTATCAGGAGAGGGCATTTATGGTAGCCTCTCCACTGTTGCTCAAATTGTTAGTTGGGGTCAGTCTTGTTAGGTCTCTGGACATTTCTCTAGGTTCAGCTAGGTTCAGTTTCCTCTTCGAACCTATAATGGCCACTCTTTTATTCTCTCTCTCTCTCTCTCTCTCTCTCTCTCTCTCTCTCTCTCTCTCTCTCTCTCTCTCTTTCTCTCTTCCCTTGTCTATTCCTCCCCTGACTCAATCTTCCTAGTCCCACAGGCTTTCCTCTCCTCCCCTTCTCTTACTCCTAGTTCCCTCTCTACTCACTGTCCCCCCTTCATATGCTCAGGAGATCTTGTCCCTTTCCCCTTCTGTGTCCCTTTCCCCTCCTTGTTTCCTAGTTTCTCTGGTGGTGTGAATTATAGGCTGGTGATCCTTTGCTCTATGTCTAAAATCCATATATGAGTGAGTACATACCATGTTCCTCATTTTGTGTCTGGGTTACCTCATTCAGGATGGCTTCTTTAAGTGCCATCCACTTGCCTGTGAATTTCAAGATTCCATTGGGTTTTTTTTTGTTTGTTTGTTTTGTTTTTGTTTTTCTGCAAAGTAGCATTGCATTGTGTAGATGTGCCACATCTTCCTTATCCATTCTTCAGTTGAGGGGCATCTAGGTTACTTCCAGGTTCTTTCCATTACAAATAATGCTGTTAGGAATATAGTTGAACACATGTCTTTGTTGCATGGATGTGAATCATTTGGGTATATGCCTAAGAGGGGGGAATTGCTTAGTCCTGTGGTACACTGATTCCCATTTTCCTGAGGAACTGCCATACTAACATCCAAAATCACTGTACACGTTTGCACTGTCAGAAGCAATGGAGGAGTGTTTCCTTTTCACAACATCCTCTCCAGCAGGAGTTGTCATTGGTGTTTCTAATTTTAGCCATTCTGACAGGAGTAAGATGGTATCTCAAAGTTGTTTTGATTTGCATAACTAAGGATGTTGAGCACTTTTTTATGTGTCTTTCAGCCTTTTTGATTTCCTCTATTGAGAGTTCTCTATTCAGTTCTGTACCCCATTTTTTAGTAGGGTTATTTGGTGTGTTTTTGACTATTTTCTTGAGTTCTTTGTGTATCTTGGAGATCAGCCCTCTGTCAGAAGTAGAATTGGTGAAGATCTTTTCCCAGTCTGTGGGCTGCTGTTTGGTCTTGTGAACTGTGTCCTTTGCATTACAGAAGCTTTTAAATTTGAGGAGGTCCCATTTATTAATTGTTGATCTCAGTGTCTGTGCTACTGGAGTTATGTTCAGGAAGCGGTCTCCTGTACTAATTTGTTCAAGGGTACTGTCCACTTTCTCTTCTAAGTGGTTCAGTGTGGCTGCCATACTGTGTAGGATCTGGAATGTTTGAAATTTGCTGTGGGGAGCTGAGACCAATGAGGTGCCACAATAGTTCCACTCAAAAGGCAGTCTGGATCAGAATTTCTTCTTTCATAAGAAATTTTTTAGGCTATGAAAGAAATTATAAGGCCAGTAACTAATGACCTACATTATGGAGAGGAGTCTGCTTTACTATGACTACTTACTTGAATATTAATCTCATCTAAGGATATCCTTTCATGCCAATTATACTATGCCCATTCTTGTGGATTTTGTTTCATTTTCTCCCATACTAATTATTGGTAATAGGAGAGCAAATGGAAAAATGGGGGAGGGGACTTCATATGGTGAGGAATGAGGGAAGTCAATACAGATGGAGAGGGACAAGGATAAATAATGCCAAGGTTGTTTGATAATGCCTCAAGCAATAACATTATATATATAGATTATAATATATATGTACATATAATTATATATGTATATATATATATATGTGTGTGTGTGTGTGTGTGTGTGTGTGTGTGTGTACACACATCTCAAAGGAAACTGGCCTACTTAAGTTAATGATGGTTTTTCTTCCGCAGAAGATCCATAGACTATTCAAAGCCCCAATACCAACACTGGGAAACATCTTTTTGGATGATTGCCCAGGACAGTTCACAGGCCTTCCAAGGCAGTATATACTGTTTATGTATTGATGTAACCCCTGGTTGCTTCTCAGGGCTTGAGAATGGGGCCCTGATCCAGACATAATACAGTTATAACATAAGGCTCTTGATTTGGGCTGGATGTGACCTTAACATCTCTTTTGTGCAGTCTAGCCTTCATAATAGCAGAAAATATTATGTAAGCTGCCAAAGGAGGCAAACAAACAATCCTACTCAACAGCAACATCTATGAACAATGACAAAGACCAGAATGGCAAGATATCTGTAAAGGGGCAATAAGTGACAATCGCATGTTAGTGATAACCAACCCTGTTGAATTAGACTTGATACCAACTTCCTTGGGCTTGTGGGATCATGGACATTAGAAAGTATCTATTGCTGCCACTTTGTTAGGCCAGCATAACTGCTTACTACATTCTGAATTTTATCCTTATACCCATAGACTAGATTTTTATTTTTGAAGAATCTTGGTTTGATTTATTTTTCCATTTGTTCTTGTAGAAAAGAATATGTGAACTATTCTTTTGTTCTTCCATTTACAATTTCCCTGAATAGATAATGATTCCTACAGCTGATGTGCAAGAACAACTTTAGATTTTAGCCAAAGGACATACTTGGAAGTATATCACTAGGGCATGAGACATATACCTGTTCAACTTACATAGCAACAGCAAACTGTTATGAAGTCAATGAGGCCATGTTCACTCTCACTGGCTGTGTGTGGCTCATATGCTCTTTTATGTTCCATATCAATCTTTTCAGACTTTTCAATATCTGCAGGTTTTAGCATATTGTATTTTCTCACTAGATCTTAAAATACTGTGCGATCATTGTTAAATCGCTAAATCACAAGGATTCTTCCAGTCCTAAATTGTGCTATCTTTACCACTTTTTTTTTTCAAAGTATTTAGAAGGTATTAGAGGAATTAGAAGGCAACTCAAATGTGCATCAACATCCTGTGCCCCAACAGGTGTTTCAGGTTTAATTTAACCAGGCTCAAGTTATTCACTGGGGGAAAGAGCCAGAGCTTGTCAGGCAACTGGGGTCATTCTCTAAGACAGGAGCCTCTCCAATATGGCTGTTTTTGCACAAGGGCAGCTGTGTGGGAGTAGAATTACAATTTGCCTAAGGCAAGGCTGATTGCAGCTGAACTTTTCATGTTAAAGTAAATAGATAATATAAAATCCCTTGAAATATTATATTACAGTTGGGCTTGTTATTATTCAACATCTTTTTTTATGAGAGAGCTATAAATTTGCAGAAACTAAGGGCAGGTGGGTGGAGCTGGAAAGTCAGAAAGGTTTGCCTAATTATTAGATTTAAGATGACTTTTGCACTGTTAGTAGGAATGTCAATTAGTCCAGTCCCTCTGGAAAGCTGTACAGCAGTTCCTTCAAAGATATGAAAATAGAGCTGCCATATGAGCAAGAAACACCACTTCTAAGTGTATAGCAAAGGAGTGTAAGAGTCCTACAGAGATGCTGTAAGTCCATGTATACTTCACTGATTATAGCAGCCATGGCATGGAACCAGTCTAGATACCACTAACACATGATGGCTAAAGGAAATATGGTACACATTATACCATGGGGTATTCTCTAATTAAAAAAAAAAAGAAATATGTCTTTTATAGAAAAAGTATGGTATTGGAAAAACGTGAATGGTATTAGAGATTATCATGTTAAACAAGAGAAGCTAGGCATAGAAAGATTAATAATCCAGGTTTTTTCCCATATTGAGAATGAATATTTTTAAAGGGATAAAAGTAGAAGGATTATTTGGATAGAGAATGGGAATCAGCAGAAGAGAATAGGAGTGACAAGGAACAGTGATGGAATAGTGGTTACCATTATAGTTCTTGATAGACAATAGACGTGTGTTAAACACCACAATGAAAGGTCTATTTGCATAAATATGCTAATGATATTTATATATACATACACAGAAAAAAATAAAAGATACAAAAGTAGGGGGATCTTCTTAGGAAAAGGGAGAGAAACACCAGGAGGGGGAGGGAACAAGAGAGCAATGTTTATGAATATGATCAAAATATATGCACACCATGAAAAGTTCACAGTGAAACATTATTTTGTACAATTAATATACATGAACAAAATGTCAAAAGAAGCCTTTTCTGAATTTCTCAAAAGCAATTTTTGGTATTACTATTTAAAAGAGTGGTGAATTTAATAGCATTTTAATAAAGTGTAAAGAAATACTATTCAAAACCACAAAAAATGGTACTTAAAGGGTATTACCCTATTTTAAAAATGCACATTAATAATGGACTTTAATTTGGTCCCCTCAGGTATTTCTATATATGCAGGTGGTATGCATTTATCAGTTACTGCAACCCTTCTTGCACCCTGGCTCACTTCTGCATCACCCCAATCCCTAGCAATCACTATGTTCTTTTCCTGATGGCTTCTGGATCCCACAGGTAAGAATGAACATAAGGATATATGACTTTTAATTTCTGGTTGATTTAACTTAAAATAATATCCTCCAGTTTCTCTCTATTCTGTTTCAAAGTGGCATTTCAGTTTACTAATACTCTACTGGGTGCTTGTCCATGTTTTCTTTTTCCATATATCTGTGGATAGGTAACCCTAGGCTGACTCTGTGTCTTAGCTATCAGGAATCACACTATAGTTAACACAGATATGCAAGGATCTTGTTCTTAGGTCCATTTCATTTTATTTGATTACATATCAAATACAGCCTTTCAAATTAAAAAGAATCAGCAAACATACTTCCATCTCTTATTAGTTTACAATGGATTTTGGGTCCAATGATTTTTTATATGAGTAGTAACTACATACATGGTCACTAAGAAAACAGTGTCTTAATTACTGAAGAAGCCTACTACTCCCGTAAAACAAGTCTTAGGAAAATGGAAGTGGACAGTGCCCTTTTTCTCTAAAGGGAGAGGTAATGACTATTTCAGGCTTAGTGACTGCAGTAACTATCCCTAAGTCACAGCATGAGAACAAATGCAGACCATATCTAGACAAACAAATATACCTGCGTATCACTACACCTTCACTAACAAAAGCAGATGAGAGCTTACCCTGAGATCACAGGTTACAATTTCCCAACCCAGTTAATTCCAAAAAGTCTAGGACATCAAGTACAAAACACATCTGTGGTATTTCTTTTGAAAACATCATTGTCATGTTTCTAAAATTATCACTTATTAACAGGATAATTACACCTGGCTTTATGTCCATCATTGGTATAGCAAGCAAAAAAGGCAAATGTGTTCTAAGGACACGGTGCATTTCCCAGGCCTGCTTATGGGGAAGTTTTGATTGAGTTTGTTTACTTATTGATTGCAGCAGTTCTTCTAGCAGGTGGGAGAGATATCTGCTCAGCTAGACAAGGCTAGTTAAGGCAGCAGATTTGGCAGATGTTTAAAGCTTTTAAACCCAGGGCCCAGGGGGAGTGGGTGAGCCTTTTCCTTTGCACCTGTGGCCTGTTGGCTGTCTCATTCCTCCTCCTGTCTCCCATGTGCCAGCTCCAGGAGGCTGAGTGCACGTGTTGTGACATACCGCTAGTTCTCCCTTCCCCCGCTTCTTGTGAAATCAGCCGTGTGTAGTGTGGAACAGAGAGCGTGACCAGAACCCAGCCAATCCTACTTACAGTTAATAACTATGAAGAAAGATACTGGGCTTGCATGAGCAACACACATCAGCCAGTGGCTCAGTTCAACAGGATCACGAGCCATGTGCCTGAGAAACAGTCTGGGAGGATACCAACCTTCACTTTTATTTCTCATGACCATATTGTCTTCTTAGCATCCTATATTAGCTCTGTAATGTGGGTCATTGTCCTGTGTCTTCCTTGTGGCTTCCTCAATCATTTCTGATGGGATTCTTGGATCGCTTTCCTCGTTCTAACCTGTACTCCACTCCACAGGCTGTTTGAAAATACAATTCTCTTCATGCCAGACATTTTTCTCATTGCTTCTAGCAGAAAGTCAAAATCACTTTCTTGACATTCCTTTTTAATGACGGTCAGGCCCCAGCTCACCCCTGCAGGCACGGGGGAGCTTACCACCCTAAGCTCCACCATGTCCCCACTGTACTTGTGTCCTTCAACCTCTTGTACTATTCACTCTGCAGCCTCCTCCCAGGGACCTTTAAAACATGCTTATTATTGTTCTGGGGTTTCTTCTCAGCCGTCTTAGCTAGATCCTCACCAGCTGCCTCAATTATTAAATAGGTGATTTCCCTCAATGGAAGTATTCAAACTGGAACTGAATCATTTACAAAGGTCATGGGAGGGTGTGTTCATTTCATGAGACAAGTGGTTTTTCATCTGCTTGCTTTTTAACCTTTTTTCCCCCCTTACAATGTATTCTGATTACCGTTTTCTCTCCCTGAATTCCTCCCAGATTCTTCCACCTGCCCACCCACCCAAATCTATACCCTTTCTTTTTCTTTCATTAGAATACAAATATGTGGCAACAACAACAAACAAACACACCAGAATAGAACAAAACAAACAAATGAAAACCACAGGATAAAAACACAAGGAGCACATGCAGATACAGAGATGCATGCTCCCACACACAGAAAACACACACACACCACCACCACCACCACCACCAAGTCAGAAACCATAATATATGAGCAAAATATCTGTAAAGTTAAAAAAAATAAAGAAACAAAACAAAAAGCCTAGACAATCATTATGAAACAAACTTGCAAGGATACCAGTGAGTTAATTTTGTGCTGGCTGTTTACTTCTGAGCATGGGGCTTGCTCTTCAGTACAGTCTAAATACCCATCAAGATTCTATTGAAGAAAATTAAGTTTTCCTTTGGGAACACTTGTCCATTGGAGATACCTTCTTGGTGAAGGGTATGCACTTACATCCACTTCACTACATAGCATTGGTACCCTTTCTGGCTAGACCTGTGTAGGTCCTGTGAATGTTTCCCCAGTCTCTGTGATTTCTTATGTGTGTCAGCCCCATTGTGTGTAGAAGGCCATGTTTCCTTGGTGCATCCTCTCTGGCTCTTACAATCTTTCCCGCTATTGTACAAAGTTCCCAGAGCCCTGCAGGGAAGGATTTGAAGGAGATAATCCATTTAGGACTCATTGCACACTGTCCAGTTGTAGATCTCTGTATTTGTTCCCATCTTCTGCAGGGAGGAACTTCTCTGATGACAGATGAGCAAGGCACAGATATGTGAGTATAGTGGAATGTTGTTAAGAGTCATACTTATTAGAGCAATGGTATTTGGTTTTCCTTAGCTCAGTGGCCTATCTAGTCTCAGGTTATTGGCCACTCAGTCAGTGTCAGACACAGGTTCCATTTCATGGGGTGGGCCTTAAATCCAACCAAATAGTGGTTGGCTATTCCCACAACTTTTGTGCCATTATTGTACCAGTATATCATGCAGACAGGTTACATAGTAGGTTGGTTTGTAGCTTGGTTGGTGTTTACTTTTCTCCTTTGGTAGAAAACCTTCCAATACCACTTTCAGTAGGCATGAAGGGTTTCCATAAGTATCACCTTGGCTGCTGCATGTAGGTATTGTCTGCAGCAATGGGACTTTATTAATGAAGTACTTATCAAGATATATGGGGCAAAGATAAAATATGGGTTATATATTTTATTCTGGGAGAAGTCACTTACATGAGAAACCATTGGCCTGCAAGTTCCCACTGCAAGGATCCACACACAGGCTGCTCTCCATGATCCGATTGGAACCAAGAGAGAGCAAGCCTGTCCTGGACCCCAGACCAAATATCACATGCTCACCTACGCACCTGTGACCACACCTATACGGGTGTGGTCAGTGCCACAGGTGCAGCTGGGTGGATCTCCCACTACAATTCCCCTTTTAGTCTAAAGGAAAAGATTTAGGCTTGATACAAAACTATATACAAAGATAGTAAATATCAAGTATGCTCCAAGAAAAGAAAAAGTAAGGGCATACAGACTTACACCCTATTGCAATGAAGTGACAAGAGAAAAATGGGAAGAGATACTATCCAGTCCTAGGGTAAAGGCATAACAGAGATTACTATAGAGTTGTCCTAAGCTGGAAAGTTTAAGTTTTGTACCTAATATTTCTATCTAGGAAGAGAGAACAATAATTGTGACAGTCTAATCTTCAACCTTATCAAAGACCTGAGAAGGAAGGTAACAATACTAGGGTAGTCAGAAAGTGCAGGCAAGAAGCTTCCAAAAGGTGCAGCAAAGACAGACACAGCAGGCTACCTTGACAGTCACCTAAAATCTCACAGTAATGTCAGGGCAACCAGTTTTGGTGAAGCCCTAGATTATCTGACTGACCAATGCAGAAGTAGGGAGGTCAAAAGTCTATCTTACTCTGAGTTGTCAAGGTTCTTTTAAGTTTATCTCCTGTAAGCACAATAGGACAACATGTCCAAAGTCAGGGGTCAAGGTGGAGCAGTTCTTTGCCCAAGAGGCCATTAGTCAAGTAGAGGATGGACTCCTAAAGGAGTGACATACTCTGGAATAGCTCAGTGCTGTCAGGAGTACTAATATTAAAATATTTAAATGTCATGTTTTCAAGGTTGATGAAGTGTTTGAAGATCGAAAATCTATGTTTGACTAATCTCATAGGTATAAGAAATTTGGGTGAACTATCTCTAATTCTCGGGGACCTCGTTGTACAATGGCAGAAGCTTCCCAAATTAATTTATCAAGGATGGGGACTTCAAAAAAATGTAACTATATACATATATATCTTTCTTACTAACAAAGATAGAGCTGAAATGTCTAGACTAGAGGTAGAACTATAAAGTGCAAAATGATAAAATATACTAAGTTTTATCAGTATACAAAATGTATAAACATCGTAAACATCTGTTTATGATGCAAAACATTGTAAACAGAAAGAAGACCCTAAACATTCAACATACACGAATCTAACAATTTAAGTTTTCAAGGATTCAGCAATTTAAGTTATCTAGAGCTAACAGTTGCTTAAGTTATTACACTAGAAATAATGTACATCTACCTATATCCCATCCTAATCATACCCTTAACAACCATACCCTATACTTATCTAAAAGAGATACCTGAGTCTGAACATCACCTTCTATACCCAACCATAAGCACCTAAAAACCAACCTTATGCAGGTGTATATTATACCTTAATGCCAACACTAGGGGAAGGAGCCATTGTTTTCTTAGGATTACTTCCTGCTGAAATGGAACAAAGATGACTCCATGAGATCCTGTAGGAAAAAAATTAAAACAACAAAATTTCTCAAGAGGACCAGCTGTAACATTTGTAGCTAGTTTCTGCATGGCAGGAAATGCTTGACTTCTTATCTGAGGCTCTGGCCAGGGTGTAATAAGAAGGCGCACTGTTTCAGCTAGCTAGTCTGGATTCTCTTGAGAATTACAATCCCAAACCCATTTTAGGGTGATGTCTGTAGTCCAGGTGCATCAAGTTGAATCAAGTGGAATCGATGAAGTGGGCTGTGGAAAGCAACCAATAGCCTTGGCAATAGTGTTGGTGGTTTGGGGGTTTCCACAAGGCTCCTCTATCCAGCAACTCAATTATATGTAACCCTTTCCTTGCACTGGAAGCTCATTTGGTGGTGAGAGATATGTGAGATATCTAGTTGTGGTTTTATCACCCCCATTATGTGGTGATTTCATTTTTATTTCTTCCACATATACATATACATATATAATATAATATAACATATATATATATATATATGTAGTGTGTGTGTGTGTGTGTGTGTGTGTTTACATGTGTGTACATGTGGGGGTGGAGAGACAAAGTTGATGCTGAGCTTCTTCATCAGCCACTCTGAACTGATTTGAGGGAGGGTTCGTCAGCTCCCAGGTAGCATCACTAACTAGCAGGTTGTTGATGGAAGTTTCTGTCCTACCAGGTCCTGAATCCATTTATTCCCAAATAAACACACAGAGACTTCTATAAATAATAAACTGTTTTGCCAATGGTTCAGACTTCTTATTGACTATCTCTCTTAATTCTTAACCTGTTTCTATTAATCTATGTATCTCCATGTAGTCTTAGCTTACTGGTGATGCCTGAGCCTTGTGCTTTTTGAGCAGGTACATGGTGTCTTGCTGACTACTCACTCTCTTCTTCTCAGCATTCTTCTAGTCTGGTAGCCATGCCTATACTTCTTGCCTGGCTCCATCCTGCCTGTCCATTGGCCTAAGCAGCTTTATTTATCAACCAATAAGGGAAAGGCATATTTACAGCATACAGAAGGATATCTGCTAACACATGCTCCAGTGGCTCAATTGGTTAGCACATGATATTTATACAGAAGGACATTCCCAATCAGCAGGTCTCCTGTCTCTGCTTGAAGACTGCTGGGATAACAGGCAGCCACCATGTCTATCTGGCTTTTAAGTGGGTTCTAGAGATCTGAACTTTGTTTCTCAGACTTGTGAGGCAAACTTTTCAGCAGCAGCCATTTCCAAGCCCCATATGTACAGATGACTATTTAAAAGCAGTACACCTTCTATTCAAAGCTTTGGTTTCTTAAATTTCCTGAGCAGAGTAGTATCTAATGATCTGGTCTGTGACAGGCCATTTATTCTAAGGGTCTCAACTTGTCCTAATAATTACAGAAATTCTGATATTTTCCTTATTCAAGTTTATCACTGTTGATTTTGGCAATCTTCTAGAAACAAAGCAGAAATCCAATTCTTTTAGTTTTTGCAATATATTCACCTAGCCTTATGAAATACTGCTTAGTTGGAGTCCTGAAACAATAACATTGCCAATGGTAATGACTTTTTAAACAACAGCAATTTTGGAAATGACCCTAATGAATTAGGCTGGAAAAGAGCCTATTTTTATATAATATAGATAAATTGTGTAGATTATGATTGGCCTTATAATGGCTTAATCACCTCATCCAAGAATCAAATGCATTGCACAAGTTCCCCAAGTCCCCAAATATAGGGTTCAAGTTGCTCTTTTGCAATTCTTTAATTCTCTGAAGGTCTTTATGAAGTCACGGTAATTTCAATCAACAGTTTCTTCAAATTTACTTCTTGCAGCAGATGAAGTCAGAGATACTACATTTTGTGATAATGCCAATCCCATGGATATTCTCTTGAATAAGTTTCCAGGAGAAAGCAGTGAGGGATGAACTCAGCTCTCTGTCTCTGATGCTTAATTGAAATGCTCAATCCTCACAGGAGGGGTTTTTCACATGTCAACCAAGGAGAATATTAATTCATTATCATGATAATTTGCAATTTGCTAAATAGAAACAAGATAAAAATAATCAAAATATAGTAATAATATTAAGGCTTCTGCTTTAGGTTTTGTGAACCCCAAATATATCTGGCAATAAGATAATGCATGTATGCAATTTAAAATACAACAGTAATTTAAAAATATGTGATTGTACCATTTTCTCCACAACAACAAGATCACAAGGAGAAAATGGTTACATCAGGGCACGGTAGAGCATGTTTCATTTTGACATTTAAGGACCAACCAGCCTGTTATGTTTAACTAGCCAATGATAACTTCTCACCTCACACTGTTTAATTCAGCCACTTCCTAAGACTTTGACTGCATATCAGCCAGTGAAAAGAAGTCTGCTCTCACAGTGGCAGGAATAGTTTCAAGTTATGTCTTTTATATTTTGTTGCTGTTTGTCTCCCCAAATATCAATTACCTGTCATGAAACTCATATATCCCTGTGTACAACAGGCCCATCATGTCAACTTCACAATGTGATTTATGGATCAAAGGGGTTAATTTATGAAAAAAAAAAAAAACAAGACGTTTAACCAACTAAAGTTTCAAAGAAGAAGTGATGTTAACTGTTTTTATTGAGCTCATCAGTGTTGAATATGTTAAAATAGTCTAAGAATAAGGAGTTGACAGCACGAGTGAGTGATAGTCCAACCTTTGCTGACATGGAAATCCTCCATGAGTTGGGATGAAGCTCTCCCCATTGGTCAAGCAGCTGCTAAACACCATTGTGGGTTTGAATCACAAAGTCTTTTTAAAATATTGTTAGGTTTACTCATCTTATTTTATGTGTTGGAGAGCTTTTCCTACATGTATTTCTGTGTACCAGGTGCCTGTGGAGTCCAGAAGAGGGCACTGGACCCCCAAATCTGGAGCTATAGATGTTTGTGAGCATCTGCGGTGGTACTGGAAATCAAACCCTTCGGCAACACAAACAAGTGCTCTAACTGTTGAGCCATCTTGCTGGCTTCCACAAATTCTGTCTTTCTACAAATATTCTGTTATGGAGAATGAAAGAAAGAAGAAAGGAAGGAAGGAAGGAGGAAGGAAGAAGCAAAGAAAGAAGGAAAAAGTGAGTGAAGAAAAATGTATTGCTGCAATGTCTACCATCATTTCTTAGTGAACACATTTATGTACTGTGTAGTAAATATTAGTTAGGACTACTTCCTATTTAAAAAGACAAATTTCACACAGTACACTTGAGGTTAACCTTGAACTCACAAGCATCTTTGGTTCAACATCTGGAAATTCTGGTATTTTGGAGGTGTTTGCCTCCATGCTCGACTAAAAGTATACTCTTAAGACAGTGTAACTTGAATAATAAAAAAAGAAAGACACTGGAAAATGCAAAAGCAATTTAGTGTGTGTTCATGGTGCTCTCATGAGCCATGCAACTTTTCAAGTTCTTTATCTGTTTAGAGGAGAGGCAAGACTTAGGAACAAAACACAGAGAAATGGCAAATGTAACCAGCTTGTTTGCTCCAAGTGGAGACTGTATCTTCTTCATTTTTTTCCAGTCTATCAGATTATCCAGTCATAGTCTTTAATATAGATTTAATGTTTAATAAGTATTTTCAGATAGTTTACCAAATTTTCTGTATCTTTGCCTATTTTCAGAAGTTTTTTCCTGATAAATCCTGCTGGAGCCTATAGTTGGAATAGTAGACTGCTTAAAAACTATATACCTTATCAGTTCACTAAGTAAAAATTTGCACGTATAGAATGTCTCATGTGAATTCCTGCTAAATAGTGGACACTAAGCCATAGCAGAGAAGAGAGGAAAGGCTTGTTACTGACACATTCACTAGAGATTTTAAGTCTGACAGAGAGAGGTCTCTAAGAAACAAATCAGATATGAACTGGGCTTAGCCAGTGACAAGTGCTGAAACAGAGCAAAGCCAGGAGATGGGCAGTGCTCATGACACAAAGGACTTTAAACCGTAAGTATTTCATCTCTGGAAAAATATCAAGATGGAAAGAGGTAAGGTCTCCAGCAGAAAAAAAAAATAAATACAAGTGTTCTGTGGCAGAGGGTTTTGTACTTGTCTAAGAAATGGAGGCATAGGAACAAGGCTGTGTTGAGGTTCAAGCATGGTTTCTATGTTGCTCGCTGGTCCTCAGGGTGGCAGTGTTGAAGTGGTGTCTCTTGTGGAATATTCTTTCAGACTGTGTGAAGGTATGTCACTGGGATTGGTTTAATAAAAAGCTAAATGGCCAATAGCTAGGCAGGAATCTGGGGGCCAGGGAGAACGTTGGGAATAAGGGAGGAGACACGAGGAGAGATGGAGGAAGAGGAAAAAGAGGATGGACAGTACATAGGGATGAGGTACACGAGCCTTTGGGCAGCACATATATTAAAAGAACTGGCTTAATTTAAGTTATAAGAGCTAATTAGAAACAAGTGTAAAGTATTGGCTGAGCTTTCATAGTTAATCATAAAAAGTCTCCATCTCATTAATTGGGAGCTTCCTGGCAAGACAAAGACTCCCTGCAGGTGTCCTCTGCAAGAGGTATAGTCCAATGGAGCATTGCTGGGAAGGAATTAATGAGTTAATGCTGGCCTCAAGGACTGAGTTAGTTCTGGGAGTGAATCCTTAAACTGAGAAGGTCAGTCCCTGCTTTTTTTTTTTTTTTTTTTTTTTTTTTTTTTGCATGCAGCCATTTCACATTGATTTCTCTATCTTGTGAAGTGACCAAAGAGGCCCTCATCAGAAATGGGCTGATGCCAGCAGTATTCTCACAAACCACAACTATGAGCCAAATTAACCTCTTTTCTCTATAGAATAGCAGCAGAAGAGGAATAAGGCAGCTGGGATAGAGCAGAGAACAGAACAGCCAGAGAAGAAGTTAGGAGAAGTAATGGTAATGAAGGTGCCCATCAAGTAAGACCTCTGTGACATCTGACAGCTTTGATTTTTGCTGGGTGAGATGCACTAAGCAGAATGTTTTGAACACATGAATAGTGTGGTTTCACTTAGCTTTGACATCTTACTGCTGAAGACTAGTTGAACACTGGTTAAGGGAGGCCATATGGAAGCAGGAAGTCAAGTAACATTGAGAGAATGCTATCCTAGTGGATGGAGATGACTCCATGGAAAGCCATGAAAGGGAGGAATATTCTGGCAATATCTTAATTAACAGAATATGGGAAATAAGGAAAGAAAGGAGTAAAGGAATATTACAAGATTTGGGATTTAGCAATTGTAGTTTTCACTGAGTGACACTGCTGAACGTGGTTGTGAATGTAAACACCAGCAGGAACCTGTAGCCAGGTTATTAGAATTTATGTGAAATTGAATATATTCACAGGTGCAAGCCAACCCACCAAAGTCACTCACCAAAGCCAAACAGAAAATAATTTCAAAAATGTCATGATGGTTGCATTCTGAACTAGGATGATGTCTAAATTAAATTTGGTAAACAGCTAGAATTAAATCTACATAATAAAGCCTATATATAATTGCATTAAGTCTAATAGCTTCAAGAATACTATAGAGATAAATTAAAATATCACTGAAGATAAATTAAAAGTGACTTAAATGGATGATGTCCCATACTTCTAATATGATACTCATCTCCCAGGTCTGTATATTCAATGAAACCTAAGTCAAAATGTAAGCAGAATTGTTTTATACAAATTGCTAATCTCCTTCAAGCTTTTCATGGAAAACAAAGAAAGGGCAACAGTAAAGATAAACAAGAAGGTCAAATAAAAAAAAAAAACTGGAAAACAGGTAACTAGTCTTTTACAAAGCTGTTATTATAGACAAACATACTTGTTAGTATAAGACTAGATGAAGATCCACAGAGCCAGCAGAAAAGAAGATGGGGCCCACACATTCAGACATTTTGGGTGCTTAAATGTTTCATTGATTTTTCTACTCCATGAACCCAGGTTATCTTTCAACATTTTGTAGTCACTTTGATTTTTCTTATCAATGTGTTATAGTCTTGCTTAGTAAAATTGATTCATAGATATTTAAGTTTGTATTGTACACATTATAAATGGATCCAGATAATTGGTGTTGCATAACACAGTTATGTAATACAACCATCTATGTGATCTATATTATTTTATTCATAAGGAGCTGTAGATAGACAAAGCATATTTATGGTGATAGAAATAAGACATAATGACTCTGAGTACATAGGCAGAACTGCTAACACATAGAGGTATCCATTAGACTTCTGGGGAAGATGATACCTGTTTCTGATATATCCAATTTGTATATTAATTCACTTGAATTAATTTTTAAGCTGTGTTGTCTACTAACTTTTCTTTTTAATATTCAGACAAATTTAACATTAAAGTAAAAATTAAGAGCATCTGAATCTGAGGTTTTCACATTTTCTATAATGGTGTCTGTCTGTCTAAATGTGTATTAAGTAGACAGAAGTAATTGATGGTCCTTGGATGCTAGGTAAAATGATAATACATTCAATGACATTTGTGTTTGAAGGTTAAATTTAAATTGAGACCTGCATCATAACAAAGCACAGAGTGCGTGCAGGTTTTCCATATGTTTCCATTATTTATGCTATTCTTTTTGACTTCTTTTAATCAATAATTTTATGAAATGATTGACGCAAGAGCCTAGAAAATCTTCATGTAAACTGAATTGATGATTCTTTCCTTAGTGTAATGGAGGACATCATTCTTCTGTTATAATGCTAAATGCCAGTCAAAGACAAGAATATTTATCCTTTGGAACATAGCAGACGATGCTGCTATGGTTCAGATAATTCCTCTCATCTTTTAAAGGTTATAGTCTGGACATGAGGCTGTTTTTCAAGGCATATATCTTGGTGGACTGTCTGAAGCAATTGCTAAATCAAATCATCATTTTGCAGCATACACTCTGAGGTCTTTAGGATATGCTTGTCATTGTTAAGGCACTTGTAACTGTTAATTACAGAGCTATAGCTGTATTAGGGGGGAATAAACCACATCCAGAGATTTTGATGTACATTTTTCCATTATGATATTTAATCCTGTTGGAGTATATTTTTCTGTACTGAACTGTTTCTTTCATTACAAGGAATTTTTTTGTCAAATTATAATACCTTATAAAAACATTATAAGCAATGCATGTCCTGTGAACAATTAACAAAATGCTCACTGGATAAATACCACAGACACTAGATCTGTATTTCCTTGTGATCTCCATACTTAAAAAAAATGTTCCTTGATTTATTTGTATACTGTAATTTTAGAGGAATTAGACATTATGAAAAGGGGCTAGGCAAAAGAGGCTATGATTATGTACTGTGATTTATAGAGGGTGAAAGGCATTCTCACGCCAAGAAAACCACAGAATTTTAACAAGTTATCACTTTAAAACAGAACACACACAAACAAAGCCATTGTTAAAATGAAAATTATTTTATCTATTAGTGGTTAGCATAGTTGTATATTTTGCTTCAGATTTCAATCCAAATTAGAACGAGATGGAAAGAGCACAAAATAAGGACTGTGTCTGCATTCATTACAAGTAGCTATGTGCATGTGCAGTAGACCTGAGAGTCTTATTTATTTATCTGGTTTCTTTACCATCTTGGCTACGTTTTTCCTTATAGTGACCTTATAGTCTGGCAAGAAGCTACTGAAGGAGAACAGATTTATTTTAACTCAACGTTTGTGGATAAAGTTCATCTAGGCAGGGAAATCATGGCAGCAAGTATGGCTTACAGCTGTGACTGTGGATGCTTGTTCACATCTAGGTAAATGACACAAAGGCCATGATTCATTAGAGACTACCAGGACAGGATTGTCATGATCCCTCCCTTCTCTGAGGACATGTAAGTGGTCTGTAGTCTGTAGGAGGAAAGCTGTTTGGTAGTATAGGCACCAGCAAGCTGCTCATTGGCTAGGCAAACTATGAGTAAGATGTTTCCTTTGGTTTGTTGTATTCCCTTCCTATCTGTTGTGACTAAAAATAGATCCCCTGGGAGATCCACATTGTATTCACCCAGAGCCTGGGTCCCAATATCTGTGGACACTCCTTTTTTTTTTCTCTAGGAGATTTGTTTGTTTGTTTGTTTTTGCCTCAACCAGAGTTCCTTGAATAACATCTACTTTGATTTATTTCTTCATATATCTAAAACCCAACTTAGTGCTTGAAATGGGAAATATTCAGCAAGAATCTTTTAGAGGTATTGCAGCTGTCTATGAAAAAAGACTTTTATTATAATTACCAGCTATATTCTGTGGTTGCTGTGATAATCCTTATTTAGAAAAATATTTTACCTATGAAATCTCTCATTAGCTGGGGCTTGGCATAATGATTCACAAACACCAAATAAAAGCTGCTCCATTTTCCCAGGCTGGACCAGTCAATACATGGCCATGAAAGTCTGCAAATCCAGACTCCCTCCTCTCTTGTAACTTTATAGTGTGGTGGTGAGAAAAGTTACTTGGAGAGTAACTTGGAGAGTAACAATAAATATTAACACACAAAATGCCATGTGACCCTTGTCCTTCAGGGTAGAGAAAGGAGGTTATTCCGAGACCCCCTGGGAATGACTCCATGGTACCCAGGATCAGTTGGTCTGCTGTGACTGAAGAGAAGAAGTCATTTAAATAGCCCACAGTTCCATAAGTGCTGAGTGATCTGGTGACAATCTATTGGTGCCTTTACCACTTATGTGTCTTTGAAACCCAGGAAAGAGAATTCAGAATTTGTAATTATGTATTACAAATACCTGGCCTCACAGTGGGGTGAAAACCAACCTGTAAACTGTGCCTTAATCTGTTGTTACCTCCCTTTTCTCCTGGTTGAATGAAACCATGCCCGTGGGAAGGATGTTTTAAGCTAACCCCTTTTATCCCTTCACTGTACTACCCTAAAACTCTAGCCATCTTCTTGTCAGTCTTTGAACTGTGCCTCTCACTCAGCCTTGCAGACTTTGCTTGGCAAACAGAAGTTTAGCCTCTGCTTATCTGGGATATCCGAAAGGAAGATTTAGTTAAATCGAGTAGACAAATCCACTGAAATCTGCATCAGAGTTATTTTAGCCTATGTGGTTTAATTCTGTCTTTGAGATTTCCTTGTAATGACCCAATATTCATAAAATCCAGTTTGATTGTCAAATTTAGTAAATTCAGTAGGGTAGGGGTTCATTATCATAAATGTGATTATATTCATACATAAACGTTCATGCCTCTGTATACATACACACACACACACACACACACACACACACACACACACACACACACACACACACACCTTTTTTCTTAGAGAGAGAAAGGATGTGTTGTCTGGTACCACCTTATTAAAAAGCTTACAGGAAAGAGTGCTGGCAGTGAAGAACCCTTTTTGGGAGGCATTTTAGGTAAAAGCCACAGTTGAAGTAATCATATTTTAGTGACCTGTATCTCATACTCTGGTAGACTTCAATTACTTCCATTGATGTTGTTGCATTTCCTTGTCCCCTAACATTTTAAAGTGAGTGCATACTTTTCTCAGGCTCCTCAAAATGTAGACCACTACAGAGAAAGATGTAGGAAACTGTCTGAGATGTGATTAACTATGGCACCTGGGGAAGGAACATTGAGCAAAGAGGTGAAATGAGATGAGAGCTACCATCCAGGAGTGTTCTAAAATAAGATAGATGATCATTCTAAGCTCCTCTGGAAGGATCTACCATGAGGAACTTAAACTTCATAAAGAAAGCTTTCTTCTACTTTCTGTGGAGATTTTCAGGCACTGCTGAAATAGAGAAATGAGTTCTGGGTTCACAAGGGATCTTATGTGTGTACTATGTGCTGGCATGTGATTGGACCTCAAGTCTTCTTGTGCCCAACTCTGTGAGTAGATTCTTCGGTCTGATGGATTGTTATTATGCAAGATCTCACATAACGAAAGAATCTAACTAAAATCATCTGGCTAGAACATTGTGCCTATTAAATGCTCCAGAAACAGCCTTTCGTATGGTATCTGGTAGGGTGAATGGATGCAGAGAAGAAAAGACTCCTCCCGAAGACCTAGTTGCTTGATCTTTTAACCTCTTTCCATCTGGAACCATAGAAATAATGAGCATAATTACTTCCCTTTCTTTACTTCTCTGTTTAAGTTTTAGTTCATGATGATTAATAATATACCTACAATAGGATAAGGAGCCTTCAAAAAAAGGTCAAACTGAAGATACCAGGGTGGGTTCTCTGATGTATCTGGGGTCCTCTTAGAAAACACATAGAAACACTGAGGATATGTAGGCACATAATGGTCAACTGTCATTTGTCAGCAAAAGAATGGTCATCTGTAAGCTAAAGAAAGACATCTCAAAAAACAAAACAACACCAACAACAAAATAGCTTTGCTGACACCCTCATCTCTGACTTGCAGCATATAGAATGCTAACGTTCTGTACTGTGTTAAAGATAGTCTATGATATTTTTTTGACACTTCTATAAAACTACGAAGGAAGCTAGGCAAACAACAATAACCTAGGTCACCGGGCACATTGTCTGAAGGTCCACACACATCTCAGGCTACTTGTCTTTCCAAACTGATAATAAAACACACCATGAAAATGTGGATCAAAGGCATGATCTCATTGCTATTATTCAAAGTTACCTCTTATTAGTCCAGTCACACTTGTCACTTGCATCCTGAGCCAACTTCTTTCTCAACCAAACTCAGCTCTGGTTCTTCTCTTGTTGCTTGTCATAAAGTATCAACCATTTGGTGTCATAGAGGTGTGTGAGAAAAGGAAAAAGTCTCAGTGAGTGACACAGGAGTCTGAGCACCTACACTGTAGTCCACTGGCTTACCTTAACCTTTAGACATGTTCATGCCAACCACTGAATGCATAATTTCAATGAATATATTTCCAATTGCCTTTGTTCCTGTATTGTTGCTTTTAATCTGAAAGAGTAAAACATTTTCAGGAACAGGCCTGATACAGGGACCCTTCCATTCTCTGCATTGCACTTACAGCCATTCATCTTCCACATTACTTAATAAGTAAATAGAAGATTTTCAAGTGTGGGATATGTTGACTTAAGAACTAAACTGATCTATCAGATAGTGTGCTTCACTTTTGATGGTGAAAGAACATGATCAACTATTTTGTCTTTTCCTTTGGAGTGAATGGATATCCTGTCATGACCCAGACAAACCTTTAAAACCATCACTAATATGCTAGATTCTTAATCTCCATAATTTATTTTCTTCTATCTAACATAAGACTTACTGAAGATCTGAGTACAGTTGACATGATCTCAGTGAGTGAATTAGTCCCTGTGATATTCTCTTATGAAAAAAAAAAAAAGATCTAGATTCTGTCAGACTGTGTTATGACAGGGATCACTAAAGTCACCAGTCTTGAAATTATATTACAAATATTGGGAATGAAAGATGCTTCCAGTCTTCCTTCTGGCAAAGCTGGCAGGTGAAGAGAATAAGTAGGAGGAGAAATTTGTGAAGGGGAGATTGAGGATTGAGAAAAGAAAGAGATGAGGACTCCAGGGGCCAGCCACCCAGCTACACAGCAAGCCACAGAGTAAGAAGTAAAGACAGGTATATAAAGTAGAGAAAGATAAAAACCTAGAGGCAAAAGATAGATGGGATAATTTAAGAAAGATGGCTAGAAATAAGCCAAACTAAGGCTGGGAATACATAAGCAGAATAAGTCTTCATGTATTTATTTGCACGCTGGGTGGTGCACATATTTCCTCAAAACATTTCATTCCTGTTTACCATCTATAGTAGCCTCTCTATAGTTTCTACTTCACTAATGTGGGCTATCCCTTCCGTTAGACATCTGAGACTTATTTCAACAGCATGCCATCCTGATTTTCTAAGGTTCCTGTTAGAGTGTTGTGACATGATCCAAGTTATTGGTGAAACAATAATGCAAGAACAGATTTGTAAAGGCTACTGGGAGGGGAAGAGGAGGAAGGGCATGTTGCAACAAAGAGGTTTCTATATTATTGTTGGCCACAGGAGAAGTGCTAGAGAAGCCAGGCTATCTGAAGGGCTAAAGAATCCCTGGCATTTCATATTTGTTTTATGTAGTGATCCAGCTATTTCCATTGTAGTCTCACTCCTGTGGCTTCCTAGTCAATGCGCCTAGGTTTGTATAGTAGACCCTGGCCTAGCTGATTGGTCATTAACAGGAACTCAGCCTCCAAAGTTCTCCACTATACTTAATAATGAAATCCTAATCCAGAGGCCAGACACTTTGGGAGATCTGAGTCTAGTTCTATACTTATATTTTGCTGAATTGGTCATAAATCATGCTCAGTGTTCCATTTTGTCACTCTAATGTACAGATGACATATAATAAAAGTGTTTATATTCAACTGTCCTCATAATTACTACACATTTTGAATCTTTTCATAACTGTGATGTGGCACCTATCACCATATCTACTTCCAAAGATATAATATCCTTGTTTATAGTCCATTAAAGTTGGAGTAATTATGTCACCACAGAATGGCTTAGGTGGCATGGAATAACTACCTGTACCCTTGTTTGTCACATCGTTGGGCCTTGTTTAACAATCGTAATGAATCTCTCAGAATACATTTTAGGATTTCTTATTTGAGTGGTTTTTGTCACCAAACATTACATATATTATGAAATGGTGAGGAAGCAGAAGCAAATGTACAAGTACCTAAGCTCCTGCCACTGTTAGGGATGATGTTGTTTAGGAAGGGAACACATTTCTACTTCATCTAGGAGAGAAGCACATTCTGAAGCAACTGTCTCCACCACAGAACACTAGGGAACTGGAATATTAAACACACACACACACACACACACACACACACACAGGGACTTCTTGGAATTCCCTTTCCCACCCAGAAGTTTGGGAGTGGATACTGTCAATGACCTGATGGTCTTTTTGCTATCTGTGGAGGCAGAACTCTTCCATGTTGTGCTATAGAGGGCTACTGCACACAAAATGTTTTTCCCAGACTCTTTGGTCATTAGCTCCCAATTAATAGAACCTGACATTAGGGGAAGTGTCACATGTACTCCTGACCTCTCTGCTATGTCAGTCAGAGACCACTCTAGATTCTAGGCCTTTTAGCTATAGACCCACCCTCAAAGCCACATGCACTTTTTAAAGGAGTTTCTGGGGAGTCACACTTTTTTTTCCTTTTTATTTATTTATTCTTATTTTACATATCAATCCCAGTTCCCTTTCCCTTCCTCCCTCTCTCCTTCCCTCCTTCCCATGTTCCCTCACCACCCTCCCATCCCATTTCCCCCACCCCCCACACTCCACAGGGAGGGTGGTACCTTCCAGGAGGGATTAACAACATCTGTCAAGTAATTTGGAATAGGGACTAGGCCCTCCCTCCTGCCTCTAGGTTAAGGAAGTATCTCTCCATGGAGAATGTGCTCCCAAAGTCCTTTTGTGCACCAGGTGTATGTCCTGGTTCCACTATCAGAGGTCCCTTAGACTGCCCAGGCCTTCTAACTGAGACCCAGGTTCAGGGGGTCTGAGTTGCACCTTAAGTTTTATGTGAATGATTGTTGCCTGGAAGCTTTTCCCCAAACTGTACTGTTTAAAACATGCTGACTATGAACTGCCTGGCGTTAGCCTCCCTGAAGTTGATATAGCTTGATAAAATCAACCTGAACCATTTCTATTCTTACCTATTCACTGTTCTCTTCCTTGCCTTGACACTTACAAGGTCCCCCCATCTGCTGATCAAAGACTTGATGCTCTTGAATGGAGCTCACAGGAAACAACAACAAAAGCATCCCACCAGGGACAAAGTCAATGTGAATATACATTGTTCATTTTCTCCAGTTTCCCTCATTTGCCCCATTCTAAAAATGGCTCCATTCACACTTTTGAATATTGAAAGAAAAGTTTACCCAGTTGAAACTTTATGTCATTGAAATGGTGTTGGAAGTATTTAAATATGGTTTTAAAAGGGGAACTACTCATGGAAAGAATGACAGCGTTAGTAATTGTTCCTGCCTACACAGAGAGGATAAGGAAATGATCACATTTCATAGTTAAAAGACAGAAAAAGTCTCACCATAGAGACAAGGATCACACTCTTTGGCAGAAGTCAGAGCCTGAGGCAATAGAGCAAGTGGAAATTTCCAGGATGAGGTAGCTGAGGCATATTAGATGCCCAAGATTTAACTGTAAACATTCTTTCTTTCTCTCTAAATGTAAGGTGGACCTGTGTGCTTCCCAATTGTCATGTTCTTAGAGATTGTCAGAGATAGCAAGGATGAAAATTCTAGGAGATGAAATCAGGAGAGAAACTTACAATAAGTAGTAGTCAGAATGTTGGCTCTTTAAAATTCTGGGGGAGAAAATGTCAAGACACCATCCATTCTGTAAGACATAAAATGATGTCTTGAGTCACTTTTTACTGGCACTGAAGGAAATCAAAAATTACAAATTAAGGTAAAATAAAATTCTAATTTTCTCTATTAAATTAGAACTTAAAAATGATTAAAAAAAAAAAAAAAAAAAACAAGTAATAGTGAAATCAGGTAATGACAAAAGATAAAATGACCAGTGGGTGTACACATTGCTGGAATTGTTCTGGAAGGGGATTTTGTCACATTAAATGAGTCTTGAGAGAAGCTATATATCATGTAACCCAGGAAGTCCACTGCTGTAAATTTCTCCTAACACCTAAGCAAGCTATATAAGGGCCTGTAGCAGCCCTGATTAATTAAAAGGTAGAAATGCCCTAATTGTAGATTACTAACATGTTCATATAAAGGTTTAAAAACTGATAGACAATATTCTCTTGTAAGGCCATGTGAACAATATTATCTCTTTTTCCCTGTTATTAAAAGATGTTTTTGATAATGTGATTGTAAGTTACTTTTTTGTTAAAAATGAATTTTTATAAATTGAATGGATTACTTTAATAGAAAAAACTAAAGCTACTTCTATTTAACAAGAAAAGCTTAAAAGTGACCTAATAATTCAATGCTAGCTAGCATAACTTTGTGTTCTTCAGTTAAAGAGAGTAACAACTCAGTGGTTCCCACTAGTCCAGTACATTATCTCTTTTGAATAGGTTGTAGCCTGCTGAGGCCTTTCCAATCAGAAGGAAGCCATCCAGTTTGCTCTGAGGTCTACCTCTCAATTCTGTGCAAATACCTTCCTTCTCAACTGCATCATTATCAACCCTGTACTTGGAAGGGGAAGGCAGGGCAGGAGTACACTCTGGCTTCATTGCCTGTGATGGGTTCCTGTGTAACGCTGTCATTTACAGGAAATGGATAGAAAATCTTTACTATTAAAAAGAGTGCCAGTTGCTTCCTGCTGGAATTTAATCCTCCCAGCAGGGCTTTGCTAGTGGCTAGCCATACAGATATGCTTTAGGGAACTTCTCTGAGTCCTGAACTCAAACTTCATCAATGCCAAGATTTTGCAAAGACCTGATATTGCTACAAATGGGATTGCAGGGCACTCTAAATGTGGGTTCAAAACTGTGTGCTTAGCCAAAGTGCTAATCACTCTATCTATTAGAAGAGGTTAAAAAAAAGACTCAGCATTTTACAACCCAGAAGTACTCAATAGGTCTGATTTACAGCTGAACTGTTTGCTGAAATAGAAAAGCTGATACATAAGGCATAAATTGAGTAATTTCCAGGAAAATAGCTTATTGTAGACAGTGTTATAGATGACTTAATGTTTCTGATATGATGATTTAACTGTACCTTGAATAATTTAATAAAGGCAGTCTTAAGGTAGCACAACATTAAAAATGAAGTCTGGATTTTATTCATGTTTCTGGAATATGAGCAATTAGCTTTGTATGCAGATTTTTTTGTATGTGACCAAACTGTCAATATTTATGCAAATCTATTTTGTAACAGTCAAGTCTGTGTGTCAATGAGAATTTATGTTAATTTTTAAGTGTGAAGAATTAATTTCAATTACTCTTACACAGCCATCCTTTCCTGATGAGCAAATTTATTTTAGAAATACATGGCATTTTTTTTTTCTGAAATCTTGCAGGATAGAAAACATTTGCCAATGTAAATGTTAATAACAATATATGCAGCAATACACACTCACATATATATACACAGATAGATAGTAATACACATATATAACATACACACATATATATAGTATATGTTTACTATATTCTATAAGTTTATTATACATACTATAGGTTTACTATATTCTGTTTATTAGATATATTATATTTTTACTGTATAAATATACTATATATTTACTAGTAGTTGTAAACCTTGTTTTTATGGAAGCCCAGAAACTATCATCACAAAATAAAACCTGTTTTGTTTTTGTTTGTGCATTTGTTTTGTGTGCGGTGGTAGTGGGGAGCTCCCATGTAGGTAAAGGTGCATGTGTTTGTATTTGTCTTTGCATTTGTAGGCCAGGAGAGGATATATCTACTGAGTGTCCTGCTCTGTTATCCTCTTCCTTATGCCTTTCATACTGGGTCTCTCAGTGAACTTAGGCTGGAGACCAGCAAGTCCCAGCAATTCTCCTATATCTTCCTTCTCCTGTATTTCAGGTCCACTTGGTCTTGCCTGGCTTTCTTGGTGGGTGTTACGGTCCAAACTCGTGTCCTCATCCTGTGCACCAAGAGAGTGACACATTGAACCATCTCCTCACTCACTTATGTTTAACTTAAGAACTGGGCTTGAGCCAAACTTACTACTTCCCTCCTAAAACCAATTCATCCCCTTCAATGAGTGTGTGTGCAAATGATCACACTCGGAAGACAAAGGCCAAACTTGAATGTCATTTCTCAATCCGTATCTCCTTTAGTTTTTGAGGCACTGCTCTGGAACATATTGAACAGGCTAGATTAGCCATCAAGCCTGGGGATGTACTTACCTCTGCCTCTTAGAAATGAGATTATAAGCACACATCACCTACCAGGCCCTGCTATTTTTACCTGGGTTCTTGCGATTGAACACAAGTCGTGTTGTATGGCAAGCACCTTACTGACTCCTCAATCCCAGTGTGCACTTTTAAAAGCCTCTTTATATTCATTGAAGGGAAATACTGTGATAGGTCAATAGATCAAAATCAACTTGGTTAATTCTCCTTTGAAAAAGATTATATTTCTGTCTCTGTCACAGATTTAACAATGACTGCAAACTTTTACATTAATAAAATGAATATAGAGACATTTCAAACTACTCAGGCTCTGTAGAATGTAAAACTCCATTTTTCCTCCTATGTTACAAGTGTTCAAGCGACCTTGATTGGCCTTTCTGAATTCTGCACTGATTTCCAGCCCTCTGGGTCCCTTTGTTTATCTGTACTACATGCAGTTCCTTTGTTTGGAAGAAAAGTTGATAATGATTTATGGGAAACATGTTTGAGTTTCTAGATCAGGCCACAGGGCTACTTTCATGGAAATAAACAAACAGAATTTTTAGTGAAAATTAACAGAGAGGAAAAGGAAGGAGGGGATAGCCAGAAGAAAATACTTTGGATTGTCTTGATGCATGTAATGCTTTGAAAATGATTAATAACCTGATAAGATCCAAATATAGTGAGTTGTTTATGCTGTAACTTGGAACACATTTCCATTAGCTGTGCAATCAACAGGAAGTTTTCCTTCTTGTCTTTTCCTCATTTGTGCTTTACCATCAGAAATTTTGTTAAAATAGCCCAGAGATAAGCTAAACAATGCAGTATCTCCTCTAAGTAAACTAGATTTGTCTTAGCAGGACACCATCACTTTCAGATAGGCTGTGTCGAAGTCATCATGCTTTTGCAAACTGGGCGAGATGTTTTACACTGTTCTTTCCACCAAATTTTAGAAGCTCTCGCCCCTGCATTGGGGGTGGGGTGTCATTCTGGGTTAGTCCATGAGTTAATTGGCTGGAGGGACTGGGAGAAAGATTCTAGGGGGGAAAGTTTCTTACTTTCTAGATATCTTAGCTACCTGGATGATCACTGAATTTTGAAATCACCAAGCAGGAAGCAGGGGGCACTAGGTTTTACTGGGTGCTGCGGGAGCTGAAACTACTGCTGTGATGCCTTGGTGGAGTGGGGGAAAGACCTGGCTTACTGCTGGCAAGTATGGTGAAAACCTTCTTCTTCATAAAAGCAAATGCAAAGGTTGGTGTTTTTCTGGGTAATTGCAAATTAGCAATTATTTAATCATTTCCCATAGTGTTTACAGGTAGATTGTTCTAAACGTAAGTTCCTATCTCATTTTTTTAAAAAAAATCTTTATTACTTTTTTCTTATTTTACATATTGATCCCAGTTCCCTCCCCCTCCCTCCTATGCCCCCCCAAGTCCCTCCCATCCCACTTCCCCCCAACTCCACAGGGAGGATGTCAAGTCATTTGGAGTAGGGACTAGGCCCTCCATCCTGCCTCTAGGCTAAGGGAGTATCGCTTCATGGGGAATGTACTCCCAAAGTCCTCTTGTGCACCAGGGATACATCCTGGTTCCACTGTCAGAGGTCCCTTAGACTGCCCAGGCCTTCTAACTGGGACCCATGTTCACGGGGTCTGAGTCGGTCCAATGCTGCTTTCCCAGCTATCAATCTAGGGGTCCATTAGCTCCCCCTTGTCAGGTCAGCTGTCTCTGTGGGTTTCTGTAGCCTCATCTTGCCCCCATTTTCTTATCACTCCTCCCTAATTAAGAGCCTGATGAATCTCTCTTGCTCATATTTCTCTAGGGCCTTTACCTCTAGCAACCAAGTATCTACTAGGTATCTACCTTATTGGTCCCAGGTTTCAAGATAATTAGCCTATGGGGCTCAACCTAGAAAGAATTCTCAATTTAGATGGAGTTTCCTGGTATCACAAGAAGGGGTCCCAGAACACTGTTTCTGTGATGTATTGAAGAGTCAGGGACCCTGTGTGTCATCAAACTCATTGCTATGATTTCTTGCAATGACAGGGTACAACGTAGGGTTAACAAAAGCAAAATTCACAGGCAGCAAAACAGATAAAACCATACATAGGCTTCCAAGAGTACCTTCTGTGGCCTGGATATTCTTAGTTTCTTTGGTAATGGATTGAGAGCCACCATAAATAGCCTCCCAGGGATTCGCTGGTGACCAGCCATGGGATACTGGTCATGTAGGCTCTCTCTGCCTCGTACATATCCAAACCCCAAAATGTCAGAGGGAAGTAGTGTTCAGTATCAGCTGCAACATTTAAAGAAATAGTCTGAGCACAGTGGGTCACACTTGTGGAGCAGGAGTGCTGGGAACCTTCTTGGAATTCACTGTAAGATGCCCTCAAGAGCTATAACTCTGAAGCAAAATTTTGTAATCGTGTTAACCTTGAGTCCAAGTATTACTCCCCCCCTCAAAAACATAGTATTTTGTTAAGTGCAAGGATTAAACAAAAGATAGATGTGTGACAAAGTTGGCATTAAGAGAGATATGTAGATTAATGTAGCAGAATAATGAATCTAAAAATAGATTCACATTCAGTCACCTGGAAGATTTTTTTAGAGCAATTCAGTAGGAAGGGCCTTCTAATAAATGGTGCTGGAAAAACTAAAGGTTCATACATAAAATGATGAATCTCTCCTCTTACCTAGCATGACCTTTGAAGATAAACTCAAAAAATTATCACAGGTCTAATATAAGAACAAAAATTACAACATTTCCTGAACATACAGAAGAGAAAATCTTTGCAAACTTAGTTTAGACAAATACCTTCAATACCCAAAACATGAACTGCTAGTAACAAATGATGAATTGGACTTTATCGAATTTTAAACTTCTTTGGAAGACACTGGGAAGTTCAAAGAGTACATTTACAAGGTAAGAAAGTGTTTGTATATATAATTAGTAATGTGTGTAACTATTTGGTTTTAAATTTATAACTTAATAAAACAGTGCAAATTACATTTGTTCAGAGCAAAGGAGTTGGCAGGAGACTGCCAGTGCATTTAAAATATACAAGATATTTGGATTTCACAAAAAAAAAAAAAAAAAAAAACACAAAAAGTCTTTGACCACAGGAAACATTCTTAACATCACTAATCTTTTATTATTTTTTTCTTATTTTACATATTGATCGCAGTTCCGTTTCCCTCCCTCCCTTCCCCCCTCTCTCCCTCCCATGCCCCCAACACCCCTTCCACCACCACCCCCCACTCCACAGGGAAGATGATGCCTTCCAGGAGGGATTAACAAAATCTGTCAAGTCATTTGGAGTAGGGACTGGGCCCTCCCTCCTGCCTCTAGGCTAAGGGAGTATTCCTCCACAGAGAAAGTGCCCCCTATGTCCTTTTGTGCACCAGGGAAACATCCTGGGTCCACTGTTAGAGGTCCCTTAGACTGCCAGTCTAAGGAACATCACTAATCTTTAAAAACACAGTTAAAAATAAAGTGAATGAGTGCTTCTTAATTGTTCCTAATTCTTCTTTAATCCTTTTATTAAACATAGATTCTTTTCTTATTCAATACAGTCTGATTACAGTTTCCCTACCCTCTACTCCTCCCAGCTCCCTACCTCCCTCCTCCCTACATCCCTACCTCTCCCCCATCCTTATCCACCCTCCTTTTCTGTCTAGCTAAAAAAGAATAGGCTTCTAAGAGTAAACAAAAACCATCACATTGAAGTTGTACAAGACAAGCCAACAGAAAAATAAAAGAGTCCCAAGGGAAGGCACAAGAATCAGAGACCCTCTTGTTCATGCAAAAACACTGAACTGAAAGCCATAGCATATACACAGAGGACCTGGTGCAGACCCTTGAAGGCCCTGTGGAAATTCATATTTTAGGAATAAGTATTTTACTATGAGGAGCATAAGAGAAAGCAAAAGAGCTCTTGCATAGGAGTTGGTTCGGCCATGGGATACCTTTGAGGTTCACTGACTTGGAGCTGACTAGAGGTGAGAGCATGTTTCAGTCCATTTCTACTCTCCAAGTAGCCAGGTACCCCTTGATTTCAGTCATACCATCCACGACATCTAGTTTCTAGGAAAGGGTTTCTCATTTGGGGGTGTGGTGACGTCTTTTAACATCCCTAACCTCTGGCCAAGGCAGAAACAAGGACATTTTGATTGAAACACTTCTGAACTCCAGTAAAAATGACACTTTCAATAGGTCAGGGGGTATTTCAGCTTTTATTTAAATGTATGTGTGTTGGGGAGGGCGGGATTCACCTTTGAGGTTCTGTATTCTAAATGGCTCAGATCTCCCATTCTCAACTTCTCGAATGTAAGTTGTAGGTAGGAATGTTGTCACATGGTCACATTACAGAAAGTAGTTAATTTACAAATTAGTCTGTGGTAATCTTGAAAGGGGCCTCAGTACTTGGCTTCACTGTGGCCTGTGGGAGGGAGAATGCTGGCTCTGGAAAACAGCTTGATTTCTCTAAAGACCTAGAAAGAAGAAAGGTGGGAAAGAGCTCGGCTACAGCTCCAGAGACATCTTTCCACTTCTGATAATACTGCAGACTCAGGCCAGCCATACTCCTGCTGATACATCAACAGTCAGTTCTGGACTCCTTGAGGACAGGGAGGACCCTTCCACATGACATGAAAATCATCAGTGCTCTGAGCCCCATATTGTGAGTGCTGCTTAGGGCAGCACCTTCTTCACTTCCTGAATTAGTGGTAAATTGACATGGTCAGCCAGTGGCTCTACTCAGAGCAGAGTTGTTCCAGTATCCATGCTATGAGCCAGGCCAGGCAAACAGACCAAAAATGCCAAACCAGCATCTTGCTTGGGAACATGATGTGTTGACTAGGTAGGAATTCAGAAGCACAGCCAGGAAAGACAATATGTCTGATCACATTGAACCTCTAGGGAGGACCTTGGTTTTAGTTAGAAAACACCTTTAGTAAGATGAGTACACTGGAGGACAAACTGTGAGCCCAGGGGTCAGCTAATAACGTTCTGATGGAGGGTTAGCACAATGGAGCCAGCAAAACCCGAAGAAAGAGGCAAAGAAGACAGCCTCTAAGACTGCACTGTCTGTCTACTTCAAGAACTGTGACTTTGGGGTCATGCAATTAATCTTTGGAAATCTAAGTACTCCCCTTCAACCCATAAACTATTAAATCTAAGAATGTGAAAGGGATTATCCATCAGTACATAGAGAGTCTGGAGTAAAAGACATCATGGGGATGAAACAGGACTTCCTAGCAGCCCTGATACCCCTTTATACAGCAGGAGCATCTGAAAGGTGCTGGTCCCCACTCCTGACTATGAGAGCACAAGAATATAGCAGTTAGTAAATCAGATGTTACATTTAGATCCTAGAAACTCTAGGCAATGGGCAAGAGGCTAGGAAAACCTAAGATGGGTTGCTCCACTTCTCTCAACATCAGTTTTCTTGTCTATAAATCTGGATTTGATGCCACTTCACAAACCTTTCAGCTCTTACATGTTATGACTCTATAAAATGGGATGGGTTGTTGAATTATGACAGGAACACTCTCTCACTTTATATGACCTTGGAAAAGAATGATACCCTCAGATGATTTGACATTTTCCAGTTCTAACTTGCCTCATTAATTTAGAATGGAAGCAATAACAGATGGGATTGACAGTAAAACTGAAATAGAAATTAGCACATAAACAGTACAGGAAATTAATAATGTGATGTAGCAATCCCACAGACATTCACAGAGTTTGGAATTGTGGGGAAAACTTTGTGCAGTAGTTCAAAGAGTATTGGGTTAGTGCTAAGGAGGATGCTTTCTATAGGGAAAGGAGTCCTGGATGTACTATCAGTGAGACAGTGGGACTGAAGCTTTTTATTTTCATCAAGTTTGACTACTACTACTCATGCAAGAGATTAGCTCTGTGGGACCCCAGGGGAAAAGCTTCATAAAGAAACAGATATTGAAGAGGGTGAGAAGAACAGCTTGAACTTTATCCAGATGATACATCTCCATGTCCCCAGAGACCTCTTGCCACAATTTCTCCCACAGAGGAAGTGAGACAACAGTGGCTAAGCACCCTGATCATGTGCCCACAGGCCCCAGTGCTTTCTGCCTCCACATAGATTACTGAAATAAGCAGTGTGAGTGGGAGGTTTGCTCAGTGAGCCAAAGAAGAGAGAACATAAACACAATGCTAGTAACACTGGCACATCCTCCATCAGGATGCCAGGGACACTGGACAGGTGGATGTTTCCCAGCTGGTCCATGGGAGCCTCAAATAGTTCACATTCCTTGCCTTTCCTCCTGTTCAACTCCTACTGGATGCTCCCATTCACAATGAGTGAGTCTGACATAGATCAATACTGTGGGATGAGGGCTCCATCTTGGTCATGTGGAACTGGGCAAAAACACACACTAAAGAACTCACCAAGAGGGAACAGCAGAAATGTATGAGTTTCAGGTAACTTATTGGGGCCCTTTGATGAAAATGTAATTCAGTCTGTATAGGAGGTGTCTGCCTTTAAATGTGTAGACGGCAGTGCAAGAGTTTAAGGAACATGACAAATTAAGTAATGCTCCAGTACTTCACCCCCAAGAAATGGACATCAATAGTCTCACAAAGAATTCAACATAACAATTTTTAAGGGAGCTCAGAATGCTACTAGAAAGTATAAATGTTCCACTCAAAAAAAGCATCAGAAAAACAACACATGAACAGAAAAGTCAAAAGAAAGAGAAGGGCTGCTAAATGGGATTAACTCACATCACACACACACAATATATTGCCAACTGAAAACATGAATCAAAGTAATAATTTGGTAATTCATTATGAGAGAACAATAGTGATGACCTTATTTCTTTAACATCCCATTTACTTATTTAAATTTTTAAAAATTTTGCTGTATTTAATTTGTATGGGTATTTTCTCTGGGATCATATTTGTGGACAGTTTGTGTCCCAGTGCTCACAGAGGCCAAAAGAGGTCATCTGAAATACTGGACTTGTAATAACAGATGGTTGTGAGTTGTGATATGTGTGTGTATGGGGGGGTTATTTCTAGAAACATAACTTTATGCATGTAGTGGCAGAAATTCTTGAATATACTCCTTAAAGTTGTGTGTGTCATAAAACACCTTATGTGCAATTTTGAGTAATACTCTTAAAATGGTATTTAATTTTGCAAAATCAGATTTATGAGTTTGAAAGACTTGAGTCAGGGATTACAGAAAACTGGCAAGAGAAGGGATTTCCCCTCTGTTTCTCCCTTCATGCCAGATAAAGCATTAAGCAAATATTTTTAAAAATACCTAAAAAAGTACAGAAATTCACCAGTCACGTGAAACCACAGAAGAAAAGCTGAGCATGGGGCAAAGAAACAATGAGAGTCAACACAATGAGAACTGGACCCAGTAGAACACAAGCAGAGGAACAAAAGTGCTGAATGAACATCTATGTTTAAAACACTTACCAATGATCCCTGTCCCCCAGAACAGAACACACAATAGCAAGCAACAGGCTCGATGATTGGGCAGTTAGAAAACCAAACTGAATGGTCTTAGGAACCAGCAGCATTGGAGGTACTGAGTGGAAGTTAGGAGAGAGAAGGCTGAAAATAGGGGCTAGCAGACAAAGAAGGAACTGGAAAGTTAGTATTTAACCATTAGTAAATATTTCACCCATCTGAGACAGACAGTTGCCAAGACCAGCTGACAGAACAAGTGTGGTCTGGGAGCTAAGACCTGGACTATTGTAGCCTCTCTAAAGACTGTTGGTCTCTCGGTGAGCTGGAGACTTGACATCTAACACCAGAAAATCAATGTTTAGGAGCAAAACAGGTCATGCTCCTAAGGGCCCTTGGGGGGGGCCCTCGGTCCCTGTGACTAGAAACTTGAAGCTTAGAACATTGAGCAAGGACCCTAGGCCTCTCCAATAAAGAAAAAAAAATTGGTAAGGATGTCTGGACAAGAAATGGTTAGACTGACTGATGCTACACACTGGTCCTGAGAAGTATTGCACTTTATGCCATTTCAAATAACTCAGAGGCTCCTCAAACTCAGTGGTGAAATAAAGGAAGAGAACTCAAACCAACAACACCAAATCAAAAACATCAAAACTGAAATCTGTCAGGGTAAGACTTTGGTGAACATTGGCTGCTAGAGGCAGTTCATAACTTGAAGAAAAACAGGATAATTTAATGAAGTTCAGATCAGTAAAAGACAATAACACTCTTTCAAACTTGTAAAGAAAAGCAGCAATATTTTTGTAGCTAATAATTAAGACAAAGGCTCTTGTCATGACTTAAATGATTAATTGCTGGTCTTAAGTGGAAGAAATGTGTTAGTTCACAGAGAAAAGATGAAGAGATGGTAGTCAAGGGGGATTTGGAAGTTATCATCAGCAAACAGAAGGATACACAAAAATGAATCTAGAAGACAAGGAGCTAGAAAACAAGAGCTAGTGATGGAGACAACTAAACAGAAAAAAAATGGACCAATAGCTTGGCAGGATTTTGGGGGCAGAGAGAATGTTGGGAAGAAGAAGGATGGAGACTGAGGAGTTGTAACATTGGAAGTTCATAGATGAGGAAAACAAGCATCAGGGCAGCATACATATGAATAGAAATGAATTAATTTAAGTTGTAAGAGCTGCCTAGAGTCAAACCAAACCTAAGCTATCAGGTAAGCATTTATAATTAATAATAAGTCTTAGTGTGGTTATTTGGGAACTGGCTTGTGAAAAAGAAAAGTTTACCTACCTCCCTACATATGTCTGTGCACCACTTATAGTGGAATTACAGATGGTTGTGAGGTGATAAATACTGAACAGGTCCTATAGAGTAGGAGCCAGAGCTCTATCATTAAGCCATCCCATCAGTCCAGCTAGTCAACTGTATAAAAAGTTGTCAAATTCCAATTGTGAAGAGAAATTGACTAAGTATTTAAGATTGTGAAAATTATAAATACATAAGTGAGTTTGCTTAGCAAGGTATCAAAATAAGCAATTATAGTGACAAGTTCTGTGAAATGTGGGTTTATCACACAGCCATTTATGAGGAAGAGAAGGTTCAGATATGAACTCAGTGTATATGAAAAGTAAATAGAGCTACATAGGAAAATAAAGCTTGTGTGTACTTTTAAGTTAATACCCTTGCCTTTGAAATTTATTAAAATAAATTATTTTAAAAACTACCAGGGGTACAGTGAACTGGTTCAGTTGGTAATGACACTGGCTTCCAAGCCTGGTGACCTGAGTTTGATCCTGGAGACTCATGGAGTGGAAGAAAAGAGCCAAAAAGTTGTCCTCTGACCTCTGTGTGTGCATCCTGACATATGGGGGGGGAGTGGTTTGGCATATACAACAAAAACAATTAAAAATATATTTTTTATTAAAGATTGAGAAAACCTGACCAGTGAGACTTTAGAAGTCCTCATCAACTAGTTCAGAACATCCTAGTTATTACAGTATCCATGAGTGTTATAACAACCTGGAAATCTAAAGATTCTGGAAAGAACATTGTGTATTGTAGAAAATGAGAACAATAGACAATAGTACATCCCAAAAGCTGCCTTGTTGATAAGAAGGGTCGAGTTTATATAAATAAACATGAGGAACTTTTCAAAATTAATTAGGAAGAGATATGTAAACTAGTATTGATTAGACAAGTAACATGAATAGTTGATTCCCATAAGTGCAAATGGATGATATAGGCATAACATTGGAGACAGCCAGATGTGAGCCATAGAACATGTACTTTATGAGAGTGACCAGGGAAAGGCTATTACCTGCTCTGTTCCCTATAATATTCCCTGTTTATAATAGTGAGTCGAAATATACCAGGCATTTGATGTATATTCTTTATTCATGTGTGCATATGTGTATGTGTCTTATATGTATGTGTGTTGAGAAAGAACAGGCACACATGGAGATACTAGGTGTATTACTCTGTCACTTCCTATCTTAGTTTTGTAGGGAGTCTTTCATTAAATCTGGAGCTTATTGTTTTTGGCTTGACTGGATGGCCAGTGAGACCCTGGAATATACTTGTTCTTATGAAAGTACTTAAGCCACTAAACTATCTCCTGAGATTCTCTGTGAATAGTCTTAAACATATTAAATATATTCTCTGTCTCTAAATATTCCTAACTAATAAAATAGTAAGTCCACATCTATTAGATTAGTATAGGACTTGTTGTTAGAGTATTGAGAAAAGTAGTCCCATGTACTATTTACCAAAATTCAGATTGTTCAAGTCAATTTAGGGAAAAAAAAACTTACTTCATCCTTCATCTTAAAAATAGAAAAAGTAGGATCTTACAGTCGAATTCTGAGACTTTATATACCTGTAAATATGCACCATCCAACCATATATTTTCATAGATTGATAGATATATGGGAGTATATCTATGCATACCCTTCAGTTGTAACATAAAGTAAATTATTACTTATTCAAATTGTGAACTATTGTATACTCGTTGGGAAAATATAATGGAACTATAAGCATATACTGGTAACTATTTCACCAAGTATTGCTAGATGAAACAATCAAGATACATAGAAGACTGAATAATTCTCTTATTATGAAAATAAAAACTATCTTGTTTACTTTTTACTGCTGTGGAAAACACCATGACCAAGGAAACTTGTAAAAGAAGTATCCATGGTTGCAGAGAGGTAGAATCTGATCATCATGAGATAGGGATCATGGCAGTAGGCAGCCACACATGGTGCTGGCTCAATAGCTGAGAGCTTACATCTGATCTATAAACACAAGTGAGAGAGAGAGAAAAAAATAACTGAGAATAGTGTGGGCTTTTGAAACTTCAAAAGGAGGTGACATAACTCCTCCAATATGACCACACCGCCTAATCCTTCCCAAACAGTTCCACCTACCACCTACAGGGACCGAGTATTCAAATACATGAGCCTGGGGGCTATTCTCATTCAACCACAACAAAGTGGTCACTCCTCCAGGCCCAGATGCAGATGATATTGCAGCTGTGGTATCATTTGATTGCAGGCTAGTGAGGCATTAGGCAGAATATGTAGCCAAGTCATGATGAAATTCCTGATCCCCAGGAACTGTGAGCTATGAAATGTTATGCTTCTGTGTGTGTAATAGTATTCATGTGCAGCAGATCATGGCTTTTGTTGTGGATCTGCTGTTTGCAGTTTGTAATTTATAGAGCCCTGCAGGGTATCCCTGAGTGGAGAGGGAAAGAGAAGTAGGCAAAAAATGTTAACAAAAAGAGTGTAACAATATTCCTATATAGTCAGTTTGTGTTAAAATATGTGAGCATGTACTAGTAGTTGGGAAAATTAAGAGGAAATTAGACTGTTTGTATGAATGCATACATACATCAATTTGCTGTCACACAAACCATCAGACTGAAATTCAAGCATGCAGCAGTGAGCTCTTGGACCCCTTAGCTTTAAATTCTCTTCAGCACAAATGCTGTGCTTTGACAGGAAGATGCCTGGGTTTGTATATGATGACTTTCTGAGGACTTGACCCACATGTGAAAGATTTGGTGACATTTCAGCTGAGGTGTCATACAACACTGTGGCTCCATTATGCAAAATTGTCTTTGATACAATCTGTTCTATTAAATAGCATTCTTCTGTGGGCTGCTCAGGTTGGCCCTCACACTCACACTCATGCCTTCCCTGTCATTTTCCTGTCATGGAAGACACATGCAATCCCGGACCGATGTCATTCAAATAAGCTGTCATTTGCTTTATTCTTCAAAGTCTAATGGTGATTGAATTGAGAATTTTTTTTTTGATTAGTTTGAGTTCTTTGGGTTTGGAAAAGCTAATGATTCATTTTGATTCATTGTTATTTCTTATTTATCACCCTTGAAAGCACTTCCTGAATAGGCTGTTCACTTAATTCTTCTTTTGCAAAATAATTAGCATTTTCTTACTCTTTTACAAAGGATCTTGAAATGACATTTTGCATCAAAGCAATTCTAAGAAAATCACAGGAGGAAAAAAACTGAGTCTATATAAAATGAACATATTTTTTTCTAACTTTTGTGTTCATAGATCACTGGGTTTGCAATCATGGCTTCGCAATGGAAAAGGAATTGTTATGTTATTTTTAACAAGGAAGAAAAAATAATGGTATAATTTTTCAGTGACCTTGAAATGATATTTGCATATGAGAATGTAGACTCGTAGCATACCCACTGGCTTCATCACATCTTTACACTCATTTTTTGAAATAATATAATGTATATATAACTTGCAACCAAAGTACATAACAGTTCCAAATGTTTCTGGTTATACATTTGCATTCACTTCGACTTAGCAGTACTAAGAAACACTAAATTAATTGAAATTTCTCTTGCAGTAAATGCACACAGTCTAGAGGTACAGAAACACTTTTAAGAGTTTATTAAATTAAACTGTAAGGAATGTCACATATTGTTTTAAGAAGTCTCTGTTGCTCTAAGCCTTTATATCCTGTCTAAGATATTTAACAAAGTCTGATTTCTTGATGTCCTGGATAGGCTTACTATTCCTGTGATGAAACATCACTACCAAAAAGAAGTTGGCTTACACTTCTACACTGTAGTCTGTTACAAGCAGGTTTTCCCACTGGTCTGGTCTCACAGCCGCACCAGTCCCAAATAACATACAGAGACACTGTATTAGATATAATGCTGTTGGCCTATTACTAGCATTTCTTATTGGCTAGCCCTGTCTTAAATATTAAACCATTTCTATTAATCTAAATGTTTCCATGTTGTCTTTCTTGGCTTACCAGAGAGTGGGCGGTCCGGAATTCTGCTCTCTCCATCCTCCATGTTGAATCTCCTCCTACCTCCTCTTTGAATCCTCCTTATCTCCTAGTCCTACCTATCTTGCTTCCCTATTGGCCAACAGTGCTTTATTCACTAACCAATATAAGAAACATATTTACAGAATGACATCTCCCATCATCTGCACTGGAGAGAGGAAGAAGTAGGGAGGAAATTCAAAATGTTAGACAAAGAGAGCAGAGGTCCCAGCCCTCTTTCCTGTAGCATATGACCACGTGGAAATACTTAGATTAATAGAAATGAAGTTGAGTAACTGAATAATTGACAGTAGTGAAAAGGAAGAGGAAGGCAGATGCTAAGAAAAAGTTGAGGAGAAGGAGGAGGGGAAGGGAAAGAGGAGGAAGAAGGGAAGAGGGAAAGAGGCATAGAGAGCAAAAAGAAGGCAATATACATCTGAAAACATTCAAGCTTGCAAGTGTTGCTCTTCTTTTTATCTTTTATTCCAACTGAACCCGTGGCTATACAAAACTATCTCACTCACAGCCAGAGCAGGTGCCTTTTCAGCACACACACTCGTATGCTGTCTTGAGAAACCCCTTCATAGACACACCTAGATAGGTGTTTCTCAATGTAACCAACTTGACAACTAAGATTAACCATGGAACCAAGGATTCTGAAGGCCAGCTTCAGAGATATAGGACAGGGCAGGTGACTTTGAACCATGCTAGAATCCTAGTCATTTCCCCCCAAGTGATGTGTCCTGAAGACCAAGCTCAGGTCTAGAGGTTGGTAACAACAACTTGTAAGCCCCTGTGTGAGAGAGATATGCTTGTGTTGGCTAATTCAGTTATCTTTTCCAAAATGTTCAGGCTGTTCTCTTATTTGTGTCTTCAAATCATAATCTACTGAACTTGTGTGAGGTTTCAAATCTTGGTTTATATAATCCTTTTCTGTCTGTCCTGTTTGGAATACTATGTGTACATTTAAAAAAAATGTCCATGCATTTAAAAAAAGAAAATTCTATTATGTTCTAGTTTATCATTCTTCAATTTTTTTCTTACCTGTATGTATATCTCCCCATTTCAAAAGCCAAATAATGTAAGCCTTCTAATACTAAGCCCTCTGCATCCATCTCTGTGTGTGTGTGTGTGTGTGTGTGTGTGTGTGTATGCAAGTATTTGTATTTAACATTTCTTTCATTTTCTCCATCATTTTCTATTGTGGGAATTCTTCATCATCCTAAGCATCTAGCTCAGTAACTTATATTCACTGTTTTATAATCTTCCATTCAACCCATCCTGTCCTGTCCATTCATTCTAACATCCTCCATGGGCTCCTCCCCAGAACTGTTTGGTACCACATTGTGATTATTAAACTCCTCCTACCTCTCTGGAAATGATACTACACTGTATTTTGAATACCTGTTTCCTGCATGGGATTTGTTAGTTTGTGGATAAAGGTTTTTCATCTGTAGTGAGATTTTTATTTCTTCTCTGTGCTCAGGCTGCACAGGTGTGTTAAGTGGCAATATTGCTCTAGGCAAGAAAATAAAAACAAGCCCAGGTCTTGTTTTGTGTTCCACAAGCCACTCAGGTTGTGCGGAGGAGGTGTGTATTTAATGTCTATAATTCTGCATTCGATGTTCACATGCCCTGTTCCTCCATCCACATCTATTCTCCACTTGTCTCTTAACCAGTTTAGGAAAAATTGAGGCTACTTGGAGCCAATACAGAAGCAGCTCTTCTTGTAGCTGTGAAGCCCGGTTACTGTGTGTTCAGGATTTCTTGTCCTTCTTAGGCATTGCTATTGCTTTTCCTGCCCAGAGAGAAGAAATAGGGACAGTAGAGAACTTTGATTTTAAGGCCACAGTTCAGAACAGGTGCAACTATAAGGCCTTTCCTCACCCTTCACCTAGAGCAAGGAGTCCACAATTTCCCACTAAGTATCAAAATGAGTCTTCTTGTGGCTTCCTCTTAGTGGTTTATAGAGCAGGGTTTTGAGGCCTGTCAGGTATCCTCTCTCTGCTACAAAGTGTCCACTGTTGGGTGTGTGAAAAGCAGTCATCAATACTGTTTCCAACTCTATGGAATGAAATGGAGTCCATTAAAAATCTGCCCATGTCTGTTACTAAGGTTTCTGTCCACATGCCATCAACAGTAATTTATCTGTAATCTTCAACAATTAAGGTAACTCTCAGAAATCTCTCTGTCCTCCTTAGAATAGTTTATAAAAACCCTCTTCTAGACTGTTTTACTCTTAAATGTGAATTCTGAGTTTTCCAAGGAACAGAAGCTCTGCATTTCACAGGAAATAACAGTGATACAAAATCTTCCCTTACAATTCCCATTTTTCCTTCATATGATTCAGATATTCTGACATGACTTGCACAAATGTCCATGAGTTTAACGGTTATTTAATATATGCATATATAAATGTATTCATTTGAACTTAGTAGCATCATTTTATAGGTGCTTTTTCTTTAATAAATCATTTCCCATTTGCCTTTATAACATATTTTGAATTGACTTAAGGCTATATCTCAATATTGTATGGTTTTTGAAGAAATTAGGTAACCACTCACTTTCACATAGGTGTTTAAAGCATTATTATCTACAAAGGTCTATAGTTTCATTTTGGCCATAAGATTTTTTATTACATTTTATTGATATTCTGTTCTCTGTCTTTTGCCATATGTGCTATTGCTTTAAGTTCATCATGGATTTTTCAATAAATATTTCATATTATTATTCAAATGTCAAAACAATAAGATAGGGCACCCATGTATCATCATTTCTCACACTCCCACTATTTAATTATTTGTTTATTTTGAGACATGGAGCAGTTTCTGTCCTTGAGTGAATCTTATGATCTGGATGCCTCAGACTGGGATCTCACATCCCTCTTTCTGCCTCCCAAGCAGGAAAGTAGGGACTGGGCTACCATGCTCCCATTCTGCTGGATTTTTAATATGATGTAGTGATGTGGATTTTTAGACTAAGACTGGTATCATTTGCTCCATTTTGTTTATTCATAAGGAACCATTTTATCTATGATAATGCACTTAGATCCAGAATTATAACAGCTGTTACATTCTTCCAGTTCTCAGCTCATAGAAATGCTGATCGTCGTTTGTTTCATGCATAATTTTTTCATTATTAAACTGCGACAACAGCATACATTTTTAAGAGCTTTAAAATAGGATTAAGGATTATTTATTTCAAGTATAAACATACTGCTTGACAGAATCATCATTTAATAAAAGTAATTATATTTCTTTTCACTTGTTAGCAAATGTTAAGTTGGAAACTAGTATATAAACTACTTGTGCCATTACTTTTAGTTTAACAGGTCAAAATGCTTATCTACTTAAGTTCTTATAAGAAACATGAATATACTTCTCATATTTTGCATGTTTAAAATATTTTTGTCATTTTAATTAACAAACTTAATTATGTGCCCAACCTCTGTAAATTTTTTTTAAAACACTGCATCCTCTTATCTTGAATTTGCTTTTGCATTTATTTTGCCATAGAGAAATGCAAGGTGGCCTATGTTAATAGCCACTGTTGTCTTTGTTCTTATTTCATCTTCCACCCCTTTCATCTGATTTCCTCTACGTTTTATGTAGCCCAAGTTTTCACCTTGGTGTAAGGGTATTTCTGTTCATTTGTCTGGGATATGGTTGGTCAGTTTGGTAAAACTCTGACATATAATAATAATGATTCAATTTTGTTCAGGAAACCTCAGGTCAGCTGTGTAGTTGCGCTGATCTGTACCATGCTTGGCTGCTCCCTTCTAGGATTGCTTGTGCTAGGAATTTGTGTGCTGAGTTTATTACAGTTAGCTCAGAGAAGATAACTCTTCTCTGATGCATGTCCCTGGGTGAGCTACCTCAAGCTCATTTCCATGGTCTCCATGAGGTGATAGAGGAGAAAGCACATAAGTCTCTTGCAATCTGGTACAGTGCCATTCATGCCATGTTCTACAGGCCAAAGCCCATTTCAAGAATATCTTGTGTCTCATCCAGGACAAGGATAATCTGTTTCGTGAATGGGGACCTTTAAAGCCATACTGAAAAGCCCATAGAGATGGGAAGAGGCTAGAAAAGGCCTTTGTAGTATTCCAGGATGTCCACATGTTGAAAACTTCCTCCATTTTGACTTTGAAACATCTTTATTTTCAATTATGGTTTTTGTGATTGCTGCAACATTGGAAAACTTAACCACAACTCAGAAGGAAGGTTAGAATTTCATACATATAAATCAACTATGTAATCAGTATCTTTTTTTCTCTAAGCCCATCCTTCAGTTTTTATCCCAGATTCCTGCTTAGCCTTTCTGTTATGTCAGTATGTGTGTGTATGTGTGGGGGCGGGGGTTCTTCTATTTGTTTGTAACAAGGCACTCAAGCCTGGGCATCTTATGGAAAGAAGAGGTTCATTTAGTTCTCAGCTTGGGAGAGTGAAGTGCCAAGATTGGGCAGCTAATATTGAGCACTTGTGCTGTATAAGGTTACGGTGTCAAGAGCAGATGGACAACAGATCACAGAACAGGAGAGGTAGCTAGGCCTGTCTGCTTTTGAGAACTCACTCTGACAGGAGGCAAGCATCAATCTCATCCTCTACTGATGTCATTATGATGTGATTACCTTGCATTGTTCCTATATCCTTCCTCCCGATGTTGCCACTCTGGGGACCACAGCTCCAACACATCTAAACCACAATAGGCAGCAATGTCCCTTATACTACCAAAGGAATTACTTAATTCTTTGAGTTACCTGGATTCATTCCTTTCCAAGTTTTTTTTTCTACTATTTTACTTTTATTTTACTTCAATCTTTTTTTTTGTTGCTTCTCACATCAATGGCCCCATCCTAGTATACAGATCTTAAGTATTAATTCATCTACTAAGGTGAACACTCAAGGAGTTTCCTAGGACTCTTCCGGTTCTTCTAATTTGAAATAAGTGCTTGCCTGGCATGACAGTACACACCCTTAATCCCAGCATCTTGTGAAGCAGAGGCAGGCAGATCTCCACAATTTTGATGCCATCTTAGTCTACAGAGTAAATTCCAGGACAGCCAGGGCTATGTAAAGAGACTATGTAACCTAAACAACAACAAAAAAATGGAAAGAGCCAGAAAGGAAGGAAGGGAGGGAGGGAGGGAGAAAGGGGGAAGGAAAGGGGGGAGGAAAGGAGAGAGGAAAGAAGGAAAGAAGGAAGGAAGCCACAGACATCTACCTGTCTCCAGCCCCAGTGTGTGTCACAAACCAACCATGGTGACTGACACTTTTGTGCAGGTTCCAGGTATCAGATTAAATTCCTAGTGCTTCTGAGGCAAGCTCTTTACTGGCTGAGCTATCTCCCCAGCCTGCTGTCTCTCTCTTTATGAAACAAGTCTTTCTCCAGATTGTTAACTTGACACAACTTCCTACAATGACACTGAATTTCAATTGCAGTTTGTCATTTCACGTGTGATTCTTGTAATATATTTATTACACTTTTGCTGCATATGTCTGGTGTATGTGTGGACATCAGAGTACAGTTTGCCAGAATCAGCTTTCTCTTTCAATCACTTGGATTCTTATGAGTGAATTGAAGTCATCTGGCTTGGTAACAAGTGCCTTTCTCCAGCGAGCTGTCTTTCTGGCCATACTAATATTGGTTTGCTTAGTACTGGTTCGTTTAGTACATGGAAAATAAAACATCCTTGATGTACATTATAAATGTTTTTTATCTAAAATCTGGAAGAGAACATCCTAAGTCAAATGAAAAAGCACTTCTACTTTAAGGAAAGTGGTGTGTTTTTCTTATAGACTTTGTTTTAGCTGTTTTTTTTTTGTTTGTTTGTTTCTGTGACAAAAAAGAAAAAAAATGTCTGACAAAAACAACTTAAGGAAGGGAGGGTTTATTTTGGCTCAGAGGTTCAGTCTGTTGTGGCTGAAAAGTCATGGTAGCAGGAACCCAAGGCAGCTGGAGACACTCTAGTCACAGTAGAGAAGGAGAAAGCAATACTACTTAACACTATTTCTCCCCCTTGTGCAGTCTTGGAGCCCGGCACATGGACTGATGTCACCCGCATTTAAAGTGTGTCTAAGTGTCTTAATTAATCTGATCTAGAATGTTCCTTACTAACCTGTCTCCTAGGCCATTTTGATCTTGCTGACAATCCTCTATCTCTTGTCTCTGTAAGTTCATGGGCAACCTATAATGCAAAATACATTCAGTTCAACTTCAAGAGTCCCTATAATTTCCAACATATTAAAAGGTAATCTTTTAATATGGTAGCATAGATTAAAATCTCCATCCCTAAGGAGAAGAATGGGAGTATGGCAAAGAATGATCAGAACAAAGCAAGACCTCAATCAACAATGGCAAACACCACCTGCAGCTTATGATAGACTCACCTGGGCTCCAAAATGCCCCACTCCACCCTAGTTCCCCTAGTTCTGCTGCCCAGAGTACACCCAACCTCTTTCTGTGTATGTGGTTTCTTGTAGTCAGTGTACCATGGCTCTGACATCAATATCTTGGAGTCTTAATTGTAACTTAATCTTCATGTTCCTTGATGCAATGGCCTTCCAAGGTCTCTGTAGAGACTTCAGTCCTGGCAGGCATGATCATGTGTTGTCTAGCCTCAGAAGCCCTCTGGAAAGGGCACAACATCAAGTGACACTTCCATGGTCTAATCATTTTAATGATTATAATTATTTCTCTACATATATTCCTTTCCTTGCCAAATTCACATTTCCACATTTCTCTGCTGTCCTTCTAGACCTGATTAAGAGCAGGAAGTATCAGCCACTGGACAGCCTAACTTCTTTCTTGCCTTGAAATTTTCTATACCAAACAAATCCATCTGATATGTTTAATGCTGTCCATTCCAGTTGTCTGGACATGGGTACAATGCATGTGGATTCTTGGCCAGAATGTAACGTAAAGGACATCCAGTCTGATTATCTATAGAGTCCCTGCTTCCTTGAGCCTGAAACCTTGAGCTAGTTCTTCCCATGTGCCCATTTCTCTCAGCTCTGTGATCTTCTGAACTTCCACAAAGTGGCTTATTAAGCTCTGCTAACAACATCCTAGTTCTTTAGACTGCAGCTCCAAATTCATCCACAATACTCAGTAAAGCATTTCCTTGTATCTCTTTATGTGCACACATGCACGCTTACACCAATGCCAAAAGTCTACAAAGCACGCGGTTATGTTTAGTTTACCACAGCAGTAATCCACTTATCTATATTAGTCACTTTTCCCATTGCTGTGAGAAAAGAAACTTAAGTAGTAAAGGGTTTATTTTGACTTGCAATTTGAGGGTATGGTCCACCATAGTAAGCAAGTCTTGTTGACAGGAGTATGAGGCCATAGGTTATATTGTGTCTGCAATCAAGAAGCAGGAAGAAATGAATACAAGTATTTGGCTCATGTTTTCCTTTTTATATAGAGGGCCCATCCCATGGAATAATGCCACCCACATATTGGGTTTATCTTACCACCTCAATTAATCCACTCTAGAAAATTCCAGTCATGGCCAGTCTTATCTTCTAGGTCATTCTCAATTTTTTAAATTGATAATAGCCATTACAGATGTGAAGAATTTTCTTTCCTATATGATATGCAATACAAAATTATCTGTGCCTAAAAATTAAAGTTATATCTATAAAATAAATTTAAAGACATGGGATAGAAAATACTCATCACTGCAATCATACAAGACCTTAAGAGGAAGTAGTTCCTGAAAAGGAACTCAAGAAACACCAAGTCAACCAGTAGCTTGGTCATAGGCCTGTAGCCTCAAGAGGGAAATACACTTAAGGTGTTTGTAAACCTTGGTGTCTGAAGTTGTGTTTGCACAGATGTCTGGACAGGTTATGAACACCACTGAGCTACATGACCACATCTAAAAGCCATTTGCTTATTTCATAAGATGTAATGTAATCCAACAAAGCCACTCATCAGCTACTGTTATTCCTTTTTGTCATCTAAGAACATTGAGGAAGCGTTAACATTTCATCTTCCACTAAACAAACAAATAAAAATATGACCAAGTCCTGAATCATGAGTTTCATATGAAGTATGTCCAGGGCCTACATAGAAAGCAAAACTAGTAAAGATGCCAAGAACTGATACATGTTTTAAGATGTATGTACTTTTTTAAAGGTTAATCTAGAGCATAGAATCAAATGGCAAAAATTTTGAGCAAAGAATTGGCTATTGAAAATCAAGATGTGTCAGAGTGAAGTAAACATGATCACAGAGTAATAGCTGCAGGTGAGGTCTTATTGATAAGTCACTTTATTGCTAAACTATGCCCTCATAGCTTTAGGAGATCACAAGTATAGTCAATATTTTTTTTATAGGAAGGAAAGTAAAATACACATTTAAACTATATATTGTGAACATAGACTCCCAGAATAACCCAAGAGTTCCCCAAAGAAAAAGAATTGTTAAAAAAAAGAAAACAAAGCAAAAACTCAGTGAAATCAAGTTCCAGGTAGCACACTAGGCTTCAAGAGCAGGTGGGAAGGCACTGGGATTTTCTTCAGAAAGTTCTCAAGTGTGCAGGAGGCATGGAGTGATTTCCTCTAACAATTTTGGATTGGCTCAACAATTTCAGATATGAGATTTTTTTTTAGTAAGACCATTTCGTCATCTTGAACTTTTGATGTTTGTTTATGATTTTGTTTTTTTTTTTTTTTTTTTTTTTGGTGGGGGCAGGGCAGGAAATGGAAATCTAGTTTCATTGTTTTATATATTGGTACCCTGTTTACCCAGGTCAATTTCCTGAAGAAACTCTCTTTTTTCCAGTGTGTGTTTTGACACCATTGGCTATTGTTGGGTGACTGTAGTTGTGTTCCATAATTTCTGGACCATTCTATTCTATCCTATCCTATCCTATCCTCCTATCCTATTCCATGGATCTTTGTGTCTGTGTTAGTTTTAGTTTCTATGACTTAATAACATTTAAAATCAGCAATTATATCTCCATTATTGCTCTTTTTTGCTTAGGATTAATCTGGCTGTTTAGGGGCATTCTATGATTCTATATTAATTTTCTTTTTTTCCATTTACGTGAAAAATTCTGTTAGAATTTTGATGAGGGTCGTGTGGAAAGTCTGGGTTACTTTTGGTAATTCACCCATTTTGACTATATTAAATACAACAGGGAGGACACTGGGGACAGATTATGCCATATTAAGAAAAATTTTTATTTTGAGATTGGCCTTATCATGTAATCCTGGCTGGACTTGAAATTTGAGGCAATCCTCCTACCTTAGCTTTCTAAGAGCTAAGATTACAGCTGTGCCTCATAATGCTTAAATTTGATAAAAAAACATATTGTGAAAAGCAAACTGGTAGAACTTAGAAACAAAGGGAATAGAACCAAGCCATACACAGCTTTAAATAACTGAAAATTGTATAGCTATCAAGGTTACTTAAAACAATATAAATAGAACAAATGTGATTTTAAATGTTTTGGATGATTGTATTTTAGACATTGAATTTCAATTTTTTCATTTTTATCATTTTTCATTTTGTATTGAATAATTTTTGGAATAAGAATCAGTTTTACTTTTATATCAAAGCCTGTTTTTTTCCCCAGAAGCTTTAATGTCAATTTCTGGTTCAAACTTATAATCCAGACATAGAGGGTGTACAGTTTTATGTGTTACAATAGCCTCAGTCAGGACTCTGTCTAGCCCATGTTTTCCTGGTCAAAAGAAAGTTATCTACCTTAGGCCTTGGGGTAAGAGAAGGCACATACCATGGTTTCTTCCCTTGAAAATTAATACAGCTAGGTCTGTCCATCACCTGCCTTAGGCACCACCCCTCAAAAAGTCAGATACATTTAAAGCTGGCTAAAAAGATGAAATAATTAATGAAAAAGAACACCTGTCCTTCCCAGAATTCCCACTATCAGGCTCTAGTAGGACTGCCCACTGATCAGAATTTTGACTCAGAAGGCTAGAACATTTTAGTTTGTCTTCTCTTTCTTTTGGATTCTGGCCAAGGTCAAGTACAATAAGCTTTCTCTGGTACTCTGAGCTTTGGAACTCTTTCTCTGAAGCTGCCTTCTTTTTTGCTGTGTGGTTGTTTGTCAAACCTCTGTGCCTAAATCAAGGGTGTATGTCTTCATTCCTTTTTCCCATGTCCCTTCTCTAGATAGTTGCTGTGGTCTACAGGTAGTCTGACCTGGGTTGGCCAGGGTGGGGAGGTGCCTTTTAAAATTCCAATTTTTTTTTAACTGAGGAGACTAAAAACCCTGAGAGGAAACCACAGTTTCCTCAGTAACAAGGAAGTTTTCTACGTGGGACTCCTCAAAATTTCTGGGAACATGTTTGTGATATTTTAACCTATGTATACAACATATGTTTGTATGTATTATTTTAAGCTATGTGTATGTAGCCATAGGGGTATGTGCGTCCACATGTGTGTATTTATATGTAGGCCATTTCATGGCACAGAAGAATTTGGGAGAAAGAAAATGAGAATAGTAGTTGCACTGTGGATATTTCATAGCTGTTTACGTAAGAGGAAGGTATCTTCTTTGTAGGTGGACACTAAAGTTACTTTTAATACTATCATGATATTTCATGGCTTTAGGCATTGAATTATAGACAATGTTTTTTCCTTATCTTATTTTCTATATTTTAAAGCTAATATGATTTTTGTGGTATTGAAGTAGTTTAATAAACAAATCCTCTTCCATTGCTGGATGAAGTGAAATTGGTGTCGATGGTTCTTAACAAATGCCCCTCTCTTACTTTCTTTGCACATGCAAACTTGCTAAGGTGAATTAGGTAATTTAACTGGTTCCCTGGTGTCCTAAAGAATGCTTCTACATAGGGAGAAGCAAAGAACCACACACAACAAACAAATCCATTAGAGCCCTGCACAAAAACTTTCCACTTTGCTTTATTTATTTATTTGTTCCTAGAAAAAATATAACAAGAAATGCTTTAACTGAATTGAATAGACTAGGGGATTTTCCTAGCTGTGCAATGCCAAAATTTTATGAAATCTCCTCAGGCCAACCAATTTGTTCTTTTCACTTACATGGTGCCGGGTTTTACATTATTATTTACTAACTAGATTACAGTCTCCTGCTCTTTCCAATAATTCCCCGGCCCAGGTCTTTATTTTCTTTCTTTATTTCACATATGGATTTCTTTTCTTCTAGCAAGCTAGTTACTCATTCATTCAGATTTCAGTGTGGAGAAGAATAGCCACATAGCAATCTGAAAGCCACAGGCAAATGTCAAAGGTGTTTCTTAATCTGTTTCACAAATGATTATAACAACTGGGAAGTAAGTCACAGGCAAGAAATCACCTTTCCAAGGAGGAATTTATTGTCCATTTGGGGGCAAGAAATATCCAGCTCAGTGGGAATAATTATACATTTTTTATTTTAAATATAAAGACTAAAAGAGACACACAAAAGAAAAACGCTTGCCATTGTTCTGTGATTATTTTAGTGTAGCCTGGTTTAAAGAACTTGGGTTTGCTATGGACTGAAGTCACAAGAAGACACAGAGAAATGGTGATATGGAAATACACACAGTTTGACTCAAGTTACACATTTTCTCGAGTTTTTACTTATTATAGATGATTCTGTATGGAGTTGGATAGTCCTAGTCAATGAGGCTTTGGTTTCCTGACTTGGCAGTAGAAGAAATAATATAAAACTTCATCAGACAAGTATGGGAGGAAATGTTTTATTGCTATGACATCATTTTTTATGGATAAGAGATACTCTTAAAGTGTGGCATATATATTTAAATATAAGCATATTTAAATAGTAACTGCTTTTTAATATTGAAAAGTTGGTCTATTCTGATTATTGCTTTTCCCACAATCAAAGTGGAATTTGTATGTTGTTCCCATCTTCATTGACTTATCTTTTCCTTCAGCCATTTCTACAATTCCATTTGACCAATCCAACCCACATGCCTCACAAAGCCTCCTTGAGCCTAATATATATATATATATATATATATATATATATATATATATATATATTTCTGCCCTAAGGCTTCTCCAATACAGTGATGTGTGGGGAATTGAATTCCCATGGTACTCATTCATAATGTAGATATTTTCAAATAATAGAGGATGTTCCCTAAGGTAGCAAGATATTGCCTATCTTCCTGCAAAGGAAAACATCAGTAACTCAATTACTAATGCCCCTTACACTGTGTGGTAGCTTAAATGTATTTGGCCCCCATAATCTCTCATAGGTAATGCTGTTATTGTGAGGTGTGCCTTTGTTGGAGTGTTTATGGCCTTGTTGGAGGAAGTCTGTCACTGTGGAGGCAGGCTTTGAGATGCCATATATGATCAAGCCACACTTAGTGGCTCAGTTCACTTTCTGTTCCAAGTGGATCAAGATGTAGGACTCTTAGCTCCTTCTCCAGCACCATGACTACCTGTACACTTCCATGTCCTGTCATGATTATAATGGACTAAACCTCTGAAATTGTAAGCCACCCAAATTAAATGTTCTCCTTTCTAAGACTTGTTGTGGCCATGGTGCCTCTTCACAGCAACAGAAACGAGAATAAGAAACAAAGAATATCCTCATCAGCACTTGTTACTTGCAAATATTTTCTCTTTTCCACTTTCCTTTTCTTTTAGGAATAATTTTCTAACCAAAATATCACAGGTAAATCTTCATCTCACTCTATTCAGGGAACCCCAAGTTAAAACATATATTACAAAGGTTGCCCCAGAAAAGCATCAGATGCTTGTGGAACTGGTCATAAAGACCAGCCAGTAATAATAAGTGAAGGAGACAAGGTTAGTTCTGTGGAAACGTCACAGGAACCAGGACTTTATCCCAAGCTGGACAGCTGTCTGTGACTTAATTACCAAGTTAGAAGAGTTTCAGAGAGCAATCAGTACATCATGTCTAAAGTCACCACTATTAAAGTGAGGATACCCTCTGAATGGAATGGGGTGAGACTCTTGGCTTGGTGCTGACAGGGAGATTTTTAGATGGGCATGCTAGAGATCCACAACAGCCCATCGGTATTCTCCAGTCTAACATGAGATTCATGAGATTTTTTTCTTTCTTTTTTTTTTCTTTTTTATTTTCCTATTTTTTTAAACTTTTCTATCAGAGTTTATGTAGCAGCATCTTCACCTGCAACACATCCTCACAGGGGGACCAGTGTCCCTCCAGGGATCTGCTCCTGATGCTCCTGAATCGCTGCTATATGCTGAGATAATTGACTCTGCTGTTAAGGAAATGCACTTATGTGATTTACTCTTCTATACATGAATAGTCAAGTGATTGATAGTCATCTCCATGTTGAAAGGGCTTCTCTGAACATTTGCTGTCCATTGTGCTAAAACACACAGTCATGATGCAAAGATGTAGGAATAAAGCTTGAACTCTGACATGAAAATGGCTTGTGTTGTCAGTATTATTGGGTGGCATAAAAGAAACATGAGAAATTGAATGAGTGGTGTTTAGATGATAAATCCATATATAGATAGTGTGTTTTCATGCTCTATTCTATGAGCTTCGTGTGGGAGGTTCCTGTCTACATTTATTTTTAAAGTTTTAGCTTCAGTAGTTACTCCAATGTTGAACATAGACAAAATGTTAATGAACGTAATTCACACATTCTGCTCAACAGAATGTGTGAATAATCAAATGCATATAACAATTAAAATCTGGATCTTCTAATTGTTCTCTAATTAAGTACAAGCCAGCAGGTTTGTATATTTGCATGTACATGTATGACTAGATATATGTTTTGTGCATATATATATATACATATAATATACATATTATATGTATATATAGTATATACATATAATATATGTATATATTATATTACATATTTGTATATGTATATATTTGTATATTTGTATATATATTTGTATTTGTATATATGTGTATATATATATATATATATATTACATATTTTCTCTCTCCCTTTCTCTTTTCCCCTCTCTTTATCTCACATACTACATCAAATGTAAAGGACAGATTTATTTACATATAAGATACATGTAACAGCCACAACAGTAAAACTTTCTTCTAAAGTTCACATAATTTGAGTTAGAAAAACTGAAAGACAAAGAGAAATGTATGCTCTTAGTGCAATCAAAGAACACTATTTTAACTTTAACCATTTTATGATTTACATGGAAGATCTGGAGAGATGCTGCACCAGTTAAAAGCACTGGGGACTCCTCTAGAGGACCTGGGCTTAATTTGCAGCATCCACATAGCAGTTTACAACTGTCTATAACTCTGGTCCCAGGGATGCAATGCTCTCTTCTGACTTCCACAGATACTGCACATGTGTGGTGCACAGACACACATGCAGGCAAAACACTCTGGTACTTAAAGTGGCATTTCATTAATGATAAGGCTATCAAAACATTTGATATCAAAAATAAGACATAGAAGAAATCAAGAGTAAAAGGATTCAAACTGAAATAAAATAGACTTTCTTGACATTCAAGGAAATTATTGGAGTAAGGTAATTTAGAAAGAAAAGTGAACTATTAATACTTAATACTAAGAAATATCTTTTCCTCCTTTTAATAAGTGAACCTCTGAAGATGCCTTCCACAGGGTTACAACCTGATAAGATAAAACCAGTGCACAAAGGCATTAAGACACATAGATTTTTTTTCTCCTATGAATGTAGATTCTTGTGAGATTCCTGGAAGAGTATAGAGTTATATCTAAAAAGAATGAAAGCTTTAAGTATGATTTATTGTTACTTAATGTTCTTTTAAAAATCTCTATATGAAAGGAATTATGTTTCTGTGTGGCAGTCTTCGAGCAAATATTAATTGCATTGGAATTCTCTTTCAGTATTGTTGATTTATTAATATATATATATTTATATTTATTATTTTTCTTACTTTACATGGCACCAACCCCTGGATCATGGTCAACCTACTATGGATCACACTCTTAAAGAAATTTATCGGGCACCATCTACAGTTAATAGTTCCTCAGCCAGGAACTTTTCATGAGCTCATCCCACTCATGCTGGAGTGTTTGCTGGCCTTATCTTGTCAGCCAGCCACAGCTTCTGTGAATTTATGGGTGCAGTATGTGTCAATATCTGATTTATGACTGAGCATTCCATAGATGGTTATTCTCTGTTGGGTGTGGTAGTTCCTGATGAAACTCAGAATAAGTGGCTAACTGAGGTGCCTATTAATATATCAAAGTGGACACTGGCTGCCAGAACAAGCTAGTGCTTGAATGAGGAGCATAATGTATGCTCCCTCGTGAATATGACATTAAATATACTCATATTTGGAAATAGGACAAAAGAGAGTATGAAATATTCTTTCCTAGACATGGTAGGACATCTCCTTAGCAAGTCTGTCCTGGATGATGACTTACTCACTCATTTCCAGAATACATTTGTGATTGACTTTGTTCTTTACTACTTAATGATAACCCAGAAGTCATGAAATACTATTATTTGGATTTTGCTCCCAGAAAATAATTTCCTAAAGGTGGTAGCATTTCTGCCCTGTTGAACTCAGTCTTACATCTTACCTAGATAACCACTTCTGATCTTTCAAGTGTCCAGGTAACTGCTTCCTAATACATTTTTTTTTTTCATTTGACGTTGTCATTCTTCTGCTCACATAAATATAGAGTTAGGCCAGATGTGGCTGTGCTTGTCGTTAAGTACAGAATCAAGGACACAGAGAGAGGAAATCACTGTGAGTTCAAGACCATTCTGGTCTATACAGACAGTTACAGACCAACCACTGTTGCATAATGACACTCTCAAAAAAAGGGGGGGTAGGGAGAAAGGGTGGGAATAGTGGAGAGTAACAGTTGTAGCTCATATATTTATTTTGTATTGGTGTAAAAGATTTATCTCAATTTTATAAAAATACTTGCAACAAAAATGATATGAATTCTTACTTAACTATCCCAACACCTTTAGTAACTGAAAAGTCTTGGGTGAGCTGAGGAACTCTGGACAAGAGAGCTGAAAGCTGGTGACATCTTTTGCAGGAAGTCAGGGTATGAGAACTCCGAATAAGATCAATGCACCATCAACCTCCATTGGTATTTATGACCCTGAGACTGTAGGAGAGCAGAGCTTCAGATGCAATCTTCTACCTCAAGTGCTCTCTTTTCTGTCCCATAAAATCCTAAGCCTGCTACCCTGAGCCTTGGAAACTTGGGAACAGTCTCCACTGCACTTTTGAAGGACAATCAGTTGCTGGAGAGGCTGCTCTCCTCTTTCTTTCATGTTGCCTCCATCAAGCCTCACCAAACACAAGCCACAGATGAATGTGTTTTGTGACAAGTTCATCCTAGAGTACACTCCCCCCCCCATTGTATTCTTTTTCTTTGTTATAGTTTGTATAGTGCTAGGGATCAATCCAGGGCCTGTTTTATTGCAGGGATGCAATCTGACTTACACTCCAATCTTAGAGACCAGCTTTCCTGCATTAACGGAGCCACTCACACCCATACCCAGGAGTTTTTAGCTTCACAGCCAATGCCACCTTTATCTTGTTCATTTAACAGTCAGATGACCCAGGTGATCCCCTGGCACGTGCTGTGGGTGGTGGCTAGGTCCTCTCAGCCTTCCTTTCCCCACCACTGGTATTCTTTAGAAAAAGTATACCAGCATTTGAAAGGCCAGAATCCAACAGGCAGTCCATGGAGAGGACTCAGGAAATTCTTGGAACCACTTATTTCTTGAAAATGTAAAATCTATGAGCAATGTGACAGGGTCACCAACACTAGTCAGTTCTTACCAGGGCAAGAAGCCCAAAGGGGTGGTAGTAACAATGTCTTCTAAAGCCATCTTTTGGCGCCTTTGTCCCTGTGAAGCCAGCACACCATCTGGAAGGTAGGCACATTGCCACTAAACAGATGGAACCAAGTAGAGGAGGATCTCCCACCATGCATTGCTTTCTACCCTGGCCTGCATTGGGGTTTCAGTGCAAATATGCAGCCAGGTCTTTTCACCTTTCCCTTTAGTTCCTCATAAAAGGAGATTCTGTTCTTTTTCATGAGGAAAAAGTAGGCAGAATCTTCCCCTTTGCAAACTGTTACTCTTCCTGGAGCACGGCCAATTCTCACACATGCTATTCCAGCAGTTTTTATAAACCGAAATTTTATTAATTCTCTTCCAAAACTGTTTACAACAGCCTAATTTTTAGGATCATAATTTTGGATGTGATTTAAAAGCAAAATACTTTGACAATGTTTTCTTTGTTTGGTGTTTTAGAGTGTGCTTGAATTGAAGGGGAAAAAAAACCTTCTTAGCAGTCATTTAGTGGACACTTTAACTCAGTGATAATTGTTCCAAAGAAGTAAGTTTAATAATTCTTGTGTTCAGAAACTTACCAGCTTGTTGGGGAAGTAGAACATATCCCTAGTGATACTGTGGCATTTTAATCTTGTGTATCTGTATGTGTGTGGGAATGTAAGTGTGTAGGTAAAGTAAATGTGAGTGTGAGCAAGTTTGTGATTGTGTGTGTAAGTATATGTGTGAATGTGAGAGTATGATACATGTAGTAATGCTTGTTCATGAATGAGTTTGTGAACATATGTTCCTTCCTATATGCACACAGGCCTTACTGTCTAACTGACACTGTCTAACTGAACTAGAAGGTTGCTATTTTTGGATGAGCTAGGTGGCCAGCTAGCTTTTGGGATATACCTGTCTCCATCTAGATCCAAAACTGGATATGAGTAGCCATGGATCACAAAGATGTGAGTAGCCATGCTCAGATTTTATGTGGGTACTGGGGATTTGAATGAAAGTAAGTCCCAATTCTTGTATAGCAGTGAGTGCTCTTACCCAATAAGTCAACCCTCATCCCTAGAAATTTATTTTCTTTTTAAAAGTGTATGTATGTGTGTGCACGTGTATGTGCATTCCACATGAGTGGACCATGGAAGAGGGCATTGGATCTCCTGGAGCTGGAGTTACAAGCAATTCTGAGACTTCCAGAATGGGTGCTGGTGACCAAAATCAAGTTCATTGCGAAGTCGTCTCCACATTTCTTTAGTTTTGGATTTTGTGATTATTTTCAACCTTTATGTTAATGCAAATAAAACTTTAACAAACATTTATAAATATAGTTGTTTTTGTTTTTACAACATTTTTTTCAACACAAGGAATTGCCTTCGATATGCATCCACATTTCTACACTTCTACACTTAGTCGTCTTGAACAGAGTGGGGAATATGAGCCAGGTACACTGATGTAGTTGAGTTTTTTCTTACTTGTTACTGTTTCCTCTTGGAGAGCCCACCACCTAGCTCCCAAATAAATACACAGAGAATTGTTCTTTCTTATGAATGCCCGACCTTAGCTTGGCTTGTTTCTTAGCCAGCTTCTCTTAAATTACCCCATCTTTCTTTTGCCTCTGTACTTTTATCTTTCTCTATTTCTCTATATCTTTTCTTTCCTTCTTACTCTGTGGATTGCTGGGTGGCTGGGTGCTTGGCTCCTGATATCCCCTTTCCTTCTCCTTTTTCTCACTCCTCAATCTTCTTTTCCTCCCAAAATACCTCCTATTTATTCTCTTTGCCTGACAGCCCCACCTATCCATTCTCTTACCTTGCTATTGACCATTCAGCTCTTTATTATACCGATCAGGTGTTTTAGACAGGCAAAGTAACACAACTTCACAAAGTTAAACAAATGCAACATAAAAGAATGCAATATATCTTCACCTTATTAAACAAATGTCCCACAGCATAAACAAATGTAACACATTTTTAGCTAATATCCCACAATTCACAGATCTGAAAATGAGGTGAGACAGAGCCCCTCCAGGCCCCTGCCAAGGGTCTGAGATTCAGCAACACTGAAATTTGAGTCCATAGGGTCAGAACCGCATGTGTCCAGCTGTCAGGCTCCCTATCAGGCTCAATGGGTGGCCAGGGTGACATGAGAACCCTGTTCAAACCCCTTCAATGTGTAAAGCAATGTAATTATAGGAAAAAGAACCGACTCAGAACCATGTGATTTAGGACTTTTGACACATGGCCTTTCTCCAGGCATAACCACAAAGGACCTTGAGCAGTGCTAGTCAGTCTATCTGGAGATCTGAGCTCAAAGCACATCAGTTGATGGTGGCAGTAGGGATGAGTACTGAGCTCTCCCTTCTCAGGCTGATGGCAAGTGAACAAGTGTGGTCTGGTGCTAAGTTAGGGAGGCCAGGTTCTTCCAATCTCATCTGATGGCTTCTGCCCACATCACGTGTTGGGTGGTGATGGGCAACAAGGGAGTTGAGGAAGGGGGAAACCCTTGATAATGGTGGGGAGATGTGAAGCTGTGAATTTCTCATCCAAGGCGAATTTCAGAGGAAGGAAAGGGTTACAATCTAAGCTTTGGCCAAGGGTGGTAGGGGAGGAGTTGTGGAATGAAGGCTTGGATAGGGTATCACTTAAGACTAAAGAAAGCAGGGGTGCAGCCAAAGCAGCCCCAAGACCAGCAGTAGTTCCACGACTGCTACCTGAAGGCTTGCCATCTATTCTAAGGGCTGTTGCGCTGCAGCAAGAAAGCATGGCTAACAAAGGCAGATTCAGGCCAGATGTCAGCAGCAGGTGATTGTGTTTGTTCACAGCTGTGTTAGCTGCAATCAGTGCTTCCAAAGGAAACTGATTTCAGCCTACTTCCTTGATCCCAGACGTTCAACTCCACAGACAGTGGTTACTCTCTACTGAAGATGTTATACAGAACAACTGAGATATTTCAAATGTGAAAGAAATGAGTATCAGAATAGTGTCTCAGGATGAAATTCTAATGGAGGTCTATGGGATGAATCTAGAAAACTCACTACTATGGAAAATGAAGACTTGGGTTGGGTTGGACAAGGGAGGTTAGGGCCTTGGTGACTAATTGCTGTAACTGTCCTACTTGCAGCTATGGCAATTTCATGGTCTGTGGTACTGTGGGAATTTCACCACTTTGCTAGCACTGCCGTGGCTCTAGGATCTACTATGCCATTTGAACTACTCAAGGAGCTCATATTGACTTTTGTTACAAATCTTATAGATTGGGAGGGATTCTCCTGGATATTTAGGCCCATGTTATATTTTAAGGCCATGTATTAGGTTTGTACAAATTGTTCTTGGAGTCCCTATTATCATCCTTGCCTATCTTGTATCATATGATGTCCTCTAGACCCCAATTATGTGTGCCGCTGCCTACTTCTTTCTGGCCCTCTTCCAGATCTTCCAAAAGCAGGACATTTAGAGGGACTTTGACTCCAACGCCCATGGTTGCTGCCACCTTGAATCGCTGTCCTACAATTTTCTTAGAAATATTCTTAAAGGTATAGTTTCAACATCAAAATGAGTAAATGCTGATTTTTCAGAAATTATTGATATAGGAAATAGAGAGATGGTTCAGTGGTCAAGGGTACTGGTTGTTCTTCAGGGGACTTTGGTCCTATTCCCAGGACCTACAGGATGGCTCACAGCCATCTGCAACTCTAGTTCCAGAGAATCCAGCATGCTTTGCTGGTCTCGGCACACACCAGGTACTCAGGTAGTACACAACATACATGGAGGCAAAACATCTATATTATTATATAAATTAATTAATTACTATATAAATTATTTTAAAAAAGGATTCTGATACATGAGAAAATATCTTGTTACATAGTTATTAAGTATATCATTTAATTCACCTATTTTATGAAACATTCATATTCTTAAATCTTCCCTTAACATTCACAACCTCCATCATAGATCTGATATTTTAAACTCAAACTTAATTGACAAGGCAACTAAGGGAGCCAGTAGTAGTTAAAATTCCAGGGCCATATCTTGCCTTTGACTTTTAGTTCAGATTTTCTTACATTACCTTTTTTCTGCTCCTTTAGATTGATATATAATCGAAAACAACACTTGCTTTTCTTCTACTTTAAAAAATTCAGCAGTATAATTTACTCATGGATGAATAATTTACTTCTATTTGGTCCTGGTGCCTTCTGACATTTCTATGTGATCCATAGTTTTGTGTCACCTAAGCTAGCCTTTCTTACAACTTCCTATAGGCATAGCCTACAGCTAGGGTTATATAATCTTGATGAGGGAAATTAAAATTACCATGGTTGTAGTAACTTGCATACTGGATACCACCGGTGGTAGTAATTTACATACTGCTTAGCAAGCTTCCTGGAGAAAGGAATTATAAGTTTACTATCATAAGTTATGTTATTTTTCAACCTGGTAGCATTGAAGCAGAGATTCATTAAGAAGTTGGCTAAAAAATTCACAAAACGGGAACTCAGAATTTTCAGGCTCAAGTCCGAGTTTTATTTTCTGTATTTCAAGGTTTTCAATATAGTATCAGGAAGATGCACTTGATTACTGGTCTCGTTGTTACATTTCTATATGTGTTTTGAGTATATGTGACTCATTTCTCTTCTAGTTGTGTGATCTTGAGGATGGAGTAAGACTCCACTACCTACATTTCCCCAACTGTAAGAGGCACAGCATTCCTGGAGTGGGGTAGATTACTTATATTTGATGATTTTCTTTTCTAAGGACAGGAGGGAAAGGAATGTCTCACCAGGCTTCAGGTTCCAAAAACAAATGTTTTTGGTTTTGTTGTTCTTGTTATTTATTGCTTTTAGTTTTAAAATACCATCAGGCTACAAAAATATTCAGAGAGCTCTTTATAGAGAAGTATTAGAGATAACGTGTTTATACTAATTCATCTTTTTCCCTGCTAGATGAGACTTGCACTGTTCTTTGATTTCTTCTAGCAAAGTCTGGTATTTTGTTAATGCTCACTCAAGTTTGCCCCACTTTTGCTTGGAGTCATTTGTTTTAGAGATTAACCTGTTGAATTATACAATTGGTGATTTATTTTGGTAGTACCAAATCCCATCATGTTACAAAATAATTCTATGAATAAATATACATTTGATGTTTTGCTTTAATTATAGGAGCTATATAAGCTGAAAATCTGTATATGATCATTAGTAGACTATAAAATCTTTGGGGAAGGGAATAAAATATAAGACATTGCTTATTTCTCCAGTGAACTGAGTTTCTGCTGGCTATTACTCTCCCATGAAAGCAACAGCCACCAGCTTCCATTTTAATCACCCTGACAGAACAGCTCCACTTGGCTCCATTCCTGAAATTTATCAAACACACACTTTTGCCAGTAGGAGAGATGTTAGCTAACATTCTTGTATTTTCAGGAATCATTTGGAATGCATTCTAAATGGTTCCGAATATTGAATTTAAAACCTCTTAGAAAGTATAGTATGATATCTCCAAGAAGAGGTGAGAAATGGAAACACCGATGAATAAGGACATGCCCATGTGTGCTAAGAGCACAATCATCTTCCTTTCCGGCAGGGTTCCTCCAGTGATGAGTGCAGAATTGAAAGAGGGTGTTGCTTGAATGTAATGCCTCTTCTATTCCATCCTTGTAAGGACTGACTCCATCCCCTTATGAAGGCTATTGTTTTAAAAATAAGCTTTGGTGAAAGCTTTGCAAAGCTTCTTTAAGCATCAGTGTTTGAATCCCAGGGAAGCCCTTGTGCAAGTGTGCACTGTCACGTGTCCAAGAATCTTCACAGTTCATGATAGAAAACAAGAGCACCAACAAAGAAACTTACCACAGAAATCTTCCTAAGTACTAAACTGTACAAAATTAAAGTTTAGGTTTATAAGGAAAATATATTAAGTGTAAGTTGTATTTGTTTCATAACAGAAAAAGAATGATCAACAACATGAATAAACCTCAAAGTGAATATTTCATAAAAAGCACACCATAAATGAATATACAGGATGTTAATGCATTTGTATGAACTTGGAAAACAGTAACATTGAATGAGTGGTTTAAAAAAAATCAAATAAAAGGTAGGAACTATGAACTCAAAATCAGGTTATTTCTGGATCACAATATTACATGATCTTTGCATGTGTTTAGGCATGCATATATGTTTATACTGGTATCTGTGTGTGCGTGTGTGCATGTGTGTGTGCAGCTTTGTGTGTGTTTGTGTGTGTGTGTGTGTACAGCTTGAGATAAGGTGTGTTCTGCTACTATATCCATATCAGAACATTTTAAGATTCTTGATTAAAAACAACAACAAAATAACTGGGGAGATGGCTCACTGATTAAGAACACTGACTGCTCTTCTGGAGCACCTGGGCTCAATTCCCAGCACCCACAATTGTCTTTAACTCCAGTGCTAGTGAACCTGACACCCATAGCAAATCACCAATGCATATAAAATAAAAGTGAATAATTTTTTAAAGGTTCATTAAAAACAACAACAAAATAGAGTCTTGTTGAATAATTTAAAATTATTCATGTATATAATGAGGGCATGTAAAAGTTCTCCAGATAGCTAGACTTAGAAGTCAAGTAGAATTTGCTGTTGCTACTGACCCAAAGAGCTTTGAACTCTGATATATACACATATCAGAAATCTGATATAGCAAACATAATACCAGAATATCATATATGAATTATATATATATATATGTAATTACACATATAATCAGAAAATTGCTCTTTCTGAAGTGCATGATTATGTATGGATAGATGGGAGTAGATAGATAGATAGATATAGATATACTGTTCTTTTGAAATAGGATCTCACCATGTAGTTCTTGCTGTCCCTGGACATCACTATATAAACAAGGCTGGCTTCGAATTCCCTCCAAGTGCTGGGATTAAATTGCACATATGGCAATATTCTGATATTTAATTTAAGAATAAATCATAGCTTTTGCTGTGTGACAGAATTACTGTTAGGTTCAGGTGAGTTCTAGAGTCAAATAGAAATGTGTAGTTCCAATGTAGAGTTAATATTTTTTTTGTTGTTAATAGATACACATAACCCTAAAATTATTCATTTTAATGAGGTGTCATGTGCTGTTTGTGTGCATGAATACATGGTACAATGTTTAACCTAGATTAAACCTATTCACACTCTCAAACTTTATTTTCTTATTGCTAATTGATCAGCATTCCTCATTATGAATCTGTAAAAGGGGATTTATAGAACATGCTTTTGCAGTACATTGGAGTAGAAGTATATTTGATGTGCTGTGAACTTTCTGCAGTTGAATTTGTAACTAACTTTCTGTTGGTCAGATGCAAGTGAATTTTACTCATTGTTTAGGAAGAAGTGACTGCTCATCATATGGCTTTTGAATATCCATTATAATGCTTTTGGAAAAGCAGACACCCTAGAATTTTCACTGATCAATATACAGAATGGCTGATTTTCTGAAAATCAATTTTGTGAAAACTACTCTGTTAAGGAATCATTTTTTTAAACTGGAAAATACATTGAACTATGCAAATATCCTAATCTCAACTTATTTCAGAACAGGTTAGTGTTTTCCTTAGATGGTTAAATAAAGGAGTATTATAGTAAAACTTTAAGGACTATACAATTCATTGAAAATTAACCAACACTGAGTACTTTAGTCTGCTTTTGAATTATGTCCTGTTCTTATTTATTTCTTTTCACTAATGCATAAAATAGTACAAACTATGGAGTACTATACAGTGTTTGGATGCATGACTATATTGTACAAAATTTAAATCTGAGTAAATACATTTATCTTTTAAATAATTTTTCTTTATGATAAAATATACCATATATAAATAAAATTTAAAAACGTTCATCACAGTCAAGAGGGGCAGTATTTTAAATAATTTTGAAAATGAAGTATTTTTGGCAAATCGGACAGGTTGGTGATTTACTGAGTTAATGCTTTGGAGCTGGCATTTTGATGAATTAGCCTGCTTCTCTTTGGCAAGACCAGACAGGTCCCACTCTACTTTATAGCAGGATGGAGTGCTGGAAAGGAAGTCTGTGTGGAAAGAAAAAAGTTCCATACAATGGGCTTTGGAAGATTTAACTTACAGAGCCAACAAGGAGAGACTGGACTCACACTAACTAGAGATTTTAGCTAGGATCAACTTTCCTAATGAATGCAAGGATATAGCTAACCACACAAACTCAAGATGAATATTGTGTCCTTCCTTTGATGGTGGCCATGTATTGCTGATCTGGCATAATGGGGCACAGTAGGGACATTTAGGTTATAAAATATCTACATGCTGTGCTCCAGAGAACAGATTTGTTGATACAATATTCTTCATAGAGCTATACTTCAGATCTGCAGATCTTGACCTACTGTAAATAATACCTTGACTTGGGATGTCTTGAAAATGACATATTATAGATATGATCTTTTCATAACTTAAGTCTTGTTCATGTATTTGAATACAGTTTTTTCGAAAAGCCTTTGGTCAGACTTCTGGTTATCTTTCTTTCAGCTCAATGATCTCACACTAGAAAGGATGAAGGGGGGAAAAACCCTGTGTTGAATTAAAGGTGAATGAAATGCAAGCAGAAGCCAGTACGTGCCTGAAATTCCAGCATTTGAGAGGAAGGAGGAACGTGAACTGAGGCCATTTTAGACAACTTAAGGATATGTTGTCTCAAAAAAGATGTAAAATTCTAGACAGTCAGGAACCTGAGACCAAACTAAATATACAAACTAGGTCATGAAATTGGAGTGCTTCTCAGCTCTTCGGAGATTCTTCATGTGTCTACGGAAGTATAAACATGTGTATGCATGTCTAAGTGTAGTTGTGATGATGAAAATGAATGGAAATGTGCAGAGGTATATGATGGTGGTAGTTGACAGGTACATGAACTGAAAAAAGTAATATATGAGGTGATATTTTTATCCTTTCTAATTGCTATTTTAGTGACATAAACATATTATGTTTTATAATGGCATATTTCTAACATTTGCATTTCAAACAAAACTTTTCTTTTCCCCTTTCCCTGCCACTCCTCTCTCGTACTAGCCTGCTTTTGTGTCAAGTGCCAATTCTTTTGGCATTGCCCCCCCAGAAATTATTAGCTCTTCTTGTTGTCTCCCATCTACTTCAGAGTCTATAACCACTAACACCCTCTTATTTATATACATACAGACATTAAAAGTTAAGATCTGAACAGGTAGTATGGTGATGTATACCTTTAATCTCCACACACCTAGGCAAAGACAGGCTGATTTCTATGACATCTGGGCCAGCCTAATATACATAAAAAGTTTTAAAGAACAACAAGAGAGAACTACATAGTGAAAAAATAAAAAGAGATCTGAATATGAAAAAGAACATGTGATACTTAAAAATAATATATTTGTATTAGCATCACCTCTACTCAACTCATCACCTTTTCAGATCCATCCATTTTTCCTAGAAACTTTAGAATTTCATAATTTTACAGAATCCAAATTCATTGTGTATAGATACCAAAATTTTTCAACTTATCAGCTAATAGGCATCTAAGCTGGTTTCATGCCAAAATTGCAGCAATAAACATGGGTGTACATGTACCTCTTAAGTAAAATGGAGTTGGTCCTATGATAGTTGTAGTTTAACTTTTTCAGAAATCTCCATATTGCCTATACTACTTTACACTCTCAGATGCAATAAATAAAAGTTTCTCTTTTCCTAAATTAAGTATTTTGTTGTTATTTGTTCTGTTTTTGCCTATAGCATTTAGATGGGAGTAACAAAAACTCTCAAAGTTGTTGTAATTTATGTTTTCCTTGTGGCTTAGGATGTTGAATATTTTATGATTGTATGAGCTTCTCAAACTATTAAAATAATGATCTGACACAGGGCCCAGGAGTCCCTGAGCTAGAACCAACCTTAATGTCTCCTCCCTGAAGACTAGTTTTCATGGTATCAGTAAATACCATGGAAGCTTCCAGAGGAGAAAAGCAACAAATTGACCTATGCAGCTATGATGCCTATGAACTACAACAATCACCAGCATGGCACTATAACCTAAGAGTACAGTAATGGCATCTATACCTTGGCAGTAACTAACAGCTTTCTTTCTGGATGTAAGACCCAATCAACAACATGGAAATTATGCCTGGAACTGGAAACATAATGAACACCAGGGCTAGTGAAGTCATAGATCTTGGAGGAAAATCTACAACCACTACCTTAGCAAACCAGCATATTTCTTAACTGCATTCTAAATTGGTGTCCTTTTACCCACAAATAAGTATAGTCCTCATCTTTCATCTAGGAAACTTACCTTTTCAAAAGATGGAGACCATTATAGAAAATAACAATCTAAATGCATATTTGTGGGGACCAATCAAAATGAACACTTCTACAAAGCAACTCCCACACATTAAGTCTCAGGGAACATTGTAGATGGGGGGGGGGGGGAATGAAAGGATTGTAAGGGCCAGAGGATCAGGGAGTTTGTTGTAAGGCTGAATTTTCTAGTAATCCCAGAAACTACACTAAAAAACTCTGACTAACATGACTGCCTGAACATGACCTGAATAATGATGCCACCAATAGACATGCCAAAGTGCAAAGAAAATTGGGCCTCAACTCTATTCGAAGACTGAGACAAAACAAAACTTTACACAAACTTCAAAGCCAACTAAGGAGTGTTGAGAATGAGAGAACTAATTTTCCCTAGGGAACAGCACACCAATTGGTTATTGCCTCAGCTGGCCTTCATTCACTACACACCAGAATCCTGAAGAAGCAGGCTCAAATGTCAGCAAAGGACAAACAGGGTGAGCTCCCTTCTTCTGAGTCCTTTATATAGGCCATCAGCAGAAGGTGTGGTCCAGATTAAAGGTGCTTCTACCCACCCCAGAAGACATAAATTACAAGTCCATCTTCCCACCTAAAGATCTTGAAGTGGTCTTCCCAGTTCAAATGATTTTACTTAAAAAAAAAATCCCTTGTAGGTGTCCCCAGCCATTGAGTTCTAGCTAATTCTAGATTTAGTCAAATTGACAACCAAGAATAGGCATCACAGCTATCCAATACTAAATTGTCAATCCTGAAAACATGAATAAATGTGTATATACATATATATATATATATATATATATATATATATATATATGTAACAACAGTTAGTAAAAACAGAGGGTATGAGTTTGAAAAAGAGCAAAGAAGGATATAGGAAAGTTTGGAGGAGAAAAGGGAAGGAAGAAATGATGTAACTATATTATAATCTCAACAATACAAAAGTATGACAAAGTCTTACGAAGAAAAAGGATGTTTAGTGCTTCAATTTTGTTAAAGAATGTGAAATCCCTACTCAAAATTTTATATAGATTACATGTCAAAGTGATATTTAAGTGTGCTCTCTAGGATAGTGGTTTAATAAAACCTTTTGAAGTTCACACATTTGATTGCTTGTGTTTCTCCTTTTGAGAGCTGCCTGCTTCACTGGGTCACTGTTGAGTGGCAGCTCTGCGTTCAGTGCTAAGTATCTTAGCTCTTTGCATGTTCCCAGTGTCAGCCACTGTATGAGTTATGGCTGGCAAAGACTCTCCCATTTTGAGGGTTGTCTATAATTTTCTACTGCATATTCTTTTCTGACAGAGTCTTTTAATCAATTGCAGTCCCATTTGTTGACTTTTATATGGAATGTCATTGCCTGTACCTACAATTGGACAAGTCTTCCTATGTTTTCCACTAGCCCTTTGTATTTCATGCAGGTGGATATCCCATTTTGTCAGCACCAATTGGTAGATATTCAGTCATCTTATCCAGAGTGGGCTTTTGTCACCATTGTCAGAAATTAGATGTCACAGGTGTGTGAGTCTATTTCTGAGTCGAATATTCTGTTCTGTTGGACTACATGTCTGTTTTTGTGCCAGTAACATGGTAGCAGGATAGTTCCATAAGACAATTTCAAGTCAATTATTTTGATACCTTTTATACTGCTATGCATTTTTTACCTTATAAAGTAAAAAGTTACTTTCAATTTGATTGACAAAGAATAAAAGAACTAATAGACTATTTTAACTTGTGAAGCTAGACAATCTTGCACTAAGATTAACTGTTTAACTCAATTGGGAGAATTAATGTGTTGGGGGCAAGAGAAGAAGTAGCATAACTTAGGCCTTTTTTTTGTATATGTATGTCAAATGCAATTGTCACACTAAGAGAAATGATACATAGAAAACATACATTTGAAATATGAAAAGTGTCCATAGGTCAGTAGTCAGAAAAAAATATGAATTGAGAAATGTACAACCAAAGTAAAGTTTATTCAAGTGTGTTATGAACAAACAGCTAAAAATACTCCACAAACAGAAGATACTCTGTTTTGTTAACATTTAATACTTAAAAGGTAGAATGAATTCATATTTTTAAGCCACAAATGGAAACAATGCTGAATTTTGAAGAAGACCTGGAGAAATAATTACTTTCTTAAACATTGACAGGGACATAAAATCTGTACACACAAATAAACTCTTTCAGACCAGCTTTATATATATAGCAGTACTGCAAAGTTAGTACAGAGTTTCCTCATACCTGTAGCCAGTTTCTCCTTCTGCTAGCAACTTAAATTACCGGGTATATTTGATATAATTAATACATTGATACAATGGGATTGGGATCATACTTTATTAATAGTGCCTTAATTTTACTAACTGCTCATTATCTTGACCCAGGATCTTACATTACAGTTAGTTATAACGTGCCTGAGTTTCTCTCCAGTGTGATAGCATCTCAGGATTTCCTCATTCTAATGGCTTTAAATTTTAGGAAGATTATTGTTCAGGTGTCTTGAAGATGTTTTCTCAGATGGTGTTTCTCTGGTGATATCTCATGGTTAGACTACATTAGGAGGGAGACCATACAGAGAAAATTCCCTTGCCCTGCCATTTTGCATATCAGTAGAACTTGTCATTGCAGATGCTGTTCTGAGAGATTTCTCTCTCTGTTTCTATATCTCTATGCTGTAAGGACTACACACTTCTACCCTGTGTTCTTTGAAAATACATCACTACATGCAGCCTACCTGTAGGGATTTAAAAACTATGCTTGATGAAAAGACAGCTCTAAGAGCTGTGGCACTTCTCTTGTAATCTTTGTAGTTAATTGCTTTGTGGGTGTTGGTTTTTTGTTGTTGTTTGTTTGTTTCAAGTTTTTCTTTTTACAGAAAATTGGTTTTGTGATAAGAAGATGGGCAAATGAAAGGGAAAATGAGGCAACGCTTCATAATTTTCCACAGGGCTTCAAATAAAATGTAGTTTCAGTAAAATACTAACTATGACAAAAAATAGTAGCAATGGTGCAGCCTTAGTTACTGTTTTATTGCTGAGAAGAGACACCATGATCAAGGAAACTTATAGAAGACAGAATTAACTTAACTGGGAGTTGGCTTACAGTTTCAGATCATCAGGGCAAGAAGCATGACGGCCAGCAGGTGGGTATGATGCTACAACATTTACTGGAAACTTATTTCCTGACCCAAAGGCATGAGTCAGAAAAATACAAGACTGGGAATAGAGTGGGATTTTGAAACCTCAAAGTCCACCCTCAGTGACACACCTCCTCCAACAAGGCAGTGGTTGAGAGAAAATGGCCCCCAATGGGAGTGTCATGATCAGGAGGTGTGGCCTTGTTGAAGAAAGTATGTCACTATAGGGGCAGGCTTTGAAGTCTCTATTTCTCACGCTTACCTCAGTGTGAGTGTCAGTTGACTTCATGGTACCCTGAGTCAAGATGTAGCATTCTCCGGCTCCAACATCACATCTGCTGTACACTGCCATGCTCCCAGTCATGATGATGATGGACTGAATGTTTTTATTTATAAGAGTTGCAATGGTCATGGTGTCTTTTCACAGGAATTAAAAACATAACTAAGACAACCTCCTAATCCTTCCTAAGCAGTCCACCAACTAGGAACCAACATTTAAATATATGCCTCTGGGAGCCATTCTCATTCAAAACACCACAGGAGATAAACACTGAAGAGGAAACATTTTTTTGTTAACTATAAAGATAGAGACTGAGATTATTTTATACAGATGATTTTTTTACATTCAAAATTAAGTATAATTGTGCTCATAATTCAGAGTCTGGCTACAATATGATATGTTAATGTTGAAAATGTTAGACATAAGCATGAACTTAGCATATATGGTGTCTGACACTTAACTCTGCTCTCTGAAGATCCTTCTAGCATCATTGGCAATGTTCCAAACCAATCCTTTTACCTCTAAATGGTCAGAGACCATTTGAAGATTTCTAGGTGATGGTTCAATATGCAGATAAGCTTGGATAATCCTATCTATTTGTGCGAAAGGATCCAAATAAAGTACTTTCCAGGACAATAGGCTTGGGAACTTTCTCTAGAGAAACATGAAAAGGTAGAATCAATTAAGCAAAGTCTGGGTCTTGTCAATTAGTGATCTATTTGGCAAACAGATTTGTTCATGTATTTTTGATGATGCACTAGCACACAAGGGTTCATTGATTTCAGCTTTGCAGATGAAATTTGGTCCTTGCTGTTCCATTCAAGCCAATTGTGACAGAAACTGGGGGCAGATGAGCCAATAAAAGATTGGGAGCTTCTTAAAAACAAACAATCATGCATCATCTCAGTGAGAAGTAGTAAACAGTGAAATATAGTAAGCAACTCAAAATTCTGCCTGTTGAGGCTAGCAGTCCTTGCTCAGTTCTGGAAGTGGGAGGGAAAGTAAAAGCTCAAGGCGAAAGCTAAGCATGTGACAGGATGTGCTACAGCGCTCACCAAAGGAGGAGCTTTGCAAAAGAGGTAGCATTGAAAACGTGCAGACAATAAAATCTAGCCAGAGTTGAGCAACAGCTATTTATTTTTTTCTTTCCTCTTTTAAAACTTGATTTTTGCTGTGGACTTCAAGAAAAATGCACTTTTGTAAGTTTCCATAAAGAACCTAGTACAGTGAAAATGGTCCTTGGGTAGGGGTTAGGGGCGCTGTATACTCTTGAAATCCCAGCACTCAAGTTTCTCAGAATGTGAGAGGACTCCAAACAGCCTCTTTAAAGAGTTAAAAGGATGCTAGTTAGGGCTGTAAGTGCAACTGACTTGTACCCTTATAAGTAAAGGGGATTAGAGCATGGAAAGCAAGAGCTGCCAGAAACATATGCACACACCCCAGATGACTAAGCCAGGATTGGAGAACTGCAACTACATCATCTTGAAGAGAAACCTCCACTGAAACCACCCTCAAAGGCACCTTGATCTTAGATTTCCAGTCCTGTGGAAAAATAGGGTTGTCTTGGTTAAGCCAGCTGGTCGGTGTCAGTTTGTTGGGACAGCCTAAGCTATTGGAGTTAGAGAGTTTTTAGGGACCTTAAGAACAATGCCAGGTCAGGGACCAAAGGTAAGTTAAATTTCCTTTTAAGTACTTAAGGAAAAAAAAATGCATGCAAGAGAATTTTTCTGAGCCTGACTAGAGAGGTCTTGGAGGAATAAGGAAGAGATTCCGTGTGTGAAACCAAGCAGGCAGGCACTTGTAGACTCTGTGTAGGGAGCATGCACATCTATGCCAATGCTAGCTGGCTACAAAGACAAAGCTAAACCAACCACTTTCACAGAAAAGGCCAAAACCAGTAGGTGTACACACCACACACCAAAGGGCACAAATACAAAAATAAGCACATAAAAGCAATTATCATACTTTCTAATTAAGTTTTTCAACATGAAACATCCCTATAATGCTAAAGTCTGAGGCTTGATAGTCACAGAAAACATCCACAAATGAATAGCATGCTTTGTTCTCCAACCTGTCACTAAGCGGCTTAGATTTTGCTAACATTCTCAAGTTCAAAGCTGAAACCAGATCAAATTTTTCATTGTAATACATGACCTCAATTGTCCCATAATCCTGGCAGATTTAAATACTGTATCAATCCTTCTTGAATAGCTGTCCTTCCCTAGTACTAGAACCTTAATCATCTATAAAATAAAGCTCAGCTTTAAAAACAAAACAACAACAACAACAACAACAAAAAAATCTTAGAAACCAAACTGAGAAGAAAGCCTAGGGTGGCAGCCATCTGGTTATTCCAAAAGTGTACCACTATGCAGCAAAATACTGTCAGCTGCTGAAGAAGCTATGTGTAAAATTCATGGACCATTTTGTCTCTGAGTCCCTTTGAGAAAGAGACAACTATGATTTCTAAATGGTGACAAGTTTCAAAGATCTGGACTGGGTTCAGTATAAGGAAGGAATAATGAATTCAGACAAATGTTGGTAATTTTCAGAGTCACGTGGTGGTGATTGACTGAAGCCAAGGTCCTTCTGTCCATCAAAAAGACTGCACATTATGTCTTTAGACAACTCTACAGTGCAGAGTAAGCACAGAGCAGAAGCAGGAACCCCCCTCTGCAATCAGGAAGAGTCATACTGAGGCAGTGGTAGATAATGATTCAGGACTCTGAGCCTGCTTGGGCAATACTTACCGGACTCAGGAAGTCTAAAATCTGATTTTATTGAGTGCTTAACACATGCCAAAGCTGCTGATAAGCACTTTATGTGTGTATTTCCCCAGCTGTCATTGAATGAGGAAATAAGCTCAGAAAATTAAACCATTTGACCAAAACATGAGACTTGAGAGGGCACATCTACAGGAAATGTAGCCTGGCCTTTGCTCTAAAGCTGACTCTAATCTCTTCCCAATAGGCTGATTTTTTAAAAAGCTCCTTTTCAACGTTTCTATACATCCTAATTTAAGTATGCATTAATTTCACATTCTAGTCTACATACATTATGACTAATATCTCCTAAACAGAAGCAACAAACATTGATTCAAGTATTCTTGCTTTATTTTATTGCCTTCCTATTCTTCTGGTTAGATTTCAGGCATTCCATTGGGGGGGGCAAATAGATAATAAAAAGCCATGGTTAACTGACAGCTGAAGTGTGTCTTCACTAGTGCTAGACAACTTTGTGTCATCTAAATGATACTGGGCACAGTTCTCAGCTAACATGAGGCTAGAGCAAAGGCAGAACAAGCATTCAGCCACACAGTGCTATTTTACAAGAGGTAGGGGCACAAAGGAATGAGTGACGGAGTGGACAGAAAGACATAGAGCCCAGAAATGGTGAGGTGTGGAGCCATCTGCCACAATGCTTGGTCATGGATCAATCCTGCAGGGAAATGTTTGAACTTGGCTCCCGATTTCTCTCTACAAAAGGCAACAGAGCTGGAGCATTTGCACCTTGTATGACAGCTCTGGAAACCTGGCTGAACACATGGAATTAGTAGCTGCTTGTGGAAAGAATATCTTTGAATTTATGGATGGGAGGTGCCTTCTGACATTGAGGAAGAACTAAAAGTTCCAGATTATGAGGGTGGGGCAGCTTCATTTACCAAAGAAAACCTTTGTTCATGTGCTAAATTCAGAGAGTCCTGTCTGACTGCCAGATTGTAACTATGAAAAGGTTGGATGAATGTTTGAGAGCTAAATAACAAAAGAAATTTTCACTGGCAAGGACCATGGGTGAAATATTAGGTATTTACATTCTGGAGAAAACCAAGCATTTTCAAGAGACTAATTTCCATGGTTCTTGTGTTGCAGAACACTCTTGCTCCAAATCACAACTCTCTGCTGTAGGTGGAGCCAAGGAAGGTGGACTCTTCTGGCAAGACTGCAACTTCCCATAAGATAGAAACACTCATCACTAGCTGCTTTACAAATACAAAAGTTCAAGTTTTAAGAGGCTAATTGTGTGCATGTGTGTGCCTGTGTGTGTGTGAGTGTGTGTGTCTGTGTGTCTGTGTGTCTGTGTGTCTGTGTGTCTGTGTGTTGGAATTGTGTGCATGTAGGCTGTTACAAGACCACAGTGGTTAATGTGTCTAGTGGGGTAGAAACAAATCAGAGACCACAGTCAGAGAAAGGTAAGTGCATATGTCTAGAATGATGAAGCTACAACTTCCCTGCTGGCAGATAGACATGGCCAGTTCAGAAGGATGATGGGAGAGACGGTAGAAGGAAAAAGAGTCCTAAAGACAGATGTGTAGCAGTGAAGAAGGGAAACTGACCACTTCACTCACCTCTTTGGCCTTCTGTATGCTCAACCCCAGGCCTCCCAGTTCTGAGTCAACTATATGAGTCATGCCCCATCTCTGGGACTTTGCCCCCTTCCACCATCTAGATCACTCTTCCTTGTATCCTCGATGCATCTCTTTGCTTCCTGAAAGTCTCTGTTCAGATGGCAAGCTTCTCCAAAGGCCCAGCACCCTTTTGTCCTCATGTCTAGCATAACTAATCTTCAAATTCTGTCCCTTCAGACATGACTGAATCCTCCTGAGGTGTGCTTGATGTTGTTTTCCTAGCAATTAACACATTGCCTGACATATGGCAAGCCCTTGGTAGATGTTTTGGAAATTAATGTCCCTACCAGCAAATATCTGCCAGTTGGTCTTCAGATCACAGGCAACACATCTCAGCTCTTGGGGCAGGCTGATCTGAAGTAAATCATAATGCAGTCTAAGGCAAAGGAATCAGTCTTCTAGTATTTGTTCCTTCTGCAAAATAATTGTGATCATTCTTGTGTCACAGGTTATTGATTCTTTTTAAAATAGACACTTATATAAGTGCACATGAACACATGCTTGAACTCCAGGTGTTGCAGAAGACATCTTCTGGGAATCAATTCTCTTCTACACTGAGGCTTCCTGAGATTAAAACTCAAGTCATCAGACTTGTTGTCAAGCCCCTTTATCCACTGAGTCAGCCCACTGACCCTTTGAGAACACTGGTTATTGAGAACACTGGGGTAAGCAAAGCACTATTGGTGTGCACAGGACTTAAATTAGAGGCTGCTGTTAATACCAGGACTGGATTAAAATCATCTAGTTATTTATTATACATTTATGCTATTATGGGCCCTTGTCACGCAGTCTCACTCACTGGTGTTTGAAGACAGATGCCATGAAGTTATTTTATTCTCCAGAGTGCAATTGTGCTGTGACCAGGATGTCTCCTTCTAGAACCTAGTCAAGGGCCACTAGGGCTATAAAGACTGTAAAGAAAGGATTCCTTGGCAGACACTGTCCCCACGAATGTCTTCAGCATTAAAAAAAGCTTAAAATACCATGCCAATTAATATATGCCTTCCATGCACCCTCTGGTTTATAGGAGACAGAGAAACCCTGTCCTCCACACTCTCAGTTTCTGTAACTAATGTCTAAGTCAAAGTGTCAAAGGCAAGATTGATGACAACAGTTATTTGCCTGTAAAATGAACATACATGCAGAAGTTGGTGATGAGTAACTCAGGGTTATTGCTAGAACTTGGGGCCTTATCTTTGTGACAAAAACACCGTGACCAAAAAGCTAGTTGAGGAGGAAAGGGTTTATTTAGTTTATACTTCAGCATTGCTGTTCATCAATGAAGGAAGTCAGGACAGGAATTCAAACAGGGCAGGATCCCAGGGGCAGGGGCAGATGCAGAGGCCATGGAGGGATGCTGTTACTGGTTCGCTTCATGTGGCATGCTTATCCTGCTTTCTGATACAATCCAGGGGCCACCAGCCCAGGAATGACCCCACACATAATGGGCTGGGCCCTGCCACTGTCAATCACAAATTAAGAAAATGCTCTACATGCTTTTGTATACCCCATCTGATAGAGGCATTTTGTCAGATGAGGCTTCCTCCTCTCTGATGTCATTCAAATGTGTCCAGTTGACATAAAATTAGTCAGCACACACCATCCAAGCAGCAGATAATGAATGGAATGGAACAGACAAAACAAAGGAAGACTTGTTTTTTTTTTTTTTCCGGGTGGTCATTTTAGGAAGCTGGCTGAGAAATATGTGGTAGAGACAGACTGTTCAGTGAGGTCTATCTATCAGATGCCACCTCCTTCTGTCCCCTGTGATAAGGATTGTACTGTTACAGAAGAGAGGATTGGGAACACTCTCAGAAGGGTAAATTCATGCTACTTTTTCAAGGGAGTTTAATCCCTTGTGGGGAATGAAAAGAACAGGAAGTTCTTATGTTATTCTAAATTACTATCAGACAAAAATGATTAGTGCCAGCACGACATATTTGACTGTGGTACTTTCTGCTCCCTTTCAGACTTTTGCCCCAAGCCAGCAGGGATTGCTTCTCTTGCTACTTCAGGAATGAAGGGGCTGTCTTGCTTTAAGCTCACAGAGGCAGCTTCCCCCTACTGTTGAGGTGGAAGACACTTGGGAGGGTTGCCAAGTCTTCCAGCCAGGGAGAAGTTGTTTTGGTCTCCAGGTCTTGCTTGGCTACTTTAAAACAAATATTGGCTTATTGTCAATAATGTTTTTAGGCAAATTGGTGACAAAGTCAGAGAGGAATTCAGAAAAATATGTAAGGTGAGAAGACTCTGCTTTAGAAATACAATCCCTCCTTAACAGGTTCTAAATTATTCTGGCCACCTGGGGCATTATGTGCTACTGTACTGATGTTGCCCTTGGACAGAATAAGCCCTGGAAGCCAGTATTTTAATTTGAAATGCATGCCAATAAATCTCTGGATCTCGAGAAAACATTTCCCGATATTCAGGAACCTTGCCATTGTTCCCTGCAGCTTTCTCTAAAGGACACACCAGGTTTTCCTAGACCCCTGGACGCCCACAGAACCTTGACTTTCTAGGTGATGGCAGGTCACAAATCCACCATAGTCATGACAGAATGGGATTTAAAAATTATTCTATAGGCTTTTCTCCAATTTTGGAGATGAAGAAAGAGTTGTAGAAATGCTGTACCAAGGGGAGTCATGTGTGTAGCTGTAGCAAGGATGAAATTATTATGACACAAGAAAGGCTCCAACTTCATGTAAAATCAGAGTAAGTATGTGACCTATAGCAATCACCCCTTCCAAGTTCACCAGCTACCACTGCATTGAGACTGAGTCTCCTTAAAGATGACATTCTATGATCCAGTATCAACAGGCCCACTAGCTCTATACTAGAGCCTTTTCCCACAGTATGCTGCTCCAACATGACTCTGAGATACACCACAGAAAGGAAGGGTTTCTCAGGTCAAGCAACTTCAGCGATTCTGTGTAACCTAATCCTTTTTTTGTGAAGTTGCCATATACAGTGGTGCATTAACTAACTTGTCCAGAAATTACCCAAATTGCTTGAACATGGTTCCTTTTATTTTTATTTCTTTTTTAAGTCAAGAAACCTTACAGAAGTAGGAGGTATTCCATGATGTTTACTTTGGATGCCCCTATTTAAGTTAGAACAAGCACAACTACATGTTGTTTATCTGATAAATCATTCTAGATCATTGTTACTCTAAAGAAGTAGTTCTCAGCCTGTGGGTCTTAACCCCTTGGGATTGAACAACCCTTTCACAGGGTTTAGATATCCTAAACTTCATATATTTACATTATGATCATAGCAATAGCAAAATTACAGTTACAAAGTAGCAACAAAAATAATTTTATGGTTGGGGGTCACCACAACATGTTGTAACATTAGGAAGTTTGAGAACATTTTCTCTAAAGAAACATACAATAGTACAGATACAGAGCATTCAATTGCTGTTGAAACTGCTTGACTCGATCATTGTGCTGTGAAGTTAGTTTTGAACAGGTGTGAACCAATGGCTGACTGTAATCCACTCAACTATATTAAAACAGGCCACAGTTTCAGCTTGGACCCTGGAATGTAGTTTGGAAAACCCTGTTTGTCTACAATTAGTTATATTGTAAGGGCATATAGGACTTTTTTTTTTTTTTTTAAAGAGGTCATTGTGGCTTTTTTCTATGTTTGATTCATATAGGCTATTATTAAATATTTGCCTGATAGGAATCCGTAATCAAGATGAGCCCTGCCCTCAGGGAAGACCCATGATGCATCTGTCAGTGAATAGAACTCAGTGGGGAAGTGCCTGCTGCTTCATTTTTATTTAGTTCTTCTCAAATGATCAAGCAAGAATTTTCTAGTAAAAAGGGAGGTGGTTAAGTGGCAGGCCTCCAAACTTCCTTCTGGAGGTTAAGACCGTGAAGTGCTTACAAGAAAATACACAGTAAAGACTGGAATATAACCTGCGGTTATTTGAAGCCAAGCCCTGCTGCAAAGTCAACAGTGTCCATCATATACAATGAACAGATACTGACAAAACATACACACACAACCTATAAGAAAGGAGATGACAAAAATGTGGATGCTGAATCTCTGGTAGGGCCTGAGGTGCTGTGTTTAAGGAAATAATTATCCATAGATACAGGATGGTGTCATTATCTTCAAATACCAAACGGTGTTTCTGTTTATCAATGCTTTATTTTTGTGTGACTCTTCAAAAAAATAAAAACTTTTATAAGAATTTTATTGACCTTAGAGGTAGATCTGAGAAAAGGGTATAAAACTCTTCTACAAAGCCTCTTCATTGGAGTAACAATAGTTTCAGTACCAGAGGCAATCTAAAACTTCCTAGTCTACCTACATTAAAGAGATGGACTGGGCAGCTTGTACAGAATACCAGCTGATAAGTGATACCATAAAAACAGGCTGCCTTTGAGTCAGGCTGGAAGCTGCTGAAGGGTGGAATCTGAGAGTGACCATCTAGACTTCCAGAAGATTCATTGTCAGGGCCTGGCTGGGCTTCTGTGTCAGCATGAGCGGCATGCACACTTACAAGGTGGGTACTCTATTAGTGATCATCTCACCCACATTTATTTCCACTCCATTGTAAATTACTTATTCTTCCTAAAACAGCTAGCTAGAGCTTGGGTCCCAGGATATTTGCCTGTGCAAATAGCAGAATCACCTGGGTAAAGTTTGGCTGAACAAACACCTCAAGAAAGTTTTAATAAGCTATCCACCTCTAATCCTGCTTTGTTGTTTGTATCATAAGATATATTTGAAGTTAACATTCATGTATCCACAACAAAGTCTGTGCTAATGGTCGTAGCCTATATACTTCACAATTAAGATATAAAGAATATGTTAAATTTCCCAATTTTCAATTGAGAATATTTACTAATTTACTACAGCTAATTTGTACAAATAAATATGTATTATATTGCTTCTGATTGAAATGGAGAGCATTATGAGGTTAATTTTGCTTTTTTTTTTTTTTTTAGGCAGGGTCTTATGTAGCCCAGGCTAGACTCAAACTCACCTTAGACTCTGAGGATGACCTTAAATTCCCGATCCTCCTGCCTCCACCACCGAAGTTCTAAGTGACTACCACCACATCCAGCGTAAAGAAAGGAACCAGTCAAATGTTTGAGAAAATTTGTCTTTTTAGAGTGACTTTCTTTCCCATTCCATTTGATGCATGCCTTGGTAAGTCTCCCTGCTCACTCATTGCCCCACCTCATTGTCATGGCTCTTTCTCCAAACTTTAATGGGCCTTTGAGGCATGGAAAGGTCAGAGCCTCCTTGGTCTTTCTCCAAGATGGAAATTCTCCCAGCTAAAGGACTCTTTCCACATTAATGCCTATAGTTCAAGCTATGACAGCACTACACCTGCCCCCAATGTGGGTGACTGGCACTTATCATGGGACAGATCTGAAAGAGTCAGCCTGATCCATCTTTCTTCCAGCTAGGCTTAACTTTCCCCTTTGAAGCTCAGGTTTCAAAGGCTGAGGCCCTGGGTGTGCCTTGACATCACCACAGTTCCCATGCTGGCAGAAACCTGGGCTTGCCTGAGCTCTCAACCCTGACAGCCATGTAAATGCCACACATTCCAAAGCCTGTCTTCACTCCCTGGCCTCTGATTGTGCAATTGCTGCCCAATGCCAGCTTTAAGGACAAGCATCACTGAAGGTGTTGCCTCTGCATTATCATTTCAACAGCAATACACCAAGATTGTATTATCCCTTGAAGTACCAATTCCACTGACTCAGTGAGGACATTATGAAAAACACCACCCCAAGTGTCCTCCCTTCCTGGGGTGTCACATCACAAACAATGTCCCCATTCCTAGTTGAATCCCATTTGCTGTGGTATCTGCTCATTTCTCCAATTGTACTTTTGTGGGGCCTTTATTGATTTTATGGTTTACCTTCACGTCGGCTAATTTTTGAAATTCTTCATTTACATATTATTCTCAGTGTTAGGAAATTCCCTTAAATAACATTCTTTGCTACTGAGTGATATGTATCCTTGTCACTACATTTTATAGCACTAGGCTAGCTGAAACGGTTCCAGATGTTCCTGCTATAAAACCACCTGATTCCGCAGAATTAAATGCTACTTTCCTATCTCATGATGTAATGGAATGAAGTCATCCTAAGCTGGCCAGTAATTCTTCCCCAAACAGTGTGCTGAATATGGTCTTGCTGACTTAGAGTCTTTGTCAATGTTACCAACAGAGCTCACAGGCAAGTTTGACTTCTTTCAATCACCTGGGCAAGTGGCTTCATGTAGTCCCACCATAGCCTGTCCTTGTCTTGTTGTCCTGGTTGTCTGATTTCTCCCTGCCTCTTTCTGTTTCTCTTCCTCTCTCATCTCTTCCCTGTCTCAAGAAATTAAAAATTTGAAAGACACAGTGCAAAGCAAAGGGTTTAAAAAGCAATGTTTAACAAATGTTTCCTTTTTCATTTGTCTGTATCTTAGTCTGTAATCCAGGTTGGCCTCAAACTCAGCCTCCTAAGTGCTAGGATTACAGGAATAAGTCACCATCCTGGCTAACAAGCATTTCTTTAGTTTAGTTTTTGTATCTGGCTTTATGAAGAATTTCAAAAATTGGAGAATTGGAGTAACATACTTTTCACACTTGTTTTCTAGCAGAATGTCCTGATATTTGCATGCCAGTTTTCATTTGTTATGCTGTCTATTGAAGTTAGCCTTTCTTTCTTCCAGGAAACTGACTTAAGTCACTATCATTATCATATATCCTTGTTATTTAAAAATGCCTATTGTACTCCTCAACACTCAAGCACCTTCTTAATTAGCTTGTATGAGCTCCTGGGTTCAGTACAGAGTATCAAAAAGAACAAAATAATAATGGGTCTAACAGCAATTTTAATTTGCACAATTATTCTGCAGAAGTATCTATTTGCCAGCATCGACCAGAACATAAATATGTCCTAGTCATTTCATTGTAGATATATACTCAGCAGAAATGTACATACATAGTCACTGAAAGAAATCTAGACTGTTCTTGACAATTAATTCAAGATACTTCAATCTAGAAACTACCCAAGTATCCGTTAGTATAGTAGATAAATATTGTGACACTTTCAAATAATAAAAATCTACAAGGTACTACGAATATGAACATTGAGTCTCCACAGGAAGACTGGATGAACTATGGAAAAATACTGTTAAGCAGAAGGAAACAGACATGTAGGATGTGGAGATGTGCAGGCACATCCCTTTAATCCTAACACTAGGAGGCAGAGGCAGAAGGTCTCTGAGCTAGAGGCTAGCCTGAAGTACAGGGCTAGCCTCTGCTACATGGTGAGATCTTGTCATTAAAAAAAAAAGCATGTAGTTCCCTAGCATGTGCAGGGTCCAGAGTCCAAGTCCCCAACTTAGAAGGAAGGGGCAGAGGGAGGAAGGGGAGAGGGACAGAGAAAGGGGGGAAGGCATGGAGGGAAGGAAGTAAAGAAGGAAGAAGGAAAGAAAAAAAAGAAACAGCAAGGAAGAAAGGAAGAAAGAAAGAAAGGAAGGAAGGAAGGAAGGAAGGAAGGAAGGAAGGATGGAAGGAAGGAAGGAAGGAAGGAAGGAAGAGAAGATACAAATGCCAGAATCATGTACAATGTCCATTCACATGAACTATCAATAAAGATATCTTCCCCATGAGAAGTGTCTCTCACAAGAAAGGAAGAAACACTTGAAACTGGAATTAAAATAAAGGTACCTTGGTGTTGGTCTAGGGTATGTCCAACCATGGAAATTCACTGGTACTTCATGCATATTATATAGGAAAAACATGAATTATCATGTCTGTGTGGAATACAATTTGTTCTAGAGATAGACCAGAGTGCTCTCCCTGAAGGTTAACAGAAGCAGCTTCAACTTCCCCGCTTTGTGTGAGACTCCTGAATGGCCCACGTCCATCCATTCCTGGCCACTGCTATCATTTGGAACTCAGCCTTTCCTTCCTCACCATCAACTTTGGGATAGCCTCTTTAGAGCTTTCTGTTTCCACCATCTGCTATCAGGGGGGAAAGTGAGCTCTCTGCCTCCACTACTTCCCTTTCTTATTCCTGACCACTGTCCCCTGGATTTTATTTAGTTGTATTTCTCTTTTTCATCAATTGTCATCTTGCCATGTGTAGCCCTTTTCCTGGGGACTTCGGCATTGAGCAGTGTGCCATGAAAAGCTGGGTGTGGTCTCCTGTAGCAGCTAGAATTTTGGTTTAAATTGGGAGTGGGGACACAGTAAGGTAGGAGGAGGGACTGGAAGGAGAGGAGGAAGGGAAAACTGCAGTCAGGATGTAAAATAATGAATTAACTAACTAATTTTTTTAAAAAAAGAAGAAGCACAAATTTCACTTCCTTCTCTACTGAAAACCTGAGGAACTGATTCTGCTTGTTTGCTTCTGCAAGCACTGAGTGCAGCTAACTCAGAGGAAACACTGTGTAAGTAGTTCTATCTGTCTGCATGATCAGGGAACAGCACCATGCACTCTTCCTCAGGGAAGGCATCAGGCAGAGGGTTGTCTTCAGGGCGCTTCAGTCTTATTCAGCACTATTGACTTCTTATCACACCACGATTAGCACCGTTTCACTGGGTTATCTTAAAATGTGGCAATGAGCCTAAGATTAGTATTATTATATTGCAGAAAAGAATTTCACTCACACAGTGTAATCTGTAAGAGTTTCTTCCCATAATAACAGCAAGGGATTACATAACTCAGTGATTAAAATGAGAATGTATAAACCCATGGAAACAATTCTGAATGAAACATGCTTGTGGAAATACAAAAGTAAAAGAGACGGGAATACTCTTAGCTTTAATAGCATACCTATTAATAGCTATTACCACTTCCCACTTATAAACATAAAATCCATTTTTTATTAAATGTGAAATGTAAGAATGGATGCAGCCAAAAATTCATCAGTGGTGCTAAAGCTAATGTGTGTAAATTGATGGGAAATGGTGCTTGCATTGTCTCTGAATATCTCCCTGCTTATGACCAATGATTAGAGAAAAGGTAAGTTTATCATACAAACACATGCTGACACTAATTCAACCACATGATCCAAGTGATCAGTTGTCCTACAACAATCGTGGGATAGACACATCTCATGTGTCTCCAGAGATGGTGCTTTGAGGGTGACATACCACTAGTGTGATATTCTTGCTGGAAATGCACAAAGGGAGGCTCCTCATGAACAGCATCGGTGAGTTCCTCTCGAGATACTGTCCTCAAAAAGGTCAGAGTTGGTAAGGAGAGGGAGGGACCGAAGAGCCCTTCCAGGGGAAGACACTGGATGGGCACCTCAGATCTTTAATTGGTTTGGGAACAAAGGAAAAGAAAAACATCTATGAAGTCACCATTGAGATAACTGGTGGAATTTGAATATGGAAGACATAGTCACATTGCTTTGTAGAAACAGTTTTATGTATTTGACGTTTGGATTGTGATTGTGTGAGGGCATATATGTGTTCTTAGGGAATATTCTCTGAAATGCCCTCAGAAATCTTCATGATGCTTTCAGCTTACTGTGAAATGATTCGGGGGAAGGATGGATATAGAAAGGCATGATAAGTGATAGATGTGGCAAAATTATAACCATTGGTGAATTTGGATGAAGATACAGGAGTTTGGGGGCCAGGCCCTTTTATGCTTTTAAAGGTTGCTGTTATTTCAAAATCAGTTCAGAAGATGTTCTTCATGACTTTCTGATGTGACTTTTTCTTCCCTTTTATCCCATCTGTCTGTCTATCCTTTTCTTCCTGTATATATATCATCTCTATCTATATATGTATATCTATATGCATATATGTCAAACATGTTTGGCTCAGCCAGGGCTATGAAACTTAAATATGTTTTCTAAGGACTGTATTAAAAGGAGGCAGTGATGTTTGGGGAAATGGTTTTAGGCATCCTCCTAGAATTCTGAGAGCAACATAACCAGTACAGAGGTGACTCTGTCCTGATACTGCTTCCAGCCCAAGTTGTCCCAAAGAGGTGGGGATGAGGAAGATACATTGTAGTGGCTATGTGTGGTGTCCAACATATAGACAGTGGTGATTCTGTGGGGACTCTAACAGAGTGCTCCCCAGGTCATGTCCCTTGTTCCTGTCATATCTGAGCATCAGTCTTGACTCAGCTGGTTCTATAAGCCCCCCATCCTTCCAGAAACATCATTTTGGCTCAAGTTCCAAATTTGATTTGTATCATTTATTTAATAGATCTAGCTAATACAAAAATTTTAATGAAGAGTATGATGTTCATAGAGACAATCTAGTTACTGCTTCATATCAGGTGCATACCCCCAATCAGAATTTTAATTCCAGTGTAAATGCCTCAAAACTCTTTTGTGTTACAAAGTAATTCTTTAAAATTTTGTTTCTCTTTTTGTTAATATTGTTGAGTCTATGAGCTACTTATCTATAGCTAAGTTGCCATTATACTGAGTGTAAGAGTGTGTAGCATGTTCTGTAGCTAAAATCCAGCAGCAATATTATCTCTCAGTAAAGTTAAATGATTGCTGTTTGGACACATATTATTCTGATTTTTTATACTCTAAGAAATATATTCATTCCCTCTACTTTTCCTGCAGGTGACCTTGGAGCTACTGTGCAGCTGCAGATCCTTCTGTGAGGAGATAAAGATGTTTCCTGGTGGAGAGCTTTCTGTTTGGCAGTCCACCTTGATATTTTGACATTGACCTTTTTGAGAATGAGTTGTTTTTCCCAGTATAGAAAGTGACTCATTAGAATGAATAAAAAGGTGCTTTATAATATGTTTGATCAAGGAGCATGAGAGTTTGTCTCTACAAGAGAGCTGATGTAGGTGTTTGGCCCAAACAGTTTTGACATTCTGCTACCCTGAAGAATTGGAAATGTTGCATCTGAAAGCACTGCATTGTGGGGCTATGAAGAATGTGCTATTCAGGTCTCAGGGGCACCATCTGCGCCTCTTCAAATTCGAGCACCCTACAAAGCTTTGTCCCACTCTCTGCTAACTGGGGAAATGTGTGGGGTGCTTTTCCCTGTCCCTGGAAGACGTGGCCCTTTGAAAGGCAGACTTGTGGTAGGAGAAGGCTCTGTCCATGTGCAGAAGCCCTGAGAATAATAACATACTGCTTGGCAGGAAAAAAAAAATGTAAATCCTAGCAGTCATAGCCAGAGTTCCAAATTAAAGTGGACAGGCTCTCCTTCGTTTGTACATAAATAGGTCAAAGTAAATATCTGGAGGCGGGAAGAATGCCTGGTGGCCATGCTAGATTTTCTTTTTCAGTTTTAGCTAGTTTGTCTTCTTTATTCCTTTCAGATGTGATAAGGGGCACAGCAGACATGGTTTGGGATGGGGGGAGGTTATTTTAGAAAATGTTCCATTGATGTTTCTGCTACTGCCTCACTCGAATTACTTTTCACTTGCAGTGTAAACCTTTCTTAAAAAGCATATTTTAAGAAATCATGTATTACAGTCAAATCTCTCAATGGATTATATCCAGGGTTTGCTATCCTAAAATATTATGTGTCTAAACATAAACAAAATTTTATTTTAACTAGTATTCATTTTTTTTTTTTACTTCAGCCTTCAAATACCAATTTTCATTGTTGAAACAATGTTGCCAGGAGTCATTGTGTAATATTTACTGAGCTACTATATAGCTTATTTGAAAATCCATACATATTCCCAGAATGTATTTAACAATGATGACTGAAACAGTATAACCACTCCTAATGAAAACAGCAAGTCACTCTCACTTCTGACAGTGAGAAACTTGACAAAATTTATTTGTAAAATTAGAAATTCAGGCTTTGATATTAAGATTTAATAAACTTCTTCCTGGTTTTAGTTGGAGCCACTGAGAACACATAATTCACAATGAGAGCCCTAGTTCTCTCTCCCACCCTGGATTGGAGTCCTTCAGCAAGGTCTGCTCGTGCATGCCCTGTCAATTAGAGACTGTGCTCCCTGGGCACATGCAGGCTGCATTGTCTGTGTTGTTTGGAGCATGGCACAGTGTTTAGCATGGCGCTTAGCACACAGCAGGCATACCATGTTGCCAATGACCAGCATTTACACACGTTCTGCACCACTGGCTAATTCACTCTAACGTCATTCTCTAAATATCTATCAATAGATTTTTGCCAGGTTATCTTGCTAAGATTATAAGGTTTAGTCAATTCAAACAAAGCAGTTAGGACAGTGCTCTTGTTTCTAAAATGGAGGAGTCAGACAGCATGATCTCTAATAGGAGTTCTAGGGGTACCAGTGGATGTCAATCACCAAATAGCTGTCTCTACCTCAGTGTCTCCTGAGCACAATTAATTTAACAAGTTCCAAATTTAAACTTCAATGTATCATTCTTGTCTTATTTCCTTTGATGGAGTTAAAAACATCCTCATCTTTCCATCTCTTTTCCTCTGTGTGTTTGTACCCAATCAGCTGTGTGGTTCTCCAGCCTGTCTGACAGTTTGTCTTTCTATCTACAGCCTAGTGTTCAATGGGACTGGCAAAAGCATTATAGTTAATTTTAATAGACCACTAATTTTTCTATAAGTAGTTCCTTCCTGTACAAATCTACACTATGCACTGCTGATGAACACACCTTTAGTGATTATAAAATCTCCACTCATCCCATATCTATTCACTGTCCCGTGGAGCATGATTCCAAAGCCAGTACCTCCCCCAGGCACTTGTCTCCACTCTTCAGTGTGTTTCCATATTCAGTCAAGTAGTACATTATACTTTCTCATGATGCATGTAGATTTTCTTACTTCCAGTCACTTTGATTGACACCTCCTGCTACTTCTTCCTCTGAAATTTTGTTCTTCTTATAACTTTGTCTCAACTTTGCTGCACCTTCTTTTTCATGTATTTCTCAATTTTCCATCCAGATTTACATGGCTTCAGCATTTCATGTAATTACCAGTTTAGCTTCACATGGGGCTTGTCTACTTACCTTTTCTGTAAGCTTTTAAATACTATCATTCCTGCCATCATGTCTTATTGAGATGTTTATTCTTTGAGAAATCTTTCATAGCATCAAGCACACTGAATTTAGAAAGAATTTGTTCACAACAATAAAGTTTAAAAGGGATTTGTCAATGATCACATGGTTACAAATTACAGGAATTCTTATCAAACATAATATGCAAAGAATTTCCTGAGTCAGAATGTGTCATAGAGTTCACAGGCAGGCAGACTTCTCTCTTTGCAGTGGGGTAAACACTACTTACATCTTTGCTCCTTCATTTTCCAGGCTCTTGGTTTCTCTGTGCTCTTCTCTATGACGTCCTGTCCCCTGGTTATTTACCAACCTGAGTAAAGTTCTCCTTGTCCAAACCCCCAGCAGAACCCAAATAAGGTCTGAGTACCAAGCTACCTTCTCAGGGAACTCTTTGACTATAACTGCTCCCAAAGCATTGAGTACAGTGCAAAAGTCTTGTCCCCATTTGGTCTCTTATTACAGATATTTTAAGAAAATTTCCTCACAAGAAAGGAAAATAAGATAATGAACAGATGCCAGACATCACAGGAAAGGATACATGCTGGCATGTATCCTAAGAAGAGTCACTGTTATTGTGACTATTTAAGATTTAAAATAAATTTGCTCTTTCCCCTTTAAAAACAGGAAATAATCTGAGGAAGCTATGTAGGCCTCAAAAAGGTGCTTCTCCAATACTGTCTTCGTGTATTATTAATAGTGATCATGGGAAAGGAAGGACTTTCCCACATGTATCTGTTAATCAAGAGCCTCCATGGTACAACTTCAAAGGAACAAGATTTGATGAAAATTACTGAGCAGTTAAGAAGAGTATGGCATTACTCATTTGCGAATCCAACACTCTGGAGGTGCAGAGCAAGGTCAAGTGTAGGCTGGGCTACATAACAAACTCCTACCTGGAGTACCCAAACCATTGAGTCCAATAGCAATTTTTTTAAAAAGAGGAAAGAAGCGCAGAGGTGGTGGTACACTCCTTTAATCTCAGCATTTACGAGGCAGAATCAGGGACATCTCTTTGAGGTTGAGTTCCAGGATAGCAGTGGCTACACACAGAAACTATGTCTCAACCCCACCTGGAAAAAGCAAAAGAGAAAGAGGGAGGAGAAGGCAAATAGTCTATGGGCTCTAGTCCCATTTGGAGTACTTGTTGAGCATGCTGGAGGTGCTGGATTTGATGGCCAGCAGCACACCACATCAACTTGTCATGGTAGCACGTGCCCATAATCTCAGAAGTCCAGCAACAGAGACAAAAGGATCCAATGTTCAATGCTATCCTCTGAATCACCTAGAGGTTGGGTCCAGCATGGGCTACATGGAACCCTGTCTCAAAAGAAAAGAAGTTCAGAAGTGCTATGGCCAGTGACCGGTGTGTGCCTCTCTTTCTTTCTTTTACTGGTTCTCTATCTTGTCATCTTGCCCATTATCCACCTTCCATATGTATGTGATAGTAGACACACACAGAAAACTTTTACCTTAACTCCAGAGGCTTCTACATCTGTAGGGCCCTGCTATAAAGAATATTGTAAGACTTTAAGCTTGATATTATTAAAATAAATGGGGTTTAGAGTCTTGAGAGGGAATATACAGTAGTATAGAAAGAAGAAAAAACGTACAATCAGAGTGAAAAATGGGTTAGAATTGAAGGTATATCATTACCTCTCTAATACTTTTTCTATTGGATATGAATGAAGGAACATAGTTCTCACATGCTCAACTGTCACAATGGTCACATGACTTGATTTAACCAATGAAATGAGAGGGGGTTAAATTAACATAAGCCACTGCATACAGAAACATCAACTCCTGTCTCCAGGCTTCTAAGATTATGGGCCCATGCCACCACGCCAAGTTGTTGTGGTGTGATGCAGGCCATCAAATCCAGCACCTCCAGCATGCTCAACAAGAACTGCTAACGTGGGCAGGGGCTTTTTCGATGTGGGTTCTAAAATGAAGACAGCATGATGGATTGCACACACTTTGTTTGTATAGAATCTGTAATGCGAGAACGAATAAACGTTAGTTACTGCAGGCCACCAAAATTATAACACACAACATGAGACTTAGTGGTTTATGTAACCTGGCTTGTGAAGCTCTTTGTAAAGTAGTTTATAAATGTCCGATTTCTTCTGGACTTTCCCCCATAAAGAAGAATTAATGCTTGCCACATCTGAAGAGATGAAATAATAAAATCACACAGGACATTTCAAATTTCTTTCTTTCTATTTTCTCTTCCCTTTATAATTGCTCCTTCTCTCTTTCTGCTTATTAAACATTGGCATTCGTCTCTCAAGAACCATGTTTTAAAATATTATCTGTAGATATATGATAATTGAATTGTTTTGGAGGTAGAGTGGGGGAGGGAGGAGAATGAGAGATGGTAACTTTCTCCTTCAGTTACTCACAGACTTACTGCCTGCTTTGATATGCTAGAGGAACCTTTGAAGTTTCTCCTTCAGGATAAACTACAGGCATGATTTGATTTCAACAGTGGGAGAAAACAGGAAGCATACCTACATACCACATTGCATTCACCACTCAGCAGCAGGCTTTAAGTGTGATGAGTTGCAGAATGAGACAGACATGGGTTTGACTCTTGCTCTCCCAAGTGTCAAGTGTGATTTTGGACAGGTTTCCCAGCATCTCCTAAGCTAGTTCTCATCAGTAAAGTGGGCACCTTAAGCTTTGCCTGGTAGTGCCCCTGAAAGTGTAGAGTGAAGCCATGTGCTTGTGTGAAGGCATTTTTATCTTGTCCCTTTATACACACAAGGCTTCACCTGAATCCTGGAAATTTTACTTAAAAATATTTTTGAAGTGGATTGTTTCTTGTCCTTTTGTTTAATAAGGTGAACTCCAGTTTGCTTATAGTTTCACAGCTAGAAAAACCTGGTCTCCTGCCCTGTATGAGGGTCAAGATGCCCCTGAGTCTGGGAAGGTCTTTGTATTTGGAGTTTCAGGAAATCCCTTTGGATTTTTGAAAAGTTCCTCCTTACACTGGACTGAGCAGCTATAAGGGTTCATTTTTCTCTCTTTGACATTCCAAGACAGAAATGTTTCCACTTAGCTCAGCAAAACCAACAAAGCATATCAAAACGTAGAAAACTGTACTTTGGGGTTTCCACTGCAATTGATTGTGGAGTAGTGTAAAAGTCCAGCATGAAAGAAGCAGGATCCATTTCTGAAGTCTTTTCCTGCTAGGTGGTAGTGGCACAGAGTGAAGGACATGAGGGACCTGAGTTCAGCCATTTCAAGGACATTTTCATATTTCTTCAATGGGGTAAGTGGTGTGGATGTGACCATAATATCAAAGAGCTTCCCACTGGTGGGGAGAAACCCACTGAGCAAAAGGGCTTTCAGTCCTTCAAAGGGTGAACTTGCAGGCTTTGAAAGCCATGTGCACCTGACCTGAGAGCTGTTTTAGTCATGTAACAGCAAGATTTCCTTTCCAAGCAGCAAGCAACAGCATCTGTATGTTTCCCACATGCCAAGAGCATTTCCCAGTTTGCTCCTTTAGAAAGTGCAATCCAATAGCTTTTGGGATGAGCAGACTTCCAAGAAGGAAAGCTCTGAAAGTGAGATTGCTAGGAAGCCTCCACAGCTTGCTTCACTCAACACTTTTCTCTCTTCAAGAGTTAGCAAAGTGCTTAGAAATTTGAGGAAGCTCTGAGCTAAGTGTCACATATCCAAATCTATTACTGGTAGATTAGACAGATTTATGTCAGCCCACTTCTGAAAAACAAAAATAAAAACAAACAAAACAAAACAAACAACAAAATTGAGTATCCAGCATAAAAGTACATATCAAGGTAATGGAGGGGGGATCTTTTCCTGTGATTATGAATAGTGAGAGATCTATTCTTACAGCTAGTAATGTTTCACTGGCACATTTGGGCCACTGTAATGTTTTTGCACCTCTTGCTATTGAGCAGGTCAATCATGTCAAACATGGAGCGAAGTGACACAGGGAAGTTGTAATGGTTAATTTTCTCTGTCCACTTGACTGGATTTAGAATCACCATGGAGACACACATCTGGGCATCACTGTGTGTGTGTGTGTGTGTGTTTGTGTGTTTCCAGAAATGTTGAACTAAAATGAAAAAATGCATCTCATATAGAGGATGGGGACCTGGATGGGGACCCAGATTGCATAAAAAAGAGACCAGGAGCTGAGCAACAGACTTCTCTCTCCCTCCCTCCCTCCCTCCAACTGCCCTGCTGTGGTGGTTTAGTGAGATTGGCCTTCAGAGGTTCATGTATTTGAATACTTGGTTCCCATTGGTGAAACTGGACTAGGAGGCATGGCCTTGTTGGAGAGGTTGTGTCACTAGGGGTGGGCTTTAAGGTTTCAAAAGCTTACAACATTCCCAGTTAGCTCAACCTTGCTCAACCTTTCTCAGCCTCCAACTTGTGATAAGGATATAAGCTCCCAGCTACTGCCTCAGTGACTGCCTGCTTGCTTCCATGCTCCCCACCATGAGGATGTCACAGACTCTTAGCTTTCTGCAACCTGGAGTCCCAAACTAAGTGCTTCCTTCACAGGTTGCCTTCATCATGGAGTTTTGTCACAGTGATTGAAAAGTAACTAAGACACATGCCTTCCCCGCCTTGATGGGCTGTGTCATTAAATTGTGTGCCAAAATGAACCCTACTGCCCCATGTTTCATGTGTCAGATACTTTATAAGAAAATTAACTAATTCAGAGGTTCCAGTGGGGCTCACATTCTCCTTTAGGCCTTTTGATTCAAGCTAGGAAGTTGTAGGCTTTCCCTATTTTCCAAGTTCTTACTAGCATATTCAGTCACAGATGACCCGGCATGTTATGTGACATTTACTTTTGAAATCTAAAGGACAGATGACTCAACTTGAGTGATCTAAGCTATGCTTAAGAATTTCAACCTATTTATCCTCAAAGGAAGTGGCTGTCACTAGGTTCAGAGTTACAAGTTGTTTTTATCCCTCTGCACAAAGCCTAATAATAAGCCTGGAAGAGGTCCAATACAATTTCATTCAACTCTATATTTACTTACTTCAATAAGCCTTTGTATTTTCATTGGAAAAAAAAGGGAAAATATTCATACCTCATTACTGGGTCTATCTAAAAGACAGTGAGCATTTTAAAAACTACCAGTTCTCCTTGGCTCTTTAAATGTCTGATCAGAATGAGTCTGTCAGGGCTCAGCCTGACAGATTTTTAGAGATATGACAGGGTAATTTACTTTTAGTTTACTCTGTGCTTTTACCATTTCACCTGTTTTATACCAGAATGTGATTTTTATAACATACTTACACTTTTGTATGGTTCCATAATGTTCTTTCTTACAGTATAATTTGCTTTCACAGTGTACTGTGCATCTGGTCTCCAGAGGCCATACTCTGGTTGCATTAATATGGTGTATAACATAGGAAATCCTGGCTGTTTTACCTGGAGTGTGAGTCAGGGTTTTCTAGAGGAACAGAACCAATGAAATGATTATAAAGATATACATATATCTTTACACACACACACACACACACACACACACACACACACACACGTGTGTGTGAATTAATTAGAACAGTAATGATAGCAGAAAAACACCTAAGAGACTGAGGCACTTGTAGTTACCTTCCTTGAGCCATTTCTCACAGAAGAGGGCACCAGTCAGCAGTTAGTCATTACAATAGGCTGGGTGCCTCAGTAGTCCCAATCTGGCACTGAGAGGCTGAGAGGTTCCTGGAGAGCCCCTGGTCCCTAGCTGATGATGCAAGCTTGGGAACACCAGTTCTGCTCTCAAGAAGGAGATGGAGAAGCAACAGAAAGAGGAGGAGCAGCAGCAGCAGGGCAAAATAATCCAGCCCGGAATGGAATGCCAAACCAGCAAAGGCCAAGACTGTTCCTTCCACCACATACCAGAAAATGCACCCACTATTGCAATAAGAACAGTTCTTCAGGTAAGGCTATCTATTCAGATGATTCTAGTTTGTGGCAAGGTGGCATTAAAATCAAGCATAGCATTTGGAATACAGGCCATTCATGTTGTATGTAGGCTTCAGAATTAGTGTGAAAAAAGTGGTGGTCATAGGGTATTATTGTCCAGAGCCTAGGGTTTCACTGAGCATCTCAATAGCAAGGGAAAATCATTTATTTTCATTTTTTAATAAACATCAATTCCAAAACTCATTAAAAGTGTTTCCACAGATAAGTAGTAGAATCTGATTTAAAAATAAAAATAAAATTAACATTTGAGGAGGTTGCTTAGCTTGTATTGACATGATAGTTGATGATCTATCTGTTAACTGTGTAAACTACAGGACTGTCTTTTCTCTGTTTATCAGCATCGGATAGAAGAAAAAACTGGTAAATGCAGTCAGTATCTTATCCTTGCTATTATCCCAGGGAAGAAACAAGAATCTATGGAAGAAAAATGGTGCATTTTCCCATGACGTACTGTAGTTACTTTTCTGTTGCTATGATAAAACACCATGACCCAAGCCAACTTGAAGGAACAATTTGTTTGGCGTCTAGGTTACAGTTCATCATCCATGGAAAACAAGGCAGGAACTCAAGGGAGGAAGTGAAGCCTAGTTCATGGAGGAGCGTTATATCTAGCTTACATCTCACGGCTGGTTCTACTTGCTTTCTTAGGCAACCCAGGACCATCTGCCCAAGGGTGACCCTACCTAGGCATGGGCTGGATCTCCCCCACATCAGTCATTAACCAAGTGCTGCCTTACAGACTTTGCCCCCAAGTCGATCCGATGGAGGCAATTCCTCTTCTGTAGTCCCCTTTCCCCAGGTGACTAGATTTTGTCAAGTTAACATAAAACAAACAGCACATGATGGCATTTCAAATATATACAAAATTCTGAAGAAAAAACAAAACAAAGGACCTTGCAATAGTGTTGTTATATTTGTTAGGATGGGGTCATCAGGGAACAAAATTATTATGAGATTCACATGACTAAGTAAAAATACCTTCAAGTAAAGCCAGCTAGTGACAATAGTTTTCAGACTTCCTGGTAGAAATCCTATGGGGCTCCCCAGGACAATTTGCAGCTGGACAGTAGAATTCCCTTTTGCAGGCTCAGGAAATTAACAGCAGCTAATCCTTCTGGAATACTTCCTAACAAAAATACTGACTTTTTCAATACTCCTTTATATCCTTTATATTGCAAGGGTAATGATCAATTACCTAAATTAATTTTTTTAAGTTAACTTTTGAAGTATGGCTGAGAGAAAATGGGATTCAATCCAGTGTCAGCTGTCTTCTGCACTTGAGACATTTTCCAAAGGTAGCTGAAGGCAAGCAACTTCTTCCTTAAAGCCATCAACCAGATGCACCATCTGCCAGACTTTCAAAGTGGATTACTCCCTTCCTTCCTTGCTGTGACGTAATACAACATGAAGAAATGTTAGGAAAGAAAAGCTCATTTTGGTTGACAGTTCGAGAGTTTACAATCCAACATGGCAGGATAAAGCATAGCCACACAGTCAGGGGAAGTGCAGGTGCCAGAAGTGGGAGGCTTCCCATTGTGTCCATAGGCAGGAAGCAGGGAGCCAGCAGGGAGCGGGCAGTGCCGGAAGACCTTAGGGACCCAGAGACCCAGGCCATTTGGCAAGACTCCATCTCCAAAAGGGTCCTCAACCTTCCTAAGCAGTGCTGCCAGGTACGGATCAAGAATTTCAGTATATAAGCCTCCAGTGGCCATTTCACATTCCACCCACGACAGAAACCGCCACCAGTTTGTTTGGGGACTCTTTGCCCTAAGTACATATTATTTTGCTCCATTTTTGAAGAGATCATTTTATAACACAAATGTGATGGCTCCCTTTTTTGTCAGTGTCAGTCATAGTACATGAGAGCCTGGTACTCCTCATGAAAGATGGTTCTCTCATACTAAGATGATTTTCTATTGGATGCCAGTCACTTCCTTTATTCTAGGTTGTTAATGATCACTCGCATTGTCTCAGCAACATCATGAGCTTTCATGTCTCTCAGTGCCTGCACATGTGTGGCTTACCCAGAAGTCGCCTCTACCCCACACCTTATGGATGAGCTATTGAAACTGCCTTCTCACCAAAGCTTGTTTTGATCACATCTTCCCACCCCCAGCTATTAGTAGTAGTTTCTGCTATCTAGTCCCCAAGGTGCTGTCAAAATGACTATTGCATGGAAACACTGTGTGTTCCAAGAGTTTAGTACTAATGAGTCACTGCTGGTTGGCAATTTCTTGAAGGCATTATTACACAGGATTATTATTATTTTTCTGTCTTAACAGTGAGCCTGGAGGTAAGCATTTAACAATTTCTCAAACTGTTGATTTAATAAAATTCACAACTGTCGGCTTACTTTAAGTCGGTACACATAGGCAGCAGTATTTCATGTTGTAAAAATATTAGATGAGTGGGATATTTTGGGACTACACATGCTTGTATTCCCAACAGTGAGTGGAAAGTGGAATGCAGCCTGGATTACATAGCAATTTCAAGGGCAGCATGGGTTACAATAATAAATAAGACATGTAAAGTAAAACAAGGTATGGTCATTTGGAGAGAGACTGATGAGTTTTAATTTCATTTCCTACACACTCTGTAGTTCTGCCCAGGTCGCTGTGCCCTTCTTCTCACCTATAAAACTGTAAAATTAATAGATATACAATCAAGCTGTACTGAAGATAAATAATACTTAAGAAATTTAGCCAATTTGCCATAATCGACAATAAGTGCTGTTTTTTTTCTCTTTCCCAAAGTTCTGAATAAACAATGTGTTTTGATTTTCTTTTATTAACCATAGTCAACCAGAAATTTAAAGTAAAAGGAAGCTGTTAGCCCACACTCCGTGAGCATCATGGCTGCCTTACTGCTTCATGTTCCGATAAACCCAGAGCTGAAAGGTCTGTGCTTTTGCTGACATGGAGCTGAGCCTGTAAGGTCTCAGAAACCACAGTGCTTTATGACCCATGGGAGGAACCTTATCCACCAACCAGAAAACTTCCTGTGTTTTCCCTACCCTGGCCCAGGTCCCAGAGCTCACAAGATAGGACTGGAGTCAAGCCTGTAATGCCTCAACTATGCCAGTGTAAAAGTGACTTTGCACACAGCCGGCTGGGTGACAGAATACATTTATTTCCTCACTCAGAATGCTTCCAAGCTCACCTCTACCCACAGGGACAGGAGTGGCAGTCAGAAGGAAACAGCGTTAATCTTAACTGTGTGAGAACACTGGGTATTTCAGGAGTTGAACTTCTTCCCACAGTCGGTTAGATTATTTTGCAAATGGGTTAGTGTAACCCAGGTCTTGGCCTGTTTCATTTTAAAACAGAAACAATTTACTTTTCAGAAACATATAAATTTGCAAGAATTTGCTGACCATGTCAATTGCTTAATGCATGTGGAAACTTGGGTGAGAACATCTGACAAGTAGGACCCAGACAGAATAGAGGTGTTTAGCTGGAAAACAATTTGGTGGGACTAGAGTTGTGCTTTTATCTTAAGGGAAGAACTGAGGGCTAAACTTACAAAGGAAGATATTGGAGTAATCTATGATGAACTCTAAACTGTGAAGGAACTTGCTGAGCTAGGGTTGGTAATGGGAAATGAATGCAATGGGAACAAGAAGATAAACACAGACATACAGACATGCCATTTGAGCCCTAACATTTTTTTTTTTTTTTTGACCATAGCATTTTGGCCTCGGCCATGTTAGACTGAGTAAGATAGCTCACTTGTTTCTTAAATGCATTTGTTGAAAAGAGAATCCCTTGGGAACGGGAGCTCCTACAAAGTCCTGGGGAGTGGCAGACAGTTTCAAATGCCACGATTTCAGTATTCACTGATGCCTGTCCTCATAATAGGGTTTCATCTCTAATACCTTTGGGTGAGATCTTTCACCCAAACTCAATCAAACTTAACCAGAAGCCACAGAAAAGCTATCAACTTGATTTGTTCCTTAATGCAAAGCTGGAGTACCTTCTTGAACACATAAATTGTTCTGTCTTTACAAGTGTATGCCATGCATATGTATATGCAGGCATGTTTGTCTATCCATGTGTGTAGGGTATGCGTTGGGGGGGTTATAGGCCAGACAGTAAATTTCAATGCTTCCTTGGGGAACAGTCCACCATGTTTTCCAATGCTTCCTTGGGGAACAGTCCACCATGTTTTTAGAGATAGGATCTTTAACTGTGTGGGGCCTTGGGATACTGAGTAAGCTAGGCTAGCTCTGGCTAGCTTCTTCAGGTTCCAGGGACTTGCCTCTGTAGGTCTCCTCAGTGCTGGCATTACTCAAATTCTCTGACATAGCATTATTTTTTAAATGTGGTTTCTGGAGGTACAATTCAGGTCTCCCTCTTTATATTCAAACAATTTACCAACCTATCTAACTCCCCAGCCTCTAGGCTATATCTTTGCAATTTCTCTCATTAATCATCAATCTTGAAGTTTTCACTTACAAATATGAGAGACGATGAATGTAGCCCATGTTGGTCTCCTCTTGTACTGTCATTCTGTTGTTATCATTACATTAATGTGGAAGCAAACTTGACAGATGTTATACACGTGGGTTTCTCCACCTGTCACCATCTTAGACATCCTAGATGAGAAAGTAAAAACATCTTCTCCCACTTCTTTGCCTCCTAGCTGCTGTGGGGCACAGTTTCTCCTTTCAGTTGGTAAAATTTATCCCATGAATTTTTTGCCATTACATTTATTTGCTTGTTTACTGTGAGTATACATGTATGTGTCCATGTCCAGGTTCACATGTTCCACAACACATCTGTAAAAGTCAGGAGACAATTTGAGGAGCTGCTTACTTCCCAACATGTGAGTGTGGGACAACTCAGGTGATCAGGTTTGGTGGGAAGCTCTTTTACCGCCTGAGCCAGCTCACCCACCCTGTTCCATGAATTCTATTTCACAACTGGAAAGATATTTTCTACTTTAAATTAATTGAGAAATCAATGAACATTCATAGTATTTCACAGTATGTTTGCATTTGCAGGAAGTACACAGTATGGTTACCTTTGCAGAAAGGTATGTGTGACCCAGTGTTAAAGCTCTGCCCGAACAGCAGTGTGGGGTGCTTCAAAGTCAAATAAAGAATTTCGTATAGCATACTACATATGTGGAGGAAAGTTATGACAGATTTCATATTGGTGCTCTATCTTTCTTGAACACTATTTTGTTTTCATTGATGCAGAAATTACAGAAGAATAAGTTACATGGTGACAAGTGTCTTGACTTCAGCTCATTTTTGCTTTCTGGCTTTGGCATTAGCTGCACCTGCTGAGCATCCCTAGGAAAACATTCTCCCTGTGTGGATGACGCCTGTGTCTCTTCAGAACAGTCTCTCTTTGGATATAGTCATTAATTTGATTTTATAAGCATTCTTTCCCTTAATTAGTTACAAATTCCCAATCTGTAGATGAACCCTGCAAAACACACACCCATGCTCATACACACACACACACACACACACACACACACATACATATATATGGTATTGCAGTTAAATAAGGATCAGGATAAACAAATAGGCCAAATAGATGTTTATTCAGGGAGAAATAACTTACAACCTAGACAGATGAACACCAGCAAGTTCCACCGGATGCTCTCCTGTCCAAGTCCCGCCAGCAAGAGAGCTTTTCCTGGCTCTTCCTCAGACCTCCTTTCACAGGTCACTTCCGCCCATGGCCCCACCCCCCAATGGGCGTGGTCAGTGCCACAGAAGGACAATCTCACTACAATTCTCCTTTTAGTCTAAAGAAAAGATTTAGGCTTAATACAAAACTATATACAAAACAGTGAATAACAAGTGTGCTCTAAGAAAAGGAAAATCGAGAACAAAATGACCTACATATCTAGTCCTAGGGTAAAGGCATAACGGAGTTTACAATAGAGTTGTATAACAGCTATAACTGTCATCTATGTGGTAAATATGCATGTACATATATCAGAATGAAAAAGATCAACTTTTCCTAGAGGAGTTCTCTTGTTCTGTTAATATGTAAGGAACAGAGAGGGGAACCTCATGCACAGCCTCCCAAAGTAACCCCACTCTATGCAGATGAATGGGGGCAAACATATGTTCAGCTGTTTGTAAGTTTCAGGTATTAAAGAGGCCCCAAATCTTTGGATCATAGATTCAAGCTAGAGTGGTTTCCCTACCTGGATTCTCCCTCACCAATAATAAGGGGAAGAAATCCATTTAGAGAAGATTTATCCTTCAGGGGATGTTCTGAGAATTGAGTTCTAGGGAATTTTAAGTGTTTCTTCTAGTTGCCAGCATTTAATGGGGTAGATTTCATAAGACTCTGTTGATTTTCATGGAATAGGAAACATGATCTTTGTTAAAGAGATGTTTTAGTATGATGTTCCTCAAAACATTTAAAATAAAACTGTCATGTGGTTGAGCAATCCTATGCCCAAGTATCATCCAAAGGAAATGAAAACTGTATGTGTAACAGAAAGATGTACTCATGCTTCTTAAAGCAGTATACACAGTGGGAAAGATGGAAATAAGCTCTGTTTGTGAACTCCTAGATTGAGAGAATGTGATATATACTATATAAGAAACATAAGCAAATACTACTCTTCAGCAAAAAAAGAAATAATGTCAAATTGCCTTGGGTGGGACAAATTGTATGGAACTAAAGAACATTATGAACAAGACCACCCATGATTTTACTAGTCTGTGGAATCTAAACTAGGAAAGAGGAGACTAGTCCTTGCCAAAGGCTGGAGACACTTGTGTGGACAACGGATGGAGCAGGTTCATCAAGGGGCACTAAGTTGTTACTAGATAGAAGCAAGAAGTCTGGCATGCTGTTGCACAGTAGGTGCTTTAATTAACAATACTAGACTTCACATTTCACAGTCCAGGTAAGATAAGCAGAATGCTTTCACTATAATGAAACAATAATTATTTGAGGACACATGTGTGACTTGACTTAAGCACTAAATAGCATGTGCATGTATTGAACCATTGCTTGGTACCCCACTAGTATGCCTTACTTTCATGTTACCGTGAATCATTACATAAAAAAATTTAATTTTAAAAAAGGCATTTTCTCAAAAATAACACATTTTTAACATCCCTACATGTGTTTATTTCCTCTTCGGGCAGCCCCAGGTGTAGAGGGGGGTCAAGTTTCACTCTGAGATGCAGTGCTTTCCATCTGCATGGCTGCTATTTGACTGTCTTCCTCTCAGAGAGTCAAGAAATTCAAAGGTAACCAACTGAAATGTGGCACTGTACAGTCATCTATGGTTTTAGTTACCAAAGGTACCCATGGTGCAAAACTATCAAATGTAAAATTCTAGACATGAGCAATTTATAGTTTTTAATGGAACATTTATCATCAGTAGGCATGATAAAATCTAACACTATATATCTGCATTTTCCAGATCCTATGATAGTTTATCTCATTTCTATATGCTACCCTTCCACAAGTCACTTGGTAGACATTGAATTTACTATAGAATTATAGTGCTTATGATAAGATTTATTTATTTAACTTAATGGCTCCCAAGGTACCAGGGTCATGATGTTAAAAGGAATCAGTGTATAAAACATAGAAGAAGAGATGCAATCTGGTACTAAGGAACATGCTTTTTGCCATTATAAATGATGTAAAGTGAGGAAAATTTTAATTTTGCACATAGTCTCAGGGGTCTCCATTTGTGGTGGAGTAAGTTGCTTCTGGTATGGCATAACATGACAATAAATAGGTGGTGTACCTGCATGATCCTATTACAACAAGCAGAACCAGTGAGCTGAATAGTTTTTGAAAGGTCATTTATGGCAATTTAATTTTGCAGAGGTCATGGGTGTGGTCTACTGGGGTTATACCTCAACTATTGTCCACTTTTAGCAGCAGAACCTTCTCTTTTCATATTATTTTCTTACATATCTATCATTGTACATTGATCATAATAAACCCCCTCACTGGTTTTCTTCCTTGCTCCAAATTGTCCCTTTTACTTTTATCCTTTGAAAATTAGAACTCTTTTAGATTTATTTTTGCTGTGATTCCACATATAAGAGAAAATGTGATCATTATCTGAGTCTGGTCTCCAGTTCTATCCATTTTCCTGTAAATAATATAGATATGGCTGCATGTGAAGTTAGTGCATTAGTACAATATTGATGTTGGAATTGACATGGATATAAACTTGTCTCCATAGGGGAAAAATCTCAAAGCTTTGGAAGGAGAAGCATGGGAAATAAATGGGCTCTGGACTCATGTCTGAGAGAGTAGAAGAGAGGAAGAAAGAGTAAAGGACAGAGAGAGAGAGAGAGAGAGAGAGAGAGAGAGAGAGAGAGAGAGAGAGAGCTGAATACCAGTCTGATTCTGGCCACTTCACTTCAGGTCACCCAAGTTAAAGCACAAGTATAGCCTACAGAGTTAAGATTGCAAATCTTTCTGTCTGTCTGTCTGCCCATCTATCTATCTATATCTATGTACACACACACACACACACACACACACACACACACACATATATATATATATATATCCAATGAGTCTTATATAATAGAAGGTGACAGTGTTTTACTACACGTGTTTGCCTAATCCAAAATCAAGACACACTTTGTGAAGGATTTGAGTACCTTTTAGACTATAAAAAAGAAAAGCCTCCTATCTTAAATCAAAAGTAAGTTTTCTCTCCAATTTTGGACAGAGAAGTTGTTTGATGTGGTCTTTCCAGTCCATGCCATACTTAACGATGTGTTCAAAGGTATCTGATCTGTTCAAAGGGTTAGTGATGATTAGTACATTAGGGGAGGGTTTTCGACAGTCTTTTCTTAACTTTAAGTATGGACTCAAAACTTCACAAGGCAGCTGAGAAAGATAATCAGTGGATGAAGGTCCTCTCATGCTTGCCCTTTCTAGTACAGCTTGCAGTGCTTTACAGAGGAGATACTAATGCTCACCACTGAGCTGGAGGCTCAGAAGTTAGAAGAGATACCTAAGAAAGGATTCTGCTCTAGGATGAAGGAGATAAATGATGAAAGCAAAACTGAAGAGGGGCACCCAAATTCCCAAATCAAGATAAATATTTAATGTGATATTTAAGAAAAATAAAATTAGTACTGAAATTTGTATATCAGGGACTCATAAAATGTCCTAAGGAATAAAAGCAATTGTCATGTAAGTCTACAGAATTCAATCTCAGAACACACATTCCATCATGCTACTGACAGGTTTAAGATGAAAGTCAAATTCAGAGTTGTTCTTTGATCTCTCCAAACATGTGCTGTGGTAATGATGCATAATGATAATAACAATGGCAAAATAACAATAATAAACAATACATACTAACAATAACAACAACAGTGAATATTTTAAATGAGTGAACAATCTGGCACTGTAATTCCACATATCCATATCACTGTTTCACTCTGAGGCTGACTTTATCATATACCATTTTGATTTAAAAGTTTGATATTTTATTTATCAGTAGTTTTATATTAAAATTTACATTATTACCTTGCAGATTTATTTATCACACTTCTTTATTTTGAGTTTGGGTTCCTCTTTAAATTTGGAGCTGTATTAAATGTCTAATCATGACATACATCTGTGTCATCTTTTATCCTGTGTCCCAACTAATGTGGTCACCTAGAACAGGTCTCTGAAACACAGCTGTTAAGTCAATGGCTGTGTGGTGAACAAATAAATGGATCAATTAAACCACCATGAAAGTATCTTGTATTGTTCACAATCTCAGTGGAAGAGACAGAAATAGACCATGTGCCCCAGACTCCTTATTTCAACAGGGCCATCACTTTCAGTGTTTTAAAATAATAAAATGCATAATAGAAAATTTGTATTTTCTCTTGTAAAAATCTTCTCATTATAACTAATTAATTGCTCTTCAGGTTATTATCAGCACGTGTAGGATTTTTGCTTAAAAGATAACACTTTAGCACATTTCTGATGGGAGATTTCATTCCGTAAATATGTTTCTCTTATTGGTTGAATAAAGCCCTGTTGGCCAATAGGAAAGCAAGATAGGTGAAACTAGGAGAGGTGGAGGATTCTGGGAAATGTAGTAGGGTAGCGATGTGATCTCAGGAAGAGAGGAGGAGAATTTGGCTTTCTGGGTAAGATAAGACCATGTAGAAGTACATATATTAGTGATTATGGGTTAATATTTAAGACAGAGCTAGACAATAAGAAATGCTAGTAACAGGCCAACAGCTTTATAATAGAGTCTCTGTGTTTGTGGGGGACTAATACCACTATGGGACCAGGCTGGCAAGAAAGTGCTCATAACACATTTCTACTTTAACCTCAAGATAATCATCTCTTCACCTATAGTGTATGCTGTCAGCCGGATTGTGTGAGGAAGCCTAGTTCTTCATTCATATTCAAGTCAGAGTCTGCCCATAATGAAAGGCCAGAAAGCAGAGCAAGAAAACAATAAACAAACAAACAAATAAAAGTTGAAAGGAAATTGATGCCGGTGCTCTGAAAGTAAATGGTTCCCTTTGTCTAAGATTCAGAGATGTTTGATGGCTATGACTACATGCAATGGAAGGAAGAAGTCAAAAGGCTACTGTGGTGGTTTGAATAAAAATGCCTCCATAGTCCCATAGGGAATGGCACTAATGGGAGGTGTGGCCTTGTTGGAGCAGCTGTGGTGCTGTTGGAAGAAGTGTATCATTGGGTCACTGGTGGTGGTGGAAGTTTCAGAAGCTCAAGCCAGCTCTAGTGGATCATTGTCGTTCCCTGCTGCCTGCTCACCCAGATGTAGAACTCTTAGCTCCCTTTCTAGCAATGTCTGTCTGCATGCTACATGCTTCCCGTCATGATGATAATGGATTTAAACTTCCAAACTGTAAGCCAGCCCAGATTAAATGTTTTCCTTTAAAAGGGTTACTGTGTAGACACTCTTAATGTGGGGGTAATAGTTATGTGACTTGGCTAACAGTGGCACCAGGACCTAAACCAGGGGCATGAACTGGCTTTTTGGAGCCCACTGCCTTGCTCAGGATACCTTGCTCAGCCTTGATACAGGGGGAAAGGGCTTGGTCCTGCCTCACTCTCCTTGGCATGCCAGACTTTGAACTCCCCAAGGAAGGCCTCACCCCCTCTAAAGAGTAGATGAGAGTAGGAAGGTGGGGAACGGGGGCAGAAGGGGTGGGAGGGAGAACTGGGGCTTGTTATGTAAAATGAAAAGAAAATTTTTAAAATAAAAAAAGAAAAGAAAAACATCAATAAATTAAAATAATAGAAAAAAGAGTTACTGGGATCATGGTGTCTCTTGACATCAATAGAAACCCTAATTAAGTAGCAGGGACTGGGGTATTACTGTGAAAGACCAACCATGCTTTTGTTTAGAAGAATGCAGACTTTGGGATTTGGGTTAGGAAACCAGCTGAATGCTTTAAGTGGTGCTCAATTGACCATACTAGTAGGGAAATGGAAGACAATGATGCTGAGAGTGATTTGAACTCTGGGGGCCAGAGGAAACTATTTGTTTTGGGCTAGAGATCATTCTTGTGATGTTTTGGCTAAGAATGTAGTTGCTTTTTGCTCTTCTTGGAAAAATCTGCCTGTGGTTAAATTGAAGAGTATTGGATTAATTAGGCTGGCAGAAAAATCTCAAAACAGCCTAGTATTGACTGTTATTAGCTATCACTCTTACACAGATCTATAATGAAAAGGAGCAAGCTAAGCAAAGAAGAGTACAAAATGTACAGATTAAGGAGAAAAGGTTCACCAGAAAGTGGAATGGAACTAAATCTCATGTTCAAGGAGATAAACAGATTAAGTAAAAGTCTGATGTTAAATGGAATAAAGGCAGTGATGACCTGGCAAGATCCCATCCAGCTAAGCTTCCAACTTGTGAAAAGGAATAAAAGAAAAGCTTAGTGTCTGGTGTGGTGGCTCACGGCTTTAATACCAGCACTCTGGAGGCAGAGGCAGGTGGATCTCTGAGTTTGAGTTCAGCCTGGTCTATAGACTGTGTTCTTGAAGAGCCAAGCTTAGACAATGAAGGAAACCACTGAAAACGGAAAGCTGGTGAAAATGTGTTTGAACAAGGAAACCATGTTCCAGTCCCAGAAAGTTGCAGAATTTGTCAGTTTGGGCCATGTGATTCTGGCTTTAGAACAAAGAATAGAAGAAAGGGGTTATGGAATCTCCCTCCATGACTAAGGAAAGCCACTGAGGCCAGGCATATGGCAGGAGTGTGCCTGCATGGGGGTCTAGACAGGCCATTGTGTGAAGCTATGAAGGTGAAGCCAGGATTGCCTTGGGGACTCCAACTTGTTACTTGCTGAGGAGAGCTGCTAACAGGGAGTGGAAACAGCCCAAGAGAAAGGAGTGGGTTGCATTTGAAAGGAGTTAGAGATTTGAAGAGTACTTTGACATCGAACATGGAGATGGAGATGGAAGGGTTTGGAGTTTGCCCAGCTGGTTTTCAGACTTGCTTTGGTCTGTTTCCTCACCATCCTCCCTTCCCTCCATTTTTGGAATTGTAATGTATATCTTTTGTCATTGTATGTTGGAAGTATATGATCTTTTTTATTTTGATTTTATAAAGATTACAGTTAAGAGATTGTATGAATTTCAGAACAGACTGGACTTTGGATTTTTGAACAACTTTGAAACTGTGATAGACTATGGGGACTTCTGAAATTGGACTAAATGAATTTTGCATTATGACATGACTACAAGTTTATGGGGGCCGGGAGTGGAGTGTGACAGTTTGAATAAAAATGGCCTCCAAATAGTATCAATATTAGGAGATGTGGCCTTGTTGGAGCAGGAATGGAGAAAGTGTGTCACTGGGGGTTGGCTTTGAGGTTTCAGAAGCTCAGGCCAGGCCCAGAGATGGACTCATTGTCTCTTCCTGCTGCCTACTGTCCCAGATCTTGAACTCTTGCTACCTCTTCAGCACCATGTCTGTCTGTGTGCTGCCATGCTTCCTGCCGGTGACCATAATAGATTAAACTTCTGAACTGTAAAGCACCCTCAATTGAATATTTTCCTTTATAAGACTTCCCATGGTCACGATGTCTCTTCACAGCAATAGAAACCATAACTAAGACAGCTACAAGAAAATAAATGAATAAAAACAAAGAAGACAAAGAATGAAAAAACCTTATGAGGCCTTCATGCAAAACATCTCTTAGGAAATAGCATAGCTGCAACCCAGTCAGGTTCTTCATTTTTCTGTCATCTTCTCTTGCTTATTTGGGCCTAAGCAGGGGAAAGCATACGTCATGACATTTGTGCTTCTTCCTGTCACAGATAAGTGGAAGCAATTGAGTTCAGACTTAAATTGGAAAGTGCTTCGACCAGAGAGGTGGCGCGAAAGCAAATCAATCAATTCATCTGTTAGCTAATCGCCTGAAGTCAAAAATGAAAACCAGCTGGATTTCTAAGACCTCTTAACATGGAAGCTAATTTTTCCAAGCTGTTTTGTAGAGCATGTATGACCAGAGATTAATGTGATGAGTTTTTCTTTAGTTATGATTGTGTTTTAAGGATAAGAACAAAGATAGCTAAAAGTGTCACACACTGCCCATAGCAAGACATTCCTCATTGTCAGTCTACAGGAACAGGGTCACTTATTAAACTCAGAGACAAATCTAGGGAATTAATTTAAGATCATCAGCATCAGTCTTCCCATGTATTATTTGGAGTTTTAAGCCAGTAAAGCTGACATTATGAAGGAGGTTATAAAATTGCCTTTAATTTTTCCTTGTTATGTAAAATTTGTCCCTCCCCCTTCTTCTTCCCCACTCTGTCTTCTACCCCCTCTCTGTCCTTCTCCTAATTATTAGGCACATGCATTTTCAGTTTTTACTATTCTTTCCTTTTAATTCTTTGAGTAATGATTTTGGTTTCCTTACCGTACAATTTGCGTTCTCCTCAAATTGCCTAAGTTATGTTAGTAAGATGTTCCAGCTGTTTGGAGGACAACATGCTTCAGATAAACTACCTGGCACTTTATCCTTATGAATTAATTACCCCCTGGAATGGAGCTTTAGTTTTATTTAATGGCCTTTGTACAATTTAGGACACCGTGTGAGGCCTTGGAGGACAACCACTCAGCAAGATGAAGCCGTCAAAAATATTCACTGGGCATTGGTTTTGTTCCTGATACACGGTGCTAGAATTGATGCTGGACTACTTGGCTATTTTCCAATGAAGAAATTTTATCTCACACACTTTAGGTACTCATTAGCCCCTCTATATGATTGTCTAGGTGAGATGCAGAGGAGGTGATGTATAGTGAAAGGGTTTCTGTGAAATAGATTTTTCCATGTCTTATGGGGTATCAACACAAGGATTTAAAAAAAAAAGTGCTCTCTGGTATCAGAAACTCCTCCCTCCCCCAAGCAGAACAAAACTGAGCAAATACCTAAGTAGATGAGAACATTAAAAGCTTCTCTTTGGAAGTGGAGTTGATGTCTTTCAATGAGTTCATCTTACTGATGGCTGCAAAGGACAGAATTGTTTCACTAAAGCAGAACCAATAAAAAGGAAAAAATACATGTGAAACTTGGGATTATTTCAGTGGCATTCATATATATATATATATATATATATATATATATATATATATATGCATGTATGTATGTATAGTGCTGTATCAAGTTCTCCCCCAGCACTTCCCCTGTTTTCAATACTCCACATCATTTGGGGGCAAGAGTGAACTCCCAAAGGAGTTAAATAAGTTATGTTGTTAGTTTTCCAAAGTTTCATATTAAGAAACAAACACCAGACTTCAACATAAACCCAAAATTCTACGTTCTAGGACCTTTCTTCAGTATCCCTTGCTTGACAAATGTCTATTTTAAATGATTCATCATAGTCTTTTGCTTGGCTAATAATTGGTGAGTTCATATTATCTGCCAAACACTTGCTTGCCAAGACATGGCTGGCAAATTTTACATTGTCTTTCTTACATGAATCACATGTTCAAGGCATCTACATGTCCAGTTTCATCTTCTATCAAGTGGATGCAGCATGTAAAGGTTCATGAAAAACAATTACTAATATGAAATTTCACTTGGTTTGCCCAGTTGCCTCATAAATAAATATCTGATCTAAACAATCTTTTATTAGGGCTTATCAAAGTCTTTGATTTTTTTTCATACAAATAATTCTAGTTCGTGTGTGTGTGTGTGTGTGTGTGTGTGTGTGTGTGTGTTCATGTGCATTGAGATTGAATATAGGGATGGCCTCATGCCTATTATACAAACACTCTTAACAGTGAACTATAATCCCATAATATACTAATGATTTTTGTTTCAAATTCAAATACATTTTATTATCTTACTAATATCATGTAAATATGTAATAACAAAACAAAAATGACTGTCAAAGTCAGCTGCTAGCAAATCTTGATCAGCAGCCATTCTTCTAAGGGGAGCAGAATCAGCAGAGGAATGGCCCAAGGGTTAGGAGCATTGTGAACTTGAGGCATCAGCCAACGCCTTGGGAATGAAACAACATTGTTCCTGAGTGGAGTTTACTGAAGCAAATATATTTCAGTCAGCAAAGGAAAACCTACAGTTTGTAGAAGCCAATTTCTATTTTTCTGTTTTATATTTCATTCCATAAGCTATCATAATGAACAGGGGCATTTGATTTTCTCTTTCTAAGCTATTGCTCATCCCTTTACAATAATTTCCTGTATGTTGCTGTCATTATGGCTTCCAGGCACTAGAGTGTTAAATAAGACCACCAGCACAGGTCAGAAAAGCACAAAGACACCTGGAACATGTCTTCAACAGTACCTCAATCCTTTTATCTGCTGTCCATGGATTATATCCAGTGATCCTCACAAGTTCCTGAGATTCCCGGTCAGGTCACAGGGCTCCTCCCATCCCCAAGTCAAACCGATCATTGCAATCTCAAGCAAATATCTGGCTTTCGATGCCTTGGGAATGGTGGCTGTGGTCTTCGATTCTAGGCTTATAAGAAAGGAAATGGATCCAAATTCCCAGAAGTCTCCAACAGTGACTTACTCCCTTGGAAGCTGGTTTTGAGCTGCTGGTCTTAGTAATTTGTATCAAGGAAAAAACGTACTACATTGAAAACCTAACCATAATTTTTTAACAATGGAATATACATATGCCTTAAATACAAAATTTCTGTAAGAGATCTTCCTCCTAATTCTGTCCCCTGCTACCTAAACCCTCTCAGGAAACCATTCATGATTTCCTGTTATAAGGAACTATTCAAAATGTATAAATAAATGACCTGAACTACACTAATATATAAAGTGGATACTCACAAATAATGAGGATAATTATTTGATATGTTATTTGAGCTGAAACATTAGTTCATAATATCTGATTTTCAGGAATACTAAAGCCTATTAACTCTGGGTATTAAGAAGTAAAGAGTGCTAACATCAGAAGAAGGGTGTGGTCCAACATTTGAATCACAAGAGATGTATTGAGGTGTATTTTCATCGTAATTAACTGGCTATAGATAGCAATAGTTCCATAAGAAGACACAACTAAAATATAATACTTCAGTCTAGGTTTTAAAATTAGGTTTAATTTTGTATCTTTATTCAATTATAAATGTAACAAAGAATCTTTTTAAAAATTTGTATGATTATGAGCTTATTCTATGTATATGGATATTTTGCCCACATGTATGTCTGGCTGTGAAGTATGTGGTTGACCAGAAGAAGGCATCAGATCTTCTGGGACTGGAGTTACAGACAGTTGTGAACCACTGTGAAAGTGTTGGGAATTTTACCCAAGTTTTTTGAAAAAAAAAAACAAGCCAGTGCTATTAATTGCTGAGTCATCCCTTTAAACCCACCAGAAAGGCCAGATATTTTTGAAAGATCACAAAAACCTAGAGAATATTAATTGAATAAGAAAGGAACCAAAGTTGAACGAAAATGGTATAGTAAGGAAAATTCCCACAGATTTCCTTCCCAAGAGTACTAGCCACATGTGATGTACTGGCAAGGCATTTCATTGCACTTAAATACAATGTCACAAACAAAGCTCTACAACCTCTAGATATCCCAGAAATATGAGACCAGATGGGAAGAAACTTGGATGTGGTCCCATTAAAATTCCATGTTGGAAGTCTTTGGAAATAGTGATGTATCCTTTCATATGAATCTTATAAGCACTTTAAAATAAAACCTAATTGGTTAATTGTCATGGAAGTTCAAAACTTAAACTTGTATGCATAATTAGAAAACATGATTGGCAATTTCTAAGACATTTTGAGAGGAGGAACTGTTTTAATATTTGATGCATGCAAGGAATCTCTGGGAGACATAGGAGAGAAATGACAACAGCTCTTTTTTTTAAATTAATTTTTGTTTAAATTAAAAACAATCTTAAGAAACCATCCTGAATGTGGTAACCCAGTCACAAAAAGAGGAACATAGTATGTACTCACTCATATATGGATTTTAGACCTAGAGCAAAGGATCACCAGCCTATAATTCACACCACCAGAGAAACTAGGATACAAGGTGTATTCTAAGAGATTCATATAAAGTCCCTCACAGAACTGGGAAGGGACAAGTCCCCCAGAGCTCAGGGGAAGTGGGGGGGGGGCAGTGAATGGAGAGAGAAGTAGAAGAAAATGAAGGGGAGGAAAGGAAAACATGTGCAACCAGGAAGATTGAGCCTGGTTAGGAATAGAAGACGGGAAAGAGAGAGAGAGAGAGAGAGAGAGAGAGAGAGAGAGAGAGAGAGAGAGAGAGAGAGAGAGAGAGAGAGAGAACATAAAAGAGGGAGCCAATATTGGTTTGAAGATAAAATTGAACACAAAGAAAGGTCTAGAGAACTACAAGACTGCTGCCAAATAACAATTTGAGCTTCCATGGAAAGGCTACCATAAATGCCCTTCCCGGAGACTGAGATCAACAACTAACTTATCCATGGAGCCCTTAACTAATGCCTGTTGGAAACAGGAGCAAACACCCATACATAAACACTGAGTCGAACTAGAACCCAGATGCAGATGGAGAGGACAAGACCGGGGGCAGATACACATAGAGACAGCTTACCTGAACAAGGAGTAGCTAACAGGTCACCAGACTGATAGCTGGGAAGCCAGCATGGGACTGACTCAGGCCCCCCTGAATATGGGTCTCAGCCAGAAGGACTGAGCAGTCTAAGGGACCTCAGAGAGTGGAGCCAGGATGTATCCCTGGTACACAAAAGGATTTTGCGACACATCCCCCATGGAGGGATAACTGCCTTAATCTAGAGACAGGAGAGAAGTCCTAGTTCCTACTTCACATGACCTGTCAGACCTACATGACCCCAACTGGATGGCATTCCCCTACATATGGAATTGGGGTGGGGGGGATGGGAGGGGAGGTTGGTTAGGGTGCATGTGAGAGGGCAGAGAGGGTAAAAGGGAGGGAGGGAGGGATGAAGGGAGGGAGGAAGGGAGAGGGAACAGGGATCCACATGCAAAATAATAAATTAAATAAAAAAATGCTTTGACTCCAAAATTTAAGTTCAAGGACAAGTTACTGGGGAAAAGGATTTCTATTTTTGTTTCCAAAGAAAATGAAAAGCTGTAGATTCCTTCCAGACTAATGTGGTTTGATCAAGCCAGACCACCTGAAACAGAGTACCAGGTGATCCTACATTCAAAACAGCTGGACAAAGCAGCCTTACAGACTACAGCCAGGATTTCTGCATCTTCTTCGAATCCCCCATGACAGCACCCCTTACCAGCAGGATGTAGTTTGGAAAGAACGACACCCAAATTCCCAAATATTGTCTATAAAGGTTGTTTTCATTTAAATGGACTTGGTTATATAAAACAAATAAATAAATAAATATATAAATATATAAAAACAATCTTATTTTAGCTACAAATCCCAGTTCCCTCTCCCTCCTGCCCTCCCATTCCTACCACTATCTCCCCATCCCACCCTCCATCCACCACTCATGGAGGGTGGAGCTCCCATGGGGGATCATCAAAGTCTGTCACATCATTTGAGACAGGACCTAGGCTCTCGCCCCTGTATCTATGCTTAGAGTGTGTCCCTCCATAGAGAACAAGCAGCTCTTTTAAGAGACTGTATGTGAGCATTTTAACACCAATTTCCAAGAAAAGAATATCCCCGTAAGCACTTTCAGTTAACATTGCAATACTTTGCATATATTATGAGTTTTGTTGAAGCATCTATGTATTATCATTAGGTAAGAGAAAGAATGCAAGGACTTCTATCTAATTTTAACCTGATGGCTCTCATGTGAATCTCAAGATTCCGGTGCACACATTAAGTGGAAAGCTTTGGTTTTTAATAAGCAATCTGGCAACACAAGTTGTTTTGCCTGTGTCCTTGTCAGGTGTCCTCCAGGGAGGCTGAGTCTGCTATGTTCTTGGGCAGACTTTGTCCTAATTTGAATCAGGAATGTCTCCCCAAAGGCCCATGTGATGTATAGGCTTTTTCCCCAGCCAGGTGTCTCAGGAAGGTGGTAGAACATAAGATAAACCTTCACATGATATTGATATATTTGGCAATACATTCTTATATACAAGGCAAATGTATGGGGGAGGGGCGAGTGACCATGGCTGAATTCCAGAGGATTTCCCAAACTCATTTATCAATTATATTTTCTGCCACTCCACCCTAGTCCTTTAAAATATAGAATTTCCCAAAGCAACATTCAAAAACATGCATTTAGTATCTTTTCATTTTCATACTATTCTTAGTGCCTAGACATTAAACAAGCAGCAGAGAGAGAAAACAGCTGAAGATACTTAAAAAATGCACATTCTAGACTTAAAATGCCTCGGAATATTAATGATTTGATTAGGTAATTAATCTCATGTTATGTTTACTACATTCTAAACTCGTATATTGTGTTACTGATTGCCACATTTAAAATAATATCATGTGTCTGAGCCACAATGCTCTGACTTTGTTTCAATCATTCTTGCCATTATCATTACCATCAATATGAATGTGTAACATCACACTATGCACACACTATATATGGCTTTTTTAGTCCTTGTCTGGGCTGAGCATATCCATTAATAGATAATAGTTCTGTCCACTTTGTATCTTCTAATATTCAGAAAGATGATCTGCATGATTATAGCACAATGATCTTAAAATTTAGAATCAAGAATTCTTGATGAAGGTGTAATCTAAGAGATTCATATAAAGTCCCTCACAGAACTGGGAAGGGACAAGTCCCCCAGAGCTCAGGGGAAGTAGGGGTCAGCAAATGGAGAGAGGGGGAAGAAAGAAAAACATGTGCGACCAGGAAGATTGAGCCTAGTTAGGAATAGAAGACAGGAAAGAGAGAGAGACAGAGAGAGAGAGAGAGAGAGAGAGAGAGAGAGAGAGAGAGAGAGAGAGAGAGAGAGAGAGAGAGAAAGAGAGAACATAAAAGAGGGAGCCAATATTGGTTTGAAGATAAAATTGAACACAAAGAAAGGTCTAGAGAACTACAAGACTGCTGCCAAATAACAATTTGAGCTTCCATGGAAAGGCTACCATAAATGCCCTTCCCGGAGACTGAGATCGACAACTAACTTATCCATGGAGCCCTCAACTAATGCCTTTTGGAAACAGGAGCAAACACCCATACATAAACACTGAGTAGAAGTAGAACCCAGATGCAGATGGAGAGGACAAGACCAGGGGCAGAAACACATAGAGACAGCTTACCTGAACAAGGAGGTGCTAACTGGCCACCAGACTGATAGCTGGGAAGCCAGCATGGGACTGACTCAGGCCCCCCTGAATATGGGTCTCAGCCAGAAGGACTGAGCAGTCTAAGGGACCTCAGAGAGTGGAGCCAGGATGTATCCCTGGTGCACAAAAGGATTTTGTGAACACATCCCCCATGGAGGGATAACTGCCTTAATCTAGAGACAGGAGAGAAGTCCTAGTCCCTACTTCACATGACCTGTCAGACCTACATGACCCCAACTGGATGGCATTCCCCTACATATGGAATTGGGGTGGGGGGACGGGAGGGGAGGTTGGTTAGTGTGCATGTGAGAGGGCAGAGAAAGTAAAAGGGAGGGAGGGAAGGAGGGAGGGGAGAATGGTCGCAGGAAGGGAGGGAGGAAGGGAGGGAGCGGGAACTGGGATAGACATGTAAAATAATAAATTAAATTAAAAAAATGCTTTGACTCCAAAATTTAAGTTCAAGGACAAGTTACTGGGGAAAAGGATTTCTATTTTTGTTTCCAAAGAAAATGAAAAGATGTGGATTCCTTCCAGACTAATGTGGTTTGATCAAGCCAGACCACCTGAAACAGAGTACCAGGTGATCCTACATTCAAAACAGCTGGACAAAGCAGCCTTACAGACTATAGCCAGGATTTCTGGATCTTCTTCGAATCCCCCATGACAGCACCCCTTACCAGCAGGATGTAGTTTGGAAAGAACGACGCCCAAATTCCCAAATATTGTCTATAAATGTTTGTTTTCATTTAAATGGACTTGGTTATATAAAATAAATAATAAAAAAGAAAGCCTACATCATTTCATTGTGATGGTGTGCGATGTAGACAATTAAATTCTGTTCTGAAACATTAAATAAATAAATAAATAAAAGAATGCTTGATGAGCAAATGAAACAAATGTTATGTCAAATCAGGAGTTGTTTGGGATAAACACCCCCCACACACACACACACATACCAAATTAAATAAAAGCAATGCCAAACTAAATTATGTGATCAGGGATCATGGTGGATATAGTCTGCCAATCAAGCACGATCCCCTTCTAGGACAGACTATGCATCACTGGGAGGGAAGAACAGGCTCTGACAGGGATTGTGTGAAAGACTATCAAATACTAAGCAGATTGCCTTCCCTAGGCTTGATAGGCAAGGCATGGGAAAAACTTTATCAAGGAAGAGCTGCTGATTTGATCCTCAAGCTCCTGTAATAGTCAGATTTGAGAGAGGTGGAATGAAATGGTAGTTCTGGGAGAGAAAGCATCTGTCAGATGTACATGCTTGAAAATATTAGGAGAGTGATAGTAAGAAAGTTGAAAATAGGCCTTCCATGGAGAGGCTTGGCACTGCCACAATGGGGTTTGCCTAGGACATTTGGCAAAAACACTGGTGACTTTGAAAAGAGCAAATGAGTGAAGTGATATCAGCACAGTTGCAATGGGATGCAGGAATGGGCCCAATAAACATGAGCAGAAGTTTTCAGAATTTTACTTATAAAATGGAAAAGATTTTGTAAAATAAGTAAATTCTTTTGTAAAGTCCATCATAGTATCAATTAAACTAAAACACTATTGGGTATTATATGATAGAATATTAACAGGTAAAATGTATGATATTGTAATTAAAGTAGTTTTAAAGAATATTGCAGAGGAAATGCCCCTTTCTCCAACTCTTGAATTTTTGAATAATACAAATATTTGAATTTGTGCCAGTGTTCAATAGTAAACATTTTTATTTAGTGTATTCCTTTTCAACTGCCTCCACTTCTCTTGATGGAATAAGGCAAATGTCTCTCCTAAGGCAGATCTGGCTTCACAGCTTCATGGATTTCAGCCATTTTTGTTATCAAAAGCTTTTTATACTGCTGATTTATACAACCACCTAAGGAAGGGTATTCAAACTGCCCAAAACTAGTGAGAGCTAAGGTTTGGACATGCCTTTCACTTTTTCCTAATGTTTCCTTTCAGTTTTGGGCCTCCAAACCCACCCACGTGGCTTCCCTGCCTTGTTTTTGTTTGTTTAGTTTTGTTTTTTATTCATGGCCTCTTTTTCTTTAATTGTTAGGAGAGTGTGTATGTACGTGCGTGGTGTGGGTGTGTGTCTAAATACATAAACATGTTCAGTCTGTATGTTATTTGTATATATGTGTTTTCAGAACTATTTGTTCACTGTTAGATAACCTATGGGTGTGCTCTTCCCTGGAGTCGGCTATTTCTTCCACTTTCAGCATTGAGCCATGTTTCTCTTTGTGCTGAGAGGGAATTGAGTGACTGGCCTTAATAGCCAACAAAGTTAATCCAAGAATTTTGTTAATGACGAAGGGCTTTGGAAATAATAAAACAGTTGCTTAATGTTGCTGTGCATTGAAATACAGAGCATGAGTAGGACAGAATGAGAGCCAGAGTCCTGCCCTCATACCCCAGACTCCTGTTTCCCCATTGCAGAAGCTCCATTCAGTGCTAATACAGTTTCTTTGTCAACAGAAGAGGGGAATGTAAAACTATGAAGTAGATCCTATCTATTGCTTAGTAATTATGAGTGGGAAAATGAAATGCTAGACCCTTGTATGTATGATCCTGGCAGGGATCTCTGCATGGAGTAAGATGCAAACTGGCATGCAAAGCTGCTCCTGAAGTTTAATTTTGACCAGTTTTTGTCTTCCTAATGAAACCACATTAGCATTCTATTTGATAAGTTAACCAAGAACTTAAATGGAGAGCTATATAATCCAATGACTGTAAACAATGGGCACAGTCACTAAGCTTGCTGAATGGAAAATACCAAGAACTCTGAGTATTTGGAAAGTTTTGTTCTTTAACATGTGATGACTTGAGATAATAAGTTAAAAATTTCAATGCTTGAAATTCATCTTTTTTTTTTCATGTAGGGAAGGGAAAGAGAAATTAGAGAAAGAGGGACAGATATCTTATTGGGAACATTGAACAAAACCAAAAAGATCTAATAAAATAATAGCAGAACTTATCGTTGCCGACTGTGATGAACAAATTTGGGAAAACCCATACATCTGTAGTTATTAAAAAATGGCGGTCTTGGGGCTGGGAAGATGGCTCAAGAAATAAGAGCACTTGCTGCTCTTCCAGAGAACTTGAGTTTGGTTTCCAGCACCCACATTGGGTGGCTCACAAACACCTATAATTCTGGCTCCAGAAGACCTGAAGCCTCTGAGGGCAATTGAACTCCTGTACACACACCCACAAAAAGACATACACATATGGCTACACATGGTTTAAGAACTAAAACAAAATAATCTGAAATTCCTATGACTGGCCTCTTATAAACTTAAAGGAAAGAAGAAATGATCTGTGTGTGTTGTCCTCCAAAGTATATGGTTCCAAAAGTCCCACATAACTTTTTTTCTTTGATTTTACATCACATTGCCATCCCCCCTTCCTCTCCTCCCAGCACTCCCCCCTTTGTTCCCACCCCTCCAATCCACTCCTGCTCCCATTCCTGTTCAGGAAAGGGCAGGTTTGCCATGAATAGCAATAAAACATACTATATCAATTTGCAGTAAGACTAAGGACTTCCCCTGGTATTAAGGCTGGGAAAGGCAATCCAACCAGTGGGGGCCTAAAAGTCAGTGAAAGAGTCAGAAACAAGAGACAGCACCTGCTCCCACTGTTAGGAGTCACAGAAAAAGGTAAAGTTACACATTGTAACATATATTTGAAGAGCCTAGGTCAGTCCCATGCAGGCCCTCTGGTTGACAGTTCAGTCTCTATCAGTCCCTATGAGCCTGAATTAGTTGATTCTGTGAGTTTTCTTGTGGTGTCCTTAACCCCTCCCTCTTGCTCTTACAATCCTTTCTCCCCCTCTTCTGCAGGATTCCTGGAGCTGTACCTAATGTCTATCTGAGAGTCTGCATCTGTTTCCATGAGTTACTGGATGACACCTCTCTGATGACAATTGGGTGAGGACCCAATCTATGGGTGTAGAAGAGTATCATTAGGCATCATTGAATTGACATTTTCCCCCTCCAGTCATGTTTGGTTTTATCCTAGGTCTCTGGGTCATCCACCCTGTGGATGCTGCGACTCCAGGCAGCATCAGGGTGGGCTTACTCTCCTGGCATGGATTTTAGGGTAGAGACTCAGAAAGACTGGGTGGGTAACAGAGAAACTTCAAAAGAAGATACCTAGATCTCCCTGGGAAGGAGAAATAGAAGAGATTTTATGAGTTGACTACAGGCAGGTGGGAATGGGAACATCAGGTTGTTTGGGGGATAAAGGGGAAGAGTACTGAAAGAGACTACTGGAAAGGGGGCTACTTGGGGGTCAAGTAAAAACCTGGCACAAGAGAATATCCCAGAATCTACAAGGTTGATCCCAGCTAAGATTCCTAGCAATAGCAGATATGTAATCTGAACAGGCCATCTCCTGTGACCAGGCAAGACTTCAAGTGGAGGGAGTGGGAAACCAATTCAGCCATATAACTTTTGACCTATAGTCTGTCCTACCTATGGGATGTTCTGGGGTAAGGGTGGCCTAGAGATTGAGGGAGTGGCCAGTTAATAACTGATCTACCCATGTAACACTTATCCACCCCACAAATGACCTGGACAACTAAGGGCAACAAGGAGTTACATTTAGTATTTAAAATATAAAATATACTTTGTAAAATATAAAATGTACTTAAAGGTAGCTTCACACTTGCTTTGAAATTTAAAAGTTCTCAGAACTCTTGTGTTATGTTTACATTCTCCATTTTTGCTTTGGATTCCATGATTAAAACTAAATGTATGTGTTTTCTCATCAAATTCTTCTATCAAAATTACTTTTCATCAAAAATTAGATATATACTCATTTAAATTTTGAAATGCAGTAGGCAAAAATGAAGTAATTTTCTAGAAAAAAATAATTAAGAATTTCAAAAGTCTAAAATTCAGTATGAAATGTCCGAGAAACAGGATACTGCTTCATCTTCTTTCAAAGGTTTAACCCATGGTTCAGTTTCCCACTCAATTTAACATGCATCAGACAAGATGGGGGATGGACGGAAACTGAGAAAACTCCTTGCTTTGTGTTTTGATAGTTCAGTGTGAGCTGAGATAATATACAAATCAATTCTAATTCATTATTTTCTAAGTGGATGAATGTAGACAAGAGTTTTAACTGTATACATTTTAGAATAAAATAGCTCTAGAAGCAGATAAGATTGAAGAAGCGACATAAGACCAAGCATTTCATAGAATCTGCTAATGATGTTTTAATATGTATAAAACACCCAGTAAAAGAAACCACCCAGCTCTTTGTCTTCTATTATTATAAAATATCAGTTGACACTTCACAGTGCACGCCAGTGTGCAGAATGCTTTTGTTGCAACAGCTCTGCTATTCTCACAGCCATCTTGCAAACTAGTCCAAAGCTGCTAACATTGTTATTGCTCAGATGAAGACACTGAAAAAAAGCCACCTGAAAAAATGAAAAAAAATGCCTAAGAGTTATTTGCATATAACATTGTAAGAAATTTCACATTGCTTTGAATTTAATTACTTTATCCTGATTATATTAACTATATCAGGGTACATATTGACACAGGATTGAGACAAAATATGACAACATTAATTATGATCTGATGAAATTTATTCTTTATTTTTGAATAGTAAAACCATACCATAAAATAACACATACAGTTCACACATTTTTTTACATGTGTCTTCTTATGAGCATATAGTCACTCACCTTGACATGGGAGTACGTTTGAGTACAGATGTAACAGAAGTGGGTAATTCATAAAAGACCAGAAATAAGGTTAAAATGAGAAATCAAGTTGCATCTCAGGATTCCTTTTATTATTTGTATGCTACAGCAATTCTAAAAGAAGCCATCTTAAAAAGAAAATAACCCTCCCCGCTGAGGTGGATGGATCCCTTTGTCCAACTTCTCCCCTCAACTATTGTTCTCCATTGTCATTTACTTCACATCACATGTGACACCTGGATTTTCTTGTCAGAGCCACCCCATATAATGCATTACATAGTATAAAGTGGTGAATAAGATTTTTCTTAAATTACCTCTGATACTGAGAAACTAAAGTCATGGGAAACACACATTTGTATGATCTTGACAGTGCATCCCCTTTTGCTTTGTAAAGTGTTCATACAGTAATTTCATGATACTTATCTGACACAGTTTGCAAGTTTGACAGAAAATAAGGCATGTACTAAATGGATAGAACCCTGGCTTGTGTACATGGTATATGTCTCTTATTAAAACCATAACCTAAAGGAACAGTGAGTTTCACACAGTTAAGTCTAAATGATAGAATAAAAAGAACCTGAAACATGAAAAACATACAGAATAACAAGACATAACCAACACCCAACTTTGTAGTCAACAGATATTGAAGAATCACTGGCATGAATCCAGATGAGTTTGTCTCCATTTCTTTGTTAAAGTCATAATATTCTTGTTTTATAGAAAGCATTAACACATGTTGTGATGCCAGTAAATAAATTAATAAATATGGACACTGCTGCACCTGGTAATTATGGAATAAATAATTTAGTGAACATTGGTGCAAGGACTAATAAAAGAGCTGAACAAAATACAAAAATGTATCTCATGGCATTTGGGAGTTAGTAAAACAACAAAGTTATCACAGCAAGATTTGGCTAGAGGCTCACATATGCAGAAGTGAAGTTAGAGTTCTGGAGCTGTTTATACTTTAGGTACCCTTTCTGTTTTCTGTGCTATTAGATAAGAGCCTGCTCTTTAACAGTATTTTGAATGCATCTTTAAGATAGTGATGTAAGCTTAGATCTCTCACGGAGAAGCTCCAGGGGAAGACCTTTGTAGGCAGTTAATCATGAACACTGGGAGTCTGGGTTGGCTTCCAGTAGAAAATAGACTTTAACACAGTTGTACCATGCTATAGGTATAGCAAGAGATATAAAACCCAAATTAAAAAACCTCAACTGAAGGCAGGAAAGTACCAAAGACAATCTCAAAGTAGTTATAAGACTGAAAGATATGATAACTAAAGCTAAGATGTAACTACTGTAATAAAAGTTATTTTTTTTTCAAAGTTTTCTTTAAATGATCATGTAAAGTCCAATATTTAAATAAATCCTATGGATTTCAGTGTTGATAAAAGTAAAAACATCTGAACCCTGAACTGAAAATCATTCAAGGGTCGCATCTACAGAGAGGGCAAAGGAAACAGCAATGATCTATTTTAAATAATTAATAGTGATGGTTTGAGGGTTTGTTAGGTTGTACAGACTTTAAACATATGACAGCACAAATTGAAACAGGAAGAATTGAACAAAGACACCCTAAGGTTACCTAGACATCATTGCTAAAGCACTAAGTAATTAACTCTGAAGATCTTAGCATGCTGATTGATTCGGGCTTTGATAAATGAAGGGTGGGTATGGTAATGTCTGTAACTAGGGAAAGAATGTAAACATAGTGCACATTGAGGGAGCTGGGAAGATGGTTCCCTGCAGAGAGTACCTTCCTGAAAGCATGAGATATGAGTTCAGAACCCAAACACTCAAGAAGAAAGTCAGGTGCCTATAATGACAGTTGGTGTTGGGGGACACAGACAGGTGGGCCCATGAGCTCAATATCCCAGATTTGGTGGCCATTGAACTCCAGATCACATGAGAGACCCTTTCTCAAAAAATAGGGTACAACATGAGAGAGGAAAACAACCACTGTTGATTTTTGGCCTCAAGCAAAGTCAAGCACATCCTCAGCTTATAATGAAAGGGGAGGTACATATCAATCTAAAAGAAAATAAGAAGTGAAAGGAAAGAACAGAAGGCATTCCATAAATATGAGCTCAATTCTAGAATTAAAGACTGAAAATCTCCAAACTGAAAAATAAAAAAAAAAATCAATCACACTAACATACAAGAAGGTTGAAAGTAGAATAGAAAAGCATATATATATATATATATATATATATATATATATATATATACACACACACTAGAAATATGTTATTACACCAATAAAAGAAGTAGATGCTAAAGATGTATTGTGAGAAGTTATAAAATAGCCCATGATAGGAAAAGATTTACTTCCAAAATAAATTCTAATTTGTATGTATATGATTGGTGGATTCAAAGTGATTGCCCAAAGCACGAGGTGTTCTAGTTGCAGACAGTTCCACAATTAAAGTGTTGAATTGTAAACACACCCCATTTCTAGACTAACCAGTGAAATAAATGAAAAATGTGATAAGAAAATTATTGATGTTGATGAAAATTATTTAACAACAAACTGAAATAATAGCCAAATATAATATTTCCAAAAGGATTTTTAAATAGGGCATGAAATTTATAGATTATGGCATACTGTAAAGTGAATCAACAACAACAAAAAAAACAAAACAAAGTTTTAAAGTTTAAATGTTTTATCTATTTGCTAATTTATTCTCATATTAACACTTGAAATCACATTGATGACAAAATTAAGCTAGATAGAAGTGTGTGTGTGTGTGTGTGTGTGTGTGTGTGTAAACCTAGAGAGGCAGAGAACTATTGAGCCAAATAACAAATTAAGTCAGTGGAATGCCAACCACAGATGAGAATCTACATCACTCACTCCCCTCCCTTGCGGACCAGGTGCTAATGCAAAGGAGTGGGCTGAAAGATTGTAAGAGCCAGAGGTAAATGACAAGAGTGAAGTGGTGTCTGCAAGACCTGACAAGACCACTGCACCATGAACTCATGGCTGCTAAGGTTGATGCATATGATGTGCAGAGGAGATCAGGCTGGTCATCACCCTAGAAAGGAAAGAGGAGGGCTGGTGTGTCCCCACTCTAGCCAAGGAGCAATTGCTAGTTGATGGTTTCTGGGGGAAGGGGAGACAAGTTTTTAAAGGGTGTGACCTCTGGCAAGTTGACTATATACCCCCATGCATGGTCCACACCTAGGTGTGTGGAGCTGACCCATATTAGACTCTGTGAATTATTTTTAAAAAATAAAATAGAGGACTTAAAGTTGAGGTAAAGTGGGAGTGGGAATGTGGGGCACAGATCTGAAAGGACCTGGAGGGTAGCGTGGGAAGTGAATATGATCAAATAGATCATTTGGAATTGTCAAACTATAAAAATACTATATTAAGGGCAAATAAAATTTCTAAACTTAAAATATTTTAAAATAAGGAGAGAGAATTGCTAACCAAAGGACAGTAAGAAACAAGAAGATTGTGACAGTGGCTTTGAATATTAAGAACTGAATAAAGAGAAAAATTAAATTCTATAGAAATTTCTGTAAGAATCGAGGTTGAGTTTTAAAAATTTGTGTGTATGTGTGTGTGTGTGTGTGTGTGTGTGTGTGTGTGTGTGTGTGTGTGTGTGTATACCAAGGTGAGTGTGCAGAGGTTAGAGCATACACTCACCTTCCAAAGTAATTGCAGCAATGTCTTTTCTGCAGCACTGCAAAGCCCAGGCTGGCTCGTCTGCCAGCTGGTCTACCAGGTTCCATTTCCCACCTCCCTCATGGAGCTTTGCAATCACAGATAGTGCACTACACCTGGCTTTTCATGGGTTTCAAGATTCAAACCAAATAAAAAAGAGATTTATTTGGAATAAAAATAAAGAAAGAAGTCTTTCAAAATTAATTTTCAAAGAAGCCATTGGAATTGATTTATAACCTTTGCAAATATGCCCAATAAAAACAAAATGCCTCTAAATCCATTGTTTTTTATTTATTTGTTTGTTTGAGACAGGGTTTCTCTAAGTAGCCATGGCTGTCCCTGAACTCTCTATATAAGCCAGGCTGGCTTCAAACTCACAGAGATCCACCTTCCTCTTCCTCCCAAGTGCTGGGATTAAAGGTACGTGCCACTATGCCCAGTGTATCAATTACATTTTAACATGCAGGAAACAGAAAATAGAACCCAGGAAAACATTTATTATTAATATGAAAAATCCAAAGTAACCTAAAATATAGTTATAATACTATGCTTGTAGTTTGAAATGCCCAGGATCATATGAAAAATATTCTTTGTATTGGTTCAATCAAACATGAAATAAAATCCCTTCATAATATTGTTGATTTATATTGTTTATAAAGCACTTAAAAAAACTTGCCTCTTGTTTTTTGTGTAGTGATGACAGTGATGACATCTAGGTGAGCCTCTGAAGAAGAGGAGGAATGGGAGAGAGGGGAGATGATTGTTGATCCCTCATATATCAAGTCTATAAATCTCAGTAACTGAGACACTGTAGCCATTTAACAGTGAGAGTACATGAGTGGCATAGGTCAGAAACCACAACCAATCCCTCTTATGCATGGCTGCTTGATTCGCAACAAAGAGTAGATAAAGGACTGTGAGAAAGCATCATTCCTTGATAAATACTCCTGGTCTGCTGGATATTTATGGTGATAAGATGAATCATGGCCCCTACCTGGTGCCATATGAAGCAGTCAGTTTTAAATACAGTCAAGAGTCACATGTGAAAATCAAAATGAGAAAGCTGCTGTGCACAATACAAGGTTACCTTCATGATCGGCACAAGGCCGTATTTGCCACAAGTGCAGAAATCAAAGCATTATCTAAATCAAATCTTCTGTGCATCAAAAGACGTTGCACAGGTGTGAAGATCATGCTAGATGCAAACAAAGGCATTCTGAATGAATATATTTATTTAAACCAGGGGAGGGAGGCATGTCAGGATAAACACCAGTGGTAAAATGCAATGCAAAATATTAACTTCCATAAAATGCTGGATGGAGGGGGAAAAGAGGGAATAGGCTGAAGTCTGAAGTCCTTTGTGCTGCTATGAATAACAAACATGAAGTGAAGTTTACTGTTCTGGGGAGCTTTTCAATGCGTGTTATGTACTTCACTGTGTTAATGAGGAGGGCATGAACTGGCAGAATAGTCACAATGAAATAGAGGTAATATTCTACTTCTACTGACATTGGTTGATAGTTACTTAGGGAGATTTGGCATATTTGCAGTTTTCTGTTTGTTGATCTGAGATGCTTACTTTATTCATTCAGTTTTTATGACATTGTCATTAAGACATAATTATGTATTGAAGCTGTGATAATCTTGTGTCTTTAGAGGGAAGGGAATTTTCAAACATCCATAAGGACAGAATCAAGATTTCATTTGCTCCTTGATGTCTGTCACCTGACAAATGGATAATAAAAATGTAATGTGTAAAGTGAACAAATAATTTCATGCGCAACACACATTTGAGCATAAAATATTTCGGTTAGTAACACAGATGCTTAGAAAATCTTTAGCATGTTCAGAAAGAGACTAAAGAAAAAGGCATTCATAAGACAATCCTCCAGAATGATCCCAGTCTACATGGAAGGGCCTGGAGGAGATCTAAGCTTCTTCCTGGGACATGGCTTTCTGAAGTTAGAAAAAGGACTTGAGTTCAGAGTTGAGCAATGCTAAGCGTGCAGCATGCAGTCATTCACTCTTGGGTGAAATGCACAGCAAGGGATCATTAAGCTCATTGAGGATTCAATAAACTTCATTATCAGTTTCCTCTCTTGCCAGCAGCAGAGTAAGGGAGATCAAGAAAGGGGAATGGAAAGGTTATTAGAAGCCACGTGTAATGACAGACCCAAGGGTGAACTTGGAGGAAAAACAGAGAAAGCTATTAGAAATCCATTACTGCACTGGACATCCATAAATGCTAGAGGCAACATCCTCCAGGCACCTATTTTTTTTAAGGTGGCAATCCAGTTTACACATGTTAGGTCTTCAGAAAAAGGCAAACAAACAACAAAAATAGAAAGAAAAATGGTTTCCCTTCCCTCAGCAACAGAAGCCCAACCACTAAGACTTACAGGCTGAACTATCACAATTTTTAAATAGCAAATTATAAATAAACATGAAGTGTGCAATGTACACACACCCCATGGCCATTTAATCTTTAAGTCTTGTATAGACAGTCACACAAAGGAAAAATATTTCTCCCACACTAGGGAAAAGATTTTGCTTATGTATACTGAGATAGGAAACTCATGGTAATACATAAACTAATATAAATGGGTTAACTTAAATGTAAGAGCTAGCTAGTAATAAGCCTGAGCCATTGGCCAAACAATTATAACTAATAATACACCTCTGTGTAGTAATTTAAGTGGCTGCTGAGTGTCTGAGACCGAGCAGGCTCTGATACAGGAAACTTTCTCCACCTAAAGAAAAGCTCTGGCTACATATGGTGCCCAAATATTGGTCAAGATATTCTACATAAGACCTGAGAAAGCTTAAAAAGGGTTCTCAACCTACAGAAACAGAGCCATAGTCTCACAGTCTCATGCCAGAAGTAGTGCAGAGACATGTCTCCCAACAGCTGCCTGTAAGATGGAGCCAGCAGCCAGCCACCATGAGCTAAGTGGCATGGGGTTTCTTGCAGTCTCACAAAGGTCTTTGGTACAGAGAATATAATCAGACCCATGCTGTGTGGTGGTTTTAGTTTTTGCTCATACAGACAAAAAAGGCTAAAAGATACACAATAAAAAGAGGTCCAGACAGAAAACCTCTAACCAAGTTACAATGTATTTTGCAATATATGTAGGCTTAAGAAAAAAAGAAAATTGTGTAGGCAGTTATAGAAAGAAAGAAAGAATTTTTTAAAAATCTTTAAAAAGACAGTAAAAATTATGTTTAAGAAAGCCATGTAAGATGGGAAATACACATGGAGTCTGGACCCTATATGTTATTGTGTTGATTCTGAAGTTTTTGATAGCTGATGGACAAGAGACAGCTGCTGGGAGACATGGGATTAAAAGAGAAACTGATAAAATATACCAACCTAAATATTTTTAAATGCCTTAACTTTAGAACAGAAGTCAAAGAATATATTTGTAAAACAGAACTTAAAAGATGGATTGCTTTGGAGAAGTGATTGCTTTTGTTTCCACAGGAAATAGGCTAGGGATTCATTCTAGGTTAAGATGGATCAGGTGCTAATGAAGGGAGATCTTGTGAAACTTGACAGGTGATGTCTGTCAACAAAGGTTACCACTGGTCCTCCTAGTACTTATTGTCTCAAAATTTTATCAGGGATCCTAAAGATACTTCATCCACAGACAGCTGGAAGCAGTTTGGAGAAAATGATGTCCACATTCCCAAGAGTTGTGGGGTGGTAATATGAACAGTCTTTGGTTATTTGGTAGGTTATGGAAGTTTGTTTTATTTAGGGGAATATAGGATAAAAAGACAACTATTAATCTCAGATATTTTACATTGACATGGATCTTGGTATAATGATACAAATATAAAGTTAATTTTGTCACACTGTATATATGTCTCTATTTTGTTGTATATTGATACAAATTTAAGGTCAATTTTGTTTTACTATAGGTATATTTCTACTCTTGTTTAAGGTACTATGTTTATGCATCTCATTTAAAATACAATATTTAGTTAAATACAAATTAGTAGTCATCTATATTAGTTAAACTTATGGTCATGTTAGTTAGGTTTTCTAGATATGCAGAGATGTATTTTATATGGATAGGTAATCAACAACAACAAAATTTACTTCAACCTCTTTAGCCCCACACCCTTTTTACTTTTAATGAAATATATTCTTCCACAGAAAATCATGATATTGAAGGCATAAGGCTCACTACATTACCAAATAGAAATACTGTACAACTAGCATCTGGATTTATTTAAATTCATATTATTTCAGAAACCAAATCCTTTCACCCAACTTTCTTAAACACAGCTCTGTTCTAATTTTAGTCTTTGGATTTCACACTATTTGCTCTTTTACCATTTTGGGTTTAGTAGTTTGGTTCACTTTTATGTTTTTTAGGTAATGGCTCCCATAACCTAAGAACAACTTATCATGCAAATAAAAGCCAAGCAAGCCATGGGTGTAGACACTGTACTCAAGCTATGCCTACTTTAGGCATCAGGAAGTTGTCCTCCCTAGATCTTTTTCCCTTTAAAATGTATTTCTCCTGTACAAATAAGCAAAGCTATAAAAGAGCAACATCAAATATCTAGGTAAATGATTTATTATGTGTGAAGCATATACCTTGAATGTACGGTTTTGTTTGTTTCATTTACATGTGCTCCATTGTAGGCAGAGTTTTTCTGTGTCCCAGCAGCCACTCCCAAATAACTAGGCAGAGACTTACTATTAATTTAAAATGCTTGGCTGATAGCTTAGGCTTTTCTTCTGCCAGCTCTTACAACTTAAATGAACCCATTTCTATTAATCTACATGCTGCTCCAGACTTATTTACCTCATCAACTTCCCATGTTGCTTCTTTCCCATCTGGCTTAAAACTCCTCCCTTCTTCCCAGTGTCCTCTTGGTTTGGCCCTCCCATCTAATCCCTTCCTGCCTCGCTATTGTCCAGTCAGCTTGATTATTAAATCAATCAGATTTAATTAAAGATGTGGCACTGACACATCTTCACAGTGTACAAAAGGATGTTTCCACAGCACTCAAATATAAATTAGTGTTCTCAAAAATATAATTTTAAGCTACCTTGTTTCCCCCACAAAATGAATTTTTTAAACTATGTGTTCAGTGTCCTAAAAGCTAAGTATTATAAAAGTTGAAAACAAAACAAAAATATCTTCTTAAAAAAATTATTAACATGACCACTTTGCTCTTGTTACTGCAGTCTGCAAAGGTCATGATCTACACATGGCCCTGGCAGTAGAGGCCATGCCTGCATAGCCCAGTTGCCACCTGCTAGCTTGGTAACATTATTGTCTCGGCATCCAAATATTAATAGTATAATGTACTTTTGGGGACAAACTACAGTCAGTAACAGAAATTGTCTCTCTGAGGTACTAATTTAAACAGATTTATTTATAAAACGCAAACATTCCCAACTGACATGCATATTTAGAAATAGTTACAATTCTTCCAGAAATTTGTTTGAATTAATTAGGTTGCACACTCCCTGGTGGCTCCGCCTCCTTTCTGGGAATATCATCGACTATGAAAATTCACAAGGCTCTTATTCAGGTTTGTGATTCATCTTTGTAAAGCCCTTTCTTTTCAGCTGGCCCAATGCTGCCCTTAGAAGGAATCACACATGTTGTTGCTTAGTGACTTAATATAGTTTCATGATGTCATATCACATAATGAAAAGCAATAGTAAATTATGTCTTCCTTAGATTTAATAGCATAAAGTTAAAACCATAACTTTGGCTGGTGCCTATGAAAATCAACGTGTCCCCAACAGAGTATGAGAAGAGTAACAATGATCACATGTATCAAGTGTAGAAAGGGTGGGGGATAATGTCTAAGAAAATAGCCATTCACATTGTGTAAATAAGCAGGAGAAAGGGAATATGTATAGAAATGAATCCATTTTCATTCTCCACTGAGAAGTCTCATATGCAGGATGATTACAAAGAAGATGAGTTGCAGGCTGCAGTTAACCCTGTACTGGCAGTGTCTCTGTATCATATCCGCACTCACACCCTATGATTATGTGAGAAGCATATCTAAACATGTTGTAGATGAAGATTCTTATGAATCCCCTTAAATCACTCTTGTACATGGAATATTCATTTAAGAGGTGTTTAAGGTAAGACTTTTCAAATGTATTTTAAGCAATGATTGACTTCAGCCAAGGATTTCAACTTAATTTTACTTGCTATTTGTCTTTAAGGTCTCCATGGTAACCTCAGAATTCCCAAACTTTCTACAGCAACATGACAGGGGATCTAAATCATCACAAAGGTGTCACAAAAGTGTTAAATCAAGATTTATTTCAATTCGAAGAACTGTCAATACTTTATCTACCAAATATGGATGTCTTCTGTAGGCTGAATACTGGCTAAGTTATTATACAAGCTGGTTAAAAATAGAAAACATTTTTTTCTCTTGAATTTATGGACATCATTTCACCATTTGGACAATAGCATATCACTGTGACAGTGACCCTGTCTTGGCACAACAGGCAAGGGCCCATGGGGACCCTTGCTCAGGAACATCCTACTGCAAGCCTAGGAAAAGATGCTATCAAATATTCATCTTGTTCCTCCTTGCATAGATTTTATGCTTGCAAGGTGGATGGTGAATTTGTGTAAAACCTCTGTGTTGCATTTCACTGGGGCTCAGTTTCCCCATCTATAAAATGGTGTCAGAAATGGCCATCTGCTTTCCTCAAAGTCCCAAACCCAGGCCGTCTGTGTGTGTGTGGGGGGGGGGGGGGGTCAAGACAGTGTCTCTCTGTGTAGCCCTGGCTGTCCTAGGACTCACTCTGTAGACCAGGCTGCCTTCGATGGCCTTGAACTCACAGAGATCCACCTGCTTTTGCCTCCTGAGTGCTGGGATTAAAGGAATGTGCCCCACCTCCACCCTCAACCCTGGCTAAACCCAGGCTTTTAAAACCCAGCTGTGGATACTAAAGTGAATGACAGGTCTGGAAATGAAGAAAAAAGAAGCTGTGACTTCCTCCCTGGTTACTTTTTCCACCTACTCTTAAAGTGGGGACATAGTGGAGAGAAAAGAAGTAGGAGAAAATAAGTGACCATTCAAGGGGGATGAGTGAGCCCGAGTTCCATTGAGGAAGGAAGGGGAAGTAATTTTCCTAGCTTCCTATCCATCTTCCTGGGCAAACACCCAGAAAATTGGCCAACGGCACTGTGATCATCTACTGTTCCTCAGTCTGCAGATGGAAAGTGAAGGTGGAGTAAAGAAACCTGTATGGCAGTGGAGAGGATGGAGAAAAGTACCGGGCTATGTTCTGCTTCTGCTTCTGGGTTCCTCATGCTTTCTCCTGTGAGAGAAAGAGGAGCTGGCTCCTCCTGGATGATCTGAGTCAGGAAGACAATAAAACTACACCAGCCCCGCTGGGATGTTCCTGTCCGATTTGTGACCGAAATAAGACCCTAGCATGGCAGAATTAAAATGCACAATATCATCCTTGAAAAGATTTGCTGCACCAGACACTTTGTTAGGTCTTTAAAAAAAAAATGGCCTAATGTGCTAATATTGAAAATAGATGCATGTCATTTGAAAGTGAGTATAAAATACCACGTGTATTAAATTAATAATGTTTCATTACTCTCCCATCACAGAGTCATTATTTTAAATAACCATATTTCATTTCAGTGGACAGAGTGTAAATGACTATGTATTTTTATGTAAAGTGGACCTGCATCATTATTTATTCATGAGTTTTAAAAGGATCATTATTTTTGACAGACAGCTCCTGTCAAAAGATTTATGCATAAGAGCTCATGTTTCCTCACAATAATCATCAATCAATAAACTTTAGTACTTGGTACTTAAAATTCAGTGTTCCAGAGATGCACATTTTGTTCTAATTAAACACATGTTTGCATTTGGAAAATAAACTGCAACCTCAGTTCAATTATATATAATCTGAAATATCAATATTACATGTGCAGGGTGAGTCATGCTTTCAGTTTAGAAATGTGTCTGGTTACATTTTAAGTGATTGCTTTGTTTTCCTACCCAGACTCTCTCTCTCTCTCTGCCTCTCTCTCTCTCTCTCTCTCTCTCTCTCTCTTTCTCTCTCTCTCTCTCTGTGTGTGTGTGTGTGTGTGTGTCTGTAAGGCAGGAAGGAACACTTATAAGATTTGACGTTTTAACGCAGTAATTGGTTATTACTGATGACAGTTTTCAAAGCAAGGATGGCATCCTTTACTACCTGATTTTCAGGAGACTGAGAGGGCAAAAACCAGGCATCTATGAGTTCAGAAAACCTACTCAGCTTTCAGGATGGGCCAGGGGCCAGGTCCTGAGCAGAAATGCAAGGAGACAAGGATGTCAACACAGGAAGGCCAGCTGAGGTCTGAGCTATGGCTAGTGAAAGGCTGAGTCTTTTGACTGGAACAATGCAACAAGGCGGTGCCACTGTGATGCCAAGTTCGTGCTCAGAGGGCAGTCATAAAGCTCTTGTTACCCTAGAGGAAATACCTAAGGGGCTTCCTTCACTTAGGACAAGCTTTCCTCCTGGGCTGAATATGCTTCTCTCAGATCATGGCTCTCCAGGGGAGTCCACCATGTTCCAAGCTCGTCCTAGTATATTTTTCTGAATACTCTGAATCTGAGAGCCTGAAGTAAATGGACTTTTCTTCCCATCTTCATCTACATTTCTCAAATTTGTATTATCCACCACTTCCATATATCACTTAAATATCAAACACTCAACACATGGTCTCTCTCCTCGGGCTCTGAAAACAGAAATGCTACATCTGATTCTCAGGCAATCCATAGTGAGGCCTGGGACACAGACAAAGAGAAAGAATTGTAGCACAAGGCAGGTAAAGTCTTTGTGAGTTATATAAACCTCATAACCAGGGCCAGTTTTTGTTCATTTGTTTGTTATTTATTTTTGGTCGAGCAGAGAACATGAGGGAATCAGAAAGGGAACTAGAAATGGTTGAGATATGTGGCATCTTCACATCATCCCAGAAATCATGGCACCTTTATATTTTTCTTTAGATTAAAAATTCAACTTTGGGGACCAGTAAAATGCTTCAGAGAGTTAAGGCATTTGCCACCAAGATGGGGGATACAGGTTGCTTCTGAGAAAATCAGATTGTAGAGAACCACAAAGGTTGCCTTCTGACCTCCAAAAGCCCATGCAAGACCCCATATACATTGACCACACACACACACACACACACACACACACACACAGAGAGAGAGGGGGGGAGGGAGGGAGGGAGACTAATAATAACAGTAAATGTAAAAATATGCCAGAAACTGTAGCTTTTCAAGCTATACCCAGACTTTTCCTCTTGGAAATAGTTTAAGAACACATGAAAGGGTAACTCCTTCTACTTAGATCTCCCAGCTTCCCAAGCAGCATAGAAATCAGTAAGAGGACAGGGGAAAGAGTCATAGACCATAGAACCTTTGTCTATGAGAGCTAGGCAATTTTGCAATGAGCTCCATTGTTAAGATGTTTACTAATTCACTCATAAAACTGCATATCATCGCACATACATTACTTTCTGGATAAATTTCTAAGAGACAACCTGCGATCTTACAAAACATGAAAAGACAAACATACTTCAAATTAAAGTGGAAGGATAGGAAGCTGCCAAGCTTAGATGCCTGGGTACCTAGTCTGGAGGGCACAGTCAACAATTGAATTTATGTACCTGTCCAAAGTCCTGGAGAATCAAGATTCTAAGGTTCTAGAGACTTCTTTCTTCAAAAAAGGGAAAGGTCTGGTAGTTGATTGGCCAATATATATGTATGTATAGAAAGAATAAACATGTCCATTGGAATAAGCATATGCATTTAAATCCTGTTGATTATATTTAAGTATATAGCTTTGTACACGTGCACTTGACAATATTGGAGATACTGTCCTAGTTTTTTCCTTGAGTTTAAATTGCCTTCTTTTCTTTCTATACAAATCTTACTCATATAAAGTCTCAGTTGTTTTTGCAGTTTTAAAGAAGAATACAAGGTATGAACACTTGCCCAACAATCTGGGTGTTCCAAGTATCTACAAGTCATTTGTTCTTCTGTATTAGAGTAGGTTTCAAGATCCCTGTGAGTGTCTGAAACTCTTGGTGTTAGCTAAAGTCCTATGGTCCTATTTGTAGTGTGTGCTCACTTTGGTTTGACAGCTTGGAATGAACAACCAAACTAGCAATGATATATCTCTGTCTCTGTCTCCTCTCTCTTCCTCTCTCTAATGCAATACTGAGACTTGCATCTACTGAATTACACATCTTAGGCAAGTGCTCTACCACTAAGCCCATTTATTTGTTTGTTTGTTTATTATGTTTTCTTTTGACACAGAGTCTCCCTAAGTTTTTGTACACACTAATGTTGAATTTACCTGCTAGCAACTGGAAGGCTGGGAACTTGCAATTCTCTTGCCTCAGGCTCCCTGAATCCTGAATATGCCCAGCTAATTTCATCCTGCAAAGCTTAATGAACTTTAATTTTACCAAAGAGCTTGGTGTGTTCTTCCTTTCTCTATTAAATTGATGTCATTTGACTTTTTATTTAAGGAAAGATTTGGGTGTATAAGATTTGGGTGTATCTTGTTTTGTCTTAGCTTCTCCTTGGCATACTTAAACTGCCAGTGTCATGACTCATGAGCTACAGAGCCATTATTAAGTAAAATGAGACTTAACAGAGAATAAGTGCTATGATTCTGTGGCAATGGATCTGATGGCCAACTGCTATATTAAGTGACTTCCAGTGAATAGCGTGTGTGTGACTACATTGACCTAAGGATAATTCCTGTCCCAGGAGCACAGAGCAAAGTATCATGGGATTCCATGTGATACTTAGAATCATATACAAGTCAACACATAAGAATATTTTGAGTGGATCCCAATCTTCCTAATGCTGTGACCCTTTAATACTGTTCCCCATGTAGTAGTGATCCCAACCATAAAATCATTTTTGTTGCTACTTCATAATTATTATTTTGCTACTGTTGTGAATTGCAATGTAAATATGTTTTCCAGTGGTCTTATGTAACCCTTGTTGAAAGGGCTATTTTAACCCCTAATTTATAGTATTTCTTGGATTTTCCATTTAATGTTTTTGTGGTATAGTTGACTGTATGTAACTAAAACCCCAGAAAGCAAAAGTGAAACTGTACACACACACACACACACACACACACACACACACACAATATATGCATTTATTTTATGTTCACTCTTACTCATTTTCTCAAGCCTCACTTGAAAGTAATTCTTTTAAATTAAACTTTTAAACTATGTGTGTATGAACATTGCCAATAGCCTTTAGGTTGTTCCTATGCCCTTTTCAAGTCTTCCTCTTTATTCCCAAAGAAATTATTCACCTCACTTTTTATCATTCTAAATAGGTTTTTTAACTTTTATTAATATGAGTTCTCAAGGAATATATCTTGTACCTTACTTCTTTTACTCAACTTTGTGTTTGTGAGCTTCATCCAGGTTATTGGGTACAAGACACATGTGTTTATTTTCATTGCTCAGAACTGTCCCATTGTGTAAATGAATGATAATTCTATCCTATTAACAGCAGCATCTGGGAGGCTTCCCATTGTGTGCTTTTATCAGAGTATTACTATGTGCATCTGTGTCTGTTGGGGACACACTGTACCTTTGTCTCAGATATATACCTCAAAGGTGAATTGCTGGATGACAGGGTGTGTAATTTTCATCATTAAAATGTTGTCAATTTTCCAAAGTAGCTGTATTAATTTATTCTCCCACAGTGAGAGACCCAGCTGCTCCATAGCACCATCATTAGCAAGAAGCCCTGCCAGTAATTCTTACTTTAACCACTCAGGTCTGCATGTGGTGGCATGGCATTGTGTTTCGAATTTGTATTTTCCTGATTTTTAAGGAGTCTAAGACCTTTTCAGATCACCATCCATTTTCAGTAAATGTCTATTTGTCGCTAGTTTCTCTTTCTTTTCCTTGGACTCACAGATGGCCTTGCAAAGCAGTGCTTGAGTAGCTGAGTTGGATTGAGATTCTTTCATTTAAAAGTAGCTGCTGTGGAATAAAGACTATGTATATTTTTACACTCACCTTTAGTAGTTTTCCTCCTTAATCATTCACAATAAGAATATCTCTAGTTATCTCATGGGACTGTGTAAATAATTCAATGAAGGTTTGGTTTACTGGGAATAAGACAGTTTGGCTTGAAGATTAGAATCCTTACAGGACATTCAGGTGTGTGGGGGATATGGGTCATCATTCTGTCTATATGTCTTTTAAGGACATCAAGGTTTGACCATTAAGTAGAAATTGGCCACTCAAAATAATGGGTCATTATGGAGACTGCATTACTAAAATGAGCTTTGTTTGATTCTGCTGCTTATTTTAGAAACAAAGACAGTTTTTTCCACCCTCTGTTAGTCAGCAACTGCAAAGAGAACATTTTTAATAGTGTAGATTTCATGGTGCAATGTTACAAACTTACTGTAGCTAGGAACTGCATCAAATTGCTTCTATATACCATAGCTTCCCCACCAGTAAAAGATACAAAGTAGTGACATAAAGTTTAAATCAAGCCATGCATTTAAAGTATGCAACACATAATTTTACATGTTGGAAATAATCAATAAATTTTATTTTAAATCATTGAAGAATTAATTCTGGCAGCAACTAAACTGTGAGAACTGTAAGAATACATTGTCAAGTTAGCTTTGAAAATGTGTTGTTTCCCTTGACTTGTTAGCACCAATAAAATTTATTCTCTCTCTTAAATACAAATCTCTCAAAATGCTGAAGAAAGCACTGCTACTTTGCCATCTGCTTTTCTAGCATGTGTTTCTTCAAACGGCAGAGTGATGAACTCTACAACCAAAGACTTATGGTCTTGAACACAAACCAAAAGCTTTACAAAGGGAAACAACAATGACAACAAACAATAAGACCCCACACACTTTAGAAATTTCATCTGGACCTATATATTTTGCTTCTAATTTTTGTTTTAAGTTTTTTTGTGAACCTCTGCCCCTAGAGCAGGACATTACCATTGTCATATTGAAGTCCAAGTGGCTCTGATAGCCTACACAAGACTCTCACAAAGTGTAGTTACTAAAAGTCCCTCCTAAATGGAGTGGGAGTCATCAGATCTTCACCCGAGATTTCCACCACCACTCCCTCTAGTCCCCAGCTGCACATACTATTGGGGGAGTAGAGTATAGAGGAGGGAGAATATTTACCAGGGTGGGAATCCAGGGATGCATCTTTCATGACCTATCACCCATGCCTGGGTGGGGCTTTTGGTGACACACCTTCTCCAGTTCCCCATGCTTCTGTTGTCTCCCCACACATGCTTCTGCAAACACCCTACAAAAGCTACTTGGTTCACCAAGTTGACTTGGGTCATTGGTGTCCTATCTTGAAGTTAACAGACATTTCTTTGGTCTTGAAACAACTTAAATCCTGTTGGGTTTTTTTTTTGTTTTGTTTTGTTTTGTTTTGTTTTGTTTTAGCTTCTTTGGGTGCTGTTTTTGTTTATTTGCTTGCTTGTGTTTTTCTGCACTGAGGCAAATGGTAAAAAACAGAAACTTAAAAAAAATTCATATGCTCACATAACACTGCTTCTCTCAAGAACCAGAACATTTTGTGACTTAAGAAAATGGCTCTACACTAGAGATAAATACTCGTTCCACTGCCAGTGGGCCCCATAGACTACCCAAGACCCCCAACTGACACCTACATTCAGGGGGCCTTTTTCGCTCTTACACAGATTCCCCAGCTGTCAGTTTGGAGTCCATGATCTTCCACTTGTTCAGGGCTGCTGTTTCTATGGGTTTCCCCAACATGGTCTTGACCCCGTTATCCCCAGTGTGTGAAAGGACTCCTCTACGGAGGAATACTTTCTCAGCCTAGACACAGTGGGGAGGGTCTCAGATCCTGCCCCAAATGATGTGACAGAGTTTGATAATCCCCCATGGAAGGAATAGATAGGTAGTGGGATGGGGAGATGGTGGGGGAAATGGGAGGACAGGAGGGAGAGGGAACTGAGATTGGTGAGTAAAATAAGATTGTCTTTAACTTAAATAAAAATGTTTTAATAATAAAAAAAAAGAAGAAGAAAATGGCTCTATCTTCCAAGTCAGTGCAAAAACAAAGTGTTCTGATTCCCATCATATCTTAGCTTTTCCCTTACAAGAGTTTGGCTGGGCACAATTTTATACGTGTCCACACTGTCTCCATGCTTTCCCTTTCTCCGGTTTTGGCAAAATCATTGAGGCCCCCCTTCCATGTACACAAGGCTACCCTCTTAAATTTTACCCCATTTAATGTGGGCTCTGCTATTCCAATTTCCCATTCTATCTCAACATTTCTAAAGGATTCTGCCCTGCTAAGGGGTAAGACATAAACAGCCTTTGAAAGCCACTGTAAGGCTTCACCAGACTTGGCCAGAATATTTACATGCTACTCAGGAATATTTGGTTTTGTGTACTTACCTCAAGACAGGAAACTACAGTTTCTTAATCAAGTCAAGCTTAATATCCTTAGGAAAGAATGAGACACTGATGGTTGGGTTTGTACTTCCAAGCCATTTGAAAATAATTTAAAAGGATTTCAATAGCTTGTCATCAGTCATTGACTATCACCCATTTCCTACAGACCAAAGGGAAAAACCCAGCACTACAGGGAGAAATGTTTAGATAAGCCCCATTGGCATGAAAAGATTTATGAATTGGTGAGTGCTCCAAACTGTGTGGGATGTGGTGTGGTACCTCATAAGCTGATGCAGTCAGTTGTAGCAATATACTTACTCTTTACTTCATTTTCCCCCAAATTATGGTTCATGTACATAAAGATACATGTTCTTTTCCAACAGCCAAGGGCTGAGCCCAGGACCTTGTGCTTTTAAGGCAAATGCTCTGCCACTGAGCTAAATCTCCATGTGTGCTGGACCCAGATGTGCACTCCCTGCCTTATCAGGGAGCTCATTTGTCTCCACAGATGAGTAATGAGGTTCTTTCCTGTACGGCATTTGCCCCCCCAAGAGGTTTCCCTCATTTGCTCCCCCAAGAGACCTCTCTCTTCCTTGTCGAATTCAGTTTTAAAGTGAGCACATACCTTAAATATTTTTGACAAACTGAATTCCTGCCTTATTTGAAGGCAAAGGGGAAAATGGACACAATTTTGAGAGCCACTTTTTTTTTTTCATGCCTTTCTAAATTTTCTACTTCTATTCTTAACTTCAAGGTTTGAGGGCCTTATTTTCTACAATTAAAAATCCCCATAAGAGTGTTACTTTGTGCCAGGTGGATAGTGGCACACACCTTTAATCTCAGCACTTGGGAGGCAGAGACAGGCAAATCTTTTTGAGTTCCAGGCCAACCTGGTCTACAAAAAGAGCTCCAGGACAGATAGCACTATACAGAGATAACCTGTCTGGAAAAACAAAAACAAACAAAGAAAAAAAGGCAGGGAGTAAGAAAGAAATGAAAGAAGAAAGGAAGGAAGGAAGGATAGAAGGAAGGAAGGAAGGAAGGAAAAGGAAGGAAAGAAGCTTGTTGCTTTCTCTGTGTGTGTGTGTGTGTGTGTGTGTGTGTGTGTGCGCGTGTGTGCGTGTGCGCGCGCGGGCTGTCCACTCTGCCATTACCTCCTGAGCACCTCTCTGTGGAGGGACTTCGATAGTTTCTGCTTGGCTCTCTGGAGAAGGATATAGTGCAGAGTTAGGGTTTGGATCTTACCTGCCCCAAAATCTCACATACCAACTTGTGTCAGTATCAGTGGTTACTGGAACCTTCCAAGGGAGGCTTAGTGAAAGGAAGTTAGGTCAGTAAAGGGATACTTTTGGCCCTCCTCCCATGTGTCTTTCTTTTCTCCCTGTCTGCCATGAAGAAAGAAGCTTCACTCCACCACATTCTCCCTCTCCAAATGTTCCGCTAAAGCAACAGAGACAGCCTATGACCCAAGAGCACAAAGACACATTTTATCCTTAAGAGCTGATTTAGCTCAGGCTTTTGTTACCACCATGGAAATCTGGACAGCATGGTTGCTCCAAGCAGCTAAGTGTTAGGAGTAAAGAGAGATCAGTTTAACCTTCTGCAGAAGCAATCACTGATCTTTGTAACAAATCCATAGTGGCCAGGACGATGTTGAGCATTCAGGAGTTCAGCCTCAGTTGTGAGGGAGATGCCAATAATGCCATCTTAGCATTTGCATGCTTTCTCATTACCTGGATGCTCAATTTTGTTTTCAGAGTCATGAAATGTCTGCTTTGTTCAAAAAGAAAAATATGCCAAAATGCCATTATTCTGACAAGAACAAGGATTAGGAAAAAATCTTATCATGACCTTCCTTCCATGCAGCTAAAAATCTTAAATGAATTTGGTAAAATGTTAGAGATATATTTGTGTCAAGCATGTGAAAGTCTGATATTTTTGCTTAATGTAGAAAACATATGTAATAATTCATGTAATGATGATGGTAGTATAATAACACTGCTAATAATAAATACATCAGTAATGACTTCATTACTGTTGGTGGATTTATCTATGATTCTTTAATATCTCAAATGGGAGATATAATAGATTAAGAATACACATAAAATAGCCAAGGGGAATTTCCATTGTAACCCAAGGAACCTACATGTTGTTTAGATCATGAAGCTTCAGATGAAACAATTTCATGGTGTATTTGCCTTTATGTGTGTGATGCATGCATGTGTGGGTATGCACAGTCATACACATTCACACTGAGGCCTGAGAAGGAATTCCTGTGTCTTTTTCTATCATTCTCTGTCTTATTCCCTTGAGACAGAATCTGTCACTGTTCCAGAGCTCCCAGGTTCAGCTAGGCTAGCTTGCCAGCAAGCTTTTAGGATTGCCTGCTTGTCTCTCCTCTCCACTGTTGGAGTTATAGGCATGCACAGTCATGCCTGACATTTTACCTGGGTGCTGAGAATTCTAACTCAGGTCCTCATGTTTGCAAAGCAAATACTCTTCCCCACTGAGTCATTTCCCCAGGTCATGAAAGAGCTTTAACCTATGAATTCTTGCAAAGATACAGAGGCATCCTATGAACTGTGCAAGTCTCCAAAAGACCTAACAGGAGGTGATCTGTGGTTAACAGAACCACATATTTCCTGAGATCTTCATTTGCATACTTAATAAAATATGTATCTGCATATTTCCTGAAAAAAAAAATCAAAAACATGGCTCCTGAGCAAAACTTCTCTTGTTTATTCACATACAAGATCATTAGAAAAAGAGACTCTGACTGTGTTTAAACTCACAGTGATGCCTTGCTCATAAAAGCATCACCAAATTACCTCTGTTTCATTCAAACCAGTGAAAACATTTATTAAAGGAAATTGCTCCCTGAGTATGCTGAAAGGGGAGCACTGTGGGATCACTTAAAAGATAGCTTTCAGAACTGTGTATGTGATTACGTAACTCCGCATTGCAGCAGCATGTTCCTGCTCCCTGCAACTCTTGAAGCAGTGGGAAAGAGAACATGAGCAGTATCTTGGCCAGTGTGTGTGGTTTCAGGACCGGAAGGATCTGCCAGGCTGTTTTCACTAATGGACTTCAAGAAGCGAATTCTCAAACATGGCATGTTGAAAGCAGACTTGATGTGAACATGCTGTGGCTCTCAGAATGTCAAGCCCTTTGGAAATGCAAGGCACTCAAGACAGCCCCACCTGATCAAAAATGGCACCGGCATCAATTAACGCCAACAACTGCAATTAGGAAAGCACAGATGAGTAGGGACATGAGAGCTTCTAATTTCTCTTTGCCTGGATATGTGTTCTTGGTGACACCTGTCATGTTTCATTGATGTGAATACTTTTGGAGGCTAGTCACTATCTTCTTGAAAATTGCATTTCTGACCAGAGCTCCCTAGGCACAGTATCAATTTATCTTCATTTGCGATAACTCCCTAGACAATCCCTGAGTGCTCCCAGGCATGGAGACTTTCCATTTGAGGAAGGGTGCATGGCAAGAACCAGCTGTAGCCATATACTTGAATACAGATTTTTGGAGAATTAAAATTAGTTGTTAGGGTAATGGGTACCACAGGCATTGAGACAGAATATGGCAGTTGGCTTCCCATTTGCCACTCAAGGGATTAGGACCAAGGGAAGTGGTCTTATAAGTTGCAAATGTCCCCTAAGGGACTGAGAAGTAGCTAACATTATTTTATACCATGCTTAAAATGCTGTGCAGAAAAGTTAATCAGTACAAAAATCACCCTTTGCTGCATATATTAATTTTTAAACTGTCATTCCTACCTATGGTTGCAAACATGTACCTTCCACAAGGCAGATGGATGAGACTTAGATTAAGAATACATAGTCTTAGATAGATACACAGACACTTGACATTCAATACCATTTTGGGAGTGAAACACATAGTAAAGGAGAATATATGGGGACTAGCTCTTAAAATCTGGAGACTAATTTCTTCCCTCTTTTACTTGCTCATGAGACACATTTCTGACAACATCATTCTCTTTTCTTTAATGCATTTGAAATCTGAGGTTATCCCTGGTTGTCAGCTTTGGACGGACACATATATCTGAGGACTATTTGATGGACGAATGAGATGTTGCTTTTGCCTTCTCCATTGTTATTGGAAGTCTATTGAGAAAACACTTTTCTAGTTCTTTTCTTTCAACTTGAAGTGATCCACAAACCTTTGCTACTAGGGTGCATACTGAACATGTACTTTTGTCCCAGCTTCCTAGTGTCTTCCTTACCTAATAGAATCAAGCTTAACACATGAAATCTTGATGGATGATCCTAGGTAGTTAATCAAATCTTAGCTTTCTATTAATCTAATTTTTTGTCATGGATGGGGTCTCAGCAGTTTATCTTCAGCAATAATCAGATTTCATTTTTAATCCAAGTAAGTTCAAGTGGGTTTTAACTTCTAAACGTTTTCCTCATTCTGCCACCATTGATCTGGAGAAAATTTGCCATATCCATGATCCCTCCCATTATATTGGCAATTGTCTACATACTTCTCTGCATGGGCCATGTGCGTGTCATGTAATTAAGATGAATATGTGGCAGAAGTAGGAGAAAGCCTCAAGTTTGGGAGGTAATGTCAGGGTGGAACGGTAGAAGAGGGTAGGGCATTAGAGTTCACCTGACAGAGTCTTCATCTGTATGATGGAGAGCCCACCCATACTTGTGACTTCATGACTATAGTGATGAGTAAGTGCCATGGATATTTGTCTCAGAGCTGGCACTGAGAAGGAGTGCACTCCTATAGAGTTATCGCATTTGATGGCTGATATTAAGCGCTGTCACTAGGTAATATTTTGAAGAAGAAACAATGAATTTCTTGAGGGTGAGTTCTATAGTGCCATCCTTTTACTATCTGGAAGTCTCATGGTCTGTGAAAATAGGACACAATTTAGTATATATGTGGTAAGGGAGAAAAAAGAATGGGTGGTAGATGGGGACTGAAAAGGTGCTGTAGAGAAGGATAGAGTGGATGAACCACTCCTGCCTATGAACTTGGGGTGGGGGATAGAGGCCTGAAGGCTCACTACTCATACCAACTCCTCAGATATCCACAGCTCAAAACGAGTGCATTTCAGTGGCAAAGAAAAGAGTAAGGTCATTAAACCAAATTTAGGTGTTATCCTTGTTCAGGACAGCATTTTGCTTTTGCTCTTATTTGTTTGAGTTTAACTATCTGGGGACCTAGCAGCTGTACACATGTGGTATTTATGTTTAAACTAATTCAAGTTAAATAAGCAAGACTTATTTCCTCAGAATACTGGCTACCTTCTGAGCACTTAACAGCTCAGCAGCTACTTATGGCAAGTGACATTGGAGGTAGTTTAGACCACTTACCTAATTTGGCAAGCACTGGGTTAAGTTTGGGGATTTAATTCCATTGTGAGCTTGCAGTAGGCTTGTGCTACTTACTGACCTTCACTGTCCTTGAGGTTTAGGTAGAGATTAAGAACACTTATTTTGCAAGTTACAGTGAACAATAGAATTATGAGAAACTCTAGCCTGGTAGACAACCTAAGAAATTGCCAACAAATGGAATGTCCTTAATAATAACAATAATAATAACTCTTATAGTGTAAAAAATATACTGGTTAAGGGCACCAAATAGTGGAAACTCCAGTGTAGACTTTCTGGTAAGGAACACAAGGCCAACACTTGAGGAGCTCTTTCCAGCAAGGTGTCAGTTCTATCTGAGTGAGGTAGCCACATCCAAAATGCAACTGGACCTATACTTCTTCTTACCTATTTGCACAGATTCTCTGCAATTAGATTTGCAGTTAGAATTGGGCAATAAGGGAGAAATTTAAGTATTTGGTGATTTTCTTTCCCACAAGAAAAACAGTAACTGTAAAGTTTAAATCATCTAATTCACATTAAACACTGAACATGAATTCCCTTTTCCTATCAAAAACACATTTTTTGTGCAATTATTAATACAAGATTAGTTCCCCCTCCCCCACCCCGATTTAATATTCAGAACATACCATGACAAAAGGTGGCCCCTAGGAGGACTGAAGAAAAAGAAATAGCAGCAGGATTGCTCATTACAATGACAATGAGATAATGCTTCCTAGCAAACAATGTTTCCCTTTGTTTTTCCTAGCCTGATAGGAAACCACCGTGAAAAGCTATTCAGTGCATCCTCTCATGTTCCATTTCAAATGCATCTCTGACAGCCATTTTAGAAGCCCTCAAGTTGAAATGAGTTTTCTCCAGATTTTGAGAATAGCAGTGTGTATAAGTATCATAGTGTAGCAAAGCTATGGGAAGCTGCCTGGTGCAGGAGTGAATGCCTCAGACTCCTTGGTTATTAGATGGTGGGTGACGCCTCTGCTTCCACTGGCTACAGTGGGACTTCTTTGTCTGCATGTGTCCTCTCTATGTGAACACTGTCAAATTCCTTTGCAGGGTGTCTCCCCTTTTCTATTCAACAAAGCCAAGGGACACTCTGCACTGTGCAGTTTGAGCTGTGGCTCTGGGACCTAATGGGAACAATTCAGGGCCCATCTGTTCTGAACCACAGAGGAGCACTTTGGTCATGCTAAGGCTCTGTATGGGTGCATCAGTAACTGGCATACTGTCAACAATGGGCTTAAGAAACATATTTGTCCTGCTGATGATGGTGACAGTTTATGAATGAGTGGATTTTGATACTGGTTAATTAGAAGGCACTTGATTGCAGCATCTGCCACACAGTAGCAAGCAATCCCTTCTGTGTGTTGTTCAGACAATTTTCCTTATGGCGTGCAAAATGGCTAATAGAAAAGGCCATCGGAACTCCTGAGATGAAACACACACACATACACACACACACACACACACACACACACACACACACACACACACACTTTTTTTTTTTTTTTTTTTTCTGATGGCATAAGGTCTACCTGTATGGTGCCATCTTATCAAAACTACCCCTAATTACTGAGAACAATACTAAATCTGACATTCCTTTAATACTTATACTGGCTCTTGTTCTAAACACAGTGATGGAGTTTACACAGTGAGTAGACAAATTTCCTAATATTATAGATGGCCACAAGTAGAATATGTTCTCTTACAATATAATTGTGAAATTTGAAGAAGGCAATAAAACTCACTTTAAATGTGAAACTTGGAAACAGTCCTTTGGCTTTGTAATCAGCTCCAGTTGGGTATCAAGAAGTTCAGAAAGATTCCAGGACTAGAGGAACAGGAAGTTTGCTGTGAGATTGTGTCCCCTAGAAATATCAGGACAACTACACCCAGGAAGCCTCACCAACATGGCTGCCTAAATAAGACCAGAACAAGGATGATAGCAATAATCATGCCAGGATGAATAACCAATTGTTAATCCAACATCAAATAATCAGCCCTGAAAACATAAGTATAGGCAGCATAATCCTGACTGAGCAGCGTGTGTTTATGTACTTAGGAGTATATGTGTATGTGTGTGTGTAAATGAGCACACACACTCATGTGACAATTAAAAGTAGCCATGAACTTCAGAGAGGGTACACATGAGAGTTTGGAGGGAGAAAACAACAGATAGGAAAGGATATAGTTATAATATAATATCAAAATATAGTTAACAATAATAAAAAAGACAGCAAGTTGGAGTCTGGGTCAAAATGCAGGTGTTTAAAGGCTCCTGGTGTTAAGCCCTCAATTCCAGCAAAACCCTCTGCTTCAGAGTGTCCAGGTATTTGCCTTGCTGACCTCCCCAATTATGTAGTTGATTTCATGATGTGGTGGGTATCAAAGCCTAGCCACTTATAATAGTGAACTAAATCATTCCAAACACCACATACAGATCCTGCTAGCAACAGATTCTCTGCAACTCCAACCAACAGCTCTCAAGTCCTCCTTTGGCTTTTAATCTCATCTCCTGTATTGGCTGGCTTCGTGTGTCAGCTTGACACAAGATAGACTCATCAGAGGAAGAAGCCTCAGTTGAGAAATGCCTCCTTGAGATCCAATTGTAAAACATTTTCTCATTTAATGATCAGTGGGGGAGGGACCAGTCCATGGTGGGTGGTGCCATCCCTGGGCTGTCTGATCCTAGTTTCTATAAGAAGGTAGGCTGAGAAAACCATGGGAAGCAAGCCAATAAGGGGCATCCTCCATGGCCTCTGTATCAGCTCCTGCCTTTGGGATACTTCTCTGTTGAGTTCCTGTCCTGACTTCCTTCAGTGATGAACAGCAATGATGAAGTCTATGCCAAATAAACCCTTTCCTCCCCAACTTGCCTTTCATCATGGTGTTTCATTGCAGCAGTAGAAACCCTAACTAAGACATCTCCCTTCTCTACCATGTTTCTATGACCCCATAACATTAGACACTCGCAATTCCAACCACATGGTATAGTTCTCTCCTATTCAGACTCTGCAGCCAAGTCCCACTTTGCCTTCAGATCTTGGCACTACCCACATGCCAGCATATTTCTGGGTTTATCCATGCCTCCATTTTGTCATCTGTAAAGTGAGGGTGAAGGCAGTAGTGCATATTTCCTAAGGCAGTTGTGGTGGTAAAATATTTTAATGTACATGTGACTGGCATTTGGCTTTTTGAGTTATCAACTCAATTTATTATTTCCTGACCTCATTTTCCCTGCTTTCTGTCTCTGCTTGGCCTCTTTATTCTACCAGGGACAGCAGTGGGAAGCATAGTGCTGGAGGGTTCTTATTTTTTTTTTATAAGCACAACAGCCAAAACCTTTTGGGAACTGGAGTGCAGATGCAGCTATTATTTTCTATCTCTAGAATTATTTTCCTGGAAAGGTTAGATTCTCTTGACTCATTTCTTTCCCAATTCACCTCTTTATATTCAGCTAATATTTAAATAATAGGTAGATCCCACTTGAATTCTAATCAAACCAGGTGTGGTAGTGTTGGTGGTGATGGTGGTGGTGTGTGTTTGTGTATGGGGCAGGGAGAAGGAGGGAAAGGAAGAGGAAGAAGGAGGAGAAGGAGATGATGTTGCTAAAGAAGTTATTACAAAGAAAAGTAAACACAAATATGAAATAAGAGAACCAGGCTTAATATAGGCAAAGATAAACATTGTCAGAGTAGAAAAACTGGTGTAAGGAGCTTGACTCCTCTTCAGTCTTTGTGTATCTAAGTTTGTGAACAGGCGAGACTCAGTGTCAATGGCAGGATCAAAACAGTAAATTCAACATTAAGCACTAGATGTTAAATGTCTGAATATGTGTAGCCTATGGCAGGGACAAGCCCACAGTTATTTTTCCTGTAAAATTAGCAAAATACTCAATAGAAGCAACTTAAATGAGGAAAGGTTTTGACTCAAGGTTTCAGAGGATTTCAGTCCATCTTGGAGGGGACGGTGTGGTACTGATGCTCAGAGCCAGCACAGATCTTGAGAGCCCTCAGTGATCTATTCCCATTCAGAATGCAACATGTGGACATCAAATGTGGGTTATATAGGGTGTTTCAGTATCCATTGTCAATGTGTTGCCTTGTGCCCATAGGTGGACAATGGAGCTTTCAACTTAAGGTATTCATTGTCATCAGCAACTTTTGTTAATATGTAATTGTCAAAAAAAAAAAAATCTGCTCCTACCATTAAGATAACTAGTCAAGCCAAAACATTGCTGGGTAATGGCATCATGTCAATTCTACTCCTCCCATATAGGCTTCTGATTAGTAGCCAGGGCAAGTGGTTGCTTCGGAATGCATAGCTAGTGCAGTTATATGGAAGAGGCTGGCCTGCATAAACAAGGCACTGTGCATCTGTTTCTCTATGTTGCAGTGAGGATTGCTCAGATAGCTCAGCACAGCAATCTTTGTCTTTTCCATGTTCTCTTAGACTTGGCCTTTGCGAGTCTTTTGATCATTTATCTTTTCCATCCTCAACAGGGGGTGCACACTCAATGGCTTCCTCCACAATGGCCATCCCACCGCTGGCTGCTTTTTCACTGGCTCACATCAAATCTATTTGTGCTATGCAGATGCCTGGACAATTGGAGACAGAGAGGCGCCCTGTGGCTGGTGGGTCAGCTGAGGAGAGTAAGATGGCAACATTCACAGAGGACAGCGGCCCTCTGCTTTTCAGGGAAACTTGTATACAATGGGCCTTTGTTGATTAGTGTAGAAGAGATTTCAAATGTTGTTTTGCTAAATACAGAACCTCAGGTGAACTCCTTTCCAGGACACTTGGCCAGAGCTGCTGCTTGGCTTCTGGAAGCTGGCTGAGGATGTGATTTCCCATCAGAACTGTGAGATAGAGAGCTTGGCAAAGATCTGCTTTTATGAAGCCCCAAGATGCCAAGGCACAAGTTCTTAGCATCATATTTTCCATCCAAAGGTAGCAAGCCCTCTCAGCCAGAATAGAATAGAAAAAAACAAATCAGAATAGGAATATCCTCAGCAACTGAATGGCAATGGAAGGTACTAGGATTGGAAGCAGTCAAGAAAGAATAAAACGAAGAGAAACCACAGTCAGCATGGCATGACTATCTGAAACAGCAGGTTGTGATAGCTGGAGGAAGAGTCTGTAGCTAGACTGCCCGGGTATGAAGTCTGCAGCTGATCCCTATTATCTATTCACAATAATAGCTCTCTGTGCCCCAGTTCCTTCAGATATAAAATGGGAATGATCACCCTAGAACTTACCAAGGTAAGTTGCTATGAAGATTATGTGAGTTGAATGACTTTTCAAACACATTAACAAATTGTGGCTGGTAACAATGTACCCCCATTGATGAGTGATGAATATAAATAATGAATAAATAATGAAATTTTCTAATGAGTCTTTAATATTTAATTGCACATTTATTGGGGATTAATGTCTATCTAAATTGAGAGTATCTATTAGTTTCATGTGAACTGTTATTTTCACCTGGACACTATGAAGATACAGTAAAAACATACACATTGAAGAATCTGTTCGCTTCCATCCTCTGGTTGGGAAATCTGTTCATGAAGTTATAGAAGATTGAATACTCCAAATAGGGACAATATTATTTAAAACTACACATTCTATGTAAGATTAGCTTCTCAGTGGTCACACTGATGGCACTGGTGACAGAGATTACAAAGAACAGGAAGTTCTGTGTTCCTGGATCATCACATCAGATTTGTCTAAGGAAGATCCAAGAAGAGTGAATGTTTTACTCCAAGCATCCAGGTATCTATCCAAAAGTAATTCACATGATAGGGAAATAGGTGGCTCCGAGTATCGTTTTACTCCACACAGGTTGTCCTGATCATTCATTCACACATCACAAGCATCACATACATGTATCTCTATCTTGTAACATCACATTTTATATCAATTTATCCCCAAGGATCTATGAGTACAAATATTTGCTGTTAACTTTCCCAGGTTTATTTTGTTTTTGTTTGCTTGTTTTGGTTTGGTATTATTTTGTTGTTGTTGTTGTTGTTGCTGTTGCTTGTTTTTTCCAGACAGGGTTTCTCAGTGTAGCTTTGGAGTCTATCCTGGCACTAGCTCTGAAGACCAGGCTGGCCTCAAACTCATAGAGATCATCTGGCATTAAGGGCATGTGCCACCACAGCCCAGCTGTTTTGTTTTGTTTTTACTCCATCCAAAGGAGTACATCTGGCTCGTAAGGCATTATTATGCTCTTCCCTTCTCACATCACTGGAAAAAAAAACAAGACAAGACAAAACAAAACAAACAAACAACAACAACAAAAACCCCCAAATAACAGCCACAATAACAGGAAACTTTTGCTATTTAAAAACAAAACCTGTTTAAAATAAAGCCAGTTGTGGCTGCTAGCACATAGGAAAGAAAGCATCAACATGCACAAGGTAAGATACTATGCTGTCTGAAACATCAGGAGACTTCACTGGCTGCTATGCTGCTGTTTCCTCCAATGCAGCATCCTGTGTCCCCCTGACCCTGTCCCTTTCCCTCATTCATTCTCCACTAGCACAAGCCACCTGTTTGTTCATTTGTTTGATTTCCTGCAATGTTTTTATAGAAAACGAGAGCACAATCACTGTTTCCTACATATTGTTCTTATCATTCTCTTAAATTTGGCACATCTATTTTCCCTGTTTCCTATCTACTAAGATTTATACAGTTCATAGTTAGGAAAATCAAGCTAGGGTCAATATGACTCCTGGATAAGCATGGCTTAAAACATTTCATATTCCTCTTGAGGCTCTAACTGGTATTAATAACAATTTTTATACATAAGTTTCACTGATATAAATATCGCCCATGATACTGTTGCAGGAATCCGCAGAACTAATACCCAGGTTTGGTTGGAATGCCTTAGTAAAGGAAAATACTAATTTTCTACAATACAATCACCTTACTCTATGCCATGTTCATTTCTCAGGATTTACTAGGGATGATGGTTCACAGCTTTAGTCCAGTACCTGGGAAGCTGAAGCAGGAGTATTTCTATGACAATAGTATTTAAAATGTGTATTTCTTATATCGGGAACAATTAAAGTCAAGGCAAACAAACTTAGTATATGTGGCAGAACACTATGAGCAGAGCCAAAATGAAATGAAATAGCCATGACCTAAAATCTACTATGATGAATCATTTAAGCCAAGTACTAGATGTTCTGATGTAAGTATTTGGCATGGATTCAATAAAACAATCAGTTCTCATAAGCTAGCCTATAAAAAGAGCCACAATGTTAAGATAAAAACATGAAATTCTATATCATATCTATAGCTCACAGATTTATGAAACACATTAGCCAAACATCTCCTTAGAGCTGTCCTACAGCTGTTGGCTTTTTTTTTTAAGGGGAGAGAGATGTAAGACACATTCAGAAGAAACACCATTTTAAACAGCACAATGGAGTGCTTTCCATATTGTCACAGGTTGTGCAACCCTTATGACTGATTCTAAGTTGTTTTATCTTCAAAACTTAATACCCTTTAAAAGTGTATTCTCATTCACCCTTTTTTAAAACCAGTCTTTGACAACCACTAATCTACTCCATTTTATCTCCATTGATTTATCTGTTCTAGAAATTTAACACTAAAATGATTATGTAAGGTGTGACCTTTTATGTCTAACTTCTTCTTGGTATAAGTTTTTGAAGTTTATTCATATTTTATTCTTTCCATGACTGAATCATTATACCACATTTCATTTTGTTCATTCATAAGCTTAATGATGTATTGACAATTGGATTGCCTTTATGGGGGTGACAACTATAAATAAGGGTGCTGGGAATTTCTAGCATCTGGATATAAACTTTCATTTCTCTTGGTACATAGTAACATTCTATAGTATTTAAATGGATAACAACCTTTTTCTATAAGGTGTACCATTTTACTTATCACCACTGACATGTGAGGTCTCAACTTCACTGCACCCTCATGAACACTTGATGTGTTCATATTGATTTGGCAAATGTGAAATGGTATCTCACTATACTTTGGATCTGTGTTTCCTGAGGGTGACCATATAAAACATTGTTTCATGTGTTTATGGGCCACTTGTATATCTTCCTTGGATAACTGTTTATTCACCCCCCCCCGGTTCTTTCAGTGGATTTGTCTTTCTAGTGTTACTTCTAAAATTTCTTAATATATTGTAGACACCATCCTTTATCAGCCGCATGGCCTGCTGTTATTTCCTTCAACTTTGTAAGCCATCTTATCACATTCCTACTAGCATGGTCTTATAGTGGATTATTATAAATCATTCACTGGTATTTAATCCCTGGGTTTCTAATCTGTTTGTCATCACTTGGGACATCTTCTTAAATACCTCAGATAAGCAATTTCCAGCCTTTGCCTTTCCTTGTATTAATTAGATAAGAGTCCTAGAAATTGGATTAATACCTAAAAATACAAGACAAGACAGCAGTGCTCAGACTTCTATATGCCTAAAGAATTAAGTAGTTCTGGTGATGTGTGTTTACTATGGAAGCAAATTAAGAACTAATTCCAGACTAGTTTAAACAAAATGTTACTAGTCTGGGACAATGAGAGGAAAGGTTGATCTCATAATTAAATAAATCTTTCAGACAGAGTGGAATGAATGAAACTTCCATGTTGTAGAGTGCAGATAAACCCACAACTTTCTTCACTAGAAATCTCAGTGTGGATAAGATAAAAAATGCCAGATCTGAACTTGAGAACTTCTTGGTCTCTAACACCACCTGGCCACTTGCTAAGAATGGAACTCTCAACAAGGAACCACCAAGTAAATGCAAGTTAAGATCCACAATGAGAGATTGCCTCAACATGTTAAGACAGTGATAGTGAAAAAAGACAAGACACAATAAATGTTGTCAAGGATATGCAGACTGTGTGAGATTCTTGACAACCTAAGTATTATGCATTGCTATGCAAAAAAATTAGCTAAGATATCAAATCAAGTAAAATGTGGTCAGTGGAGAAATAGATAAATGAAATGTGGCAGATTGTGCACAAAAGAATACCATTCCATATTGAAAAAGAAATCTACCAGTTACAGTGAAATAGATGAACCTGGAAAATAAGCCACATTCAAAAGCTAAACTGACAAGGACCAATACTGAATCTAAAATCTTATCAAATCAAACTTATACTAGTAGAGAGTAGAATGAATGCCACTAGAGCTAGGAGACCTGAGAAGTCTTTAGATTAACTTTAGACAAAAACCTTTCAGCTGGACGACAGGAAATAGCTTGTTTCTATTGTACAAAATAGATGAGCATAGATTGCATAGTCTGTTCTTGAAATTGCTAAGAGATTGCATTTCAATGTTCTTATTACAAAAAACAAAAACAAAAACTAAACCTCACTAAGTAAGGCAAACACTTGCTAATTGGCTGTATCTAGCTGTCTACCATGTGCACATATACTAAATGTTATAAATTATAAATGTATTTACTTTTGATAAATTAAAAAATAAGTATTCTTAGTGCTGGGAATATAACTCAGTGGTAAAATGTTTGCCCAGCATATGTGAACTTTAAAAATAAAATAACAAGTATCTTCATCTTAAAATAAGAAAATGTAGTAACAACAGGCAGATCCAGCAGCCACTATCTTAAGCACTTTGTTAAACCAAAACACACACACAAACACATATACACACACAAAACTAGTCTGTATTACTGCCCTACAGTAAACTCACAACTTAATAATGCTACAGGAATTTTCTGGTTAAGAGGTAATATCAATTTCTTTGTTTCAATTTCTTGAGAATCACAACTTTTCATCTGCCTAACAACTCCAAGTTTAGCTACAACTGGCCAACATATCTTACATATCCAGTGTTGCTTTAGGATTATCTTATAAATTCATACCATTTTTATAAACAAGACATTGGGATAAAAACATAGGCAGTCAAGTTTTGTAAACAAACACCTTTAATTATTTAATTTATTCTTTAGGAGTTTGTTCTTTATTTTTGATTGTGGCAAGACTCCCACTCCAAAAAAGGAAGAGAGACTATTAACACAAACCACTGGCAAATTAGATTAAAATAGCTTTACTAAGTTCTGGGAATCTCATGGAGACCATATTCTTTTACATATATCTATTTAGGTCAGCTCCAACTAAAGGGAAATTATAAAAAAAAAAAAAAATGTGTTTGGAACAATGCAGCCATTTTGCTTATTCTGAAGATCAATGCATGTTTAAATTCTCCCTCTAAGGTCATTGACACACCCCTTGAGAGTAAGTCATCTCATTGGTTGAGAAGGTAATGGGATACCAAAACATTCAGTAGTGGATGGGTATAGGGGTATATGTAGCCATGGAAAGGAGCTATGCAAGACCTTCAGGTACATAGTGATTGGCGTATCCAAGACAGTCTTCAAATATAAAGAGAATAGTGGCAATGAATCTGGAGAGAGCTAGGTTCCTATACCAACCATCCATTCTCAATTTACTTTGGTTTTATTTACTAAGTAGAGGTCAAGTATTTCAACAACAATTCTGTGGGACAAGCTACTGAGAAACTTGCTGACTTAAAACAAATGATTTGTTATCTCTTAGCAGCTTTGAGTTGGATTGGAACTAGCTGGTCTCAGCTGGCATTGACTCCACTAGAAGTTGAGATCTGAACTCTCTCTGGAGCCTTTCATCTTCCCTCGACTAGTAGGATGCCTAAGGTAACTTCTCTATGTCCATAGCAAGGATGCAAATGAGGAAGCCTCAAACATAGCACATGGAACTGCTCTGTTTGTATCATACCTGTCCAAGAAAGTCCTATCAACTAAAGAAGGTCAAATACCCTGCCCTGTGTCAGTGATCACAGAGAACATTCTGCCCGTACAAGGTTATACAACTAGAGTCAAACAACTAAAAAGCACAGATGGAGAGAAATGAGAAATTTGGTCTACACCATTAATTTACCACATCTTCCATGGTAGGACTGGGTGATAAGATTACCTAATGCTACACCACCACCATGTTGTCTCCCTTTTGAGGGGATAACTTGGACTTTCTTGACCCTGACATTTCATCTGGTCCTTGTTCTCTTCTACTACAGAACACCTCCCACCCCAAAGAGTAAAAGCAATTGTTCCTGTTCACCCAGTTAGGGAAAACATCTGCAGAGTTGTTTTTGTTTTTCTTCGGTTGTCATCTGGATGTTTGGCATTATGTCAAATGTTTTACTCTAAGAAGTCTGAAGAGTGAGTGCAGTTCATGTATTACTTCCCTTCCTGTTATAATAATACTTCAGTCTCCCTCAAATGCTTCCCCTGGGATACACACTGGGAAACATATCATAGGGGAAAAGCAGGATAAATTCTGCTTTTTGTTCATTTATAACAGCACATTCTTCAAACACTTAAGTCAACAGTCCCATTTCCGGGCACGCAAAACATCATTTGGCCACATCACAGGTGGCATTCTAATATGTAGGAGACCATTGGTAGCCTTGGGTTTAATTACTTCAGCATCTATTTTCCAATTATTTCTAGACCATGGTGGACAATTGCTTGTCATTTCATGAAGATACAGGTTTGAAGGTTAAGTGCTCCTATTGGTGTGTGAGTCTGGCTCTCTAATTGTTAGCTCCTTAACTTTTCTTAGGGAAACTTAACCTTTTGACAGTGTGTGAAAATTGGGAAAATGTACACATGTGTTGAGCTATCAACCTCAGAAATGGCGTTACTATTTCCCAATATTTCTCTCTGAAAAGGATCCAAAATAGTAATGAAGCCAGAGATCAATACTCCAAGTAAAATAAAATACTAGCTGTATCACATACATGGCAATTAATAAGCAATGCATATTCTTTATTTTTCTAGAACTGGTTTTTCTACATCAACAAAATCCACAGAGAATTAGAAACCTAAAGCATTAGATACATCGCATAGCATAGGCAAGTATAAAAGAGTGACCAGCAGCTGGCAGAACAATATATATAGAACTAAGACAACAAATAAAAGATAGACTATTTATTATAGAACAGAGACAGAAAAGAAAACCAAACAAGAGGAAAGCAAATAACTGACACAGCATGAAAGGAAACAACTAACCAAAACACCAGGATGGATTAGGATACTACACCCCAAACCAGAACCATCAAAGGCCAGCTTTAGAGACTAGCAGACTGAGGTCAGTGGGCAGCCTCTACTCCATTATGTATTGTTGGAAAGAAGGCAAGAGGCAGAGACAGGTGGATCTCTGTGTGTTTGAGACCAGCCTGGTCTACAGAATGAGTTTAAGGACAGGCTCCAAAAGCTACAGAGAAACTCTGTCTCAGAAATTAAAAAAATCCATTTGAACAATGATTAAAACCTAGGTAAACATTTGGGCTGTCCAAGTTTGGCATAAAAGAATATCTAGATGAAGTAGTTCACCATTTTAAAGGAACTATTTCTAACCCTTACAAATCCCCAAGAACACTGCAGGTAATCTACAAATTACTCATTTGGCATTTTTTTTTAAAAAATATATTTTCACATCAAAAGAGATATTCTATCTGCTCAACTAAAATTAATGGATGTATCAAATATTTAAAATCATGGGAAAACAGTAAAAGAAATGTAAGGAAAATGTAAGTTTAAAGGTAGTATTAAATAAATTAAAAAATAAGAAGCCAAAGATAAAACTATCAACTGAGTCCAAAACTTGGCTCCTTGTCAAAATAAAAGTAAGAAAGGGAGCATGGCAGGGGCATAGTGGGGGGGGGGGCACAAAATGGGAAGCGATGAGGGAGAATAGAGAGGAGTGGGGAGAGATTCACTGACTAATAAGAACTGAAGTATGTTGTGGTGAGGGAAAGAAAGCACAAATGCACAAAATGCCTTTAAAAAAAATAGGGGCAAATACAAATAAATTGTACTTTGTTGATCTTTGAGAAAATATTTGAAACCTGAGATGAAGAAAGTCAATTGCCAAAACACACCCTGGCAAGCACACAAGCTTAAAATGAAAAGTTGTCAGGCCACATCCATGGCAGAAACACCGATCCAGACATTTTTGTTGGCCTGTTGATAATATCTGAAAGAAGCAAGAAACTCTCTTTCTGTTTAAAATTATATACATATATAACTATATACTATATCAGATATTTCTTTGTTTTATGAAGTTTTTAGAACCTTACAACATAACATGACTCAATAAAAATAATTGAAATATCACCTATATCATTATTTTAGAAGTTAAAAATAAAATCTGGCCAAGTAAACTCCTGTTACTTATGTAAGAATGATATAGCATAACCACCTAAAATTCAAAACAAAGATTCAGGAATGTCCAAACATGAAGACCTATTAAAGTCGTGTATGTATTAAGAGACAAGAAAGCAGTCACTTGAGCATTTTATGTATGTCCAGAAGCTATTTGATGAAATTCTTATAAGACACAAATAGATTGAAGACACTCTATCATAACACCCAATCTTCATGGGCTAGATATTTCTCCATTGAGCTAGGTACAAATGAATATTGCCTAGGAAGACAGTGCCTAAACTTCTGTAGCCATTGGCAATATCCTTGGCCAGAAAAGAGGAGAGAGGATCCAGAAGGTTAGGATGGAGGATGCTGAAGTTTCGTTATTATCAGATTGTAGTAAAGATCAACTCCAGCAGCCTTCCAATTATGCATCAGGAAGGCTCTCAGTAGGTGACACACAGAAATTTACTTCACTCATGTAACAAGTAATTAGTGAGAATTTTAATGAAATGCAAAAATGTTATCTATTAAATAAAACAAGGAATCTAGAAATGTATGCCGTTGATCTAGTTGAAAAAAAGTTGAAAGTGCTGTTATACCTAGGACACTGGAGTAAATGTAAAGACCTGGATGAGACCATCAACCTCTTATAGAGTGAACTGTCCTTCTGCCTTTACTGTGTCCTCCCTAAAAAAAAAAAAAAAAAAAAAAAAAATTCTTAATTGTCCTCTTTAAATTGTAAGCAAGGCAGACATACTAGGCATTATTCACATATTGTCTATCACTTAAACACAAAAAGAGTAACTGCTTTTTTCTCTCCCAGGGGAAGCTTTTACTTCTTTAAAGGTGCTACAATTCCTGTGCAGTGTGCTTGAAATAGATCTCACTGAATTAATTCAAAATTCCAATACCAGGCAAAACAATTCCTTGGGACAGAGTAAAGTTTACAAGAATGTGAGAATGGGTAGGGATGGTCCAAAATTTAGAATAATGAGTGTACTAGATTTCATATCACAGAAAACAGCAATGAATGTTTTCTAATCTATTTTCCACAATAAATATTTCATAATAGGGGACAATACATACAGAGATTTTGATTCAACAAATGAATTACGGAACAAAAGGATTTGGAATAGCTGACTAAGCAGAGTTATAAAGCTGGTATTGGGGCCTTATACCTTTACTTCAGAATAAATCCGATGATTCAAATATTTTTTTTTAAAACAAAACCAAGATGCTGTCTAAGTGCTAGAAGAAAACAGACCCATTAATATATTCTTGGAGAGAAAAAATTCTATAGAATAGGACACAAGACTCAGGAGTAATAAAATTAAAGAGTTGGGGCTTTGTGCAAAATAGAGCTATTTTGATGATTAAAAAACACAACAAATGATATTAGAATGAAAGCACCCAGAAATATATTTGCACTGTAATTGTAAAGTTGATATCCCCAGGTTATATTGAGTTCTAATAAATCAGCAATAAAGATACCAGTGATCCAAGAAATATAGGAAATATTTACAGAAAGGAAGGAAACAAAAATAGCTTCCAAATGAGAATAAAAAAGCACTGACCTTCACCTGAGGGATAAATCGTTTCTCAGTTGTCACAATGACATTATGCTTTAATGTGCCACAGGGACCTCAGCTATGCTCATACATTCTTACATCAATAAAGTCAAATTTTAGCAAAATGTATATGTATATACATATATACATATACACATATACACATATACATATATACATATATACACATACATACATACATACATACATACATACATACATACATATATATATATTCCTGTACTAGTTTGTTTCTCTATTGCTGAGATAAAACCATGACCAAAGTCAACCTGAGGATGAAAGGGTCTATTACATCTTCTTGCTTACTGTTGTCCACCATGAAGGGAAGTCAAGGCAGGAACCTGGAGGCAGGAACTGAAGCAAAGGCCATGGAGGAGCATTGCATATTGGCTTACTCTTATAGCTACTTTTTTTTTATACAGCCCAGAACCATCTGCATAGGTGGGGCACCTCCCACAGTAGACTGTCTTCTCAAGTCTGTAAGTAGTAATCAAGAACACGTCCTTAGGACTTGCTTTGCAAATTTTCCTCATCAGTGGTAGCAGAGAGGGCTGGGCTGCCAAAAGAAATGGGTAGGGATTTTGAGTGATTACCTCACTATGTTGTTTTTGCCTGTGTATCCGTTTTTGTTTGTTTGACACTGGTTTGATTCTTTTGAGAGAGGGTCTCATTCTGTAGCCTCGCCTGGGTTGGAACTCACTATGTAGTGCTCAGCCTCAGTGCCACCTTCCTTGAAACTCCTAGTGTCGGGAGAACCAAATGGAGGGAGAAGAGAAAGTGCAGACTGAACTACAAGAACAAAAACAGAGGTAGAGCTCCAAGTAAATTAGCTCGTCTGCCCACAACAGCTGATGGAGGAGAAGTAAGGGATGATGAAGGCCAGGACATTGGTACAAGTTGTCGGACTGTGTGCTACTGTCCGTATAAGTCTCAATAGACCAGGAACATCACCATCTGCTTGCGTGGAGACCACCTGAGAGACGTGCTGGCCTTCATTACAACCAAAAACGTCCTGCTGGCACTTTGCCCTGGACTTTTAGCATTCTGGACCGTTTCTGTCCTGACTTGTGGCCATGTGTAACTTGTGTACAATAAACCATCTTTCTCACTGTCTCAGCTGAAGAAAAAGAAAGAAGAACTCACTATGTAGCCCAAGATAGCCATGGACTTGCAGCAATACCCTTTGCCTGCTGGCAGCAGAGGGGTGACCTATCTCACCTGCCTTGATTTCAGTTTTGCTCCTATTTTTGTTCATCCGTATTATACTTTAGGCAGAAATTTTAAGATAAAATAACAAGTTTCATTTGTTTTATAAATAAAAGGGTTATTTAAATAAAAAGATTATACAGCAGATTTTGAAATTTTAAGTCACTATACTTTGGGAGCTTTTTGAAAAAATACTGGAGAAGTCCCATAAAGATGAGTTCATCTAATTAGGGGCAAATTATTCTTCTAATTTAAAGAAAAGTTGTAAAATTAGAGGAAGAAATAACAATAAAGTGGGCCACTCATGGGCCACTTCAAAGCACAGAGAAATTCACTGTTCCATGGTATAGCTCAGGCTTCCACTTAGGGTTTACAAATTTTGTATTTTAGAAGTAAATCCTTTTTATGAAAATAATTTTAGCTAGATTCTCAACATTCACAGTAGAGAAGCAGGCTTAGCTGTAAAGGAGATGGGTAGGGCCAATTTATGACCTGTTGAAAGCGCTCTTCATCTCTTTGATAAACTGAACTTCAATTACAGAACACATGGGATCACAGGAGTCAGTCTGAGGATCAGTGGTCTAAATGGTACCCAGCAATATTTTCCTGTTCTTGCTTTCTCTGCTTCCTACAACATCCCTGTCCTCTTCAATCCCCAAATCATCCAAAATAGGATTTTTCCTTGATATTAGGAGATTCATACTGTGAAACACATTAACATTGATCACTTAGGTTAGAATACTTATGAAGTACACAGGGCATTTCCTAATACCTTAAACAACATGCTAAGTGGATTTTTATTTTTCTCATCTTAAATTCATTATACAAACTAGAATATTAGTCAGTATGAGCTGTGGAATTGATAACATATTTATCATATTAATGGATTTAAGCCAAAAAGACACTTAAAAATAGTATTATCAGAATGACACCCAGTTTTCAGAGATGTGTATAAAAAACAGGCTTAGAATAATGCTTTCCACAGAGTAAGTATCAAACAATTTAGAGAGGAGAATTGATAAAAAAAAAACTTAATTATCATTCTGTGATGGTTAATCTTCATTGTCAATTTGACTGGTGTTAGAATGTGCATGGGAACACTCTCTCTAGGATGTGTCTGTTAGGGTGTTTCTAGAAAGACTGAACAGAGCAGGGACTACCATCCTGAACGTGAGCAGCCTCATGCCTGGCTGAGAGCCCCAGCAGAATGTAAAGGAGAAAGTGGAAAGAGCTCCTGTATGAACCCTTTGCTTACTGGCTATAGATGCAAAGTAACTGTTTGCTTCAAGCCTCACTCTTCTTGGTACCCTCAAACTGTGAGCTAAAATAATCCCTGAGATAAGTGATCAAATCACCACTCCAAATAATCCTCTCTATATAGAGGCTATTTCCCTAGTGATCAGTTAGCCTCCAACCTTCATCAAGTAGAGCAACATGGTGTCTCAAATCTATTTCTTGCTAGTACCAACACAGGGTTGAGCTGTTTTCTTTGCAGACACTTATCCTATTGACTTCCTTCTCTGTAGCTGAATGCTCTCAACCTCTATAAAGCCAAAGGTGTGAGATGAGAAAGACAGTCAAGTCAGACAGTCATATTATACAACATAGGGAGGTGACATAGAAGAGAGCTCACTTGTTTTTGTGCTGTTTGCAGAACTGGCACCACTTCACATATGTATAATTTCTGTGCATATAGAAAGGGACTGCTGGACACTTGCCTGTCCTATGACTTGGGTCTTGAACATTTGTGCTACTCTGTGGTCAGAAGTTCAGTCTATACTCAGGATCTGCTTTGACAATAATGGGTTTTGCCATACACAGCCCTGCCTGACTTTTTTAACTGTCTTGTGCTTCTGGCATCATCCTTTCATTTACCTGGAATTCATTGATCATGGACACCTCTAGCATCAAAAGATCTATTCGAACTTGTGAGCCAAGGGACAGGGCCACTTGTGCTTCAGCTAGAAGATAATCATGGTGATTCTTGGATATCTACACTCAGCTTGCTGATTGTTCATTTCCACATAACAGCGGGCTTGCTGCAACTATTTTGGGGGAAGTTGTCTGAAATACAGGTGTATATGTAGTCTTTGTCTTTTTTAGTGATTAACAGATATTAGTTGTAGGTGTGGTGTAAAATGAGATGTTGAGATAGATAGACCCACTGTGGAATGACTAAGTGGAATTCATATATTTATTCCCTCACATGCTTCTTACCTCTCATTTTTATGGTGAGAACATTTCAATCTATTCCTTTTGCAATACTCAAGTAGAAAGACATACTACTGTGAGCACAAGTCACAGCTTGGCATGAGAGTTTTTTCAACTTATTGAACCTACACAATTGAGATGTATTCTGTGCCAGTATGTCACTCATCTTCCTGCTTCCTTCAGCACCTCACAAATACCACATTAACCTTCCCCTCTTTAAGATTCTCACAGGAGTCTTCCCAAGCCAGGTTTATCATGTTAGAATGGCACCCTCAGAGTTCGTCCACATCATTACAGATTGCAGAACTTCTTTCTTTAAACATGCATTCTCTTCGATTTTAAGGTTGTTGGTAAGTGACTGGCATTCATTAGAAAAGATAGTTTTATTTTGAGTTTTTTCTCTTTCCCTACCCCAGAGGCATGTTTTAACACTCTATGGAAATTCCTGGAACTGCTCAGAAGTCCTACTCACCTATTGACCAATAGTGTGAGCAGCCTGCAGCTAACCACCCCAGGGTGCTGCAGTGGAAGCTCAGGTATGCAAGTTGCATTTTTGTCCTTGCATTTTCTCAAATTATTATTTGTCTTTCCTTTGTTGTGTGTGCTTGTGGGGTCAATTCTTTTTTGTCAAGATCAGCCTCATAAAGCTGTTTATGAAAGGATGATATCATACACCTAGAATCTCACTTACTCAGGAGATGAGGCAGGAGGACTGCCATGAGTTTGAGGCCAGCCTGGCCTACAAATTGAATCCAAGCAAGTCTAACTTACAAAGTAAGAGAGTCTACTTCCAAAAAATAAGAATACTTTTGTCCTATGACTTCTCTGGTATTTAATCCATTTTCCCACTGTGAGGTGTTCCAAAGACTCTGTATACATGTAAAATAAGAAACAGGTGCAATTTCTTTCTTCTGTGTGTGGATAGGCCATTCTCTCAGCATCATTCTTTGAAAGGACCGTCCTTATGGAGTGTTCTTGGTACTTTGATGAAGTTCAGGTGCCCATAACTGTAGTGAGATAGTCCTTCTGTGGCACTGACCACGCCCATTGTTTACCGCAATACATAACTGTGGATATTTTTTTTCTGTTCCTTTCATTCATATGCCATATTTTCTTCAGTAATAATAATGACATCATTATTATTTCCCTTGTCATTTGTGATCTTTCCCCCTAGCTTTCTTTCCCACAGTTCTGCATGTGGTTTCTACAGCATCACTCCAAACTCCCACTCATGTTCTCCCTCTTCCTCTGTGAGCTTAAAAGATATAGTTATGATTGTTTATAAATCCAGAACAAATGGTCCCTGAGGAAGAGCCTGGAGTGATTGTTAAGAGACACTGACAACATGCTGTGATATGTCTGCTTATCTAACTGAGTCCATACGCTCATATATCTTGTTGCTAGGTGAAATGATCAGAAAGCTGTGTTTTAGTTAACAAAGACTATTGTGATAATCTCATAACTGTACACTATTTCCAAATGAGGTTAAAATTTAAAAGCATGTCAACTATAATATTCTGTTAATACTGTAGTTTTATATTGTCATTCATCAGAATGTATCTAGCATGCACCAATAAGATTCATAAACAGAAGTTAGTTCCGAGTTAACTTAGTTCAGTCTCCTTACATTAAAAAATTTAAATGACCATTATATCATAAATAATAATAATATTATGACAAAACTTCCAATACTGAATTCCAAACAATAGTTTCTAGTAAAGAAGCATACTTCTTTTGAAATGAAATATTTAGCTGGGTGGTGGTGGTACCTTTAATCCCAGCACTGGGGAGACAGAAGCAGGTGGATCTCTGTGAGTTCTATGTCAGCCTGGTCTGAGAGTGAGTCCCAGGACAGCCTAAGCTATGCTGTCTCAAAATACAAAAAAAAAAAAAAAAAAAAAAAAAAAAGAAAAAAGAAAAAGAAATAACTTACATGGATCTTATCTTTGGTACAGTCTCTAATAGTTCAGATTAAGAAAAGATTAAATTACCAATATTGCTCTTGGTGCTGGCTGCATTTGCAGGGTCTCTGAAATGTTTAGAAAACAGTCTGCACATTTCATTTCCTTTTTGTTTGGACAGCACATTGTTGCCAACTTCTCTTTGATTCAAACATCTGGAATCACTAACCACTCAACTGGGAAGAGCTGCCAGTGATACTTTGTTTTCTTGACCATGAATCAGAACCTTGACCTAACAGAGGGTAATTATCTGGGCAAACTAATGATGAAATTTTGAGACATGATAAGACAGAGGTTCCGGCTCCAGAAGTGGTGAGACATGGAGGTGCGTTTGAGGCTATGCTGCATCCAGTTCTATGAGATGCTGTTGCAGAGCTCACACTGATTGTCAAACCTCCTGGGTCCATGTCTACTCACACATGGCCTAATGTTGCTGAGAGAGATGAGCCCAGCCTATTCTCATACTAGCAATTTACCCTACTGCATAGACAGGACACTCAAATCAACAGAAAAGTCAGGAAAGAATCATCATGTACCTGGAAAAAAATGACAGGAATAAACAAAAGACTGAAAAGCAAGGGATAAAAAGAGTCTAAGAAAATGAAGAAAGTAAAATGATGGCAAGTTTGTTTCAATATATTTAAGACACCCTTTAAGAGAAATAATATAATAATAAATATAGGTTCAATGATCTTTCCTAGTCTATCATTTAAGCCTCACCAGAAAATCAATAAATACCAACCAGTAAGTGTAAAAAAAAATAGACAGTGCTCACAAACATACATCATGGTAAAATGACAGTGTGGGGCATTCAGGATGCCACAACTAGAATGAACTTACACATAATATAGACAAATCTCATGCAAATAAAATGAAGACAGGAAAGCTAGGCACAAAGGATGTGGCTTGTATAATTTTAGTCACATGATGTTTGGAAGTTTTAACTAAATACTGAAATTACAAGCCAGACATTGCTAAGATGGAGTGAGAACATTGCAAATAATGGAGAGAGCAGGTCTGGTGACATTGTTTATTTTTATCTCAGTGTCCATACAGAAAGGGTATGTGCTTCTATTATAATTCTTCAATGTTCACACCCATTTGTGTTCTTTTTACTAAGCGTCAAACAACAATTATCACAGAGATCATAGTGAAAACTTTAATAAATAATAATATATAATCAAAGTGTGAAATTACTGTCAAAATTCATAAAATATTAAAGAAATCATTATCATATTTGAAGAAATTTCCACTCTGGGAAGAATTCCTAACCTACGTGATGCTGACTGTATCCAAGCACTACAGGGATGGAGTCACTTAAAGCAAATAACACAGAGCCCTGTTTGAATTGTGCTGACTTTGTTTCTTAACTCTTGACCCTCGCATTTAGAAACTGACTTGCCAGAGCAAGGACCAAATATGTTTACTGTGAATATGCATGTGGATAGATGCTGATTCTTTTAAAGCATCCTATATTTTAACTAGACACTACAAGCTTGAAATTGTTCTGGCGTGTACAGAAGATTTGCAGCATAGCCAATTACATTTTTATTGTTGTTCAACAGTCAGGTATAACTGATCAAAAAATAATTATGCCTGATTCCACAAGTATTCTGAAGTCTAAAACAGAAGTCACTAAGCTCTTCTTGTCTAGCTAGCATCAGGGTTAAATGTTTACAGCTCCTGGCAGCTTGGCAGGTCTGTGTAGGCAAGAAGATTTTGGCGCCAAAATGCCAAATAAATCCAGATCCAAAAACTAAGCAACTTTGTATTTATTTCAGCAGTCCCCAGTGAGAACTCACCAGTGGCTCAGCTTATTCTCAGAAATTGTTGCCATCTTCTTTACTGTGGATTAGGAGAGATACCCTAAGAATTTCATCTCTAGAGTAAAATCAGTTTCATCTCTCTGTAGAGGAGACAACATTCCTACACCTTTGTTAAAAGGGAGCCCATTAGAAATGGCCACTCAGACACAGTATAGCCAACTGAAAGACTTTATTTCAGCTGAATGGGACTGTATTTAGTTATTCTGGACATAACTGTAGTAGTTGGGGCTTTTAAAGCAGAAACCACATCCTGTTACCTAGCTTAGCAGCTGCAGGAGGAGAATGTACAAGCAAGGAAACTGAAAGTAACTAAAATAAGCTGTTAGCTGGAGGGTCCTCTGCACAAGCAGGCGGGATAACAGAAGCCAAGATAAGTTAGCTGGACCATCTTGGCCTTGGTCTTAGAATAAGGTTGAATAATTTTCCATGGGATTCTCCATCAAGGAGATAAAATTCTAAGTACACCTGAAATGGTCTTGGCTAGAAGACAAGATGGAGGAATCTCTACACCGTCTTGCCATGTTACACCTTCTCAGGAGGGATAAACGAGTCTCTCAACCTCCAGTTTTGTACGAGGTTTAATCAAGCAATTATTCATTTCAACACACACTCTTCACATCAGTCACTGTGGTTTCACTCTTCTATTTGAAAAATGCCACAGAACTGCGGAGAAGAAGATCATTGGCCCACTTCCCTGAAGGAGAAGGCTGAAAGAGTGTCTAGGATCATTACAAGCCTTGCTTGCAAAATGGTGATGTAATGCTTGCCTTGCCAGATTGCTGGGAAATGTTTAAGAAACATTATTGGCCAAGATCCGGAAAGATTCCTTTCTTTGCTTATGTCTTGTGTTAATTGACTCATTGAGGGAAGTCTTCAGACTCTCAAAGAAGCCCATATGGATTTCCTGCACACCCTTTCCATTTCTGCTGTAGATCATATTATATATTGTTCATAAATTTCCTGTACTAGATTTTCAGTCATCTTCTAGTTGGGAAACTTGTCTAAAGGAAGTCAAAACTGTGGGGAAGCAAATAGGATCCTCAGCATTCACATCTCCCTTACTCCAGTGTCAACAACAGTTCCCATTCTTAATGCTGGAATGTTTGATTTCCATCTCTTATTTCTCATGTGTGGCTCTGAGAAGAGAACTTGTCTTTTTTTAATTAAATTATATCAAAACACCAGTGTTTGCATTTATCTTGACAGAACAAGATGTAAGTATTTTGACAAATATCCTATATTTATGTATGTAGTATATGACATTGTTTGGCTTCAAGAAACATTTCTGTTCCTTAAGAAGAAATAGAAATGGTACTTTTAACCTATTTTTGTGGAGTTAGTTGGCTTAGCTATGTTACAGCAATGCTTTCATTTTTTAGGTCCAAAGCAGCCCAGAGATCATTCTCTCTAAGTATTCTGATTGCTAATAAATATTTGCCTTTTAACTGAGTTTTCTTAATTCCCAAATCTGGGCTTTCTCCCTCTATTATTAACTTTATAAACAAGGTCAGAGAGTGCAGTTTTATTATATTTGCTCTAAATTAATGCTATGCTAACTGAGGCTTGTACCCTTCACTTTCACAATGGATGGTGACACTCCCTGTGATCATCAACATCAAATAAACATCAAATCAAAAGGCAATATGCTACTTCTGAGGTATGCTACCTTCCTTCCTGGGAAAGCACAATAAATTTCAAGCTGCTATTTTATAGGCTCTAATGGGCACTTAGAGATTCAGCTGGTTTAATTAAAGCAGCATATGTGTAGTTGCTAACCCCAGTGTAGATGTATGGTATTTTCTGTATTCACTGCAGGGGACTGAAAGAGTTTGAGAATGTATTTTTAAAATCTTTGTCATTGTTGCTTGCTTGTCTGATTTTTTTCTTTTAGTTTTAGTTTGTCACTTACAAAAATTATAAAGTAAAATTCTGGGACTGCTGGGTTAATCCAACAAAACAAGTCACACCCCATATCCGCATAGTGTGTGCTCACAGATCAGAGTGTAAGCATGGCAACCAGATGAAGAAAGGAGTGAAGAAAATAAAGGAGTCGGCACTTGATAGGCATAACTTGGGCATTAGGAGTCTCCCAGCCAAGCCTAAGGAAAGTTGGGATGATGGATGTAAGTTCATGTCCCAGACCAAAGGAACATAGTTTTAGCTTTTCACATTCATTCCCAAGCTATTGCTAAATCATCCTGTATGAACTTGACAGTTGAAAACAATGACTCATATTTGAAAATTTTGCTGCTCTGTTCTCTTGCACAACTCACCATGGCTAAGACAAGGGCTATCTGTAGCTTACTCATGCTCTTGATGTCTTTGACCAAATGTGGCTTACTGGATGCCTCATCTGCTTTTATCTCTGGGTGTCAAGGAGAAAGGACTCAGTATTGTCTGGCAAAGTACTCCTCCAGAGCTTTTTTGCCTCTCTAGCTCTGAGATGGAGCTAAGTCCTCCCCAGGAGAAGTGAACAGAGCAATTAGGTTATGCTGCAATTACTGAAGAGCCATTTAAATTTCTGCTGTAACTTGATAAGATACCTATACTATCTCTTTGCTGTACTTTCTTCACATTCCCTGGTCTCTAGGACTCAAAATATAGTCTTTGATTCTTCGTGCAGTAGTGCAGAGAGCTCTAGTCTGGGCATTTTTAACCACTCAAAATATCAACAAACATTATCAAATATTTTCCTGAGTGAATTGATACATTTTTAGGTAAAATTAGAGATTTCTAAATATATCCTTTTACCCTATTTTCATCCAGTATCGGTTTGGGAAGTTCACAGAAAAATCGAGCCATGTCAATACGCATTTAAATGACATTACATATGAAAAGACTAGCAGAGGCCAGGAAATGCCCCTTCTTCCTTTTCTCCCAGCAAGCATGATGGAATGATGTAATGAGGCTATCAGAATGAGTACATGTGTAGAAAAACATATCACTGCATACAGCGACATAGAATTTTAATACGCTATGCTAGTGGCTTTCATCCCAATAGAATACAAAAATACAAATACACACACACACACACACAAACACACACACACACACACACACACACACACACACACATATATATATATATATATATAATTTCGATAGAAAATTGATTCTATATTTAAAAAGTAAACAACCCTGAAGCAATTTAATTGCCCAACAACATTTGACTGTTGAAAGAAAACCATGGTGCTATTCAAAATATCCAAACCAGTTGTTATAGTGCTACTCAAGCAGGAAACATGAGTTTGATCCTCAGGACCCAGGTAAAATACAGGGCATGGGTCTGTGCTGAAAGATAATGGGTAAAGCTCCTGCCACATAAAATGAGCACCTAAGATCAAATCTCTACAATTCACATTAAGCTTGGTTCAGTATTGAGCATTTATAATCTCAATGATCCTAGGACAACATAAAGGCAGATAGGAGAGAATTATTTGAAGGTTATAAACTATCTAGCTTCCTTACAATACCCCATTTCAATTCCACACATATACATACACATATCATACATATATGCATATAAACACATTGTTGTGGCTTACTGGTGAGGAAAGACATTTCAATCCCAGAGGCTCACTGACCATCCATCTTAGCCTAATCAGTGAATACCAGACAAAGTGAGACACCCTGTCTCAAACTACAAGGTATGCAGTTCCCAAGAAGCAACGCCTGTGATTGGCTTCTGGCTACACATGGCACAAATGTGCACACATCCATATATCCCCACATATACACATGCATCTGCCCATATGAACATATATATTCACATACACAAAATAGTTAGTTTAATTTTAGAGAAAAAGGTCCAGGTTTCATTGAGAAATTGCATGCAAAAACTACAAAGACACACTGCAAATAAGGGATTTTTAAGTCAGATTAAAAACATTAACAGTATGGGGAGTCTGGATTTTCTAAAATTAATTTCACATCTGTATTGAGTTTTATGTTTCCCACACCAAATGTCTGTCATCCCAAAAGAAAGCAACAATTACTCTAAAGAAAGGGAAGAGACATAGTAAAAGCAATCAGTCCAACTGCTCTGATGAGATCCTGACATCAAAACACCTGGCTGATTGCTGACCAGCTTCATGTTAGCTGTTTGGATTGGAGAAGCATACCTGTGGCTGTGCATTTGTGAGCCTGCTCTCTGTGTAGCTACGAGAGAGGATTTTTCCAGGAGACCAGCCACCTGATTCTCTGAGACTAGGGTGAGCTGAGAGCTCCACTGCCTTCAGTGGACCGTGCCCAAGGCTGGAGGTTCTTTGTGTAGTGACCTTCTGTTTGCTGTGGGTAATGACGATTCCTAGGCAGATGTCCAAGGAATCCAGATGTTAAAGACCATGGTTGATGGTACAGGCACAGGGCAGTTCATGGTCTTGTAACAGAGGAGACACAATAAAGAAATAAGAAGTCAAATGGCTGCAGGAAAAACTGCTATCTGAACGGTGAGCTTGAAGCATATTTGCTTTTTGTAGAAGGTTAAGGCTGGAAGCCCTGTGCCTGCCAATCAGCTTTTCCAATTTACCTAATCTTACTTAACCTAAACTAAATATAAAGATTGCTGATATATTAGAAAAAAAAGTCAGAACAAAAACAAAACAATAACAACAACAAAAGAAAAGCTTTGGAATTAATTTTTCCATGAATCGATTATTACCCTAAAGTGTGCCTGATTTTTTTTTTTTTTTTGATAAATTTTCCTCTTGAGAAAAATAGTGACCAAAAGGAAACCCAAACTTTTTTTCTCATTTCTTTTCTGTCTTCACTTTTTCATTGACGTATTTTACCTGGGATTTAGCCAGGGAATATGCACCGATTGCACAGACAAACCACTTTTTTAAACAAGAATAGATGTAGGTAAAATGAGAAATCCTAGGGATCTTTGTTGAAATGTCACACCTTAACAAGATATCAATCTACTTATTCATCACATTTTCTGTGTGTGTGTGTGTGTGTGTGTGTGTGTATATGCGCTCGCGCGCGCGCGCACGTGTTTAAAAGAAAATAAAAAAGATTGTAGGGGACAGAAAGTGAGAGAAGGCATGTAGCCTAATGGCCAGAGAGAACTGTTTCCTACAAGTTGGCTGATACGTCCACATAATCTGTAGCATGTCACAACCCACACACACACACACACACACACACACACACACACACACACACACACACAGGAAAATAGATAAATAAATACAAACTATGTGGAGTACAGATCATTAAGACTGACATGATCATTTCCAGGCCTGTTGGTGCACAATCAAGTAGACAGTCCATGGTTACACAGAATAAAACCCCAACAGCTAACTCAACAGCTGAAGATAGAATAATGCTTTTTTTAAATACAAAATTTGTATTAATTCTTTCAGAATTCTCTCTAGTGTATTTTGATGATGATGATATCTACCCACAACTTCTTTTATTAGCCAGATCCACCCTACCCCTCTTTAAACACACCCAGCTCCTTAGCCTATTTAAGAAAAGTGTGCTTTGTCCTGCACATTTGCCCATGTCTCTGAGTTCATCCCCTAGATCATGGCCCATCTACCACAGGTTACATCCAAAACAAAAAACAAAACAAACAAACAAACAAAAAAATATCGGACCCCCCCTCCTCCAAAGTCAGCAACTGTAAAATAATGCTTTTAAAGCAAGGTATTCAGAATGTCCCAAGAGGCTGTCTGTCAAATTGGTGTTGTTGCATTATCAAAGGAATCTGACAGAAATAAATGGTACTGTCCTCTGTGACTTCCTTCCTGATGGTCACATGTAGCAATGTACTTCTCAGGCCATGCCAACCTGTTATCTTGGATATGACTGATGGAGTTCAAGTCTCTTTTAATGGAGGATAGCATGCATTGTGCTGGTGTGTTATGTCTTTTACATTGCTTTAGTAGACTGTATACCCCATGAAGACACAGCTTTACTGCAGTTTACTCACCAAACCCATTCTCCTGGACCCGAGCCCAGCCTGCATCAGGTACTCACAAAATCCTTTATGAATTTTGGAAGCACATTCAAATGAGACTGTGGATGCTGTCGTAAATGTAAACCATCCATTTTATTGTGCAGGCATGCTAATCCTGGCATTGTATAGTTTTTGCCTCTCCTGGACTGCTGGTGAATGTCCAAGCTCAGAACAAAACTGCTGTTTTCATTGCGGTCCACCTTCCTCACTGGGCCTGCTTGAAACTATCCAAGATTTAGGGAAGTGCTTCTTTCCTTGAGGTAATCGGGAAATAATGTTTTTATGATAGTGGGTTGAATTGTGTTTATGAGACATCAAGAGATTACTTTGTGATTTGCTTTTATTTTATGTGAAACATGCACACCAAATAGGATGCATCTGTGACCTCTTTTCTTCATTTTATATCCCTCTCCTGATTTCAACCAGGGAAAGTAGACTTCTTGCTCTCTACTCCCGCCTACGCTGCCTCAAAGAGTGAATCCACTGACAAACAGCCTTTTCCCAGGTGGTTCTCAATGTCCAAGGTCAAAGTGGGCCTATACCAGACATTGCCTGGGTACATGGAGCAGAGGCATATGTTTGTCATGGATAAAGATGGGAAACGACAATAAAAGAGATGCCAGTGACCTCAATTCCGCACCCACCACACACCTGTAATCCTTACTAGGAGCTGTGGGCATGAAGAGTGAAACAATGGAGCTTTTCATTTTAAATTGATCACTCTGATGCTTTGTTGAGAATAGCAGAGGTAAGGCAGGAGCACAGCAGCAAGAACTGTTGGCAACCTCCACAGTCCTCTGGGGAAGAGAGCATGGTGTACTGATGGGCACTGTTGGCAACCCCCACAGTCCTCTGGGGAAGAGAGCACCGCACATTTCTGGGCATGATCGCTCGTACCTATGAGCCCTAGGACTTCAGAGACTGAGGTGGGAGAATCATGAAGTATATTGGGAACTAGACCAGCCTGGACTACATAGCAAGACCTTGTCTCAAAGAAACAACAGCAAAAAGGTGGTGGTGGCACAAACCAAAGTCATACTGTGCGGTTGATAGTGTAGCCAAATTTTGGGAAGTGGGCCTTTCAGGAATAACGACTTTTAAAGAAATTCTGTTTATAAAGAGAATACTCAGAAAAATAGTACCAATTACTTATCTATTTATTTACTAACTGTAGTTATTAATATACTTCTTTAATGGATAACATAGTTAATGAAATAGTGGACTTCATTATGGCTCTTAACTACTATCTTCTGTCTTAGATTTAAATTTAACTACTATAAAACATATAAAATTACACACGATTATGGGACACTATATAATCTCCTGATAGAAGTATTTATTATATGTTGTAATTAAATTAAAATACCTCTCAGAATTTATTAATTTATCATATTTCTTCCTTCAACTTTCAAAATCTGGCTGAGTATGGTGGCACACCCCTTTGAATCCAGCACTTGGGATGCCAGACCGGTTAGAACGACCCATTAAGATCCTGTCTAAAAGAAGAACAATACTTTCAAAATCTTTCTCCTAGTTTTAAAAGATTTGTTTACTTATTTGGGGTATGCATGTACATGAGTTGTATATTTACATCATGCATATACAGTGGCCCTGGAAACCAAAGAGGGCATCAGATTCCCTAGAGGTGGAGTTATAAGCTGTGTGAGCAGCCCCAAGTCCTCTGCAAGAGCAAGCTGAGCTCCTACTCCTTAACCATTTCTCCAGCCCCTCCTTTAGTGTTTTGATGTCCACAGTACATGTTTAATTTTGATTGACAAATAACAGTTACATTTGTGGATTATACAACTCGATGTATGATTAATAAATCATAATTACATTTATGACTACAAAACATGAGACTTTGATCATATATAGATTGTGGCATCATTAACAAGCTAGCTAACATGCCTGTCACCTTGCTTTTACCTGTCATATTTTTAATGCTGGGGCATTTTAAATTTACTTAGCTGTTGTGAAATGCACAATATACTATTTATTATCATAGTTATATTAACTAAGAATCAGGACAGGGATATTTTGGATTCTTTCTCTCTTGCCAGAGTCACCACAGCATATTGTAAAGTGGATCTGACACCCATGATGTCTATACACATAGGCACAGCAGAACTAACACTACTTGGCCTGCACAGACTTAAATAAGTTGGGATAAATACAGGTCAGGGCACACAGAGAGCCACATTCCCTTTTGCTCTTTGGCAACCTCACGTGGAATCCTTGAGTTTTCTTTGCCTTTTTTTTTTTTTTTTTTTTTTTGCTGAAACACTATTAAGTACCTAAAAGATGAACTTAGAGAATAGGCAAAATTGACCCAGGATTTTAATATCCTGGCAAGTCCTTTCCCCCTTGGACTTTTGTAATAATTCTCCAAAAGACACTTTTTAACACGTCCACTGTGATAGTCTTTTTTAATTGAAAATTAATTAAAATTGTTTGAATTTGCTCACTTTTCCACAAGGGACGGATTTGCCTTCTGGGCACACAATTGTATGTTCTAACAATCTTCCATGGGGCAAAGAAACACTGTATATTGTGACTCTGATGGTAATCAGATGAGGGTATATGAATAATAATTTTTAGGTAGTTCTTTACCCAAGGCTCACGTTCCTTAGCAGGAATGCAGTCATGTGGGTGGGGAACATGCCAATTATAATGCAATTGGTTTGTTTTTCTAGCACACTGGCTTTATTAGGAGGCTCCTAATGTATTACACGTTTTGTTACAAAGTGTGACAATTTATGGTGCATTCTGGGGATTTCAGAAAAGGGAAAGATCTTGCAAATTATTATCTGTGACAGAATTATAATTTTACAAATGATTAATCTCAATCATCCGTCTCTTTCCTCTCTTGGGTTAAGCGAGAAAATTATATCCTGCAAAATTAGCTGTCAAAATGTGAGGTTGTGGTTTGGAGTGTTTGTGCATGAGGAAAACGGAGGAAAGATCTTTATTAATGAGGGTTAAATAAATAAAAATGTTACTGCAGGAAATGCAAGAGGCACTGCTTGGCTGTGCCAATTGCCCCAAGATTGCTCAGTAATCAGTAATATCCACCAACTCGAGTCAGGACACCATGTCTATCATCTGTTTCTGGGCACGCCCTACCATCTAAGTGTGAAGTATCTCCATTTGTGCCATTTGGATGGGTGTAAATGACAGAATGATGTTACTGTCCATTGCCACTAAAATGCTTGTGACTAAAAATACAAATGTTGACAATGGGCTTGCTGAAACAGCACTTGAAAGTAAAGAAAAATGGACACAAACCCTCAGACAGGTTTTCAAGACTGGATGCAGCCATTTGGGAAATGGGAGAGAATTTAAATAGAACATTAAAATCATTTAAACAAACCAAACAGTCTTGCACTCAGACACTTAGCCAGCTCTTACTCTGCAGCCTTGGTACAGGAACAATAGGACACCTCACATTCACGGTGGGTGTGCCTACCACTTTTGCCTTGTCATTGTGTCTTCATGTGTGTCATTCCCCCCAATAGTTAAACTGCAGGCTCAATTCCTAAAGCATCATAGACAGACTAAAACAAAACAAGAATCAAAACCATTTATAAAAGGAAAAATAGGAAGGTTTACTGAGTAGAACAAATGACTAAAAATAATTGGTTCATCAATTGTGTTGTTTTACACCCAAACAATTTATGTAATGTTATATGCTTTAATTTGGAAGAAAGAGAAAGGTCCTTCATGTTTCCAAGCTCACACAATAGAGAAAAGAAACAAAACAGGGCTGAAAGACAGAGTCATTGTGAAGGCTAATTTTGCCTGTGACTTCTCCCTATATAATGTGTTGCTGTATATTCTAACCCTTGACTGTGCCTAATGATCCTCATGGCTTTATTTAAAACAACAAAATGAAAATTTAAAACCTGCATGTTTGGATTCTACCAGACATTTTCTGATTTTAAACTTGTCAGAACCTCCAGAGCGCAGTATATTTAAGATTGCACAGGTTGGGACCCCCATTGCAAGGCTTCTACTAAAGAGGCCTCAGCTGCAGAATGCCAGTTCCCAGCGAGATCCCCCTATCAGTGTAGAAACATCCTGAGTCCAGCATTTGTCCCCCATCTCCAGGCCTTGGCTATAGGTGGGTCTGGGACCAATTCAGGTGAACACCCCCCTACACCTTTCCCGGGAACTCCCTGGGTTGGCCCTGATCTCACTGCCCTGTGTCCTGTCCCCATCTAGAGCGCTCTTGGAGCTCTGATACTCCCTCACCCACTCCCACTGAGAGCCTGCCCTCCCCCTACCCTGTGCCCTACCCTGCCCACTGTCCCACCTCTCTGGTTGAGCACTGGGACAGAGGGTGGAGCCAACAATCCAGCCACATTCTCAGAACTTCCTGGAGCTGCTCTGAGCACACTAGACCTGCCTATCCATGATGGACCACCCGTAATTTCCACCTGCCTGGTCTCTGACCCCCACCACTGGTCCTTTACTGGAGTTCTGGGCCCATCCCAGAGATCCACCTATCTTCGCAGGGCCTCTCTGAGTTCTTGCAGGCTGGATCACTGACCCCCATCACAGGGCCTCTGCCAAAGAGGACTCATCTGGAGAGTGCCAGGCCCAGGCTAGATCTACTTACCAGCTTAAGGAACATCCTGAATCCCAGCCTTCAAGATCTTTGACTCCCATCAGCAGTCCTCTGCTGAAACCTGATCTTTGACCACCATCACTGGATCCCTGCCTGTGGAGAGACCTGGTAGAGAGTTTGGCCCACCCAAAACTACAGACATCTAACCTCTGACCCACCTAATCCCACGGGAGAAGTACCATAGATGGAGGGAGAGACCCAACCAACACCTGATGGAAGAAGCTCTGGGAGGAAGGCAATACAAGAAAACACATAACAATAGAAAGAAAAGCATAACACCACCAGAATCTAGGGAATCTACATCAACTAGACTGGAACACAACAAAGCAGATGAAGCAGAAGAGAACAATTTAAACATTATCATCATAAAAATGATAGAGGCCCTCAAAGAAGATGTGAGAAAATACCTTAAAGAAATGGAAGAAAAAACAAACGAAAAATTGGAAGAAATGAACAAATTTCTTAAAGTACAGAAAGCCAAGACAAAACAATTAAACAGGTGAAGGAAACAGTTCATGACTTGAAAACTGAAATAGAGACAATAAAGAAAACACAAACTAAAGGAATGCTGGAAAAAGAAAAATTGGGCAAACGATCTGGAATGACAGACACAAGCATAACCAAAAAATTCAAGAGATGGAAGAGAGAATCTCAGGTGCGGAAGGTAAACTAAAGGAAATGGATTCATTGATCAAAGAAAATCATAAATCCAACAAATCCTTAACACAAAACACCCAGGAAATGTGGGACACCTTTAAAAGGCCAAACCTAAGAATAATAGGCAAAGAGGAGGTTAAGGAAGCCCAGCTCAAAGGTGCCAAAAACATATTCCACAAAATCATCAAGGAAAACTTTCCCAATCTGAAGAAGGACATGCCCATGAAAGTACAAGAAGCATACCGAACACCAAATAGACTGGACCAAAGAAAAAAGACCCCTTGATATATAATAATCAAAACACCAAACATACAGAATAAAGAAAGAATATTAAGAGCAGCGAAGGAAAAAGGACAGAAACATATAAAGGCAGACCAATCAAAATTACACCTAAATTCTCCATGGAAACCCTCAAGGCCAGAAGGTCTTGGATATATGTTCTACAAGTACAGAGTCCACGGATGCCAGCCCAGGCTGCTATACCAAGCAAAACTCTCAATCAATATAGATGGAGAAACATGATATATAATGACAAAGCCAGATTTTCCCAATACGTATCTACAAATCCAGCCCTACAGAAAGTTTTGGAAGGAAAACTCCAACCCAAGGAAGTTAAATACGCTCACAAAGACATAGGCAACAGATAATCCCAGTTCACCAGAAAACAAGGGTAAAGAAAATATATTCACAATACCACTGCCAACAACAAATCTAAAACAAATAAGCATTAACAATCAATGGTCCTTACTCTCCCTCAACATTAATGGTCTTAACTCGCCTATAAAAAGACATAGGCTAACAGAATGGATACAAAGACAGAATCCATCCTTCTGCTGCATACAAGAAACATATCTAAGCTTCAAAGATAGACATTACCTCAAGGTAAAGGGCTTGGAAAAGATCTTCCAATCAAATGGACCCAAGAAGCAAGCAGGTGTGGCTATCCTAATATCTAACAAGTTACACTTCAAAATTAATCAAAAGAAATGAAGATGGTCATTTCATATTCTTTGCAGGAGAAATCCATCAACACAAATCTGAATTCTGAACATCTATGCCCCCAATACAAAGGCACCCACATTTGTAAAAGAAATGCTACTAAAATACAAACCTCACATGAAACCTCACACACTTATAGTGGGAGAATTCAACACACCATTCTCACCACCTAACAGAAACTCAACAAAGAAACAAAAGAAGTAACAGAAGTTATGTCTCATCTGGGCTTAACAGACATCAATAGAACATTCCATCCAAACACAAAAGAATATCCCTTCTTCTCTGCTCCACATGGAACCTTCTCTAAAATCAACCACATACTAGGTGGCATAACAAACCTCAGTAGTTATAAAAGAATTGGAATAGTCCTCTGTATCTTATTAGACCACCATGCTTTAAAATTGGAATTCAACAACACAAATCGCAGAAAACCTGCAAACTCATGGAAAATGAACAATGTGCAATTGCCCCCCACCTAGGTCAAAGAAGAAATAAAGAAAGAAATTAAGGATTTCCTAGAATTCAACGAGAATGAGGACACAACATACCCGAACTTATAAGACATCATGAAAGCAGTGTTATGAGGGAAGTTCATTGCACTAAGTGTCATATAAAGAAAACAAAGGATAGCCACGTTAGAAAATTAATAGTGCAACTGAAAGCCATAGAACAAAAAGAAGCAAACTCACCCTTTAGGAGTAGATGCCAGGAAATAATCAATTTGAGGGCTGAAATCAACAAAATAGAAACCAGGAAAACAGTACAAAAAAATCAATGCAACAAAGGGTTGGTTTTTTGAGAAAATCAACAAGATAGACAAACCTTTATCCATATTAATAAAAAAGGAGAGAGAACATGCAAATTAACAAAATCAGAAGTGAAAAGGGGGACATAACAACGAACACAGAGGAAATCCAGACAATTTTCAGGTCATACTTTGAAAATCAGTATTCCACAAAAATTGAAAATTCAAGGGAAATGACAAATTTCTGGATAACTATCACTTACCAAAATTAAATCAAGAACAGACAAACAACTTAAATAGAACTATAACCTCTAAGGAAATAGAGGCAATCATCAAAAAGCCTTCAAACCAAAAAAAGTCCAGGGCCAGATGGCTTCAGTGCAGAATTCTACCATTAATTGAAGGAAGAGCTAATAAGAATACTCCTCAAATTTTTCCACATAATAGAACAGGAGTTTCATTGCCAAACTCTTTCTATGAGGCCACAATCACCATGGTATGCAAGCCTCACAGAGACACAACTAAGAAAGAAAACTACAGACCAATATCCCTGATGAACATCGATGCAAAAATACTCAATAAAATACTGGCAAACCGAATCCAAAAATACATCAGAGAAATCATCCACCATGACCAAGTAGGCTTCATCCCTGGTTTAACATGTGAAAATCTATCAACATGATCCACCATATAAACAAACTGAATAGAAAAATTACATCATCATCTACCTAGATGCTGAAAAACCTTTGAAAAAATTCAACTCGTTTTCAGGATAAAGATCTTGTAGAAGTCAGGGATAACAGGAACATACCTAAACACAGTAAGAGAAATATACAGTAAACCAATAGCCAACATCGAATGGAATGGAGAGAAGCTTAAGGCAATTCCTCTAAAATCAGGAACAAGACAAGGCTGCCCTCTCTCTCCATATCTCTTCAATATTGTACTTAAAATTCTAGCTAAAGCTGTAAGACAACAAAAGGAGATCAAGGGGATCCCAATTGGGAAGGAAGAAGTCAATCAGTCTCTATTTGCAAATGATATGATAGTTACATAAGCGTCCCAATAAACTCTACCAGGGAACACCTACAGCTGATAAACACCTTCAGCAAACTAGCAGAATGCAAGATAAACTCAAAAAAATCAGTAGCCCTACATTATTCAGACAACAAAGAGGCTGAGAAAGAAATCAGAGAAACATCACCCTTTACAATAGCCACAAGCAACATAAAGTATCTTGGGGTAACACTTACCAAACAAGTGAAAGACTTATATAATAAGAACTTTGTGACTTTAAAGAAAGAAATTATACAAGATACCAGAAAATGGAAAGCTCTCCCATGTTATTGGATAGGTAGGATAAACATAGTAAAAATGGTAATCTTGCCAAAACCAATCTACAGATTTAATGCAATCCCCATTAAAATCCCAGCACAATTCTTCACTGACTTTGAAAGGATAATAATCAACTCTATATGGGAAAACAAAAGACCCAGGATAGCCAAAACAACCCTGTACAATAAAAGAACTTCAAGAGGCATCTCCATCCCTGACTTTAAGCTGAAGTACAGAGCTGTAGTTCTGAAAACAGCCTGGTATTGGCACAAAAATAGACAGGTAGAATCGAAAATCCTGATATAAACCCACACACCTATGAACACCTGATTTTCGACAAAACAGCTAAAAGAATACAATGGGGGGAGGAAAGCATCTTCAACAAATTGTGCTGGCACAATTGGAGGATGGAGTGTAGAAGACTACAGATAGACCCATGTCTATCACCACTCACATAAGTCAAGTCCAAATGGATTGAAAACCTTGACATAAATCCAGCTACACTGATCCTCTTAGAAGAGAAAGTAGGAGTAACCTTGAACAAATTGGTATAGGAGACTGCTTCCTGAACATAACCCCAGTAGCACAGACACTGAGATCAACAATTAATAAATGGGACCTCCTCAAATTTAGAAGCTTCTGTAAGGCAAAGGACACAGTGTACAGGACCAAATGGCAGCCCACAGACTGGGAAATGGTTTTTACCAATCCTACATCTGACAAAGGGCTGATCTCCAAAATATACAAAGAACTAAAGAAACTAGTCAACACAACACCAAATAACCTTATTAAAAAATGGGGTACAGAACTGAAGAAAGGATTCTCAGTAGAGGAAATCAAAAAGGCTGAATGACACTTAAGAAAGTGCTCCACATCCTTAGCTATCAGGGAAATGCAAATCAAAACGACTTTGAGATAACATCTTACTCCTGCCAGAATGGCTAAAATTAGAAACACCAATGATGACTCATGTTGGAGAGGATGTGTAGAAAGGGGAATACTCCTCCACTGCTGATGGGAATGCAAACTCGTACAGCCATTTTGGAAATCAGTATGGCGGTTCCTCAGGAAAATGGTAATTAGTTTACCACAGGACCCGGCAATCCCCTCTTAGGCACATACCCAAATGATCCACATCCATGCAACAAACAAAGACATGTGCTCAACTATGTTCATAGCAGTATTATTTGTAATAGCAAGAACCTGGAAGCAACCTAGATGCCTCTCAACTGAAGAATGGATAAAGAAGATGTGGCACATCTACACAATGGAATACTCTCTGCAGAAAAAAATAATGGAATCTTGAAATTCGCAGGCAAGTAGATGGAACTCGAAGAAACCATCCTGAATGAGGTAACCCAGTCACAAAAAGAGGAACATGGTGTGTACTTGCTCATATATAGATTTTAGACCTAGATCAAAGGATCACCAGCCTATAATTCACACCACCAGAGGAACTAAGATACAAGGTGTATTCTAAGTTATTCCTATAAGGTCTCTCACAAAAGGGGGAAGGGGCAAGTCCCCCAGAGCACATGGGAAGTGGGAGGCAGTGAATGGAGAGAGAACTAGGAGAAAGAGATGGGGAGGAGAAGAAATCACATGTGACTAGGAATATTGAGTTAGGGTAGGAATAGAAGTCAGGAGAGAAACAGGGGGGAGGGAGAGAGGGAGGGAGAGAACATAAAAAAGGGAGCCATTATTGGTTTTAAGAGAAAACTGAACCTAAAGAAAGGTCTAGAGACTTACAACAGTAACTCCAACTAATAATTTGATTAACCCTTCCCTGATAGTTAGATCAACAACTAAGTTATACACTATCATGGAGCCCCCATCTAGTACCTGTTTGAAACAGAAGCAAACACCCATAACTAGAATACAGATGCAGAGAGAGAGGACAAGATCAGGTTGCAGAAACACATAAAGACAGTTGTCCTGAACAAGGAGGAGCTAATGGGCCCACCAGACTGATACCTGTGAATCCAGCATGGGACTGACTCAGACCCCTGAATATGGGTCTCAGCTAGAATGACTGAGTAGTCTAATGGACTTCAGTCAGTGGAATAAGGATGTATTCCTGGTGCACAAAAGGAGCTTGTGGACACATCCCCCATGGGGGGATACTCCCTTACTTAAAGACAGGAGAGAAGTCCTAGTCCCTACTTCAAATGACTTGACAGATTTACATGACCCCACCTGGATGGCATAGCCCTACATGTGGAATGGGTGGAGGGATGGGAGGGGAGGGTGGTCAGGGTGCATGTGAGGGGGAGAGAGGGTAGGAGGGATGGAGGGATCGAAGGAAGGAAGGAGCAAGAGGGAAGGAGGGAGGGAGGGAGGAAGAGGGAACTGGATTGGGTATGTAAAATAAGAAAAATAAATAAATAAATTTAAAAAAAGATTGCACAACTTGCCTCAAATGTGCCTTGTGCAGATGATCCCTGGCTGAGGACCAGCTGTCCTCCATTCTGCAGAAGAAATGCTGGCTTGGTGTCCTTCACACCTTCTCCCTCTTGTTTCAATCTACAGCTTAGCTGAAGGAGTAGAAGAACCCAAATGAGGTACCTCACCCAAAAGGAACTGGCAATAAAGTTACACACACTAAAACTGTAAACTGTAAACTCAACTCTCCTGAGACAAGGCCATCCAGAGCCCATCCTCAAGTTCCTTCACTGTCCCTAGCCATGTCCTTGTATGTGCATGAGTGCCCTGCCTCCCTTCTTTCTTCTTTTTTTTTTTTTTTTTTTTTTTTTTTTTGTCTTCAAGTGATTCCCAATTTACCCCTCATCTAGTGACAGACCTGTTTTTTTCCTCTCCATTCTCTATTTCTTCACTCTTTAGACAATGGGTTTTTGGTCAATTTTGGACTCTTATTTCTGCTTTTCAGGTTCTATTTCCTCCTGATCCATGAAAATTGGCATAGCTCTTACCCTGGTAACCACACCATCTCATTAATTTCTTAGCTATAAAAAGAGCTTCTGATTGACTCATCACATCTTTTCTCAAATGGCTACATCTTGGTTTACTGATAAAACATCATGAGTCATGTTCTCTTCTTAGCACAGTCATCTAGGATTTGGTTCTGGGGGGTCAAGATGGGCAAAATCTGACTACTTTAGAAGCATCTCTTTGGCATCTTGTATACCATATCTTATCATCTACTCTGTTTTTGAGTGATAGACAGACATTTAAATGGTTTATCTTCTATTTTTGCAACCCTAAGACTACAGTGCATTTTTAGATTACAAATAATATAGCTGTCAGTATAAATGCCATACTTTTTGTGTTCAACACATGCCTGTTTCATTGATATGTATACTTATATTCATTGTCTTTTCCCCTCGTTATCCTTCCTTCTCCATACCCTCTTTCTCTTGGCTCTTTTTTCCATAAGAGGTTTATTATGTTGGGGACTATATCAACTGTTATCACATGTCATATCAAAATTGAAAAGACATATTTAGTGCCACCAAGAGGCTCACAGTCTAGAAGGAAGGCATTAAAATAAAAATGTGCTTGTTTCTCAAGTGACTTTTCCTTCCTCTGTTTCAGTTTGCTTATTCCTTATTTCTTCCTTATTTTGGTACTATTTTTTCTTTCAGAGTGGAAAACATAAGAAGAAGATGCTGATGCTTCCTTTTGCCTTTTGTAAATGCTAAAACTCATTACACTAAGGTTTGTGTAGGCAAGAAATTGAGAGCAGAGGAGGTATGCCCCTGAAAAAATGATAGAAAAGAGAGTCTCTGACAGCTGAGGAAATTATGTGTTTGGTGTGTGTGGTATACTGGGAGGCATGGAGAGCTTGTCTTTTCTGGGAAGCTACCCAGGGAAATGAGCCATCTCAGAACAAATCACTGTGTACTATTCCCCAGAGGTTTCCACTCTCACCATTTTCCAGGAAAAAAAAAAAAAAAAAAAAAAAAACATAGTCCTTCTACCCAAGATTCAAGATTCTCATTTATGCTAGGGCATTTGTGAGGGCCATGAAATGATTGTCTAAGGAGTACATTTTACAGAGACATTAGGTTTCCCCAAAGCAACAAGTGAGAAGGATTTCTGTTGAGGAGTGGGATAGAATTTTATAGCTGCTGGGTAAGGAGGTGGGGATTACAAAGAAAATTTAGGTAAATGTAAAGGAGAAGACAAGTGTACCAGATCTTGTAAAAATAGGATGAACTATTGCTTGGATGTGGATCATTTGGGTATATGTCTAAGAGTGGGATTGCCAGGTCCTGTGGTAAACTGATTCCCATTTTCCTGAGAAACTGCCATACTCATCTTCAAAATGGCTGAACAAATTTGCATTCCCACCAGCAGTGTAGGAGTGTTCCCCTTTCTCCACATTCTCTTCAGCATAAGTTATAATTGGTGCTTCTAATTTTAGGCATTCTGGCAGGAGTAATATGGTATTCAGAGTGTTCAACTATGTTAATAGCAGCATTATTTGTGGTAGCCAGCAACCTAGATGCCCCTCAACTGAAGAATGGATAAAGATGTGGCACATCTACACAATGGAATACTACTCTGTGGGGAAAAAAAACAATGGAATCTTGAAATTCCCAGGCAAATGGATGGAAGTTGAAGAAACCATCCTGAATGAGGTAACCCAGTCACAAAAAGAGGTACATGGTAGGTACTTACTCATAAATGGATTTTAGACATAGTGCAAAGGATCACCAGCCTATAATTCACACCACCAGAAAAACTAGGATACAAGGAGGATTCTAAGAGATTTATACAAGGTCCCTCACAGAAGGGGAAATGAACAAGACCTCCTGAGCATATTGGGATGTGGGGGTGTATGTCAGTGAGTAGAGAGGAAGCCAGGAGAAAGAGAAGGGGAGGAGAGGATAACACGTGGGACTAGGAAGATTGAGTCAGGGGAGGAATAGATGAGAGAAAAAAGAGAGAGACAGATATCATAAAAGAGGAAGCCATTATAGGTTTGAAGAGAAAACTGACTCTAGATAAATGTCCAGAGACCTACAAGACTGACCCCAACTAACAATTTGAGCAACAATGGAAAGGCTACCATAAATGTCCTTCCCTGATAATGAGAACGACGACTAACTTATCCACCATCATGGAGTCCTCATCTAGTAACTGATAGAAACGGAAGCAGACACTAACAGCTAAACACTGAGCCAAACTGGAATCCAGATTCAGAGAGGGAGGACAAGATCAGGCTACAGAAACCCACAGAGACAGATGACCTGAACAAGGAGGAGCTAATGGACCCCCAGACTGATATCTGGGAATCAAGCATTGGACTGACTCAGACCTCCTGGACATGGGTCTCAGTTAGAAGGTCTGGGCATTCTAAGGAACCTCTGACAGTGGAACCAGGATGTATCCCTGGTGCAGAAAAGAACTTTGGGAGCACATTCCCCATGGAGGGATACTCCCTTAACCCAGAGGCAGAAGGGAGAGCCTAGTCCCTACTCCAAATGACTTAACAGATTTAGATGACCCCTCCAAGTAAACATCACACTACATGTAGAGTGGTGTGGGGGTGGGATGGAAGGGTGGTTGGGAGCATGGAGGTTGGAAGAGAGGGAGGGGAAGGTAACTGGGATCGATATGTAAAATAAGAAAAATAAATAAGTAAAACTAATAAAAAAATTAAAATGAACTGTTGTTTATGAACTCTGATATCCAAATTCTGACCCAAAATCTGAAAGTTTTCAATCCTGGCATGATGGCATAAAAGTCTGCCTGTGAAACTATCTGATATATATGATTAAAGACATCATATACTACATCAACCATGTGTATAAATAAGTTTATAATCAAACTTTGGTCCTATCTCTGAAATATCTCATTTTGTATAGACATATATTCAAACATCTGAAAAGTAGCCCATTCTGAAAGCATTTCCAGTCTGAAGAATTTATGTAAGGGCTGTTCAAATTGTTCATGCAAAGGACACAACTGAAATGCAATAATTTCTAACAATCCTCACTCTAATGTAGCCACCATCCCTGTGAGGCTGGGTAATGAAGTCTAACAGAAATGCTGGCTTCTAGTATGAACGTGTACAATGTTGCTATGGCATTGCACTTAAGGTAGCACCAGATACTAGAAAACATAAACTGAAGGGCCAAATGCTATGGGAGGCACTTTTGATGCTGCAGGAGAGAGGCTGTTGAGCCTTGAGGGTTGGGCCTTGTTGTCTCAAACTTTTTGTTGTCTGTCTAATTTACATCCTTTGGAATCTCACTTTGCTACTTCTTTCAAGAAATGAAGAGACTACTCTACCAATATTCTGGGTGGGTTGAATTTGTACATGGAAAGGGATTCATAATTTATTAAGTAGTCTGTTAAATATATATGTTATCATTAATTTACCTTTACAAAGTGTATTGTGTATGTTTTAAAATAGCCATGACAATGACTATTTTCTATAATGTATGAAAAATCATTCATATATGTACTATTGAATACAAAGACAGAGGTAGGCTCTGTGGATAAAGGATGAATAATCCAGAGAGAATAAGTACCATCTGGGAGCCTGTTATCACACAGATTTGCAAAAGTTGTGAGAAATGCTACCAATCTTAAGAACAGAATATTGAAGGCTATGAGGATTTTCCATCCAGAATATGTCATTTGTCATGAAAATAATTCTGAATTGGAGGAATCTGTTGTAAAATATTTTAAGGTGTGTGACTTTTGTTTATGCTGCATCTGTTTAATTCTGTGAAGCTGTGATGCTTTGCCTGTCTAAAACACCTGATGGTCCCAATAAAGAGCTGAATGACCAATAGTGAGGCAGGAGCAAGGATAGGTGGATAGGCAGAGCTGGCAGGCAGAGAGTATAAATAGAGGGGCAATGAGGAAAGAGGAAGAGCAAGAGAACAAAGGGAGGACATCAGGGGCCAGCCAGCCACAGAGTAAGAAGGAAAGTAAGATATGCAGACTAAGAAAGAGAAAAGCACAGAGGGCAAAGATAGATGGGATAATTTAGATTAAGAAAAGCCGGCATTAAACAAGCCAAGCTAAGGTGGGGTATTCATACCAATAAGCCTCACTGTTTGACTCATTTTGGAGCAGGGTGGTGGGTCCCCCAAAAGAGAAAAAAATATTCCTACAGGAACCTGAGCATCAACAGGGGCAGGAATGGTCCCAGCTCTCCCTTTTATTTGTAGCAAAACAGTGCATAACACCCCCACCCAAACCAGGTGAATACCTAGCTCTTTACCAACTATCCCAAGGAAAAGAGAGTGACTCTTTATCACCAAAGACAGGGGTTCTCTGCCAAAGCCTCTTGGCCCAAACTAGTCATTACTAAATAGCTTTTTCCTTTCACAGTATTCTAACACCTTTTCTTTCATTTCCCCAAGCTTACCATTTCCCAAAACCCAAACTTTCTTTTATTTCTTTGAACCTACATGCATGTAAATCCAAATAAAAACTGTGACCTCTTTTCCGTTAATCTGTCTTTTGATACCTGGATTTGTAAGGAGCTAGAGATAATGTTAGGAGCTAGAAAACATTGCCCCCTTGACAGACAGTATTTTGTGATACAATAAAAGCAGTGAGCTTGCTATTATACTGAGAGTAAGCTCAAGTCATGGAGATACTCCATGAGAAACAAAAAGTTAAGCAGTCCTAAAGGATGAACACAAGTCAATCTGATCTCTCTCTCTCTCGATCTCTCTCTCTCTCTCTCTCTCTCTCTCCCTCCCTCCCTCCCTCCCTCCACCCCCTCTCTTTGTGTGGGTGGGAGGTGGGTGGGTGAGTGGTAGGAAATACCAGTTAGAGATGCTATGTATATGTAGACATCTTTGAGGTAAGGAAACTTTTGATGTCCTAAAAGAACACAGAAATAACACTCATGTCTTCCCTAAGTGACTTTCTTGTTGAGGCATTTTTTTGAGGGTTAACATTTTAAGACCCTTACCAATGACAGTCAAAGCATGATTGCATACAGCACTTCAACACTAGCAAAGGCAAGGGAAATAAAAGCAAGCGATATAATATATGCCATGTAGATCAAATGTAGAATTTTGGACATGCCTTATATATGAAGTGCTACATTATGATGTGTATGGCATTAGAATAATTATGGTAGCTAGCTTTCATCTGGTTCAATACAAATCTTTCTACCAAGATCCATCCCTATATCTAGAATTCTTCTCCTTTCTCGATCATAAAAGTTAAAGTATCTAGCTGGGTGGTGGTGGTGCACACCTTTAATCCCAGCACTTGGGAGGCAGAGGCAGGTGGATCTCTGTGTGTTTGAGGATAGCCTAATCTACAAAGCTACACAGAGAAAACTTGTCTTGAAAAAAAAAAGTTAAAGAATCTATACTGTTTACAAACCTAATTTCTCTATTTGATTAGTTCACTGTACTTAGTGGTTCCCCTGCACATGCACAACTATGGACTATAGTCTAGTATCTTCATTGTTTTAATGATAAAAACATAAAATTATTGACTCTCATCATGTTACAACAAGTAATAGTCAAAACCAATGTGTATGTTGCATCTTATTTGGGAAAGATCCATGCATGTACATACAGGCTCCAAAGCACTGTCACCTGAATCACAAGCTCATGAAGACAAAGTATGAATCTAAAGTGATCAATGCCAGCCAAACAAAGCCAGCTCTCTCTGCTTTCTGCTGTACGAGATGCCATACTCTTTTATTACCTTCACTAAGGCATCTGAAATATGGCCACCAACCTCACTCACTCTCAAATGCTCATGCTTCTCTTCTATAGCTTTTGACTATCCTACTATCCTATGGTTTGGATGTTTTGCTTTTATTTTTTCTTTGTCTTTTTGTCTGGTAGAAATAGGCTTATAATTTATTTCTACTTGGTTTTGATTATTGCAATTATTAAAGACCCACAGCCAAAGATGAGTTTGAACAACAAAGTAAGATTTAATTAGATTATGGTCCAAACATAGTATAGACATTAAGACATACACAGACATATATATGGATCTATTTGAATAAAATGAACACTCAGAAGAGAAAAAGTAACAAATATTTATAAAAGAATATGGTTTGGTTCTTTCTTCCTTTTTTGGGGAGGGGTTACAGGCATAGAATTTAATTTTCCTCATTTACATTTGAACTAGACTTGGCAACTTGATTTCTAACATCAGTATTAAAATGGAAAAATAGCCACTTTACAATGGAGAAACTAGCAGTATTGTCTTAATTGCTGTGAACCTTGCTAGGATTAAAGCCTGTTGATATGAAGAACCTTCAGGTATGTGATGGGAATATGCTGAACACCTGTGATGTTCTTTCTCAAACGAACATCCCTGGTTTAGGCTTGAGAATAAAACAACAGAAAAAAATGCCCTTGGGAATCTCATAAAAGAAACCATCTTCAAAAGGCCAGTATTATTCAAACAAGGTAAGTCTGGAGTTTAGGCAGTAGTAACCATCAATGTCAGTTTCTTGGGTTTCAGAGATGTGGTGTAGAATATTTGTACACTGTGTGAAGATTATTACTGTGATTGGTTTAATGAAGAGCTGAATGACCAATAGCTAGGCAGGAGGTATAGGCAGACTTCCAGGCAGAAAGAAAGGAAGGAGGAGATGAATCGAGGTGCACAGGAGATACCAACAAGACATGGAGGGAGTTGGACATATAAAATGAAAGAGAGGTTAAAAAGCCATGAGGCAAAATGTAGATTGATATGAATGGGTTACTATAAGTTATAAGAGTTAGTGGGACATGCCTAACCTAAGGCTGAACTTTTATAATTAATAAGAAGTCTCTGTTATTTGGGAGCTGATGGTACAGAGAAGGACTTGTCATATAGATGTATGGTAATTAAGTTAGATGTTAATTGGGAGATCTAGGCCAAGCATGTTTCATTGTGATGTCTGCATGTTTTTTGTTGTTGTTGTTGTTTTTGTTTTTGTAAACCTAAAGTTGTTCCAATTTAAATGTATTTTAAATTAAAAAAAAAGATGTTCCTATTATTTCTAACAACCAGGTTTCTTATTAATAAAAGGTTTCACAAGATTATGCAGAATGTAGTATGTAAGTCTTGGCTGTTTGCATTATGTCAGGTACTGTATTAAGTCCTTATGTAACACTACTTCATGATTACAGTACAGAAGCTAAATATGATGCCTATTGCCAGTTAACACTTGACTGGCTAGATGTGCCACTACTGATAAATGCTACAAAACACAAGTCATACAGTTTTCTAAGAGACTGGGGAACTTTTAAAACTGTATCATTGAATGTTGAAAATCTAGAGTTTTTACTGTATAGCATATTCAATTGCAAAGAGAACCCATTTTCTATATTACTGTACTGTGTGTACTTACTATAAAAAGTGTTTTGGTGCCTGTGATTTCCATCAGTTCTCCCCCATCAGACCCTTGGTTTCTGATGCAGGAACTCAAATAATGGTGTATTATCTCCAGCAAGTGCTTCAGCCTGGTTCCCAGTTCAGGTCTGTTCTGTGCACAGAGGGGGCTCATTGTACACTACAGCACCCCCACAGAAGCTGTAGACGTTTGCTCCAGCAATGTGGGTCTGAATCAGTCACTCCTGATGTTGAATTTACATTTGAAAAAGTGGATTCCAAGTGTCAGGGAAGCAACTCTTAAAAGAGAAGCAGCCCAGAGAAATGTTGGCTTTCATTGTTATGAGCCTGATGGTGATAGTGTATTGTTTTGAAATTTAATATTTGGTTTAAGTATTTTCATCCTGAACAGATCCAAATCCAATTACTTAATTCAGTTATCTTTTATCTTTGGCTAAGCACTTTCAGAAAGGAAATAAAACACAAACACACACATTCAGAGAATTGGGGGAGGGGAGAATGAATTTACAGAAAAGACAAAACAGATCCATGTGTGTTCACACCTTATGTATTTCAGCTCCAGATTCCCCCAGCTCCCATCTTTTGTGAGCCTCTGATTGTGGTCCATGAATGTTTGCCAGATTCGCTATAACTGCAAGACTCTTCAAATACAACCCTGCTGTTCGCCTCACTGACTTGCAGGAGCTGTTTACACAACATGCAGATAAATAGAAAACCCATTCTGCTTATTTCCAGCAAACACATTAGCAAAACAGAAGCTAATGAGGGACACCAGCAAAGGAAGACAGTGTGTTTAAGAAAATGCTTTCAGCAGGAGAGGAAAGAAGCGTTGGCCTGTGGGACTGGCTGCAGCTTATCACTAATGCAGTCTCCCTCCAGCCTGGGACTTTGTCTTCCTCCCTCCCACTAGCTGCTCTTTCAAGCCTGATGGTTTGCTTTGTAGTCTTCCCTGCTCTGGAAGGGAGTGCAGAGGCAGAGCGGAGCTGGAGAGTTCATTAGGGGTATTTCACAGTCACTCAGATCCCAGGGCCTCTGTCTCATCTTCTCAGATCACACTGCTCATGGAGGGTCTTTCTTTATTTTGTTTCTTATCCCTGCACTGCCAGAAGTCTGCAAAGCCCAGCCTCCTGCCTGTCTCCATTCACACCAGTGGAATGCCAGCACAATTCAAAGTATGTCCCTTGCCCGTGGGCAGTCTTGGACTGCAAATCAGCTTATTGTATTTAAAAATTCAACATATTCTTGAAAATGTGGCATTGAAGATGAAAATTTTAATTCTAAGAAGCATGTTACAAAAAGAAAGGCTAAAATAAAGAGACAAGAGAGAAAGCAGGAAGGGAGAAGGGAACAAAGAGAAAACAGACAAACGACAAAAGAGATGGTCAGATAGAATAATGTCCAGGGAGCTGACTGGTGGGAACCAAATCTTGCTTAAGGATTTAATTGATTTCTATGCATTTGTTTCTTTTCAGAAAACTTTCCTCAAAGCCAATCAGCATTGCTAATGTATCAGTGCTGTCTCTTTAGCCTCAAGAAGTCAAGCTGAGCCAAGGGTTGTCAGAGCTTTGCAAATCAGGAGTCAGGACCCATTCCCCACCACAGGGCCCCTTCTCTCTCAGCCTTTCTGAATGTGGGCCCTGGATTATAGCACCTTCTTTTAATTAGCCCTCTACTTCAAACTTACTGCTTTCTGCCTGGTAAACCAATGAATGGCCAGTGATGCTTTTACCACTTATTTTCTGTGGTCAGAGACGGGCATTTGCAGTTTTCACACAAGCCGTCCGCTCAAAGAGCACATGATTAATACCATTTAATGAGAACTGTACATTTTTATGGATTCAGAGAGGGATTCATCTCATTTTCTACCGATGAAATGAAACTTCTGAGGCTCCCCAGGACATTTGAATGAAAAGTGAACTAAACTCTCTTCGTTGGAAACCTCTAAGTTTCCAATGCCTGGATAGAGCATTTGGTTCGTGGAATCTTCATTATATTCAATTCACACAGAGTCCAAGACGATCTCAGGGCAGGTGATGTAGAAGCTGGCTTAGCAGATCCTTCTCAAGAGAGCTTGTGAACGCCTCTTGGACAGCTGATTCCCTGCTGCAGTGATTGGCATTTGCACATCCAGTTGTATAGTTACTACAAGAATTCATGTGAGGACAGCCAAAAGTAAGGACATATGTATCTTTCCTTGATACTATAAAATCCGAAGAGTATTCATTCAACATCAGCATCACTGTAACTATGGTTAAGGGTTTTCTTTATCCCCAGGCCACTGGAGCAATTCTACAAATTTTAGATTGTCTGAGAACACTTGATGGCATCAAATTAACAAATCTTTACTCAGTCCCTACCAAAACCATGGCCATGACTGCAGGGATACCATCAAGTTCCTGGGAAGGGTTTCTTTAGAGTGTCAGTGCAGTGGTATCGATGCCCCCATTGTGTAAGGAATTGGGGAAAGTGCTGCAGAAATGTATGCCACTGTCTTTGACCTCATATCGTGTAGACCTGAAGTACAAAGACAGACATAAATAAGAATAAAATGAGACAATTACCTAAGAGCTGACCTTCAATACATGAAAATACATGTGCTACAGGCTTTGTCATCAAATGTTTGCAGAAGAGTTATTCTACAGCACCTTGGAGCAGTCAGTCCCCATTTCTGACAGTCTCTCTCCCCTGGAGCCAAATGTGTACTCACAGAGCCCACTGGCATCCTGCTGCAGTTTTAATATGCCAGCTTGCTTCGTTCCAGCCACTCTGCTTCTCTGTAATTGCCCCCTCACCTTACTTCTGCTTCAAAAGCCCGACTTAGACCCTAAGCTTTAACTCTGTGCATTTGCAATTCTGTTCGTTTTCTCCGAAGCCAAAGAAGCCAAATGTACTCACATTCTTATTCACCCAGTATTAATAAAAAGGGATGTCTGCACAGCAGGGAGTCACATTCCCATTTATCTCTGAGCAGAAATGTGAAGAATGGAATGGTCTGATGGTCATTATCTTAACCTTGTGTGACTGCAGACATTCTGAAGTCCTGGGAGAGACAAGTGGACCAGGAAATCCTCATTAAAGGTTTCTTTGAGCACCAGACTGTAGAGCAGGTCCCCAGTCCATTTCTTATATAGAACACTTTGCAATAAATAAATATAAGGTTATTTTGTAGTCAAGACAGTCGAGTCTCCTACCTCGAAGGACTGAGAGACTTACAAGTTCAGTGCTGTCGGTGGGAGTTACCGACTCCAGTATCCTGCTCTGAAATCCCTCCCACACTCCATCCCATTAAAGGGAAACATTAAAGGTCACCATGGTGCTCCTCTCCTGTGATATCCTACCCTTCCTGTGAGAGGAGGCAAGCCCTGCATAGCTGCTTCTAGTATGTCTTCACGGACGGGACTTTCATATTTTCTTTTCTGCAAACCAAATTCAAACAGAAGGGAAAGAAAAGGGATGTGTCTGTTGATAATATTCCCAACATGATTATAAATAATTCTGAGACTTTACTCTTGCAAGAAAAACCTCAAGAACAATGTGAGCAGCAATCACACACTTGCATGACTGGCAAGTATTTCTAACCAAACTGCAATAAATGGAAGATAGGCAGAGAATAGCCAAGTTCTCTCTCTCTCTCTCTCTCTCTCTCTCTCTCTCTCTCTCTCAAATGTCTAGTTACAGACTTACAAAATCTTTCCAGCATTTTTGGATCCGAATTTCAAAAATAAACAGCCTAGATTCTTTTTATACTAAAAATTCTAAAATAATAAGATGAGTCAAATTAATCTGGCTACTCATTCATTACTATGTATCTAAACTCAGCAGAAAAGGAAAGGGAAAGGGAAAGGGAAAGAGACACTGCCTTGCTCACCATCTCATATCCTGAAGAGCCTGGCAGCTAGCAAAAACAGCCACTGAACGCTGACCCTAAGGAGGGGCTAAGCATTGGGCCAGTGCAGGAAGGGTATGTGGCAACTTGCAAACATGGAGCAGAAAAGATGCTAGAAACTGCAGCATTGGAGGCACTGTTTATACAGCTTAAGAGATGTGAGAGGGTAGGCAGGGTAGGCAGGCACAGTTAGGGACCTTTGTTAAAATGCCAAAATAGCTGGTACTATGAGGGTACTTCTCATGGGAGTAATGCTGGCACTCTGGGTTACGATGCAGCTCTTTCTTGCTGTTGGAAGGGTTGTCTTCAGAGAACAGGGAGAAGTGGAGTCCCTGGTCTCTCTCCTGGCCTGCAGGGACTTTGTCTCTACCATCAGAGGACCTCCAGACTCTTCTGGTCATTGTAGGTCAGTAGATGCCTCAGTTTTCAGGCTACAAAGCTGGGCCAGGCTTCTCTGCTCTTTAGGAAATGTTGAAAGTTAAAGTCAAACTGAGAGAGGTTCCTCACATCAGAAAGCAGAACATAAAAGGAGATAATGAAAACAGGGACTTCAATAAACAAGAGAGGCCAGTATGTGTTTGTGTGTGTATGTGTGTATGAGTGTGTTTGTGTGAGTGTGTATGAATGTATGTGAGTGTGTGTTGGGAGTTGTTGAGTGCATAGTAAAAAGCAAGGTGAGAGAGATGCTAAATTTGTTTTAGACTAACTAAAGCAGGAGTGGCACATTCTATAGGCAGCTATAGCTTGGCTTCTGATGCCAGGACCTAGCAGAATGCCCAAAGCCCAGCCTTGTTGGAACTCTGCCTTGGGTCTCAGGGCACTGCTTTGCAGTAGTCAACATGAAGTGATGATTCCAGAACCACACAAAGTTCTGAATACCCTTGAACAATCCCACATTTCTCTGCTGTCTCTATCACAATGGGTCCAGAGTGGTGGGCAGGGAAAGTCTGGATGCTAAATGAAGTTCATAAAGAAGTTACACCTATTTGTTTCTATGTTTGTGTGTTACACAGGTGTTAGTATCACCTAGAGATTTTCTCCAAATGGAGTCTTGTACCTCAGTTCAACACAAACTGAGACACTAATGGCCACACTATGAAAAAGACAAGGTCATGGTTTTTGTTCAATGGTATATGAGAATTTTGATCCTGCCCCTTTATTCTCAGTCCCTGCTGTTATTGGGAGGCTTTCTAGAAAGCCACTAGCTCTGGTTTACTTAGAGTTGTTTGCCCTTGCTGCTAAGGAGTTGAAGGTGTGGTTAGGAGAGCAAGGTTGCAACTTGGATGTATAAACAATCAATAACATGCGGTAGCCATTGAAGTGATCACAGAACCATGCAGCCTCAAGCCAGCAACCCTGGGATATGAAATGTTTCAGAATATCCAATGGAAGAAATGGGGTGGGGTGGAAGCTTGTTCTTTACCTACAAAGATATAAGGAGGGAAGGAAATACAAACATGGGTGGCCTTAGTTTATCCAAGGCTCAAGACAAAACTCCTTCTTTCAGGAGTTTGCAGGGGCTGTCTGTTTATGCTCCTTGAGTCATTAGGTACTGTGAGCTATAGAGCAGCCATCAGCACTGCAGCCACTGTGTGGTGAAACTGCTAGAACCTTCTTGGTTGAAGTTTACCCTGATAGCTGGATGTTTCAATGTCTCTGAATAGCAAGACTGCTACTGATCATCTGTGGAGTTAAGTTTGGTGTGCAGATCCCTGGGCCTACTAGGAGCCATTTATCACACTTGTAAGCTGTTTCTCACACTCCCTCCTCAGAAGGGACCATTTGATAACAATTAGGACAACAATGGGAGCTTTGAATCCTGCAGTTGACCCACAGCGGCACATGTGGGACCTGAGCCTGGGGCTCCACACTGTCCAGAGGAATGTGGCCTTCTTATTTTCCATCCTCTGTACAATGTGGCAGGTCCACAGAGATGAGAGACACCAACGGAACAAGCCAATCAGCTGTCAGAGCTAGAAATTCAGTAACATTCCCCTAGAGATGAAAGCTATAGACAGAGATGGCCCACCCAGATGAAGGCTCTTGCCTTGCTTTAAGTTTTAAGTGGTCCATGAACCACTTAAATAGATGTTTTTCAAGAGACTACAATCAGGGACATAACATTTTCTTTTTTCTTTTCTTTTCTTTTTTTTCTGAAATAGGGTGAGGGGGAATTGATTAAAAGTAAAGTTTTCAATTAATGTATTTAAAAATTCTTTTTATTTAGCCAGGCATTGGTGGCATACACCTTTAATCCCAGCACTTGGGAGGCAGAGGCCTCTGTTAGTTCAAGGCCAGTCTGGTCTATAGGGCTAGTTCCAGGACAGTTTCCAAAGCACTACAAAGAAACCCTGTCCTCAAACACCAGATAAAAAGGAAAAATTATTTTTATTTTTAGAGTTTATATTTTTATGGAAATTCTTATTTTATTAAAACAGATTTTCATTTTAGGTATTTAAAGTAATATCCTTAATCATCAAGACAACTACAAATACTGAATAGTCGCCACCCAATTGTTGGTTGGCTGATGCCAGGATAATTCACATGGCCAAAGTGCAAGTCAGGTCAGTGGAGCTATTGAGCAATTGTCAAGTTTCCTGTTTACCTGGCTCTTTTGGCTCAGCAGCTGCTACCTGGCTAATGAGGTGGACTTGAAAAGCGTTTCTGTCTTTACTGCAGGAGACTGTATAGGATTTGCTTGACTGGTCAGCTTAATTTAGCTAAGCATCATATTTGCTCAACACATTGTGAAGAGCATGCACAGGTTACAAATGAGATGAGGGAGCCAAAGCTTGCTCAGCTTGTGTACCAGTTTCACGTCCTTGCCTTCTGTGATCCCTTCAGACTACCACAGCAGCTCTGTGCTTCTCTGGGAGAGATGCAGGACAGAATGTTGGAAACAGGCAGGCTGTGTTCCAGGGAGGGCAGAGGTTGTGAAGGGAGGAACTTGTCTGAGAGCACACTTCATGTGAGCCTAACTGTGTCCACCAATCACTCAGCTCATTGCCACCGTTGTGTAGGGGACAGGTCTGGTTTACCACATCTGGCAATAAAAGCACAGAGGTAGTACCCCTTAGAATAGGAACTCCCCTTATGACTTCCAGTTACATACATCAAACAAACTAAATCTTGTTCCTGCCTGGTTTCCAGAGATTCCTGGGGCTTATAAGACCCGCAAGCACTTCCTCCAGAAACGTGACCAATGGGTCAGCAAATGTGCATCACTTGTTCCTGTAAACAGTGTTTCTGTGTGCCAATTGAATTCCAAATGATAATGTTGGCAGTGCTCTTAAGGTCCCCTGCTATTTTAAAATGTAGTCATGGTCCTGAGACCTTCGTAGATTCCCCCTCAGTCAAGCTTTAGCCACACTCTTCTGATATTAGAAGCAGTATGCAGTTCCTCAAGAACACCTGATGAGAGATGAGAGGGGGCAAAACAACAAAGATGCTTGCTTTATTTATAGAGAAGCCAATATCCCCACTATGGTTTGAAAGTGTCACTCAAGTTCACACAGTGGAATTTGAATCCTCAGGGTAACCATGTTGGAAGATGAAGCTTAAGGAGGGATGTTAACTCACAAGGGCTCCTCTCATGGATGGTTTACTGTAATCATAGAGGTGGGTCAGTCAGTGTAATAGTGATTCGGCAGCATCTTGTTTCTCCTATATTTGCTGTCTTGCCATGTGATGTATGCTATAATGCTGTGAACAGGAAGATCATTGCTTGATAAAGCCTGATATATCACCCACTTCTCGGACTCTAGAATTTCAATGCTGAAAATTATTTCTGAATCTTCAGAAAAGGGAAAGGAGACTAAGTATTATCAGTCCTTGTTTTCCTGGTCCCTTTGTTTTACTATTCTATTTTCAATCATGGCTGGGCCATTAATCCTTTTGCTCAGGTCAGGGTTCTTACTACAGGATCTTGCCTGATCTACTGTCTACTTAACTATGTAAAACAGAGTGTAAACTCTATTAATATATAAACAATATAACTCCCTGTTTCATGATGACCTCATGATTTGACTCATTCACATAGAACCAATGAAGAATGTAACAGGCCCTCAGACCTTATCACAGCTAATGCCATGTTAAAGGCACCATTCTGACCTTAAAACCCAGCACATAGGCCTTTATACCTGCCAAATGGGAACAAATATCTCATACATCATAGACCTCATCCATGGCACTAGGATCCAGAAAAGTCCTCAATTGTACTAACCTTGCTTTTTGGCTTCTGCAGTTCTGCTCCTTGCTAACTGAAGTGTGCCAACCAGGATGAGGGTTTTGTGCATAAATGACAAGGAACTGTGGGTATCAGGGCTGCATGATTTGGGCAAGTTCCAGTACAGCTGTTGCTAGTAATAAAGACTTTCTCTTTGGTTTTAAGGATGTCTGTGTGGCATCTGGTAGGCTTACCTTGCAACAATAGCTCATTGTGAACCTGAGATGACAATGATATACTTCCTAATATGTACAGTCATCTTAACTGGTTAAAGTATCTGAAAGACACTAGAGGAAGTACATATAACAAATTATTTCTTATGAAGAAGCATCTTTTTCACTGAAATTTCTAAATTCCCTACTCTTGGTTTTATTCACAGGACCCTAAAGTCACCTGAAATCAACAAAGTTGGGAATGATGTCATCTTAGACTTCCCTTCAGGACGTTTAAGTTTGACTTTTCTTGCTTGAAAAGATTCCTTTCTTTTCTTTACCTTTTATTTACTTATTTATTTAGTTAGTTAGATAGTTGTGTGTGAAATTATGATTCAGTCCTTAGGGGGAAAAGGGAGGGATGAGATAAAAATGACCAAATGCATGCTCAAACTTACAAAAACTAGGTCAATACATCTAGATTAGAACTAGGAATCCTTCCAATATTTACATTGGATTTGCTTTCAAATGTTTGCCATCTTAATGGGTTGTAAATAAGTCAGGAAGAACACAGTGCTGGATCATTTTAAACATGAAAGATGCTAACATCTTAAGACAAGAACTGAGGGAATATGTAGGGACAAGCCAATTCTCAGTTTTTTTTTTTTTTTTTTTTTAAATGCATAAAGTGGCGCACACTTAATCTAATTTGGGTACATAAAAAGGGACTGCAGGCTTGCATTAGTGTCCCTGGCTTCTAGAGAGACAAGAGCTAGATGCTCCCAGGATGTTTAAATTCCTGAGCATACCACTTGTTTATATGTCTAGAAATTATTAGCATCAGAGCCTACTGAGATTGGGCTTCCTGAAAGCAGCAGGAGGAGGTGAGGGGAAAAGGGGAGGGGGAAAGGGAGGGGAAGAAATTCTTCTGTTGGAGTGATCAATTGAAGAATGGAAGTCAGTTGGACCATGGAGGACAAAGGGTGTTTTCAAATGTCCCTAAGATGGGAATCGCGACCATCCACACCGGATCTTTCATATTCTAATTTTTTTATCTAGAAATTTTATCCAAGTCAATGTTAGAAGCCACTGAAACTATAATTTCCTTTCATGTTGAGGCTGTCATACTTCATGCAGATGCATATAAGTTAGGGGAGCCTTGGTTGCATGAGTAACAAAGAGAAAATACAAAAATAAAAGTACAGAGATGTGAAGCAGTTTTGTATTCTATTCACAGATTTGCCACATCATTAGAAGTGACTTTTCAAATAATTATCAAGAGAGGAAAGTTCATGAAGTGAGAGTTGGACACTTTTTGTCCCCTGTGGACTCTGTGCTAACTACAAACTTCCTCACTTGGAACTATTGCTGGTAATAAAACGCCCAGTAGAAGTCACATTGAGTATTTGTGTTTATTAAATTTAACTTTTGTTTTTTTTTTGTAAGAATGAGTATATGTTGCATGTGTGCATGTTTGACCCGCATGTATTCCTGAGCACTGTTTGTGTGCAGTGTCCTTGGAGGCCAGAAGAAGAAATCAGATCACCTGGAACTTCAGTTACAGATGTTTGTAAACTGCGGTGAGGGTGCTAGGAATATAACAGAAGGTTCTGTATGAGAACAGGCAGGGTTCTTAACCACTGAGCCATCTCTCCAACACCAATGAAAACCATTTATTTTCTAAAGAAAATAAGCCTTGTGGAATATCTGTCACTGGAATGCTTGATGGCTGAGGTCTCTATTTTGCTACATATGTGAATGAATGTACTGCTTACATTTATTCCTGAAGGTTCACCTGAGGCAGGGTGAACTTATTCAAGTCAATAACTAGTATAATTTTTAATTCACTTTTCTGATGTAGAATGCGTGTAATTATCTCACTAGAAACAATCCTAATGATTAATGTTTTAGTGACTATTTTAGAGCCAAAAAGGTACATAAAACAACAATACATTCATACATATAGATGTATATTTTGTCTATTTACTTCATTTCAATAGTTTCTTTTTCAAAATATTATATGGTTCCCTTAGATATAGTATCTGAATCCTTTCACTGAATGATAGTGAACAGGAATATTGAATAAAAACGCAATAAGGGCAAATTTTTTGAATAATATTTTTATTTATTCTTTGGAAATTTCATGCATAAACAAAACATTTCGATCATCTCTTCCTTTTCCTTGCAATTCACTCTAGTACCCCAATATATCTCATTACCAATTTCATGCCAAGAAAGGCAAAATTTACATAATGATTTTTTTATCTTTTTCTAGGTACAGATAATGATTTGGAGTAACAAAGAGAAAATATAAAAATAAAAGTACAGAGATGTGAAGCAGTTTGTATTCTATTCACAGATTTGCCCCATCATTAGAAGTGATTTTTCAAATAACTTACTTGCTGATGAATATTCAGGTCTGTATTTTAAAATTTGGTACCATGGCACATTCAAATAAAAACTTCCTTGAAGCAGTCATTGTTTCACTAAGAATGTATGACCACCCTACACTCTGAGGACTGTGTAAACACCAGCTGTCTCTAAGTTCATCTGTTAAACCAAGCTACTTAGAGACAGGGACAAAGAGTCATTGCTTTTAAAGGATACACTGATTCTTACAAAAAGTATCCACAAACTTCCCAAGTGACAAGCTAATGCTGTTGTGTTTCAGTTTTTGTTTGTTTGTTTGTTTGTTTGTTTTTCTTTGTCCTTTAGCTAGAAAGTTTTTAGATGGAAAGGCATTATTGAAAGCATAAAAAGCCATTCTTCATTTGCTCCTTGCTAAATTTGCTCCTGGAGTAATTTAGTTAGACTAAAAACATGAAAACTTAAAATAAGATCATCTTTCAACAAGAGATAAATTTTCAACATGTTTCCCAAATGATTTTTAGTGTTGTATTCTTTCTGAAAAAAATCACATCATGACATCAGAACACCAGTGAAACAAAAAAGGTTCACAGAGGCATGCTCCCTTAGAAATCTGCTATTTGCTGATATCTACTTATCTATCTATCTATCTATCTATCTATCTATCTATCTATCTACCGATCAATCTCTATCGAGATAGTTACATAAATACAGATATAGATATACATCAATAGATGATATAAAAATATATCGATGATAGGCAGTTAAATAGGCATAGATATAGCTACTCCTTTCTTTCTAAAGTTTACCACAAGTTATTAAAATCTCAACATAATACGATTAAAACAACATACTACATACTACCTAGGAATTGATAATCAGTAATTGGTATTGATGGAGAACAAACTTTATTTCCTCACCATGTAGTGAATATGTCCTGTCTGACATTTTTTGGTGATAGAAAAGGAAAAAGTCACAAAACTTTGGGTGACAAGTAGACATGATTCCATGAGTAAAGAAAGGTTCCTGACATACCCAAGTGTAATTCCTGGACTCCTCAAGGAGGAAGAAGAGAACTGGCTTCTTCAATCTTTCCTCTGGTCTCTATATACATGCCATGAATGTGTGCAAATACATGCACATGTGAGCATAGACACACATTAAATATAAACAATTATTTTAAAATCACTTAAGACAAATCTCAATACAAAGGGACGCTGGAGATGAAAAGTTCCCAGAGTCCTGAGTTGACCTCCAAAAACCCTATCAGTTCGTGCTTTCTCCTGTAGGAAACATCCCATTTCAGGAACTGTGCTTTCTATCTTTTCCTCAAGATACAGCAAAGGCAAACACAAAGTGTGACGTTTGTGAGGAGAGGAAGTTTGGAGTCACATCAAAAAGGGAGCAGGAAATCTGTGTGTCTCTTCCCACAGTTTTCAAGACATGAATAAGGAGCAAGTGAATAAACTGCAGGTTTAGATGAAACAGAGGCCAATAATTATTGCTGTGCATGCAGAAATATAGAATCAATCTCTGTGGGGGGTTTGCATGGCTTTAACTGTTTTGCAATGACATCAAACATCCAATTTCCTCATTGAAATGACTGTATAGAGAAGCCAAAGAAGTAACTTTTGCTTTTTCCACTGAAAGGAAATGGTGAGACTTGCATTGTCTCTTGGGGGTGGGGGAGAGTTGATGGAGGTTAAGTGAAGGATACCAGTGTTTATCTTTACCTGCTTTTCTAGAACATTCTGCAGACAACAATGTCCTGTCTGCATGAAAGAATGAAAATAGCAACAAGTGCATCCTAAGAACAAACCACACACTCTTTCCATTGGCATTGTCGGCATTGACTCAGAAACATGTGGAATGTACTTTGGAGTATCCTTCCCTTTGTATGAGGAAACCTACTCAGTTTCATCATGGCCAAAGTCCCACAGGATCAGCCTTGAAATGGAGTCATAGTCACCACCCTACTCTGTACCTAGTGGTTTGCCCACGTCCCTCCCCCCAGGCTTATCTCTATAGTACATTGGAGATGGCCACTGGTGCAGCCTCACAGAGCACTTTTTCCAACACATGCTCTCCAGGGCATAGCTGCAGTCCCCAGCCAGGGATGTCTCCTCAATCTAAGTCAAAGAGTCAGCCTGCAGCCTTGTCCTGCTCCATGAAAGAATTGTGAACAGAGCTCAGTGTGTGAAGGATAGCATCAGCCCTGGGGCTGGCAGAAGGCGGGGAAGTGGTACCATTAGCAAATGGGAAACGTTCTCTGAAGCACAGAGAGAGCGTTTCTACAGCCAATTAGACATATCACCCTAAAGGGGAAACATATTTCCCTATTAAAGCCTGCCAGGATCCAATATTTCCCAATTAGTTCAAAGAACACAGCCACAGATGAGGGCGGCACTGTGCTCCATCCTTTGGAAGCCACATTATCAATGGTTAAAATGGCTTTGATTTTATGAATCAGTCTAATGCTGTATAAGAGTATGCATTTCCTTGAAAAAGCAAAGACCCATCAAATGGAACACTAAAGAGCAAGTCCTCCCACTGAAAACACACAGCAGGGCAGATGTTCAACACCAGTGTACCAAAATGGGCAAAATAATGAGCACAAATTGAAATGTCATAGTTTCAATTTGCCACACCTTTGACCTATATCCCACCCAAAGTGCTATGTAAAATCTCCTTTCTTTCACAAGAGAGGTTGCTGTGTTTAATAAATAAGACAAGACCCTGATTAAATATGAATGTCAGATGAAAAAGGAACAAGCTGTTTGTGTAAGTGTGTCTCAAGTAACTTGGATCACACTCAATTTGCTCCTCATTTGCATGAAACTCCATTTTAACTTGTGCATTTTTATCTGGCAGCATAACCTATGAAAGGTCAGGTCACAAAAGCACACTCATATAAATAATTAGCACTGCCTAAAACACATCCCACTTGGAATTTCTGACTTGGAAGGCAGATCACTAGAAGAGCTGTCACCTTCAGCTGCAGATTCCATCTAGAAGTTCTAAAGCAGTAGTTCTCTACCTATGGTTTTTGACCCCCTTAGAGGTCAAATGACCCTTTCACAGAGGTTGCCTAAGACATTGGGAAAGCACAGATATTTACATTACACTTCATATTAGTACCACAGCATGAGGAACTGTATTAAAGGGTCACACCATTAGGCAAGTAGAGAACTACTGCACTAGAGGCTTCATCTGGAGCAAGAAAGGAGCTGAAGACATGGGCACTGCTTCATGAAGAGAACATACTTCCTTCTCCTTTTCTAACTCCCCTCTATTTCCAACTCACCTCTTTTGCCAAGTAGCTAGCCGGTGTGGTATTGCTTCTTTTTGGTTAAAGTCTGTTTACAAAACACATGTTGAGCCAGATGGTGGTAGTGCACACCTTTAATGCCAGCACTTGGGAGGCAGAGGCAGGTGGATCTCTGTGAGTTCAAGGCCAGCCTGATCTACAGAGTTAATGCCAGAATGGGCTCCAAAGCTATACAGAGAAAACTTGTCTCAAAAAAGCAAAACAGAACAAAACAAAAACCAAACAACAACAAAAAACACCACATGTTGGTTTTAGGCAAGTGACATCAGATTTTCACAGAATATCCTGTAAATTATTTCCATACATAATAGTTTTAAGTGTGTGTATATGGGGGTTTCTCGTTTTCATAAACCCTTTATATCCTTCATGTGTTGAAGCTAGAAAACCTTGTCATCCTCAAAACCACCAAATTCTTTCATGTTACAGTTTCAGAGGAGTCTTGGGTCCAAGGATACTCTATGGTTGATTTGTATAATGATGCACAGCAGGACCTAGAGTAAGTCGTGGGATGATGGCTCTGGCCTTTCACTGCTGTGCCCTGCCTCCACTAGAGTCTTGTGTGACTACAAATTGACCACGATCTGCTTCATTAGTATTTTCAACACAGATGGGCCTCCTATCTTTTCTGTCATTTCACTGGGCATCCATGATAACTACAGTAGTGCAGGCTGTGTTGACAGCCTTACTTAAGCAGGACAATGTGGGGAACAGATTCAAATAGACTTCTAGGTCTCTCCAATTTCTGTCTTGACTTTTTACTCAGGATGAGTTCTTAGGTAATTTCTCTTGGAACATCCCTTTCTCATTTGGGAAATTGGGATGATGATGGTACCTATCTCCAATGATGACTGTGACAATGTCATAAAATGCATAGGCAGAGTTTGCAGCACAAGGTCCAGCATGAAATAAGCCCTTGGTGACTATCCCCAGCCATAAAAGAAGAATGAGTTGCTGTTTTCCCTGCTCTTGGATTTCAACTACAAGCCACACACTCAGTTGTCTCTACTTGGAAAGAAATATTTCAAGCATTTCCTGTTAGAGGAAGATACAATATTCCATGAAATAAACAGATGATCTGGGCCAATTATCTTACAAAGACTGCAAAACAAGCCTGTTCTTCTTGCTCAGGACTCAAGTTCAGTTTGTTCAGCAGTCTCCAGCAGTGGTGAGGGGAGTTAGAGCACATAGTGTGTATGCATGCCCTCTCTTTCTTTCCTGCCTCTCTAAAATATTCAAATGTGCCTGGGCTATTTAAACAACTGTATCCAATTATACTAGTGAGTCAATTAATGATGATTAAATGCTTCAGAAGCAAAGGTACAGCAGGATTTCTCCCTTACGCTGTCTCATTTGTATTCTCCAACCTTCTCTCACTAATCTACACCCTCAGTTTTTGGTGTCTTTTAGTCACTCTCTGACTTTAGAAAAAAGAATCATATTCTCTTTATACACTGGATAAGCCACCAAGGGACAAAATGAACTTTCTCTATAATCCTTCCCTATACACCCATTAAACTTTTCCTTTCCTAGGACAGCTCATCAGTTGTGGAATTAGTGAAAATAAATTCAAGTATTTCAGTAGAAAGTTTGCTGGACTGATGGCCAGCGGAATCTAGGCAATGCTTTCTCTGGGCCTTGGCTCCAGTCTCCAGTGGTGGGGAGAAAAGGAAATCTCGGCCCATTAGACAGCAGAGTCTTCTGAATTTTTACTCTCCTTTGAAGTGGGATTGTTTGGGAGAATTTTAAGCCATGTGAGTCAGAGAGAGAAACCTAAATGTCCCAAATTCTCTGGGCTTCAGGGATCACTCATTTATTTAATAGCAACTGACGTGGAATGAACCCTGTCTTGTATTGCAATGGCTGAACAGCTTTCCCCTTCTGTTTCTACAAATCCTGTGGAATGTGGACATGTGGGAGAAATCCACCCAGCAGTGAGGCCTGGTGTTCCCTCTTTGATCTGCTTCTCTGACTGACTTCCCTAGGTACTCTATGTTTGGTAATCACACCCTGAACTGTAGTCATCTTACCTTACTTATAAGGTCAGAAACCAAAGGTCAAAGCAAAATCTTCTCTAGTTTCCTCAAACAACAACAGCAAGGTGTTTTTTAAAATTTTACTAGGAATGGTACAATCAGAATTGAATTGCTAATATGAACTAAACAGGTTGTTTTGTTTTGTTTGTTTTTGTTTTTCAAGACAGGGTTTCTCTGTATTGCTTTGGAGCCTGTCCTGGAACTTGCTCTGTAGACCAGGCCTGCCTCTGCCTCCCAAGTGCTGGAATTAAAGGTGTGTGCCACCAACCCTGTTGAATTTTTAAAAAATTCAACATATAAAATCACAACTCAGTATCCAACCCAATACACTTTCCAAAAAGACGTGTTGTCCTGTCCATTACAAGTCTCTCTATACAAGTCTATATGCCAAGACCCAAGTTTCAGCTCCTTTCCCAAGTCTATGAGTTTGACAGAAGTGCATCAGCCAGGTAGTCCCCAAAGCCAGCTGGATGAGCTGAGCTGTGGAATGAAAGGACATGTGTGTCAATCAGGGGAGAGATTGATGTGAATTTATTATTATTATTATTATTATTATTATTATTATTATTATTATTATTATTATTATTTTGGCCAGAGGAATCCTAGAATATGTTGGCCACTGGGTGATGTTCAGATCCAGACAACAAAATCTTCCAGAATCTCCTTCTTGAGTGCATTTTACTGGAGGGGGTGATTTTTTCTCTCAGGTTAGCTCTCACCTCAAGAGCTGTTCATTCACTCATTCACTCAGTTTGCTTCCTCCTGCTTCCCCCCATGAAAAGGAAACAGCCATGTAAAGTGAATGTGAAGGCATGCACATAGGTGGAAGGTGGATGGAGATGGAGTAAGAATACGGAGAAAGAAGAAAATCATTCAGCTAAAGAACCAACACAAATAAGGTTTCCCGGTGCATTTCATAGGGATGCAAAGAAACAGCAGCCCAATCCAACCCAACCACCCAAGCCACCAACAGATAGACTGCCAGGGATATCAGGTAGTGTAGTGAGATATTTACCTTGTCTCCTTCTGTGGCACTGACCACGCCCATTGGGGGTGGAGCCATGGGCGGGAGTGACCTGTGGAAGGAGGTCTGAGGAAGAGTGGGGAACAGGAATGCTCTCTTGCTGGTGAGACTGGGACAGGAGAGGGACTGGGACAGGAGAGCTTCCGAACACTTGCTGGTGTTCAGCTGTCTAAGTTGTAAGTTATTTCTCCCTGAATAAACATCTATTCGGCCTATTTGTTTAACCTGATCCTTATTTAACTGCAATAAGGTAGAAAGTAGAGAAAGGTGAGACTGGGCATGACAGGGGCTTCCTTTGGAGACATTTATTATTAAGGCTCAACCTTGAGTATCATCTTCCCCTAAGTATTAAGCAAAATTACCAATGAAGGGGGGGGGGAATATTGGGTTATGGTGTTTCATATATTACTCTGAAGAGATAGTAAATTGGCAAAAGTAGAAGTGAAGAGACAGTCACTAAGTCGTACTGGTGAAGGATGATGGGTCAAAAGCAGCAGATGAAAAATGTGAAAGGCTCAGGGTTAGGTGTGAATAGCAGCCAGAAGAAGACTGGGTGACACCTAGGCTTCAAAGAGCCTTCTGCCATCTTGAAAGTGGCCTGGGTGCTGGTGGTGTGGAAACCCCTGTGCAGAAGCTAGTTCAATGGTGTGCTGCAACTGCCTACCCCTGGTTCAATGGTGTGCCACATCTGCCCACCCCTCATGCTCTTTATACCCCATGGACCACATTAAAAGAAAATGTTAAAGCCTCGTTTGTACCTTGGCAACAGCACAGGGATCTGCAACTGTTTTTCAGCGAGGAAAACGTAGGTGAAAAGGGAAGCATGGGGAGTCAGGTGACCTGTTTTGGTGTGTGAACACCAAGGTTCCTGAGTCATCCAGGGGCCACATCACGTGCACAGCTGTGTTTGTGCATCTGGGCCATACAGGGGAGACCTAAGGATTAATGTTAGGGACTCTTTTCACTTTTAGAGTTTTAGGGCTGCTTCCTGAGAGAAATCAAATAGGAAGAAATAAACATACCTTCTAAAACAACAAATTGTAGGAAGTTGAACAGGTTTATAAAATCTTAAGAAGTTTTTACACAAGCTGATTTTAGTTTCTGTGGAAATTCCAAAGGTCCAACGCTAACCAGAAGGGCTATTGCACTTTCACTCAATGTAATACAGTCTGTTTTTCTGGCAGAAGAGAAAAAAATACCCATAAGGAGCTTAAATTTTTAAAGATTTATTATTTTTAATTAACCATACATCTGTGATCTGTGTTTCTCTCCCACCATCCCCCACTGTGTGTGTGTGTGTGTGTGTGTGTGTGTGTGTGTGAGAGAGAGAGAGAGAGAGAGAGAGAGAGAGAGAGAGAGAGAGAGAGAGAGAAATCCCTTGGAAGCAAGAGGAGTTGTATTTCTTGGAGCTGGATGGGCAGATGGTTGTGAGCCACCCAACACAGGTACTTCGAATAAACTCCAATCCTCTCAAAGTGTAGTACACTCTCTTAGAGCCTTCTCTCCAGACCCAAGGATCTTTGTGAATTTATTTTTGTTTTGGTTTTGTTTTTCTGTTTTAGTTTTAGGGTTTTCTTTTTTGTTTGTTTTTGAGAGTTTCTCTGTGTAACACTGGCTGTCCTAGAACTTACTCTGTAGACCAGATAGGCCTCAAACTCAGAGATCTGCCTGTCTCTGCCTCCCGAGAGCTGGGATTAAATGTGTATGCCACCAAACCCAGAAGATCTTTGTTTTTAGAGTCATAATTAACTCAGAATTTATCACTCTACTTTTCAGAAGGTAATACTACCAGGCACAATAACTATATCAGTACTCCTGCTTGTGACATTGAAGAACTAGATGAAATGCAGAACAGGACTATGCCTTACAAACTTTTGGAAAAGTAACTAGGAAAAACATTCAATCAAAATGTTCTAGGATCTAAATGGTGTACTCAATTATAATAACAGTTGCCAACCAATAGTAATTTATGCACCTACATATTCCATGTTGGTACTTTTAAAAATGGACATGGAAAGATTACCCCTGGAAGCATTTTTATAGCTTATTGAAATGCACCCAGGTTAAAACTGTGATTTAAAATTATATTGCAGATGATTAAAACAAAAAAAAATCATCTTTTATTAATTGTAGGAACCCATTTTCCTTTAAATTATATCATCAACGAATTTCTGATTATGTAATTCTTTGTGTCACTGTGCTTTTCAAGACATGGGAACTTCAAATGATACATCAAAAATGAAAATATATACATTCTCTCTCTCTCCCTCTCTTTTTCACATGCATGCACGCACACACGTGCATGTGCGCGCACACACACACAGGCACACCTTTTGCTATTGGTATGCATATGCAATATTGAGAGATAATATTTACATGAAGAATAGTTAAGAACTACAGCCCTGCTAGGAATCCGTTGATGCAGAAATGCATTCAGACACCGATTTGCCACCCACTGAACAGAGTACACAGACAATCTGTGGACTATTATAATTATTTCAGAATGAGTTGACAGCAAACTGTGTGGAGAGTCAATCACAACATTTTAGCTGCCTCTGAGTTCATCATGGTGAGATATACACAGTCATTTCTGCAGCTCTGGAAGAATAATTTTCTGGCCCATCACCATCCAGTTTACACCAAGCCACTAGAGATATGAAAACATTTTTGAGACTCCTATATCCCAATAAATTATACAAATTATCTGTCAAAGACAAGTTTGATTTAGTAGGCACAAGTGCCAGACACCACACCCAGGGGAGCAAACTAAAACCACTGATAGAAAATGCAGGAAGACTGTAGAGCACAAATTCAATAGGAAAAGATACAAAGTCCCTATGACAGCATCCAGTGCATGTGACAGTCACTTCCTTGTGTACACACATTGTGTACATGCTTTTAAGAGCCTGGCCAGAGTCCTTTAGAGAAAAGGGTAAGAATAACATAGCTTGGAGATATGGAAGATAGCTTGTGGGGCAAGGGATGTAACAACAACAACAAAAAGAGAGGTTATTGACATTTTCTTTCTAAATAGTTATTCAAGACTGTAAGCACAGGGAAAAAAACATCCAGACTCAGTGTATTGGCAGCAGGCAGAAGAGTCAGCTGTATAGAAAGCAGCTGTAGAGTAGGATGGACCAAACAAATGAATGGGGCTGCAGAGCCAGGCTCAATACACATTCCGATAGGACCTTTTATGCAAGATTATTTTGAGGATTGAGTTCATTCCGGCAAAGCATATGAAATGATGTTTGTAAAGTCAGTAGGTCCTTAACAAATTTCAGAAATTCTTCTTTGGAGACAACGAGAAAACTTAGCTTAATAACTAACTTTCCTCTGAACAACGTATTTCATGTTTTGAAAGGTAGCAATAAGCAATTGTCAAGTATGTCCATGAGTTCCCTAGCTACACTTTTATGTTTTATTGAAATTAAGGCTGGCTGTGTGCTCCAAGACAGCTCAGTTTCTTTTCTACTCACAAACCTTAAATAAAAATCTTGTTGTTTTTTTTTCCTCTGAGAGCCAGGAACCGATTCTAGAGACACAAATATTTATCATATTAATTTCTTTTTCTTTTACATATCATATGCCAAACTATCTATGATCTATAAGGTATAGGTTACAGGCTATATATGTAATCTATTAAATCTTTCCCTTGGGCCCTTCCTCTCTGGCATAGAATCCATCCAAGGCAGAGTGTTGAGGACGAAGAATGAGAAATGGTGGGCTATACTGACATCCAATGTGCAGTGTAAAAGCCCTCTTCCCATGCCTGTCTCACTTCATGGTAGAACACTTTCTGATTTCTCCAGTCTGTCATAGTTAGAGCACAAAAAAGTAAGCCAAATGTGCAAGATAATCATTTCAATTGTCAAGTTCTGTTTCTTAGTGTTTTAATAAATTGGAAAAAGATCTGCTTCCTATTGTACTAAAGATGTTCTTCGGTGGTTCCCCAAAAAAGGAAGTGAGATGCACTGACGACCTATTATGTCATCCCACAGCTGTGCTCTGCTTACATAACTTGGTCCCCATACAACAGTCACCCACCTAGCTGGAACTGACTCACACTGCCATCTTCCTTCTGCTGGTTCTAAAACTTCAAATGATGTAGACTTTGTGATTAAGAAATTTTGCCCATTTAGGTATTGAATCTATTTCATAATAAAATAGTAATTTTCAGTTATGAAAAGCTTACTTCTGGGGCTAGAGAGAAGCCTCAGTGACTAAGAGAATTTGGTCTCCCAAAAGACTTGGGTTTGATTTCCAGTACCTCTGTGACAGCTCACAACCATCTGTCTACAGCTGCAGTCCCTGGGGATCCAACAACTTCTTCTGGTCTCAGTGGTCACTGCATGCATACAGTGGTTATACATACATACATGTAGGCAATACATTCATGTGTGTAATAAATAAATACAATCTAAAAACTCCCACCAAACTCATTTCTATAAGGCAGAAACAAAAATAGAAATATAAGTAGAAACTTCTTTGTAGATACTGTTTTTGCTCTGTCAATCTGAATGTGCCTTCCCACCCTGTCAGAAAGGCAAAAGGTTTCTCTTTGTCACCATTTACCTATTGCAGGTAATGAAGGTCATAAATCACATATTTAGCATTTTTTTTCAAGGAAAATCATAGCAAAGAACTAGTCAGAGGGGGAGTAAATGAATATTCTGTGCTGGATGGAAACACTTTCTCTGTTCTTACATTATACACACAATACTGGCTGCATGTTGGGTCTGAAGTGGTTTCTAAAGACTTGCTGCTCTCCAACTTGGAGGGAGGGAACCTTAGGGAGTTGAATCCTTGTATATATATTCTTAAAAGTTCTCTGTCTGTCTGTCTATCTCCTTAGACACTAAAATCTAAGCAGCTTTATTCCCAATACAGAGCCCATCTCAAATCAACAGGGCCAAGCAACCTCAGTGAAACCCTCAGAATAAATGAATTTTTATTACTTTTAGGCTGTTTTGTCACAAAACCAGGAAATTTACCAACATAGTACTTGAAATTTAAAACATGGTAACTATCAGACTTACTTAAGATTTGGTCATGTAAAACTCTTACAAGTAATAAATTTATACTGAGGACATGTTTTGATTTTGCAAAGTAAAACGATTTCCCTTGGGTTTTCTAGCTTGTGCTGTCTACTGATAAAGACCACTCATATTTCTGAACATGTGCATTCACTCATGCATTAATTTATTCATCAGGCATATTGTCTACCTGGACCTGGCACTGTAGTGGAAGTTGGAACTGCAGAAGGGAATGGGGTAGAGTATAACATTTTCCCACTGGGAGCTGGCATCCTGGCTCCTGAAACAGCTTAGAACTCGGCAGGCAACACAATGATTCCTCCACAATTGGGTCTTGTGAAGAATAGCCATGGTGAAAAGCATAGACACATGTCTTATGTGTCTCCACATATTTACAATGAAAAAATTATCTATAATAGGCACTTCTGTCATTTACTGAACACCTACTAGGCTTTCGATCACCAGGTAACATTTTATTTATGATACCTTCCTTCTTTAATTGTGGAATCTGATGAATCATATGATAATTATTACCACTGTACTTATATATGTGCAATATGTTTTACCCAAACTCAACAGCTCTTAAACGAGGATGGATGTAATATAGGTCTAGGATCCAAGTCTGGGCCACACATTATTACAAGATGCTCAATAAACTGTAGCTGATGCAAGACATCATTGCAACATAAAACATTTCTAGGAAATAAAACCCATCCAGAGCAAAGGCTGCTGAGATATTAAAAAAAAATATGTAAATATTTAAACATTCACTCTTAGCAATCTGACTTCAACATTACAAAATTAACATTTGCAAAGAAGCTCAGGGTGGTGCTCTAGGGTCTTACTCAGACATGTGATCATAATGCATACCACATGGAAAGATTGGGTGGCCCAAAGAGAAAGAGAACATCCTTCAGAGGATGAAAAGAGGATGCAACATTCCTGTGTGCTGTCTCACTTTGGCTTTCGCAGTCAGCTACATTATTGCATGGCGTATTTCGAAATATCCAAAGATCATTTGATTACAGAATTGTTTTCTCCATCTTTTTGCAGGCAACTCCCAGTCATATAGTTAATGAAGCTCATTCTCTGTCCCCAAGTAAAGAAAGGATAGAAATAGCCTTAACCAGTGGAGATCAGTGATGCAAAAGAGGACAGGGCAGCTGTGGAACAAGTGACAGGTGCCTCATGTGTGTGTGTTAGTAATAGCAGGATGCCCCCCACAGAGATGCATTCCTCAAGAGGTCAGAATAGTCACAGCCTGATGAGCTTTGCTTTATTTGGGAATTATATGAATTTGTGCTGAGAACATCTATTGTGTCTATTTTAATTAAGCTTCTAGATGAAGTCAGGTAAAATTTGAAACAGCTTAAAAACAAAACTGGCAAATTGAGTACAAGAACAGATCAGAGAAATCATCCACCATGAGTAAGTAGGCTTCATCCCGGGGATTCAGGGATGGTTCAACCTATGGAAATCTTTCAATGTAATCCACCATATAAATAAACTGAAAAAGAAAAAAACCACATGATCATGTCACTAGGTTCTGAAAAAGCCTTTGACAAAATCCAGCACCCCTTCATTATTAAGGTATTGGGGAGATCAGGGATAATAGGAACATACCTAAACACAATAAAACCAATATACAGTAAACCAACAGCCAACATCAAACCAAATGGAGAGAAACTCAATACAATTCCTCTAAAATCAGGAACAAGACAAGGCTACCCACTCTCTCCATCTCTCTTCAATGTTGTACTTGAAGTTCTAGCTAGAACAATAAGAAAACAAAAGATCAAGGGGATATAAATTGGAAAGGAAAGTCAAACTCTTACTATTTGTAGATGATATGATAGTTTACATAAGTGTCCCAAAAAACTCTACCAGAGAACTCCTACAGCTGACGAACACTTCCAACAAAGTTGCAGGGTACAAGATTAACTAAAAAAAAAATCAAATCAATAGCCCTATTATATATAGACGATAAAGGGGCTAAGAAAGAATTAAGAGAAGCATCACCTTTTACAATAGCCACAAACAACATAAAATACCTTGGGGTAATGCTAACCAAATAAGTGAAAGACTTTGAGTCTTTAAAGAAAGAAATTAAATAAAATACCAAAAAATGGAAAGATTTCCCATGCTCTTCAATAGGTAGGATCAGCATTGTAAAAATGGCCAATCTTGCCAAAAGCAATATACAGATTCAATGAAATCCCCACCAAAGTCCCAGCATAGTTTTTCACAGATCTTGAAAGAACAATATTCAATATTATATGGAAAAACAAAATATCCAGGATACCCAAAACAACCCTGTACAATAAAGGAACTTCCAGAGGCATCAGCATCCCCGACTTTAAGCTCTGTTATAGAGCTATAGTCCTGAAAACAGCCTGGTATTGGCACAAAAACAGACAGGAAGTCCAATGGAATTGAATTGAAAACCCTGATATTAACCCACACATCTACAAACACTTGATTTTTGACAATGAAACTAAACAAATAAAGCATCTTCAACAAATGGTACTGGCACAATTGGATGATGGTGTCTAGAAGACTGCAAATAGATCCATATCTATCGCCACACACAACACTTAAGTTTTAAGTGGATCAAAGACTTCATCATAAATCTAGACACACTGAAGGTCTTAGAAGAGAAAGTGGCAGGTACGCTTGAACAAATTGTTACTGTTATATCCGCATTGGAAATCAGTATGGCGGTTCCTCAGAAAAATGGGAATAGACCAACGTATTACCAGCCTAAAAGCCACACCACTAGAAAAGCTAGGAAACAAGGATTCTAAGAGAGACATACATTGTCCCTTAGAGAAGGGGAAAGGGACAAGATCTGCTGAGCAAATTGGGAGTATTGGGGCAGGGGATGGGGTTAGGAGTAAGAGAAGGGAAGAGGAGGAGGGGAGAGGAGGGCATGAGGGAGCAGAAAGATTGGGTCAGGGAAAAAACATAGGAGAGCAAGAGAAAAGATATCAAATAGAGGGAGCCATTATAGGTTTTAAGAGAAACCTGGCACTAGGGAAATGTCCAGAGATCTACAAGGATGACCCCAACTAACAATCTAAGCAATAGTGGAGAGGCTATCTTAAATGCCCTCCCACAATGATGAGATTGGTGACTACCATATATGCATGCTAGAGCCTTCATCTAGTAGCTGATGGAAGCAGAAACAGACACCCACAGCTAAACACTGAGGCAAACTCTTGGAATCCAGTTGCAGAGAGGAAAGAGTGATGAGCAAATGGGTCATAACCAGGCTGGAGAAACCCACAGAAACTGCTGACCTGAAGAAGGGGGAGCTCATAGACTCCAGTCTATAGCTGGGAATCCAACATATGACCTACCCAGATTCCCTGAATGTGGTGTTAATTGATAGTACTGGGCAGTCTACAGGGCCCTCTGGTAGTGGATCAGTATTTATTTCCAGTATATGAATGGACATAGAGGGATACTCCCTCAGCCTAGACATATGGAGCAGGGCCTGGGCCCTGCTCCAAATGATATGACAGACTTTGAAGACTCCCCATGGAAGGCCTCACCCTTCCTTGTTAGTAGAAAGGGGATGGGGTGGGGGTTAGTGAGGGAAACTGGGATTGATATGTAAAAGAAGCTTGTTTCTAATTTAAATTTTAAAAATTGTATATATAAAAAATGTGTCTTATGTATTAGATTCCTTTCCAGAGCACCCAGAGAAGGGTCTATCCAGCCTTGCTCTGGGTTCTTCATGTAGTTCCTTGTCCTTGCTGCCCTGGAGTCCTGCAGGAGAGGGAGGCCCAACATCCTCACAGCAGAAGTCTACACAGTTGGTAGTCCCTGACTTCAAGGAGAAGCAGTATACTTTCAGTATCTATAGTGTGGAAGAAACAGTACTTCCGTTTACATCAAATACTGAAGGGGTCAGAGGAGAGGCTTCTATTGTGATCTTGTGCTACTGGACTGGCAGGTGAAGTCAGTATCGTTTCCTGCAGATGCTCTGCAGATGTTCCCAGCAGCATGGAAACCGCTCCTGTTGCAGGACTCCTCTCTCTGAAACCAGACCCAGTCTTCTGAAAGCTGTGTCTTCTGTGGAAACAGATATAAAGGTTTGAACATTTGCCCCTGACAGAGAAGTCTTATGTCAACAAGCTCAACATTGTTCTGTGTAACAGATTTCCCCTGTGCTGTGTGGGCATTGCCAATCCCAGCTCACTGAGTAGAGCCGATGTTCAGAAGTTTGCCTTAGTTTTTCACATGTATGCCATTATCTTCTAGGAACAACCAGAGGAAGTTGTACACAATCTCTGCTTCTACAGAGACCGCAAAGAAATCAGAGGACAAGCAAGATCTGCAGGAGAACAAGCTGTGCTCCAGCAGTGGGGTGATCGATCATCTGCCCAGCTCCTGAGTTCACTGTCACCTAGCCTGATGCAGCAGGGGGGCTCTATGCATGTTGAGAAGTTTCTGTCTGCAGATTGGAGGACTTCAGAGCCACTAAGACCTTTCTGCATCTCCCATGCTCAGTCATGATTGGGTAGAAATGACCACTGAGCTCTAGCTGTTCCTCCACAGACTCTTAAGCAAAATGCAAATGTGGCTGAGGCTGGGTGATGAACAAAAGAGGGTTATGTGGGGGCACTTGAGCATGAAGGGGGGGGGAGACTATAAGCATCAAAACCAAAGAGGATTCTATAGATCCTGGTTACAATGCAAACATCAAAGTTGCTTTTTATCAGAAAGACTGAAGCTTCCATCCATCCAATGACTGCAGAGTGCAGATATCAAGAGCTACAACCAAAATGTGTGCTTATATCTACACAATGCTGAGGTGTGGGGAATCTCTGGCCTCTTAGCTTTTCTTTTACCTTCACCCACTAAATCTACAAGGCTGTGTGATGGCAACAATGAGGTTGGACGAAGCAGATGCTTTTTCCTTCATCTTATCTAGAAGGTGGGAGGATGCTGTGCAAGTTGTTATCTTCTCTTTGAACTCTCCAAGATGCCCATAGGAGCCCTGAACTTTCTCACAGGTGCCCTGTGGAGAGTTCACCTTTGGCCCTGTCTCAGATAGAATACCAAAGGCAATGCAAGCCAAGAATGCACACCTGTACACAGTGGTCTGGCTTTTCTCCTCTCTAAATCCAAGAAACAAGCCTGCGAGTTAGCTTTTCACTGACTGACACAAGACAACTGTTGGAGGTGTGTAAGATCTCTTCAATGGGAGCAGCAGAGAAGAGCAGAACCTGCCAATAACATTTACTTTTGCACTTCTGGTAGCTACCACCATATCTAGCTTACCAATATTTAAGCTGAGCTTTGGAGAGGTCTGAAGACCCACTGACTCATACAACTAAAGAGGTATCACAATTCAAACCCTGTTCTGTGGGCCCATGTCACACAAGCTCGGCTCTGTTCTGTGTACCCATGCCATTCAACCTTGATCTGACTTGCTCCGTGGTCATCTGCTCTACTCGGGAGCTCACAATGAGGGGACAGGGACTTCAGAAGATGTGAGCAACAGCAGTGGCTCCTTGATTAATATTCCATCCACCCACCTGTTATAGTGTTATGACTAGAGCCCAGGCTAGCTAGTCCTTTGTCCTGGACAGACTCAGAGCACCTAGTGTGCTTTAGATAAAAAGTATCCCTAAAATTAGAACATTTAATAAATTTCATTTTGTTTTTTATTTAATAGCTACATGTCCTAAAAATGGCAGTTAAATGACATCAGGAAATATTTTTATCTTAATTGAATAAAGATCACAGATGCTGAGGTACATGATCCGGAGGCTTCATTCCACCCAGGATACAGAGATTTCTCATGGATCATAAGGACCGTGACATGAAGTCTTGGGTATCATGCTGTCATGATGAGTATGGCTTAGTAATCAACCACTCCAGAGTAGGTCTGTCTGCTTCTTGGCTTCCAGAGGCTGTGGAGCACATTTCTGGACAAATACTCAGTTTCACCTATCGCTTTTTTTCTGAAAAGGCACAAAACTGGCTCAAATCTAACATATTGACTCATGTTGAGGGAAAGTGCTGAGACAGCTGATCTGATGATCCTCCCAAATCTGCTTGTTACCTGCTGGGAGTTTCTGAATCATGCCACGAAAAACAAAGTCATGCCAGGAGTGTCTCAGATAAGGTGTCAAAAGTGTCTGACTTAATTGTTAGCATGAGGATTTAAGATGCTGTTTTTCTGGTTGCTAACAACTTCCATTGATTCTGGAGCATTTCCATTCATGTTTAGCAGAAAGAGTGTCAGTATTTATAGCCTTATCACTGGGAAGAGAAGCATTTGCAATTTGCACTTTCAATTTTGACTCTTAGCCTTCTTTATTTTTTTTTTCTTAAACACCCTTCAAATGGGTGTCAGACTGCAACTCAATGACAGCCTCACAACTGGTCATATGTAACACTTCCTATCCCCACCCACAATCATTCCAGAAAGACCCCTAATCCTGTGTTAATAGAAATTTAAATTGACAAGCCCTGAACTACACTGTAGTTGGAGCACCATGGTGTGTGTGATATGTGTGATGTGATGTGTGTGTGTGTGTCTGCAAGCTGTCACTGGTATGGTACCCCATGATGTGTGTTGTGTGGATGTATGTGTATGTATCATGTATGTCTGCACCTTCCCACATAGATGTTCATTGACATATTATTTATAGTGGATTTAAAATAGATATAACCAATTCATAAATAGATTATATGAAGTTTATGAAAATATATCAGAAATAGGGGGATAAATATTATGTGAAATATAACTCTTTTACTATAAACAAAAATACAGCAAAAGGAGAGATGCAATGCCATCCCCACTAGAAAATGTGTAGGAAACCAGTAGGCTCCTAGACAGAGGGGAAAGCTGAGAGGTATAGTGAGAGGGGAGAAGAATATACTTTGTATTATATCTGTTGACATTTTCTAACTTAACACATTATTAATTGCACTTTATATAAGAAAGCAACAGGGCTATCTGAACAGGGACATTATAATCTCGCTCTTGATTCTGTGAGTGTTTTCACAAATAGTAATGTGTTTACTGTTACATTGAAATATGTATTGCCATCTTCATTCTTTCTTTCACAAGTTAGGAATCACACTTAATTTTTTTCTACACATTATATAATCAAAACCTGACAGATTAAAAGAGAAACCACCTACAATCCAGGAAATATCCCCCAGCCCCAGGCATATTCAAGAAACCCCAGTTAAACTCAGTAGGTTGCTTTGTAAAAGGACATGAAAGTAGATTGGGAAAGTGTTCAGAGGAAGGACTTCAGAGGGAGTAGAAGGGGGACATGGGAATAATGGAGGGGTGTGAGCATGACATAGATACATCACATGCACCTATGAATTTGTCAAAATACAAATGAAAATTACTTTGATAAAGCAATTAGGACCCTCTCATGTTTTTGTGTTCCCAGGGATTCAATAAACAAGCACCTTACCAGTGACCCACGTTCCCAGCACAGGAGAAGAACTAATGCTTGCTCTCAGTAAGTCCCTCTGCTTGTTCCTATACAGGATATAACAATAAGTAAGTGTAAAAGGGAAGTGCTATCAGGTGAAGACAACAAAATAAATGTTTACAAGATAGGCTGAAACACAAAAAGGGCAAAGAAAACCAGAAGTAAAATCAATTTGATGATGTGCATCAAGCAGAAAAGTTCTTTAAAGATTAAAAAAACAAAAAACAAAACAAAAAAATATAAAATTGAAGCAAAATTCTAAATAACTTTATAGCTATTAAACAAATTGAATGACTAATTAAAACCATAGACAATCACCAGATGCCTGTTAAAAGTGTTGACATATGGAAACTGGCAATAGCTAGAATAGTCCAGCTGTAACAGATCTAGGGACATCAGTATGAGTTCATGTTTAGATTAATAAGGATGCATATAGTTTTATATGGAAAAATATCAGGAGGCTATACATTGCCTTGGTAGGAGGATACCCATATCTGTATAAACCACTTATCAAAATCTCTTACATTACAGCTCATAAAATTATATGAACAAATTAATTAGATCATAGATCTGGAAGAGTTTTAATTTATAATGGTAGAAAAATAAGAATATAAATCTTTGTATCCCTAGAGAAAACAGAGAATTTTAGACAAAATACAATACATGAATATATTTGTCGTCTCTTTGACAAATACCCGGGATAAATACAGAAAGAGTGGTTTTTTTTTGGCATACATTTTTAAGGGTTTGAGTCCTTCATGCCAGGAAGAGGCAGAAAGAACAGATCACATAAGGCCAGTCAGGAATTAGAGGGAGCTTGATGGCCCTGCTGACTGTGTTTCCTTCTTATATTCTCCCTGGATCCCCAGCCTATTGGATGTAGTTACTCATGTTCAGGGTGGGTCTGAGTTAATCCTTCCTGGAAATGCCGTGTACACATAGTCAGCAATGTACTTTCTCATCTCCTCAGTGATTCTCAAACCTGCCAAGTTGAACATAAGGTTAAGCTGCATAGAGTGCAAAAACTTTAGATTTCAATAATTGATCCTTTTTTATTGAATTATAGTTTTTTCTCTTTGAAAAGCTCAATTGTAAAAGTGAAAAGGAAAGTATAAAATCAGAGAAAATATTTGCAATATGTAGAGCCAAAATAAGACCTTACTAAAACATACAAAAATGTAACACAAGTCAATAATATGACAAACAGCTTACTTAATAAATGAGCAAAATATTTGAAAATAGCAAACTAGAAAATGGGCTATTAGGTAATAGGTACATGAAAAAGTGCTGTTTAATAACATAAGCCATCTTAGCAAAATATTGAAACCACAAAAAGCTATTACTGCATACCCGTGAAAATATCAGACCTTAAAATGACTGCCAGTATCAGTGGTTGGAGATCTGAGACAATTCCATACTGTTTCATTAGGAAGATAAAATGTTTTGGAAACATGTAACAAGTATGTAACTTTAAGCTACAAACATTTAACTCAGGTATGTGATCCACAAAGATGAAAACGTAAGTCCCTACATAAACTTGTGCACAAATGTTTCTGAAAGCATTTTCATGGTAGTCAAAATGGGGATGAATTTCAAAACTATTATGTTGATTGAAAGAAACAAAATGACACATTCTATATTCTTTCAGTTGTATGCAAGTTAGAAAATAAAGGCAAGAAGCAGACCAGGAGTTGGCTGGTGTCAGATGTTCAATGTAGGATGGATTGTGTGGGTGCCTTAGTTAGGGTTTTTTATTGCTGTGAGACCATAACCATGGTACCTCTTACAAAGAAAACACTTAGCTGAGGGGTCTTGCTTACAGTTCAGAGGTTCAGGTCACCATGGCAGGGAGCATGGTGGCATGCAGGCCAATCTGCTGGAGTTGAGAGTTCAACATCTTGACTCAGAGACAACAGGAAATCCACTGACTGTCAAACTGAGTGAATCTTGAGAAAAAGACCTCAAAGGCTGCCCAACAGAAGGTGTAGCCCAGATTAAATGGGAGCCCTCTAGATTAGGTCTAGATTATAGACCTGTGTCATCCAACCTCCTCCAACAAGATCACACTTCCTCAACAAGGCCATATCTTCTAATTGTGCCATTCCCTATGAACTTATAAGGGCCAAATACATTCAGATTACTACAAGGGGCAAGATGAATTAGGGGAATTTGGGGCTATTCTGTAGCACACTCACAG